>NC_143255.1:13965000-15215000 GCF_984573655.1 Nuphar pumila
GCAGAAACAGACGGCCTCGAGTGACCATTGGAAACGCCCATCTGCTCGCAATCTACCCCACCAGAGTAGAAAAGAGACCCCAATAATAGCAGAGATAGCTGAAATCGTAGAATCCATATCAGCAGCTATAGCTTGCAACTGCGATGAGGAGAGAGAGATATATCCAACAACTTAGCTACGTCGACAACCTCAACACCCAAAGACTGTGGTCTGGGACGCTGCCGAAGCAAATGCATAAACAAGTGACTAACCTGACCCCACAATGGACTACCGAATGAGACACCGTTTGGCGGAAGATCAAAAGTCGGGGTAGAGAAAAAAACCTCAGAGACATAATGTGATAAAGGAAGAGGACACAGAACTAAGAAACCAAGCACCATGCATCTAAGCTAGGTTGGTTCTAGCATTAAACGCGATAGGATTGATAACCAAATAATCTGAACGTCTGGAGGAAAAAATAATAAGGGACGATGGCAAAATCATCATTTGCCCACCACGCGCAAGCGTACCCAATCGCGCCTCCAAGTTGTTACGGGAAGGGGCACTTAGAAGCTGACATCGAGCCCCGAGCATGAGAAATAATGAGCGACTGAACTCCAGGAGAGAAAACAATGCTAGCAGGGCCAGATTTTTGTGGGCCCCACCCCTGGCAGAACTTTCGGCGGCGATGAGGGCAAAATCATCCTTTGCTCCCCACAAGCATGCCTACCCAACCGCGCCGCCAATCCACCTCAAGAATCGATGCAGCTAAGTTGTTGGATATATCTCTCTCTCCTCATCGCAGTTGCAAGCTATAGCTGTTGATATGGATTCTACGATTTCAGCTATCTATGCTATTATTGGGGTCTCTTTGCTACTCTAGTGGGGTAGATTGCGAGCAGATGGGCGTTTCTAATGGTCACTCGAGGCCGTCTGTTTCTGCCGGGGGTGTTTGGCAAATCATAAATGGTCAATGAAGAAGGGAGGAGGCCTTCCTCAATTGTTTAGACTACCGATGAGGTCTCCAAGAAGGTCGTCTCGGTCCCACCAGCCCCGAGTTTTTCCAGATTTTGTGCCATGAAGACTGTTTGTTGGAATATTAGGGGCCTGAATTGTCCCACGAAACGCCTGTTTTTAGCTAATTGGGTTAGGGAGGAGAAGCCTGACTTGCTTGCTTTATGTAAAACTAAAATGGAGGTCATCCCGCTTGTGGTCGCTTCTAGCATCTAGCGGAGAGCTGATTATTTCTTTAAGCCTACGGTCAACCATGCCGGAAGTATCCTTATCTTGGCGAAGCAGTCTTTAAATTTATCTCTGCTGGACATGGGTCTTTTCTCTCTATCTGTTGCTTTCAATTTGCAGGCAGTTGGTAGAAGGGTAGTGGTTTATGTTGTTTATGGCCCTAACCTCGCCGCCATGAGACCCGCGTTCTGGGATGATTTAGATAGGGTTGTCGTTTCTAGCGCGGAGTGTCACCTTTTTATGGGGATTTCAATTGTTTGTTATCTATTCATGACTCTAATAACCTCGTCATTCTTAATCCCTCTATGTGAGGTTTCCAAGACTTTGTTCATCGTCTCTTATACCTATCCCTTTAACCGAGGAGCGCTTCTCTTGGTCGAATAGGCGGTCTCGCCCGTGTTGTAGGGTCCTTGACAGGGTCTTTGTCACTCCTAATTTACTAGACCTCATTTTCGAGGTTAAGTGTTTGTTGCTTGCTCTCTCAATCTTGAACCATGGGCATATCATCACTCATTGGGGGAATGACTTTAAATCTACTAGGAGCTTTGCGTTTGAAGATGGTGGCTCCAGGAGCCAGATTTTCTCACGGTTATTGCTAATTCTGATGAGCATTGGGCGACCCTCCGGGTTCAAAAGAAGCTTTCTCATCTAGCTAAAGACTTTAAATCTACTAGGAGCTTTGCGTTTGAAGCATGATGGCTCCAGGAGCCAGATTTTCTCACGGTTATTGCTAATTCTGATGAGCATTGGGCGACCCTCCGGGTTCAAAAGAAGCTTTCTCATCTAGCTAAAGATATCAAGGTCTGGCTTCATAGTCGTAATGTAAAGAAATTTCAGCAAATGGTTGCATGGGATCATGAGATTTCTATGTTGTATCAGTCTATGTCTCTCCTCGGCTCTCTCTCTAATTTGCAACTTCTTAGTTTTCAGGTCAGATCCTTAGAGTTAACTATTCTCCTACATCTATATATTAAACGTTGGTTGATCAAGAATACGCAAGAAAAGCACTTCGAATTGTTGATTCATCGCCAGAGATGGCTTAGAACTAATACTAATAGTTCATTATCTAATGGATCTTTCCGTTCTAATACTGGGCGACTCTCCGGGTTCAAAAGAAGCTTTCTCATCTAGCTAAAGATATCAAGGTCTGGCTTCATAGTCATAATGCAAAGAAATTTCAGCAAATGGTTGCATGGGATCATGAGATTTCTATGTTGTATCAGTCTATGTCTCTCCTCGTCTCTCTCTCTAATTTGCACTTAGTTTTCAGGTCAGATCCTTAGAGTTAACTATTCTCCTACATCTATATATTAAACGTTGGTTGATCAAGAATACGCAAGAAAAGCACTTCGAATTGTTGATTCATCGCCAGAGATGGCTTAGAACTAATACTAATAGTTCATTATCTAATGGATCTTTCCGTTCTAATACTGGGCGACTCTCCTCGGCTCTCTCTCTAATTTGCAACTTCTTAGTTTTCAGGTTAGGTAACTATGCTCTTGAAAAGCTAGAGGGTCAAGGAGGAAATTCGTTGGAAGCACTAGGTTGAAATTACTTGCGGCTGGTGATGACAACACTAATTTTTTTCACTCATATGCTTCCCGTCGTCATAGGAGGACGGTCGTTCCTTCTATCTCCATTGGGGGTGTTCTCTATCTCAATCAGCATGTTATTTCGGCAGTCACACTATATTTTAAGACTTTATATTCTATTTCGTTCGCTGCGTAGGGTGTCATTGGTAATGTCCTAGTTGGGTCGATTCAGCATGAGCAAGCCAGATCTATGCAAAGGAGGTTCTCTAAAGATGAGATTTTTAGGGCCATTAAGGATCTGTCTTGTTGGAAAGCTCCCGGTATTGACGGGTTTCATGTCGACTTTTTCAGAATCTTTTGGGATTGTGTTAAGTCAAACGTGGTGAGCATGTTTGACGAGTTCTATCGTAACTCCAAACTGCCTTATCATTTTCACTTAGCTATTATTTCCCTTCTTCCAAAAGATGATGAGGCCACTGATATTTCTCGGTTCCGCCCGATTTCGGTTATGAGTACTATCAGATGTTTGCCAAGGTTTTGACGAATTGGCTGAAATCGGTGGCTCACCAAATTTTTTCAGACTCTAAGTTCGCCTTCATCCATAATAAGAGGGTCCAACACTCGTTCATCATGGCGTGTGAGGTTTGTTCATTCCTTGCAGCATAGCGGTCAGTCTTATTTTGTCCTTAAATTAGATTTTCATAAAGCTTTTGATTCCGTGCATTGGCCCTTCTTATTTCAAATGTTATCAAATTTCTGTATTGGTCGTTGTTTTTCTGGTTGGGTGAAGGAGCTGGTCTCAAATGCCCTGGCCATGTTAAATATCAATGGTGTTAGAGGAGACCAGTTCAAGCTGGGGCAGGGTCTATGGCAAGGGTGCCCTCTCTTGCCTTTGTTGTTCAATGTGGTTGTTGAGGGTCTTGTGGTCTTGCTTAAGCAGGCCGCGGCATCGTGTTTCATTGATCCTTTGTAGGTTTCGGACTTTCCATGTCATATTCTTACTTATGCTAATGATATGATCATTTTTTGTCGTGCAAATGTTCAACAAATGCTTAGGTTCAATCTTATCCTCCAGTTCTTCCTCTCTCTATTCGGGTTTTCTCTGAATGAGAACAAATGTTCTCTTACTATGTTCAATAGTCCATCATGTTTGCAGCTGGGAGGAGGATTTTTAATTGCATTATTTCTGAGTTGCCTATAATGCTTGTCGTTACAAGTGAAGCGCCTCTCTTCTACTGCACGGGCCCATACTCTTCAAAAAGTGAAGCGCAAATTACTATCGTGGCATTTGTCTTATCTCTCCATCGTTGGTCGTCTGACTTTAGTGAGACATGTTCTTTCCACTACTCCAAAATTTTTTGTGCCTATAATGCTTGTCGTTAGAAGCAGCTGACGTGCTTGTTGGCAGATTTCCTATGGTATGGGTGTCAACTCAAGGGTAAGTGTCACTTGATTGGTTGGTGTTCGGTTGTCTTACCTGAGTGTATGGTTGGTTTAGGTGTTCCTGCGCCCATATTGTGGAGCATTGTTCTTGTCGCCAAGCAATGTTGGTCCACCAACCGCATATGCTCGTTTGCTGCTTGCTAAATATGGGGCTCCTGCTCTTATCCCGGTTCGCCTGGAAATTCGGGGTTTGGCGTTCTCGCATTTGCGTAAATCGTGGTTGAGGGCTTTAGTCTTCTTCAGAGACCATTTTGAGGACTCCAAAAATTTTGGTCAGTGGTTGCATTGGGCACTTGCGCCAAGCGGGAGGAGTTCCTCACCTCCAAAATTTATAGATCGTTGCTCCCCCCGGTGGCTAATTGGTTGCTCAAGAATGTGCTTTGGGTGAAGGGCCCTTCTCCCCATTCTCGGGTCCTGGCTTGGTTAATTTTGCAGGATAGGATTTAGACCCACAGTAATTTAAAGAAGTGGGGCTTTCATCTCCCGAGTTGGTGCGTGCTTTGTCAAGCTGCGGAAGAATCTACGTTTCACTTGTTCTAGTCTTGCACAATATTTGTGGAACTCTTTAACAGGACCTGGAGGCATCCGGAAGTGTTTGTTAAGGAGGAGTCCTTTGCGCTCGATTTGATCTTGGGTCCAGTTTGTATTAGGCGTAGCACGAGGTGGAGGTTGATCTGGCGGACATGGTTGCTTACCTCTTGGTGGTTTGTTTGGATGGTGCGCAACGATGCTCATTTCCGTCAAATTTCGTTAACATTCATAATCTGGTGCATAAAATCTTGGTGGATGTTTATGCGATCCTGCGCATATATCTTAGTGATCTCCCGCTCCCTCCTGCGGACGCTTCCCCTCTTTTGCCACCCTCTGGGCCAGCGGCTCTTGCGTGAGCCGGTTTTGTTTGTTGCTTTCTTTTATTTGTTTTGGCTTTTGCTCTTGTTCAGTTCATGGGTTCAGCATTTTATTGATCTTCATGAGTGGTAATGCTCTCTCTCTCTCTCTCTCTCTCTCTCTCTCTCTCTCTCTCTCTCTCTCTCTCTCTCTCGCATATATGCATTTTATCTTAGATTGTTCTGATGAGGGTTGCTTCCCTGGCAGTTCGAATGTTGATGTTGGTGATCTTGAGAAGCGGTTGGCATCGCTTCGGCACACGTAATGTCTCGATGGTGAAACAGCAATTATGCTCTGCTATTTTTTATTGTTCCCTTACCTATATGTAAATGTCTTGCTAGTGAGGATGGTCCCTTGCTAGTGTAAATGTCTTACCTATAGATCTGGCTTGCTCTTATGTTTTCTTTTCTTAGAACAAACATGGCATATATAGGTGCACTGCAGCAAATTAAACTGGCACTTGTAACGCTAGTGAGGATGGTCCCTTGTAGTTTAATTTCTTAGAACAAATATGTCCTGATAAAGGATTGTTCTACATTTTTCAGTTAGTTGAGTTCCCTTGTGCTGCAGGTCATTTAGGTGCACGAGTCAATTCCCTTTCTTTGTGAATGATTGAGGATATTTTCTAATAAACTGGCACTTGTAACGCTAAGTTCCTTTTAGATTATTTTCAGCAAATTAAACTTTTGAATAGTCTCCACGAGGGGCTCCACGCACTTTGGCCTAGATGTGTGCTCTTTGCAGCAAGGCCGAAGCCAAACGAGAAACTGTCCGCGATGGGCTGGAGGATGAGTAGTGGGGGACCACAGAACACCGACAGGGCTACAGTCAACATATCACTTTCTCCAACGGGGTATCCGAAACAAAGTACTGGTTTGTTCTTGTTCTTATTTATTAAAAAAAACGTCTCCAAGTCTTTTTACTGATTGAGCTCTTGGAGGCACATTGTTTTTTTCTTTTTCCTTTACTAAACAACAGTGATACAATGCAGATTACAATGTGGGAACTAGAACCCACGATAGCCGTTCTAGCTAAGCGTCATGCAATATATTTACAATTCTCAATTAAAAGACAGTAAAAATCCTGCAATTTGAAAATATTGTTTATCAGCTCAGGATCATCTATATTTGAATATCCCTCTTTGTTTTAGCGATAATGTGCGTTGGATGGCGTATGTCCAAACATTCCACCAACTTGCAACGTCCCAATACAAGGTGAGGTCTAGGTGCACTCACTGCTCCCGCCAGACAAGCGGGGACCCGTTTGTTAAGGCCCCCTACTTTTACTACAGTTATTCAACCACCTACACATACCACTGGGTTTTAAACTTGCAATATCCCATCACATGGTGATGTGCACACACTGCTGCTACCAGATAAGATGAGTTGGTTAAGGCCCCCACTTTTACTACACTTACCGCCTACAATACATACTACTGGTTTTTAAACTTGCAATATCTCGTCACATGATCATGTGCACAAACTGCTGCTATTGGTCACTTGTCATAATTTTCGAACCACAACCTTAAAGGAAACAAGTCATGCCTGATTTGTTTCTTGTTTTGAAACGGTTCCTTCCCCATTGTTTCGGTCACTTTCAGGGGTTTGCAAACGACAAAAGAGACGTGCTGTTCGCTTTCAAACAGCTGCAGTGGAATGGAATTTAACTGAAAAAAAAAACAGTGGTAGCAAGTTTCCTCAGTTTGTTTAGGTAAACAGCAAAGTTTACCTAGACGGGATGATATCCAATTTCAAACGATATCGGGTGAGGAGACCATCAACCACTGCAAACCTAAACATAAGTGCAGCCCTGAGAACATGACTTTTAGGTCATACAAGGAGCCATTTGATTCGTGGAACAAATCCTGCCTGGGAACAAGCAGCCCCTACGGGACAAAATGCACCTCAGAGGACATCATTTCCAGTTAGGCATGTGGGAAGCAGGAGTCGGATTCTCATATCAAGAAGATAAGCTGTACGGCTAAGACATAAAATCCATCTAGATCACCAGTTCTTGATCGAAACAAAACATGAGAAACAATCATGAATGAAAAGAGAGAAGTGAACTTGTAAGAATTAGAAGAGAGGAAGATGTTCTGTATGAATGAATTGTTACTTAAGCATAGGTTACATATTTGTGTGGTGTACAATATTCATGATTGTTTCAGTCCTTGTGAAGAAGCATTAGCAGGATGAATCTCATTTTAGAAACAGGCAGTGGCAGACTAGATTGAACCTTAGGCATGATAACCAGCTCAGGCACAGTCCACATCATTCAGTCCTTCACTATCTCAACAATTTCATTGCAGATTTACAACCTGGCCCCCCCAGCACATATGCAACTGAGATTTCACTGCCTTTCTGTTCAATAAATTGTTCAGCTGCCCATAAGACTAACTTTACTGTGGATATAATTTGAGAAAGTTAAGGTACCGTACTCTTAATGCAATGGAATAGGCACCCCGTAAACTCCAAAGAATATTTATCGCATTAGAGATTTTAACATCAGAGAGCAATATCAGAAAAAGACGGTTTATAAACCAGAAACTTTTCACTTCAACCAAATTCCCTCTAAAGAATGATGCCATGCAGAGAAAACTGATGTCATGACTGTCTACATATTAAATAACCACTTTACCTCAAAATTGGGCAGCATATACCCTTCAATCCAGACAAGGCTCTTGGATGTTGATCTTCTATCATGGCTCTTCATAGCTTGACAAGTCATCAAGAGAAGGCAACTCGCCAACAATTGCAGAAATACCCTGAGTGGCAAGCCCCTCAGACATATTAGATCGGACAACCTGCAAAATCAACATTAAAGGCCTTTCACCAAAACGATGATGATGATGACGGAAAGTCATAGTGGCAATACGGGTGAAGATTTTTGCTTTATGAATTCAGAAAGAGCACCAAATTACCTACTCATCTTGAAATATAGATCAACATTAAATAGGTACTAATTCAAACAAGAACCTTGGTTTCTTTCAAATGGTTAAAAGCTAAGATAAAGCATTCAAACAACTTGAATGAATTAATATGAGCTTTCTGTGCCTCTGAGAAGCATTAGGTGCTTGTTAACTCAAAGCTCAATGATGATCTGACCTGCCCAAAATCCATATAAGCCACAGATAATGTTGAAAGATTTTAACATTGACTAAAATGAAGATCTAACCAACATCTAGATTAACAAAGATTGCCCACAGGTAGTAACCAATAGGGATGAAACCGGGTCAAGTTCAGGTTGGGTCTTATCACACCCAATTCTGAATCGTGTCTAAAAGTAAGTCCCAAACCCAACCCAATCTAATTTGGGTTCCGGTACAGCTAGAAACTGTGGAACCATATGGGTTAACAGGTTCGGGTATACATCGGGTAGGGTATAATCGGGTCGGATCTTTAGTGGATCCATTTTGATTCGGGTCGGGTTCGGGTCTGTGTATGGCTGAAAAAGGTTGACCCATATAGGTTAACGGGTTCAGGTTTCAGCCCCGGTCCTTGATATGATCGGTATTCTAGATCTAATTACCCGCCAATAAAAAGTATGTAAATTAATGGAATCAACTGTTTATTAAGAAGATTATATCCTAACAAAATAGAAGCTTAATAATTATTCTAAATAATATCAAAATCTGAATATAAAAAGAATATATCCATGCCAACCAAACATTTTAAGTTGAAACAAAAAAGAACAATAACATATCATATTCAAAATATATCAAATTTAATGAGTTCTCGAGTACTATTTGGGGATTAACTTCAATCCAACAATTTCCACAACAAAAGGGCAATAGGAAGTATATACAAAAATGAATTAAAGTTTAGATTACTAAAATGCAATGCATATTAATTCAAAATTTATCAATAGCTTTAAATGTTTAATTGAATATATAATATTTACCAATTAGAAACTTTCGTATGGATCGGGTATGAAGCGGGTCTGGATACAGGTCAGTTTAGGTATATAGTCGGGTTGGGTATGGGTAGGTTTTGTCGGGTACAAAGCGGGTTCGGGTCGGTTCAGTTTTAAAATATGGAGAACCATTTGAGTGCGGGTACATAATCAGGTCGGGTCCGTTCCGGTTCAAGTCTTCATTTACAATACCCAAGACCCAACCTGTTTTTACTACGGGTCTATATTTTGGACCCAATGCAAACCCATCGGTCCACCAATATCAGTTCTGATCGGGTATAATCGGTTTGGGACATCGGGTCGGGTTGGGTATACCCCTAATAACCAACTCCTAACGCTTCACACCCACGTTATGTGTAAACAGTTCTGTCATGATATGATACAATGTATCATAGTATCAAGCCTTTAACCAACACAATACACAGCGATAAACAATGATTATGCACCATATTCTATGTCACATGGATTCGGTCAGACAGGTGCCGCACCCGTGTCGACGCGATGCGGGTGCGGCACCCGGTGCAGTCAACACACCCAGGGTCATTTTGGTCCATTTTTGGAATTTTTTTTCCCTATGAAATGGGCTGCGGAATTTAAAAAAAAAATCTTGGGGGGGGGGGGGGGGGGGGGGGGCTGCCCCCTTATACCCCCCCCCGCTAGGGGCGGTCCCTCCTGGACCCCCACCCGCTGACCGCGCAGCGGGACCCGCGTCGGGGGGAACCCTAGGACCCCCCTTATATATATATATATATATATATATATATATATATATATATATATATATATATATATTTTTTTTTTTTTTTTTTTTTTTTGCTGCCCCCCCCCCCCCCGCACCCGCACCCATGTGACATAGACCATATTGATCCTAAATGTATGATTTGATCTAAGTAGAATCTTTTCAGTATATATAGAAATTGTACTTTTATCGTGCAGAATTAACTTGAAGCAATGATGCAAACAAGATCAACTCCCTCTTTGTCAAGAAAATGCCAAAGAAATATGTATGCATGTATGTGCTCTCTCTCATACACAAAGATGCATATCATCAACACTTCTGATGGATGCTAACAAGTTTACCACATTCTTTTATGGCAGTAAATCTTGAAATCTCAGGTTGAAGAATTACATCATTAGTTGTCAACATGCTACTAAACAGTACTACAGGATTACTTGAATACAAAAGTGAAAACTAATGCAAGATACCCAATAGGGCATTTCAAATTTTGTTGACACTGAATTAAATAAGCATGCACATGCAAGCGTTTATGCATGTGTGCATGCATACATACGCGCGCAAACAACCACAAATGAGAGTAAAATTAAAATGCACAACATACACTCATTGTCATCTATTGGTTATAAATTAGCTGCAGTCAATATGTTATTTTGATGGCACAAATGCTGTCACCTTTTCTATCTCACTGCAAAGTTCAGGATTTTCTCGTAAATACTGCAGTGCTTTATCTCTCCCTTGTCCCAACCTGCTTAACAAAGGGCAAATGAATTACCAAGATGATGATGAAATAAAAGAATATATAGATACATATGCATATGCTTATAGTTATGTGTACATTATATATGCATGTATTATATGTATTTAGTTTAATCTTACCACATAAAATGAAACAATATAATAAAGTGAAGGAGATTTTAATCTGATGAAGCAGTCATCCATACTTTTCTCATGAAAAGATAAAGATGGTTCTTCTGAATTTATTCAGAAAGAAGGATACTATCAAAATTTGGATTTATTTCGTCAGCTGCATATCAAACACATTCTGCCTGCAACTTCAGTTGCAGTGGTACTTGGGCTAAATTGGATGCCCTGGAAATGTAGCACATACTTTTCCCCTTCATTTGGCACAAAGTCAGGATTTTCAAAACAAAGAAACCATGGGGATACAAAATGATATTTCACCATATTCAGCAAAAGCTAGGATTTGTTAATAAATGTACATCAGGACAAGGACATAAACTTGCTTCAAAGGTATACCAAGCTACACATTGGAACATTATTTTTCACAGAAGCACTGGAGGAATTGCAGCACGTTCCTAGGTTCCCTAGAAATTAAACAAGAAAACCACCTAAACATATGCATGGAATTAGAAAGAGTTTGAGATTGTTAACCCAGTATGAATTCCCAGCTAGTAAGATGCATATCATCCTATATGCACTTGCAGTGAGGTTGTCAAAAATAAGTATCATATTTTTGTGTAAGAATATGACTAACCTATGATCTGCATAGCTATACCAAGAACCCTTCTTTAGAACAATATCCATCATCTCAGCACAATCCAAAATGCACCCCTGCAAGTAACAGTAGCAGGAAAGATGAATCATATAACCTGGATTAGCATCCAAGAGTTATCGCATGGAATAATACCAACCAATGTGCTAACTCCCTCTCCAAACATAATCTCAAATTCAGCTTGTTTGTATGGCCTTGAAACCTGAATGAGACAAAAGGGTAAAAGAAAAGTCAAAGAAGTGTTTCTACAGTGCACAGGCATGGCAGGGAAACATTATTAAACTATCAGTAACACTGAGTGCCTTAAATATCACAAATGCCAGTTTCTTCACGATTTTTCCCTTGTAGTTATTACAAGAATCATTCATTCAAAACAAACATATTCAAGCAGCAGACCATTACCAAAAGCCAAAAGGTCGCTTGGCTGCCACATGTATTGATTAATTTCAAATAGATAGTTATTTCACATTTTCACATTATAAATAGATAGTTCTTAATCCAGTTACAAGATGTAGTAGTCAAATAGCACAAAGGCAGACTGTTAGAGCATGCAATATTTACCAGTAACCTATGTTTATAAGAAAGAACTAAAGTATTGAGTACCGTGTCAGTCATATTGAACAAAGTACAAACTTTTATCATTAATGTATTACATTTAAAGCAAATGAGAGAGTGAGAGAGATTTGCATTGAAATGAAATGACATCAAATGGTGCCTGATGAGAAGAGAAGAAGGTAAAAACAAAGGAGACTAAATAAAATTTTAGCACCAGAAAGCACCAGATTACACCATAACACTCCAAGGACATGAACATATGGCAAATTAGGTTCAATTATTTCAGACATTTCAACTAGTTTCCATTTATGTCAAGTTCATCCTAGATGTATCCAAGACAGATGTTTTATGTTAGCATCTCAATGTGTCCATGCTGAAAATCCTCTGCATCTTTCAATAATAAGAAGTGGCATCTTTGATAATGACCAAACCCCATAAATGAGGAAAGTATTAATGGACAGAAGCAACTGGGATTCAAAGTAAAATAACTTTAAAACAAGTGGAAGAGGAAGCACACAAACTAGGGGACATTTTAACTGGGCGGTTAGAGGTACCATAGGATCATTTTGCAGTCCACTAGATTAGCACATATTGCCAGGTAAACCACAGATATCACAAAAACATACATAAGATACAACTTTAACATGCAATGCTTATATGATGGTATATTCACATCAATTATAACCTGAACATGAAAACTGCCCAATAGTGTAAAGACTTATGAGAGAGCACGTGGTTCATGCCCTTTTCAACAAATACATGTTGGAAGACTAAAGTTGCAGAATACTACAGCGGGCAAACCAAACCCTGTCTAATGATGAGATCAATGTATCATGGTTTGAAAACTCGCCTGGTCAACTCGCTCACTTGGTTGACTCAGACCGGATCGCCCAGTTACTGAGTCAACCCAAGTGAGACTCGTTCTGAGCACAAACTCGGCCTGACTCAGTTGACTCGAGCGAGTCAACCGAGTCAATGAGGACTCTAAGACTTTTTTTTACTAGCACCTTTAAAATGGCTGAGGAAACCCGACATTAGGGTTTCTGCCCTTTTTCTTTTTTGTTTTTCATCACAAGTTGAACCCTCCCATCCCTCCTTCTTCCCTCCTGTGGCAACAATCCCTTCCTCCTCCCTTCGGTATCTGCAAGGTGCGAGTACAGCAGCCGAAATGATCTCTCTCTCTCTCTCTCTCTCTCTCAGCTCACCCCTTCTCTTCCCCCTCCTTTTCCTCACCTGCCACCTGACTCACCCCTCTTCTCGCCCCTTCTTTTTTTCTCGCGCCTCCCATATGCTGCCCCCTTTTCTTCTGTTCTTCTTCCTTTTCTTTTTTCCTCTCATCTCCCCTCTTATGCCCCCTTTTCTTCTTCTTTTTTCCCATCTCCCCTCTTTTGCTCCCTTTTCTTCTTCTTCTTCTTCTTCTTCTTCTTCTTCTTCTTCTTCTTCTTCTTCTTCTCCCCTCTGTTGTCCCCTTTTCTTCTTCTTCTTCTTACTCTTCTTTTTTCTCCTGTCTCCCCTCATCTGCCCCTTTTTCTTATTTTCTTCTTTTTTTTCCTTGTCTCCTCTTCTTCTTTTTTTGACCGAGTGAGAGAGAAGATATATATTATGAATTTTGTGTTAATATATAATCATATTTCTGAATTTTCTGTTTTTGTAGATCATGTTTCTCTAAAATTTGAATGCATGTTTTGGTAAAACTGTAAAAACATGATTATGTTAAGGCATTTTATGAATTTTGTGTAAGCATATGTCTATATTCTAATTACTTTTTGTTTTTATATATCATGGTGACAACCAATTTTCCTATAACGGTTGGGTTACATCAAGGATCTGCTTTAAGCCCTTTCTTATTTGCTATAGTGATGGATGAGCTTACGAGATCAATTCAAGAAAATGTGTTGTGGTGTATGTTGTTTGCTGATGATATTGTTTTAATTGATGAGTCTAGAGCTGGGATTAATGCTAAGTTAGAATTATGTAGACAGACATTAGAAGCAAGAGGTTTTAAGTTGAGTAAGAGTAAGACAGAATATATGGAATGTCGGTTTAGTAAGCAACGAAGTAGTGATGGGAGTGTAGTGAAGCTTGGTGAGCAAGAAATACCGGTGGATGATTGTTTCAAATATTTGGGATCTATCATTCAAAAGTATGGAGAAATTGATGGAGATGTAAATCATAGAATAAAGGTTGGGTGGATGAAATGGAAAAGTGCAACTAGAGTGTTGTGCGATCGTAGAATGCCATTGCGGTTGAAGGAAAAGTTTTATAGGATGACTATTAGGCCCGCTTTACTATGTGGTATGGAATGTTGGGCTACCAAGAGACATCATATTCAAAAAATGAGTGTAGCTGAGATGCGTATGCTTAGATGGATGTGTGAAAATACAATAAAAGATAAGATTCGGAACGAGGAGATATGTAAGAAGGTAGGCGTTGCACCCATTGAAAATAAGATGAGAGAGTATCGTTTACGGTGGTTTGGACATATTCGGCGAAGGCCTAATGATGCTCCAGTTAGAAGGATGGAGAAATGGAAAAATATATTAGTTAAAAGAGCTCAGGGTAGGCCTAGGAAGACATGGATGGAGATGATAGGAAAGGATATGAATGCTTTGAACCTCACCGAGGACATGGCATTGGATAGAAATGATTGGAGGAGAAGGATTCATGTGGAAGACCCAGAATGATTTTCTTTTTTGGTTCATATCGCCGACCCCAATTGTTTTGGGATGAAGGTGTAGTTGTTGTTGTTGTTGTTGTATGGTTCTCAGAGTACATGTTTTGTTAAAAGCATGATTCTAGATTTCGATTAAGGCATGAATTTGTCAATACATTAAACATATCATGTTTCCGAAAAGCATGAAATTCTCTGTTAGTACCATAAGACTATAAATGGAAGATGACTCCTTATGTGGGGTTCAGTTTAAGCATTAACATAAGACTTTAATTCTTTTTCAATTTTTACTTTTTATATTTTAGTTTTCTTTATTGGGTTTCATATTTTTATTTGACATACATTGTAGAGTTTGGCCTAGTTATTTTTTTAATTTTAATGTGCAAACTTGAAACTTAGTGTTTAAGCTTTAAATTTGGAAATTGTGTTGTGATATAGTTATTTGATACTTTAGTTTGTTATTAGTAAATGACTAAATGTAGTTTACTTGTGAGTCTGTGACTTAGGCATAATGTTATTTGATTTATTTGTAATTTTAGAAGTGATCATGTCTTTTTGTAGTTTTTTTTGTATTTATTCGATTAATAATACATTGTTTTTATATAAAATTAAAAGTTAACAAAATCCAGACGAGCCACCGAGTTGACCTGACCAAGTCACGAGTCACCAAGGGACAAGCTGATTCACGAGTTACTGGGTTTTCGAACCATGCAATGTAAATTATTAATCCCTAATTCCCTATTATTACATGGCACGTGATGGGCTGCATAGGAATTTCCATGAATACCTCCATATGGATTAAGCAGCAATTTTCTTTCTTTTTCTACAGACTTTCTTATCATTCAAACTCAGGCCAGAGAGACAACAGGATATCGTCTATGGTGGTGGAATTGATCATGCTATGAGTAAATAAGCTAATTGTTTGGCCCAATTTGATCTATCAAAAAAAAAGGAAACTTTTCCATACTTTCTTCATCTGATAATCTTCTTCTTCTTCTCTATTAACTTTTATGCCACAGAAATTTATATCTGCAATTATTTGTCAAAAGCTAAGTTTAGATTCTAACATCCCCTTCTCCTCTAGCACAACTAGAACATGCCAACTGATGAAATGAATCATATACAATTCCCAACATCAAAGAAATGGAAAAGCATCACAACCATTTCACTAAAAGATCTCTCTATCAAAAGCACTAAATAACAATTTCAATACAGTCAAGCTGAATCTTACACACGAATTGGATTATTGGAGAGACAAGGAGCAGGTCCTACATACACAAATTTCAAAAACTGGAAAACTCAATACAATGCATCGAACTTCTACAGACATAAACCAAAAGATATTGTTCCCAAATGGCTAACTCCATCATCCTATAGCAAAAAAATTTCTAGCCAGAGACTGCGAAAAACAATGTAGCCTGAGTGGTTTCAAGCCCATAGTCAAGAAAGACCAGGCTTGAATACAAATTTTGGGCATGAGTTGGCAGCAGGCCTGGGCATTTCTCCTTTAATGGGCCCAGGCAACCCGACTCAATGAGGCATGGGATTTTGCCCAACTGGCAAGTGATTTTTCCTAGAACTGATGTACACAAAGAGGTCAAAAGACTCAAAAGCCACCTAGGTTTGTCTGGTCCAAAATCCAACCCAAATGGTCTGTTTAAAAAGTGGTAACTGTTAGACTCACGTGTAAGGGTTATTTTGTCCTTTCAACTTTATTGTAGAGTGTTGTAAATGTATTACATATTAAAGGGCATTTCTGTAACATTACATATAATTCAGCATTCAATATAAAGAGGTGGCATTCCAGCTAGGCCATGACCTTCAAGTTATTTCCAATCTTTTTCCCTCTCTTCTTTTCTATGTAACATGGCACGCATGCTGAGACACGTAACAAGCAGTTTTCACATGGTATCAGGCTATGTCACATGGGTGCGGGTGCGGCGTAATTTTAAAAATTTTGGACACGGGGACTCGGCTATATATATATAATTTTTTTTAAAATATATATATATATAATAATATATACTGTGTGCATATATGTGGATATTGTCCTCTAAAGTTTGGCACCAGCATAAGTGTTTTTATAAACTTTGCAAATTGTACTTTTGCCCTTGCAGAAAGGGGGGTCCGGGGCTCCCCCCGGTGCGGGTCCCCCAGGAATTTTTTTTTTCTGGGGCTTATGTTTGAGACTCATGCTATATATATTTTTTAAAAAGATCATTTTTTTTAAAATATATATAAAAAGATCATTTTTTTGTTTTTTTCCCTAAAAATGGATAATTTTTGGACTCAGTTAATGTTGACCGAGTCCAAAAAAGATGGACTCGGCCTCGACTCGTTGACCGAGTCCGACTCGACGTTGACCGAGTCCGGGCCGAGTCCGAAGCCGCACCCGTGTCGGGGTGTGTCAACTCGGGTGCGGCGCCTCCCTAGCCGAGTCCGTGTGACATAGGTATCAGGGCAGGTCAAGATAGAAACATCAGGTTGTGACATCCTTATTCTTCTTCCTCATCATTTGTTTCACTTTTCTCAGATCTGATCTGTTTTTTGTTTGAATCGTTGCTTCTTCTTTTCAACCAATCTGATCACATCAGATCAAATCTCCTGTTATCACATCTGATCATGTCAGATAAGATCTCCTTTTTATCATGTCAAATCAATTTACCTATTCCTTTTTTTTAGATCAGATCCGCTCTTCTTTCATCTGGAACAGATCTGATTCTCTCAATCCGCTTTATTTTTTGCGCAAGCCCTAATTCAGCACCTCTTACTTTCCTTTTATTGACCCAAAATCTGTATTTTCTTTTAATCTGAAATTTTCATCGATTAAAATTATTTCTGCCTTGTTTGTTACAGATCTGATTCTTTTTTATCAGAGAAACGTGAAGGACCCTTTCCTTCTTCTTTCTTCATGTTTTCCTTTTTCCAACCCAATAGTATTTTGCTTAATATTTAGAAAATATCAAGTAGTCATCTGACTATATATCCTTTTCTTGAATCTACAAGTACTATTCCCCCCCCCCCCCACACACACACACACACACACACAAAAAAAAAAAAGGGAAGGGGCAGACATGCATGAACAGTTTCAGATTCATTTTAGATTCAAAATTTCATATTTAGTTTCAAATTCAAAATTTGTGCCATCGATTCTCATTCATTTTCAATGTCGTCTACTTCTCTCACTTCGTCATTTCTCAACCAACTTGTTTCTGAAAATTTGGATGAATCCAATTTCATAACATGAAAAAACCAAATCATCTCATTCATCTGCAATCATGACTTGATGGAACATCTCGATGGATCCATGGCTGCACCCTTGGAATACATACCAGTTACAAAGGAAAAGTCAAAGGAAAAATAAAAGGAGATAGTGAAAGATGACGATTTTGTGCAGACAGTTTATATAAAAAATCCTGATTATGCTACTTGGTTAAAAAATGATCAAATGGTGGTAGTGTTCATCATGGCAATGCCTTCGAGGCAGGCGCTTCTACATACCCCAACAGGAGTCACAACGAGGGAACCTTGAGAGGTATTGCATAGGTGGTATGAGCAAATATCCACTCCTAAAGTGTATCACCTCAAATCTAAATTTGGATCGTTGAAAAAAGAAAGTAGCAGTGTGGCAGATTTTTTTTATCGAGTGAAGTATATTACGGATCAATTGTCAGCCATAGGTAGCCCTGTGACAGATGAACACGTGTGCAGTCAGACCCTTTGTGTATTAGGTGATGGTTATAATATGTTCAAAGTCGTGTATATAGGTCTCAAAAAAAAAGTAAGTTTGATAAGCTTAGATCCATGTTACTTGAATTTGAATCCAATTTTGGCATCTTAACAAAGAAAGAGGATTCTCATCCAAATCATGAAGTGATGATGGTTGCCACCTCAAACCGTGGACAAGGAAGAGGCCAAAATCAGTATGATAACAGGGCTGCAGGGATTCTTCCTAATCTCAATGTTTCCAACACAAATGAAAATCGTCATGCCAGATGTGTGAAAAACGAGGACATTTGTGTTCCAATTGCTATTGGAGATATGTTTCAATGTATCGTCCTCCCACAGTTACTTATCCAGCGTGTTTTCGTCAATTTGCACCACAAGGCAGCGAAATGACGGGGGGAAGAGGTCCACGACCGGCATCTTTTAATACAGCTATTAGACCCGGATCTTCTCCTTCAAGACAAAATCAAGACAAAGATGCGTTGAATGTATCATTCTCACAGGTTGGGATGCATGGCTCTAGAAATTCTTATGGTTCACCATGAAGAACAGGTCAATATCAGCAGCACATGACCCCTAACAGATCACCATGGCCTGTCAGTTCAAATCAGTCCACATGGACTGACCCTACCACCTCAGACCTCACAGCCGAGCAGCACATCATGTCACAGGTTACGCAGGTAAACTCTCAAATCTTATTGCATATCACGATAACGGAAAAATAGTCACTGGTGATGAAAAAACTCATTCTATAACTCACATTGGAACTGCCACCATTCACACACTCAATGGTCCTTTTAGTCTTTTGAATATGTTTTTTTCCTAATATTAAGTGTAATCTAAGTCACACAGACTCGGCTATAAGGTTGACGCACCCGCGTCGACATGCCCCGACACGGGTGCGGACACGGGGCGGACATGGTCAACCAAGTGTCGGACTCGGTCAACGCACCAGGACCAAGTCTGTCCACATTTTAGACTCAGTCAACTTTGACCAAGTCTATTTTTATCCATTTTTAGAGCAAAAGACATATAAAAACCAAGGTTGTTAAATGCGATGAGGCGAAGCGAGGCGTTGAGCCTGCGCTTCGCCTCTGAGGCGTACGCCTCTCACAACTGGTATGGAAGTGAAGCGGTGGGAGGGGAGGCAGGGAGCGGCGGAGGAGCAGTTGGCTGCACGTGGCGGTGGATCCACCGGCACTTGGGGTTAGCACAACCGGCGAATCGGGCGGAGGAGGAAGACTTGGGGATGAAGGAGGGGATTCTGGAGGTTGATGAGGGGCAATTTGCGCATCACAGCACGCCTCAGTACCTTGAGCGTGCGCCTCGCCTCTGAGGCGTACGCTTCAGGTACTGAGGCGTACGCCTCTCACAACACTGATAAAAACTAAAAAAGTGATCATTTTATTTATTTTTTAATATATATATATATATAGCCGAGTCTTATTATTGTTATATATATATATATATATATATATATATATTTTAAAATATATATACATATATATAGCCGTGTCCCCGTGTCCAAAATTTTTGAAATTGCTCTGCACCTGTGTCGCACCCATACCCGCACCTGCACCCATGTGACATAGAGTGTAATCTTGTTTTTGTGTCTAAACTTGCTGATCAATCTAACTCTTGTATTTCCTTCTATTCTTATTATCTTTGTGAAGGACATTCACACGAATTGGAACCTCGTTGAAAAAAAGAGATGTGGGGGGTTGTACGTCCTTAATGAAGCTCATGTTGATCGTTCTTAAATTCTCGTGTCAGATGAAGTTGTCACCAATAATGATGTCTTACTATGGTGCAAGTGATTGGGTCACTGTAATTCTACGTTTTGCTATCTATCCTGTTTGGGAAGGAAGAACGGGCAGATTCATGAAAATAGGGAGGCAATCCACATATACCATTTCCTTTCTTCTCCCTATTGTGGTTTCCTTCACAGTTATGTCACCTAAGTACAGGGTGTGGGTGCGGAAACAAGTACTAAGGGTACGACACGGCAATTCCAAAAAATGTGGGTACGAGAACATGGCTATATATATATATATAGCCTCACAGAGAGGAGATATTTGCCAAATCCTTCTCCCTAAAGGATTGCGATTGAAATGGGAAACTCCCGGCTAGTAAATATGGATGGTAAATCTTACTATTTACCAACCCTCATCTACCTTATATATATATATATATATATATATATATATATATATATATATATATATATATATATATCCATATTTTTCCTCCCATTTTATATGAACAAAGAGTTGTCTCAAAAAAAATAGAGAATCAAAGAGAATTGGGTTAGCATGAATACTTGAAAGAATTGAAGATGCCACCAGACAAGACGGATTTTTTCCAATTCTTTCCATATCCATTTCTCTCTATTTCCCACCAACTCATTTCCATCAAATGCGCTCAATTACTATATCCCAAATAGAGCCTGACAATAAATAAGGTTCCTGAACACACAAAGGTCACAACTGTACGAAAAACTGAAATGGCTAGACAATTTAATGTCCTCCTTCATGAATGCAGCGAATGTGAAAATGCATCTTTGGAAATGGTTCACCACACTAGCAGTGTGTTCCAAATCTGTTTTGAAAAGTTTTTTGCTTTCTGCTAAGACAACAGACCTTGCTTTTTTGCACTCTTACACGAGCTCTGATGCCAATATCTTCATCTCCTTTAGGCTGCATTCAAAAAGTTGTGTACCATTAATGTGCAAGCATAAAAACACTTTCATAAGATAAGAAACCAAATGCAAATCAAACTTCTACAATGATAAACTAGGAACAAGTTTTTGATCTTACAGACTTTATCTTCCCAACAGGACGAATTTCAAGGCGAACAGATGCAAAGAACTTCAAAGCAATTCCTCCACTGGTAACCTCAGGATTCCCATAGAATACACCAATCTTATTACAACTAAAAAGAGATGGTTAGGTGTCTAGAAGAGCACCAAGAGAAAGTAAGATAAAAAAGAAAATAGAAGAATCAATAGAAAACCTTATATCTTATCTGATTCAAGAAAATGAGGGTGCAACCAGCTTTTGAAGCATTTCCAGACATTTTACGTAGTGCTTGGCTCATAAGACGTGCTTGCAATCCCATTTGTTGCATTCCTATCTCACCCTGAAAAGTGTTTAGTTAAAAAAAATCTATGCACATGAATATTGGTCAGCATAGCGCCAAAATTAGTGAAGCCCCAGTACTTACTTCTATTTCAGCTCTTGGGGTCAGAGCCGAGACTGAGTCAACACAAATGAGATCTATTGCTCCAGATCTGCACATACGATCCGCAACTGAATGAAAGCACATTCGTTAAATGTATCTATCAATATGTTTTAACATGTAACAAGAATCTATTATATTGCTAAGATAAAGATAAAGAATCTTCACAACATTACACTAGCAAAAGAGACAATCAGCGCAGGATATAAAACATGTCTTATTCTGAATCTAGCTTTCAGTAACAATATTGGCAAAAGTCTCAGAATTCATTAATAAACTTGCTATGCACGCAGCAAACAAGGATAAGGGAAGTTTTAAAGTGAGTGGTGCTGTAAGCAGAAATAGAGATCAAAGGCTCCCTACAGGATTTAAAAACAATCTTGTTAGGAAAATCTTGGGGGTAAAAGAACTATGAGACTAATGTTGAATAGTGTAATATAGGTGTATCATATGTACTTCTAGTGCTACCCCACTCAAGTGTACATAATATTATTTATTAGGGGTATTCTTGTAATCTGTAAGGAAGTTAGGAAATCAA
Source organism: Nuphar pumila (assembly GCF_984573655.1). Lineage (NCBI taxonomy): Eukaryota > Viridiplantae > Streptophyta > Magnoliopsida > Nymphaeales > Nymphaeaceae > Nuphar > Nuphar pumila. The sequence continues at coordinate 13,986,976 of NC_143255.1, forward strand.
CTGAATTTGTCTTGTAGTGTCCAAGGGGATAGACCCTATAGGTTGTAACAGAGTTACCATAAGCTTCTTAGATAGGTGGGAAGCTCGCCTCCCGAAAACTCACTTCGGAAGCGCAATACTCCTCTCTTCCGAAACTTGATGGGAATCTCGATTCACCTATGTTTCTCCTATGCTTTCCACATCTTTCATCTATTCTTCTTATATGTTTTCTCACTCTACTTCTCATGTTTTATGTGTTTTCTCTCACTTCTCACTCACTTCCATGTGTTTTCTCTAAATTGGCAATCATCATTTTTAAATTTCGATAAAAATTTAATTTTTACACTAGAAAATCATGAAATTTAAGAATAATCACTTTTATTTTAGTTTTTGTTTGCCTTCCATTTCGATTCCCATTCAATTCTTATATTGCTTTTTTTATTCCTCCGCTTTCTATACATTTTAAAATGCATCGCTTCTTGCTTCTGCTTCATGTATCGTTTCCCGCTTCCGCTTCCTAGTCTGGCAACCTTGAGTTGTAATCTCTTTAGTTTTCTCTTTAATGAAGCTTCAAGAATTCCTCTCCTTTGCTCTTTCTTCTTCTTAAGTCCTACATTTGATATGGTATCAGAGCAAGAGAGAAGATCATTGGGTGCGTTAGACAGACTCATCCTTGGCATCATTGTGTTGTTGCCGACATCAGCAGCATCAGGTGACTATCTGATTTTGGCTCAATTGTTTTGGAGGTTTTGTAGAGTGTGATTTTAGAAGATTTGTGAATCAAAAATCACATTCATTGGAGCAATATTGGATTTGTTACAAAATTTTCTAGTGGTTTATTTCATAAAGAATAGAAATGAATTTTTTGATATTTTCAAGAAATTTTGTGTGATGATTAAAACACAGTTTTTTGTTAAGCTTAAAGTGCTTTGTGCTGATTCAAGTGGAGAGTATGTTAATAGCATATTTGAATTTTTTTTGCAGAAAAAAGGAATAGAACATCAGAAATCATGCTTATACACTCCGAAGCAAAATGGTGTTGCAGAGACTACTAGAGCATTGCTCTTTGGTGGATGTATACCTAGGGACTATTAGGCCGATGCAATGTGCATGGCAATATACTAAATTAATCGGATGCCATCAGGGACACTTAAAGGTATATCTCCATTTCAAAATATGTCACAAATTATAATATGATGAAGGTTTTTGGATGTACATGCTTTGTATTGTTGCATGGTAAATACAAACACAAGCTCTCACCAAGGTTTATGAAGTGTTGTTTCTTGGGATTCGCTCATGAGAAAAATGGATATAAGTGTTACGATCCAATTAAAGGAAAAGTTTGAATATCAAGGCATGTGATGTTTCATGAGGACACGCCTTATTTGGGAAAGGGAGAGCTTAAGGAGAAAGAAGCAGTGGATTTTTCTTTATTAGTACCATTTCCTGAGGAAAGAAGAGCTGACAAGAGTATGAAGATTAAAGGGGAGGAAGACTTAGAGAGGGGCAATCGATTTGGACAAACCTATGCGAGAAGGCAAGGAAATGTAGTGGGAATACCGTTCTTGGATCAAATAAAGATAGTGAAGACAAGAAACTTAGAAGCCAATTCTGATTTTCTTCCAGTTGATCCAGAACACACAGGACCAGAGTCATTTTTCACTTCTTTTCCTCCCCAGGTATTTAGAAGCTCTAAATATATGTTCATCCAACTTGTTTTGTGTAACATTCACTTTTTCAAAGCCATCGCTATTGGCCTAATGATAGAGCTACAAGCACTTCACACTAACTGATAGCCTAGGAGGAACCTACATGGGGCGGGGCTTGGCACAATTGTAATTCTTGTATTTCTTTGGGCTTTTGTAATCAGCCAAGAATTGGGAGGCATAAATGTAATATACTCATATACCTGGGGAAGTTAGGAAGGCTATGGTCTATATAAGGCCCAGCCCAAGCCACTTGGCTCATAGTGACATGTTCTACTTGAGTTTGCTTAATGCAAAGTGAGAAAGTTCCTCGTGAATCTCTTTGGGAGTGTGCCTACTCTAAAAGGGTTAAGCTTAGGTGGTTAGATCCCCTAAGTACTTACGATTATCATCTTAACCAACCCCAACCATCCCTAACCTCTCAAACCTCTAACTTAAACCAACCCAACTAGCCCAACGTTTATTAGCTCTCTTCCCAAGCTAGCCAACCCCCCTATTCTCTCCTTGTTTCCCAACAACCCAACACCTTTCATCTTCCTAAATTGCCTTGAAGTTCCTACACCACAATCATTCAAAAGAGTGAATGCAACATTTTGTATCAGAGCAGCAAGATCCAGTTGCAAGAATTGAACCATTCACAACCAAGATCCAACAAAGAGCTCTACTTGGCTAGGAGGAGCTCGTTGCTCAACCAATTGAAGCTTGGAGGAATCCATCAACCAAGAAGACAAGATCCAGTTGCAGATCCTTCTTCACATGGGAAATTGTTATAAAAGGGCTAAAAAATTGGTGAGTTACAGATCAAACTCATCTCAGGTGGTAATTTTTTAAGAGAGAACCAAATTCTTGTTGAGCGCTAGTGAGAGTCTACACTCCACTATCGAGTTCCAAGAACCGGACCCTTGGCCAATTTTTGTAGGAAAATCTTTGGGCATGATATTCAATTCACTTTGTGTGTAGGATATGTTTAAATTTGGTTTTATGTTATATTTGCTTCATTATAATTGTCCGATTTTATGGTATATTTGTGTTGTTCCTAATTGTCTGTTTATATTATATTTAGTTTGTTCATATTTTTTTGTTTTTATGTTATATTTGCTTCATTCACAATTGTTTGGTTTTATGTTATATTTGATTCGTTCCTAGTTGTTTGTTTTTATATTATATTTGCTTTGTTCATAATTGTTTTTTGTGTTATATTTGCTTTGTAACATTTGCTTTATTTATAATTGTTTTTGTTTATGTCAATGTTATGCAATTGTAGGAAGTTTGAAATATATTTCACTAAAGTTCACACTTATACTTCATTGTCATATGTTTCTAACTTAAATTTAACAATTATTATGATATTTCTACTTTTTTTATGTTTTGTTCTTTTGGTCCAGCCTAGTCCCGACTAGGCCTTTTAAGGGTCTTTTGCCTAGGCTCCACCTAGCGCTTTTGACAACTAAGACCAGAAGAGCTTATGAAAATGGAGTCATAGACTTGGAGCATGTTAGCATAAAAGAGCAAGTTGCAGATGTATTCACCAAGAGTTTGGCCTCGATGCACTTTCAGACATTCCTTTTCAAACTTGGGATGATTCCTTTAGCATCATCTCAAGTTTGAGAGAGAGTGTTGAACAGCATAATATAGTGTATCATATATACTTATAAGATATGTAGATCTGCACCAGAAACACAGTTTGTAGGGAAGAAGAGAGAGAGGAAGAAAAGGTTGCATCAACTGATTCTCCACACCCTTCCTCGTGGGTTGTGGGTTTCTTTATATTAATCATTAGGTTACATTCCAATAATGCCCCTAGTTATAATACATAGAAAAGATACATAATAGGAGCAACAAAAGAAACATTAAAATACAGTTACAAGCAAAAATGTAATACTCAAAACATGTCAATCAATCTGGATGGTAAGAACCACAAACAACTTGCTCTTCAGGTATCAAAATCTTCCCTTAGTTAATCCTTTTGTAAACAAATATGCAACTTGATGATGAGTCCCAACGAATTGAGTAGAAATCTCCCTACTTTCAATTTTAATAAAGCGTTGATCTATCTCTATATGCTTTGTTCTTCCATATTGAATAGGATTGAGAGATATTTTTATCGCACTTTGATTATCACAAAATAAGATAGAACTTGACATCTGTTGATATAAATCAGATAATAGAGATCTGATCCAAATGATTTCAGATGATGTTGCCGCCATTGACCTATATTCAGCTTCAGTACTCGACCGAGCTATTATCTTCTGCTTTTTATTGTTTCATGAGACCAGGTTCTTCCCAATAAAAATACAATACTCGGAGATAGACCTTCTTTCATCTGAATTCCTTTCTCAATCATCATCTGAAAAGGCTATAACTAATAAAGCAGCTTTATCAGTATCATTTCTCCGATAACAAAGCTCATCACCAAGAGTGCCTTTCAAATATCTAAGAATTCTTTTAACAGCCTCAACATGAGTCACACGAGGGCAGTGCATAAACTGAGAAACTTGATTGACTGTATAAACAATATCAGGATGAGTAAAAGTAAGATATTAGAGCATACCCACAATACTCCTATACCTTGTAGGATCATCAAAATGTCTCTTTCATCATGTCCAAGTTTCTACTGCAAAACACTTGGAGTGAATATCGGCTTGCAATCTTTCATTCCAGTCCAATTGAGTAAATCAATAGTGTACTTATGTTGTATTAACACTAATGAGTATTTTCCTCAATCAACCTCAATGCCCAAAAAATATTTAAGGTCTCCCAAGTCTTTCATTTTGAATCTACTATTTAGCATACTCTTAACATCATCAATATGGTCTTTAAAATTTTCTGCAACTATGATATCATCAACATAAATGAGTAATATTGTAATCCATTTGTCAGCTTTGTAGATGAACAAAGAATAATCCAAATGAGATATGCGAAAACCATGTTGCTGGATTTCAAGTGAAAAACTCTCAAACCATGATTGAGAAGTTTGTTTTAGCCCATATAGAGCTTTGTTCAATCTACACACATAGTTGGTTGGATCTTTCTCATTATACCCTTGTAGATGCTCCATATACATCTCCTTCAGGTCTCTGTGCAAGAACGCATTTTTAGCATTCAGTTGACTTAAGTGTCAACCATGATCCACTCTTAGAGAAAGAACAACTCTAATAGTTCTCATCTTCACTGTTGGACTGAATGTTTCATCATAGTCTAACCCGTGTTCTTGAGTAAAACCTCTTGCAACCAGCCTTGCCTTGTATCTCTCTATGCTATGCTGCCATTTGGTTTATATTTTATTTTAAAGACTCATTTTGATTCAACTACATTATTTTTTGTAGGTCTTTTTACAACATCTCATGTTTTACATTTATATAAAGCTTGTGTTTCTTCATTCGTAGCATCAATCCATTTGTTGGATTTTGAGGCCTGATTGTATGATCGAGGTTCTTCATGGTGATGTAATGAAATGGTGGTCTTCCACGAACGCCCTTGGAATGATCGAACGAAGTGTCTAAAAGACACTTTAAGCAAAGCCCTTAAAAAGGATAAAATAGGAACACCACACACATAAATAAATAATTTTATTTATGTAAAAAAGATGTTTGAAAAGCATTACAGGAAGTGAAGTTTACAATGGGGCTGCACCCCTATTTATACAAGAGCTAATGGGAGAGCTCACAAAGAGCTCTCCCTTCTAGCTGTAGGACTAGTCCAACGGCTAGAAATCTAGTTGTTGGACTAGTTCCAACAGCTAGTATTTGGTTAAGTTCCAAGTGAAACTTAACCAAACTAGATATTATCTAGTTCGATACGAACTAGATAATATTTATTGTACAATAAATTAAAAGAAAATAAAAAATAATAATAATAATAAATATATATAATAATAATAATATATTATTATTATATATATCTATATTACATTTTAACACTCCCCCTCAAAATTACGGTACAATGAGTGAAAGTTTGTCTAAGAGGAAGTGAAATCTGGGAGTCGCAAGAGGTTTGGTGAAGAAATCTGCTAGTTGGTACTCAGATGTAACATATGGCAGATCAATGGTGTCGTGTAGGTACTCCTCTCGAACATAGTGACAATCCATCTCTATGTGTTTGGTGCGTTCATGAAAAGTCTGGTTGCTTGCGATGTAGATTGCACTCTTATTATCACAGCACATGCGCGAGGCATGTGTTGCTTCAGCTAACAGTCTTCGGAGCCAAAACAACTTTCACTGTGGTGGTTGGCATGGTTCTATATTCGGCTTCAGTGGAGGAAAGAGAGACCTTCTGCTGCTTCTTGCACCTCCACGATATGAGAGATTCACCTAAGAACACACAAAAACCAGTGGTTGAGTGCCTATCATTAGGATCACCTCCTCAGTCAGCATCAATATAAGCAATTAAATCTAAAGAAGATTATGCAGACAAGAAAAGTCCTCGTGAAAGAGAACTCTTTAAATATCTAATAATGCGTAAGACTGCTCCCATGTGAACAGAGGTGGAAGCATGTTGAAATTGACTATTTGTTTGAACAACATGTGCAATGTCTGGCCGAGTGATAGAAAGGTAGGAAAGAACTCCAACAAGTTGTTTAAATGGAGTAGGATCTTCAAGTCGTTCTCCATCATCAATTTTCATCTTAACATTAACTACTTCTTGAGTATCTACTTTTTTTTCATCTGAGATGCCAAACCTGCAAACAATGTCAAAAGCAAATTTAGTTTGAGAAATCAAATACTCTTTACGGGAATAAGCAACTTCTATGCCGAGAAAATATCGTAATAGTCCTAGGTCAGACATCTCAAAATGAGTTTTAAGAAGAGTTTTGATATTAGCAATTCCCTGTTTGTCACCTCCAGTGATGATCATATCATCCACATAAAGAAGAAGGATAATGATACCTGCATCAGATTGCTTAATAAGCAAGGCAGTGTCAGTCAAACAAGAACGAAAACCAATATTAGTCATAACATGACTAAACCTGTCATACCAGGCTTTTGGTGCCTGTTTAAGACCATAAAGCGCTTTCTCAAGACGAAGAATTTTATCCTTGGAAAGACTAATACCAGGAGGAGCTTCCATGTATACTTCTTCAACAAGGCGCCCATTTAAGAATGCATTTTTAACGTCCATTTGAAATATAGGTCATTTCTTAATAGAGGCTAAGGCAATTAAAGTTCAAACTGTGGTCATTCGAGCCATAGGAGCAAAGGTTTCCTCGTAATCAATGCCATACTCTTGAGCGTAGCCTTTGGCTACAAGACGTGCCTTGTATCTTTCTAGGGTCCCATCACTTTTGGTTTTGACTTTATAGACCCATCGACAACCTATAGGTTTCTTTCCAAGAGGTAGGTCTTGGATGAACCAAGTATTGGCTTTTTCTAAAGCATCTAGCTCTAATTTCATAGCTTCAATCCATTCTGCTGCATGATTTTTGGCTTCAAAATATGAGGAAGGTTCAACATAGGATTGAATTAAAGCAAGAGCTGCCCTATATGAGGGTGAAAAAGATTCATAGGACACAAACTTCCCGAGGGGTCTAGAGATTCTAGAAGTCCTACGAGGAGGAACTTCAGAAAATCTTTCTAACGCACATGGAGGGCGTTGCTCTCCAATTCTTCGTCTTGAATACTGAAGACTAACATCCCTACTAGTTTGATCTTTAGTATCAAGATCAAAGCTAGTAGGGCTTTGGTCATGGTCAAAACTATATTCAAAATCCTCTTCATCGGATTTGGACGTTAAGTTAATTAAAAAGGAATATTCAGTAATATCCTTGTGTTTTTCACTTTCGAAAAAATTCTCCTTTTCAAGAAAGGTCACATTCCTTGACACATATAATTTATTATTTTGAACATCGTAACATCTGTACTCTTTTTGGTTTTCGGCATATCCTAAAAAGGCACATGGGATTGCACGGTGGGAGAATTTATCGTTTTTGTTTGTAAATACAAAACATTTGCAACCAAATACTCTTAGTCTGGAGTAGTCTCGAGCTAAGATATAAAGTTTTTCAACCGGAGATATGTTTTCTAAATAAGAAGATGGCATTCGGTTTATGAGATAAGTAACAGTTAAAGTTGCTTCTGCCCAAAACCCTTTTGGCACTTGGCTTGCTATTAGCAAAGTCCGAGTGGTCTTCATAATGTGACGATGTTTGCGTTCTGCAAGGCCATACTGTTGCGGGGTGTTTCGGCAAGATCATTGATGAATAATGTCATATGAAATAAGATAGTTTTCAAACTCTCTAGACATAAATTCTCCCCTTGAATCAGTGCGAAAAATGAAGACATTACTTTGAAATTTGTTTGTGACCATTTTATGAAATATTTGAAAGTGAGTAAAAACTTCGAATTTATGTTTAAGAAAATAAATCCAAGTATGTCTAGTAAAATCATCTATAGAGATGACATAATATGCAAAACCACCTTTAGAAATTACTGGTGCGGGTCCCCAAACATTCGAATGTATTAACTCAAGTGGTTTTGAAGAGACAAAAGTTCTACTAGAGAAAGGTAATCTTTTCATTTTTTCAAGAATGCAGTCTTTATAAGCAAAATTTTCAGATTTACAAAACTTTCCCAAATTTGGAAAATATTGGATTTTAGACATATGAGGATGGCCAAGTCTTTTGTGTCATAAGTCTGTTTCTAATTTCTGAACATTTAAGCAAAAAACATTCTTGGGTAGCTCCAAAAAATCCATGTAATATAGTCCTCCTTCTCTATGGCCTTCCCAATCAGCTTCCCTGACTGGCGATCCTGTATCAAGCAACCATCAGAAGAGAAGGATATATTACATCTATAATCAGAAATTTGATAAAAAGATAAGAGATTCAAATTAAGTTTTGGGATATATCTAACTTCTGGAACACAAAAAGTTTTGTGTTTTTCAAAACACCCAATTCCCTTTATTTCAAGAGATGTTCCATCTGCTGTAAAGACTTTTGAAATACTTGAGTTATTTTTAAGACATTCGGATAAGCATTTATAATGTGGGGTCATGAATGAGGCACCATAATCTAAAAGCCAAGAAAAGTTACCTGGACCGGAAACAGATGCAACTGCCGCTCCAGTTGAGGCTTTAGCGGAAGAAGAGACCCCGTGAAGAAGAGGCTGAAGGATCTCCATAAGTTGAGCCATAGAAACAGGTGCATCTTGATCTTTTGATTCTTCAACTGATACAACCTTCTTTTCATCTCTTTTCTTTAATTTTGGACATTGAGGCCTATAATGCTCCGGTTCATGACAGTGATGACAAATCACCTTTCTTTTATCAAACTCGCCATTTTGCCTCCCAAAATGAGGTGGCCTGTAAGTGCGAGTGTGATTCTCAGGCCTAGATACAGCTAGGACGGAATCATCATCAATTTTAGAGGAACCTTTTCGAAGACGATTTTCCTCCATTGTTAGTTCTTCAATAGTTTCAACAATAGAGGGAATCTTTCCCCACTGAAGGAGGGCCGATTTGGTGGTTTCAAATTCCGGCCTTAACCCAGTTATAAATTGGTAAAAGTGTTCAGCATCAAGTTGCTTTTGGCGAAGCTCAATGTCTTCGGCACAATGGCACTTTGGTTCTAAGAGAGAAAGTTTCTCCCAAAGTTCTGACAACCCATTGTAATATTCACGAATCGTTTTATCACCTTGAGTCATTATTCGAACATTTTCTTGGAGGTTGCACACATGTGCAATATCTTTAAAGGAATACATATTTTTAAGGTATTCCCATGCCTTATCGGCATGATCAAATTTGGCAAGGCTTGAACATTTTTTAATGTCAATGCTATTGATAAGCCATGACATTATTTTTGCATGAGTCATTCTCCACTTTTTCCATTTTTTCTCATAAGAGGCTAGTACTTTGATTTTCTCTTCTTTCGATAGAGGAACCACTTTATCTCCCTCTTTTTTGGTAAGAGATAGTTTAGGTTCCGAATCGGAACTATCCACAATCCCCCATAAACCTTTTCCCCATACATGGTGCTTCATGATAGAAGCCCGTGTTACATAATTCGTATCACTTAACTTCATGGGAATGATGGTGACTTTATCATTGTCATCCATCGATTACAAGGGGAAAGAAAAATAGGGATAGAAGAGAAGAACGATAAAAGAATGAAAAAGGAAAGGGATACAAGATGTGAGAGATCTTCAAATGAAGTGATAAAACACTTCCCTTCAAGCAGCGAAACACTTTCGCAAAGGGCACGAAAACCGAGGCAGCTTTTCTCGAAGATTTAATATTCCCGTAGCTCTGATACCATGTAATGAAATGGTGGTCTTCCACGAACGCCCTTGGAATGATCGAACGAAGTGTCTAAAAGACACTTTAAGCAAAGCCCTTAAAAAGGGTAAAATAGGAATAACACACACATAAATAAATAATTTTATTTATGTAAAAAGGATGCTTGAAAAGCATTACAAGAAGTGAAGTTTACAGGGGGGGCTGCACCCCTATTTATACTTGGACTAATCCAACGGCTAGAAATCTAGTTGTTAGACTAGTTCCAACAGCTAGTATTTGGTTAAGTTCCAAGTAAAACTTAACCAAACTAGATATTATCTAGTTCGATACGAACTAGATAATATTTATTATACAATAAATTAAAAGAAAATAATAAATATATATAATAATAATAATATATTATTATATATATCTATATTACATTTTAACAGGTGAGATACTGCAGCTAAAAATATTTGATGGTCTATGCTGAAATTTTCATAACTTACTCATCTATCAATGGGGTGACGCACTGTTCCAGTTCTTCTGATTATTTGTCCTTTTTCATTGGAATCATTTTTAGACTCAACATTTTCTTGTTCTAAACTGCTCTCGGATGTATTTTCATATTCAATATTTTGAATCCTATGACTGTATGTAATTCATTTGAACCTTCCTATTATGTCATCAAAATGATCAACTTGTTGTCCCTCAATATTTGGCTAGTCTGACCTCACATGTGCACCTTCTAATATGTCATTGTTTGCATCATTTATTGTCTCGATAGAAAACATATCATCTAACCACGGCTGATATAGTTGTTTTGACTGCAGTTGAACACTTTGTGCATTGTTGTCCTTTGAAACAAAATCAAATTCATCAAAAACATTTCTGGATATACAAATGCATTTATTTTCAACGTTATAACATCTATATCCCTTATAGTCATCTGCATATCCAACAAATTTGTAGAAATGAGCCATTTTGTCAAACTTGTTTCACAGATAGGCATTAATGTGAACATAACACGTGTAGCCATATGCTTTTAAATAATTATAATCAGGGTGTTGGCCAAACAATTCATAATGTGGGGATTTATATTGCAAAAGTTTTATAGACAACATATTTATAGTATGCCCGATTGTATAAAAGGCCTTTGTCCAAAGGAATAAAGGAACAGATCCTGCATTCATTATGGCTAGTGCACTTTCAATAATATGCATGTGTTTCCTCTCAGTAAGTTCGTTTTGTTGAGGTGTCCAAGGACAAGATACCCTTCTATTAACTCCATTCTCCTTACGATATCAAATAAAGTCATTTGAAGAGTACTCACCCCTACCATCACACTGAAAATTAATAATGGATAAAGAAAATTGAGTGTGAACCATAGCATGAAAGTTCTTAAAAATTGAGAAAAATTCATGCTTATGTTTCATGAAAAATATCCATATATATCGAGAATGATTATCAATGAAAGTGACACAATATTGGCTCCCGGAAGAAGAAACAGTTGGAGTCGGTCCCCATACATCAGAGTGCACAATTTCAAATAATTTAAAAGCTCTTTCATTATTCGAAATGAATGGGAGTACATGACTCTTAGACACTTGACAACTAGGATAAAATTTATTTAACTCACGACTCAAACTAGACGCTGAAATCAAATCATTGGAAACAAGCCTCTCAAGAAAAGCCTTATTACAATGGGCTAAACGACTATGCTAGACACTTGACTTATTGGACTCTAATTCATTGGCCAAACAACGTGACTTTTTAGCATCTTGAACTAGAACACAAGCCAACGAATTCTCGTTAAAGAGATACATATTCTCTCGTCTTTCTCCTTCAGCAAATGTCCTCTTCATATGAAAATCCTTCACATAAACATAAGGAGTAAAAACGACACAAGAATTGGTATCATCAATAAGTTTAGAAACAGAAATGAGGTTCTTTTTTATATTAGGAACAAAAAAAACATTCGATAGGCAAAGATTTGAATTGGACATGGGAATGAAAGCATTTTCAGTGTGTGTGATGGGGTGATGAGTGTCATCTCTGGTTATAACTCTATCTCTACCAAAGTAAGAAGACAAATTTTTAATATTACCTTCATCCCCAGTAATATGATTTGCTACCCCGAAATCAACGTACCACACTCTTTTACCATTCTGCTTTAAATTCAACCATGTTAAGGTGGCCAATAAAATTTATCTATCCACTGGTTTCGTCCCTGATCCCCCAGTCTTATTTGGTGCACTTTTACTGTGTGAGCTCTGCTCTCCAACATACCTGGGATCATCTTTATACCAGCAGCTTTCTTTAACATGTCCAAGTTTCTTGCAAATTTAGCACATAGGTATTTTCTTGCCCTGATAAGAAATAGGAGATGTATTAGGAAGTGGGAGCAGCCCACGTCCTCCCGAATTACCTCCTCATCCTCTCATTCCTTCTCTTCTTTTCCCAAACTGTGTGCTTGAAATAAGTACATGATTGTATGCCTGCCCCTTAGGATTCTCAAGAGATCCTCCTCCTAAATTCATCTCAAATTGCAGCAACTTAGGACGTAAAGCTTCAAAAGTAGGCAGCTCATCAAAAAAAGATAAGGTAGTATAGATAACTTTGTATTAGAGTCCTAATCCATTAAGAACATGTTGTACCTTATCTTTATCCGAAATGATGTGACCAATCACAGCAAGTTGATCTGAGATTTCCTTCGTCTTATTAAGGTACTCCATGATAGACATGGATCCCTTTTTAAGATTCAGAAACTCCCTTTTAAGAAACATAACTCTGGCCTCAGAAACTTGTGAAAATGTTTACACAAAGTTGGGTCCACAATTCCATAGTTGTGCAATCATTCGAAATGCTTACCAAAACCTCCTGTAACAGTGTAGAGGTGATATACGCCACCAACGCCTTATCGTGTTTCATCTAAGAAATGTATCATGGGTTCCGAACCTGTGAGGATTTAATAACATTCCCTTTTTCATCCTTTTCTTTCCTTAGTATGAATTCTGGTAGAGTCTGAATCGATTCATCCAAATGACCAGAAGGATCTTGGCTTCGAATAAAAGGAAAGATTTGTCTTTTCCAAGTAAGATGATTTGAGGTACTTAATTTTTCGAAAACTAACTGATTAAGGAAGCTTGATGAAAGAACTGAAGAGGAAGTAGAAGAATCCATGATAGGCAAAAGAAGGATGAAAGGGATCAAAAGAGGAAACGCTGCAATAACAAAGTCTGCCTGCATTTTTTTTTCAACACAAACAGTCACGAAAAATAAGTATTTGATCAGCAATAGAAAATTGATATATTAATTCCTAAGCAGGAATAATATATATATATATATATATATATATATATATTCCTTTTTTCTAGAAAAGAATAAGTATGAGTTCACGAGTTCCAGATCTGAAGAGAAAATAGGTTCAGATCTGGAAACCTGAATTCAGATTCACTTTTGAAGGGAGAAACAGGTTCAGATTTGGATTCAGATTCAGATCTGAAATAAAATACAATAGATTCTCAGATTGGGAGATTAGGGTTTGAAAACTAATATCGGATTGGGAGATTAGGATTTGAAATCAGATCTGGACTCAGATTTAGATCTAAAACAAAATAGGGACAGATTCACATCATTAAGAAAAGGGATCTGATCTGAATCTTGGTCCAAATTCAGATCAGGAAAAGACTTCATAAAAGGAGAACCCAAAACCAAAATCGTGGTCTAGGGTATTGAAACTAACGTGGTCTAGGATCTAAATCTTGCGCATATTTGTTGGTTTAGCTCCAAACAGGGATGCCATGAAATTATGGCTTTAACCTCACTACTCTCCAACCACTATAATTACCTAGGATAGGTGGGTAGAATAGCTTTAAACTGCCAATCTTCTCCAAGTGCCGAAGTGAGCACATAGGAAAGACAAGGGTGAAACCATTCTTTTTGTAGAACACACAACAACAACAACAACAACAACTACGCCTTCATCCCAAAACAATTGGGGTCAGCGATATGAACCAAAAAAAGAAATTCATTTTGGGTCTTCCACGTGAATCCTTTTCCTCCAATCATTTCTATCCAATGACATGTCCTCGGTGAGGTTCAAAGCATTCATATCCTTTTCTATCATCTCCATCCAAGTCTTCCTAGGCCTACCCCGACCTCTTTTAACTAATATATTTTCCCATTTCTCCAACCTTCTAACTGGAGCATCATTAGGCCTTCGCCGAATATGTCCAAACCACCGTAAACGATTCTCTCGCATCTTATTTTCAATGGGTGCAACACCTACCTTCTTACGTATCTCCTCGTTCCGAATCTTATCTTTTTGTAGAACACACAAATTACAAAAATAAAGAAAAGATATCTTTTAGAAAAAACTTAGTACAATAATAAAATAGATATAGAAAACATCAAATACTTCCTTGGACACACAAAACACCAAATAGCCAATAAATAGAAGTCCCAAAGAGCAAGCAGATCAATTTAATTAATGTAAACCTTCCTGGTAATGTTAGGTACCCAGAATTCTTATTTGCCAACTTCCTTTCAAGCTTTTTTACCATTGGATCTCTGGCCTCCTCTCTCAAACATCACATATAAAAACATATGCCTAGACATCACTGCCCAAAAAGCCGGAAATATAGGATTTCTTACTTTGTCCAAAACTCAGTCATCCATTGGAAGCATTTATCTATAAAATTAAATATCAATATATGCTTCAATCAAATAATAAAATAGCATAATGATCCATCCCATATGACAGTAGAAGATCAATAGTTACATTGTCTTTTCATAATTTTTGAGTGATCTATGAGGGCTACCAACTGTTTTGGATCTATTAGGTCCTCCAACCTGCACAGTCTTACAGCAGCTATAAGAGACCATTTTATTTTATTTTTTTAACTCTGCCACTTCAATTTGTTTTCACTTAATCAAACTTCCACTATGTGGTTGCTGATACATCTTCCTTTTCAGATTAAATATTTAAATTGCTAAGATCATAATTTGGCTGTTCGGGTGAGAATTGTCCATGTTCTCCATCGCTAAGCCAATCGCTTTCTTCTTGCTCCTTTGTCGCAACTGACAACACCCACAAACTAGGGTTGGAAAAGGGCCAGCTGTTCTAAGCATAGTTGCTAATGTTAGCTTCATTATCACCTTAAAGTACTCAGACTGATGTATGGAGAAAATTTCTTGATTAGAAAAAAGGTAGTGGAAATATATTAATGGATAGCCTAAAACATCTTGCTCTGTGCATAAAAGATTGAAAGGATACTTGAGGAGAAGCTTTAATTTTTTTTCCATGAGATAACCCCAATCTTCTCTTCCATTAAGGGTAGATCCTTACTCTAAGTTTTGTGGTCCTTATCATGTTCAGAAGTAGAACCTTGGTAGCTAAAACAGCATCAGAAATACATCCATGCATTTTTCAACAAGGATTATGAGGGGCAATGTCAGGAGATAAGAACAGAGATGTTACTTTCTAATGCCATCTCCCCATTATCTGGCTGACACACAATTAAGTTTTCAATGTCCACCCCTAAAGCCTTCGAATAAGCTGGATCAAATACATGTTCGGCATCAACAAGCATCGCATTGCCTCCAAGTTTCTGCATATTCACCACAAAAACAAAGGAACTAAAATTCCTTAACCCATAACTCTTCAAAAGAAGAGAATTCTTTAAATTTTGCCATTCCTGGTTTGAAAATAAATAGAACTCACAACTAATAAACCAAATACCTGTACTTCTGCAATCGCGTGTAATGCAAAGGTAGTTTTGCCGCTACTCTCTGGGCCAAATATCTGGTAAAATGAGATAGACATAATCAACCTAGTATGCTCCAATATTCTAGATAAGTTGTTCTCAATTCACAAGACAGATAAATGATCACAAACGCATTCACGTACGTGTGTGTGTGTGTGTGCGTGTCTATCTAATTCCACATTTTTTCACTCTGCAAGGGAAAATCTTGGAACAAAAAAACTTTTGCTATCTAGAAAAAATCTCATGCATAAAACGTAACCAAATATAAAAATGATAGAAAATTAAAAAATAAAATAAGCATTTTTTTTCAAAAATGTGTTAATATCACGATGATGTTGCGATGGATAGGGAAAAGGTCAAACTTTGAAACAATCGTGTTTTCTTGTCAAGATTCCATCGATTTCTGAACATACAACAATAAAACCGCAATATTTTCAAAAGACCACACACCCAAATATTCATGCATATGGAGCAAGCAGAAACAGAGTAATAACACGTGTATGTACATGGAGTAAGCAGTGACAGAATGAACGATACCTCAACGATTCTGCCTTTAGGAAGACCACCACCAAGAGCATAGTCCAACGTCAGGCAACCACTCGGAAAGGTTTCACTACACCATACGGATGCATCCAATGTCAAACACACTAACATCACTCTTTTCTACATGGCAAAACTATAAAAACAAAACAAAACTTATGTGCTTGTAGTGGTGAAGATGAGTCGTACATTCACAACGCATAACCATATTCTCATCGAAGGGACACACATTAAAAGAAAAAGGAAAAAAAAGGAACATACACGAGAGCTCCGCCAGCACTTCCCAATCTCGTAACGCTCCCTTTTCCGAACGAGCTGTTGATATCATTCATGGCAGCCTCCAGCGCCTTTTGCTGAACCAACGGCGGCAAAAGTAAGTACCCAAAAAACGAAAGATAGAGAAAACATCAAGGAGAGAAAGAGAGCAAGAAAAACGAGCAGGAATGGGGAATTGGGGGCTCCCGGAATCATTACGCGGTCGAGGTCTCGGCAGTCTGGGTCGCTGGAGAGGGCGTCGTTCGCCTTCGCGTCGGCGTCACGGCGAAGGAACCTGGTCCGGAGCGCCGGGAACTTGGTGGTGTGGCGGAAGGAAGGAGTTGTGGTGGGGAAGAAGAGGTGGGTTCGGAAGGGGCAGAGTGACTCCATCGCGCCTTCTTTGCAACGAGTTTGGATGTCTCTCTCATAGGCGTAGGGACTCGTTGCAGTGAGAGTCGAATGCTAGGGTTTTGTGGAAGAAGAGTTCGCGGGAACGAGCTCGCCCTGAGCCACCACCCATGCCGCAGTGGGTGCTCACAGAGAGAGAAGAGAAAGGAGAGAGCGTGCCGAGCGAGCAAGGAGGGATTTTTATCTTCGGCTCTGGAGCATATACCTTTTTGAGTAATTTATAAAAAGCCTTTCAACGTTTTAGGTGTTTATAGAAAACATCTAATGTTCCTATTATTGCATGTATCGCTTCTTTTTCCATTTACGAGAAGATTGTAGTCCACTTTAAAATTAGTATGTAGATGTGTTTGTTTGTTTTTTTGCAAATCGGACTAAGTGGATGTGATCTCCATGGTTGAAAACCTACTGGACTCTTTTGATCAAACTTTTTTAGCAGGATTTTACATAGACCTAAAAGTCAATGGTTTTGAAATTTTGAAGTTTTTTATATTATAAAATCTTAACTAAACATGAAAAAAAGGTTTTATCCAATAGTCTATTTGTAAGTTTTCAATCTTGAAGATCACATCCATTTGATCAAATTTGGCAAAAAATATATGTACATATGAATTTTGAAGAGGTGGACCATCCCCTTCTCTGTTTTATATGGACATGATCCTAAAATCATTAAGTTGACCTTTGTTTGGCGACAATTAGCCAAACAAAATGACCAAAATTCCTTGATTATTATATTTTTGGATTAGATTAGCATTATTGTTTATTTTAAGAAAAGTGCATGAGTTTTTTCATAAACAAAGACAAAAAAGGAATTTGTTAAACTTCAGATTTCTATAGAAATCTCAGGTCTCACCTTTACCTCAAGGGAAGGGTCCCCTCCCATATGAAGTCACTCCCTCGAAATGCATTCAAATAAAGCAAACATTTAAATAAGAATTGAAGTGTCCGGCGGATTTTTGTCAATAGTTGTTTGGAAAGGTGGCCTTGTTTAGACCCTTCTTGTTGTCTATCTTGAAGAGCTTCTCCATGGTT
Organism: Nuphar pumila; assembly: GCF_984573655.1. Taxonomy (NCBI): domain Eukaryota; kingdom Viridiplantae; phylum Streptophyta; class Magnoliopsida; order Nymphaeales; family Nymphaeaceae; genus Nuphar; species Nuphar pumila. The sequence continues at coordinate 14,004,869 of NC_143255.1, forward strand.
TCATAGGTCAAACTAAGTCTAGTTTTGTAGTGAAAAACCTGCTTCCCATATTTGTAGCACAGTGGCATAGGGTCAATTGTATGAATTATTATAATCAAAATGTGAGGATGTGCTCATGCTTTTCATGTTTAGTTTTTTGTTGTTGTTTCAAGTAATTTATATTACGACAATACTATCATGGATCTTTATACTCACAACAACAACAACAACTACGCCTTCATCCCAAAACAATTGAGGTCAGCGGTATGAACCAAAAAAGAAATTCATTTTGGGTCTTCCACATGAATCCTTTTCCTCCAATCATTTCTATCCAATGCCATGTCCTCGGTGAGGTTCAAAGCATTCATATCCTTTCCTATCATCTCCGTCCAAGTCTTCCTAGGCCTACCCCGACCTCTTTTAACTAATATATTTTCCCATTTCTCCAACCTTCTAACTGGAGCATCATTAGGCCTTCGCCGAATATGTCCAAACCACCGTAAACGATTCTCTCGCATCTTATTTTCAATGGGTGCAACACCTACCTTCTTACGTATCTCCTCGTTCCGAATCTTATCTTTTATTGTATTTCCACACATCCATCTAAGCATCCGCATCTCAGCTACACTCATTTTATCTGAACTTTATACTCAGTTTAGTCAAATTATACAAAATGAAGATGCTATCTGAACTCAAGATTGTATATTGGTCCTTATGACTTTAATGCATTTCACTTCCATACAGGATTGCTGCTTGTTTGAAAAAGGCTCGATTTTGTTCCCCGTGCATGTTGGAAAAAAGCCTTAATTTTTTACCGTGTTTGATGTCAGTTGAGGCAATTTGATATAAAAAAGGTGAAAATAATGTATGCAAGTCAAGGTTCTACAAATATGAATGTGGCAAGAAGGTTGCAAATGTCTTAAAATATACAAAATGATATTGTTGGTGAAATGCAGATTGAGATGGTTGTGGATAGTGACCATCACGAAAATGCAAATTTGGAATATGGTTTGAATGTTATTGAAGACAACAATACACTATCAGATGAAGAACATGTTGTTGAAGAACATTGTCTTAACTTGAGGGAGAAAATTTTGGTGTTTCAAAAGTATATTCTATTGAAAAAAATACACCTTTCTCCAAGTGTAAATCAAAGGAAGCAATATAAATGTAACAGTAGGAAATAAAGAGGCACACAAGATTTACGTGGTTCCCTCAAACTGAAGTACGTCCATGGTGACTGTAAGGTCAATACCTTCCACTATTATAAACCATAGATTACAAATACCAAAAGGCATAAACCTTACACACTAAGGTGTAGAGTAAAACAAACAAGAGGAAAGACCTCACCCGAATGTTCTGAAGAACTAATCACACTGAAACAACACACAGTACGAAATGGAAAGAACCCTGTTGTTGGCCGAACGTCCCTATTGTTTCTAACCAAACGTTCTCACACACTACTACTACAAAAATCACTCATAACTTCAAATGGAAAAATGATGAGGTGTAATAAATGAGGGTAGCCAAACAAACATGCGATACCCAGTTAAAACGTCACCTCCAAAATTTGCTTTACAACAAAAGCTACCTTGAGATAAACAAAAAAAGAATGCTCTTGAAACTCCACTGAATAAAGGCAATATGTTGTACCAATGAGCATTAATTAACAAAGCTCAATATAGCAAAATGTGGGTCCCACAAAAGGAGGAAAACCCAACAATTCTTTCCCTCCCGACTTATGTGAAAGCTTCAACCATTCCTGCCAATAGTCTATACTTCTCATGCTTGTTTTTAGGCAATGTCTTAGTCATAATATCTGAAGTATTATCATCAGTGTGAACTTTCTCAAGTTGTAACAATTTATCATTCAAGACATCATGAATCCAATGATATCTAACATCAATATGTTTCGATCTTGAATGAAATTAGGAATTTTTGCTCAAGTGGATTGCACTCTTACTATCACAATGAAGAACATACATTTCTTGTTTTAAGCCCAACTCTTGTAAGAATTTCTCCAGCCATAGTAATTTCTTGCTTGCTTCTGTGATGGCGATGAACTCAACTTCTGTGGTGGAGAGAGTTATACATTTCAGTAATCTTGATTGTCATGCAACTGCCTCCCTGCAAAGGTAATCAAATATCTAGAAGTAGATTTTCTACTATCGACATCACCAGTCATATCAGAATCTGTGAACCCATCAAGAATAGGCTCACCTTTTCCAAAACATAAACTCATCTTTAAAGTGCCTTGAAGATACCTCAAAATCTATTGCACTACTGTTGAGTGTTCTTCCCCCGGATTTGACAGAAATCAATGAACAACTCCTATTGCATGAGTATTATTCAGTCGAGTACAAACCAGGACATACATCAAAGAACCAACTGCTTAAGCATAAGAAATTTTTTGTATCTCATTTTTCTCTTCATCACTTGTAGGACATTGGCTTGAGCTAAGTTTGAAATGACCTGCAAATGGATAATTATCAGGCTTTGCTTTGTCTATATTGAACCTCTCAAGAACCTTTTTAATATAATTCTCTTGTGATAACCAGATCAGCCCATTTGATCTGTCTCAAACAATTCTCATCCCAAGAATTTGTCTTGTTGGACCTACGTCCTTCATGGCAAAGGACTTACTCAGCTCTAACTTCAACTTGTTAATCTTGCTTGTGTCTTGGGTCACAATTAACATATCATTAACGTAAAGCAAGAGAATAGTAAAATTACCATCTGAAAATTTCTTTACGAACACAAAATGATCTATGGTGGTTCTTGAATACCCATGCTCAGTCATGAAAGAATCAAATTTTTTTTACCACTGTCTTGGTGCTTGCTTCAATCCATACAAGTTCTTCTTCAGTCTGCAAACAAACTAATCTTTTTCCTTTTCAATGAATTCCTCAAGTTGCTCCCTATAGATTTCTTCTTCTAAGTCACCATGTAAAAATGCAGTCTTCACATCAAGCTGCTCAACTTCTAAATTCATACTTGCAGCTATACCAAGAACAGTTCGGATGGAGGACATCTTCACAACTGGTGAGAAAATCTCATCAAAATCAACTCCCTTCTTCTCACCAAAACCTTTCACAACAAGTTGTGCCTTGAATCTAGGTTGAGAGTTGTTCCCATCATTCTTTTGTCTGAAGACCCATTGTTTTTCAAAATCTTCTTCTCTTTAGGTGGTTTCACTAAATCATAGGTGTGATTCTCATGCAATGACTTCATTTCCTCTTTTATCGCCTTAAACCACTCGGTTTTGTTTTCATGCTCCAAAACTTCTTGATAAGTCTCTGGCTCTTCTTGATTTGTTATCATCACATACTCATGTAAAGAGTACTTTCTAGACGATTGTTTCTCTCTAGTAGATCTCTTTAACGGTGAATATAGAGGTGACTTTTGGGGTAACTGCTCTCCCTCAATCTCTGGCTCAACATTTCCTTCCTCTACATTATCATGAGATGCTTGCATCTCCTCAGTGATATCCTGAACAACAGGTGGATCAAGAGGATCTAAGTCAATAAGATATTCAGTGCTTGACTCAGTTGTCTCAAGCTTGTCAATGTCTTCAATAGTCTGATCTTCCAAGAAAGTAACATCTCGGCTTCTGACAACTTTTTTATCAATTGGATCATACAATTTGTAGCCAAATTCTTCATGCTCATAGCCAAGAAATATGCACTACTTTGCTTTAGGATTAAGCTTGGACCTCTCATCCTTTGGAATATAAATAAAAGCTCTACAGCCGAATACTCTCAAGTGATCATAGGAAACCTCCTTCCCTGTCAAAACTTTCTTTAGAACATCGTCATTCAACAGAATAAAAAGAGATAAATTGATAAGATCAATTATTGTCCTCATTGCCTCACCCCAAAAGGATCTTGGTAATTTAGAATGTGACAACAAACATCTGACTCTCTCAAGAATGGTGTGATTCATTCTCTGCAACCTCATTCTGTTGAGGTATATTTTTTATTGTATTTTCATGCCTGATGTCATGATTGGTGCAATATTGATCAAATGGCCCAATGTATTCACCACCATTATCCGAGAGAATACATTTCAATTGTCTTCCAGTTTCTCTTTCAACCATGACTTGAAAATGCTTAAATACACCTAGGACTTGATCTTTTGTTTTCAGTGTATAAGCCCAAACTTTTCTAGAATGTTCATCAATAAAAGTAACAAAATATAGTGCACCACCAAGTGTCTTAACCTTTAAAGGATCACATACATCAGAACGTACCAAATCTAGAATATGAGATTTTCTAGATGCAATATTTCTACGGAATGATACTCTATTTTATTTACCATGAAAGCAATAAACACATATTTTCAAAGATGTACCTTTTATCCCTGCTAGAAGCCTTTCTTGAACAAAACTTGCAGTCCTTTCTTAAACAAAACTTGCAGTCCTTTCTCACTCATATGCCCAAGCCTTTTATGCCATAGATTGGTGGATGAGTCATTCTCTATAGCATTCATAACTCCCTTGCAAATTTTTGTCTGCATAGTGTAAAGAGAGCAAGTCTTCTCTCCTTTTGCTAACACCAGAGAACCTTTAGATAACTTCCACCTTCCATCACTGAAATTATTGTTGTAGCCTTCATCATCCAACTTTTCAGCATAGATTAAATTTAGTCGAATATCCGGTACATGCCTCACATCTTTAAGCAATAATTTGCAGCCAATATTTGTTTTCAAGCAAATGTCACCTATATCGATAATTTTTTATACATCTTCATTTTTCATTCGAACATTCCTAAAATCACCTTGCGAGTAAGAAGTAAAGAAATCAGCCTGCGAGGTAACATGAAATAAAACTCTAGAATCAATTACGCAATCTATCTCTTGTTTAATCAAATTAATGCTAGTACCATCACAAATAATCATGAGTTCACCATCTGTGACTGCAGCTGTGTCATTTTGCTTTTCCTCTCATTTTTTCTCCTTGTTCTGCTCTTTGAACTTGAGTTTTCTGCACTCTCATTTCATGTGCCCTTTCTTGTGAAAATAATAGCACTCGACGTATTTCTTTGAACTCGAGTTTGAACAACCTCTAGATTTATCATGATTGTGCGGAGCCCTACTCTTACTTCTACCTCTTCTCCGATTTTCTATTACAAGAGCCTCAGAGTGAGGACCTGATGATTTTCTCCTTGTCTCTTCATTTAACAGACTTCTGGTAACTTGGCTCATAGTTACCATTCCATTAGGTGCGGAGTTACTAACAGTGACCACCAAGGTTTCCCAACTTTCAGGAAGTGAACTAAGAAGTAACAAAGCTTGCAACTCATCATCAAAGGTAATTTTCATGGTGGACAATTGATTCACAATGCTCTTAATCTCATTCAAATATTCTGCAATAGAAGTGCCCCTTTTATATTTGAGATTCACAAACTTTAGAAATAGGAAAGCTTTATTTACTATCGTCTTTCTATCATAAAGACTCTTCAGTTTGGTCTAAAGACCATGTGCTGAATTTTCAGTTGAGACATGATGAAAAACACTATCATCAATCTATTGTCAAATGAAACCGATAGTTTTTTGGTCTAGCTTTTTCCACTCGTCATCTTTTATTTCTTCTAGTTTTTTCGCTATTATCCTCTATGGGTCCATCCAAATCTTTACAAACCAAAAGATCTTCTATTTTTGTTTTCCAAGTCATCCAATTTGTATCATTCAAGCTAATCATACGCCCAACGTTACTTTTCATAATTTACACACACAAAATATAACAAATTAGAACTGGATTAACCTGACTCTGATACCAGATGTTGAGAAAACTACACCTTTCTCCAAGTGTAAATCAAAGAAAGCAATATAAATATAACAACAAGAAATAAAGAGGCACACAAGATTTATGTAGTTTCCTCAAACTGAGGTACATCCACGATGATCGTAAGGTCAGTTCCTTCCACTATTATCAATCAGAGATTACAAATACCAAAAGCCATAAGCCTTACAAATACACTAAGGTGTAGAGTAAAACAAATAAGAGGAAAGACCTCACCCGAATGTTTTGAAGAACCAGTCACAATGAAACAACACACAATACGAAATAAAGAGAACCCTACTGTTGACTGAAAGTCTCTCCTACTGCTAGCCGAACGTCCCTGTTGTTTCTAACCGAACGTTCTCACAAGCTTCTACTCCAAAAACCACTCATAACTTCAAATGGAAAAATGATGAGGTGTAATAAATGAGGGTAGCCAAACAAACATGTGATACCCAGCTGAAACGTCACCTCCAAAATTTGCTTTACAGCAAAAGCTACCTTGAGATAAACAAAAAACGAACACTCTTGAAACTCCATCGAATAAAGGCAATATGGTGTACCAATGAGCATTAACTAACAAAGCTCAATATAGCAAAATGTGGGTCCCACAAAAGGAGGGAAACCCAACATATTCCAACTATGCCATTAGAGCATACACCTAGCAATGGGATGAAATTTGATAGCGAGTTGAATGCACAAAGTTTTACAACATACATGCAAGGATGGGTAGTTTTGATAGGCACATGGGTGCTTCTTAAAAAAATAAAGAAGTAGTTTATTGGAGGCAATTTAAATGCAACAAAAAAAGTGATGTGAAAAACCCATATATCATTAAGAGATGTGGTTGCAAAGCTAAGATGACCATCCAATTATGTCCAGAAAAAAGGGTAGTTAATAATATTCATTTTGGACATAGTCATCTTTTGCATTCGCCTTCAAAGATAGACATGCATAGAACATCTAAGAGATTGGATACTCCTCAGAAAAAAATAGTGGAGAGTTGGGTTAGATCTAGTTTGAAACCATCTCAAGTAATGGATGTCTTTGCTAATGATGCAAGAGGAATTCAACATGTCTCCTTCAATGAAGAGTAGATGTTTATATGCTCATCTAAAAAATGAAGTTATTTTGAAAAAGATTGTCAGATTGCAATGGAGTATTTTATAAAAAAGAAAGAAGATAATTCAGACTTTTATTATACCGTTAAGTTGATGATAAGAGACAAGTTTCCAACTATTTTTTGGTCGATGCTATTGCATGTGAAGACTACTAATATTTTGGTGATGTAGTGTCTTTTGCTACAACATACAAGAAAAACAAGTATATGATGTCATTTGCACCATTTAATGGCATTAAATCATCATAATCAATCAATCTTGTTTGGTTGTGCACTACTTGTAGATAAGAAAAAATAAATTTTTTTGTTGGCTTTTTAAAGAATGGTTAAATGCAATGGGTGGCCAACCTCCAATCTCCATCATTACTAATCAAGATCCCGATATGAATGCAGTAATAAGAGAAGTATTTCCTAATACAATTCATAGAAACTAAGTGATGGAATGAAATGTTGGAGTTATATCCTCAGCTAAATGAAATTAAGTGGGCTACTAATCTTTGGGAGATACATGCAAAATGGGCTTGGCCATATTTTAGTGACTCATTTATGGTAGGAATGTCTACAACTTGCATAGTGAGAGAATGAATATTTTTTTTAGGAAATGGGTTGATACAAATACTTCAATGTATTTGTTTCTAAAAAGATTTGAAATTGCACTAGATAGGCATCGTCACAAAGAGAAAAAATATGATTATCAAATGCATAATGGGAAAAAAACTTGTGTAATTGATAGTGCAATGGAGATTGACTTGCGAAATACATTCACTTCAACAAAAGTTTGTAGAATTCAAGAAGCAATTGTTGGCATTTATAAGTTGTTATGCTAAACTTGAAGATAAGGAGAATGTTAGAACATACAAAGTGAAGAAAACTTTAGTCTCTAGTAAATGGGTGCAAATTAGAATATATGCTTATATATGATACAAGTATACAAAAGTTATCAAGTTGTCGGTGTCACCTATGAAAATCTTCTAGCATTGTTTGTTGTCATATGTTGTTGTTTTTAATGCTAAAGAAATTCATAGATTGCTAGAAAGCTATATTTTAAAGAGAAAATCAAAGACTACAAAGAGTGGAGTGATACATCGATGGGGCTCAGAAGAAGGATCATCTAAGTCAGGCACATATGCAGCTATAAAAAATCTTGAGTTTTCGTTAAAGGCAAACAAATGCCTCAATGAAGTATTGGAGTGTGACTTGTGTTATGAACCTGCATTGGATGGCCTCGATATGTTGCTTAAACAGTTACAGAGAATAAAGATGGAAGCACATACTAGTGTGAAAGACATTATGACCGTTGGAGAAAATGAGGTTGTCGTTGAAGATGTCACAACCATCAGCGAAAATGAGGTTGTTGTTGTTGAAGATGTCACTGCTCATGGTCACTGTTTTGCTAGTTTTGTGTGCATGTGTGTGTAAATGGCCGAAGTTGTAGCTGTGCACATAAAGAATAGTGAAACAGAACTCCTAAAGCCTATCCCCATATAGTTGGGGTAGGAATTCATGATGATGATGATCTTTTCTTGGTTAGATCTAAAATGTATGACAAATAAAATCAGTTCAATGGTTTATTGGCATTTGGAAGATTCTTATGCATATGGGTGTTCCTTACATAAAGGAACTTAGATGTTCTATGTTCTGTGCTTATTTGCTAACTTTGGTACTCAAAAAAGGTAGCATTTTAGTTGAAATATCTATTAAATATCCAAATCAATGGCCTTCATTAAGATTTACTCTTTATTCTCTATCTGGCAAGGGATTTCAAAAGAAAAAAAATGATGTGGGTTGTGATACGAAAAGTTGGCCATGGTAGATCCTCTGTTGTTGTTTCTACCTTGGTAATAACTTCCTCTTCTTTGATAAGATTAAAAGAATAGGATTCATTGTTTCTCATGGTTGTATTTTGTGTCATGCGGTTCATTATGTTGATAGGTATTGATCAATCATAAGGAAAACAACGAACTGACACAAACACACACACTCTCTATATATATTGTCTGCCGAAAGAATATGGATTGTGTGTGTGTGTGTTTTATTCCTTGATGCTTCCTACAGACCAATACAAGTTCTTGCATATGATTTCTCTTGAACAATCTATGTTACAGAAGAGTTTTTTGGTTCTTTAAAAGAGGTACAACTAATTTCCCTAAAAAAAGAACGAAGATAGAAAAAATTAAAGACAGAACAAAAATGAAGGCAAGGTAAGGGCTCGACTCAAAGAGAGAGAGAGAGAGAGAGAGAGAGAGAGAGAGAGATTCCTTTACCATCGTGTCGTTGCAAAGAGAAGAGGAGGGCTCGGTAGTGGCCGCCTACGAGAGGGTGCAGACAAATCTGATGGTCAATGACAATGATGGTTGGAGATGGCTGGTGATGGTGGTTATTGAAGATGGCCGCCATTGGTTGCTCAGAGAGGGCAGGCGATGGTGGTCGGAGATGACTTATAACACCCCAAATTTTCTCAAAAAATTGCAGGTATTACATCCAAACCCTCTTAAAAAAAATTTGTCTCGAAATTTGGTTAAGGTTACATACTGAATAGGCTTGGATGTTTCACTTTCATCTTCCATGTATATTCTTTAAGTCCATAGTGTTGCCATCGTACCTTCACTAAAAGAATTGTCTTATTTTGCAATACTTGTTCTCGTTGATCCAAAATCTTTATCTGACGCTCCTCGATCGTGAGATCCTTCTGTACTTCTACCTCATCATACTGAATAATATGTGTCGAGTTCGACACTTATTTTCTCAACATCAACACGTGAAAATCATCATGGATATTCAAAAACTGTAACGGGAATGCTAATCTGTAAGTTGCACCCCTAATCTTCTCGAGGATGAGGAAATGTCCTACATACCTCAAACTTAGTTTACCCTTCTTGCCAAACTGAAACACATTCGTGGTTGGCCATACCTTAACGAACACATGATTCCTGATTTTAAATGAGACTTCACGATGCTTTGGATCTGCATAACTTTTCTGACGACTCTGAGTGGTCAGAACTCTTTTTTGTATCAACTGTACATGATTGGTGTAGTGCTGCAGAACTATTGGTGACTTGATAGCTCGATCACCAACCTCACTCCAACATATCGTAGACCTACAAGGTCGCCCATACAAAACCACATACGGGGCCTTACCGATACTCGAGTGGTAATTGTTGTTGTAGGCGAACTTGGCTAGCTTCAAGTGTTTACTCCAATCGTCCTTTCATTCCAATGCAGAAGAGCACAACATATCCTCTAAGGTTTGGATTGTCCTCTCCGACTATCCGTCCATTTGCGAGTGAAAAGTCGTGCTAAACTTAAGCTTTGTCCCCAAAGCTTTTTGAAGTTTCCCCTAAAACTTGGACGTAAACCTCATATCGCTATCATAAATAATCGAAACAGGTACTCCATGTAACCTACATGACGATCTCATTAACATAAAAATCTGCTAGACTCTCCAATGTTTGATTCACCCTGTTCGGTAAGAAGTATGTCGACTTTGTAAGGCAATCAACTATAACCCATATTATGTTGTACTGGTGTCGTGTCCTAAGCAAACCTACCATGAAGTACGTGGTAATGTCTTTCCACTTTCATTGAAGTATCTATATTGTCTATAGAGTTTCGCTAGGTCTCTAATGTTCTATCTTAAACTACTGGCAGACTAGACATCTCGACAAATATTCTATGATATCTTTCTTTATACCATTCTACCAGTAGTTCCTTTGAAGATCCTTATACATCTTAGTGCTACCTGGACGTAGAGTGTACTTGGTTTGATGCACCTCATCGAGTAGCTCCTTCTGTAGTTGTTGATCCTCTAACACCCATAGTCTCTGATTGTACAAGATGTTATCTTCTTCTAGATGTAGGGTTGTCTCGTCTTACTTGCATGTTGCATCCATCTTTCTGAAGCCCAGATCATCCTTTTGCTGAGCAATAATATAATCCATGAGTTCGGTTCACACAGCTAGACTGACGATCTAAATGTGACCTGAGTTTGTGTCAAAGGGTCTCTAATTGATCAAATCCTCAAGTAGTCTTTACTCATTGTTGATCAAGCTTGCAAGGCTTGTCGCTTTTCTGCTCAGTGTATCAACCACTACATTGGCCTTCTCTGGGTGGTAGGATATGGAAAAGTTGTAGTCCTTCAAGAACTCTAACCACTGCCTTTGTCTCATATTAAGTTTTTTCTGCGAAAAAATATATTTGACTCTTATGATTGGAGAAAACCTCAAACTGCTTTTCATACAAATAGTGTCGCCACACTTTAAGTGCAAAAATAACTGTTGCCAGTTCCAAATCATGTGTGAGATAGTTTCGTTCATGCACTTTTAGTTGATGTAAAGCGCATATGCTATGACCTTACCATGCTACATCAATACGAATACAAGTCATGTACTCGACGCATCGTTGTAGACTACAAATCCTCCTTGGCCTGAAGGTAACGTGAGCACTAGGGCTGAAGTAAGCCTTTTCTTTAGCTCCTGAAAGCTTCCTTTGCACTGCTGCATCCATATGAACTTTATCCCCTTGCGAAGTAGCTTGGTGATCGGTGTTGTGATCTTAGGGAAGTCCTAAATAAATCTTCTATAGTATCCTGCAAGACCAAGAAAACTGTGAATATTTGTCATGCTCTTAAGTTGTTTTCAGTCTAAGACTGTTTTCACCTAATACAATTTCAAAACCACAAGATTCAAACAGTCAAGATGAAAGTCCTAAGAAAAAATATTTCTCAAGTCATAATCATTGAAACAAATTTACCTTAATAGGGTCCACTAACACCCTATCTTTTAAGATCACATCTCCTAAAAACATCACTTGCTCCAACCAGAATTCACACTTAGAAAATTTTGCATACAACTGATGTTGTCTAAGTGTCTCAAGAGTGATCCTCAAATGCTCTCTAAATATATCAAAATGTCATCGATGAAGACTATCACAAACAAATCCAGATAGGGTCAAAAAATCTTATTCATCAGGTCCATGAATGTTGTTGGAGCATTGGTTAGCCTAAAGGGCATCACCAATAACTCGTAGTGACCATACCACATCCTGAAGGTTATCTTTTATACATCTGACTTCTTGATCCTCAATTGGTGATAACCAGATCAAAGATTTATCTTAGAGAAGACTTTGGCATCCCAAAGTTGATAAAAAAAACATCGATTTATGGAAGAAGATACTTATTTTTTATCGTCACCTGGTTCAACATACGATAATCAATGCACAAGCGCATTGACTTATACTTCTTCTTGATGAATAACACTGGAGCGCTCCCACTACGAAACACACGGCCTGATGAATCCTTTATCCATTAGCTCTTGAAGTTGCTTCTTTAGTTATTCTAATTCTGCCGGGGCCATACGATAAGGAGCTCTAGAAATTGGGGTCGTACCATGCAGCAACTATATAGCAAAGTCGATCTTCCTTGCAGACAGTATGCCTAGCAAGTCATTTGGAAACACATTTGCGAACTCACAAACCACGTCCAAGTCCTTTATCAGGATCGTGTTGGGTTTTACCAACGAAACATTGGCCAAGAAGGCTTCACAACCCTTCTCCATGCATCATTGAGCCTTTAACGTTGAGATCATTCTTCCTTTACTTTCTTTCTTATTAGCCTTGTACTCAAGTACAGGCTTAAACTTTATACGTTACTCATGACATATCATACAAGCATAATCCTACATCCAATCTATGCCAAGAATCACATAATACCCTTTCATATCTAGTACGATTAGGTTGGCAGAAAGGTTCTGCCTTGAGATAATCACTTCCACATTCGGTAAGTAGGTGCGAGCGATGGATCTACTACTCGATGGATCTACCACTTGATGGTGTAATGATTTTCAGAATGAATCCTAAAGTAATAGGAGTTATGTCAACTATATTTACAAACTGCGTATACACAAAGGAATATATAACGCTCATATCAAATAAGTCCTTAGCATCAAATCTGGCAATTGAGATTGTACATTCGATGACATCCGCATCCTCTTGCAACTCCTCTATAAAAGTTGTGTTCTACATGTCTCCCTCCTCTGTCCCAGTGCCTGGGACTGCTGCTGGGGCTGCTATTGTTGACCTCGAGGTGCGACAGTTGCTACGTCCTAAGCTAACCTCCTTGGACAATTCTTAATTAAGTGTTCCTTCTCTCTGCATCAGGCACTCTCCTGATGCCCTATGGAAAACTTCTACGTGTCTTCTTGGAGAAAGAGCACACAATGGTGGTCTATTGTGGCCTACTAGTACCACCCTGTTGCACCTTGGCCTTCTTGGCAGGCGATGCCTTGCTCGACTCAATTGCATGTCTCTAGGTCTTGTTTTCATTACCCTTCAACCTATCAAACCTCCTAGGTTGAGCCTTTTTAGATGACTCCCAATCAGCCTGCGATATGAGAATAGTCATTACTATTTGTTTGGGCTTATCTTTGGGTTATAAAAGAATTTAATTTATGTTTTTCCACCTGAAGCATAGTGGCCATCTCGATGGCCTAGTTGAGGTTCTAGGGTTGACTCATCAGTACTCGGGACCTCAACTCATCTCACAACCCATGCACGTACTTCTTCGCATGTGCCTCATATGTAGCGTAGGTGTTAGCGAAGTATTTCTCTAGGTGTCAAAATCGAGTAGTGTACTTAACTATCTTCAAGCTACCTTGCTGGAGATCAAAGAACTTGTGCATCTTACGATCTTTAGTGAACTGTGGAAAGTAAGTGTCTAGGAACACCTCAGAAAACTATGCCCACGTGAGTGCTTGTCGTCCCTCTGGTATAAAGTGCACCTCTCATACTGTCTTCCACCAACTCTTGGCGTGCCCTGAAGTCGAATGGTGGCGAAGGTGACCTGTCTCTCAATAAAAACCTCAAGAATGTCGAAGATCTCACCGATGGTGCGGACCCACTCATCAGCTGTGTTTGGGTCCTCCTTCCCAATGTAGGCTGGGAGACTCAGTTCCACAAAGTGTTTGTAAGACACTTCATGGTTTGCCGCAGTTAGTGCCCCATTGCCATCAAGGTAATGACCGCTCTCATTGCCATTACCACAGTTATTGGCGAGGTTCTGACAAGTGGCAGCCAAAGTCGTGAAGGCTTCAAGGAGGAAGTCCCTCTGACCAGTTTATTTTGTGGGTTGTCGTGCGGCCATCTACAATAAATTTAATTTGATGTAAATATCTAAGTTTGCACCAATAAAATGTTCATTCTGATATCCCTAATAGGCATTTATGTTCTGAATTTGCAACATCCATAAAATTTAAAATAATTCAGGCAATTATTTTCATATCAATGCATAAAGACATTAAAAAGGAACATACTCACAAGCGATGTCAGTCAGTTGGACAAGTTGGAGCCAATTTTTTCCTTCCATTCTCATACCAAGTTGTCTTTACCTAAAGACAAATTGGCATCTTCAGATAATCTAATCCCTACTTTGATACCAAGTTGTAACACTCCAAATTTCTATTTTAAAAATCGTGTAAATTTTTTTCCAAAGGTTTTATAAAATTACAACGAAAATTCAATCAGGATAAAAACTTTGTCATATTACTTATTAATTACATCTTTTTCTAAATACACATTGAATTTAAAATCAAACATCCATAATTAATGAATTGTTTATTACATATCAAATTTAAATAATAATAGCCCTTGAAGATTAAAATAATATCAAAGTCTTGAGCACTTGTAAATGCTCATCATCTAAAACAATCCAAAAGTGGGAAAGGCTTGGCACGACCTCCGTCGCAACCTCTCGTCTTCGCCCGATCCCTCATTCGCTACCTAAAAATATTTAATTTAATAGGGTCATACAAATGAGTCCTTAATAGGGCAGAGCTATTCAATACACATAATTTAAAATAAGTAAACATGAATTAATCTGATATTCGCATAACCAAATAAGATTAAGCACATCAAAATTATATGCATGAAATTCTTTGTAGGACATTCAAACATACATTTACAAAGTTTCATCAATCAAGGCATTTACTTAACTATGAATAATTAAATATACATGAGCAGATAAAAATGCATGAACTTACCATTGCAGAAGTTGAACTGTATGCATGAGTAAATTATTATCTTTAATTAGATTCTCTTTCTTAGATGATGCATGACATGCCTATCTAAATTCTCAAACACTTTAGGTTTCATTTCATATTTCTGTGGGTACTAATACATACTTAAACTTAGATCAAAGCCATGATGCGATCTGTGTTTTTATACAATGGTGGCTTTGGCCTGGTCAGCCACCATTCACTAGTCATGCGGGTGAGGGACAAGCGTATCAAGAGAGCACTTCCAACACCATCATCCCAATGTATTAGTTTTTCACTTATGAGTTTCTATCATTTACGCTGCAGTCTAATACAAAGTTTTTCTCTATCTTCGTGGTTGGGGAGGAGCAACATTCTGTGCTCAAAACATTATCCACGAAGCCAAAAGTACCACTTGCCCTCAACTTGCAAGCATCGATCTTTAATGATACATGGTTAAACTTTTTAAATTAATTAATTTCATACTACACTCACATATGATTCTAACTCAGGGATTCAGATTTTACAAAAACTCTTTCTTTTAACAATAGGTTAAATCGAACTTAAAAACCTAATTTTAACGAAAACAATTTTTGAGAGGGGTTTTCTTCCGAAAACCCTCTCTATTAATTTTTCTGACAAACCTAACATCAATCCCACGCATAGGGGGTTTGGTACAGGGCTTGTTCTGATTAGAAATCAAAATAACTCGTGTCTATGAGTTTTGATTTACATGTAGAAAATAGAGCCCCTACCTCTTTTACGAAAATACCTTTTTCGATTGCAAAAATAAACTTTACAAGGGAACCGACCATCTGCTTTATATGGTGACTGCATCAAGACAATCTTCACGCTCCAATCATGTACGTAGGTTCACTTTTTGGTTGGACAAGGGAAAAACCACAACATAATGGAGGAAAAGGGAGGAGAAGGAAGAAGGGGCAAGAGAGAGTAAGAGGGAGAAAGAGAGCCAAATTCCAAGAGAGGCAAAATGGGGGGGGGGACATGAGCCCCTCCTTTCTATTTATAAGGTTTAGGGGTTAGGTCAAGGGTTGGGCTAATCTCAGCCCTTGAGCTAATCCAAGTCTCCCTTTCCTTTCTTCTACTTCTTCTAGTTTCCTTTTTCCTTATTTATTATTATTTTTATTTGTGATTTATTTAGCTTAGGTTAATATATATCTCATATATAATTTTCATAGTATATAGGATATACTATATCTAATGAGAGGGAATGGGTTGGTGTGCCCTCATGGGGTTTCAACCATTTCATATCGCAAGTTTTCAAACTTGTTTGCATGGCAAGCAACAAAATTTATTTTTCTTTCTTTCTTTCCTTTTCTCATTTCACCTTCCTTCTTCTTGATTGTTCCAACCTTCCCATCATAGAAGTCTCTAGGATGAGACCCCCCCCCCCCCTCTTAGGAGGCTTCACTATGAAATATGGTAAGTTTTGACTATTGGTTTATGACTTTGGTTTTTAGTAACTTTTAAAACCTTGTGATTTTAAAGCTTTAAATTCATTTCTTTACTTTTTAAAGTTGAAAATGAGGTGCCACATAGGATGGGACGACCACCTATGGACTCCTACAACTTTATTCAATTTAGTTGAATCATATTTTCTATTCTAATTAATTATTTTTTAATTAATTACATTTAGTTTTTTAGATTTCAATTCTTTCAAAACTAAAATTTAAATCTAAATGAAATGACTCTAAATGTTACTCAAATTATTTTTAAATGTAGGTGAATGTCTCTAAACCAAAAATTGGGCTAGTTACATTTTATTTTATTTTTCATACAAAATTTTGATTCTTTCAAAATGAATTTCGAAATAAAATTTTCACTGGGGTCAATAGGAGCCTTTGTTGTTTGAGTGTAGCCCAGTCCTTCCTCCCGGCCCAGTTAAAAAAAAAATAAAAAAATTTAAAAGCCCAATCCTAGCCCAACCCTGATTCCATATGAAATAGATTTTTATCCATTTTTGTAGCCCAGCCATGACTGCAACAAATAGTTTGATTTGTCCATATGAAATAGATTTTTATTAATAATTGTAGCCATTTTTATTTTATCTAAAAAAAAAAATTCGAGGGCGCTGCCCCTGAACCCCAGACTATCACACCAATTTTTTTTGCTACACTCCTGTTTGCCCCCCCCCCTCACTTGAGTCCTAGCTACGCCCCTATATATATATATATAAGTCTTACATAATATACAATATAATACTTTGTGCATATTAACATCATCAATTTATCACATATAAAAACATTTGCGAAAATTTATGAAAATTCTTCAAAAAATCGTGAGTATTACGTAGCTGCTGCAGGGAGTGTTGAGAGAAAGAGGAGAGATGAGAACAATTTCTTTTTTTGAAAATCCCCCACCGTAAACTCTGGTAATTGCATTTTGTTTTTAGGATTTGAATCTCTTAGTTCAACCGTTACCCTACTTGAGGGACCCTATATCTATCTATATATATATATATATATATATATATATATATATATATATATATATATATATATATGAAAACCTGCTCACTAAAAAATATGCCAAACCTACCAAATAAAACCTAATTGGGATCAAATGCATTATTTCACGCGGGTATGTCGTTTGACTAGACGAGCACTCATAGGTTCTAGGCTCATAGTGCGGTAGGCATGCTAACGATAATTGGTGTGTCACGAGAGGTTGCCGAACAATACCAAAAAATGATGATAAAGTCGGCCAAAAAACCAAAACTTTACAACTATGCATGGCTCGAGTACGACAAAATGGATCACATTGCAAAGTATCTCCTATCATCAATCCGAGACGACCGTTGAAAAGATCTAGATGTGTAGTATGTCAAAAAGTACTTGGCTCACCTAGATTCTGTCGGAATTGGCCAAAATCTTCGTCGAAAGTTACAACTACACCACTAGTGGGTAGGTTTGACAAGTTTTTAGTGAACAGAATCATTCCTCTCTCTCTCTCTCTCTATATATATATATATCCTAATCAAAATATGTGCAGAAAATGAATTTGTTTAGCTATTTTGTGCTAACCAAATCCAGTCCTATCCTGTTTTCATATAAATATGAAATTTGAATGTGAATTCTAATTGATTAGGGCAGATTCAATAAATGCTACATCCGAACTGAATCTGTCCCTTTTACATTTGTATGCGTGTATAGGGCCCATTTGAATTGCGAACACATGTAGACGGGGACGTCCGGTCCTGTTTTGTAGGGGCATTTACAAATGCATTGACCCGCCCTGTCTATGGTGTCAAATTTTTTTTTTGCAAGTGGTAAACAGTGTCCGGATGCTGCTATTTCGCGTGCGCGGGAGGGGGCACAGCGGCAGACGCTGTTGGAGCGTCCGCACGGGCCCAACCAAAGTGCATCCCATGGATGCCGCTGTTACTCGCGTCAAACACACCCATAGATTTGCTGGGCAGGCTTGCAAATGCGCTGGATTTGGGCTGATCCAGTGCTTACTCCAATTTTCAATAAGTGATCTAATTTTGCATGTGGATCTTACTCCAAACACATGATAGAATTATGGATCCAGATGTGATCCAACCCCCTCTCACAATGGATTTGCTAAAAAGGGGGTAAGGTATATTAGTTTTCTCCTCTAGGTCTATGCTCCTGGTGGTGGTTTATTCGTGTAAATATAAAAAAAAATATTGATTTTCTCATAGAATATATAAAATGGATTGGTTCAAATCGAGATCTGAACATATTTATCTCCCCGTTTCTATCTTAGATGAGTAAATCCTGCACTACTCATAGTGACAAATCTTGTGAGATTTATGAAAATCTCACAAAAATATCGAGAGAAATTACTCGAAAGTTAAAAATGATAAGTTTTTTTGAGTTTTTCATCAAAAACTTAAATATCGCGTTTTAAACAAAATATTTATGTTTTTATCGGTTACTTATCCTGAAAAAACTGTTAATTTTATTTTTGAATATTTTTTATTAATATTTTCTTGTAAACATTTATTTTTTATATTTTTTATTTATTTTTATTGCCAAAAAATTTCAAAAAAAATGCAAGATTTTTCATTTTTTTTTTAATTTCTTACAAGTTTTTAGCTGCCAATATTTTGCTCTCTTTAACTTTTGTCACTATGACACTACTCAATCTGAATCTAACCCATTTGAGTAGATTATCTGTCCAAGTTTCTTCACAGGTCGGAATCGGTTAAAGATCAGACTTTGTTAAAGCAACACACACAAACATATATATATATATATATATATATATATATATATAGAGAGAGAGAGAGAGAGAGAGAGAGAGAGAGAGGGCACACTTTTTTGTCAGGGTGGGCACTGCCCTCCTAGCCTTTGCTTGGCTCCGCCTCTGCTCACCACCCACTCGTGGGTTTCATACTTGTGACTTTTTGTCAACTTGTTGACATTCACAATCACCCCTCCCA
Source organism: Nuphar pumila (assembly GCF_984573655.1). NCBI lineage: Eukaryota > Viridiplantae > Streptophyta > Magnoliopsida > Nymphaeales > Nymphaeaceae > Nuphar > Nuphar pumila. Next base: position 14,024,200 of record NC_143255.1, read on the forward strand.
GATGAGCCCAGCCCTTGCGGGTGACATGTATTTTTTTTTTCTTGAAAGGCAAGTTGAGATTAGGCAGACCCCTACCAGTTATACCATTGGGTTTTGAACATGCAACGTCTCAACATAAGGTGACGCGCACTAGCTGCTCCTACCAGACAAGCGGAGCTCCCGATTGGGTGCAGGCGACATGTTTACGATATATTAATGTACAGGAAAGAAACCATGAAACCAAGAGAGAGATAGAGAGCCGCTGATTCAGATCAAAACAGCGGGCAGATTGGATTAGGATCACCCCTCAAACCGTCCTATTATCTTATTCTCAACTTCCACGAGTAACGAAGAATTCTGCTCGGATGCGCTGTCGTCAGCACTGCTGGAATTTGGCTTAACCTCCTATGAGAGAGAGAGAGAGATGATACTCCACACGTAAAAAAGCCTGGCCTCATAAGCAGACAATCTCAACTTAGATGTGGACTAATCCGGGCCTTTCATATGCATCAATTCGACGGATAGGATCGACATAGCTCTTCTGACATGTGATAGGATCCTTTTTGGCCGTTGCTTCTGCCTATGCATGCACGATGGGATAAACATGATACGATTGTGATGATGCACCCATTAGTTTATTTTTATCCTCATTCATTTCAACATTCATGACGTCAATTATTTGAATTTTTACCAACATATATTTATTTATTTTTAGAGATTTTCATTCAAATGCAATAAGATTACTAATTTAATTTGAAAGTTCGATTTCGTGCCTCTTTCCCAAAAGGCGTGCATATGAAGTTAAGCCGTAACACTTGTTTCTTTTTTTATTAAAGATTACTATTCTTGAATTTAGTAGCATAATTTAGTCGAGAGGAAAGTTGTGAAAATCACTAAGTTGGTGAGATGTCACGAGTTCAAAACCCACGGATGACATCTCTGCCTATAATACCGTCAGAGGTGCCTTGGATGCCATCCATCCATGTGGCGAACGGCAGAACCAAACACCATCACTGCTTGTTTTCAGCCGTTCATTTTATGTGTTGTAGATTTTGTGAACGACAGATCAGGTGCACGTCAGCTAAAGACGGAGGAGGACCTGGGCAGGGACACACTCAAAGTGTGTCTAATCCACCCTAAATTTTGTGGGACTCGTCTAAGAAGCAAGCGATCAAGTCATGGTGTTTGGGTTGCACGGCATCTGATGGCCTCTATATAACCTGATCAGACCAATGAGGGTTCATCTTGTCAGGAGAGGTTAGTGTACGTCACTTTGTGTTGGGACATTGGAAGTTCGAATCCCGATGGTATGGTTGTATGACTAGTAGGGGTCTGCCTAACCCCAGCTTTCACTGCCAAAAAAAACCCTGATCATGTCTTGATTTTTTCTTCTTTGGTTTAAATCACCTTAATAAAAAAAAGAAAAATAAATTTATTCTTTAAAAAAAAATTGCTAGTCAATTGTATTATAGTTCTAAAAATAACATTTCAAGCAAACGATCGTTGTATAACCTGTTTGAAGGCTTCCAATAAGTAGTGCTACAGCAAGAAGCTTAGTCCCTTTGGTTATAGTGTCAAGCTAAAAAAGGTCACATCACTTAACAGTGGATGGGTAATCGTGGAACAATGCTTGATCAATGATTTTGCGCAAAAATCAACATTTAGGGACTGTCACAACCACCACAGAATTTCTGGGCAAAAAAATGACATTTAGCGGCCGTCACGACCAACTAATCTGTGTTACTCCACGATCTGCTTAGAAATTGAGTTTGTTGGTTTTGCCTTAAAAAAACGGCCATTTACACTAATGTAAATCAACAATGTTCAGAATAAGTTGTCTAAAAAAAATGCTAAGAATAAGAAAATATGTTGGACTTTGGATTGGATCATATCCAACTTGAATGTGACCTATATTGACACGGACATATCAAGAGACATACATGAGAGAGGCTCTTAGGTTTTGGGGGTTACATGATAGTTATGAGGTCTCATAATTGTCTATTCATGACCATTATAAACCTCCACCAGTACCCATCACCACAAGAAAAATGTCAATTAGCGATGGATAGTAGCGACAAAATTTTTTCATCGCAAATTAGTGACGGCTTAGCGAGCGACAATAATCCGTTGCGAAGTTTCGTGATATTCACAGATGTAGCGACGGAAAATATTCCGACGCTAAGCCGTCGCTACGCTGCGATGGCTTAGCGACAGATCATTTTTGTCGCAACAACACGCTGCGGTTAGCGACGGATTGGGAGACGACATTTTTCCGTTGCTACGTAGCGACGCCGTTAGCGACAAACATATTCTGTCACTAAGGAGTTGTATATATTTACGCCGGCTTAGCGACAGAATAATTCTGTCGCCCAATCCGTCGCTAGTTTTTGCGTAAATCTGATCAGAAACCCTTTTCCCTCTTTTACTGTTTCCTCTCTCCCACCCTCCCTACGCTGCCCTACGCCTTCCTCTGTCGCCCGCCGCCCCTCGTTCTGCCCGAGCCGTCGCCCCATCGACCGTCGCAATCCCCGACCCGTCGCCCCACCGACCGACGCACTCCCCGGCCCATCGCTACGCCGACCGACGCCCCGGTCCGCCGCCCATCGCACCCCGGTCCGCTGCCCCCTGCCCGCCGCATGTAAAATTTTTTTTCCAACAAAGGGGGGGGGGGGCTGCCCCTTCTATTTTTTCCGGCAGGGGCAGCAGGGGGTCCGCATTTTGTTTTTTCCGGCAGGGGGCTGACCCCCTGCCAGCGATGCAACACTTTCCGGGGTTTTTGGTATCTAATTGATAGACAATGTGATTTCCAGGTTCTGTTTTTGTACCCAATATGTTATAGATCTCTTTTTGGGGTTTTAGTTTAAATGCGTTAAAAAATTACTTGTTTGTTACATGGGTGTCAATTGGATTTGCCGTGGGAAGCATGTAAATGCGTGTTTTGGGTGTTTTTATTTTTCCATTCGACAATTAGAATAAGTAGTTGAATATAATGTTGCTTTTCAGATGTCTATCATCGTCATGCTTATGAGATTGCAGTTGTTTGGGATTTTGTGAAAAAGTATGGTTGCATTTCATTGTTATTGTGTTTGATTAGCATTTGTGTTCGATGGGTATTGATCAGATTGATGTGAAAGGTTTGGAGATGGATGTCCTGACTGAAGTTTTTAATGTCTAAATGGGTGTTATTGTCAGTTGGGGAGCCTTCTTCAACAGAGTTAATTGACCTTTCTGGTTTTTGGTCGTGTGTGCCTGAGTTCATTTTGGTATTTGATTGTTGAGTGGGTCATGAAGACCATGATCTTGTAATATTGATTTTTAAGTATTTGTGAGTGATTGCGTTAAGGATGATGAGGTTTTCTATTGACATACCATATAAAGTCCTTGGGAAACAAGAGGGCCCCCAACATTGCATTGCATTGCAGCCCTTCTCAATATTTTGCTTTCCTTTATGTCTTTTTTTTTTATGTTTGTGAGCCTACTAACACCACCACTTTCCAACTTAATTTTGATGATTCTGTGTCCGACAAAAGTCATCTGACATGTCAGGTTAGATCCTATTCTAAAATAGAGAAAGCAAGTGTGGCGGTTGGATACTCACTTTTGTAGAAGTGCAGTTGAAATAAGCATATGAGATAACATAGCTGAGAATTTTTCTGTAGCAAATTAAGTTATGAGCATTGGAAAAGTTTATGGTGTTTGAAGGTGTCGTTCTTTGTGAATGGGGAGAATTTCTACAAATCCTAGAGTCCTCTTGCTACCCAGTGATGTCTTTGTAGTCTGTTTATTTTTTCTGGTCAGGTATATGAAAACATACAAGTGAATGATGATATTATTATGATGTATGCTTGGTTGCCCAAAGTACATGACTCATTCTGTTGTTGCACTACCATTGATGAGTTGAGGTTTATGATTGGTCCATTGTGTCCCTAGGAGTTTAGGTTGGATAATTTTATGCCTTCCTTTATTCTTTGGTTTAATGTCATTCACTCTTGTTTTGATACGAAATTAAGTTTATAAGTTGTGCATTAAACAATTTGAATGTATTGCATGATATTTTTTATTTGTTAGAATATGGTTCGTGGAGGTTACAGTGGTCATTCATCCAGTGGTAGCCAGACTCACCCTTCATCTTCACGAGCTCCTTTGATAGGTATACCATTTAACTAATTGGATACTTGATTAGTTGAAATATGCATTCTAAGAATTTCTAACGTATTTTTTTACAGATGATGTTTCGTCTGTACATGACCCACCTACACCAGTTGATCATACAAGTCAGGAGCCAACACAGGATGCAGAGTCTTCCCAGACTGGCACAAGAAGACTCATTCAAATAGTGTATATCAATAATTGACCGTAAGTATTTCACTTTCACTTATTGCATATCTTATAAATATTGTATATTGATATTTATTGTGCACCAATTCATGTGAAGCACGAGATTCGAGCCATAAGAAGTAGTACGCGATATTAGGAATTCACTACTTCAACATCTAGCAGGACCGGTTGCTCAATGGAAAGAGTACCCAAAGAAGGTGTTAGACAGATTGTGGTCCTCATTCACGGTGTACATTTGTTTCTCATAGCTAATGTGTTTCATATTTTTTTTTTTTAGTCATGTCTACTAACTTTCTGAAAATATTTGTAGGCTTCGAATCGCTTCGCAACTACGGTGGAGGAAAATGATGCAAGGAAGGTGTGACAGAAGGTGGCTGCCAATTGATTTGCAAACATGCTGCACAATATGAAGACTGCAATAAAAAAACATCTGGCGGAATAGATGATCCACTACAGTGGAAGAGCCATGACCCTATTACTATCAGGAGAGATTATTGAGAGGGAATGTGTGACAAGTGGGCAGGGGATGCATTTCGAAACCGCTCAGCGAAGACTGCACAAAATTGAGCGAAAATGCCCGAAGCCCATCTACACACAGGTGGATCTAGGACTTTTGGGAGCCACCAAAAGAAAATGGTAACTCATCAATAAATATATTATCAATTTTATTAGTATTGTTGCAAACCTGTTAACTAAATCTTTTATCATTTCACTTCGCAGAAAGCAGAAAAAGGTGACATTGTGCCATACAAGGATGTATTTATTGAAACACATGAATGTAAGACCATGGGAGAGTTCATATCAGAGAAGGTGAGAACGACAACGATATGTATTTATTGTATTAATAATCATTGTAATATACAAGTTATCATAAACATCGTAATTCTTAATTATTAATGCATACTGTAAACATCATTTTGTAGGAGGCATATGAGCAACAGATGGTAGAGCGATATGGCGATGACTCTACTCAGCATCCATCATTTGATTCTGCAGCATAGGTGACTGCAGCAGGTAAATTAAAAAAGGGTCGTGTGTTTGAGTTTGGGAGTAATATGAACACCTCACCAGTCGTTGCTTCCTCCAGTCATGGCTCACAGACTTCTCCCATCAACATCAGCTCCAAGCATCCTATTCTTGACAGTGATGATGTACGCCAGATCGTTAAGGACACAATGCATGACTACTTCCATGAAACAATGCGTGACGTTCTCCGAGATGAGTTCAACAATTTTTTGCAGGACAAGGGAACTTTGATTGCAGGTGCTTCTCAGGTATGAAAGTTTCTTGTGATGTATTGCATGTCGTTAGATTTCATATAACTTTGATTGCCTTAACTTAGGCGCATTGGATATAATTTATTTCAGTATATGAGCATGGTAGAATCACATATATAATGTTTTGCCTGCCTTAGAACACATATGAGCATAGTAGAATCACATATACGGTTTTTTACTGCTTTATAACACATATGAGCATGATAGAATCACATATAAAGTTTTTTTACTGCCTTAGAATACATATGAGCATGATAGAATCATGTATGAAGTTTTTTTACTGCCTTAGAGCACATATGAGCATGATAGAATCACATATAAAGTTTTTTTACTGCCTTAGAACACATATGAGCAAGATAGAATCACGTATAAAGTTTTTTTACTGCTTTATAACACATATGAGCATGATAGAATCATGTATAAAGTTTTTTTACTGCCTTAGAACACATATGAGCATGATAGAATCACATATGAAGTTTTTTTACTGCTTTATAACACATATGAGCATGATAGAATCATGTATAAAGTTTTTTTACTGCCTTAGAACACATATGAGCATGATATAATCACATATACAGTTTTTTTACTGCTTTAGAACACATATGAGCATAATAGAATCACATATGAAGTTTTTTTACTGCTTTATAACACATATAAGCATGATAGAATCATGTATAAAGTTTTTTTACTGCCTTATAACACATATGAGCATGATAGAATCACATATGAAGTTTTTTTACTGCTTTATAACACATATGAGCATGATAGAATCATGTATAAAGTTTTTTTACTGCCTTAGAACACATATGAGCATGATAGAATCATGTATAAAGTTTTTTTACTGCCTTATAACACATATCAGCATGATAGAATCACGTATGAAGTTTTTTACTGCCTTATAACACATATCAGCATGATAGAATCACATTTAAAGTTTTTTTACTCTCTTAGAACACATATGAGCATGATAGAATCATGTATAAAGTTTTTTTACTGCCTTAGAACACATATGAGCATGATAGAATCACGTATGAAGTTTTTTTACTGCTTTATAACACATATGAGCATGATAGAATCATGTATAAAGTTTTTTTACTGCTTTATAACACTTATATGAGCATGATATAATCATGTATAAAGTTTTTTACTGCCTTAGAACACATATGTGCATGATAGAATCACATATACAGTTTTTTGCCTGCCTTATAACACATATAAGCTTGATAGAATCACATATAAAGTTTTTTGACTGCCTTAGAACACATATGAGCATGATAAAATCACGTATGAAGTTTTTTACTGCTTTATAACACATATGAGCATGATAGAATCACATATAAAGTTTTTTTACTGCCTTAGAATACATATGAGCATGATAGAATCACGTATGAAGTTTTTTTACTGCTTTATTACATATATGAGCATGATAGAATCATGTATAAAGTTTTTTTTACTGCCTTAGAACATATATGAGCATGATAGAATCACATATAAAGTTTTTTTACTGCCTTAGAGCACATATGAGTATGATAGAATCACATATAAAGTTTGTTTACTGCCTTATAACACATATCAGCATGATAGAATCACATTTAAAGTTTTTTTACTGCCTTAGAACACATATGAGCATGGTATAATCACATATACAACTTTTTGACGGTCTTAGAGCACATATGAGCATGATAGAATCACATATGCTATTTTTTTACTTCCTTTGAACACATATGAGTACAATAGAATCACATATAAAGTTTTTTTTACTGCTTTATAGTACTTATATGAGCATGATAGAATCATGTATAATGTTTTTTTACTGCCTTAGAATACATATGAGCATGATAGAATCACATATAGAGTATAATTTATTTCAGTATATTTTGTTTATCAATACTGACATTTCTTTTCTCGTGTAGGTTGCTGGCGATAATCAGCGTAGTGGAGCTGAAGGGACAGATCGAGATAACGAACAAGAGGACAAACAAAATCTTGGCGATGATTAGATTTATGTGTTAAATTTGTTTTACTTTCTTTTTGTTTCAAAAATGTAATTGTTGAATTGTAAATAATTAGAACTTGAGAATTTTATAGTGGATCAATTAATTGTTTCAGTTTCCATTTATATGTATTTTGATGTGTACTTTGTTTTGTATTCATAAGAAATATAAATTGTATCACGAGAAATTTTTTCTCGATATTAAATTTTTAAATATTTTTTTTGTTTTTTTCATTTTTTGCGATGGATTAGCGACGAATATATCCGTCGCTATTTTCTATAGTCGCTAAATTTAGCGACGGATATAAATCTGTCGCTAATCCAAACCTCCGCAGAGTAATGACGACCTTGCGACGGATTTTGGCATTCGTTAATCCATCGCAAGTTAGCGACGGAACGGGCAACATATCTATTCTGTTGCTAATTAGCGTCGAAAAATTTATGATGAAAGCTATCTGTCGCTAATCCGTCACTAAACTGTTTAGCGACGGATTGGCGATGGATTAGCGACGGATTTAGGTCATCGCTAATCCACAGATTTCTTGTAGTGCATTATGAATCCCATTACAGACCTCTACTAGACCTCCCTATAAATAGGAGACTCGTAATGGTGTGATGAGTGTCATCTATGTATTGTCAGTCTTTCTCACCATTTTTGAGTTCAAAGAGTCTTGCTCATCTCTCAACATTCTGGTATGGGCTCATGGGTGTCGATTGGCTGAGGAGAACGTCAGCCATCTACATCCACCGAGGCGTTGTTTAGATCGTCCATGACTGCTTCTGGTAAATGGCACTTCTGCGATCTATTTTATGCTACCATTGGGTTATGAGCCCACACTTCACGCATTTGGTGCACATGTTTGGTTGTGGGTGTGCCAGCATCCGTGCGACGCTCACCAAAAAAATAATGTTGGCAGACTTCTCCCATGCCAGACATCCATTCAGATTTTTGGAAAGTCGATGACGAAGGGGAGGCATTGGTCATCAACCCACCACCTATGGGTCGGAGGCAGTCGTTGCCCCCTTGCGAAGGTTGGCGGTAGTCTTCATCAATGAGAACAGTCATTGAAATCTGTTCTCAGTCAGGATTTTTGAATCCCCTTAAGGAGCTCCCCGCCACCATTAACCATAGTTGGTCGCAACCAGTCCTAGGTTGGTTGTTCACTCCCAGTGGATGACCATGGATAACGATGACAGACGACAAGCGATGGTGGATGACCAAGCATGATGGCGACTGGTCATCGGATGTAGTCGACGACATCTGGGGCCAGTCACCGAAGGCCATCACTAGGGGCAGTGGTCGAATGTGAAGGGGAAAGGGGGCAGTACCCTGAGAATCTGTTGGGTTTCGGTTTGAGGTTTAACCCCCTTCCATCACTGGCCTCCACTAGAGTTTGGCTGCTGGAGGGTGGTCATTGTTGATGGTGACTGTAGTCGATCACCGAATGGATTCTAAAGGGGTATGGGGGGCGGTATCCTGAGAAACCAAAAAGTCAGAGCCACAATTTTCATCTGTTGGGCCATTGCCTAGCTCCCATCTTTGGCGAATGATCGCGGTCGATGGTAGTTGTCTGCCTGAGGCTGGCAGTCGCCGACGGTGGATGTGGCTTGTCCTGGTGGCGGGTGTAGTATGATAGAACAAAGAACACCCCCCATTTTCACCACTACAGTCGTTGATGGATGACTAAGAGGTTGCTGGAGGAGAGGGTGTAACCCTCAACAAAATAAAAGAATCGTGTTGAGGGAGAGGAGTAGTCGGGTTACACTATAGCAGCTAGAGTGGATCTCGACCAGGGTGGGAACTCGATCTAAACCTGGAACCGCCAACAGGTCCTGGTGGATCAAGTCTGTGTCCATCCCAGGGGGGACTCGAAAACTATTTCTGGGTGGATCAGGTCGGCACCCTACTCAGAGAGACCCGATTTGGGCTAAAAAATTTATTAAAGGGTTTTCGGGTGGATCAGGTCTACACCTTACCCAATGGGACTCGATTTGGGCCCAACTTTCAATGAAACTAAGTCATGTTTGGATCAGTTCGAGGATTTCTAGACCAAGCCAGGTTCCTTGGGTCAGTTCATGTCCAGACCCAGACCCTTTTGATTGGAATAAAATCAGTTCAAAACCAATTCGGTCCATCTGGGACTGATTCAGGTATTATGAAAATCAATTTTGGGGTTTCTAGAACCACTTCAGCCATTCTGAAACTAATTCAGGCATCCTGAAAACCAGTTCAATGGTTTTTTTTATCGATTCATGCATTATGTGACCGGTTTAGGAGTTTTCTTGACTGGTTCAATTATTTTCTGGACAAATTCAAGTTTTTCTGATTGGTTCAAGACCTTTAGTGATCGGTTAAGGGTCTTTAAGGACCCTTTTAGGTCATTTTAAGACCTCAATCCTGGATATGACATGTAAATACATGTCTTTGTCATTGATCTCATACTTTTAGGAAACTTTAGTATGATATAAGATGTGTTTCATATTATTTTTGAGTTATCCATGATTATTTATGCATGAAATTATGAATGTATGAACTTTATTTGTGTTATGACTTGTTTTACATATGCTTATAGCAAAAGATCTTGAACAACTCACTCTTGCAATCACCAAAATGATCATAGTTGTGTTGATAGAGGGTTCTATAAACTGCGTTGAGATTCAGTATTGTGATTGTGTGTGACTTTATGAAACAGTAATTTTACTCAAAGGTAGGTCATTATGTTCCAAATTCAGACATGGTGTAATAGACACCAGCCTGTAAAGCAGGATTGTAACCAAATGTATAATGCTGAATTGTCTCTCATTATATGACCAATTAGTTTTATCAATTGAAATCAATTCCTTAAGAATTAAGAAGGCAAAACAAGTTTGAGTATTATTGTTTTCATCAAAGTGGAACGATAATGACTCTATTATGCTTGCCTTAGAAAAGGTAAATTAAATTGTTTCATGTTTACCTTTTCAATATGAATATCATATAGAGCCATTAACCTCCTACTCATAAAGAGAATAAAATAACTTATCAGAAGAATGTCTATGAGAAGTGATAAGTTTATGAGAAGTGAGAGTACTCATAAGGCTGTCTATGAGAAGTGAGAACGCTCAAAAAGGTTGTCTATGATAAGTGAGAGCACTCAAATAGTCTTAGCCTACTGCTGTTGCAATCATGAGTAAATAAGAATATTCGATGTTCATCTCTCACTGTAGGATAGTAAAAGAATTTCTAAAAGTCATTAAGGCAGAAATTATTGATTTAAATGAGATTTCATCTTAGGCCATATGGATAAGAAACTTTATTTAGGATCTTGGTATTGTGGACTCTATTGAAAGACCACTGAAGGTCTTTTATAATAATGAAGTTGTTGTTCTTTACTTTGTTGTTAAAGAAAGAACATAGAATCATTTAGTGTGTATTGATACAATTGGTATCAAAGAAATAATTGTTGATCCTCTTACTAAATGGCTAACACCAAGATTATATTCTCAACATGTAATGAGAATGAGTTTATTTGATTTCTTCTTATGTATGATAATACATTATGGTCATACGTGATCACATTTATGAAACTAAATTGATTCTCTATAGTTTTGTGCATTGTTAATTCTGTGTAAAGTGTCGATCATTTTGAAAAGAGAGAATAACAAAATAACAATATTTAAAAGACCAATAGAACGGGTTAGAGACCGGCCTATTCATAAAGGTATTATTAATATGCTAATCACGAAAAATGAATAATACTATAGTACATGAAAATATAACATCTCATATAGAGATGTTCATCTCCATGACTCATGATTCATTCATGTGATACAGGATAGAATGTGAACCCACATGAAAATTAAATCAAGATAAAGGTAGTAAAACCTCGATAAAGTGTTTTTTCATATCAATGGGTCAAGTGGGAAAATGTTGAATTTTAGATTGGATCGGATCCAACTTGAATGTGACCCATATTGACATGGGCACATCAAGGAACATACATGAGAGAGGCTCTTGGGTTTTGGGGGTTGCAGAACAGTTATGAGGTCTCATAATTGTCCATTCATGCCCATTATAGACCTCCACCAATGCTTATTATGAATTTGTTATGGTTTTTTACCAGATCTCCCTACAAATAGGAAATCCGTAGTGGTGTGATGAGTGTCATCTATATATTGTTGGTCTTTCTCATTGTTTCTGGGTTCAAAAGATCTTGCTCACCTTTCGACACTCTGGCCTTGGCTCATTGTGGACATTGATTGGCTGAGGAGAACGCCGACCACCCGCATCTACCAAAGCGCCATTCAGATAATCCATGACCGCATCCGGTAAGTGAATATTCTTAAATTCAAATATATAAGATTCGCTCCCTCCAAGTTTGTCAAATATCACAAATGACCTTGAGATTCTAGACTTACAAATTGATAGACCAAAAATACTTATTTTGCCTTGACAAAGTTTCCTTTTCTTAGCAATTGTTGTCAGTTTGTACCTCATAAGTGACTCATTTAGTCAGTAAATGAGCCTTATTGTTTTGCATGGGCACTATGATGATTAAGGAATCATGGTCTCTATATTGCCTGTTTAAGAAATAAGACATAAAACAGTGAATCTCAATCTTGACTTGGTTTACCTATTTCTTTGATTGAGACTTAGTTTACCAATTTGCTTCTGATGTTTAAAACAACACCTCATTTTGGAATCTAAACATTCAATCAATTAGAGGTGAAAGAAAAAATAAGATTTATAAAGTTGACTAAATTAAAAAGTATTAGTAATTAATAGTAGTTAAGGAAAATTTGAAACAAATACATAATGAATCAATACAAAGCAAGATTTGAAACTCTAATGATAATAGGAACAAAGAAAATCGGCTTGTGCCCAACCTCATTGGCAAATGTGGCATTGTTTGCAAAGTATTTCTAACTAGCAATAATTAACTTATTAGATATATGATCAAATTTGTTATGATAATAAGTGTGAGTTTGACAATATAATGACATAAAAACAATCAACATGCATGTGAAATACATAACTTTGAAACATTAATGGGGTACCCTTGAAGATTATCAAGTTTAAGATTTTGTGAAAGACACAATAAGTTGCATCATAGATCAATTGTTCATCCTGTTTATCAAAAATGATTAGCTCACTAACCATTACATTTTTGTTCCTTAAATTTGTGTTCATGATTCATTAGGGAACTGTCAATTGTTCCATTCCGATTAATGTTGAATACCAATTTGCATAACAGTAAGAGGCAAAGGATTTGTTCATTGACCCATCCAAAATTTCTTTTTTTCTTCTTGGATAATCAGTGAAAAACTGCCTTAATTACTCATCACTGGGTCCATTGATATATAATCTAAGTCACTTGTTTACAGAGATTGCACACAATGTTTGCCTTGTGGCAGCACCAGCGGGCTTCGAACTCGTCATGTCCTGTCAACTTGGTGATGTTCATGATAAAGAAAAGAAGAAACAGAATATACGTTGGTCGGTTCGTATTAACCTACATCCACGGCTCAACACACACAAACTGTATCTTTCATTATACCAAAGGCATATATATACATTCTGTGTGATAATCTGTACTCATCTATATCTTAACAATAGATTTAGACAACTCAACCTTTCCCTTAATATACGACTTCTTTCCTTTATCTCTTTCCTTTATTTTACGATTCTGCTGAACAACCTTCTTAACATGATAAGATCCAAGACTATCGTGTTTATAGAAATAACCGACCTTATCATTATCATAATGAGCATAACTGCACACCTTTCTTTCATGCTCCCTCAAACTGAGCAGACTAGATTCATGGAGGCCGAGTTTGCTTCAAATCATATGAAATTCCCTTTTTCCAAGAGCCTTAGTGAATAAGTCTGCAAATTGCGCTTCAGATCTGACAAATCGAACATCAAGCTGCCATTCAGTGACCTTTTCACGAACATAATGAAAATCTATATCAATATGTTTAGATCATTGATGATGAACCAGGTTGGTTTTCATATGGATAGCACTGATATTGTCACAAAAGAGAAGAGGCACTTTAATAATTTGGACCTTCAAATTTTGTAAAATAAATTGAATCCATGTTAACTCTACAACGGCTGAGGTCATTGCACGGTATTCTGCTTCCGCACTTGATCTGGCAACTGTCCTTTGTTTCTTAGCACTCCATGAAACACAATTAGCACCCAAAAAAGTGCAAAAAACGGAAGTGGACCTTCTAGTGGTTTGACATCCTGCCCAATCGAAATATGAGAAAGCATAGATATCCAACAAACTTTGAGATACAATATGAAGCCCAAGATTTATTGCTTCTTTCACATAACGAAGGATCCTTTTGACTAATTGAAAATGCCAATCAAAAGGCTTATGCATAAATTGACTGACATAATTGACTGCAAAGGAGATTTCTGGCTTTGTAAGGGTTAAATATTGTAAAGAACCAACAATTTTTTGGTATAGGGTAGCATTTTCAAAAACTTTTCCTCCTTTTTTGTTCTGAATTTTGGAACTCATGGGCGTGTTACATGGTTTACAATCTAGCATGTCTGCCCTCTCAAGGATATCAGTGGCATACTTAGATTGAGTTAACATAAGGCCATTACTTTGCCAATTGACTTTAATCCCAAGAAAATAATGCAATCTTCCAAGATCCTTTATCAGAAATTCCTTTTGTAAATCTTTAATAAAATTTTCTAGCAAAATTAAGGCACTCCCAGTAAGAACCATGTCATCAACATAAACAAGAAGAACAATGATATTTGTCTCATGGTTATAAACAAACATGGATGGATCAGCAGTACTCCCTTGAAAACCATAGTCAAGAAGAAAACTACTAAGATGAGCAAACCAAGCTCGTGAAGCTTGTTTCAACCCATAGAGGGCCCTTGAAAGCTTGCAAACATACTCAGAATGAATAGCAACCTCATAACCAATGGGTTGCTTCATATAAACTTCTTCATGTAATGACCCGTGAAGAAAGACATTTTTAACATCAAGTTGACGTATTTCACACTTGCGAACTGTGGCAACTGTAAGAACAATACGAATGCTACTAGGTTTTATCACAGGAGAAAAGGTGTCATGAAAATCAACACCTTCGATTTGAGAGAATCCTCTAGCTACAAGACGAGCCTTGAGTTTATCAAGAGTGCCATCAGAATTTAACTTAGTCTTAAAAACCCACTTTGATCCAACAATGTTCATATTGTGACATGGTTCAATAAGTTCCCAAGTATTGTTAGACCATAATACCATCATTTCTTCATCCATAGCGCGTTTCCATCTAGGATGAGAAAGAGCTTCATGAATAGACTTAGGCTCTTTAGGAATATGCTGAATGACATCATGAAGGTTAGCATACTTGGGATTGGGTTTCGATATACCTGCCATGGCCCTTGTTACCATGGTTCATGACTCAACGGGTTCTTTAGTGTGAACATTAGCTTCATGAGATACATCTCTTGGTTCTTCACTGAGGCCATTTTCGGCTTACCTTGCTCTATTCGGATCAATGTCTGGACTGAAGGCTGACACCAATGGATCCGAGACGTTAGATTGACTAAGGGAAAGGTTGCTTCCAATATCCTCAGATGTTGGAGATCCTTCATTAATTGCAATCGATGATGACGGCTTGTCTTGTTCAACAAAGGTATTCTGAGTAGAGGCCAAAAATGGAGAACTTGAATCCTTAGGACATCTTTCTTCCTGTTTAACAATTTGTTGTTCACCAAAAATCAGACTCAACAAAAGGATTGGAATACAAAGACGAAGGGTCTCGATAATGTGGTGAGGAGTTTTTACCTTGATTATTTTGATAATAGCCTCGACCACTTCCACGTCCACCTCGTCCTCGACCATAACCACGGCCTCTCTGATTAAACATGGCCATGATAGGTTGAGCTGAAGTAATTTTATGTCTGGCATCATAGCTTTGGAGAAGAGGAATCACATCCTTGAATGAAGGAACATGGGGTTTCAACATGATTGTAATAAAAGACTCATAACCATCTCCAAGTCCTTGAAGGAGCAAGAAAACATGATCCCGATCATTCACTGGTTTCCCAATGGCAGAGAGGTCATCAGAAATCCCCTTAAACTTGCGTATATACTCATTGATAGAATCATCCCCTTTCTTTAGAGAGGTTAGGAGCTGTGTGAGATGAAACTCACGCTCCTGAGATTCTTGGGCAAAAGCCTCCAAGAGTGCATCCCAAAGATCTTTGGAATTGTCGAGACCAACAACAAGACCTAGCACACTTTCAGACAATGTGCTCGTTATCCAGCCCTTTAGAAGCCTGTCAGTTTTTCGCCAAGCAATGAAGAGAGGGTTGACACGTTTCTGAGATGGTGTAACTTCATCACTGGTAAAAGGAACTTCAATAGGTTCATCCGACGATTTGATCTCTCCTGTAATAAGACCCTGAAGGGCTTGGCTCTCAATAAGAGCAAGAATCTGAGTCTTCCAAAGTAAATAATTTTTTGGGTTTAGTTTCAATGACACAAAATTGGACACATTGATGAAAGACGGGTAAGGGTAGGGAGAAATGGCAGAGCTGCTTGATGCCATGGCAAAAATGTAGAGAAGGAATATGATCTTCAATACGTTGGCTTTGATACCATAAAGAAAAGAAGAAGCAGAATATACGTGGTTCGGTTCTTATGAACCTACATCCACGGCTCAACACACACAAACTGTATCTTTCATTATACCAAAGGCATATATATACATTCTGTGTGATAATCTGTACTCATCTGTATCTTAACAACAGATTTAGACAGCTCAACCTTTCCCTTAATATATGACTTCTTTCCTTTATTTTACGATTTTGCTGAACAACCTTCTTAACATGATAAGATCCAAGACTATCGTGTTTACAGAAATAACCGACCTTATCATTATCATAATGAGCATAACTGCACACCTTTCTTTCACATGAGTTGCCTGAACATAGATTCCATCAATTGAAATGCCATCCAGATGAGCTGAACACTTGTGGGCCAAGATTACAATTTTTTTGAAATCTTTGGTATATTTTTTCACTAAAATCCATTCAAATAATAAATATTTTCCCGCTTAAAGCTAAACCCTGATTGCATCGTGAGCCGAGACTACCTTAAACAGGCTTGTTTACCCCCAAAAAAAGCATTATTTAATTTTTTTTTAAAAGAACATTGTTTCAAAGCTGAAAGCAACAGGATTTGAACTCTGTACTTTTGAGTTGAGCTTGAGCTGGCTTCATAAGAAAAAAAAAAGACTCGAAAATAAAGAAAATAGATTTTGAATAGTAAACCCATAGTTACCAAACAAACACTAACCATTTGTTTTTACACTAAATATCTGGTATGGTATAAATTATGTTAAAAAATTAATTGTGGGTTAATGAGCCTATACAAGTCAAGCTGAGCTAACCACCCTATATCCTTCGTGTTTGTCTGGTTGAACCTATTTTACGAGTTCAAATGAGTAATTTGCCAGCCAAGCCATGAGTGGCTCTTGTTTTTCCACCCCATTTTAAAGCTGGGTCTGACCGATTAGGTTAATCAGATATGGGATGAGCTACCAAATTCGACTAAATGGCAATCTATCTGAAAGATATCCAAACAAAAGCTTCTAACATAAGCTTTTTATAAATATCAAAACGGAAACCAGGCTTTGTGGAAATATTTTATCAAGGAGTGTTAATGGTTCTTGCCCCCAAACTCTGTCTACATCCCCCAGCCAAAAACAACTGCCTACTCTTTCGGGTAAATCTTTTTCTTGTCATAAGTTTTATAATTTTCTTATCTTTTAAGTTTACACTTATCTGTGTCCTTGTCCGGCAGCCATTTTCATTGGATAAATCAGTATAGTTTAGCTGACTGGTAAATGGATAGGAATTCAATACGTCGGCATCAACAGAGTGGAGGAGGTTACATGGGGTCGTCACCACAGAGGAGGGGAGGTACCCCACCTCTAACTATAAATTGGTCACACTCCCTCACTCTTTCCTCACCATCAAGAGCCCTCTCCACTCCAATCGAGAGAGAGAGAGAGAGAGAGAGAGAGAGAGAGAGAGAGAGAGAGAGAGAGAGAGAGAGAGATGGGTAGTGGGTCTGTGGGGTTATTGCTTCTGTTTCTGCTAATCTTCTGCTCAAGGCTCTACCCTACGAAGGGTGACGTTCTGGGACATGGGTACAGCATGCAGTCCATCGCCACCAGTCCTGATGGCAAGAGCTTGACGGCCAAGCTCGCCCTTATCCAGAAGACAGACAAGTATGGGCCTGATATCCAGAACCTCGACCTCAATGTCTGGTAATTTCCTGATCCTGCCGCTTAATTAGTTCCTATACTCATCTTGTGTTTCTCTTTTCATGGCATTATCTCGCGTTTAGATTTTACGCTAAGTCCTTTTTATTCGCTCCATGGGGTTTGGCACAGTGGGGTGAGGCCTTAGCCACTGGAAGGTGGTCCGGGTTCCATTATCATCGGCCGATATGATATCTTATCGGCAGAAAATCGATACGATACTGACCTGAATCAGCTAAATTTTAATAAATATAAAAATAGTTAAAATTAATTTTTTAATATTATTTTAATAGCTTTAACACTTGTCACGTTCTGATTGATAATTAATATTTTTTTATTATTTTTTCGCCAATGAACAATAATTTACTTGAGTATCGGTATCAAAACATTCACCTGAATCATTGGCCAAATGATACAGAGACGATAAGACAACATTGCACGGGTGGCATGTTTGAGAAATTTTCTACTAGTATCTAGCTTTCGCTTGTCTGGTAGGAGCAGCTAGTGCACGCCATCTTGTGTTGGGATGTTGCCGGTTCAAAACCCAATGGTATAGTTGTATAACTGGTAGGGGTCAGATTAAACCCAGCCTGCCTTTAGAAAAAAAAAAAGCTATACATGAACTTAATTTTCGAGAAATTTGTAAAAGGAGATAAAGTTTTTTTTAGTGTAAATAAAGAAAAATAGACGTAAGGTTTGGATATAAAGTATAACATTAAACAAAGAATAGAATCGTCTCACTTTTTTTTTTGGCAGTCGTTGGTCATTTCTAGTTTTTTGTCTGACCCTCGTGGTAAAATTTGGTTCCAGGTACGAGTCACCCACCAGATTGAGGGTGAAGATAACCGACTCGGACAGCCCGAGATGGGAGGTCCCTCAGGATATCATCCCCCGTGGGACCCAGAAACCTTTCGTCCACAACCGATTCTTTCTAAGTGGGACCGTTCCGCCACAGAACGGTGTGTTCTCCAACCCGGACTCGGACCTCGTGTTTGCATACGCCTCTTCCCCGTTCAACTTCGTGATCACGAGACGGTCCTCGGGCGAGACGCTCTTTGACACCAACACCGATACAAGCAACGACCCGGATGGTTCGGTCACCGGGCTCGTATTCAAAGACCAATTCCTGTCTGTCTCATCGTCTCTGCCGGCCGGTACGTCATCCATCTATGGACTCGGAGAGCACACACTGAGGTCGTTCCGACTCGGGGGCAATGACTACTTGACTTTGACTATGTGGAATGCGGACATAGGAAGCTCGGCCGTCGGCCTGAACCTGTATGGGACCCACCCTTTCTATGTGGACCTAAGGGCCTCGAGCGGTAGGGCCCACGGGGTGCTGCTGCTTAACAGCAATGGGATGGACATCATCTACCGTCCATCACGAATCACGTATAAAATCGATGGTGGGATCTTTGACTTCTACTTCTTTGCCGGCGATACACCCGCAGGCGTGGTCCAGCAGTACACCGAGCTCGTGGGCAGGCCCTCTCCCATGCCTTATTGGTCATTTGGTAAGCTTTTGTTTTCAAGCATTTTATTGGTAGGTCTTAAATGGATACTTTCCTGTCTGGACATGATCCAGTACATAGGGGATCCAATAATAAATTGTTTGGCTGCTATGGATCAACTTGGCACATATTTGGTCCCGACTCCTGATTAAGCCAGGTCCAGTCGAACTCAAACATGGGTTCAGTACCAGCTCTTCAAAGAACCAACTAATTAACTTGATCTAAAGCACTGTGTTATTCTAGTTTATAGGGATATAATTTGATGAGCCAGATTCAGCTGAGGCTTACAACATGGTTTATTTACTTGGATCTGGGCCAGACCCAATTGATAGCCCTAGACCCATCTGATTCTGTGTAGACATAGCCAACATGTACCAAGTCCTGAAAGGCTTGGGTACTCTGTGCAAGACCATTGACAACCCTTGAATCTGATTATGTGAGGCTAACAAAGAGTTTTGTGTGTGCAAGGCTTTCACCAATGCCGGTATGGTTACAAGAATGTGGAGGACCTTGAGGGTGTGGTCGATGGCTATGCGAAGGCCGGCATCCCATTGGAAGTGATGTGGACCGATATCGACTATATGGACCAATTCAGAGATTTCACGTTGGATCCGGTCAACTTTCCGGTGGACAAGATGAAGTCCTTCCTCGACAGACTGCACCAAAGTGGTCAGAAGTATGTACTCATAGTGGACCCAGGTAATCCAGCAATCTAACTTCTATTCTGATCTTCTTTGCTCATATATAAGGACCTACTCGATCGCTTAATTATATAGTAGCGCATTTTGGAGGTGTGATGGGTCAAGCTGTAGTCATATAATCTAGAAACTCCAATTCAGGTGAACATACACATGTACGTGTGCACGCGCCCTCGCACACACGTGTTAATGCAGACATGCACATGCAGGTACACAAAAAGGCACTGCTTAAGCTTGCCAATTGCACATGGTAATATCATACTAAATGTTCTAGGTGTCAGCTTAGCTTAATATATAGCCAATAATAAGTGAGTGATCAATTGTTGAGATTTAAGAAACAATGTTACTAAGTCCATGAATTTGAACTTTTAAATCTTAAGTGTGCCCAAACTAGACACTGTGTGTGTCTAGTTCTTGCCCACACACGCACGATGCAATATAGATGCATAAATGCAACCTCTGATTGGGTGCATATGCAGGGATCAATGTGCACCAGAGCTACCAGTCGTACGTTCGTGGCCTCGAGGCAGATATCTACATCAAACGCAATGGCCAACCATATCTGGCACAAGTCTGGCCCGGTCCGGTCAACTTCCCAGATTTCATGAACCCGGCAACCCTCCCATACTGGCAACGAGAGATCCAGGAGTTCCACGACGTGATCCCCTTCGATGGCATCTGGATCGATATGAACGAGGTCTCCAACTTCTGCTCAGGCACATCTTGCAAGCTGCCACCCAATGGCCCGTGCCCGCGGCCATGGTCACAGACACAGTGCTGCCTCATCTGTGATAACTCCAACATGACAATCTATGATGACCCACCTTACAAGATCAATGCAGGTGGGTCAAGGCGCCCACTTGGTGACCGGACCCTCGCACCCAGCACGGTGCACTATGGCAATGTGCTGGAGTACAATGCTCATGGGCTGTATGGCCTGACTGAGGCTAGAGCCACACGGATGGCCTTGGCCAATGTCACTCAGAAGAGGCCATTCGTGTTGTCTCGGTCTACATTTGTGGGGTCAGGAGTGCACACTGCCCATTGGACAGGTGACAACTCTGCCACTTGGGATGACCTTGCCTTCTCAATCTCTGGCATACTCAACTTTGGCCTCTTTGGGGTGCCCATGGTTGGAGCAGACATTTGTGGCTTCAATGGCAACACCAATGAGGAGCTCTGCAACCGCTGGATTCAGCTCGGTGCGTTCTATCCGTTTTCTCGAGATCATTTTAACATTAACTCACAGAGGCAAGAGCTCTACGTATGGCAGTCTGTTGCTGAGTCTGCGAAGAAGGCGCTCGGGCTTCGGTATAGGCTGCTGCCATACTACTACACACTCATGTATGAGGCACACCTGACAGGGGCTCCGATCGCGAGACCTCTCTTCTTCTCTTTTGCGAATGATGTCAACACTCATGGAATTGACAAGCAGTTCTTGATCGGTGAAGGCGTGATGGTATCTCCGGTGCTGAGACAGGGACAGACGAATGTTGATGCATACTTCCCAGCCGGGACTTGGTTTGACATGTTTGATCTTAACACAAGCTTGAGTGTGCCAAGTGGAAGGACAATTACACTTGATGCACCAGTGGATAAGGTCAATGTCCATGTACGTGCTGGTAGCATACTGCCGATGCAGGAAGTAGCAGCAACAACAGCTGAAGCTAGGAAGACACCATTCACGTTGGTGGTGGCATTGGGTTACAGTGAGGGGGCACAAGGGGAGCTGTTTTTGGATGATGGGGAGCAGTTGGAGATGGGTGAAGGAGACAATTGGACCTTTGTGCAGTTCAATGCTGGGATCCAAGGGAATGCAGTGAAGCTGTCGTCCGATGTGCAAAGCGGCACATATGCTCTGAACCAGAAATGGTTCATACAAACAGTGGTTGTTGTTGGATTGAAACCTGGATCACAGTCTAAGCAATTGGTTTTGACAGTTGATGGAAAACCGGTGGACGTGTCCAAAGTTAAGGTGACCATGGAGGGGAAGGGTGACAATGGTGTAGCAGTGATCACTGGACTGTCTCTGCTGGTAGGACAGAAGTTTGAGTTGAATATGCAATTAGCCTAAATGAACCTTAGGCGTGGACGTGGAACTTCAATTTAATAAGGAGACTCGATCGTGCATGTTAGTCCCACAGTAACAAATTGTTGCTTTAATTCTGTATTTCTGAGTGTGCTATGAATTCACGTTTCACATTTGCTATTAATTGATAATCGTAATTTTCTCTGTTTTCCCTTTTTCATATCAGAGATCTATGAATTTCCAATGCATGTTGCGACTCATGGGATTTGAGATCCAAGGTAATCAAATCAAATGCACCCTCAAGGTGATAGTTGGCTTTCTGAAACATTAGTTGATGGTTCCAAAAACTAAGATCAATTGGCCTTTCATACCGCTGCACATTATTACCGAAGGCATTTATGGTTTTTAATCCTTCCTATAAAAACTCACACCAAATAATATAAACAAAAAAATCGGAAAAATATAGTCTGAAGCAGAGGATAGAAATACCCAAGAATGAAGACTAAAGATCTTAATGACAGTATTTGTTTCATGCACCTATTTTCACTGATCATACTATGCATTCTATAATGACTCGTCAATTGTGGCACAACAAAAGAGCAGAAGTGCATCATGAATGAAACAAAAAGTGTGATGATAGACCATCTAAATGGGTACATTAAGAACTTTGACCTTTCCTTTGTAGGTATTAAGAAATGCAGAGAATTCTTTCAGTTAATTTTCAACACCATCGGATTATTTTGCTCTGGTCCCTAAGATCACAAGTGAGATATCAGGCGTAAAAAGGATCTTCTTGAACCATCTAAACTCAAAAGCATGGTCCTACTCAGAATAAATGCTTTGAGTTTTCATGCATATATATATATATATATATATATATATATATATATATATATATATATATATAGCATTCATCAATAACATTTCTGTTTCACTTTTGCTAGATGTTGCAAACTGCTGCTA
Source organism: Nuphar pumila (assembly GCF_984573655.1). Taxonomy (NCBI): domain Eukaryota; kingdom Viridiplantae; phylum Streptophyta; class Magnoliopsida; order Nymphaeales; family Nymphaeaceae; genus Nuphar; species Nuphar pumila. Next base: position 14,047,269 of record NC_143255.1, read on the forward strand.
TAAACAGATTCCTATGAGTTTCCAACTCAATAAGGTGATGGCAACCACCATGCTTATATGCCACCAACTCACAACTAAGATATCAGAATCAAACCAAAGGACAGGAAATCAGCATCAGAACAGAGTAAGTCCTTCGTCAGATTCTCTTCGTTGCTTTAACTTCAACAAGCATTGTCACCGGACTAGCTTGTAAACCATAAGGTTGTAAAGAACGGAGTTACGGAGGGGACAAGGCATTTACATTATCAACTTTATTAGACTAAACAATGATAACATTTATAGAGCAATATCCAGACATAGAAGAGAGCTGGAGTTCCAATTCAAGTGGTTCAAGACTACCCTAAGACAAGTAGCTCTTTGGTACTCAAACTAGGATACATACAAAATTGTAATACCAGATTTGGGACCTTTAGAGTCCAGGTTCGTGGGTATTACTTTCGAGAGAAAAATACCAAAGCAGCGCACAAAAACATAGCACCAATTATTTTCTTTCTAAATTAAATAAACATTATCATTTAAATTTAAATAAAGAAATCTTACATAAGTCATAAAGGCTACATCATTCAAATGAGGTATCACCTATCAAGTTCAATAAATAAATAAAGAAAAAAGAAAAAACTGCTTTGTCGAAAGACGAGGCCACCTATGTCTTGCAAAAGGCTAGCAACGTCCTACACCAAGTTCTGTCTCACAAGTCACCTGAAACTTACAGTTATAATAATTAAAAGTGGTGAGTTTAAAACTCAGTAAATATTTAATTACAACTCTAGTGGGATCTAAGCCCCTAGTTTTATTTTAGTTTTTTTTCACACATCACACATAGATTTGTGTCTTTTAATTCCTCCCGTTTCTCACTCGATTCTCACAAGTCAGCATAGTCTCGACGGTCATCAGGTAGCCATTTTCACTCATTACTCCTTGGTAATTTATGAGATTTTAGCATGTAAAAGTATTTCAAATCATAGTAGCACCTCTATAACTAGTATGAGACTCAATTCTCATCCCAAGAACTATGTTCTCATGCATATATTTATAGGTTTTTCACAAACTCAAGCATGCATTTCATCTAAAATACAATAATTCAATACATGCAACTCATGTTGAAGTATCACACATACATGAAATCATTTATAATATTCAAGACTAATTAACATGCATTTGTTCTCTAATCATAAATAAAATATATTTCTAATTTGCAGTTGTAATCTTAAGTAAACATGATTTCATGTAGTCTAATTCACAAGTACGTTGGCATAAAATATTTTATTAACTAAAATGCTTATAGTTTTTCTTACTTCAAATGCAAACACTGCAATCTAGTCTACAATCGAGTCTCATGTGATTCTAATAATAGAATATGATCATCACACAATCATATTTATATCAATAAAAAAACATTCTTTATACTTGTCAAAATTACCAAAACACCTCTTCTGAGATTGTCTGTTAGACGTTGAATTCTATGTCTCTGATTTGGTCAGAACCATAGAACAAGCATATTCCTCTTTGTGATACGAACCCAATGCACCAAAACTCACTCAATTTTGAGCTTGAAGTGCAAAGTTATGTCTGTTTTACTAAATACCAGGTCACATATACAAGGATAATTTGGTCATTTCAACTTTTTATGATTTGACTTGACTTAGCTTAAGTCAGATCAGACTCGGTTTAGGTTTAGAATACTATGTTTACTGAACCTAGTCTAGACCCAACTAGGTTTGTGTTAAGACTAATCTGGAATCTCTAAAATTCATCTCGGATATGCTTACTAAATGGTATATATCCATATCCAGTTTAGTGTAACTAGACTGGACCCGAGCTAGACTGATTTAGTTTTGTTCTAGTCGTGAACTAGAATTGATCCAGTCCAGAACAGATTGGGCTGGATCTAGTCGTGAACAAGAACTGGTCCAACTAGTCACAGAGTAGATCCAGACCTAGTTTTGATTTGGATTAATAACTGTCAGATCGAATTCATAACCAGTTCTGATCTGGATCTATAACCGATCAATTTAGCTATGGAATGAATTTAGATCTAGTTACCTTCTGGATCCATAACTGATCCAACTAATCATAGATTCGATCTAGATCCAGTTCTGATCTGAATCCAAAACTAGTCCAACTAGTCACAGATTAGATCCAGATCCAATTTTGATATGGATTTAAGACAAGTTCTTTGAGTCATAGACTGGATCCAAACTCAGAGCAGTATGGGTTTGGTCCAATCTAATCGATCTAGACTAACTAGATCAAACTGTACCTAGACCCAGTCTCATCTAGTTCAATCCATACCCAAAATAGTAATTGAGACTCTGTCAGAGCCATCCCGATCTGGGTTCACACCCAGACTGGTTTAGTCAGACCGACTCAGATTGGTTCAGTCCATACCAGTTTGATCGACCGAGACAAGCTTAATAGTGTATTGACCAAAATCAGTCTGGACTGAACCTGGACCAAGTCACTCTCAGTAATCAGACCCGACCCGATCTAGCTTCACACCCAGTCCGGTTCAGTCAGAGCAACTTGATCTAGTTTAGCCCAGACGGGTTCGATCGACTGAGACATCCCTTTTTATTTTCTGAGCTGGTTCAGTTTGGGTCTTACCCAGACTGACCCAACTAATAAGAAAAGACCCGACTCGGTCTAGTTTACCCCCAAGACCGAGTCAGTCTTCTCGAATCATTTTGTCGACCATACAAAGGTTGTCGACTCTCTCTCTCTTTCTCTCTCTCTCTCTCTCTCTCTCTCAATGACAATGCCATTAGCTATGGCTGCTAGCCTCCTAAGAAAAAAAGTAGGAAAAAGAAAAAAAAATGGGAAAGGAGTGTTAGTTGCCGATGGCAGCTCCTCCCATCGGCGGTGCTCCGATGTCTCTCTCTTATTCTTACAAACTCTCTTTCTCTCTTTGTCAACTCTCTCACTCTTTTTTTTTTCTCTCATCAAGTGGGGCAGGGAAGCTCACCGTGAGGACTCTCACAGTGGGTGAGCATAAACCTCACCCCACCCAATGATCATGGGGGACGAGGTTTATCCTCACCCCCCCCCCCCTCTATAACGAAAAAGGGGGGAGATGGTTCCGCCATTGAGGGAACCATCTTCCCCCACATTTTTTTAATGTTTATCTTTCCTCACCCGACTCTGTCAAGTAGGTTTTAGAAAAATACTAAAACAATTGTGCATAAACTAAGGATATGTTCGGTTCAACCCTTTTAGAATCACTCTCTCACAACCGTGAGAGATAGGGATGGCAGTGGGGCGGGGGACAAGGTCTCCACCCCGCCCCGCCTTAAGATTAGAACCTCCATCCTCGGAGGGGATGGATTTTAACCTCCACCCCCGCCTTCACCCTGTTTCATGTCCTCCATCCCCGGTTCAAACGGGGATGAGGCAGGGCGGGGCGGGGATGAGGCGGGGAAAAGTGGCGGGGACGGGGGCGGGGATGAGGTGGGGATCTTGGCGTGGACGGGGCTGAGCGGGGAAAAGGGTACATCCATCCCCACCTCTATCCCCAAACGGGGATGAATTTTAATCTTTGTCCCGCCTCCATCCCCGTTTCATACCCTTCATTCTCGGTCCAAACGGGGCGAGACGGGGCCCCGCTTTCCCCCGGTCCACTGCCATCTCTAGTGAAAGAGTGATTCTAAAAGTAGCTAAGATGACCTTCCTTTTACATGTGATTTTGAATCACAACATCCTGTGAGATTTCAAATCTCAAGGGATGCCTTGTGATTTCGAATAAAAAGATTTGAAATAAAAAAAAATCGTGAACCTTTGCAAATATGTGGTTCATGGGTGAGATGAATGTTGGGTTCCTCCTCTTGCCTATTTGAATAACATCATAGGGTGGTTGCCAGAGAAAAAGGAAACTTGCCGAAAATATCAAAGATAAATGATTTTTTTCTTATTTTTTTTTGCATGGCTGCTAAAGTTGTCGAGGGGGAGGAGCTCGCCGGAATGGATTCCTTGAACCAACTTCTCTCATTGGTCTCTGGCACATAGTTGCCATGACTCATCAAAATATGAGTTTTGTTCATTCATACCCGGGAATTTTGATGTGCGAATTTTAGAAATATTTCATGACTCATTGAAAGTATGAAATATTTGGGATAAAAAGGGTATTCGAGCACATTCTCATAAAGAATATCATAAGTGTTAATTTAAAACATTTTCAGACATTTGAGGAGAAATATTTGGAATTTTGTGTTAGCCTAAATGATTTTGTAAAAAAATCCTTTCAAATGCTTGGTGCTTCGGGTCTTTTGAACCCAAACTCGGTTTTGATCATATTTCTGACTTATGAAATAACATCTTCAATTATTTTGATAAAAGAGGTAGAGGGTTTCAGCTTTCAAACAAGATGAAAATCAAGTCATTTGGGTATCATAGTGAAAAGATATAACCAAAACAAGGTGTCCTTAAAAAAATTCTTATTTTGAAAGAAGGCTTATTTTGAGTATTTTTTTACCTAGAAAACTATGAAATTAGTTTTTTATATTCTAACTTAGAAGAGGATGTTAACTTTCCAATGCATTAAACCTCAAAGGATGTCCAAATAAAAAAAATACCATAAAGTTATGAAACTAGCCAATGCCACCGCTGAAGCTAGCAGCAGTTAGGCTACTGGATCCAGCCTGTTTAGCTAATGGGATTAGAAATTTGACTGAATGGGCAGTCAGCCGGTGGGATACCCTATCCAAACCCAGTTCGTTGGCATCCCCGTGAGACTTCCCCAGGCTTCTCATAAATATCAAAACTGTCGAGTGGCTTTATAGAAATATTTGATCATGGTGGAGGGAAATTGTTAAGCCTTAGCCAAGCCAATCGAATCTTTGTTGGTAAAGTCGCCTCTTGTGATAATTTATTTCTTGTTTTTTAGCTTTTTTTAAGTTGACCTCGCCTGTGAGTTTGTCCGGCGGCTCCGGCCATCGTTCCCATTGTCTAAATGAGCATATTTTTTAGCACTCTCTGGTAAATGGTGTCACCACTGAGATAAAGGTGGAGAGGTCCGACCTCTAAACCATAAATTCATCTTACTCCCTCACTCTTTCCCCCACCATCAAGAGCCCTCTCTACTCCAATCTAGAGAGAGAGAGAGATGAGGAGTGGGTATGTAGGTTTACTGCTGCTCAGTTTCTGCTCAACGCTCTACCCTACGAGAGGTGACGTTCTGGGGCATGGATACACCATCCGTTCCATGGCCATCAACCATGATGGCATGAGCATGACGGCCAAGCTCGCCCTTATCCAGAAATCCCAAAAGTATGGGCCTGATATCCGGAATCTCGACCTCAATGTCTGGTAATTTCCCGATCTCGCCAATAATTCCCATGCTCATGGATGCCTTTTGTATTTCTTTTCCAGTTTTCTTTTGAATTTTAGGCAGTTATATCGTGCTTTAATCCTCTTTGTTTGTTTTGCTTTTGTGTTTGTTTTTTTTGTCAAACAAAGTCGTTGGGTGGAGATATTTTTCAAGGAAAGGTTTATTTAGGGGCCAACCTTTTGAAGTTCTAAATATGGGCCTCTGTTTTTCTACAAACTGTCAAATATTTGCCTGCATTTATTTTTGTCCTTTAACTCAGGTTACATCACAAGCCAAATTATAACAGTGACCTTCATCATGAAACTTTAACCCTTTTTTTTAGAGGATGAAGGTAGGGTTGTCAATAGGTGGGTTTGATTCAGATTAGGTGAAACTAGAGCCAAACCTGATTTGAGATGATGGTAGCGAGTCCGGACCTGGGTTTAATCGGAACCATAAGAGAAGCCATATTCGGATCCTGTAAGAATTACATGAATCAAGCTTGAACCATACTCGATAAAACAATAATAAATTTTTTTTTATCATTTTTATGTTGACAAATTGAGAATCTTAATCAAATTAAACTCAAGTTGAGCCCGTGTTTGCTATGAAATTTCACAAACCATACCTCACTTCATATATTAATCAGACTCTTCAGGTTTGACCCGAATTCTAATCAAGCTTTCTTATTTATCACTAAAGGGCTTGTTTAGTCAGGTCTGGGGTCAAACACGACCCATTGACACGAATGTGCACTTTTCAATTTTCAAGAGACAACACAAGAAACAAAAAGGAAATCATGTTTTCCCATGTGATAGACGTTAGCATGGGGTCCCTTTTTTATTGTTTTTTGGAAAAGTTAATCTCATATTTGAAATTTCAGAAAGGTGAGGCCCATATTTGAAATTATGAGCAAAAGTTGGCCTTAATTGTTTTTTTTTATATTTTTATTTTTTGAGATTTTTTTTCATATTCGTGGCTCACTCTTTGCAAAATTAAAAGATGCCCTAACTTTCTGAAGATTTTTTCAAATTGCCCAAGAAACATTTTTAAATCAAGTGCAACATCTACCGACCTATTGAGTGGTTAGTACAAAGGTGTGTTGTTTTTAGGGTACGTTTGGTTCGATCAAATGATGCTTGACGTGATGGAAGTGAGTGGAGCAAATTTGTTTTTTTAACCTTTTTTTTTGTCTCAAGGCTGGCATTAGGGGTGCACGCGACTCAAGTTAGAGCTGAGCCTAGGATGATCTAACTCAGCTAGGTTCAAAATCACTTTGTTCAAGTTTGACTCAAGCTCGGAGCCGAACTTGTAAGGCAACTCAGCTCAGTTTCAAGCTCGAGTCGAGCCAAACTTAAACAAAATTTATTAAAAATAAAATTTTGCCAAAGAGGAATTTGATTCCCCAACTTCCTTAACCTTAACCAAAGGACCTTAAGCCAAAACAAGTCTTTCAATTATTATTATTGAAAAAATGTTATACATACTAAAAATTCTCAACAAAAAAAGGTGCAAAAAATGAACCCATTACAGTCACAATGCAATGCAGTTCTGATTTTTTTTTTTGCAAAGATATTATATATATGGGGATTGCCATGAGCCGAGCCTTATCAAGCCTGTTGAGCTTTATCGGGTTCAATAGGTCATTCAAGCTCGGCTTATAGCTCGTCCAAGCTTCGCGGACGAGCTCGAGCCAAGTTTTAACCGAGCTGAGCCCAAGCAGAACCCAAACCCGCTTGGTTTGGTGTGCATCCCTAGTTGGCATAGTGGAGTGATGCTTTATCTGCTCCGAGTGGTTGGTAGGGGCTGTCAGTGCACGTCTCCATGCAGTGGAAAGTTGCAGGGTCAAAACCCCATGGTTGGTTGAATAATAACTGGTGGGGGTCTGCCTAACCCCAGCTTGCTTTAAAAAAGAAGAAGAAGAATAAGCTATTTTGTGGATTCCATCCCAGACATAAATGTTATGTAACATCCAAATATGAACAAGGATATAACAGTCTTCTTTCTTTGGCATGAGATGTTGGTCATTCTTGACTTTGTCTCTAGTCTTTTTCGTAAAATCTGCTTATAGGTACGAGACGCACACCAGATTGAGGGTGAAGATAACCGACTCGAACCGCCCGAGATGGGAGGTCCCACAGGATATCATCCCCCGTGGGCCCCAGAGGCCTTTCGTCCATCTCCGATACTTGCAGACCCCACCACAGAACGGTGTGTTCTTCGACCCAAACTCGGACCTCGTGTTTGCCTACACCTCTTCCCCCTTCAACTTCGCCATCTCGAGACGGTCCTCGGGTGAGACACTCTTTGACACCAATACTGATACAAGCAACGACACAGATGGTTCGGTCACCGGGCTCGTATTCAAAGACCAATTCCTGTCTGTCTCGTCCTCTCTTCCGGCTGGTACATCGTCCATCTATGGACTCGGCGAGCACACACTGAGATCATTTCGACTCGGGGCCGATGACTACTTGACTTTGACTATGTGGAATGCGGACATAGGCAGCTCAAACGTGGGCCTGAACCTGTATGGGACCCACCCTTTCTATGTGGACCTAAGGGCCCCGAGCCATAGGGCCCATGGGGTGCTGCTGCTTAACAGCAACGGGATGGACATCATCTACCGCCCATCACGGATCACGTACAAGATCAACGGTGGGATCTTTGACTTCTACTTCTTTGCCGGTGATACGCCCATAGGTGTGGTCCAACAGTACACTGAGCTCGTCGGCCGGCCTGCTCCGATGCCTTACTGGTCATTTGGTAAGACTTTTGACTTTTGTTTTCAAGCATTTTATTTGTAGGTCTTAAATGGATACTTTCCTGGCTGGACATGATCCAAAATAGGGGATCCAATAATAAATAGTTTGGCTGTTATGGAACTTGGCCCAGATTTGGTCCTGCCTTAGCCAAATCCAGTCGAACTCAGACATGTGTTCAGTACCACCACTTCAAAGAACCAACTCGCTCGCTCGATCTAAAATACTGTATAGCACCAATTCAAAGTTGGGTGACACTGAACCAACTCACTAAAGCTAAAATATTGGGTTCTTGACCTGTGTTTATAGAGGTCTAGCTAGTTTGATGAATCTAGATTCAGCTGAGGCTTACAGTATGGTGGTTTTTTCAGATCTGGGAAAAACCCAATTGATGTCCCAAGAGCCATTTAGTTTATGTAGACGTAGCCAACATATACCAAGTCTTGAAAGACTTGCATACTCTGTGCATGCAGGACCATTAGCCCTTGCATGTAGGGATGAAAATGGTTCGGATCCTGAGCAGCTAATTACATGAGAGAGTCAGATCCTGCCAGATCGGGCATCAGTTTCGGATCTGCATTCTTTTAACCAGCTTGAGTCTTTTGTGTGCAAGGCTTTCACCAATGCCGGTGGGGTTACAAGAATGTAGAGGACCTCGAGGGTGTGGTCGACGGCTACGCGAAAGCCAGCATCCCGTTGGAAGTGATGTGGACCGACATCGACCACATGGACCGGTTTAAGGACTTCACATTAGATCCAGTCAACTTCCCGGTTGACAAGATGAAGTCCTTCCTTGACAGACTACACCAAAGAGGACAGAAGTATGTGCTGATACTGGACCCAGGTAAACAAGCAATCTGAGTTCTATTATCTACTTAGTTCATGTGGAGCTACTGGTCTATGCAGTACATCCTTTTTTTTTTCAAGCTTAGCATAATTACCAAATACAATAAATAGAGGTATAAACACATGTTGAGCTCTTGAATCAAGGCTAACGTGTGTATATGCATGCACGCACTATGCATATAGATGCATCAGTGCAACCTCTGATTGGGTTCATCTGCAGGCATCAACGTGAACCAGAGCTACAAGTCATACGTTCGTGGCCTCGAGGCAGATATCTACATCAAACGCAATGGCCAACCATATCTAGCACAAGTCTGGCCCGGTCCGGTCAACTTCCCAGACTTCATGCACCCGGCAACCCTCCCATACTGGCAACGTGAGATCCAAGAGTTCCACGACTTGATCGCCTTTGACGGCCTCTGGATAGACATGAACGAACTCTCCAACTTTTGCTCGGGCACGTCCTGCAAGCTCCCACCTAATGGCAGCCTCTGCCCGCAGCAGTGCTGTCTCATCTGTGACAACTCCAACATGACAGTCTATGATGACCCACCTTACAAGATCAATGCAGGTGGGTCAAGGCGCCCACTTGGTGACCGGACCCTCGCACCAAGCACGGTGCACTATGGCAATGTGCTGGAGTACAATGCTCATGGGCTGTATGGCCTGACTGAGGCTAGAGCCACACGGATGGCCTTGGCCAATGTCACTCAGAAGAGGCCATTCGTGCTGTCTCGGTCTACATTTGTGGGGTCAGGAGTGCACACTGCCCATTGGACAGGTGACAACTCTGCCACTTGGGATGACCTTGCCTTCTCAATCTCTGGCATACTCAACTTTGGCCTCTTTGGGGTGCCCATGGTTGGAGCAGACATTTGTGGCTTCAATGGCAACACCAATGAGGAGCTCTGCAACCGCTGGATTCAGCTCGGCGCGTTCTATCCATTTTCTCGAGATCATTCCGCCATTAACTCACAGAGGCAAGAGCTCTATTTATGGCAGTCTGTTACTGAGTCTGCGAAGAAGGCGCTCGGGCTTCGGTATGGGCTGCTGCCATACTACTACACACTCATGTATGAGGCACACCTGACAGGGGCTCCGATCGCGCGACCTCTCTTCTTCTCTTTTGCGAATGATGTCAACACTCATGGAATTGACAAGCAGTTCTTGATCGGTGAAGGCGTGATGGTATCTCCGGTGCTGAGACAGGGACAGACGAATGTTGATGCATACTTCCCAGCCGGGACTTGGTTTGACATGTTTGATCTTAACACAAGCTTGAGTGTGCCAAGTGGAAGGACAATTACACTTGATGCACCAGTGGATAAGGTCAATGTGCATGTACGTGCTGGTAGCATACTGCCGATGCAGGAAGTAGCAGCAACAACAGCTGAAGCTAGGAAGACACCATTCACGTTGGTGGTGGCATTGGGTTACAGTGAGGGGGCACAAGGGGAGCTGTTTTTGGATGATGGGGAGCAGTTGGAGATGGGTGAAGGAGACAGTTGGACCTTTGTGCAGTTCAATGCTGGGATCCAAGGGAATGCAGTGAAGCTGTCGTCCGATGTGCAAAGCGGCACATATGCTCTGAACCAGAAATGGTTCATACAAACAGTGGTTGTTGTTGGATTGAAACCTGGATCACAGTCTAAGCAATTGGTTTTGACAGTTGATGGAAAACCGGTTTATGTGTCCAAAGTTAAGGTGACCATGGAGGGGAAGGGTGACAATGGTGTAGCAGTGATCACTGGACTGTCTCTGCTGGTAGGACAGAAGTTTGAGCTGAGCATGCAATTGGCCTGAATGAACCTTAGGCGTGGATGTGGAACTTCAATTCAATAAGGAGACGTGGATCGTGGATGTTAATCCCACAGTCACAAATTGTTGCCTTAATTCTGTACTTCTGAATGTGCTATGTTTCACATTTTGCTAGTATTAAATATGATATTTGTCTCTGTTTTTCCTTTTTTTCATGATAGTAAGGCTCATGTTTCACTGTTTGGCATATTCTAACTACTAACTCAGTGACACTGATGGTTGCAAAGAGTAACTTGTGACATGCCACTGGTTGCCTTTTCCAGTTCTTAGACAGGCGCCTTTACCTTGCCACTGATGAAAATCAATTGAATTCAACCTTGAATATTTGTGATACACAAAGCAATAGTCCGCTTTCGGGTGCAATAGTGCATGGTCGCAAAAGCCTGTACCAATGGTCCTTGCATATTGCACATTTACGGTGTGCATAATTATCAAATGTGTTTCTGGTTTTTAACGAGCTCCATCTGAGTATTTATAACGAAGTCAGCAATAACTCAGTCAAAAAGTAATAGAAACCGAAAATCCGAAAACTTTTTCGTGGGCAATGAAGGTGAATTTAGATATTAGTGTAGAGGAGATAGAACGTTCAAGGGCCCAAAGCTCACTTGAGAACATAAACACAAGCACAGACGAACATGAAAAAATGCACAATTTTTTTAAAGTGGTTTGGTCCAACAATGACCAACATCCTCTCTCTCTCTCACACACGAGGAGATCTTTATTTATAGATGTATGTATATGCTCAAAGTTGGAGAGGTCTCTCATGGGTTTAATCTTCTCAAGAATACAAGACTCTTACACTATTGGTTTGTCGTGGAGTTTAGGTTGGACTTGATCTTCTCTCTTGGATTCGCATTGAGAGGAGTCCTCTCATTGAGAGAGGACTCCATGTTGGACTCTCTTGGATTCATGTTGGGACTTACTGCTATCTTAACATGCCCCCTCAAGCTAAATTTTGAGAGATTGAGCTTGTCTTTAAAGAAGTCAAACTTAGGTTCGAAAGAAGCACAGTGAGAATATCAACAACTTAAATTTAAGAAAGAATAAACTGCACATCAATTTTGCCTTTGAAAACCTTTTCTCCAAAGAAATGATAGTCAATATCAATATGTTTGGTTCAAGCTTGAAACATGGGATTTGCAGCTAGATACATGGCAGTGGGATTATCACACCATAGAGTAAGGGCGTCACCAGGAACGACATCCAATTCTGTCAACAACTCTTTGAGCCAAATTAGTTCAGAGATAACACCTGCAACTGCTTTATGTTCCGCTTATGTAATAGATATGACAACAATACGTTATTTGGTTGAGCTCCTGGATCACATATTTATTCTCATAAATATCAAATAATCACTCATAGACTTTCAATCATCTGGGCTTGACCTGTAGACCCAAATTTAAAGTTTCCTTGAGATATCTCATAATTCTTTTTACATAGGCTCAATAATCTTGACTTGGTTCATGCATGAACTAACAAGCTTTGTTAACTAAATAAGCTATATCAGGTTTGGTAAAGATGACATACTAGGTAACCCCAATGATACTTTTGTACTTAATGGCGTCTTCTAACAATGTTCTCTCGTATCTAAACACAACATTTGGTGCAACTGGGATAACTATAGGTTTATAACCTGTCGTACTTGTTTTGAGTAAGACATCCAAAATATATTGTCTGGTATAACACAATTCCTATGAACTCATGAACCACTTTAATTGCAAGAAAATAACCTAGAAGAACTAAGTCTTTGATAAAAAAATCTGGACCGTTTGTACCGTGTGCATATGTTTTGGGTTACTGGATCCGGAAGTACCATGGAAAATATGGATGCAGATCCATATCTGCTTCATCGGATTTATCTGAACTTGCCTCTTCAAATTTGGTTTTCGGTTCAGAACGATCATGAGTCGGTCCGTATCCGATCTGTTGTCTGAAACCAAACCGACCTAGCTCGGCTGCAGGGTGGGTTCGGTTCGACCCACCTAATTCCGAGCCCACCGTCTGCGGCTCAAGTTTGATCCGTTTCTTTGGGTTCTCAATCTTTGTGGATCAAGCAAACGTTATCCATCTCCCTCCCCTCCTCACTCTCCGTTTTCCGGTCGACCGGAATCGGAGAAAAACCGGCCGCCGGCGCCAGAACTCCGATCCCATGGTAATGGAAAATCGGTAAAGCCGTGTTTGGCTTCTCTTGTTTTTTGCTCAGAAGGCCTCGATTTTGTTGATCGTCTCGCTACACGTTTTTCATCTGAACCTGGATTTTTAAGGTTTCATGAATTCTAGGGTTCTGGAAAGTTCCTCTTTTGTTCCGATGTTCGTTTTTCTGGTTTAATTCTTAGATTGTTCTTGGATTTACAGTTTTTTTTTTGGGTAAGAATTGAGATGCTTTGAAAAATTTTCAGTCTGTGTAACCTGGATTTTAAGGGTCGCATGAATTGTAGGGTTCTCGAGAGTTCCTATTTGGTTCCGATGTCTGTTTTTGAGCTTAATTTTAAGGTTTTCTTTGGGGGAATTGAGAAGTGCGATTCCTAGCGGAATTTTCGCGTTTGATCTTTTTTTCATCTGTGGTGTTCCTCTTTGATATGCCTGTTCTGAAAACAATTCTGGATCCCTAAACCTTGAGTCTGGATTTAGTTAGAAATATGGAAGTTCGTTTGCGATTTGTTTAAGTTTCCTTGTGTGTTTTCGTTGGTTTTCTTGGTAATTGTTGGCCATTTTGGTTGATTGGTAGTTCTGCTAGTGCTTCCTTAGGTACTGTTAGAGATGTGAACATGCAATCTTGGTTTTGATTATTTCGCTCTCATGGTCGCCTAGGCGCCATATCTATCCCCTCCCATCATGTTTGTCTTTAATGTTTTCATGGTTTGGTTGATTTCTCGTAGTAGTGATGGTGGTGGTGGTGAGATTAGTATCAATAATAGAAGAGGTGGCAGTGGTGCTTGTTATTATTTTTGTTGGTAGTAGCAACAGTAACAGTAATAGTGGTCGACCTGGCTGTTGTATTAATAGAACTAATCATTGTTTTCATGGTGATAGTGATGGTACTTGAAGTAGAGCTGGTTTGTTTGTGTTTGTCACAGTAGTAGTAGTGGCAGTGGGAGGAGGAGGTCTCTAGTAGTAGGAGAAATGGTGGTCGTAGTCATCGTTGTGGTAGTATTAGCAGCAGACGAGTAACAGTAGCACTGTAGTGGCAAATTGGTTTTAGTTTAGTCTATGGTTCATCATGTGCTTCTTGAATCTTGTGCAAATCTTACTATGGCACTAGTTTCGATTAAAACCTTGATACTGTGGTAGTAGTAGTAGCACCGGCGGCAGTAGCAACAGTAGTTGGTTGTGTCTATAATGCTCAGTCTATGGTTCATCACAAGTGACCAGACTGTAGAATCAACTAGTTCCCTGTTAATCATGTTCAGCCATTTTCACTGTGAGGGCAGAATAAAGCCAACTACTTTAGTTACTGGGTAGGTGTCCCCCCACCTTAACTGCTGTCAGTGTTATGGAACTAAGATAGGATCATATGATGTGATTCATGATCAGATCATGTGATTGATGACTTACCCTAGAACTGCATTCAAAGGAGAATGTTGTAAATTGTATTAATTATAAGATCTGGAGACATACTTCACAGAAATATAGGAGTCATTATGAATCACAGGGTCCAGGTCAGAACTGTATAGCATGTTCTTTCTTTCCTTTTTTACCTGAATGATGGCTTGTTCAGAATTGATACTTTATGATATGAATGATAGGTGGCTTTAGGCTGTTGTGCATCAAAAGCCTTTCACCGATTGCTCCATATGTTTTCCATTTCGGGGGTTTCTGATTTCGACGATGACTTAAATCTGCTCCATGCTTCAGGACAAACAGCATATCTGTTGGAGTCTGTCAGTTGGACTTGATAGAAAAAAGAGGCATCGTGCAGTCATTGTTTTTTTCCCTTCATTAGGTAATTGACACATTCTTTTTTAGTCTTCCTTCATAGTAGTTGATTTACTCTACTTTGTCTGTTTGTGATGTCTAACAGGTTACAGTTGTGAAGAGCAGCACTTTGGCTATCATTGAGTTCTCATATTCAAAGGTTTTAATAATCAACTGCATCTGTGTTCATCTAATAAATTTTTTCAGGGATTGAATGGTTGTTCCCTGTTCTTCATTCCAACTGCACCTGTTAATTGTAAAGTTCTTGCCTGCTGAAATTACAGATTGCAATGTCTTTCTTGGGCTTCCTTTATACCTCAAATATTTGATCTATGGTCTGCTTATTTTTAAAATATTAACAATTTTGAAACTTCCTTTTATGATATTTTTTTTATTGTCAACTTTGGAAACTATCACATTTGCACTCGTTCTCTGCTGTGTAAGAATTTCTTGTCTGAAGAAAGAGAAAATAGACAGGGAGGAATCAAAGGTAATAAATATAGACAAGATTGTTTTGCAGGGAAAAATATCAGTTTCATAATCTGCAATCGTCTCATATTAAAGAGATTTGGATAGCTACGTAGATACATTGTCCATCTGTATTGTCCATCCCTGTCAGAAATATTTTTGTTGGAAATTTTCTTGGCTACAAATATCTAGGCAGATTTTAGGAAAGAAAAAAGGAAATGTTAAAAGTCTTGAACTTTTAAGAAAAGCAGTAAGACAGAGAAACAGACGTTTGTGATAAATTGAAAATTGAGATTTTATTTCTCTAAAAAGAGAGATTTTAGAATATTACTTGAATTTTCTGATATTTTCAATATATTTCTCTCTTCCACCTATACTGTACATACCTACACACACATACATACATGCATACATACATGCCTATATATAGGGTAAATATTTGCTACTATTGAGCTGCAAATCATGGATGCTAGCTGTATCAACTCAATTTGACCACATATGTGTCTTTTAGCATGGATTGTTTTCCAAGGACTATCATATTTTTTCTGACATAAAAGCGTAATTTTTTGAGCTACATAGCATGGATAGTTCTGTTAAATTATGTATCAATATTTGTAATCTCATATATATATATATATATATATATTCTTATCCACCCAAAAAGGGTATTTCTGTAAATTCCTGTTTTACACTTGTAACCTTTCTTTTTATTTTATTTTTTCCTTTTTTCTTTTTTTTTTGTATTTCGTGCCACATAGGGAGGCTCCCCAAAGAGTCGTTGGGGAGCCTCCAACGGTCACATATGTGACCATTGGAGGCTCCCAACGACTCTCTTGGGAGCCCCCTATGTGGCTCCTTTGCTTTCTTATAAATAGGGGATTCCCTCTCTTGTATTTTTATGACTTTGAATCAAAGCCCAAGTGCTCAATAAAGTGATTCCAATATTTTTTATGCTGTTGTGCATTTGTGAGTTGTGCTTTTGTGCACAAGTGTTCTTATTGTGCATGCATGCCAAGTTTATTATCAAGAATATTAAGGTCTTGATCTTAGTATCTTGTTGGAGATACTTTTACATGGTATTAGAGCCTCGTTGAAGAAGGGGAATCGTGCATCTTTTCATTTTTGAAGTGCCTCGAAAAATGTGCCTTCAAGCTATTGAAGTTTGAAGTGGATAATCTTCTTCGGGCAATATTTTAGAAGCCTCTTTTATCTAGAAAGACTTGAAAATCTTTTGAGGTACGTGTTATTTTTTATCTTCTACCCTCTCTAATGGGTGAAAAAGACTCCCACTTCTCCCTTGGTTTTAAACTTAGTGGTTCAAACTATCATGTTTGGGCCAGCAATATGGAAGCCCATATCAAAGGAAAGGGTTTTTTGAGGTACGTTCAAGGTTCAATATCAGAACCCGAACCCAAACTTACAATCATTGAAAAAGGAGATATTAAGATTCTTGAGGGGAAAGATAGACAAAAGGCTCTAGAAGATTATTCAAAGAGGCATGATGAGTGGGAGATGAAGAACTTCAAGATCTTGTCTTGGATTTTTTCGTCTGTAGAAACCAAGGTCAACGCCAACATCATTAAGTTCAAAAAGGCCTCCGAAGCTTGGTTGTACCTTGAAAAAATGTATACTTCAAGGGACTTATCACAAAAGTATTACCTCCAAAAGAAGGCTTTGACCCTTCAACAAAACGATTTGTCTATTCGGGAATATTTTGCCGAACTATCGTCTATTTGGGATGAGCTTGCTATGCTCGAACCAAAATGGAGCGGAGAAGCAATTGAGTTAAGACACAAACAACTAGAGGAAGATCGATTCTTCAATTTTCTAAATGGACTTAGACCCGAATTTGAACAAATTTGGTCCTCTCTTCTATCCTCCTTCACATCTCCCTCTATTGAAGATGTAATCACTAAGCTTAGGGGTGAGGAGTCCCGTATAAGGATTAGTAAGAATAATCCTAGCATCCTTGCTACATCTTCTTCTCAAGATGATTGTGAAGGGGTTAATGCCGTGTCAAGACCCGGGAACAATATGAAGGCTTACAAACCTCCTCATTTCAAAAATCAAGGACAAGGAGGAAATGATCGATATGGCAAAAGAGACTATAGCAAATTAACTTGCCATTTTTGTAAAGAACCTGGGCATATCAAACCCATTTGCCCCAAATGGAAGAAAATCCTTGATGCGGCTATGGCATCCCAACCAAAAGAACGACCATCTTCATCAAATGAGCCTCTTTCCCTTCAACAAATTGTGGATGCTCTACAACCTCTTCTCAAGGGAGGCATTTCCGGAGCCACTATGACATCCTCCTCATCTCTCGGTAAAACATCTTGGCTCCTAGATTTCGGTGCATCTTTTCACATGACTCCAAGTGCTTATTTTCTTTTCGATTTTTCTAAAAATTCTCTTCTATCTTTTGTCTCAACGGCGGATGGAACACCTCTTGAAATTAAAGGAATAGACAATTTTGATTCAAAAAATTCGTCTTATACCAAAACTTAACTTAAACCTCCTTTCCGTCTCTCAACTCTCGGACTATGGTTGCGATATAAAATTCTCTTCTAATAAATGTTGGATACAGGATCGCCAGTCCGGGAAGTTGATTGGGGAAGGCTCTAGGAGAGAAGACCTCTACTATGTTGATTTTCTCTAAATCCCCAAGAACCAGTTTTGTAATGTTGCGCAAAACAAAGATATTCATGTATGACATAAGAGACTGGGGCATCCCAACATTGTTAAAATCTCTTATTTGTCTTTTATTAAGCATCTTTGTAATGAGAATTTTGTATGTAATGAATGTATTCTTGGGAAAATGAAAAGTCTACCATTTACTCAAAGATCCATGTTTACAGCAAAATCTTTTGAAATTGTTCACTCTGATGTATGGGGTCCGACTCCTGTGATATCTAAAGGAGGTTTCACATACTATGTTATTTTTGTGGACGATTTAACTAGATTTTGTTGGATATATTTTCTTAAATATAAACATGAAGTTTTTTCAATTTTTAAAACATTTCATATGATGATTTTAAATCAATTCAATGGAAGTTTAAAAATTCTTAGAATAGACTCTGGTGGCGAATATCTTTCAAATGAATTCAAAAGTTATCTTGATAGTTATGGTATTCTTTATCAAAAATCTTGTCCAAAAACCCCACAACAAAATGGGTTGGCTGAATGAAAACATAGACATATCATTGAAACAACTAGAACCTCGCTCATCTCTCAGAATATTCCAAAAAGACTCTGGGCTGAGACAACCCTTACATCGGTCTATCTCATAAATAGATTCCCATCAAAAAATTTGAACAAGGTTTCTCCGTTTGAACGATTGTATGAAAAAAACCCTGATTATAGCAGGTTACGGGTTTTTGGATGTAAATGTTTTGTCCTTACTGACAAAAATGATAAACTCTCCCCCAAGGCCATTCCTTGTGCCTTTCTTGGTTATTTCAAAACTCAAAAGGGTTTTCGGTGTTATGATATTAAAAATGATAAACTATATGTTTCCAGAAATGTAAGTTTTTTGGAAAATCTAAGTGGTTTTGAAAAACTTGAATCTAATGACGAGAATGTAGACTATTCTTTTCTATTTGATCTTTTAACTGAAGGTGATGAAATTAGTGATGATGAGTCAAATCAGAATGACTCAAGTGATAATGAAACCAGTCTTGTGTCCTCTTCATTTCATCAACATGTCAATGAGGAACTGCATAGAGATCCCATAACCTATACTCATAGAGATAGAAATACTTTCAGAAGTGCTCTTGAAAGATATGATGATAGGACTGCTCCTCAAAGTGAGAAAAACCTTTGTAGTACCGAAAGATAGAGAAAAACCCCTTCTAAGTTCATCTCATATGAGTCTTTTTCACCTAAACATAGAGCTTGTTTAAGCGCCATTCATTCTTACATAGAACCTAAAAACTTCGAAGAAGCATGAAAATGTTCTGAATAGGTAGCCACAATGGATAATAAACTCGAATCTCTGAGAAGAGTTAAGACATGAGTATTTCAAGACCTTCCTAAAGGTAAGAAAGCAATAGGGTGTAGATGGGTATTTAAGGTTAAGACTAAGAGTGATGGGACCCTCGAGATATATAAGACCCGTTTGATGGCAAAAGGATATAGTCAAGAATATGAGATTGATTATGAAGAGACCTTTGCCCCGGTAACTCGAATGGTCATTGTATGATGTCTTATAACTGTTGCCTCAATCAACAAATGAAACATCTATCAAATGGATGTTAAGAATGCATTTCTAAACGAAGATCTAAATGAAGAAGTATATATGGATGCTCCTCCTGGAATGAAGTTTGCTATAGGAACGGTGTTTCGCCTTCGTAAAACACTTTATGGTCTGAAACAAGCCCCCAAGGCTTGGTATGATAGGCTTAATTTCGTAATGATAGAAAATGTTTTTTCATTCTGTTTTACTGATATTGCTTTGTTTGTTAGAAAATCCAATGCAGGGATTGTTATTTTACTTCTATATATGGATGACATGCTTATAACCGGAAGCGATTCTAAAGGGGTTAACAACATAAAATCAATTTTAAAGGATATGTTTGAATTATCTGACTTGGGATTTCTAACTTATTTTTTGGTTATTGAAGTAGCATACTCTCATAGAGGGTATTTTTTGTCTCAAACTAAGCTTGCATCTGAGATTATTGACAGGTCAGGTATTACTGATGATAAGGTTTGTGAAACTCCTACTATAGTAGAAGCTAAAATGAAAATTGATGATGGTGTTTCTCTCTCCGATCCTACCTCCTACAGACATATTGTAGGATCGTTGATGTACCTGAGTATTACCAGACCAGATATCTCACATGCAATTCATACGGCAAGTCAGTTTCAACATGCACCTACTTCTGTTCACATGAGTGTCGTCTTACGAGTCGTAAGATACCTAAAGGGTACTCTAAATAAGAGAGTTTTTCTGTCATCTTCTTCTGAGTTAAAATTAATTGCTTATACTGACTCTGATTGGGGAGGTGACCCAAATAACCGTTGCTCTACTACTGGTTTTTGTGTATTCTTAGGCGATTCACTGATCTCGTGGAGATGTAAGAAACAACAAAAAGTTTCTCTATCTTCGACTGAAGCTGAATATCGTGACGTGGCAACTACTACCATGAAAATTGTATGGATTCATCAGTTGCTTAAAGACATGTAGATCACTATTGAAGGGCCTACTAAGCTTTGCTGTGATAACAAGAGTATAATTTAAATTGCCAAAAATCATACTTTCCATGAGCAGACTAAGCACATTGAAATGGACTGCCATTATGTTCGTGAAGTCTACTTGAAAGGAGTCATTGATCTACTTTATGTTACTTCAGAATATCAGTTGGCAGATTTTTTCACTAAAGCCTTATATGCACCAAGATTCAACTTTCTCCTTGGCAGACTTCCGGTCATTATGCCCTAAGTTTGAGAGGGGGGGGGGGGGGTGTTAAATTATGTATCGATATTTGTAATCTCATATATATATATATATTCTTATCCACCCGAAAAGGGTATTTCTATAAATTTCTGTTTTACGCATATTTCATTTTGGAATATGCTTGTAACCTTTCTTTTTATTTTATTTTTTCCTTTTATTTTATTTATTTTTTTTTTTGTATTTCGTGCCACATAGGGAGACTCCCCAAAGAGTCATTGGGGAGCCTCCAACGGTCACATATGTGACCGTTGGGGGCTCCCAACGACTCTCTTGGGAGCCCCCTATGTGGCTCCTTTGCTTTCTTATAAATAGGGGATTCCCCCTCTTGTATTTTTATGGCTTTGAGTCAAAGCCCAAGTGCTCAATAAAATTATTCCAATATTTTTTATGCTGTTGTGCATTTGTGAGATTTTGTGAGTTGTGCTTTTGTGCACAAGTGTTCTTATTGTTCGTGTATGCCAAGTTTATTATCAAGAATATTAAGGTCTTGATCTTGGTATCTTGTTGGAGATACTTTTACAAGTTCTACCAAGCCCTATATCTGTGTCATGCACCCATCTCATACACATATTGGTATCAAGCACTCCTAGGTATGGGTTTACTAGATTTCAAATTTAACTCGATCAATTTTTCATCTTGTGATCCACTCAATGTGTAGCTTAAGCTCAACATGAAATGTCTTGTTCATTACATATTTCATTTTTTGTTACTTAACTATATACCTTTGGCATTCATTAGACTTTTTAGCTTGTAATTGACAGTCTATAACTTCATGTCTAGAACATTTTGTAAAATGAACCATAATTGTGCATTTTTGCATGTGTATTTGTGTATGTATGTACACACACATGCACACATGCTTGCTTGCTCGCTTGCTTTTATGCTCTGGGACCATATCATACCTGTACCCCTACCTACATGACAGTTTTTGAATCATGAATTTTTCACACACTGTGAGCCAGTGAGCCTTGTTTTTTGCAGCCCTTAAAAGACCTGATTAAGCATTGCAAAGTGCAAACACATGATCAAAAACCCATTTTCTGCTAATAAACCATGTACATCACATCTGTACCATCTGATTTAAAAAAGAAATAAAAAATATGAAAAAATAGTGCCTTCAATAGAAGCCAATATTTACCCTTTATATATATAGTTACTTTTGAATATCATAAACCATATATGGTACCTTCTTGTTGTAATGGTGCCGTTGTAATGTGTTTGTCTTTTCTAAAACCGTTCCATGTTTTTTAATTTGTCATGCTATATAGTATTTTAAGTGGGATACCTTTCTTATCTATATTGTGATTTTGTATTACAATATTTTAGGACAAATTTCTCATGATTGCGTTTGCAACATGCTTTTGAGTGAGTTTATGGATTGTGCATTTGTTGCTTAAATACACTGATTTTGGTATTAATCTGTTGGTTGTAGGTCCTAATGATCATAAAATGGTTATTTAGGAGGTATGAGCGATGGAACCCTGTGCATCCCACATCTGGAACATTTTGGGGCATGGGGATAGGAATTGGGTGTGGAGCTGGTTGGGGTCCAGGATTTGGTCCTGAGGTCATTGGCTATGTTGGAGCTGGTTGTGGCGTTGGGTTTAGTGTTGGCATCACCCTGGCTGGAGTTGGAGTTGGACTTCCTGCAAATGGCCTCATGCAAGTTCCTTATAATGGTATGCAGCTTTTATTTGGGTGTCCTATGTTTTTTTTCAGTTTTTCACTTTATTTCTTCGACTCTTTTTACTCCAAGGTATATGTTTCTTTTGTTTATGTTATCATGAGTTTATGCATGAACAGTTGTTCAATATATACAATCTTATCTGATTTGAATATAATGTTTGTATAGTTGAAAGCAGGCGCTAGGTTTTTTCTTCATAGATTTGTACAAAATAACATCATTAAACCAAGCTTAGGGAACTTCCGTTATAAATTATTTGACCGCCCTGGACACTTGTGAAACATTGAAATCATGTTACCAATTTTATGGCCTCTTGTTAAACATATTATGCATTCTGTATAATCGTAATCCTTTCTGTTGTATTTGTGATTGATAACAACCACGTGCTGCGATGAAATGTTGCATATGTTGATCATTTGTGTTCAAATGGTTCATATTATATTATGGTTTGAAAGGCAGGCCCCTATTGATGCTAAGTTAATTCTCTTCAAAGTTTGTACTATTTTGTTAAGCCAGCCACTTCTACTGGGTCATGGACCAAAAACCTAGTCTAATATATCAAGGCAACAAAATTTAATCTATTGTCACGTGGATATGGCTATGAATATTTCACGTATAGGTGGCAAATAAGAGAATTTTATGAAAATGAAGATGCATTTGAAAATTATAGTTTCTAAAATTATATTATTCAAAAATAATATGAATAAAATATAGAAGAAACATATTGGCTGTGTTCAACGTGTCACGCACGTCATGTTACCTTAGATGCATGGCTTAAAATCTTGTGTTATTGTAGCTAAGATTTTAGTGGAAAAGCAAATAAAGATATTTCTGCAGTTTCTGAGATTGTATTTTATTTATGGAGATAAATATCATCCTTTTTTTACAGCTTTTGCAGCAACAGGCAACAATACCTTGGAGTTTGCCAGATCTAGTGTGATTCCTGCCATGAATGCAGCAGCAGATGGGTGGAGCCATGTGTCACACCACTTCCATTGATTCCAGATGGAAGCCAATAGAAGGTTATCCATGGTCAAGGTCCCTGTTGGTGTTGACCCTGTGGAGTTGAAGAACTTTACAGTGGCTTCTGAATTATTTGTACGACTCAGAAATACATGCTTATGTAGGTGTTGCATCCATTGAAAATAAGATGAGTGAGAATCGTTTACGATGGTTTGGGCATATTCGGCGAAGGCCTAATGATGCTCCGGTTAGAAGGATGGAGAAATGGAAAAATATATTAGCTAAAAGAGGTCGGGGTAGGCCTAAGAAGACTTGGATGGAGATGATAAGAAAGGATATGAATGCTTTGAACCTCACCGAGGACATGACATTGGATAAAAATGATTGGAGAAGGATTCATGTGGAGGACCCAGAATGATTTTCTTTTTGGTTCATATTGCCGACCCCAATTGTTTGGGATGAAGGCGTTGTTGTTGTAGAAATACATGTTTATTTGTTAGTCAACGGTCAGGATCCGACTTCAAATAATGTTTTCACTTTTTGTATAAAGAATTGGTGTAATAATTCCTGAACTATGTTAGTTAGTGGAAATGAATGAGCCGTATCGTTTTTCAATGCCAATATGTGTCATCTCTTACAGTACAACTGAAATACCAGGCGGAATAGAACATTGAGGAACAATGTTGAAAAAAGAGTAAAGAACCATGTCAATAACACGGAGACTGTGCAGTGCTGTTGAAATTTTCGAAACATTTGTTTAGAAAGAACCTCCAGATTTGTGGTGTTGCCATGCTTTTTCATTGAGCATTGCTTTATGAAGAAAAAGCACTACAATGTCCAATTTATTAGTTTTTTCAGCTAGTATCTCCATTGAAAATTCTCAATTGGTTGTACTTTTGTCATGGTCACTCAAGTGCGAAATCAATGTTTTCTGTTGTTCACTTTCATGAAAAAATTGAATTAATATATCATGTGGTAGTGGATTTCCAAAAACTGCTCAGCAACAGTCTGACAAGTGCAATGACATGTTTGGTGCATATCAATCAAAATCCACATGCTGAATTAGTACAACAACAACAACAACAACAACATGCTGAATTAGTATCAGTTTAAAATAGTTAGTTTAATATGAGGCCGATAGGGCTTTCAAACAGATAAATTTTGGACAGAGTTTTGCCTGGACTTATCCTATTTTGAACAACTTTACCACAGGTTGGATATGGGATGTAATGATTTTCACGGCATGTTTGAAGACATTGGGCTTGGTGTCCAAATCAATGTTGCCAGAGAAACAATACAAGAAGCAAAAGCGAGAAGCAATGCATTTTAAAATGTATAAGGAGCGAGAAGCGAGGAATAAAAAAAATAATATAAGAATTGAATGAGAATCAAAATGGAACACAAATAAAAACTAAAATAAAAGTAACTATTCTTAAATTTTATGATTTTTTGGTGTAAGAATTAAATTTGTAACAAAATCTAAAAATGATGATTGTCAATTTACATGAAAGTGAATGAGAAGCATGAGAGAAAACACATAAAAAACATGAAAAGTAGAGTGAGAAAACATATAAGAAAAATAGATGAAGCATGTGAAAAGAATAGGAGAAATGTGGAGAATCGAGATTCCTATCAAGTTTTGGAAGTGAAGAGTATTGCGATTCCGAAGCGAGTTTCCTGGAAGCGGGCGCTTTCAGTAACTTTGGTCCAAACTGGATCTGGTGTTGGTTCCACACCGCATCCGAGTTTTAGGATGGGAGATATCTAAAAAGAATCTGTGGTCACTAACTAGCCTATCTAAGCCAAATGCAAAACTATACCTGGTGGGCAAGGGGGGGTGAGGGGTTAGTACTCATGGAGTTTGACACTGCAGACGCTGACTCTGGTACATGGTCAACGTGACACCTCTCGGCCTGTACAAGGACATTCTAACCATAATAGTGGTTTCTCCATGTTACATGTAAAACAGATTAACAGTTGAAGCATCAATTCATACTAATGCTCATAATCAACAAATGAGTGGTACGGATGTCCTACAATATGGAACTTTGAGCAATTTCACCATGTAATGCTCCATTTACTCTAAAGTCATTCAAAAGACTAGTTATGAAATCTGCGTGTGTTATTCCTTCATTGTTCTGAGACTCAAAAGAGCAGAACAGAGTGCTAACGATGTCAAGAGGAGCATCAGCATCTGTGACTTGGTCTCTAGGCTTCTGAACCATAACACAGAAAATGAAGAATTCTTTGACAATCACTTGTTAACAGAAAATGGTAAAGACAGAATTGATGCCAAAAAAGTAAAAGCTGCAAGTTGTCGTATGCTTTGCTCATCTGGTAGGGGCAACTTGTGAATGTCATCAAGTTGACAGGACGTCGGCATCCCTTGCCGCAAGGTCGAGGCTGTGTGTACTCCCAGGTGGGCAAGGGAGACCTCAAGGGTTTTACCAACCGGGGGTCGGTGATTGGGGGAGGGAGGGAGTGTATGTGTGTGTGTTTATATTTACAGAGATACAGTTCCCCGTTGAATCATTTTAAGCAGCACAAAAGGCTCGAGAAGAACTCAATATGATGAAACCTCTGGCAGTTAAAGTCATCCAGAAGGTAATATCTGCCTTTCTCATAAACCAAGAAAATATCAGGATAATGCTAACAGAGCCCAGCTACATACATATAATATAGCAAGAAATACCATAAACAAAATAAAACTTCTGGTTGCAAAAATGTATACAAAACCAACTTTTTGAATTGGCATGATTTTTTGCAGGAACATATCTCAACAATTTTTCATACTTTCAGTAGAAAAACAGCATTTCATCATGAATAGAGAAATAGCATGTAACTGCAAACTTGCAATAAAAATCATAAGAATCTAAGTAGCTAGTTTGCATGTAATCGATACTTAGAAGCTCATTGCTAGGCACCAGCTTCATTCATCCCAGGTTAGTTGCACTATTTTTCACTAAAACAAGTATACTTTACCAAAAACATTAAGGCTGTGTTTGGGGGCCTTGAATCGGAGGTTGTGTTGTGGTTTCTGCAATGCTTTCTTGCTGTTTGGGAGCAGTGGCTTTGCTGAAACAATACGTTGGGACTGGTGTTGGCAGGCCTAACACCACATTTCAACACCTTTCACGAGAGGATGTTTTTAGCAACTCCATCTCTCAACATCACACATTGGAAAATCGGTATTTTGACAACACACTGAAACTGTATTTCCATCCCATTGCAAGACTCCCAAAAAATAGCCTAAAGCGTTCACATTTTTTTTTCGATGAGTAAGCTGGGGAGAGGCCCCCTACCCTTTATTCAGACTATATGCAAAATATACACAAAAATAATACAGCATCTACAAAGAATACTGCACATCTTGCTTGAATAGGGAGATGAGCTAACCCGGACTCTGCTGAGGCTTGATTGTTTCAGGCAAGCTCGAACTCATCCATGTAAATGAGCTGAGCTCGAGCATGGGCTCAAGCTCATTATATGTAAACGAGTTGAGCTTGATTAGCCCAATTAAGGTTGGCTCATATAGTTATATCAGAGATGCTAGGTTTTGTTGATCAAAAGACAGAAAATACATGTTATACCCTAATGGGTAAAACATGGGACTTTCATGAAATGGGTGGCGAGCTTGAATCCTGCCCACTCTGCAATATGTTTCGAGATTTTTTTTGGCAATCCATGCTCAGCTTGTGCGGCCTCGCCCGGGTTTTTTCTCGCTTTGGCAAGGGTTCTACGTCATAAAAAAAAATACTGCGCTAATTTCTTAAAAAAAAAAACCTACTCTGCTGAAGATAGGCTTGATAAACAAAGGGAACTGTTTGTGGCTCAGATCAGTTTGGTTTTGCATGAAGCTCATTCAAGCTCATCAAGCCAACTTGTAAACCTGAGTTATGAGCACTCGTACTGGTGTGGTGTACAAGCAAGCTGAGTGTGAACAAAGAGTGTTCAACTCGGCTTAACTCATCCAAGTTTGTGTGGATTTTGCATACATAGTATTTAAACGTAATTAGTGATGCAACTGATTTGGACAGTATGCTTGTAGCCAATATCTCAACCGGCCCCATTCTCACTTTGGTCTCTACCCAGTTTATCAAGGTCCAACCAGTACCTAACTAGGTTAGTTTCTAGTTTAGTTACCTTTTTGTTTTTGTTTGATTACCTTTTTCTACTAACCCTTAATTAAATTCTGAAAAAGAATCTGCATTGCATTAGGTGGCTCAAGCTCAGATCCACATCCACTTGGTCAAGCGAGACTCGCTGTGCCTGGACAATATCTCACTGAAGACAAGCTAAGCCTGAACAGACTATGTTCAGTTCGTTCGGCTGGTTAACCAGCTGTAGTCTACATCACAGGGATACACCATTTTGGTGGCACGTCTCTGGTGACACGCTCGGACACGAACACTGATACGTACAGATAATATTTTTATATTATTTTATTTTTTAATCTTTTTAATGGTTCATTTCAATACAAAATGCTTTTTTGCATTAAAATAACAAAAACTATTTTTTTATTAATTAAAAAATTTTGTTCCCTCATGTCCTAGTTTCCAACAAAATTTCAAACTTGCTAGTCGAACTTGCAATACGGGTCCTTGTGTCCGCGTGTCTTTGTGACATAGGCCCAGTTCTCATGGTGGTAGAACAATATAAGGGCTTATTTTTAAAACCTACAGCATGGTGCATCAAGTCCTTTTTTTTTGTACACACAAAACGCCATTAATCCTCTCTGGAAAGCCTGACCGCATCACTGCCAAATGTGTAAAATATGCTCTTCAAGAGCAGGAGAGGGGGCAGTCACCGTATCACTGCCCCGGGTGCTGCTGCCCCACATCTATATCGAACCCATGTGGGTCCAGGTCGGTCCGGATTATTCCGTGTGAGATCCGGACAGTTCAGGTTGGAACAGGTTGGATCCAGGTTGGATACTGTCTATGGTGATGGGATAAGGGCAGACCAAGTGGGGTCGGCTGCAGATCCGAATCGGTAAAAGTGAACCCGGTTCGGACCCTGCACCGGGCCCCTCTCATTATTCGTTTCCATTATTTTGGGTGCATCACGTGCCATGTCAGCTTCCCCCTGTTGCCTTTCAGGAATTGGAAGCTAATGATTGGCTTTCAACGGTCAAGTACTCACGTTCAACACATTTAAAAAAAAAATCAAATCCAGAGAAGGAATCCCATTTAAGGAAAATGTTGTTTATTTTATTTTTTTTAAAGTAAATAAAAATATTTGTTTACTCTTTTTTTAATTACAGTCCTGAGATTGGATCGGGTCAGAGTGTGAGCACTTCTGGATGCCATTGATCTCAAGAGGAATGACATCCAAATCCTGTAAGAATGAGATGCCCATGGCTTAGATGGGTCCTACTCTTTTTTCCAATGTCGTTAGTGTTTTAGATGGATGGCATAGGTATGGTTTAAAATGAACTGGTCACAATGAGATTGTTCACTGTTTTGATTGGTGTCTTTCATTTTTAAAGACAGACGACAGACATCCAAGGCGCCTCTGATGCGATCTTCTCTTAGCTCCTGGCATGTAAAACCAAAATTCTCATAAAACCAAATTACTGTCTACTAAGATGTCTAGGGATGGCAGTAGACCAGGGCGGGGGACAAGGTCTCCACCCCCGCCCCATCTCAAAATCCAGACCGCCAACCCGGCATAGGTTTAGATTTTAACCTTCATCTTTGTCTTCATCGCCGTTTCATGTCCTCCATCCCCGGTCCAAACGGGGCGTGGCGGGGCAGGACCTATTTTCCCTCAATCCATTATCATCTCTAAAGAAGGATTGTGGATGGGATGGGATGGGGCGGGGCGGGGCGGGGCAGGAGAAAGCGTAAATCCATCCCGGCCTCCATCCTTGTTTCATGTCCTCCATCCCTGGTCCAAACTGGCCAAGGCTGGGCAGGGCCTGTGCCTCCCCCTCCCCCCCTTTTGGAGTAAAAAAATTTCAGTATGCACCTAGTTTTTATATGAATTTGAAGAACATGACTACATTTTGATGCAACCCACTTTTCACCAAATGCCATATAGAGTTTTTTTTTTCTTATGGGGTCTCTTTGTGAAATTTGTTTATGACAGAGACGTAGATGGCGCTTACTTTTGGTACCCTTCCATGGCTTGGCCAGGACACTCCAACTTCTATTTCATGAAGTCTAACTGAGGTTGTCTGCCAGATCTTTTGATCCACGTATCTTCTCAAGTGATAGTACCCCAACAATCAACAAATCATGAATAAAGTGATACTTTATCTAAATGTGCTTTGTTCTGGCTTAAAATGTTGAATTCTTTGCCGGATGAATCACATTTTGATTGTTATAGAAAAGGACATTATTGCTATGCTTTTTGCCAAACTCTTTTAAAAAATTCTTCAACTAGATCATCACCTTGCTAGCTTCAGTAACAACAACATATTCAACTTCAGTGGTGGAGAGAGACACAATCTTTTGCAACTGAGAAACCTAGCTTGTAGCAATGACACCTAAGGTATAGACATAACATGTGGTGTTTTTATATTGTCAACATCACCACCTAAATTTGCATCAACAAAGCCTTGCAAATTCATGTCAGCTTTGTCAAAAAAAAGTGTTATGTTTGTGGTATCTCTTAAGTATTGAAGGATTCACTTCACAACTTTCCAATATTGCTTCATTAGATATGTCATGTATCTGCTTATGACTCTCACTGCTTGAACAATGTCTAACTTGGTATAAACTATAACATACATCAAGCTACCAAATGTTGAAGCATATAGAGCTTTGGATATATACTCATAGTCGTCATCTGACTTGGGTGACTGCTCTTTCGATAATTTGAAATGATTTGTCAAAGGAGTACTTATGGGTTTTGAAAACTGCATACAAAACATACTTAACACCTTTTTAATATAGTCTGTTCGAGATAACTTCAAAGAGCCAATTTCTCGATCTCAAGAAATTCTCAACCCAAGTATTTTCTTTGCAGCTTCTAGATCATTTATTGCAAACTCCTTTGATAATTGTTGTTTGAATTTGTTAATCTTTTGAACATTAGATCCTGCAATGAGCATATCATCTACATACAAGAGCAAAATAATATAGCAATCATCAAACCTTTTAAGGTAGCAACTGATATCTCATGAATTCGTGGTTACACATGAATTCATCAGACTTCTTATACCATTATCTAGGGGTTTACTTTAAAACATACAAGCTTTTATTCAACTTGCATACAATCTCTTCCTTACCCTGGATGGTAAACCCTTTTTGTTGCATTATGTAAATGTCTTCTTCCATATAACCATGAAGAAGAGCAAGTTTTTACATCTAATTCCTACAAGTGAAAGTTTTCAACTGCAACAATACTTAATACAAGTATGTAGTCAATTTAACGACATGAGACAAAATCTCAGTATAGTCAATACCTTCCTTTGGTTGAAATCCTTTTACAACCAACCTAGCTTTGGTTCATGCTGAAATCTCAGTATAGTTAATACAAGTATGGTTCATGCTGAAATCTCATATATTACATTCATAATAGAAATTAACATAAAAATCAAGGATCTCATATAGTTGATTTTTTAAAATAATGTGATTTTTACCAAAAATAATTTATATTCTTAGATTTTTTAATCAATCATGCGCATCTAATATCAAATCATCAAGAATCTAATGTAACACATGTTGAACAATCTAATACAAAGTATAGATCAAGAATCCCATAAACCGTTTTTTTAAAAACACCCATTGATTCATATAAAAAATCCCCAAAAACGATTTTAGAGTTCCAAAAACATTCATCCTCGATATGATATTAGTCCATGCATGAATATATATATATATATATATATTGGTGTGCATAAGAAAATCCTTCCATAGCACTAACATCCTTCTAAGCACCATACATACATTCATAATTATAATAAACCTACCTTGAATGTTGAAAATCGAAAAAGAACACTGAAAGCGAAAATTGAAACCGTAGAAACTCTTCTTCCTTGTCTAGGCAGCACCACCTTGAAGCATCCAATACCAGCTTCAGACCTCCAATGGGGGGCCATGGATGAGGGAGAAGAAGAGGAAAAAGGGAGAAGAAAATAGATAGATAGATAGAGAGAGAGAGAGAGAGAGAGAGAGAGAGAGAGAGAGAGAGAGACTTGGGAAAAAATAAAAAAGATAGAAAAAAGGGGTGGGGGTGTGCGTGAATAGGGCCTTTTATAGGTCTCTTGGGATTCTCTCCTCTTTAAGGTAAGTCTCTCAACTCTATTTATTGGATTCCTAATTGGCTTATCCAATTGGGATTTCCAACTATATTTGATTTTTATTTTATTTATTTATTTATTTTATTAAAATAGGGTAGGTGGGAACGTCCCACCCCTTAGGAATTTGTTTATATATGGGAGTCCAAACTTACCTTAAAATAAGACAAAGACTTTTAGTTACATAACCTATTTTTGAGTTAAAAAATTATTGGCTTTTAATTTCTATGGGATCCTATGTAATTGAATTAAAGAGGTAAAATGTTTCAACCAAGTAAGATGGGACCACATAGGGAGGGGCGTCCCACCCTCTTGAGATCTCCTTTTACTTAATTAAATTAATTAGCTAATTTAAATCTAATTAATTTTATATTTTAATTAAATTCTAAATTGAATCTAAATCCAAATGAGATCCAATTAAGTTCACATTTTAATCCAAACCCAATTTACATCTAAATCAAGTTCAAATCCAAATTTACCTTTAATTAAATTCAAATTAAATTAATTATCAAATTCAAATTTATGTTAAATTAAATTCAAATGAAAGTCAAATTCACTTTGAATTAAACTCTAATTAAATCTTAATTGAAATACATATTCACTTAAGATTTCAATTCGAAATAACATTTATACTAAAGTCTAACTAAAACGTAAATTCAAATAAAATTAAATCCATAATTGAGATATAAAATTTTCTTTATTAATTTAATAATTACTGAAAAATTAGCAGGTATTACAGACACTCCTCTAACAACCTCATTTGGGTCTGACCACTTTTACCTCTATAATCAGATTTGAAAGAACAAAGTTAACGCTATTTCTAGATCCGATTAACTAAATAGCTAATCTAATATGCCTTTTACATATGATCGGATTCAAATACTTCTCTGATCCAGATCAAATTCCAGATATAAAATCGTACACTAAATTCAAATCTAAATTTTCTTAGTACTTGATTGGTTTTTAATTTACTAAATCTAACTTACCAACTTCAAATTTGAACGTGTATTGGATCCAAATCGCAATAGGTGAACCCCTACTTGATAATGGTCGCATTAGTGCCTTTTACTAAGGGTGTCAACCTGTCAGATCTAGTTCGGAATTAGGTAGGACTAAATCTAGATCTGATTTAAGGTGCTGTACCCGTTCTAAACCAGTGTCTATTGGAACTCACCATAAAAAAAAAAAACCATACCGGTATACTATAAGGATTGCACACACCATAACCGGTAAAATAATAAATTTTATCGTTTCTACATTGAAAAAATGTGGATCATAATTGAAACTCGGGTCTAGCATGAAATTTCACAAACTCCACCCGGTTCCATTTACTAATCGGACTCCTGATTCTTCTTCTTTATCACCAAAGCCTGACCTTATAAGGTTTGGTACGGGTGGGTCGGGTCTGGGTCAAACCCGACTCGTTATAGGAGGGTAAAGTGTAATAAAAGAACATAATACCTCTTGTATGAATAACGATAAGATTGATGTCCTTTTTTGTGATTTTAATCACCCCGTTTGGGTTGCGCTGGCGAGGTCAGTTGGGTGGTGGGCCCGTCGTGACAGGTTGCAGGGGCAGTGATCCTACGTAGCATGCTATATGGGTCCCACGGATCCATCATGAGGCCCACTTGCCTCGTGGCATGAAAGGGAATTCCGAATTCCCGAGCTGACAGAGCCTCCTCAAAGTTTTCCCTTTTTTTTATTCCCTTATTAAAAAATTGTCAGGATGGAAAAAAAAATTCCCTTTCTTGGAAAAGCTAAATGGAGGACGGGCGTGGGGGTGCGCATAGGACAAAATGACGGAAAAGGACCTCACTTCTGAGACAAGGACATCTCGTTGGCTTCCGCGGGAAATGGACCTCCTTAGGCTTTGACCGTGCAGCTAGGGTTTCGATTTTTGAACGAAGGTCGGGTGATAATTTCCTATTTTACCCTTGGAGTCCGTCTCATATCGGTCATTTGAGTTGGTTTCTGAGTCGAGGAAGGAATCGGGCGAGTCGCACTTGGTTGGCACCAATGCCACAAATTTCTTTTTCTCTTGAGAAAATTTTGTTTAGTGAACGTACTCAATACTAACAAAAAATTGGAAGCTTTTTTTTAAAAAATCCGAACACGTACACAAGTGCAGTAACACATAGCCATGAGGTCACCCGTCTCAATACTACTCTTGTCCAAACATGCTTAACTTCGGAGTTCTAGTGAGATCCAGCACACGGTAATGCATAACTACCATTTTATAACTTAACCGGGCCTATATCCATCTTCTTGCAAGCCCTGACCAATTGTTAACGAGTCGGATATGACTTGATCCCAACTCACACCGGATTCATGTAGTTTGGCAATGAAGAAAGAGGTTCTATCAAATATTTAGGTCAGACCCGTGAAGTCTGATTAGCATATAGAGATCCAGGTATGGTATATCAAAATTCATGCCACACCTGGGTTCTACCCAAGTCCTAAGTAAGATCCACAATTTTCTTATGTCAAAGTTATAACATAACTATTATTTTACCAACTCTAGTCTGGATCTAGTTTATATGATCCTTGCAGCCTTGCAGGACCTACTGCTGGTTTTGCCTTTGGTAGGTCTGATCAGATCCTGACATGAAACCGGTATCAGTATTTCAGAGTCCTAAGCCACTGGGTCTGGTGAAGGTCCGACCGGTTGACACCCCTACTGATCTTGTTCAAGATTCTTTTGTCATCACAGAGCCTCATTGCACCCTGATGTGGTCGGCTTCTTTTAGAAATGCAAACAGACAGGATACTGGATCATGACATATCTGAATTTGAATTTTGTCTAATCGATGTGAATTTGTATCAGGATCAGAATAAGCTTTGAATGTAGATTTGAAATATACGTGTGATATTGCTGGATCTAATAAAAGAAGATCAAAACCAAGATTTTCATGTGTAAAAAATGGAAATGGATCAAATTGAATATAAATCTGAAATAGATCTGGCTTAAACTGATTCATATCTAATACAAATCCATATGTGTGAACATAATCCATCTTATTTTAAGAATCTGTTTTCGGAAATAAAGTGCGAGATTGAGGACCAAGCCCAACCCATTTGTACTTTGGTTCCTATTTAAAGCCTGGTCCATACCATGAAGTTGGTTCAACACCAGATAGGTCACCTGTGAGTTCAAGTCTGGGTTTGACCCATGAGGCGATAGGTTGTATTGGAATGGCTAAACCACTTCTTTTAAACAAAGTTTACATGAATAGGTTGTCAATGCAAGTTACATGGATCAAAGTTTACTATATAAAATTGTATACCCATTTAGCTTTATGACCTTATATAATTTAAAAATAAAAAGTACAAAATAAGAATAAAAAGGACAAGAATAATTTAGCAAAAAGTATGCAACTGATAAAAAAAAAAATCACCCATGCTCTTTAGGGATGGCAGTGGACGGGGGGGGGGGGAAAGCGGGCCCCGCCTCGCCACGTTTGGACCAGGGATGAAGGGTATGAAACGGAGGAGGGGGGGAGGCGGGGACGAAGGTTAAAATCCATCCCCGTTCGGGGATGGAGGCGGGGATGGACGTACACTTTTCCCCGCCCCAGCTCGTCCCGGCCATGATCCTCGCCTCATCCCCAACCCAACCCATCCCCGTCACTTTTCCTCGCAATATCCCCGCCCCGCCCCACCTCATCCCCATTTGAACCGGGGATGGAGGACATGAAATGGGGATGAAGGTGGGGGTGGAGGTTAAAATCCATCCCCGCCGGGGATGGAGGTTCTAATCTTGAGGCGGGGCGAGGGTGGAGACCTTGTCCCCCGCCCCGCCCCGCCCCGCCCCGCCCCACTGCCATCCCTAATGCTCTTGCACTATTAATCTCAGTTTTTGTGTCATTGATTTTAATTAGCTTATAAGAATCCATAAATAATATTGTCTACTAATATCTAGTCCTTATGTTGACATGATAAATGCAAGTAATACTGTTTTTTACTGGTATTTGATTATTTTTTAAACATTAAGGAGTTAAAGTCTAATATTGTGTGTGGTTAGGTGTATTTTATATTAATTATTTTGGTTATATTTTATATATAAACAATGCTTTTTAGTATCTTATATTTCATAATATTTTTAATCCTTATGGGTCGTGGATATCCAAGCTTACAACTCATCAATAGACCTCAAGGTCTTAATGCCTTTAAAAGCCTTGATCATGTCCACCCATAGGATCCAACAAGTTATATCACAAATCTTGGGACACATCCAATCCATTGATCGCCGGACTCCCAAATTTCATAAATCTCGATATCGGGTTCTTAGTGAGAGAAAATCTAGTAATGAATTAAAAATAAAGTATTATCGTCGTCAAAATATCAGCATATATGAAATTTAAAATGTAAATGTAAGCAACAATGAGAAATACATAAAATTCAAAAGTTTAAACAATTATTAACATGTTGATGAATTCATGATTTTTTAATCATGGAAATTTGAAAAATATCTTGTTCTTTTTGGCATTTCATCAGCCTTGAAGAGCAATATCATCAAAATCGGTTTCTGAATTGCATTGATTTAAAAAAAAAAAACAGGGAATCACTTGATTCAGGTTCGAATCCAATTCGGTTGAAACAGTAGCTAGATTCATTTTTTTGTAAATTCAAGAAATCATAAAAATTGAAGAAATAAAGAACTACAAAAAATTAAAAAAGGGACAATTCAGCCCCATTCTGCCAATTCAAGGTTGAATCAGTGGATTTTTAAGTATGGCAACAATTCGACCCTAAAATGAATCGATTTGGGACCAATCCGATTCGAACTGACCGATTCAGACCTAAATTCTGATAACAATGTTTAAAAATACCATGATAAAATTAAAGTATTTTTAACAATATCACTAATATTTGTGTCTGTCCTTAAACTTCTTCTGTGAAGCCTCTTTCTAAGAAAAGGACTCAACAGTCAACATGACTTTGCAACCAAAGCTACTAAATGAGCCCTAAAAAACAGTGGTAGCTTTTATGCATGACTAGGCTACGATTGTTTAGTGTGATTGGACCAATGAGGGTAAGCTAAATTGCTTGAGCCAAGGATATATAGGACCGGGTCAGGTCCAGATCCAATCCTTACCCATATCCAAGTTCAGATTCAACAGGATAGGAGCTAGGCCTGACCAAGGTCTGAGCTGATAGTCGATAGGTCAATTCTTTTTCTGACTCGTTTTCTCCAACATGCTGTGTTGGGTCCAGCATAGGGTCTATCAAAAGCCCCAACTGGATCATGCTTTTCAGCAGGTCCATATCCAGATACAATCCACTGACAACCACCAACTGATCAACATTAGTAAACTTGCTTATGAATTCCATGCATTAAGCCTCTGACTGATCAACAAGGTGCCAGGCCATAATTGCAGACTCACATGGGGTGATCAGTATGAGACCTGACATGTGGTTCCGGTTCTTGGACCCCCAGAGTGGCCCGACTCGAATCCTCAAATTCTGCTAGAGGCTGTTACAATTAGGGTTAAGGGTATTGTTGTCATTATTGTCTTAGTAAAAAATAACATACGTATAACATTCAAAACATTTTTTCTGTTATAATATGGTTTAATGGGTAACCATACAACTTCAAATAGATAACATTTTTTTTTATGAAAAATGGGATATCCAGAAAGTTCTTAAAAATCCCATCTTATTCATCTCTTCTTCAATTGACCTTAGTGGCCGAATTAAACACTCAGCCAATAATACCGACCATCAAATTAAGAAAGGATACACACAGCATCGTATACAAAGTCAACCGATCTCAAATAATGCATGTAATAGGATTTATGGCTATATATATATATATATATATATATATATATATATATATATATATATATATATATATAAGTGACAATGCTAACGTTTAATTAAGGATAAATTTACACCATCATGTTGTGAAGCCACTGGTGGGAACTGCTCCCTTTGCCAGAGAAAATGGTCTTTTGAGCCAAATACAGAGACTTGTTGGTCATTTTCTGCAGAAAAGAAAATTCTAGAACTGCCCAAAAGATTAGGTTTTTCTTTACCATCATAATCTATTTAAAAAAACTCCCAATTGACTGAGGTGGTATCCCATGTGGTAAGCAGGGTCCTGTGCCAAGCTAAAGGCCCAGGTTCGAATACACATGGGGCTTAAGAGATATCTGGTAGGGGTCTGCCTAACCCCAGCTTGCCTATAAAAAAAAATCTCCTAATTGACAGAATTAACCTCCACCTAATCTCTTTTGACTACATCTAATCTCAACCTCTGAAGCTTCAACTTTCTTAGTTGTGCAAAACTGAGCTACACCAGCAAAAACTGAGTCCATGCTCCCGTAGGGTATGAAGAAATCTGACGAGTTCGCAGAACCACTAGGCTTCAATGAGCCAACAGCCAGTCAAGACTTTTTTTTTGAAGGGAAACAACCAGTCAAGACTTGATGAAGGGGCAATTTGGGCAACTGTTAAAGAGGCATATTTTCAGCAAGATTCCATGTGTGCTAAATAGTGTAACGCTAGTTAGGACAGTCATGGCATAGCATTATGTGCCCTAAACTTTATTTTTTTGAGAGAAATATGTGCCCGAAACTTTAGGTTCTGAGTCTTCTGACACCATTAAATGGTAAAAGTGACCTAATTTCTTTTATAATCTTTGTTATTTTAAGACAAGATTTAATTAGTTAATGTCATTGATATGGTAGTAGATATATAAATGTGACCGATAGCAAAAGGTGGGATTTCGTGTAAGGGTCATAGTAGGGAGGGGGCGGGTTAGTAGGCATGAAGAATCCAAAATCCATCCAAACGCTCCAGACAAATATGCTTCAGAAGAGAAAAGCAGACTGCTTTCGAGGAAAGTAAAGCAAGACCAATCGAGGCGCAGTGGAGCTGGCCAGCCATTCTTTCCTCTTAAGCAAACCCCTCTCTCTCTCTCTCTCTCTCTCTCTCTCTCCTAATTATTTCGGTGCTTCCTTCTTCCATCTATGACCACACATACTGGCCCCTCAATCTGTATATATTTAGAGAGAGAGAGAGAGAGTGTGTGTACTAGAAATGTTTATATGGAAGAGAACATTATTAGTGCTCTCTCTCTCCTTTAAACCTTTATTGCTTTAATGGAGCAAATCCCTACTCTGCCTTGGTCTGTCCCCTAATTCCTTTAATGGCAGACGATGCGATGTCTCTCTCTCTCTCTCTCTCTCTCTCTCTCTCTCTCTCTCCATATATTATTCTACTTCTATTCCTTCAGCAACTATTGGATGATGCTTGTCTGCATTTTTTTCCAAACAATCCTTTATCGACTCAATAAATCCACAAACATCCGCTCATTTCCCATATTCGTGCTCTCTCTCTCTAGAGAGAGATAGGGAGGCGCTGTTGAACCGACCTGACAAAGAGGATAATTTAGAGGAAGAGGAGGAGAGAAAGGAAGGAAGGAGTCTGTTGGGGGCGGTAGAAGAAAGGTGAATGGAGTTGTGCCTGGCTCCCTGTATGCCACTTGTGGTTCGAGTCCTGTCCGAGTGAGATGGGCTCCTGTGCGTGGCGTGCGAGGAGCCATGCATACTCTCTCTCTCTCTCTCTCTCTCTCTCTCTCTCTCTCTCTCTCTCTCTCTCTCTCTCTCTCTCTCTCATTTTGATGTCTTAACTATATTTCTTTGAAGCAGGCGATGCGTTTGAAGAGAAGACGATGGCTTTGTTTCACATACTACATCATTTTCCCTCTTCGAGGCTACGGTCGCTCAGTGGTTTAACTTAGGTACCTTGATGATAGATCACCATCACAAAATACTAGCCAGTGATTTTGAAATGTTTATGTGAATGCAAGTTTATTTGAAAATTAGTGTAGTGGGTTTCTGTTTTTTCCCATTCCTTTATTTTCTAGTAAACCAGGTTCATTTTTTTTACATGTCCTTTATAACATGATCAAGCAAAAAACTTTGTAGACTGTAAGTCTTCTGTTTGTGTTTGTGAACATCTATTTGCTACAACTACGGTGGCAGCCCGACCTTTTGGCCAACAAAAACTACATATTGTGGCAGAGATTGAAGGTGGCTTCAGTTTAAATATAAAATTAATATTCGTGTTCTTTCTTACAATTTTAATATCTTTTGAACAAAGTTGGCATTTTATTTATATCTTTACATTATTGAAATTTTTTGATATTTGTTTGAATGAACCCTATTACCCATTTGCTAGATCAAAGTTGTATGTTCTAGTTATCTCTCTCTCTCTATCGATATATGTGTGTGTCTGGTGTCTGTGCGTGCGTGTGTCTGCACTTGAAACTTCGCATTTGAATGGAACAAAAATGGGAGGTGTTTGCGCCTGCTTTTTGCAGGTCAAATAAATAAAAGGAAAGAAACATCCCATACAAATATTAGTTCCTACTCAGAGAATGCTTTCCTTTTTCATTTCATAGGAGTATTTGACCTCTATTATATTGTTTTTCCACGTTATTCAAGATGAACAAATCATTCTTTATGTCCTTGACAAGATATTTTACATTCTCTTTCTTTGACTATTCAATTTAATGTTTCTCTTTCACCATGTTCTTTGTGAGGGGTTGTACAATATTTCAGGCACAAAGGGCCACCTTCCCCCGGATTTAAGGTATGTATGAGTTCATACATCAAGGTTATTTAGACAAAAAGCAGATTGGGGTGCTTTTTTTTATTGAGCTTCATATCGGTGGTTGTTTACTCCGATAAATGTGCTACATGCATATGTTTATATTGTATTCAGCTGTCATTAAAACCCCGCTGTTTTTTCAATTTTTCTAACAGTATGGATCTAAACCATTGATTGAACGTCATTAACTTTAATATACTCAAGCTATAGGCAAGTAGAATGGTTAGATCTACTAAGGTTTAGACTAGTGGTGTTAGCATTGGCCATACAGCCCCATTCTAACCCTTCTGAGAAATAAACTACTGGTGTTAGCATTTGACAAACAGCCCTCTACATACCTTAGTCCTCTCTCTCTCTCTCTCACACACACATACACACACGCACGCACGTGTACTTGCACTTGCATGCATGGTCATGCTCGTGCACGTGTGCATTGACACACAAACATGCTGGCATTACACACACAGAGAATATTATGCCTAGGGGAGCACAACTAGAATGGCATCGCGCAAATTCAAACCAACACAGTGATCGGGGAGAAATATATCATTTGAATTGGCTCATGCGGAGGAGCAATCGAGATTCTCAGTAATTACCCTAGATGGATATGATTGCAAGGTGCGTGGTTTTAGGTATGAAGCACATATAAGGGCATCATGATCTTTTTCATATAGTTTCAACATCTCTTCAAATCCAGCTATCTGAGCCCTTGATTATGTTGAGATCATGCCCACTAATTGGTAAGATTGGCGTAATTTCTTGGACATTATTTGCTTCAGTTTTAGTAGAGAAATTAGTGTGGTGCTTATTTTTCACTAATCAAACTGCGTTTCTTCATATTGGAATGTCATGACCCATTTGGAAAGAAATGACATCTTGTTTAATGTGTCAAGTCAAGAGAAGCTGCTCAAGAGACTCAAAATCTTATCAGATCATACTGACACCATTAAAACAATTCAAATTGAATAGGCTAACTAGGACATTAGGGCCACTTTCTATATGTGATAATACCTAGTGAAGTTCAAGCTATTTTACATGGGAAAAATACTGGATTGAAAACACACACGAACACACGTGTCCGTGTGTATGTGTGAGTGCACATCTGTGTTGTATAACTCTTTATTTAGAGTGTTATGCCTAAAATGCAGTTGATGTCATGCTTGTTTCATATTTTTCATCATGTCATTGTGATACTAAAGACCATTGCCATATATATAGCATGATTTGTGTGTGTTCAAACTTTGTCTAATCAATCTGACACCATAGATGCATTTAGCATGGTTTGTTTGTTAGGAATTCATCTTGCATTGTGTCATTCTGACATAAAAACACGTTTTTCAGTCATAAATTTGTATGCATTGCGAACCATTGATTTTGTCAAAACACTTGGAAAATCTGATTACCTGGCACAATTACATGATCCAAAACATGTTCGCTACTAAACAAACCATCTAGAATACATCTGTATGGTTAAATTCACAAAAAAAATGAAAATTGTGAATAAAATCTGGGTTTTTTTACTAGATTGACGTAATGTTTTGACAGTACTAATTTTTTCGACACACACACACACACACACACACACATATATATATATATATATATATATATATATATATATATATATAGAGAGAGAGAGAGAGAGAGAGAGAGAGAGCTTAAATTTGTCACTATCAATGGTAACTGATTTTCCAATATTTTTGTGGATCTAACCATATACACGTGGGTGAATAATATAAATCAAAGTATATGATATTTTGATCTGGGGGTAGGTTTTACCAAGAATTAAGATTTACTATACCTTCTACTAGATGCCATGGTGCCATATGTATGTGGAACCAAAGGTAGACAATACGATACTATTTTAGTACCAATGATAAGCTCTCTCTCTCTCTTTATATATATATATATATATATATATATATATATATATATATATATAGGTGTGTGTTGTGGGGAGGGAGAGATAACAATTGGTAATGGCTTAATTACGTACAAACACCTCTGGATCTCTACAGTGCAGGTCGTTTCGATCCCATCAGACCTTGTAGATGGTAAAGCATATTCCCAAATAGTATGACCTGGTTTTCAAATCATGTTTTTTGACCAAAAAAATATGATTTTATGACCCAAAAAATTATCGCACATTAAGCCTTATAAAAACGTTCCTACATCTCGTAATTGGATGATTCAAGAGCAAATTCCCCCTAAACAAACACGTAGATCACATCTGTAAGGTTAGTTTCATAAAAATTGAAACAAAGAGGCGTTTGTACCTTTGTCATTACCATATCTATAGTGAGTAGTAGTGCCTACTGCGAGCGAATGGGGGGGGGGGGGGGTGAGGCATTTTTAGCTAATCTGACCTCACAAACGTGTTCAGCACAAAAACAACACTTGGATTATGTTTTTTTTATGAAAAAAATGTGAATTTTTAAGTTTGAATATTTATGAAAATTTTAGACCATTGATTTTCAAACCTTATAAAAACCTACCCA
Organism: Nuphar pumila; assembly: GCF_984573655.1. Classification (NCBI taxonomy): domain Eukaryota; kingdom Viridiplantae; phylum Streptophyta; class Magnoliopsida; order Nymphaeales; family Nymphaeaceae; genus Nuphar; species Nuphar pumila. The sequence goes on from NC_143255.1 coordinate 14,089,847, forward strand.
CGTGTTGAAATTAAACAATGTAAGAGTTCGTTCCTATAAAACCAAGCATGTAAAATACACCTGTACAGTCAAATTTGAGACAAATATGAAAAAAGCCCTTCAAAAGCTCAATATGCCGCTGATAGGAATGGATCATTGTAGGCAACTGCCCCCTACTCTATGTATAGGGAAAACATTTGCTACTCTTGTGCGTAAGGAATCCTTTAATTGTAATATATAGGAGGTTGTTTTGAGCAAATCTACCCTCATGTATGTGTTTAAGATTATGAATTGGATCATATTTTTTTGGCATAAAAATATGATTTTTTGAGGGTTGAAAATTGGGTACATTGTAGGCGGTTGATCTTGTAATTACCCCAATTCGTCCTAAATCATGATTCAAAGGTTGTTTTCTATTAAATCAAACATGTAGATCATGTTTAAACATGATCTACATGTTTGAAAATATTACAGTTTTTCTCCAGGGGGTTCCTTCCCCACAAGGTAGCAATCTCTCTCTCTCTCTCTCTCTCTCTCTCTCTCTCTCTCTCTCATATATATGTCATGACAATATAAATACCATGCACCATATGGTCTGTTCATGTAATTTCATGGTGTTATTGTGACAGCGAACTAAAGGCCATTTGGTGTTTGGAGTTATCTTATCGTCTAGTTCTCGATGTTTTCTTCCCTGTATCATCACGTATCTTATTTTCCTTCCCTTGGAGAGAGAGAGAGAGAGAGAGAGAGAGAGAGAGAGAGAGAGAGAGAGAGAGAGAGAGAGATTGGTTCCTCCTAACACTTTATAATGTGGAGGGAGGATGGAATGTTTTGGCTTTCAAATGTTTAATTGCATGTTTTGTAAATCAAACCTACATGTGATCTGGACAGTTAGAGCAAAATGTTTTTTTTTTTTTGAAGAATTTTCATATTTATGCATGTTTATAAAAGAACATAAAAATATGGCTGATATTACATCTAAATTTTACAATAAAATGTCAGGTTTCCTCTTTGACACAATTCAATCAAAAGTATGGTGTCGGTTAAACAATAATCAACATATCTGAGGATTCAAATGGTGGTGGAAACTCTCAACTCAAGAATCAATGGTTGCCATAGTGACAAAACACAAATATGGATTAAGAGGCTGGCCTTGGTAATGGAGGGAGGACACAAAATGAAAAAAAGGTTCAGGTTTTTTTAAAGGTTTAATGAAGTTTTCTTTTCAATTTTTCTTCAAGGGGTAAAGGTGTAGGTGAATGATGGAACCAAAACTATGTTTTGATGGGATGTTTGCGATGGTGAAGCATGTTACAGGTTGGAATTTCCTTCACTTTTTCAGTTGGCAAGGGATGAGAACCAGCTTATAAGCACTATGTGGTCTGAAACAGGGGGTTGGGAGTTCATATTAAGGAGAAACCCAAACAACAATGCACTCCATGAGTGGATTGCATTATGCAACGGTTTGAACACAAACCATTGAACTAGAGGTTCAGCACTGGGATGATTAGTGTTGCATGATCGGGTTAAAACCGAAACAAATATTAAAAGATGGGGAATTCAGCTAGCAAGCTAGTGTCACTTATGCGGCAAAGCGGAGGAAACGGTAGAACATATATTCAGGGAATGCACCTTCTTTAGGACTCTCCTATGTGAGTCATGGCAAGAGGATGCAGTTTTTTGGCATCAAGTCACCAATATGAGAGACCTACTAATGGCATCAGGGAAAAGGTGGATTTTTGTGGCGTTGCTGGTTGCTCCTTGGCATGGCATTTGGATAAGCAGGAGAAACGTATTGTTCAGGGAACTCAGATTGCACAAAGAAGCTCTCATAAGCAGGATAAGATGGGAACTAAAAGAGAGAATAAAACAGAAATGGCATCAACATTGTACACAATGGGTGGGGTCATCAAGGATCGAGCTAAACTGAAATCACTCACTGCACTGTTTTGATGTATTTTCTTGTATAATTGATCCCTCATCAATTCTATTTATGTTGCTCAGTCACTGTTTAAATCATTAATAAATTAAACTTCATCTTGTCTTTCTTTAAAAAAAACTACTCTCTCTCTCTCTCTCTCTCTCTCTCTCTATATATATATATATATATATATATATATATATATATATATATGGGCTACACTTGTCGGTTTCAAATATTAGTGAAAAACTTGTCTTTTTATTCTTTTTTTCACATGCGCCAGAAAAGTGAGCTTTAGTGGTGTGAAAAATTTTTGGGCTTAATTTTTTAAATAAATGCCAAAAAATCTCTTTATTGATAGCATATTAGTGCCATTAAATAGATTTTTATTGACGCAAATTTAGCACCAATAAAGACTGTTTACTGGAGCAACCATTTCACCCCAGTAAAGGCTATACTGACAGGGCCTATTATGGCGCACTTACTGACGTAATGACAGCATCAGTAAAAACCTTTAATGGTGCTTTCCCTATCTTTACTAGCATGATTTTTTGCGATAGTAAAGGTGGAATTGTTTGAGTATAGGTTTCCATTTTCCTATATGGGAAATGAAAACCTACAAATGAGCACGATGTTAAATGACACAGGCTATTAGATTTTCGTATTTTTCGAAAATCTGACCCTATCGATGTGATCTATATGTTTGTTTTTATAGGAACTACTTTTTGTTGCATAGATAGGGTTTTATAAGGTTTCAAAAATCAACGGATTTTCATAAATTTTTGACGCTGCAAATACCATTTTTTCATTCAAAATGCAGTGTGTGTGTTTGCAGACATTGGGTAAGGTGCATTGAGCAGTCCAGTTTTGCAAAGTTTGCAAAGAGTGGATTTGATCCGGTAACAGATGTTGGCTAAGGGAGATGCACTCTAGAGGCTTCTTCAATTCGGTGCGCACCCAGTGTACTGGAGCTTACCATCCAACTGTCAAACTTGAGTGAGTCCAAAAATTCCTTTGCAAAGCTCAGTTGTCCCTCCCTCTCACTAACATGCACGAGCACTTGCATGGAATTTTATAAGATGTCACGTTCACAGAACTTTTTTTCTTATCCAACATGTAAAGTTTCATTAAAGGTTTCACTAAAGGAGTAGGAAGAATTTTTCTCATAAACGATTCTCTCTCTCTCTCTCTCGTTTTGAACAATATTACAAGGATATGGCTATAAGATATTGGTACGGCTAGTCTTTTTTGGGAAACAGGATACGGAGTCACGGGTAAGGGGAGCTGCAAAAGATCAAGACATATAAGTTAGATAACTGGGTTTCCGTCGTGGTCCCCATGTAGTTGATTTTGTTAAAAGATAGTGTGGGAATTAGAGGGTTGGTCAATACCTGCTCTCAAGCTTCCTTCTTAATCTATATATGGCGATAGAGACCTCTTATTCTGTCCCCTATCAAGTTAGGTATGACGTTCTCCATGTTTATTATAAACCACCTGATAGGCGAGGATAGGACATGCCACCACCCCTACCATACTTCTATAATCACTTGCAGAAAAGTGTCACCTGTGGAACTCCATGTAGCTTTCTTGTTTTAACTGTGAAAGTAATTGCAGAATATATCTTGGATCCAACTTCTTCAAAAGTCTCTCTCTCTCTCTCTCTCTGCTGATTACAATCCGTCTCAACATTTCTCGAGATGGTCTCCACACCCACACCCATCTCAAGAAATGAGTGGCTGTCAAGCAGGTCGCTGCATGATAATTAGGCATAATGTGCTCATATGTGTACGTACGTATGTGTGTGTGTGTGTGTGAACTGTGATTTTTGGCGTGGCTACAAGCAGAAAACATTTTGATGATTGTTACTTGACTAGGTTCTGGGTATTAATCTTGTCAATCTTTTGGGAACGCTTGCTAAGCACGAATCATGGTGAATAAATTGGATGGCTGTGAAGATATTTGGAAAAGGTACAATGGACCCTACGTGCTTGATAACAACCAATCTCTACTTTTTTGTATTCAAAACCACAGGTTTGAACGCATCTACTCAAATACGCCTAGGTTGTCATCCGTACCACCTACACACACTCTCTCTCATCCCAAAATCCCAGCAAAATCTTCCTAAATAGACAAATGATCCTCCACCGGTTACACCAACCAATTAGGTGATGGCCAACAACCAAATTCTAGTCTTTCCCTAACTATGTCTAGTCAATGAGAAGTAAACGAATCAGTTCCTAGCTATGTCTAGTCAGTAGGGATTTCAATAAGATTTTATTGAATACCCGACTGAATTTGATTTAATTTAGTTTAGTTGCATATTTGGTAAGCCAAAACCATATCCAATTATAATTTGATGCAGATATGGTTTAAATTTTTTGCTACTAAATCTGAGAAATGTCTGAATTTGACAGATATCTGACTCTGTTTTATATGTAAAAAATTGGATTTAGTACGAGCTTTTGACATCTAAATCCAAATCCAAATCCAAATTTGAATACGTTTGGCCAATGATTAATCGAATATGGTATTGGCGGCATCCCATCCTAATCCAAACCGTGACTGATTCAGAACGTCATGTACTGGTCAGCTGAGCTTCATCCAAGCCAAGTAGCCACCTGATTCGCCAATTTACTCCTAGGTCCCAACATTGAATCTAGTCCTATCCTTCAAGTTAGCTTGGCCAATGGCCACTAGCAGAGCAATAGCCTCCGCGTGCAGTCTCATTTCTGTGTGCATGGCACCACCCCGAACTCACTTGATCAAAAGCACACCACCTCCCAAAATGCATCAACAGGTCCAATGGTCCTTTTCATCATCTCATTTTTTGAAACATGGGCAGTCCAGTCATTCTCTCTCTCTCTCTCTCTCTCTCTCTCTCTCAGTGCCATCCCCTCCTTCTTGGTTAAAGGGTTGGTAGCATGTGGGTGACAAGAATCTCTGGCCCCTTTTTTTCCATCTCTTTTCTGTTTTCTTGCTTTGGGTACTTCTGCTTTCTTCTGTTGCTTGTCATTCAGACATTCCTTTCGGGTTCTCTCTCTCTCTCTCACTTGCCGTACGTGCGGGGCTCTGCATGGGCGCGCGCACGTGCCCTCGGTGGGGTTCCTTTCCCTCCAAGCCTTTTTGCTTTATTCCACCCTCCCTCAAATTCTTCCATCCGTACGTCGAGGGCACTCTCGGAAAATGTTGTAGCACAGTAACACGGACCTGGGTCCGTCCCACGACCCGATCCTACACAGACCATGTTTGCACTAACAACCTTCAGATGGCCTATTGTCACAAACATTGTTTGGAGCATCTTTCAAATGTATCGCCATTTCGTCGCTACAAACTCAAACATGGAAGAATCTCAATAGAAAATTTTGATAAATTCAGTCACTTATTTCAAGCTGTTTTAATGCAATTTTAAGAGTTGTATAGTGGATCAAAGTCTGTTGATGCATTTTTCATGGTTTATTAAGTAAGAATCATGCTTTTGATCTGATCTATTTGATATAATAATTATGCTTCTTTTCAGAAAACCAAGGAAAACACCCAGTGAGCTCATTGGTTTAAAAACTCTAATTCCTCCTTGGGAGTACCCAGCTTCTACCTTGCAGTAAGTGGCTCGCATGTGAGTTCCAAACTTGTGACTTCCCTTTAACTTGGTTAAGTTTGCGGGTCACTCTCACCGAATGAGTGGAGATTCTGATGCTTTAGGCTCTGTTTGGGGGCCGTAGTTGGGAGCGGCGATGGGGGATTCATGAAATAGCAGTTGTCACCATCAACTGGAATCCCGTTTTTGCAGAGAGGAGACGGATATCAGAGTGGTGTTGGGAGGGGAGATGGCATTATAAACGGGCGGATTTCAACAAGATCCTCATGAAAATGCTTGCCAAATCTGTTGTTTTCAACCCCATTGTCATCACCACTCTCAACAACAGCTCCCAAACAGAGCCTTGGGGCTTATTGTGTGCCACGAAAGCACTGGGTATTTGCAGAAACACACGAAGCATGAAATGTTTCCACAGGCGCCACCGTAGTCACACAAACACAGTATTGTATTTTAGCGCAGAAAAAGGGCCTCAAAATCAACGGGATCCCTCCGTTCCTGCAGAAACCATTCCCGTGGGGGTGTCTCAATTTCGTTTCCGCAGGACACTCACGCAGATTGTGGTGAGGAGCGTCCTTCAGCGCTATATACACAAGCACACCCTTAGTGGATTATGGATATCCAGACATTGATTTTAATTTGATTTCAAAGCCTACCTCACGCCAAAAATTGCTTAATCTATCATAGGTTATCCATGAAAGACTAATACATGGTCAAATTCCAAAACATTCAATACAAATATTAGAAAATCAATAGGAACTAGTAGAGAGCAAAGTGCTAGGGTGTCAAAGCCCATATATAAATGATAGGTGTTAAATGATAAGTGCTAAATGAGTTTTTAGGAGTTTTTTCCTTTCATTTCTAAATTCTGACTGTACAGATGTGATCTATGTACTTGATTTTATAGGGATAGGGATCAGCTCTTGAAGTGTTATAAGGTTTGACAAATCAATAGTCTAAAATCTTTCTAAATTTTTGATGCTCTAAATATCATTTTTTTCGTCAAAAACACATGATCCAGGTGGATTCCTCCTAAATTGACCATGATTAACACATTTATGGGGTAGGAACTGCAAAAAAAAAATACCTGTAAGGCAGCAAAGCCCATTTAGCAATTATCAATTTAGCATATATATATATATATATATATATATATATATATATATATATATATATATATATATATATATATATATACATATATTCTAAAATCTCTAATGTTTTTCTCTTGCCTAGAAAAACAAGAGAACGATATTTATGACCTTGATAAGACAAAATGGTTCATATGAGAGTTACAATACACATGAACATGTCAGTGAGGAAAATCTGATGACAATTTTAAAATTTTTGTGAGGAAAATCTTTTGTAAAGACACGCTTGTGCACGCACACACACGACGTGACATATTTTGCTAATCGTTGACTAATATTTATACATGCAATATCAATGTGTAACCATATGCTGCATGATGGGATTGCATTTGGTCGTCGAGCCACGAGGTACAAACGCTAATTAATATTTTTTATTTTCTTCATTTTTTACTACGAATCTCATTTTACTGATGTGATCTACATGGTTTAGTAGAAATAACTTTTGAATAATTTGAGTACAGCACATGGCTTGGTTTCATCAAGACTTCAAAAATCAATGGACCACACCAAACTTTTATATAAAATGATTGTACTATCCATGACATTTGCTATGATCTTAAAAATGCCTACTAATTCTCTAAAATCCTCCGCCTATTCAAAAAAAGCTGATTCTCAATTTTTCTTGAACCATTTTACCCTTTGCGGGTATACATTCTTACCAGGATGTTGTGAACATCTTACCCAAAGTGGATTCATATTTTTACATGAAATACTAATAGATTTCTCTTATGAGAATCAAAACTTGTTTCAACACACTAAAGGAGATCTCTATCTATTAGTTTTGATGTTAGTATTTAATAAAAAGTTAGCAATTGTTAGATCATTTTGAGTTTACTCACTCGTTCATAAGAGATCAGTAGTCATTAAATGCATAACTGAGAAAATACACACTTATTAGTGTCAGATGTTATGGTATTTAATAAAAGGTTAATAGATTCATTAGATCATTATGAATTCACTCACTCGTTCACATGAGGTAACAACTTAAATGCATAGCTAAGGATATGTGTGTCTATTAGACTCATATGAGGTTAACATATTCATTACATCATTCTCAATTCACTCGCTCATTCATAAGATGTCAACAACTATTAAACACATAGACATTCTCCATTCAAACTTTCACAGTCTTTCACAGTTGCTTAGAGTTTTGCTATGCAGTGGGTTTGTGGTCACAATCAGTCGGTCTGATTATCGGTGTTGATTTCCCCAATCCTTATCATTCTCCTTACCAGTGGAGCCATCGGTGCTCCAGCATAGCTTTTGTCCCTTTTAGCACTTCAGCAACATATTTTTGATGAATTTTTGGTTGGTAAGTACAACATTCACATGTTTTTTTGAACGAATTTTGTGTAAATAGAATGTGAATCATAGTTTCATGTGATTTGGTCTCTCTCTCTCTCTCTCTCTCTCTCTCTCTCTCTCTCTATATATATATATATATATATATATATATATATATATATATATATATATATATATATATATATATATATATATATATATATATATATATATATATGAAACATTGGCATATATATCAGACCAAGCCAACTTGCTGCTCGGCTAAACCCTTTGTGATTGTTTAGCCATTGATTGAGTGGCTGACCTGGGTTGACAGGACCAAATCACCAAGTCAACCAGACAAGTTTTTAAGCATTGATTTGAAGAACCGGCCTTGCCAAACAATTCATCGTCGACCACCATCTTCTGTAATGGAAGTGTAGAATACTCTAGTTTAGGGAATGACAAGTTGAAAACCAAGCACTTCATTCATTCTACCAAGTTGGCAACATAAACAACCCTCTGTCACCTAACTAAACCCATACTTAAAGAGAGTTACAGTTGACACCTAGAGGGCTGAAGGTATTAGGCCCTATTTCTCGTTCTGCCATTCTGCCTTATAGGTTTTAAGTGTTTTATGATAGATCTGAACTGTTAGATGTGTTTAGCATGATCGATTTAGTGAGAATCTGACTTTGGATCATGTTGTAAAAGAAACATGATTTTATGAGCTGAGAAAAACTGATACCTTTGTAGCTATTGATTTTGGATCACCGAAAATATCTGTATACAGGTCAGATTCCAGCTATCCAAAAACTGGTTCTCACCAAACAAAACCTATAGATCATATTTAGGGTGTTAGAAGTGAGAAAAAAATACTTAAAACTACATTTTTGAAGGGGGGCCTAAGGAGCGCATTACTAGATAAGTAATGGTACCTAACAATAAAATCCTAATAAATAAATAAATAAATAAAAGGTTATCTAGAGTCTGTTTTATTGAGAACGCTGTCAAATCAAAATCAACAAGAAATTTGGCAGACAAAGGATCCGTTGTCATGCACAAAAAAAACCACTGAAGTACGCACCCCTAAAAAATGGCAGCTGCAGACTTATTTCCAGTCACTTTCACAACTTTGACTGCATTTTAAACGAGTTTTAAGACAATGGGTTTTACCAACATACCCTTTCAAAATTTGGCTTTTCTACCCCTCCCAATGTAGAAACGGATCGGATCCAGATCGGGTTGGAACGGCCAAAAATAATAAATTTTTCATACTAAATCCAGTCTGTTTGCATCCCTAACACCATCCATCGGCCCTCCAGGGTTCCATCCCCATCTCTGCATTGGACTTCTCAAGGTACCAAGCCTGTGTGAGAGAAATCAAGAAACATGATCCATGGATCAGGCCGAGTACTTAGCAAGGCACTTGAGTCCTTGAAATTTATGCTGCCCTCCACCCTATTAGCATGCTAAGCTGTTAACAACGTTTTTATTGAGCCGCTAAACATACTGCTAATTTTAAAAATGGCTAGACACAGGAACAATTTTTTTTTCTTTTTTGAAAGGCAAGCTGGGGTTAAGGAACCCTACCGTGTGTTGGGACGTTGCAAGTTCAAAACCCAATGGTATGTGTAACTGGTGGGGGGGTCTGCCTAACCCCAGCTTGCCTTTCTCCAAAAAGGGCTATACCATTGTGTTTTGAACCTGCACCTACTCAAGTAACTCAACACAAGGTGACGTGCACCAGCTGATCCTACCAGACAAGCAGATCCTCCGTTGGTATAACAATTTTATTTAGAAAAGTAACGAACAGAAAAGCAATGTTTGAAAATCACTAATATCGACCAAAAAACATAACAGCAACATTATTTTTTTTAAATCCCTAAACGTACTAGTGATTTTGAAAATCATTCGTATGTTTAGCAACTGCTCCAAAAAGAAACACTGTTAATGATATTTGTGGTGCACAGATGGCATGAAGAAGTGTTGAATTTTGGAAGCCCAAGTACCTTGGTGAATACCAAATTCAAACAGTGGATCTGCTCTCAGAAATTAAACACAACACCTCTCTCTCTCTCTCTCTCTCTCTCATAAAGGTGGTCTAAACACACTAATCCTGTTTTAGTCTATGATAATGATAGGTCGCACTAGGTGCACCTACTCACACCTAGTTGGAAACTAGGGTGTAATTTGAATTTCTCAACCTGATTCCATTGTTATATTTGAAGAGTCTCTAATGACTCAATTTTGTAGCGAGAGAAAAGAGAGAATGAGAGAGGGGTTGAGGATTTATGGCCTTGGGGAGCTGATTTCCGACTTTGGTAACTTGTATATCTTCTGAAAATAACTCAGGGCTGGCATGTTCTCTTCTCCTGAGTAGTCGTTATTTAACCATAAATCTTGCTAAGTCTCTTGCTATTCTTCTTTTATGGAAGGGATACCAACGAGTGGATAACCCAATCGAATGGGCTTTCCATGGGTTGAGCAGAGAGCGGATCCACCTCTCTTCTCAATGCATGAGGTGCATGGTCACGTATGTCATATATGACCAACATCTCCCACTACCGAATCTTGTTGGACACGCCAACAAAATGGCATGGTCCTATGACCTAGAGCATGAGTTTGATTCTCCTTGGGATCAAACCCATGACAAATATGGAACAGAGATGGAGAGACATCTCAGGATTCACTACTATAGAGTGGGGTCAAATAGGGTCAATCCTAGTGGGTCTTGTTAGGTGTAAGAAGTGAGGGGAGAGAGAATTCAAAAGAAGAAATGTAGGCTGTTTTTAGAGAAAGATTGGTTTTGATGATGTGGAAGTCACATATTGATGGTGTTTGAGTTTGTTGTGAGCTTTATAACCCACATGTAAACTCTTACACTTGTTCCTGAGAACAAGGTTGGGATGACTACCACACACACACGCGCGCGCCCGCCGTGTCGTGCCGAGCTGAGTCAGGCCGGGCCGGACTCGGGTAATTAGCCCTTTAGGGCTATATCCAATCAAGACCAAAGTATCTTTTTGCTCAAAGTTTCTGTGGATATTTGAATTTTTTAACGGGTTATGAAAAATGATATCGGGTCACAACTCCTCGCAGTTCGTGCCTGTTATAGTTCTTCAGATTCCGTTAACGGATATCGATTCTTCAATTTCTGTTAACGGGTCACGTCTCCTTGGATTCCGTAACGGGTTCCTTCCACGCTTTGTAACCGTTCGTGGGTTATAAAAGCATGGTTAGGGCTGGGGTTACAGCATACTAGACGCCTGATATCTGAGGAAGAGCTTTGCGGTTTTCTTATTCCCTGTTTCTCTCTCTCTCTCTCTCTCTCTCTCTCTCTCTCTCCCTCCCTCCTGAGTTATCCCGAAAGGGGTTATTTCTGCAACTTCGGTTCGTGGAGGTTGTTTTCGAAGGACGATCCGTCGGAGTGCACCGTTCTGATCGTCCAGACTATTATATCCTGGGGGAAGAACGCTGGACCCTGTTTGCACTGTATGTGGGGGTGAATCTTCTCTAAGGGGAGTACTTCCGTATGCCTTAGCCGTTTACACAGTATTAACATGCTTCTATTGTTTTTATTGTGTTCTTTGCATATGTTTATTCATTTGCATATGTCTGGATTTTGGTATATGGTGAAACCCGACATGTTTGCTCCCTGTTATTGTTTCGATCTTCTGTTGATCATGATGTCCATATTGTTATATTTTCTGACGTATATCATGTTTAATATCATGATGATGATCATGAAACTGTGTGATCAGAAAATCGATCGAACAGTCTTAGAGAAGATTCTAAGCATATAGACTTCTTCTGCGTTTGTACCAAAAGTAGACATGTCTGGGATGCCGGAAAAGTTTGTCGGTCAAAATTTCAAGCGTTGGCAGCAACACATGAAAAATTAGTTTACTACGATAGGGTTGTTGTCTGTTCTGAAAATCGAATGCCCTTCGGTTTCTGATACTGACCCTGACCATGTTGCGGTCACTGCGGCTGTAGAGTGAAAAGAAAATGATAGTATATGTCGTGGTTGCATATTGTTGGCTCTGTCTAACACGTTGTTCGATGTATATTGTTCCTCGTCTATCACTGCTAAGGGCCTATGAGATCAACTTGACAAAAAGTATAATACCGAAGACCAAGGTCTTGAAAAGTACTCTATTGCCAAGTTTCTGAAATATCAGATGGTAGAGGGCAAGTCGGTCACTAAGCAAGCACACGAGTTTCTGTTGTTGCTCCATAGTTTGGCTGAGGCTGATATGAAACTTCCTGAGAAGTTTCAAGTTATGACCATCGTGAAGAAATTTCCTAAGTCTTAGGTAGACTTTAGTATGTCTCTCAAGCATCGTAGATGGAAGATTTCCCTGGATGATCTTATGGTAGCTATTGTCATTGAAGAAGAGCATAAGAGCCAGAAACAGGTCGTGATGCCAACTGAACAACCTAAAGTGAATATGATGACTGGATCTTTTAAGGGCAAGGGACAAAAACCAAAATCTGCAATGAAAAAACAATTTAAACCTAAGGCCAAAATCCAGAAAAAGGCAAAGAACAAATTGTGCTGGAACTGTGGGCAGGTTGGGCACTGGGCTAAGGAATGTCCTTCCAAGAAGGCTAAAGCTCATGGGACCACAGATGGAACGCCTCAAATCAACATGGTGACTGAGGTCGTTGGGACCAGTATTGGGTATGTTTCTGTTCACCCGCAAATCTATCACGTTTATGAGCCAACTGAGTAGCTGGTTGACACTGGGGCTAATGTGCACGTTTGTGCTGATAAGTCTGCCTTTGTCTCATAACAGGCTTCTACAGGCATATCCGTGACTATGGGCAACTCAACGACTGTAAAGGTGTTAGGGATTGGACGCGTGGATCTGAAGTTTTCTTCAGGACGAGTTCTATCTTTACACAGAGTGCACCACGTGCCTGTAATTAGAAAGAACATTCTAAGTTGTTCATGTCTTGTTAGATAGGGTTATGAATTTAACTTTAAATGTAATAAAGTTATTATTTTACATTCTGGAACCTTTATTGGCAAGGGGTATTTAGATGATGGTTTGTTTAAACTTCGTGTTGAACATGTTTGCAGTGATAAATTAGAAAATGATGTTTCTTTTAATTCATTGTCTAATGTTGCATATAACATAGAATCATCTGATTTGTAGCATAATAGATTAGGTCATGTGAATTTCAATTCTGTGAAACGCATGATGAACTTGAAAATGATTCCTGAGCATTCCATTGATAAAACTAGAAAATGTGAAATTTTTGTGCAAGCAAAACAATGTAGGAAATCATTCCATATGATTGTTAGAGATTCTGAAATTTTGGATCTGGTGCACACAGATATCTGTGAGTTTAATAGAGTGTTAATCAGAAATCATAAAAAATATTTCATCACTTTTATAGATGATGACACTAAATATTGTTATGTGTATCTGCTAAAATCAAAAGATTAAGCTTTTGATAAGTTTCTTATTTTTAAGAATAAAGCAGAAACACAAACTGGTAGAAAACTTAAAAGACTGAGGTCTGATAGAGGGGGAGAATATACCTCTAATAAACTCGATGAATATTGCAAATTTGTTGGCATAGTTCATGAGTTTACTGCTCTATATTCTCCTCAATCTAATGGGATTACAGAAAGAAAGAATAGAACCCTAACTGACATGATCAATGCTCTACTTGGGAGTTCTGGATTACCTACCTATATGTGGGAGGATGCTATGAATACGGCTTGTCATATTCTGAATAGAGTTCCTCAGAAGCATAAGGACAATAGCCCTTTTGAACTCCGGAGAAATAGAAAATCGAGCTTAAAATACCTTAAAGTGTGGGGGTGCCTTGCAAAGGTACTTGTCTTAGAGCACAACAGGAAGAAGTTGGGTCCTAAAACAGTAGATACTATCTTTTTGGGTTATGTAGAGAACAGTTATGCCTATAAGTTCTTAGTAGTTAAGTCTCATATATCTGGCATAGATGTAAACTCTATTGTTGAGCTTCGAGAAGGTACATTCTTTGATGATGTATTTCTCATGAAAGTTTGTGTACCTCAAAATCTTTCTTCTTTAGATATACCTTCAACTTCTGATTTCATTCCTGAACATGTCAAAAGGATGACAGATGTGGGAGTAGAACCATCTTGTTCTCATCTCAGACCCATTGAATCTGAGGAAGTGGTTGAACCTAGAAGGAGTAAGAGACCACGGATTACCAAGGATTTGGGAAGTGATTTTATCACTTACATTAACGAGGATGATCCTCCCACTTTCCTATATGCAATGGTTTCACCTGAAGCAAGGCATTGAAAAGACGCCATCAAGAGTGAAATGGACTTTATTGTCTCTAATGGCACTTGGAAACTGGTTGACCTCCCTCGTGGTAGTTCCACTATTGGGTGTAAATGGATCTTTAAGAAAAAGTTGAAACCAGATGGATCTATTGACAAGTACAAAGCAAGACTGGTGGCCAAGGGGTTCAAACAAAATGAGGGAATAGATTACTTTGACACCTATTCTCCGGTTACTCGGATGACCACAATTAGGGTGCTTATTGCACTGACTTCCATTTATGATCTTTCGGTCCATCAAATGGACGTGAAGACTGCTTTCTTTCATGACGATCTTGAAGAAGAGATCTATATGGATCAACCTGAGGGTTATGTGGCTCTTGGTAATGAAAACAAAGTTTTTAGACTTGTTAAGTCATTATATGGATTAAAACAAGCCCCTAAACAATGGCATGAGAAGTTTGATAATGTTATTTTATCATTTGGCTTTCTTGTCAATGAATCTGATAAGTGTGTTTATTGCAAAGTTAAAAGTGATGGTTGTATTATTTTATGCCTGTATGTAGATGACATTCTATTGTTTGGATCCAATATGAGAATTGTGAATAAGACAAAGTCGTTTCTTAGTAGTAAGTTTGATATGAAGGATATGGGTGTTGCAAATGTGATCTTAGGCTTAAAACCGACTCATTCAGCTGAGGAGATAGTCATTTCTCAATCTCACTTTGTTGAGAAAGTACTTGAGAAATTTGGCTATAACCAAAGGAGATCTGTAGCAACTCCATATGACCCTTCTAGCCCTCTTCATAAGAATATGACTGGTGTCCCTGTGTCTCAATTAAGGTATTCCCAGATTATTGGAAGTTTGATGTATCTTGCAAATTGCACGAGACTTAATATTTCGTTCTCTGTGACAAAATTGAGTAGATACACAAGTTGTTCAAATCACACTCATTGGAAGGCATTGGACAGGGTACTAAGGTACCTGAAAGGAACTATTTGCTTAAGTTTGCATTACAAGAGATTTCCTGCAGTCCTAGAGGGATATAGTGATGCAAGCTGAATAGCCATGAACTCTGGGAGTTATGGCGTGACAGGGTATGTATTTACCTTGGGTGGCGGCGCAGTCGCCTGAAGATCAATAAAGCAGATCATCTTGTCTAGGTCTACTTTTGAAGCTGAACTCTGTGTTTTAGATATCACAGAATTGAAAGCTGAATGGTTGAAGGGACTTCTTGAGAAACTTTCTTTAATGAGCAAACCAAATCCTGTTATATCTGTGTATTGTGACAATATTGACACAATTGCAAAGATTAAAAGCACAAAATATAACTAAAAGCAGAGAAGACACATCCAAGCCAGAATAAAATCTGTAAGGAAACTGGTGTCTCAGTTAATGGTTGTTGTGGACTATGTTGGATCCAAAGAGAACACAGTTGATCCATTAACGAAATGACTAAATAAGTCATTGGTCCTAAAATCCAGAGAGGGGATGAGACTGAAACCCATCAGTAGTTCATCTACAGTAGCAACCCAACCTATCTGAGTGGAGATCCCACAAAGTATGTTAAATGTGGTAATAACAAGTTGTAGGGTGAACTGGATAGCACATTATTTATGAGATACTATGTATATGTGTTTGTTCCCTTGATTACTCTGGAAAGGTGTTGTAGCTGCAAGTTAAGGAAGAGTTAAAACTCTGAATGAGTTCAAAGCCTTCTAGGCGAGATGTTAGCAGTGCATCTATGGAGAAGCCCACCTATGTGAGTGTGACTGTGTGGCCACAGTTTAAGAAATTGGGTTATTCCTAAAGTCACTCATGAAACAGGATTCGGGCGCATGGCCTTTAACGTGTCACCCTTAAATATTACAACCAAAACCTTTATCATGTTGTTGCTAATGGACACTCCTACACCAAAGGTTCAAGTTCAAGACTTCAGTTCACTTCGTTCTTGTGGGGGTAAAGTTAGTCAACTAAGGTAGTAGTTCAAACCGGAAGGTACCATTGCTGAAAGCATGATATGTCCTGTTGCAGATTGTCTTATCTTGCATTTTGGTTTCCTCATATTTCATTCTTTGAATTTGTGGGGGAATGTTAGGTGTAAGAAGTGAGGGGAGAGAGAATTCAAAAGAAGAAATATGGGTTGTTTTTAGAGAAAGATTGGTTTTGATGACATGGAATAGTCTCATATTGATGGTGTTTGAGTTTGTTGTGGGCTTTATAACCCACATGTAAACTCTTACACTTGTTCCTAAGAACAAGAGGCTGGGATGACTACCACACGCACACGCGCGCGCCCGTCGTGTCCTGTCGTGCCGAGCCGAGTTGGGTCGGGTCGGGCTCAGGTTCGGGTTCGGGTTCGGGTAATTGGCCCTTTAGGGTCATATCCAATCAAGACCAAAGTATCTTTTTGCTCAAAGTTTCTATGGATATTTGGATTCTTTAACGGGTTATGAGAAATGATAATGGGTCACAACTCCTCGTAGTCTGTGCCCGTTATGGCTCTTCGGATTCCGTTAACGGATCTCGATTCTTTGATTTCCGTTAACGGGTCATGTCTCCTCGGATTCCTTCCACGCTTTGTAATCGTTCGTGGGTTATAAAAGCATGGTTAGGGTTGAGGTTACAGCATACTAGGTGCCTAATATCTGAGGAAGAGCTCTGCGGTTTTCTCTCTCTCTCTCTCTCTCTCTCTCTCTCTCTCTCTCTCTCTCTCTCTCTCTCTCTCTCTCTCCTGAGTTATCCCGAAAGGGGTTATTTCTACAACTTCGGTTCGTGGAGGTTTTTTCGAAGGACGATCCATCAGAGTGCACCGTTCTGATCGTCGAAGCTATTGTATCCTGGGGGAAGGACGTCGGACCCTGTTTGCACTGTATGTGGGGGCGAATCTTCTCTAAGGGGAGTACTTCTGGATGCCTTAGCGGTTTACATAGTATTAACATGCTTTTGTTGTTTTTATTGTGTTTTTTGCATATGTTTGGATTTTGGTATATGGTGGAACCCGACATGTTTGCTCCTTGTTATTGTTTCGATCGTCTGTTGATCATGATGTCCATACTGTTATATTTCCTGATGTATATCATGTTTAATATCATGATGATGATTGTGAAACTATGTGATCAGAAAATCGATCCAACAGGTGTCTCTCTCTCTCTCTCTCTCTCTCTCTCTATATATATATATATATATATATATATATATATATATATATATATAACAGAAAAACAAAACAAAAAAGAACTAGAAAAGAAACATGTTGGAGCCTGATTTATGAAAGGTGGATCAGAAGCAGAAGTAGAACTCTCCTTTGACACACAGACACATTATATATATATATATATATATATATATATATATATATATATATATATATATATAAAGAGAGAGAGAGAGAGAGAGAAAACAAAAACGATGCTAGAAAAGAAACAAACATGGAGCCTGTTCTATGAAAGGTGGATCAGAAGCAGAACTAGAACTCTGCCTGTTTGACAGTCACCACTATATTTACAATGGAGCCATAAATATAAAATCTCCATGGCCCCTTCAAAGGTAAGAATTGAGGGCATGATCATCTTTTGTAAATCCAATAGACACATATACAAACTCTTGGACCATCATGCACAAGCCCTACAGTTAATTTGAAGACAAATAAAGGGCAGATTACAAAAATAATATTGCATTCTTCATGACAAAGAAACATACTTTATAAAATGGCATCAGTGACCTTTAACCTTTTTATAAAACAAAAATGCATATGTCCATCTATGTATCACTCTAGAGACTATAATATACTTTGATACATATGATACAGAGTCACTTTTGTCATAAGAAAGTCAAAGGCCACTATACTACCAATCCCCAAATCCATAACTCAAAAGTCTCATGAGTAGCCCTTATTCAGTCAAGGAACCGGGCATCAAAAGAATCTCTATGTTTTACAAGCTCCTATAAAAAATACTGGATGATGTAGTAGCATTTGTTGTAATCACTGAAGAAAGCGAAGAATCATCCTGCGATTGGTGGGAAGCATTGTGCATTGAGTGAGATACGCCTGAGCCAGAGCATGAAGATGATGTCTCTTTTTGATGCCTGACTTTGAGGCCCATTAAGTCAGATATGAGCCCCGGTTTTGTGACATGCTTATTGCTAACATCAATATTATTTGTTAACATCTCAACAACCATTGACATGGATGGCCGACGCTTTGCCAAGTCTTGAGTACAGAGAAGTGCCACCTTCAGAAATCGGACTGCCTCATCAGAGTCAACTTGTCTTAGTGAGGAATCTACTACCTCTAACAGCCTACCCTCTTCATATAGTTCCCATGTCTAGAGGTTCACCAACACCAACCACATTGGAATATGCACCAAAATCCCATTGTGAGAACTTCGATTAAGATTACAATGTAATATTCAATACCAGAACTATAAATCCAGAGACACTATAATTTACCAACAAAGTATGAGACACTTCTGCAGCCATGAATTCATAAAAGATTTTCATCTGCACCTAAAATTCAAGAGCATAGACACCAAGTGTATTGTATATATGAACAGAAAGCCCAGACATGCCGAGGGCCCGAGGCATGTTCTGATAAAAATGCAGATTAAGTAGAAGGTTTGGGATTTTAAAATAACACATTTTTCAGTTTAAATTTTTGAAACATATACAAGAAACCAATATCCAGAGCTGGGTCGGCACCTTTTTGACTTACAAAAAATAAGATGAGGTATGCTTATACAGACCAAACTCAAATTCATGTTGAATAATCAATGTTTATTGAGGGTGTCATTGAATGGTTGAACATTCATGCCCTAGGACATGAATGTCCAGGATACCAATTAACAGCATTTGTTTATGCAGTACCAAGATAATGCGCTGGTTTGGTAATGCCCACATCTGGCCCGAATCCAACCCATTTACATCCTTATCTTTTCCTCCATAATGAGCATGACAAACATAGAAAATTAAAAGAAGTGTGCGTCTAAATTGACTCCTCTTAATAAAATAGTAATAGATCACAACAAATGAAGTTGGCAGGAGGATTGCTAAAAAGAAAAAATCACCCTATAAACTTGCCATATATTAGAAGGAATCACCTATTCAGGAAAAGAAACAGGGTTAAGACTAGGCCAAAATTAAAAATATCTACATGGAGAGCATCTTACTTACTGAAAGCAACATTTACCCAATTCTGGCTTGAACCCTTGGTTGAACAAAGATTCATTAGCATTATAGTTCCCTAGACTATTCAATACGGCATAGAATGCACACAACTTTTGTACCATTCATGAGGACCAACTATGTCTGTACTACTTTGGAATTATGAGTTTGTTTTCAATGAAACCTTATGCAATTATTCAACCATTGTCCCAAGAATCTCCACAGGTGCAATTGGAGATGGAGCCTACCAGCGCAGGTGAAAATCTTGTTTTGGCTTAGATCTAAAATTAAGCATTGAACAATTGAACAATTTGAAGCATAAGGTTTGCATCTATATATTAGGTTTTTATGATACAAAATAGATCTGGAGTCAATAACACTCTTCTTTGAACAATGTGATGGCTTAAAATTCACTTCTCTATTGCTTGGTCAGAGATTTCAACTCATGGATTGTGCCAGGATATTAGCACCATAGCTAATTGTTTTGCGAAATTGCGGAGGATGGTTGGGAGTTAGCAGATTTATGCCCCTTCAACCAATGGTTCAGGCAGAAAACTAACCCATTTGCAAACAATGTAACCACAATAAAAGAATTGGTGGGTGTTGTTTACAGGTAGGTATATGGTCTCTCCAAGAGATCACTTCCCAAGAAGAAACCAACTCCCTCTCTAGAAATGTGATGCTTCTTTTTCCAACAGGAAACCATCTTCCCTTTCAGAAACATCCTACGACAAATCTCTACTCTTCTCTTCAATAAAGGTTTCCACGTATTTCTTGTTTGCTTTTTGTAGTGTGTTTTACAACATTTCCTCTTTTACAGATTCTGTACTTTTTGCTTCTACTTCTCTTGCTTACCAGAAAACTTACTATGAAGTTCGACAAACATTATACTTTCTATCAACAATGCCTAGCTGCAGAATAACTCAACTCATTAATGCATAATCAATGGTGAAAATTAGCAGCTGATTCATCACCATATTTATAACCCTGCAATCACATATCACCCCACCATACGACAGTCACCCCTGCTGTCACACCAGAGCCCATTGTAGTTCTGAATTGAAAACAGAAAAGAGGTGCAACGCCATCACCGGTACCTTACATTCTTTTCAATTAGTTTTTCTAAGTTTCATGAGAATAATTCAACCATCTTCTGATCCATAAGGGCTCCACACACTTGGCTAGGGGGGTCGGCTTAATGCTTTCAAGTTGAAGAAGATTGAGAGTTCAATACCTAGGGTTTGCGTCTTTCCAATCTTTCATTCCTGACTTGGTAAGATCAACTTTGTACTTATGTTGAGTCAATATGAGATTGCCATCTTTTTGTCTACTTCAACCCCTAGAAAGTATCTCGGTTTACCAAGATCCTTCATCTTGAATCTTTCATTCAAAAATTCTTTTACATCATTAATATGTTGATCAGAACTTCCCGTGATGATTATGTCATCCACATAAATGAGTAGCAGAGTCCTCATCATTGTATCCTGGTAGATGTTCCATATACACTTTTTCTTTTAGCTATCCATGCAAAAAGGCATTTTTTACATCCAATTAACTTAACTTTCTCATGATCAACTGCTAAGGAAAGAATGATTTCTATTGTTCTCATCTTCATAATTGGACTAAATGTTTCCTCATAGTTTTGTCCATACTCTTGTGCAAAGTCTTTCATAACTAATCTGGCCTTGTATCTTTCAATGCTCCCATTGGATTTATATTTTATCTTATAAACCTATTTTGATCCCACAATGTTTTTATCAGGTGGCCATTTGACTATCTCCTATGGTTGACACTGAGGTAAAGTTTTCATTTCTTCATTCATAGCTTCAACCCATCTCTTCGATTTGATAGCCCGTTGAAATGCTTTAGGCTCTTCTTGTTTTTCAATTTTAGTGAGAAATACTTGAAAACAAGGTTTTAAAACTCACCGAGTCAACTTGTTGACTCGGCTCGTCTCGGCTCTCCAGCGAGTCAACCCGACAAGGCAAACTCGGGTTGCCAAGACTCGGGCTTGACTCGGCCGAGTCACGAGTCATGCTGAACTCGGGCGAGTGCTGTCGTTTTCGGCTTTACAAAACTCGCTGGAAGGATCGCTTGGACTCGCCCGACTCAGGCCGAGTCCTGAGTCAAATAGAATCGAACGGTTCGTGTTAATGGCAATTTTGCAATATTTGTTTCTTTTACCTTTTAAGTTGTTAACGAAAACCCTTAAGTTCTTCACTGTTCAACCCTCGACGGAAGAGAGGAGAAGCCGAGAAGGAGTGGTGCGGCTGCAGCTCCAGCCATCCGACGAGAACTCCGACGTGAACAACGACGCCGGAAAGGAGTTTCCGGCGTGAACAGTAACTCAGGCGGGTTTGCCATCGTGTTTATTTTTTTGCGTTTTATATTTGCATCGCGAACAGTAACTCCGGCGTGAACAGTAACGTCGACGAAGGCACATCGACGATGAATACTGAATAGTAAGGCATCATCGCAGTTCCGACACGTCTTCTCCAGCAAAAATAGTGCATCGGCGAGATTTTCTGACGCCACCAGGTATGTTTTTTCAATTTTCCCCTTTTGTGTTTCTTTTTGCCGTTGCGAGAATTTTCGGCCAGATTTTCCAGCAAGTTTTGTGAAGGTATGTATGTTGTATGCACTCGTTACACTGAAGCGTGGGACAAATGAATGTTTTACAAGGCCACAAACTTGGAATTGCAAATGGACCACAAAGAGCCTTGTAAGGTTATGACTTTGGCCTTTTTATCTGGTTCGGTCTGCCAGAGATTGAGTTCAACCTTAAATTTTATTTTGATTCGGTTGACTATTGCTTGAGCCTTCGTCATCTACTTGATCAGTCCATATCAAGGTGGTCCAATTCCATGGCAGGAAGGTTGTAAGAGTTCCAAAATGTAGGCTATGAACAAATGACTGCCTGCCATGTAACAAAATTTTCTCTTCAGACTCTCAGAGACCAAAGAACACAAAAACAATTAATGAAGAATATTAGAGACCAAGGGGCATGATTTCTGAAAAGTCCAAATCTGTCGGTTTTGGGTAACGGGTACAGGTTTTTAGGATTCTGATTTGGTTTCGATTTTGGGTTCTCCCTGTATAAATTTTTTTTTGGCAAAGAAGCATGCACTAATGGTTTTTTTTGTTGTTGATAACTTGATCATGCTAGTGTTAATAGTAAAAAAAAATGATAACTTGCTTATGCTGATGAGCATATACAATGTTCAGTTTGTGTGCATTATCATTATGTAGTGTACCATGTATAGTTTTATATGTGTGCATCGATTTTTGGGATCATGTGCAATTTTGACCCACTTGTAAATTTGTTTTGCAATCGATTTGAGGATTCATGTGGACCGAACCTCAATCGATTTCAGGTTACAGTTCACTGATTTTCTTTGATAGGTTTGGAGTCTTTGTACTCATCCATAATAAAAATTGGGTTGACCAACTTTCCTTGGTGGGTTTGGACTGCTCTACAATGAAAATCGAGTGGTTGGACTAATCGTATCTATGTTTTTAACTTTCCTTGGTGAGTTTGTGCATAATCTACTAACCGTATCTATGTTTTTAACTTTTCAAATTTAACAATTTTAGATTTATCAAATCATCAAAGAAATGTCAGAAGAAGGATCTTCAAGGACTCTAAGTACAACATCCACTAAGGGAAAGGACCCAGTGTGGGATTTTGGGTTACCTCTTGATAAAAAAAAGAAGAGGGTACAATGTACTTGGTATACAAAACAGATGAGTGGTGGCATTAATAGACTTAAGTATCATCTTGCTGGTATTAAAGGAGAGGTGGAACCATGCGACAAAGTCGAAGAATCTGTAAGAAAAAAAATTTGTAAGAATTTGGAGTCATTTAAGGAACACAAATTATATAAGAAAAATATTGTAAATGAGATTGGTTCCTTTGTTGAAGTAAATGATATGGACTTGTCAGATGAAAGTGATGAGTCTTCTGAGAAAAGATATATATAGGGAAAAAAATTGATGAATGATGCCCAAAAGCATAATCTTGATGCTTTTGTTCAAGTGAAGGCAGGGTCTCCATCAATGAAACAACTTGGAATAAAAGTAGCTTTGGATAGAAAAGCTAGAGATAGGTTATGTTCAGCTATTGCAAGATTTTTTTATTATTCAGTCATTCCTTTCAATGCAGCCAATTCTCCTTACTTAACGAAGATGATTGAAGTTTGTTCCTCAGTAGGAATGGGATTGAAGCTGCCTTCTTCAGCTGAGATTTCTGGAAGATTATTACAAGAAGAAATTAAAAAGATTGATGATTATTTCAAAGAATACAAGGAGTCTTGGGCTGAAATGGGTTGTTCTATTATGGTTGATGGTTGGAAAGATGCAACATAAAGGATATTGATAAATTTTTTGGTTCATTGTCCAAGGGGCATTTACTTCTTGAAA
Organism: Nuphar pumila; assembly: GCF_984573655.1. Lineage (NCBI taxonomy): Eukaryota > Viridiplantae > Streptophyta > Magnoliopsida > Nymphaeales > Nymphaeaceae > Nuphar > Nuphar pumila. The sequence goes on from NC_143255.1 coordinate 14,113,646, forward strand.
TCAGTTGATGCAACAAGTATCGTGAAGAATCGAGAAAATTTATTAAAATTATTTGATGAAGTGGTGGAAACAGTAGGTGCAGAGAATGTTGTTCAGGTATATCATTTTGTTCTTTTGAAATTTTCTATTGAACATTGATATTTATAATTTGTCTAGTATGTTAATAATGTTTTGAAATTGAAAAATCGCAGATAATCACAGACAATGCAGCCAACTATCAAGCAGCTGGAAAGATGTTGGAGGATAGGAGGAAGACTATATTTTGGACTCCTTGTGCAGCTCATTGCATAGATCTCATGCTTGAAGATTTGTCTAAGATAAAAAGCATAGTTGGATGTCCTCCTCGTCTATAACTTGTATTCCCTAAAGAAGTGTCAGTAACCAATACGTCTTAAGAGCTTGTATTCCCTTGTTTTGTCTCCCCAAGCATCCCTTTCATTGACATTTCATAGTGCAGCGGCTTGGACTTTAGTTCATCAAAAGTGGGAAGCTGAGGAAGATATTGCAATGTCATAGAGAGTATGAGAAATTCAAATTCCAATCCAGATAACACATGTTGAACTTTATCCTTGTCTTCAACTACATATCCAACAAGTTCCAGTTGATCTATCATGCTTTTGATTTTATTGAAGCAATCAAATTGTCCTGGGCCGATCTTTCAGGATAGGACATGTCCAGTGCGGAGCTCTACTGAGTGAAAAATGCATCGAGTGTAAGAACGTGCAGTATGTGTTCGCTTGATCGGTGACGTGCGGTGGTAGCACAGCACGCGATAGGCATCGGTATTGTCGTTAGTGCATCGTTGTGTGGTGGCACAAACATGGAGCGTTGTTTGGTTAAGCAATGTTAGTGGATCAGAGGATGTTGACTTTGAAGATTTGGTTAAGAACCTCTCAACTTGCAAGAGTTTCTCACACGTAGCGGTTGGACGCACGGGGGGTGCGTGTGGGTTAGGGCTAATTCCTCCAAGGATCACCTTAGGTGGTTCCAATTGAGTATGGTGACTCGGGGTTAGGCGAGTGAATTCCTAGGCGCCGGCGAATGAGTCCGGGTAGTACTCTTCGTTATGGTGTTCAATCATCAACTAATCTTCGGACTGGGGGTCGCAAGGTCTTTTTTCTTCAGTGGCGAGGTTTTGTTGTGTTGTGTGCATGGAGTCGCAATACGCTCCATCGCACGCAAGGCTAAGGCAAAGTTTGTGTATCTTTCGAAAGTGATAGCTGGTATGGGACGGCTATGCACTAAGCGGCATGAACTAAATGAAATGCGCATTTGAAAATACGCTTGATCAGCTTCCACTAGGTTGTTGCGCACAAGGTGGTGCGCAAGGCCGATGAAAATGATTCAGCACATGGAAAGGTGTTGGTACGCTACCTTTGGCCGTTAGGCTGGCCAGCTTGGCGCATCGCGGGTTTGCAAAGCATTCTATGCTCGTGACAGAGCATTAGAAAGGCTTGTGGCGGTAAGGAATGACGATCATGCCACACTGGCTTATTGAAAAAAGTAAGCTTGTGACAAATTGGCATCAAAGCAGAATGATTCACGGAGACTTTGTTGTTTATTGTATACGACACTGAAGAGGATTATGATGGTTTATCTTGGTTACGTAATTTTGGCAGCTGAAGTGTGGTTGACCGAACACAGAAGCAAGATGTTGGCAGGTTGGTATGGGTCATCTTGTCGATAATAAGCAGAAGTGTAAGGTTGTTGTTCAGTTAACTAAGGGAACATAGATAAGCCAAAGATTCCAACCAGTATGCATTATGCTCACAAGTGGAGCATGACGTTTACTTTATACATGCAGAGAATGCACGTTAGATTTGATTGGAAGGATTTGCACCTCTGGGTATGGGAGACTAAACTAAACTTCTAGATTCTTTCCCAAGATTGTGGGTTAAAGGAGTGCCCACGTTGAGCAAGCATGTGTGTTGTTTTGGTCCCTTAAGTTGGCAGATCCTCAATGGATTGTGTGCAGAAAAAGTTGTTGTTCGTGGCTTGTTGGTTCCTGCGAGAATGTTTTGCTAACTCTGAGAGATTTACAACATGTTGGCTTTGAGTGTGGAGTTGCAGTGTTGGGCTAAAGGTGCCCATGTGAGGACGAGTGTCCAAGAAGACGCTTTGAAGGACCAATTTGGAGTGATACGCAACAAGGTGTCCCCCACTTGAGGACTAGTTTGGACCATTGGAAAATCGCACGTTGGTGCCTAAGGGAGTTGATATCCCTACGGCATACATTGGTGGTCGTCTTTCTCTGCGAGGATTACAAAGAGCTTGGACTTGCCCTTGCTGGGGTTGGAAGGCACCCCAGCCATGAGCATAAAGACGACAAGTTTGTCGTGCGAGCGAGGATGACCTGCTTGTGTATGTGACTGCACTAAAGTATTACGAGCAGAGAATGCTCGATGTTGATAAAGCAAAAGACCATTGTCTAAGTGATCGGAGATGCGTTAAAGGTATGAGACTTGCGTGTTAAAGGTTACAGCGATGGTAGATGTAAACCAGAACAAGTTGAGTAGGCTGAAGAAAAAAAGTCAACCAAAGATAAGTACAAAGAGAAACTGGCATATAAGTGAAGACTGCGTTCTTACCTACACCAACATTGTCGAGGATGACAATGGTTTTGGATGGGAGAGAATGTCCCAGGACGATCTTTCAGAATAGGACATGTGCAGTGCGGAGCTCTACTGAGTGAAAAATGCATCGAGTATAGGAACGTGCGGTATGCGTTTGCTTTGATCGGTGACGTGTGATGGTAGCACGACACAAGATAGGCATCGGTATCATCGTTAGTACATCGTTGTATGGCGGCACATATGTGGAGCGTTGTTTGGTTAAGCAGCGCCAGCAAATCAGAGGATGTTGCCTTTGGAAATTTGGTTAAGGACCTCTCAGCTTATAAGAGTTTTTCACGCATAGCGGTTGGATGCACGGGGGTGTGTGGGTTAAGGATAATTCCCCCAGGGATCACCTTAGGTGGTTCTAACCGAATATGGTGACTCGAGGTTAGGCGAGTGAATGCCTAGGCGTCGGCGAATGAGTCTGGGTGGTGCCCTTCGCTATGGTGTTCAATCATCAACTGGTCTTCGAACTGGGGGTCGCAATGTCTTATTCCTTCGGTGGCGAGGTTTTGTTGTGTTGTGCGCATGGAGTCGCAATACGCTCCATGGCACGCAAGGCTAAGGCAAAGTTTGTGTATCTTTCGTAAGTGATAGCTGGTATGGGACTGTAATGAAGTGCCGGATGAAGTCTCCAAGAGCAAAACAAGAGAGCACGCACATACACAAATAGCCACTAATGGGCAAAAGAACAACACAACCACTTAAAGTGGTAAGGCACCCAAAAGAAGAGGAAAAATATATATTCCACTCAAAAGGCTTCAAAGAAGCATAGCTTACAATGGGGAGAAACCCCTTTATTTATAGACAAAAGAGGAGGCCTTGGAAGGGCTCCTAGAGGGACGTTGGAGCCCTTCCAACGGTCATAAATATGACCGTTGGAAGCTCCAACGTCTTCCTAGGTGGGGCCCATTCCAAGGTGGAAAAGAAAAAGAATAGAAAAAATAAAAAAGAAAGAAAAAAGGAAATAAAAGAAAAAGGAGAAAAATTACAATATGCGATAAGAAGTAAAAAGACTGTTTTACCCCTATATGGGTCTATTTACAAAAGATATAAATATATATATATTTATATATGTAGATAGACACATAGACATATATATAATTAATATATATATGTGTATGTGTCGTGATCTATATATATAAATATATATATGTACAACATATTTTAACACCCCCCCTCAAACACACGGTGAGATCACCGAGAGTTTGCTAAGGAGAAAGAAGAAACGAGGCGATGGCAAAGCTTTGGTGAAGAAGTCCGCCAACTGGTACTCGGTTGGAACATAAGGCAATTGAATGGTGCCGCGTAGGAACTCATCACGAACATAATGGCAATCCATCTCAATGTGCTTTGTTCTTTCATGAAAGGTGTGATTGCTGGCAATGTAGATAGAGCTCTTGTTGTCGCAGCACAGCTTTGAGGGAGTTGAGAATGAGACTCCCATATCTTTAAGCAAACTTCTTAACCATACGATCTCCGTGGTGGTAGTGGCCATCGCACGATACTCTGCTTCAGTAGAAGAGAGTGAAACTTTCTGTTGCTTCTTACACCTCCAAGAGATAAGTGACTCTCCAAGAAACACACAATACCCTGTGGTAGAAATACGATCATCGGGGTTACCACCCCAATCAGAGTCAGTATAAGCAAGTAAAGTAAGAGGTGAAGAAGAGGGTAAGAATAATCCTTTTGTTATGGTGCCTTTTAGATATCTGATAATTCTCATGACAGCAGCCATGTGAATGGTGGAGGGAGCAGTCTGAAATTGACTTGCACTATGAACTGCATGAGAAATATCGGGCCTAGTGATGGATAAGTATGTGAGCGACCCAATCAATTGACGATAAGGTGTGGGATCAGCTAAAGGAGTGCCATCACTAGCTCTCATCTTGGCATTGATTATTTCTGGCGTCTCCACCTTCTTGTCATCAGTCAGTCCAGATTTGTCAATAATGTCGGAGGCAAGCTTCATCTGAGAGAGGACATACCCTTTGGGAGAGTATGCAACTTCAATTCCTAAAAAATATCTTAGATAACCAAGATCAGACATATCAAAATTCTCTTTGAGAATATTCTTAATAAGGTTAATACCTTCCTTATCATTACCTGTGATAATCATGTCATCAACATATAATAACAGAATTGTAATGTGATCATTAGAATTTTTAACAAACAAAGCAGTATCAGTATAACATGAGGAGAAACCATTATCAAGAACTACTTTGCTAAAAAGATCATACCAAGCTTTAGGTGCTTGTTTAAGACCATAGAGAGCTTTATTTAACTTTAGAATATTTCCTTTACCAATTTCAAGACCTGGCGGAGGATCCATAAGCACTTCTTCATATAAATTTCCATTTAAAAAAGCATTTTTAACGTCAAGTTGATATATAGGCCATTGTTTAATGGAGGCTAAGGCAATTAAAGTTCTCACACTAGTCATCCTAGCTACGGGAGCAAAGGTTTCCTCATAATCAATTCCATATTCTTGGGCATAGCCTTTTGCAACCAAACGAGCCTTGTATCTCTCAAGAGATCCATCACACTTGGTTTTAACTTTATATACCCATCTACACCCAATTGCCTTTTTTCCTGATGGTTGGGGAATAATACTCCAAGTTTGAGCTTTGTTAAGAGCCTCTAATTCAACTTTCATTGCTTCAATCCAATGTGGATGATCTTTAGCTTCTTTAAAGGAAGTAGGCTCATGATATGAATGAATTAACATGAGACAAGCCCTATAATTAGGTGAGAAAGATTCATAAGATACAAATTTTTGTGGAGGTCTACTATTACGAGAAGATCTCCTAGGTGCATTAATAGGTTCTTCTAATGAGAGATCTTGAGAATATCTTTCAAAAGCAGGTTGATGTTCAATTCCTGACCGCCGGGTATATACATTCATTTCATTAAGATTCTCATCTTGAGAATCATTACCATGCTGAAGTATATCATTATGATGGGAGATGCCATCACAAGTATTATCGCAAGTACTTGCATCTGGTGTTTCAATTCTAGGAGCAATATCAAATAGGAAGGAATAGTCAAGGTTTTCTCTAGATGTGTGAACATCAAATCCATTTTGTTCTTCAAGAAAATTTACATTTCTTGATATATAGAGTTTATTATTTCGAGTGTCATAGCATCTATAACCTTTTTGATTTTCACCATATCCAATGAATGCACATTCAATAGCTTTAGGTGATAGTTTATCTTGTCCTTGAACAAGCACAAAACATTTACATCCAAATATCCTTAATCTATTAAAATCTGGAGTAATTTTGAATAATTTTTCAAAAGGTGATACATTTTTTAAAGAAGCAGAGGGCATACGATTGATTAAATATGTTGCAGTAAGAAGAGCTTCGGCCCAAAAGTTTTTAGGAACATTTTTAGAAACAAGAAGTGTTCTTGTAGTTTCAATTAAATGTCTATGTTTTCTTTCCACAAGACCATTTTGTTGTGGGGTTTTAGGACAAGATCGCTGATGTAAAATTCCATTTGTTTTGAAATAATTTTGAAAATCTTTAGACATGTATTCTCCTCCAGAGTCGGATCTAAATATAGCTATATTGTTTTGAAATTGGTTTTGAATAAGAATATGAAATTCTTTAAAATTGTTAAAGACATCGGATTTATTTTTAATAATGTATACCCATGTATATCTAGTAAAGTCATCAACAAAACTAACATAGTAAGAGTAGCCTCCCTTGGACAGAACGGGTGCCGGTCCCCATACATCGGAATGCACAAGTTCAAAAGGTCTTTTTGACACAAAACTACTATGAGAATACGGAAGCGAATGAATTTTTCCAAGGATACAATCATTGCATGTGAATGTATTTGTATTACAAAATTTTTTCAAAAAAGGAAAGAGATACAATTTAGAAACACTAGGATGTCCAAGTCTTTTATGCCAAGTCTCAATATCTTTGGATTGAACATGATTACAAAATGATTTGGTTGGCAATGACAAAAAATCCATATAATAAAGATCCCCTCTTCTATGGCCTTGCCCAATCCGCTTCCCGGACCGGAGATCCTGCACATAGCAATGGGTAGGTGAAAAAGTGACATTACATTCAAAATCGGTAATTTGGGAAACGGAAAATAGATTTAAATTAAGTTTTGGAATAATTCGAATTTTGGGAACAAAAAATTCTTTGTTTTCATTATAAATTTTCTCAAGATTCCCAATGCCCTCAACATCCAAGGATGTTCCATCGGCAGTGGAGACAAAAGATTAAAATTTGTTGAGACTTGTTTTTGATAAGAGTGATGCATTCGGAGTCATATGAAAGGAGGCACCCGAATCAAGAATCCAAGAGGTCATACCTGGGAAGGAGGAGATAGCGGCGCCGGAAGTGGATGGTGTAGAAGAAAACTGAGAGGAGCTCATCTTCATGAATTGTTGAAGCGTTTCGGTAAGATGAGCAAGAGACTCTTTTATGTCACCATCTTTCTTTGAGTCTTCATTTGGAGGAACTTCACCGACGGAGGCCACCTTCTTTTTAAATCTTGGGCAATCCGGACGAATGTGGCCCGGTTCATTACAATTATGGCAAATGATTTTCCTTCCTCCACCACTATTATTTTTGAAGAAATGAGGAGGTTTGTATGGCCTTACATTGTTGCCGGGTCTAGATACGGCATGAACTTCATCAACATCTCGTTTTAATGCCAAACGAGTCTCTTCTTGACATAAGTCGGCCAAAATATCACTTAGAGGAGTAGAGGCCCTATGGAGAAGGGATCCTCTAAGTTGCTCAAATTCGGGGCGAAGCCCATGAATAAATTGAAAAAATCTTTCTTTTTCCATTTGCTCTTGCCTCATAGCAATAGCACTACCCTCCCATTGGGGTTCGAGAAGGACAAGTTCATCCCATAAAGAGGATAGGGCACTATAGTAGTCCCTAATACTCATATCTCCTTGTTTAGTAGCTCTTACCTTTTCTTGTAGGAAGAAATGCCTAGCAAGGTCTCTTTGAGTGTACATGCCTTTCATAAAGAACCAAGCTTCATTAGCCTTCTTGAATTTGGCGAGATTTGCACAAATCTTTAATTCAACATTGTTCATGAACCATGCTAAAATTTTAGCATGCTCACTTTCCCAATCTTCTAATTTAGAAGAGTAATCAAGAATAGCCTTCTCTTTTTCCTCTTCGTTCAAAGCTTTTTCCTCATTACCTTCAAACTTAGTCAACTTCAATTGTGGTTCCGGAATGGTTCCACATACATAACCCCAAAGTTTTTTACCTTTGAGATTGTTTTCCATGGCGGCCGCCCACATGCGATAATTGGTCCCATCCAATTTGAATGAGAGGTCGATTTTTGCATCCTTGTTGGCCATTTGTAGAAGAGGAATATAAATGCACTAAAGAGAAGGATATTACTTGACAAAAGAAGATCCGATGAAGCTTTATCAACCAAGGCTCTGATACCATGTAATGAAGTGCCGGATGAAGTCTCCAAGAGCAAAACAAGAGAGCACGCACATACACAAATAGCCACTAATGGGCAAAAGAACAACACAACCACTTAAAGTGGTAAGGCACCCAAAAGAAGAGGAAAAATATATATTTCACTCAAAAGGCTTCAAAGAAGCATAGCTTACAATGGGGAGAAACCCCTTTATTTATAGACAAAAGAGGAGGCCTTGGAAGGGCTCCTAGAGGGACGTTGGAGCCCTTCCAACGGTCATAAATATGACCGTTGGAAGCTCCAACGTCTTCCTAGGTGGGGCCCATTCCAAGGTGGAAAAGAAAAAGAATAGAAAAAATAAAAAAGAAAGAAAAAAGGAAATAAAAGAAAAAGGAGAAAAATTACAATATGTGATAAGAAGTAAAAAGACTGTTTTACCCCTATATGGGTCTATTTACAAAAGATATAAATATATATATATTTATATATGTAGATAGACACATAGACATATATATAATTAATATATATATGTGTATGTGTCGTGATCTATATATATAAATATATATATGTACAACATATTTTAACAGGGACGGCTATACACTAAGCGACATGAACTACATAGAATGCACATTTGGAAATGCGCTTGATCATCTTCCGCTAGGTAGCTGCGCGCGGGATGGTGCGCAAAGCCGATGAAAATGATTCAGCACATGGAAAGGTGTTGGTACGTGGCCTTTGACCGTTAGGCTGGCCAGCTTGGCGCATCGAGGATTTGCAAAGCATTCTATGCCCATGATAGAGCGTTAGAAAGGCTTGCGGCGGTAAAGAAGGACCGTCGCGCTGCACTGGCTTATTGAAAAAAGTAAGCCCGTGACACCAATATCTACATGGATGAATCCTTCAAGAGCTAAAACTCTCTTCAAATATATCATCTTTGCCTCTCAAATCTAAGAGTACATTTAGACCAACTTGGTCCACAAATTTAAAGATGTGCAATCATCAGGGATTTCGATCAATACCTCTTGAGAGAGGGTAAAGGTAATATACACCACTAATTCCTTATCTCTCTTCATCCATCTAACAAATTTTAGATTTTGAATTGTCTTGGCAGACAAAATAGCCCCTTTGTCATCCTTTTCTTCCTACAAAATAAATTCTGGCATGATGAGAATGGAGCCATACATATGACCACCGAGATCTTGACTCTTGATAAAAGGACTGATCCATCTCTTCCAATAAGAAAATTGGAGTTGATGAGTTTTTCAGAAACAAGCTGATTTAGGAAGTTGGAAGAGATAGTAGACTGCGAGGAATTCGAATCTACTGCAAATAACTGATGGAGGGAAAAGAACATCAATACAAGACCAAAAAACATGGGCACAATATGTAACTGAAGAAACTGAATCTGAAGAGCCCAGGCATGGGCAGATATGAATCCGAAAATCCTGGGTACATGCATATATGAATCCGGAAATCCCGGGCATGGGGAAATAATGTAATGCTCAAATAAAAATCACACAATAAAGGCAACTGAAACTGATCTGCATTTTTTTTTGTTTTTTTCCAGATCACTATCAATACTCAAACCAAAGGCAGCAAATCAGACTATGCTGACAAAACAAATCTGAACAATAGTCAACCAATATTTTGTAACCCGTGAAGCCAAAATACCAAGATCGTGTGAAAGGAATAAAGAGAGGATAATATTTTTGAAAGAAATATTCCAAATAAGCAATAAAATAGGAGAATAATACTGAAGCAATATGGAAGAAACCCAAATAGAATGATCAAGAAAGATGGTATAAGGTCACGATTTCAAAAGAATAACTATGACAAAGCCGATTGGGGATAACAGCCTTACCAAAACACATTAGAATCAAGAGAAGAAATAGAAGGAGAAGTGAACAGGATAGATGAGAAGAAAGGAAGAATAAGGAAGCAAGAAGATAACCTTAGAAAGGCAGAAATATCAAGCTTAATGGTCATAAAGATGTCACGAGCACCAAGCCCTGGATCTCATGTTAAATCATATGTATTAATACATATATATAAATATATATACATATGTAACACTATAATACCCGATAGGGGCATTATAATCTTTTCATAGTTGTTTTATTAAAAAACTATTTTTTCTTTTTTTTCTTTTCTGTTTTTCCTTTTTTTTTCTTTTTTCTTTTGTTTTATTTCATGCCAAATAGGGGCCCCACAATAAAGTCGTTGGGGCCCTCAATGGTCATAAATGTGACCGTTGGGCGCTCCCAACGACTCTTTGGGAACCCCCTTTTGGCCTCCTTTTTTGAACCCTTAGTGTGTGTATAAATAGGGGTTCATAGAAGCAAAGGCATGATATTCATCTTTTTACTCATTGTCTTTATTCTTCACACTTTGGTGGCAACATGGAATCCAAAATCGATCTATCCTTCAAGCTCAATGGAAAGAACTACATGATGTTGGCATCGACAATGGAAAACAACCTCAAAGGTAAGAAACTTTGGGGTTATGTAATGGGTTCTATTCCGGAACCTCAATTAGAGCTCACCAAGATTGAAGGAGACCAAGAAAAGGCTCTTGAGGGAGATGCTCGTCTCAAAGTCATTAAAGACCATCAAAGAAAAGTGGGAGATAGGGAAAGCAATCACGCCAAGATTCTTACTTGGTTCATGAACAATGTTGAACTCAAGGTATGTGCAAATATAGCTAAATTCCGTCGAGCCAATGAGGCTTGATTCTTTATGAAGCGTATGTATACCCCAAAAGATCTTGCAAAAGCATATTTTTTTCAAGAAAAGATTAGAACCACCAAACAAGGTGATTTGAGTATACAAGAATACTATAGTGCATTAAATCCATTATGGGATGAGTTGGCTCTTTTAGAGCCCAAGTGGGTTGCTATGGAGGATGTTCAACTAAGACAAAAACAAATGGAACAAGATCGATTATTTCAATTTTTGTTTGGTCTGTCCCGAATTTGAGCAAGTGAAGTCATCACTTCTCCATAGGTCTATTTTTCCTCCAATAGAATATGCCATAGCCGAAATCACACAAGAGGAAACTAGGTTTGGCATGAGTAAGAATATTAATGAAGTGCTTGCCGTATCCAAACCCGGCAACAATGTCAAAACCTATAAACCACCCCACTTTGGAAAACAAAGAAACTATAGTGGAGGAAAAAAGATGATTGTATGTCATCATTGTTATGAGTCGGGTCACATTAAACCCGCTTGCCCAAAGCTAAATGGAACATTCAAGCCTAAGGTGGCTTCCCTTGAAGAATCCACCACCAAAGAAGATGAAGGCAAGAGCGACGACCTCAAAGAAACTCTTGGTCAAATCTCTATGGCTCTACTACAAATTCTCAAAGCCACTTCCTCCACATCCGGTGCGGCCATTGCATCTATTTCGTCTCCTTATACGTATTCTTGGATCTTAGACTCCAGAGCATCTTTTCATATGACTCCACATGAGAATGCATTAACCGATGTATGCACCAATTCAAAAAGTTCATCTGTTTACACGGCCGATGAAACCTTTTTAAAAATCATAAGTATTGAAACACTTAACTCTAAAAATTCTCAAAATCTTTTTGTTCCAAAAGTTAGAGTTGTTCCAAAACTAAATTTACATTTTTTTCTGTTTCCCAAATCGCCGACCATGGATGTGAAATATCTTTCTCATCTAATGGATGCTTTATGCAGGATCTCCAGTCCGGGAAGCGGATTGGGCAAGGCCATAGAAAGGGAGACCTCTACTATATGGATCATCTAAACCTTCCTACAATTTTTTTTTGTACTTATGTCTAAGATAAAAGCATTGAAACTTGGCATAAAAGACTTGGACATCCAAGTTATTCAGAAATGTATCTTTTTCCATTTGGAAAAAAATTTTGTAAGAAAAAAAACATTAATTGCAAAAATTGCATTTTTTGGGAAATTGAAGTCTATTCCATTTTCAACTAGAACATTTCTTTCTACAAGACCTTTTAAATTGGTGCACTCGGATGTTTGGAGTCCATCTCCTATCATGTCTAAAAGTGGTTACTCTTACTATGTCACTTCCATAGATGACTTCACTAGATATGTTTGGATTTATTTTCTTAGTCATAAATCGAAAGTATTTTCCTTCTTTAAAGAGTTTCATATGAAAATTCAAAATCAATTTCAAAGCAATATATCAATTCTTAGATTTGATTCCTGTGGAGAATATTTATCTACCGAATTTCAAAATTATTTAAAGCTAAATAGAATTTGTCATAAAAAATTGTGCCCTAGAACTCCACAACAAAATGGACTAGCGAAAAGAAAACATATGCATATTATTGAAACCGCTAGAACATTGCTTATCTCTAAAAATATTCCAAAAAAAAATTGGGCTGAAATCGTCTTAACCTCAACATATTTAGTCAATAGAATGTCTTCTTCTAAACTAAATAATGTCTCTCCATATGAAAAGCTTTTCAAATTTTCTCCTTACTTCAATTGCCTTCGCATCTTTAGTTGTAAATGTTTTGTCCTCTTACATAAGAGAGATAAGTTATCCCCAAAGGCGATTGAATGTGTCTTTTTAGGCTACGAAGAAAATAAAAAAGGCTATAGGTGTTTTGATTTCAAAAATAACAAACTATATGTTTCAAAAGACGTAACCTTTTTGGAAGATGAGAATAGATTTGAAAAACTAGATAAACAAAATGAGGTTGACTACATGTTTTTGCATGACCTTATAGATGATATATGTGATGATTCGATGAATCATCTTGAAAATATAGAGGATACTTGTGATGTATCCAATATTGATGAATCACCACATAATACTGATATCAGTAATGAAAATATTAATGTTTATACCCGAAGAGAACAAGAAAGGCCTATTAGCGCCTTGGAGAAGTTTTCTCAACTTACCGAATCTTTGGAAGAAACCCCTATTAGGAGATCTTCTAGAGAATCAATCCCACCCAATAGGTTTGTGTCATATGAGTCTCTAAAACATAATTATCAGGCTTGTTTGATAACATTATATTCATATTATGAACCTGCTCATTATAATCAAGCCAAAACTATACCACATTGGGTTGAAGCCATGAAGATAGAATTAGATACCTTGAAAAGGGCCAATACTTGGAAAATAGTCAAACTACCTTCACATAAAAAACCTATTGGATGTTGATGGGTCTTTAAGGTTAAAATCAAAAGCGATGGATCCTTAGAAAGATATAAAGCTAGATTAGTGGTTAAGGGATATTCGCAAGAATATGGAATTGACTACGAGGAAACATTCGCTCTTGTAGCCAGAATGACAAGTGTTAGAACCTTAATAGCTATCGCATCAACAAAAAAATAGCCTATATATCAACTCGATGTAAAAAATGTTTTTTTAAATGAGAATCTAAATGAAGAAGTATATATGGATCCGCCACCTGTAGTTAACATTGGACAAGGTCAAACCCTTAAACTTTTAAAAGCTTTATATGGTCTTAAGCAAGCCCCCAAGGCTTGGTATGATCGATTTAGTGATATCATGATTAAATTGGAATCTCATTCTTTTTATATAGACACTGCTTTTTTTATAAAAAAGTGTAGGTACGAATATTGTTATCTTATTACTTTATGTTGATGACATGATTATCACAGGAAATTATCAAAATAGTATTGTTAATATTAAAAATATGCTAAAAGATAGTTGTGACATGTCTGACTTAGGTTTTCTTAGATATTTCCTTGGTATTGAAGTTGCATATTCTCCTCGAGGATATATTTTGTCACACATGAAGCTTGTTGCAGATATATGTACTAAGTCTGGCATTTCAAATGATAAAAAGGTAGAGACTCCAAAAGTAATAGATGCAAAATTAAGGTTGGAGGATGGGGTTTTTCTAGAAGATCTCACACCCTACAAATAACTCATTGGATCTCTCACATGTCTGACTATCATCAGACCTGACATCGCTCACGTTGTTCACTCTGTTAGTCAATTGCAGCATGCTCCTACAACTATGCCTATGAGTGTCGTGCTCCGAGTCATCCGATATCTCAAGAACACCATAACTAAAGGGTTATTTCTAACATCATCTTCTTCATTAAATTTACTTGCCTATACTAATGCATATTGGGGAGGTAATCCTAATAATAGAATCTCAACTACTGGTTTTTTTGTCTTTTTAGGAGATTCTTTAATTGCTTGGAGATGCAAGAAGCGACAGAAAGTTTCACTATCCTCTACTGAAGCTGAATATCGGGTTATGGCAACCACTACAATGGAACTTGTTTGGCTTCGAAGTCTTCTCAAAGATATGGGGGTTAAATTTACTGGAGTTTCAAAACTTTGTTGTGACAACAAAAGTACCATTTATATTGCCAGCAATCATACCTTTTATGAACAGACCAAACATATCGAAATGGACTACCACTATGTTCGTGATGAGTATCTACGTGGAACAGTTACACTGCCATATGTCACATCAGAATATCAGTTAGCAGATTTTTTTCACTAAAGCTCTTCCTACTCTACGCTTCATGTTTCTCCTTGGCAAACTTTCGGTCATCTCCCCGTAAAGTTTGAGGGGGGTGTTAAATCATATGTATTAATATATATATATATATATAACACTATAATACCCGATAGGGGTATTATAGTCTTTTCATAGTTGTTTTATTAAACAACTTTTTTTTCTTTTCTTTATTTTCTGTTTTTTATTTTTATTTTTTGTTTTGTTTTATTTCATGCCAAATGGGGGGCCCACAATAGAGTCGTTAGGACCCCCAACGGTCACAAATGTAACCGTTGGGGGCTCCCAACAACTCTTTGGGAGCCTCCTTTTTTGAACCCTTAGTGTGTGTATAAATAGGGGTGAAACCCTTTTGTATTTTTTGGTGTGTGAAGCCTTTGTGCTCTCTTTCAATAAAAGAGATTTTATATTTTTAGTTTGTGATTCTCTCAAGGCTTGTGTATGAATTGTCCCATAGTGGACTTGGCTATTATTTTCTTTGTATATTTGTCCATTGTTGGACATTGCGAATTCTTGTAGCATTATTTATCTTTCCACATACTTCATTACATCTCATGCTCTGATACCATGAGAAAACTGCAGATATACCAGAAAATAATTGCAGGAATAGAAGACACAGCAGTCAATAGGGGGCTGAAACCGGCACGATTCCAAAAGAGGGAAGTCGTGCTCTATATCTTTTCATTATATACTGAAAACATAATATTTTACTTGACAATAATGCCCATGTTTAGTATACAGACATAACAGTTATATACAGGGGCATATAATGTAAACAAATAAATACACAAATACAGGTTGGTGGGCTGCATATGGAGCCAGACCTAAATCACGTCTCATCCCAATAAGAACAAGTAATATATACCTAAAGCATGAGCAGGAGTAGCCCACTCCATGAATAATGTAAGCAAATAAGACATATCAGCAATAGAAATAAAGTGGTACATGAACATGAAAGCATAGAATCCTCACCCTTTCAAGAAGGAACTGCTCTCCAACAGGTAAACGTGTGTTATAATTGCATCTTCCACTGACTATTTCCAAAAGAAGAACACCAAAACTGTATGTATCTGCGCTCCGTGTTAATTGTCCTCGAATGGCATATTCAGGAGCCAGATATCCTCTACAGTGAAACATGATCAACAATGTCAAAAGCTTTTAAAAATTTGCTTAATGTCTTGAGTATTTTCTATGTATAGATAAGATATTTGGACAATTAATGGAGCTTCCCAAACTAACATGCACCTACTACCAGCATATACTCTGATTCTACATAAAGCATGTCAAAAAGCAATCTATGTAATCGAAAGCGCCAACTAATCCACCTAGTCAACCTAGACAAAAGTAAAACGCCTAGCTTTGCAATTCCTAGGTGGGTACCTTAAAAGGTACCAATTTTGTCGACTAGGTGACTAAGCTGCCCTCTGTTAACTTGTATAGTTATTATATGTATGTATATATATTCTCTTAGGATTCCTATGTATTTTCTTTCTTTGTATTTGTAATAGGCCATGACCCTTAGAGGCATTTCTGTTTTTTTCTTTTTGTAATATGTCATGCCCATTAGAGGCACTTTTGTACTTTTCATTTTTTATTTTTTGAATCTGTTCTAGCCATTGGGACTAGCCCAACTAGCTGTTGTGCTAGCCCTCTTGTGACCTCTATTCTCTATATATATGGGATCTCTCCCATGTATTTGATATGCTTTTCTTAAGCATTTTACAGTGAATGAAATATTATTTTTTATATTATCGGTGCTCTTTTGTGTGCGATTGTGAGCAATTGTAAGTGTAACCTAGTGGCCTTGTATTTTCCCATTGGTGGCTAGTGTATTGCCTTTGTGGGCTTGTGCTTGAACACTTTCTTGTATGCTCTTAGTAGCATTGTGAGTGTATTTTTATTTGAGATTTCATTACACGGTATCAAAGTTATAGGCTCTTGTGATCTCATTGTACTTGAAGCTCGCGGTTGTGACGAGAGGAAGAAGACTTCTTCAAGTATTGGTTAAAGTTTTATTTTCCAAAAATGGCCGATAAGGAACTTGTGACAGTGATCTCATTCAAGCTCAATGATTCCAAATATCTTATGTGGGCTGCTATCATAGAAAATCGTCTCAAAGGAAAGAAACTTTGGGGGTATGTGAGTGTCACTATTTGTTAGCCACAACTCATACTTACAAAGAAAATGGTGATCAAATAAAAGCATTTGATGATGACGAAGAGTATAACCTTAAAGAATATCATGTCAAGATAAAGCATTGGAAAGTCGAAATTGCTCAAATTTTATCTTGGTTCTTAAATAGCATGGAACGCAAAATTGCCGCAAATATTGTCAAATTTAAAAAGGCATGTGATGCATGGGTTTTTCTCAAAAGTATGTTTGTATAAAGAGACTTTGCATGACAATACTTTCTCCAAGACAAGATTCAGACTACGAGACAAGGAAACAAAAGTGTGAGGGATTACTATGGAACTCTTTCCATTTTATAGGATGAGTTGGTGTAACAACCCCAACTCACACCCCTTAAAAATGCGGATTTTTTTTAACCGTTGCAGAAACCATTCCAGAAACCTGGGACCTTTACAGTTTCACTCTCAATTGGATAACACGACCAACCACAAGAGAAACTTACACCTATCATCCAAACCAAACCAATCCTTTATTGAAATACTGATAAATAAGTCTAGAGACAATTACATAAAAGAACTATTCAGAGTGCAGTAACAACTAAATAAACCAAAAGAAAACAAAAGTAGAGCCACGATGTTCATTTGTGATCTGTCTAGCAAGTGTGTGACACTCGTGACTTTCCCATATGCAAGTTGCTTCATTGATTTTCTGCTTCTACGAAAAACCATAAAAAAAAGGTCAGAAATCTGAAAAATTCTGCGTACAGATCACTCTAATGAAAATAAGTGAGCATAAAGAACACAGGTACAACTTTATGCAATTTTTCAGATAAATGCAATTCTGACAATTACTTAAACCAATTTAAGCATTCATGCAACATTTATTAAGTATACAAGAACCTTAATCAACAACAGGTATTTCAATTTAAGTAAGCAAGGTATTCCACATGCATTGAAATTTAACCATCACCCATCCAACAACATATAACATTTAAGAGAAGAAGTAAATTATGCATGTCCTAATGCATAGCAGGGTTATGCATGATTTATATGCAATGTATGAACATTTTATTATCTTTCATTTAAGTTCATGTTTCCATATGCATGCCCTATTAAATGCATACAATTTAGGTTCCTCTTTTTAATTACCATCGCTCGCGGATACACCAAACGGGTAAAATCCCCAAGGTCAAGTTAGGTTCCCAGAGTAGCTTAGCATACAATTTGTATTTTATTACTGGGTTCCAACTTAGCCCTCCACCAAATCACCTTCGAAACATTAGACATCTACATCTAATGTCGGGAACACAAGGGATACCCCACGCCCACAAGTGTCACTTCCTTGGTACCAAAACAATAACAACTGTGACAAACACACCACCCTCAGGTAAAGTGATAGACTCTCCTTAAAACCGTGGTCAGGAGAAGGAACCTCAATATCGGGTTCAGTGGACCAAATTTAAGCACACGAAGTTTTTGTATCCTCATAGTCTCCCCAAGACTAAATCTCTAAGATCTCCATTCTCCAGATGGAAGATCCCAGAACATATGTTACACTATTCTTATTTCTTATATTTTTATTAAAGTCAATTCTTTAAGTTTGCAACACCATATGCAAAAGTAAAGTGAAAACCCGCATCCTTCCTTTCAGGGACCCTTACGAGACTCCAGCCCTTGAGAACAACAGGAACAGTGTAGTAGTGTGTCATACCAACTTGTGTGGTTTAAGTGATGCAATTAAATATATAAGAAAAATAACCAAGTCCACGGCTCTCCGAGTCAGTGATGATCCATTAGGCAATCGATGCATCACACAACAAAACCAAAGTGATGTGTTATATAACATCAAACTATTGTGCCAAATGCACGTGCACCCATATAAGACAAAGTCAATCATAAGCATGTAATTTCTCACCTCACATGCATTTTTGTCATGTGTGTGCACGTGAACAAAATTGTTTATTATGCATGTCCATGGTAAGTGAAACCTCAATCAGTTAGCATCTGCATACTTTTCTTGAAGATGTGTATTCATATCAATGCATAGATACATTAAGTAGATACTCAATAGTCGATGAAATATTTTCTTTTCAATGAAATGATTTCTCTTCGGTGTACACATTTGATGCATACTCATACTCAATATTCAGACTTAATATAAATGCATAATTTCAGCTAATGCGTGGATTTCACCATTAGCAGGTAGATACTCAGCAATTATACATATGCCCTAAAATCCCCAGATTTCGGATTTCACACCTGCCCCCAGTTTATTCATGTAGTCAACACTTCATTTGAACATTGAATCATACAAACTTATTTAGTCATAAGCATCTGAAAATTTCGTTCCAGCATGCACATAGCTGAAACCATACCATTCAGTCCAGAAGTAGTCAGATACAACACCTGCTACAAGACATATTTATTTATTTATTTATAGTTCTATTTTATCATTTTTTTTCATTTCGGCCATATGGATAGAATGACTCAGATTTTCCATGCAAGAGGTTCATTTCCAAAGCCTCTAATATAAAATATAGTAACAGACATGATTCTGGGAAGACCAGCAAATGCAAATCCAAATCAGGAATTCATTGCGGTAGGCAGACATGTTGTTTAGGATGTTCAGTGCTTGGAACATCTCTTTACCTTCTATTGTGTGTCCAGTTTAACTCAATTCTACATAGCATGTTTGTATGCTATCATGATTAACATGTGTTAACCCACCATTTGGAACACATGACAGTTTGAGTATTAAAAATTTAGAACATGCACTAACGTAGGTATGGGGATATACTTAGAACAGGAAATTATCTAAACAGTATAAGGTTAACATGGAAAATAATCAGAACATGCTATAATCTGTATATTAAATCGATAGCACCTAAATATACTTAGACATCGATTAAGCAATTGCATGTTCAAGGGAAATACACGGCCTTTATTCAGGTTTACTAAGAATATAAAAAAAATCAACAGATTACAACACTAAAAAACATTTTCTTTTGAGTTCACGACAGCCGAACTAGGAACCCCCCTTAGCAGACATCGACTCACTTAGCAAAAGTCGACAATAACCCTTACTGAAAATAAACCCTTTTTTTTGCATGACCCAGCCACCTAATCGACTGAGCCTGTCATGAAATCGATCCACCATGATCTCCATCTTTTACCCGGGGGTTCCATCCAAAGAAAAAAAAACAACACAAAATCGAACTGGGGTTTGATTTCTCATTCATTTTCACAAGGGACTCGTACCTCTGTCCGGCATTAGGAAGGATCTTCTTAAAAGATGTACATATTGCCCCATCGTTTTCCTTCAGCGAATGTCTTCCTCGTGCGAAGATCCTTGACATAAACAGAAGAGGGAGTAAATTCAACTGAAGCATTAGCATCATCAACAAGTTTTGAGACAGAAACAATGTTCTTTTGAATATTAGGTGCATGGATGACACTTGGAAGTTTAAGAGAGGACTTTGACATGTGTATAATGGCATTTCCAGTATGTGAAATTGTGTGATGAGATCCATCTCCTGTGACTATGCTATTCTTACCAACATAAGGAGTGAGAGTCAAGAGTTTACCTACATCACCCGTGACATGAGTAGCTGCTCCGGAGTCGACATACCAAATTCCTTTGTCATTTTGCTTCATATTCAATCTTGTCAAGGCTGCCAACAGCAACTCTTTTACTTCTCCATCCTTCCTAGCTTCTGCTTGTGGAGCTTTCCCTTTTGTTTTGAGGGTTAAACCAACAATTCGCTTTAATGTGTCATTTCTTGTTGCATAGGAAACATGTGGGAGTGGGTCTTTGTCCTTGTATATTGGGTGTTGGAAGTATGCCACGACCTCCATAGGTATTTCTCCCTTGGCCTCCTTTTCCTCGAAAAGAACTTCCTCGTCCTCGACCATAACTCATTCCCATAGCCAGCACATCTTGTGTTCCTGAATGCCCATGAGAATCTTCAGAAGATCCTTTCAGAGTCATCTCATATTGTAATAATTTCGCACGAAGATCTTCAAACTTTGGAAGTTCTGGTAAACATAGTAAGGTTGTCGTCATAACATGATAATTTGACCCCAATTCACTCAAGGTTTGTTGTACTTTATCTTTTTCACTGACAAGACACCCAACAACAGCCAGTTGGTCTGTGATGCTTTTCATTTTATTCAGGTATTCCATAATGGACATGGAATCTTTCTTCAGCATTTGAAACTCTCGCTTAAGAAACATAATTCTTGCCTCAGAAATTTGAGAATATGTATGAACTAGCGTATCCCACAGTTCCTTGGCCGAACAATCATCAGGAAGAGCAATAAGGACCTCTTGTGAGAGAGTTGAAGTGATGTATGCCACTAGTGATTGATTCATTTTCATCCAAGCAACATATTCTAGATTTTTGTGAAGAACAACAGATTGTTCTCCTTTATCGTCTGCTTTTTCCTGCGAAAGGAATTCTGGAGGGGGTGGAACCGATCCATCCAGATGACCAGAGAGATCCTGACTCTTTATAAATGGGATGATCTGTCTTTTCCTGGTTAAGAAATTGAGGTTATTCAGTTTTTCAGAAACTAGTCGACCGAGAAAACTTGAGGATAGACATGATTGCCCATAAGTAAAATCCATTTGAGGGAAAATCTAAACTGACACTTAGGTATATAAAAAGAAACAAAACAAAATAGAGGGTTCGGCTAACAGGACACTCAGCTGACAGGTGACAAAGTGAAGATTGAAGACAAGTTCAGTTCAGTTCACGGCTAACAGGACACTCGGCTGACAGGTGAACTTGAAGACAAGTTCACGTGATTTCTAGGTGCTGCAGAGAGCTCGGCTAACAGGCTGATGTACCAGGTGATACTCGGCAGTCAGAAAAACAAAAATAATTTCAGAATTTCAGAAACAATGAAAACAGTAGAGATTAACAGAGGAATCACAGATTAACAGAAATTTCAGAAGTGCAGATTGTAGAAAATCAAAGGAATCATAGTGATTCTGAAATAAAAACAGATTTACGTCACCACAGAGGTCGAGTTTTCTCACAGCAAGAAAGAACGACTCGGCTGAAGGATGATGAAGGAATGGAATGGAATGGAACAGGCGTGATTCTGGATGACAGGCGTGATGGAGAAAACTCGATCGTGGCTGAAGAAACAGGCGTGATTCTGGGTGACTGAAAGCAGATCGTGATTGGCAGATCGTGGATGGAGAGAACTCGATCAGACTTGGCAGATCGTGGCTGAAGAAGCAACAAAACTCGATCGTGGCTGAAGAAACAGGCGTGATTCTGGGTGACTGAAAGCAGATCGTGGATGGAGAGAACTCGATCAGACTTGGCAGATCGTGGTTGAAGAAGCAGGCTCGGTTCTGGATGGAGAAGACTCGATCAGACTCGGCAGATCGTGGCCTTCTAAAACAGACTCTGATACCATGTTAAAAGGGAGCCCTCGTTCAATTGTCCTGTCATCGAGCGAAAGAGAGAGAGGGAAGAGAGAGAGAGAGAAAAAAAGAGATTTCAGAGAAAGGTCGTCAGTCCATCGTGGCTGCACCTTTCATTCTATTTAAAAGTTAAGTGTATAAAACTAGGGTACAGAAATACCCCTTAACAACATGCTAATTTATAGTATACACTAATTGGATCTGGACCCGATCCATTATATAAGTGGATCG
Source organism: Nuphar pumila (assembly GCF_984573655.1). Classification (NCBI taxonomy): domain Eukaryota; kingdom Viridiplantae; phylum Streptophyta; class Magnoliopsida; order Nymphaeales; family Nymphaeaceae; genus Nuphar; species Nuphar pumila. Next base: position 14,135,981 of record NC_143255.1, read on the forward strand.
GGTCAGCCACATACACAATGACGACTTCTTTTCACCTTCACCCTATGTCACATAGGTGCAGGTGCGGGTACGGCAATGCGGCACTTTAAAAAAACTTGGGTGCGGGGTGCAGGAGGGTGTGTGTATATATATATTAATAATTTAATATATGTATATATAAAACTTAACCATAAACAAGCTCTCAATAAAAAAATATGTTTTTCACCAAAAACAATAAAAAATTTAGAAGTATTGCTTAATCAAATTTTTAATCAGGTATTGCTTAATCAGATTTGGATTTATATACATTTAATACAAAAGTCCATTCCAATGCAATTTTCACTTTTTTATTAATGCATTTAATACAAAAGTTTAACCTACTCAGTTCTCCCCATTTAATACAAAAGTACATTTAATACAGAATCTGACCTACTCGGCTCTCCCTATTTAATATATAAATTCATTCCAACGCAGTTTTAACTTTTTTTATTAATGCATTTATGACAAAGCTCTATCAAAAGTATAAAGGAATGTAATGGCTCAACTTTTTATGACAAAGCTTTTTAAAAATAGTAAAATAATGTATGTGGCTCAAAACATTTAATGCACAACGTTTCAAACTTTCAAAGCTTTGTTTATAGGATAAAACTTTAAATAATTAAAAAAATAGTATAACTATTTTGGACAAAAATAACCTTGGGTGCGGGTTGACCGCACCCATGGTCACATTGACTGCACTGGGTGCGGCACCCGCACCCCCACCCTCGTCAACGTGCGGCACCCACACCGGCATCACGTAGCGTCGATGCGGGTGCGGCGGCCTCTATGCCGAGTCCTTGTGACGTAGCCTTCACCTCATTTCATTTTTCTTCTTAGCAAACCTTCAATTATCACACCGTAAGTTTAAAGGGGAGAGTTAACTTGTATAGTTATTTTATATATATATATATATATATATATATATATATATATATATATATATATATGTATATATATATATGTGTGTATATATATATATATGTGTGTGTGTGTGTGTGTGTTAATATACATATATATTCTCTTAAGATTTTTATGTTTTTTCTTTCTTTGTATTTGTAATACGTCATGCCCATAAGGGCATTTTTGTTATTTTTTTAATAGGTCATGCACATGAGGGGCATTTTTGTACTTTTTATTTTTTATTTTTTTGAATCTGTTCTAGTCGTTGGGACTAGCCCAACTAGTTGTTGGGCTAGTCCAATGGATAGTTGGGCTAGCCCTCTTGCGCCCTCTATTTTCTTTATATATGGGATATATCTCATGTATTTGGTATGCTTTTCTTAAGCATTTTACAGTGAATAAAATATTATGTTTTTATATTGTTTGTGCTCTTTTGTGTGTGACCTAGTGGCCTTGTATTTACCCATTGGTGGCTAGTGTATTGCCTTTGTGGCCTTGTGCTTGAACACTTTCTTGTATGCTCTTAGTAGCATTGTGAGTGTATTTTTATTTGAGATTTCACTACACCCTGGCCTAGGCACAAGGACATTTTAGTCATTTATTATTATTATTACATGTATTTTGTTATTCTTTTATATATATATAATTATATATGTGTGTATTTTCGTGATTTTTTCTGTGAAATGATGAAAACATACTTAGTTAATTATACTATATATATAATGTTTTATATATGCATGTTGGTGCTACTTTGCTTTTGGGATTTTTTCAGTGAAACGTTGAAAGCATGCATAGTTAATTTTAATTGATTATGTTTTTTACATGTATGTGTTAATTTGTTTCTGATAATTTTTTCTGTTAAAGGCTGAAAGCGACAAATATATGTATGATTTTATTTGTATATATGTGTGTTTTTTTGTGAATTTTCTATAAAAGCCTGAAAGCATGTGTAGTATGTGTTACTGGCTTCTATGAATTTTTCTGTGAAAGTCTATTTTTTTTATATATATAAATTATATATATATATATGAGAAGGGAGTAGCTGACTGTGGTCTTAGGTGCCTATGACAGCCTACCACAACCGAAGGTGGATTTCTGAGTTGTTTTTCCCAAATCTGACCAAGCAGATGTGTTCAACACTTGGATAGTGTTTTTTCAATAAAACAATAGGATTTTTTAAGCCTTGAATTTTTATGATACAACAACAACAACTACTACGGCTTCATCCCAAAATAATTGGGGTCGGCGATATGAACCAAAAAAGAAAATCATTATGGGTCTTCCACATGAATCCTTCTCCTCCAATCATTTCTATCCAATGCCATGTCCTCGGTGAGGTTCAAAGCATTCATATCATTTCCTATCACCTCCATCCATGTCTTCCTAGGCCTACCCCGACCTCTTTTAACTAATATATTTTCCCATTTTTCCATCCTTCTAACTGGAGCATCATTAGGCCTTCGCCGAATATGTCCAAACCACCGTAAACGATTCTCTCTCATCTTATTTTCAATGGGTGCAACGCCTACCTTCTTACGTATCTCCTCGTTCCGAATCTTATCTTTTATTGTATTTCCACACATCCATCTTAGCATACGCATCTCAGCTACACTCATTTTTTGAATATGATGTCTCTTGGCAGCCCAACATTCTGTACCATATATTAAAGCAGGCCTAATAGTCGTCCTATAAAACTTTTCCTTCAACCGCAAAGGCATTCTACGATCGCACAACACACCAGTTGCACTTTTCCATTTCATCCACCCAACCTTTATCCTATGATTTACATCTCCATCAATTTCTCCATACTTTTGAATGATAGATCCCAAATATTTGAAACAATCATCCACCGGTATTTCTTGCTCACCAAGCTTCACTACACTCCCATCACTACTTCGTTGCTTACTAAACCGACATTCTATGTATTCTGTCTTACTCTTACTCAACTTAAAACCTCTTGCTTCCAATGTCTGTATCCATAATTCTAACTTAGCATTAACCCCAGCTCTAGACTCATCAATCAAAACAATATCATCAGCAAACAACATACACCACGGCACATTTTCTTGAATTGATCTCGTAAGCTCATCCATCACTATAGCAAATAGGAAAGGGCTGAAAGCAGATCCTTGATGTAACCCAACCGTTATAGGAAAATTGGTTGTCACCCCTCCACAAGTGCGAACATTGGTTACTACTCCTTCATACATATCTTTAATTATTCTAATGTACTTGAGAGAAACACCTTTCTTCATCATTGTCCACCAGAGAACGTCCCTAGGTACTCTATCGTATGCCTTCTCCAAATCAATAAAAACCATATGCAAATCTTTATTTCTCTCTCTATTTCTCTCGATAAGTTGTCTAAGAAGATGTATAGCTTCTATAGTTGATCTTTCAGGCATAAAACCAAATTGATTCTCCGATATCATGACAACCTTCCTCAACCTAGACTCAATCACTCTCTCCCAAAGTTTCAGAGTATGACTCATGAGTTTTATACCATGATAGTTTGTGTAATCTTGTATATCACCCTTATTCTTATATAGATGCACCAAAGTACTCTTCCTCCACTCATTAGGCATCTTATTTGTCCGCCAAATCTTGTTAAAAAGATTTGTCAATCATTATAAACCTTTCTCTCCTAAGCATTTTCAAGCCTCGATAGGTATACCATCTGGGTCAACTGTCCTTCTTGATTTCATTTTCTTCAAAGGCTCTGCAATTTCTTTCTTTTGAATCTTGCGCATGAAGTCACGATTCATCTCATGAAAAGGAATAGAGAAGTCTCCAAGATCCTGAGCATGACTTTCATTAAATAGCTTATCAAAATAATCTTTTCATCTCTCCTTAATCTCCTCATCTTTGACTAAAACCCTTTGTGTTTCATCTTTGATATATCTAACCATACCCAGATCCCTCGATTTCCTATCTCTCATCTTTGCAAGCCTATAAATATCATTCTCGCCTTCTTTGGTATCCAACTTGTCATAAACCTCCTTATATACCTTATTCCTCGCGTTCCGAACTACTTTTTTTAGCTTCCTTCTTTGCTATCATATACTTCTCCAAATTCTCATTATCACGACTCTTACTTAGATTTCTATAACACTCTCTTTTAACCTTAATAGCTAATTTGACATCCTCGTTCCACCACGATGTATCCTTACCTAGCGGTGCACCACCTTTAGACTCACACAATACCTCCTTAGCCACCTTTCTCATGCCACCCGCTATCTTATTCCACATTGATTATGAATCCTCCTCGAGACACCAATCAGTTTCCTTAACTACCTGCTCTACAAACATTCCTTGTTTAGCTTCTTTCAGTGCCCACCACTTAATTCTAGGATCTATCCTATGTCTATCCCTTTTGCGGCATTGTCTAATTCTAAGATCTAAAATTAAGACTCTATGTTGTGTAGCTACACTTTCTCCCGGTATAACCTTACAATCGATGCAACAACCCCTATCTCTCTTTCTAAGTAGGAAAAAATCTATCTGACTCGTATTAACCCCACTTTTAAATGTTACTAGGTGAGAATCCATCTTCCTAAACCAAGTGTTTGCTAAGATCATATCATAGGACAAACCAAAATCTAAAATCATTTCTCCACTTTCGTTTCTTTCTCCTATACCATAGCCTCCATGGATACTCTCAAAACCGTCCCTACTAATGCCTACATGCCCATTAAGGTCACCGCCGATGAAAAGCCTTTCTCCATAAGATATCCCTTGTACTACTCCATCTAAATCTTGCCAAAATTGACGCTTAATGGAATCATCTAAACCTGCTTGAGGTGCATAAACACTAATAATATTAATAATATTTGTACCTAATACTAATTTAATAAGTAAAATCCTATCACCCTTCCTACGGACCTCAACTACATTATCTATAAACTCACGACTCATAGCAATCCCTACTGCATTCCTATTCCTATTTATTCCTGTATACCAAATCTTATATCCCCAAGGTTCTATCACTTTTGCTTTCTCACCTACCCATTTGGTCTCTTGTAGACATAAAATATCAATCTTTCTCCTACACATAACATCTACTAACTCCACCAACTTACCAGTTAAAGACCCTATGTTCCAAGAGGCTAACTAATTTTATGGTCTTGGACTAACTTCTTTACCCCCACCCGTCCAACAAAGTGAGGGAACCCTTGCCTATTTGACACCACACCCGGGCGCCGGTGTGACGCGTCGCTTCCGGGAGACGACCTAGCAACCCTTGCCCATTTATCACTGCCTCCGGGCCTATAGAGTACAGTGCGTCGCTCAGTAGGGAACGCCCCAACGAAATTCTCATATTGGTTCATATTCATAGGGTATGACTAAGTTTTTATGTTGGCTGTCACAGACCTACCGCAACCCTCCTCCTTTATTCGGGCTTGGGACCGGCAGTGTATAACTAAACAGTTATACACAGGCGGAGTTCCTTGAATTTTTATGATATTCATAAAAAATTTACAACACCGATTTTCAAACCTTATAAAAACCTACTTGCGCATCAGAGTCGAATGATGCAAGAGTCCATTTCTATAAAATCAAACACGTAGAACACATCTGCACAGTAAGATTCAAGAAAAGCATGAAAAAGAACCTTTTGGAATCCTCGTAAGCAGCAGTAAGCACAAATCGGTGTAGGCAGCTATTTTACTATATATATATATATATATATATATATATATATATATATATATATATATATATATATATATGTGTGTGTGTGTGTGTGTTAAAATCAATTTTTCAGTGAAAGGCTGAAAGCATAACATCGAGAGAGAGAGAGAGAGAGAAACATCATTTTGTCGATTATATTGAACATGTTATGAATCATTGAATATATATATATAGAGAGAGAGAGAGAAACGAGTAACGTCGGATGTGCATAACATTGAACGACATTGGACGCAATGCTGAGCATTGGATTTGTGCAAAAAAACAGTGTATTTTACAAAAAAAAACACTGTCCGCCAATGAATCAATGCGTGATCAGCAGCAGATAGCAGTCCGATAACAGTGGACACTTTGTGCATCCACTGTTACGCCCTACTCCTCTCTCTCTCTCTCTCTCTCTCTCTCTCTCTCTCTCTCTATATATATATATATATATATATATATATATATATATATATATATATATATATATATAGTGTGTGTGTGTACATTCTGGTTATGTATATTTTGTGAAAGCATGTATAATTTTGTATTTGTGCAATGAAAACATCTTATTACTAAAAGAATTAAACATATTTTTATGTACACAATGTATACTTTTTTATTTTTTAATTGGGGTACTGACTAATCCTGACTAGTCCCACATAGTCCTCAACTAGTCTTTTTAAGGGTCTACCGATTAGGCACTGCCTAGTGCTTTTGACTATATAGAAAGCAATTGAAAGAATAATTATGAGAATTTTTCTCTCTTTTTTAGAATGATTTTTTCTCTCTTGAGAAGATAGCAAATCAGATATGTGCCACTGCCAACCCATTGCAAAAACTATAAAATCAGTTACAAACTTGAGGTTTAAGATTCACACTTACACTGTCCCTGCAACGCGGGTACTGACATGACTCATGCTTGATGGGATAAGCTTTGCTAGACCAAAATCAGAAATTTTAGGGTTAAGGTCTTTATCAAGAAGGATGTTGCTAGCTTTTATATCTCGATGAACAATATGTGGTTTAACTTCCTCGTGTAGAAATGAAAGACCACGGGCAACTCCAATGCAGATTTTACAACGAACCTTCCAGTTAAAATCAATTCCATTGTGGAGTCCACCTGATGCATATTAATCATGTTATATTTCTTTTGAAATATATGATGTACATCGACCATGTCACTGTATATTTCTTATAAGATGTATGTTAAGTTGTTAACCCTCTACCGAAAAAGGACAAAATATTCTTAGAGGGAATGCTATACATACTAGGATTAGAAAAATTACCAAGAAGGGTGTGAGAGAGGTCATTATTTTCAACATAACCATAGACCAGCATCCTTTGATCTCCTTCCACGCAGCAACCATGAAGCTTAACAAGATTTTCATGCTCAACATTGGAGATGACAGTAATCTCAGTCAAGAATTCTCGTACACCTTGATTTGATTCAGCAGAAAGGACCTTAACAGCAACAAGTGTACCACCTTTAAGCGTACCCTGAACGTGAAGTACAAGATGAATTGAGGCATCAGGAATCATTAGCCTTAATTCCACAAAAATCCTCAGCAGGATATTGCAGAATCATTTTAGTTGTGTTGCAACCAAAGAACTGTTCAAAGGATTAAACACTTGCAATAGATTTTACCTTATAGACAGAGCCGAAACCCCCTTCTCCTATTTTATTATCAAGACTGAAGCCATTAGTAGCACTTCTCAGTTCCTTGTAAGTGAATATTTTGACATCTTGGATGCCTGAAACTTCTGAAGTACTAACAAGCAATCAACAATAAAATCCTCCATTGGTTTCTTCAAGATATTTCAAGAAGTACAGGAGTTCCATTGGATGTCATGGTATCATAAAGTTCATTCAGAATCTCAAGTTGATTTAGATATTAAAACTTACAGCAACAACATTCTAACGACATTACTCAGACAAACCCCTAAATGAATGACATGCATACCTTGCATAGCTTCATCTTCATCCCTAGTTTGTTTCAATTCAGAGGAGCTTGTTCTTCCAGACAAAAATGAGAAACACATCATAACTGTCTGAAGGTGAAATCTTTCTCTATGTTTGTTGCAACATTTCATCCAACCTCCAACAATTATCCTGCAAAAGACAAGCTATTGATTGTAAATAATGTGACTGTCAACTGAAAATTCGTACTCGGACTTTCTTACCACCAAAGAAAGCACAATATTTTCACCATGGATTATGGCTACATATGTGTGCAGCAAAAGATATCCATTCATATGCCTCTCAAATAAAACTTACAGGTGTTTTCAATCTTACACATTTCCAAGCTGGTTCTAGCTCATAGAGGATAAAATGATGAAGGAAAAAATTATGAGATGGGAAACAGAATGGTTTGTTTTCTTTCTTTTCACTTTTAACAGTTCATTTCTCACAATTTTAGCTTTTTGAAAGAGGGATTGGACCATAGTTAATATGCTATCATGGCATTCACTGGATGCCCCTGGTAATACTAAAGACAAACGTTTGAACACCAAGTATTTTCCTAAGCATAGAACCAGAAGGAGAACTTTTAAGAGCAGAAATAACTCAGGATTAGCATTAAGATCCAAAATGACGCTGCATATGTTGACAACTACAACTTCAATTATAACTTTGTTCACTACAAGGTACCATTTGAATCCTTTGGATCTGAAATCCAAGGCATCGGATTTGGCATGGAGCCCACTCCAAATCCAAACTTTTCAAACACTGAATCTCAGATCCCCCATTTTCCGATCTCTGACATTCATGTTCAAGTTCAAAACAAGAGAAAAAAAGAAAAAGATAAAACTTCTGACACATGTTGCTAACTCTCAGAATAAGTTTTTTGTTTGGAATACATCATTATTTAAGGGCCATCAAGTATTTGCAGGTGTCTCTCCATGATCCAGAACCATTTACATTTCATATAAGACTTTACTTCCTACGCTCTTCTTTTCAACATCAACAAAAAAGTAACTTTTGATTTGTGTTTGTTTATAAATATCCTTCACTGTGTTTCATGTTTATCCCACAATCGCCAGAGAGGTGGTTCACTATAGCCTGCTAGATATGTTTAGTCTATGGTTACATAGTTGGTCAACCTCTAAAAGTTAAATACTACTGTAGCCTACTTGTGACCTATGTCACACGGACTCTTCTAACAGGGCACCTCACCGGCGTCGCACCCGCACACAGGTGGGTGCGACACTTGGACACAGCTTCCTTTATGTTAGGTGAAGTCAACCGCTCTGAGGTTCATTTCTATCCAAAAGTAGATTCAGTTAACCCTAATCAAATCCATTTTTATCTATATTATATATAAATACATAAATGCACACAAATACACATAGTGTTAACTTAAAACTGTTAAAAATTATATATATATATATATCCTTCCCGCACCCCAGCACCCAAGTTTTTTTTAAATTGCCGCACCGCCGCACCAGCACCTATGTGACATAGCTTGTGACCATAGAGCTGTAAGACTCTACTTCGGACCAATGTTTCAAATTTCTTAAATATAACAGATTAAACAGTGTTAGTCATACTTATCTACATGGTCGTCGTATGCTTTCACACACAAATGGTTTGTGTGTACTACGAAGATTCATAATGATGCCTTCTTGATGGTTCATTATCTTGAATCTGATGAAAGATTGGGAAAGAACAAAATCTAAGAATCCATAACAGTGAGAAAAGAAATGCAAGGCCTAAATGAAACCTCCTAATATGAGAAACACTCTAGATAACATGACCACTCTAGATAGGAGAACAATAAGGCGGCACCAAAAGGTCCAAAACTCCAACAGATGAGACATAGATATCAAATTTTAACCCATTAAGCACAAAAAGAAATGTTGCATCCGAAAAAGTTAAGTCATTAGATGTTAGATTAAGAACAAAATAATTGTGTACCGGCTCTTCTTTTTTCATGTTTTCTTAATGAAAGGAAGATTATCAACAATATAGTTTTGATGGTGAGTGATGACGAAAAGCTACAGGCATAAGGTTTATGAAAATGATCAACACACGTGAAGTAAGCAATGAATGTCACACCAAGAAGATGGAACCATGTTCTTTAGCCATGCCATAGACAAAGCTGAAAGAAATTCAGCCTGAAAAATAGGCACAGAGAAGCATTGGCAAAATTGTTACTCCAAACAGAAAAAATAAATGAAAAGGATCTGCGTATTGTGCAAATTGCTGAGTTTCATGGTTGCAATCAGGACAGCAAGAATGCTGCGGAATGGCATGAGCTCTAATACAAAAATTTGTAGCCTTCTCATATGACATTTACAGCTATAGGCATGTTGGGAATATATATGAGCCTGGAATTTGACCATGTATTCCATGAAAAGAGGCCACTGTAAACCGCAAAATGCATCAACTTGTGTACTACAACTTCCGTTCAGCAACTGCTTGATAGAGATTAACATTATAATTGAAACATCAGCCACATGCCTACAGTGTCACAGACTTCCATGGAAACCCTGTTACTCTGTATGTCACTATACGACACAAGGTGGCAGCACTATAGGTTTATATGAAGAGGACTCTATTGGCATGAGGATAGAATCTGATTGCCAAATGCTTTGCTTGAGACTTTTCCAGACACATTGTTCAGTCACGCAGTTTACTTTGGATACTGAAGGCAGAAACTTTTTGTGCCATATGAATTGGCAACAAGACGCCCTGAATGCATAAAAGGGACTTATCTTAGAGAGTGTAGCCCAAGTTTACAATTAATCAGGAACCCATGGCAAGCATGATACCATGTTGGCAGAAGCACAGAACACTAGTTCCATCATATAAGCCAAAAATAAAACGCTCCAAAAAAAAACTGTTGGCTTTAACATACGACACAGCATGAACAAGATCAAGACCTCCATCATGTATGCTAGATACACACAGAAAATTTGAAGCTTTCCAACTTCTATAACAGCAACGGAATTCCTCAAAGTATTTAATTTTTGTACCTTCAAGAGAAAAATTACCATATTTAGAGATACTCTTTATTGATCAATACATTAGACATGGAATCACCCACCTTGTCACTCCAAAACACCACCATCACCCGAAAACAGGTATTTAAAAAGAAGACGAGAAAAAAAAAAGGAAAAGAAATACCATCATCAAACACAAACGCAAACAAAAAACTCGTCTATGGAAAACTGAAAAGTTCCTTTGAAATTTTCCAAAAAAAAAAAAGGAAAAAAACAGGACAGATTCATTTCAGAAGCCAGACTGGAACACCAACCTAAATACCTAGTTCATAGATTCCACATACAGCATCACCAATTTTATTCAATTGCAGCCCAGTAAACGAACAACTTTTTTATTTTTTTGAGAAAAATCAGCATAACCCATCACACCAGAACAGAAAAAGGAAGCAAAAAAGGTCACCTACAGGATGTATGTGCCGTGCAGAGCATAGGATCAGACAGAAGCGCACCTTGTGATGATTTACAGTTTTACATCCCACATTGATCTGTTACCATGGAAATTTCCTTCCAGAAGGAGAAAGGGAAAATGTCAACCGCTGTGTGAGCAACCAATTCAAACAGGCATCCACCCAACTTGTTTTTATAAGTTTCAGCTTGATGCAGCGAGGGAGGGAAGAACAGGTAACCTTGATGTTGACTGACGAGGCACGATCCTCGTGTTCGTGCGATGCGCAGAAAGTCGTATACCGTGGGACTCTTTTTTATATATTTTCAATATGGTCTTCAATCAAACAAGGGATCATACTTAGAACCTGGGTCTGAATCCATTCCGTCCTGCATCATTAGTCGGCTTTGACAACTTGTTATCTCGGGGTGGCAATCGGGTCGGGTTGGCGTGTCAGCATACCTCAACCCGAACCCAACCCGTTTATTAAACGGGTCGGCTGTGGCAAACACGAACCTGACCCGTTTAATAAACGGGTAACCCGACACGACCCACCAACCCATTTAATAAATGGGTTGGGTCGAGTAAACGGGTTCTCAGGTTCGCGGGTCGGGTTGGCAGGTCGGGTTGGCGGGTTGGCAGACGAGTTGGCAGGTCAGCGGGTCGGGTTGGAGGGTTGACCCACCCGCCTAACCCGTTTATTAAACGGGTCAGGCGGGTTGGCATACCCCTAACACGAACCCGACCCGTTTAATAAACGGGTTAGGCGGGTCGACCTGTTTATTAAACGGGTTCATTTTTTCCAAACCCGAACCTGCCTAAGAGGCGGGTTGGCGGGTCGTGTCAGGTTTTGCCACCCCTACTCTACAGTAAACATTTAAATCAGACACATTAAATGTAAAAGAAAGATGCTAATTTTCAGACAGCCCAAGAAGGTAAGATCGGTCAAATAAACCCGTTAGCCGAAAAAACCCAGTCTCCTGGGTGAAAAGGAGAACTATTTTATGATCCTTAAAGACAAATGTGTAAGTATTTCTACGATCATCATGAATAGTCTTACGATCAAACTGCCAGAGACGTCCCAATAGAATGTGACACGCACTCATAGGGTGATGGGTAATACTCCCAATGAAGAACCACACACTTCATTGTGGTAATACTTCAAATGGAGAACCGAACTAGACAACGCAGGGTAATGGGTACCTCGTTCACTTTCTTGAACCATGTCATCTTATAAGGTTGGGTCATTTTTTCTGTTTTTAAGTTCAAGGTGGATACCACACTCTCGAACATCGTATTCTCGCACACCCCAATATCAATAATAACATCACATGCATGCCCCGCACAGTTGCATCAGGTTCTAAAAATATTATTCCACAACCATTTTGTCAGGTTCGAGTCTCGGGATGTGGCCAAGACATGACGGATGGTTAACAAATTTTCAAGGCTGCCATTAAACTCTACGACTTTCATCTCGTCATCTCCCTCAATAGTTGACTCACCCTCGTTATCACTATCGGACGCGGACTCAACAATGCCCTTTGCTAGATGGGTGTTCCTATTCATGGTGGGACATTTGGACACAATATGACCTAATTCTTGACACCTAAAACACTGAACGGTGGACTCACTGGGCTGACTCTTGGATCAAGTATGGTACGTGGGTCCAAACTGACCGGGTTTGCTAGGGTTAACTCCTCGGGTGGACTTTGGGTCTTCTTTCCTAGAAGAGCTCGCTCCTCTGGTTGGGAAACTCGACTTGGGTTGACTGGGTTGATCACTACGGGTTGTCGTATGTTCTTGCCTCCTTTTCAATTTCTCCTCCACATTCATGGCATAACTGCTTGCCTGATCTAATGACTCGACTGTGATACAACTGAAGTCGTCAGAAATAGCAGAATAGAGACCAGAAATATACCTCATGACCTGCTGGCGGGTGTTCTCCTCGATCTGCACTCGTAAGGAAAGACGATGGAACTCAGCAATATAATATGCCACAGTATTAGTGCCTTGACGCAGGGTCAGGTACTCCTTGTAAGCTCTCTTGGCGTGATCTGACGGTATGAACTTAGATTGTATCAATCACTGCATCTCCTCCCAAGTTTGTACGCGGTCCAATCTTTGTCGCTCCCTCGACCTCTGTATCTAAACCCACCATGTTTGTGCTAGGCCTGTCAACCGAGTAGAGGCTAGGGAGACACGACAATGCTCAGTGACATCGTGGTAGTCAAAGAACTGGATGACATATGACCAATCAAAGAACTGCTCTGAATCGAACCGACCTGCGAACTTTGGGAGCTTCACCCCGTACGTGAAGGGACGCTCTGGTGCTCTCTGTTGATGGGCCTCCACTATGCCTGCGGGGTACTCATTCCAGAAAGTATCATCGTCCCACACTGCTTCATCGTTGCGGTCATGCTCGCTTGATTCTGGTGGCTGGTGTTGACGTACTCCAGCGGGGGGTCGACGCTCAAGTCGCACTTGTCCCTGCTGAATCTGCCTCAATCTGGCTTGCCCATGGGCGGGAGCCATCTGCGGCCGACGTTGGGGCACCAGGATGACAAGAGGTCCAAAGTAAGGTGGATGGGTATGTTGGGTCTCGGGCTCTAGGTGGGTAGGAATGGTATAACATGGGTTTGGGTTAGGATAGTGGTGTTGGGTCGGATACGGTATAGGGTTCTGGATCAGGGTTGGGTTGATGGGTTGGTTCGGGTTCGAGTATAGGGTCTGGTTGGTATAATATTGGGTTAATTCGCTCGATTGGATGTGGATCGGGTCTATTCCTAAACTACTCGTCGGACCCAGATTTGGATAGGTTGGATCGAGGATCGAGTTGTGGAGATAAAAGACTTGGTTTAAATTTGATCCACGATCCATATGATTATGGGTCTAGTTTTGACCCGACTCAAATCCAAAATGGAGCTCCATTCGGGTCTGATTTGGGTTTGGGTTAGTATGGGATCCATTTTATGGGTCAAAACTAACGGGTTGGGTCTGGTTCAGGGCGAACCATGATCCAAACCTAACTGGGTAGGTCGGGTAAGTAGGTTCAGAACTCGAACCCGCTTCTGGGGACCCAAAGGATGGTCCACAAGACCCAGGCCCCATGTTCACGAACTCGGGTCTGGACCCTCTCGGATCCAGACCTATCCATATGCCCCCCTGCTCCTGCTCATGGGTTTGTCGCTTTATGGCTCCTGCGTGCAGGCTCAAGGGGGAAGGTCACAGCCTTCTCGGGTCAAGCAGAGGAATTTGGGTCCCCTGCAATTCCCAGGGGAGTGTTGGAACCCTGCAGGTCTGACCCCCCTTGTGGCGCGGGTTCCCTAGCGCGAGGCCACAATCCCAGGCCTACGGCAGGACCCAGCGTAACGTTGTGGTCCTGCAGCTCAAGCCCAGCCTGCAATGTCGTGGCAGGGACTCGTTGTCGCACCTTGCTGATTTGGTGGAAGAGAACCCAGAACTGGGCAACCCACAATTGTAACAGGGTCCAATTGGAGAGGGTGTACCGGATAAAAATTGTTGTGTCTTGCATCCTTGTGCAGAGTCGGTTCAACATCTTCCTGACATGCCACGATCTGGAGTGTCGATGAGGCTGGATCGACGACGGTAATATCATTGGAGTTGTTCACGCACGTGCCTAACTCGGTCAATAGCACCACATGTGCGTCTACCTTGGATTTAAGGCCACCCATCCGCACTTTGACCTCGTCCATACGCTTTGACAGACCGAATATGTCCTTACTGACACACATCATACCTTCTTGAACTTTGGTCATCATGGCCATCAGCTGCGCCATTGGATCTTCGTTGTCAGTCGCCTCTCACTTGTTTCCATTTGCTAGATTGCTCCTCGCCTCTTGAACCATACTAGTGACGAAGGAGGAGACGCTGGGCTATGATACCTGGGCTATGATACCACTTTGATGAAGCTAGGGAGGAAAGAACAACTAACCTTGATGTTGACTGATGAGGCATGATCCTTATGTTTGTATGATGCACAAAAAAATAAAGACCTTCTCAGTCGTATACTGTGGAAAGGATCAGCTCTGACGCACTTGACTGGGGGAAATAATGGCATGGCCTTCCTAGTCGTGGGAATGTCCTTTGCACGCAACCCTAGAGGGCTTTTAAAGGCCTCATCTGGATCCGAGTCTTGGGTCCTATTGTATGAGTCTGGGTCTATCCTGCCCTGCATCACAGCTACAACCTTTGAATGAATATATAATGAATTAAGTGTTTGCCATACGTGATTATGCAGAAAAACAAAACTAGTTACTTTCTTTCATAACTCAGATTCATAACTAAAATCATTGCTTACTTTTATCTTCAGTTATCTAAATACCTACCACCCTTTAACCAGGGTTAATAATTTTGCCAATTAGCCTCATCAATATAGATGATCTACCCTTTTTCTCTCTTTCCCTCCCTTTACTTGCAGTACACGTTTAACTACCATCTATGAGCCAAATATGTCTATATGTGAATTGATTATGTGACTGGAACTAAGTTATCCAAAGTGTCAATCTGAACAATATTCGAGTCAATCCGAACTCAACTCGTGTGAGTCGTGTGACATAACATTTAAGTCAGGTTTGGACTATGATGTTTGATATATATCCAACCCCCTCCAGCGACCCGCGTGTTTTTTTATATTTTTTCATGTAAAAAGTTGTATTTTAAATGCCCTCCAAATTAAGTAAGTTGGATAAGGAGTCTTTGCACTTCTATTTTGAAAAATTTTCAAATATCGCCCAAACTTTTAGGTATAATTCATGGGCACACCAAAATTTGAGAATTTACAAATTTACTCAAGAAGTTTTTCTTTGCATTAATCAAATTCCCCAATCATGAATTAATGTTGGGTTGTTATTGGGTTAGCACTAACTCATGTTTTAAATTTATCATTTTACTATTGTGGTGGTCAAACAAGATGTATTCAATGTAAAAAAAACTCTATAGAATACAATAATACTCAAACTTTTAACTTCTCCCATATAAAAGAAAAACACTAGCCACTACACCAACTAAGCATTTATTTAAAAATTTTAAAATATATATAGCCATATCTAAATTCTAGCAAGCAAATCAATTCAAAGGAAGCAGATCAGGTCATGCTTAACATGAGCGTTTTTGCTCATGCCAACATCGTGGCCATCCGATTTGCATTTTAAAAAACTTAAAAGTCAACAAAACCACGTGACATTCATCCAAAATGCAAACAGACGGCCACGATATTGGCATGAGCAAAAATGCTCATGTTCAGCTTCCTCAATTCAATCATGATCAACCCATTGATAACGTAACCAATTGGATGTTTGGTATGCATGAAGTTTCAAGTTTTAAAATTCAGCCGTGGTTGTGTTGTCATGAGATAAGTCATTGTTAAGTTGATTGGTTTTAGGGTGGTTGTGTGTCCCACCTATCAGGTTATACCCAAACCCAACCAAATAATAACTTTTCTTATTCAAGTTTTGCTGGGTCATAAAAATAGAATCTCAAACTCGCATAATTTCATAAATTTATTTTATTCAAAGTACATAACTTGAAAAAAATCATGTCCCAAACCCTAGCCACATATTGCTTAGGTTGGGTTTGGTTCGATCAGAATATTTTTTTTGGGTTGGTGCTTTTCATGCCCATACCCAAGAATTTGGATTCAGGTTGGGCTAGGTACCATATACAAACCCGACCTGTTCACAAGACTAGATTTGCTTACTGGAATTTAAACTTGGTTAAATAACGATTTTTTTTTAAAACTGTTACTGATTAATCATTTGGTGTAGTGGGTAGTATTTTATTTTATATTGGGAGTCTATTTGCAATAGTTGACATTTTAAATTAAATAAGTTTTCATGACAGCCCATAGTCTTGCAATAATTGGCATCTTACAGTAAACAAGTTTTGTTGATAGCCCATAATCAAACTTTGTTCAGACTTTTAGAATAGGGGTAAATTAATAACTCATCTCATAAGTTACAATAGTAAATGATAAATTTAAAACATGAGGTGGTGTTAACCCAAATTAAATCCAACGTTGACTCGTATATACTCAAAGGCTCACTCTTCAAGACCATCTCACCTCACATTTCCCGTGTGTCTATGCATCACTTTTGTATTTTATGGGTACTGCTTGGTTAATTTATGAATACAAGTTGAATTCTTGGACACTATGCCTTAGCTCCATTTTGATTGTTTTTCTCGGTGTTGCTTGCATGCTCTTTGGTAATTGCCTACCACACTGCTAACCTTTGTGGCTTCGTGTGTGGCCATCTCTTTCGGGTTGTTGTTTGCCCACGAGTATCTAGTTTCGTTGGGCCTTTCAAGTATTGAAGGCACTAAATGTGCATTCGCTTCAATGTGGTGGCCTTCGATAGTTGCTTCTCACACGTAGTTGTTGCTACTTGTTGCCTTTTCTCGAAGCACCACCTTACACCACTCTCGGGTTGCTCTAGTGTGCCGCTTTTACTCGCAAGCAAGTCTAGTATGCATCCTAAGTGCCGCATTATCTTTAGAAAAAAAAGCCGTAACAACTGATATCGGAGATGCTTTTAGTGTACACATGAATTAGACCCAAAAGTAAAAGTTTGTAAAGTATTTGAAAATTTCTCTCTATTTCTTAGGTATGACATAACCGAAGTATGAACCCAGACCCAACTGCTTGTGGGTTTGGGTGCACCAAATGGGTCAAAGCCCTGACGTGAACATACCTCATCCTACATCCCAAATTCAAAATCATACCTACATACTTTTATCTCATATCCATAGTAAGTATTCACCCTTTAACCATGTTTTCCTATACTCTCTCTCGTCCATCCTCCACGCTAAGAAGTTGACAATCTTTTGTACTTGGTACAATTAATTGGTGCAGTCAATGCCCAACTTTTTCTGTTTCACATTTTGATCATCATTTTCTATTCCCTTTAAGTGGAAGCAGATCAGGTCATGCTGAACATGAGCCTTTTTTCTCATGCTGACATCGTGGCCATCCTATTTGCATTTTAAAAAGATCAAAAGTCAGCAAAGCCACGTGGCATTCATCCAAAATGCAAACAGACGGTCACGATGTCCGCATGAGCAAAAACACTCATGTTCAGCATGACCTGATCTGCTTCCCCCTTTAAGTAGGCAGTTGGTATGCCTCCAACCAAACTCTACTGACCTGATTATCTGCAACTTTGAACAGAACTGGGTACCTGTGTTCTCAGCTATCTATAACTGGAAATATTGAATAAAACTTGGTGACCGTGTTTTGGCCAGGGTCCGCTCAAGAATAGCTGAGGCCCTAGGCATATTTCATTGGAGGCTCATATTTCTCCATATTTTTTATTCTTTGGAGGTCCTCATCATGAGGCACATGCATGTGCCATGTTTCACTGGAAGCCCTCAGCATATGAAAGATAAGCGTTATATATATTTTTTTCATTTGAGGCCCTAGGCTATAATCGACCCCCCAGCAATAAAAAATAATTAAAATTAATCAATGCAGTCTATTAAAAATCAGGTGGGGATCCAACTTATTAAAAATCCTGGACGTGAAAGTGCCTTTTATGTGGCTCATGTAACATAAAATTGTGGTTGGTCATTGTTGTCCCAACTACTCTTGTCAAAGGGTACACACTTTGATTCCTTCGTGGGGTCATCTCCAAATATTCCATCCAATTAAAAGAAATAAAAATAATAATAAATAATGGAATACAACTACGGCTTGCAAAACAACCAGAATGAAGCCAAACCGAAGGTGTTAATTCAGTTCAATCTTGTGGCAAGTCTAGCCGAGCTTGAGCTGATGAGGAGACCAAATTATATAAGCCAAGCTTGAGCTGGCTTACTGAAAAAATACATTCTTTAGAATTAAAGTAATAAAATTTTGACTCTAAATAAATTTGCTTATTTAAAAAATAAATACTTTGTTTGAAAACTGTAAGCAACGAGATTTGAACTCTGAACTTATTATTTGCTCGACAAGCATTTCAGCCATCTATACTCTATAATATAAATAAAAATCTAGAAAAAAATTTAAAAAAAAAACACCTAAGTTTTTTATATTTTCAAAAGCACGCCTAAACCTTTGGATGGTTAATTAATTAAAATGACCCATGGTTTACTTCTATCAAAGTTCTCATTCAATATATGCTGTAATTATCAAATTTTAGGCGTGTTTTATTATTGCCAAAACTTTAGGTGTGTTTTCTAAAAAAACCAGAAAAAATATTGTTTTGAGGGTAATTCATAACTATATTTTATAGGCTCAAGATAACCCAGGTTAAATTGATGAAAATGTGTTTTTGATTAAAGAAGCACATTTTTGTGTGTATTTTTAATATAGCCAAGATTTAGGTGTATTTCTGAAAATTTAATACTTGTTACCAGTTAGTCAGATTCAGTAAACAAAGGAGATCCAATTTCGGATCTGAATCCCATGTTAGCATTTGTGCATGTGTACATGAAGCCCATTTGAATCCGACACTAAGTATGACATGATCCACACTCTTACCCATAATTGTATATTTAATTAATTACAGTAGATAGGTAACTATATCAAGATATGGGCATTCCTCATCCGAATCTGATTATCCAAATCCAGTGCTAGTCCAACCCATTTGCATCGTCCAAATTTTGTCAAGTCTTTAATGGGTTCCATTAATTTGGATCCACGACCCAACTACAAGATCAGTGGGACCTTGGAAACTTGATCCGAGTAATTGATGCTCACAAACGATGACGGGTTGATGACGTTGGAGTTGGAGATGGTGACTAGATGGCAGATCAGGTGCAATCACATTCCACACTGTAGTGTGCCGCTGCACCTGATCCACCCTCCATCTTATGTTGGGCCCATAGCTAACATGATGTGTATCAGAGATAGAGGGCTGTCAGGTGCAGCAGCAGACTCAAAGTGTGGATTGTTTTTGCACCTGATCCGCCCTCTGATGATTATGCTGATAACGTAAATAAGAAGGTGTTAAAGGGAGAGGTCCCACTGAATGCAATTTCAAAACTAGTTGGCAGGGCCCCACACCGTGCATCTGATTCTGACTTTGATAATAATAAGAACCTTTAAATAATACCTGCACCAACCCAACTCTAGCGATCCAGTGAAAACGATGGCTTTGAAATTTTGACATGTTTTCCCCTCATCTGCCACGTGTTCCTGATGCCCCCCAAGTGTACATTCTTGCTGGAAAGTCTTCCCAACAAGAAACTATCCCCAGTGAGCAATGAGAAAGTACCAGTGGAGTTTTACAAAACAAACACTAAAATAGGGCCATAATCAATGCGGCACCTCTCAGCTCTCGTTTCTTCTCATTACAAAAAAAAAAACCATTGACCATGAAAAAGAAAGTTTTGCTTTCTTAGGCAACTATTAAAATTTTTGTGTTCATAAGAAAAATGACTAAATTAGCCTACCATGTTACACTACAAGAAAAATGTTAATTGGCGAAGAAAATTTGTGATGAATTATTTTTGTCTCAAATTTGCAATAGATTAACTGGAGAAAACTAGTCGCCCGTAAAATTAGAATTAGTTATGAAATTAGTGACAGAAAAATTTTGTATCAAAATCCATCACTAATTAGCGACAAAAATATTCTGTCTCAAACTCTGTCGCAACTTCGTGATAGAATTTTTCCGCCGCTAATTAGCGATAGATTTTGATACAAAAATTTTCCGTCGCTAATTCTACAATTAATTCCAGTAAAACCCTAACGCAAGCCCCTGTTTATGTTTCATATCCTCCCTTTTCACTATTTGTAGCCATCACCGAACCTTTTTTTTACCTCCCTCTTCCCTCACTCCACCTCTGTCGTTGACTCGCGCTACCGTCGGAGACCCAGCAAGGTCGTCGTCCTCCTTCAATAAGCCGAGGATCAGCCGCCTTCTCCCCTATGCTCTCCTTTCCCTCTCTCCCCGATTTTTTTGAGGGTTCATCTCGGCCGAAAGCCACCAGCAGAGCCTCTCTCCCTTTGAGGTGTTCTTGGGTTAAAGAACCACCAGCAACCGCCCGTCCGATCGACAGTGGTTGTATTCCTCTCCGTTCAGAAATCCGTCGAAGACCCATCACCGTCGTGACTTCCTCCTCCCTCTTTTCTTCTTCCCCTTTATATAGGGACGTTGCCTCAAATCGGAGCTCAGGGTGCATCTCCTGCGTCCCTAAATAAAGAGAGAACCCGGGAGGCCGCCAGACTATCTACCTCCCATCATCGTCCGGAGTCTCTGGCCGAACCCTCCATTTCTTCGACATCTCTCTTTGTGCCTTTCGATCGTTCGTTGTAGCATGGGATGTCCTAATTCTTTCCGCCCGTTGACCTCTGTTCGCTGAGATTCTGACAGAGCAGAGGTGGAGACGGCGCATCGGGGATGGGGAAAAGATCAGAGTTTGTCTGATATTTTGTTTCCAAGCAAAATGTCAGCCCTGAGAAGACTTAGATGCAGCCCCTTCTGGCACCTAGCAACAACGCTGTCACCATGGCCGGCGAGAAGGGGAAGAAGAAGACAGAAGCCCGACTCTGGATGAGGATCGATCGGACGGGCCAGTTGGAACTCACCGAGTGCGACAAGAGTGTGATCATGAGGCGCGTGGCTATTCTGGCAAGGGATTTGAGGATCGTAGGCACCGTCTTCTCGCATTCTTCCAATATTCTTGGCAGTCCCTTTCGCTTTGGTCTTGTTTTCCTTTGAAATTTGAGAAAATACGCGTTCTTTAGGTCAGATTGTTTTGATGTAGGCTGACGTTTGCAGAGTTTGGTGATTTGTATCGCTAGCGAGGTTATGTTTGACTGAGATTTTTCAGGACAGGGACTATCTCAATTCATGTGAAGATTTGAAAACCCTAGGCAACTTGAGATAGAGACATATAGAAAGTCTGATTGATGATCCTGTGTGGTCGTATCTGTAGAAACATTCAGAAGATTCTAGAAATGGACATGAGGCATTTTAATTTTAATTTTGATGTCTCAAAGAGTTGTTTCTCTTTGGATTTATAATTGCAAAGTCTACTTTTTATATGAATTAACAGTTTACATGTTACCAAGATTTTTTTTCTTTTGATTATTCTTAATTGTTTATGGTATTTTACTTGTGACTGAATATTTTTGTCATTTGTGAATTTTCACATCGTGTTTTTGGTGATCCTTCTCTGCTCTAAATAGATTGTTTTTATAAAGAGATTGTACATGTGGACATATCCAAGGACCATGCATCAAAATAAGCTTTCGATTTGTGATAATCTTCTTCAACTTTGCATATGCAAGTGTAATGAAGAAAATACAAGTAACCAATTTTCATAGTCCAGTTGTTTGAAGTAGTTTAAAACTCTTTTTTATTTTATTAAATGGTGAATGTAACACTCCAAGGTTAGCTTAATTAAGATTAAATGCAACTCATGTACTGGGCCCACTGGCAACTGAAAGTGCAAATCCATTTACATACAACAATGCTTTTTAGGTCCATGGAACCTGTCATATACTTTCCTTCTCAATCTTCTTGTGAGCAATTCCGTAAAACATGGAAAATTTGTATCTTTTTCAGGTGCTTTCATGTGCATTTTAGTCCATCAGTTGTTGATCATATAAATGATTCTTTGCTAAATATGATTCAGACAATTCTGTTTCCAGACACAACTTTTTTAGTGTTCATTTTTTAGGTTCAACTTATGTTTGGATTTTTCTAGTGACTCCTTATAGATTCATGATGTACAGTTAGATAGATCATTTTGTTAGAATGGCTGGACCAATTACCTAGTTGTGGTGATATCAATGGAACCATGTCAGAGTGCTTTGTATAATTGTTATCGAAGCTGAAACCAAGTAAATGTCAAAGGACTATATCTTCTAGTTTCAACTCATCCAAGCTGAAACAACTTTTGCTTAAATAAAAATGTTGTGGTATTTTTTTGTTATTTTACTTTGTAACTAGGAAATGACCTGTATTAAGATGAGAGTGATCTATGCAATTCTCTTGCCTTTCCTATTATTGATAAACAATTTTCATCAGTCAACTATATTTCGTTGGCTTTGACAAATTTGAGTTAATGATAATCTGCATCATTCTATCATTTGTAAGCCGGTGAGGTGTCTTGTTGCCCTTTCCATGTGATGGTAGTTAAGTGCTAGGTAAGTAAGTCCATCCTCTATATTGGAGTTTTAAGTTCTTTGTCTAACTTCAGATAGAATTTTCATCCCTTGGTAATAGAAATACTTGTGTAATCCTTATGATCATGCATATATACCGCTTATTTCACAAGTGTGCCTTAGGTTATGTTTGGGAGGAGGAGGGAGTGGAGATAGTATTCAATGAATGTGTAATTATTGAAACTTTTATATAGCTTTGTATAACTTTTGATGAAATATTATCGTGATTATGTTCATGAAGTGTTTTATCTAGTATTTCACGCAACTATGACAAGTTCTTATAATAATTTTACTAGTTTTGGTTGTAGGATGAGCTCAACTAGAAACTTATAAAAATTTTGTTAATTTGGACACAAGAAAAAATTCTAGCCTTATAACTTTAGATAAAGTGTCTTTGATGTTTATAAATCATGTTAGGGTTTTAAGCTTTGAGTGAGTTGGGGTGATGCAGTCTATCTTTTTTTTTTCTGTATTAAGACCATCAAGTGATAGACCTGTTCACGGTATGAGAATGAAAAAATCACTCAAAAACTTGACGGTGACCGTGAAGCATACAACACCCATGCTTGCAGTAGACCCGACATTGCCTCTCTGCCAATTAGGCAATTTGATTTGCACGAGGACAGTAGCCCTATTGAGAGGGAATGGATAATAATCACACTCATTAGTAGCCTTTCATATAAGTTTGGTGATATGGACTTTGGTCTTAAAAAATTAGTATGTCATATGTTGGTATTGTATGTCTATTTATTAGGTGAGAAAAGCATTTTTTATGCTTATAGTGGTAATCAGTGTTAAACACATTATATTAAGGACAAACCCCTAATATATCTTTTAATATAGTCTCCAAAAAAATATACTAGTAAATATGGTTATATTAAGTCAAAGTTGTGATTTTCCAAACAAATTTTTTATAAATCTTGTTTTTCTGGCATGTTTATAATTATTATGTTTGGTAAAATTGATTTTAATATCCCTAAAATCTCTTCAATTTTTAGAGTATTATTTTAATTTGAAACATTACTTAATCAAGGGTGGCCTTGTCAATTAAGAAAATATGGTTGAGGTTGGCATCAATTGAAACTCTTTTTATTAATAGAAGAATGGTGCCCTGTTTTTCTTTCTTTTTCAATCAATGTGAATTTGGAAGCTTTAGCTGGTGAAAGGTATTTTTTATGTTATTATCAATTTATATATATTAGCACTTCAAATTCATGTTTAGATCCTATTCATATTTGGGTTAGATCATACCTAAAATAAGATAGCACTTGATATAGTCAGCTTGCAGAAGCCACAATCGTAGTGATTTTTGTTGCATTGAAAGACTTATTCAATTATCTAAATTCTGGCATTTTAAGACAAAAGCAAATTTCCCCTATTTTAGGTCATAAATTATTTGACAGTCAAACGGTTTTTGTTTTGACACATTCGGTTGCTTATTTAAATAAGCTTGATCTTAACTAAAATTATATTTATGATTGTTGATTATAATTAATATTTGTTTCTAATTATAGCACATAAGGGATGGGTAGGAAGATGTTCACCAATGTGTAAGGACATTCAGGTGAGAAGGTCAGTACATAAATACCAGAGTATTTAATTAAAAAAGGTTCGTACATTTTGGAGACCTTTGCAACTTATGGTTGCGAATGTCTCCAAAATGTGTGAACCACCTTTTACTAGAATCACATAAGGGGTACAAACGAGGGTATCTGCGTGTTTGGTAGGAGCAACTAATGCACATCACCTTTTGTTGAGACGTTGCAAGTTTGAATCTCAATGGTATCATTGTATAATTGGTAAGGGTTTACCTAAGCCCAGCTTGCTTTTCAAAAAAAAAAGAATCACATAAGGAACATAGGAAGGAGGACGTTCATAAATGTGTGAGAACATTCGCAAATGAATGAGTATTTAGTAAAAGGAAGTTTGCACATTTGGAGAACATTTACAACCATGAGTTGTGAAGGTTGTATTTGCTAATGTCTTCATGCTTGTGCCTTTTTTTAATTAAAAGAGGTTTACACATTTTGAAAACATTTGTAATCATGAGTTGTGGAGGTTGTGCAATATTTGTGGAGGGACCAAAATGTCTTAAAAAAGTCTAAAATTATAATTTTGGACATAGGGTGAATTTAGGCAAAGCTTTTTCGAAAGCGTGCCATTTTGCAAAGACAGTACAATCAATTTCTCTCTCTCTCTCTCTCTCTCTATATATATATATATATATATATAGAGAGAGAGAGAGAGAGAGAGAGAGGAGCAACTGCCTACACTGTTAGATGCCTCCCCTAGCTAACACAACGGATGGCACAGTTGCACACTGCACTCATATAAAAAGATGTTTTAAGGGTGATCGTGACTGCTTTAACGGTAAAAAATAGTGTCATCCATGGCTCGTGAGGCTGCCATAGGCACCTAACAGTGTAGGCATCTCTCTCTCTCATATATATATATATATATATATATAGAGAGAGAGAGAGAGAGAGAAAACATTCACCATTACCAAAATACATCCAACAGAATATTGGATGAGAGAGAAACATAAGAGCAAAACAGAGAGAGAGAGAGCTGAACATATTAGGCCCTCTTTTTTCTTTCTGCCTGGTTAGGCTCCATAGTTTGAAGTCTTTTATGATACATCTTAACCATTAGATGTGTTTAGCATACTCGATTTAGAGGAAATCAGCTCTTGGATCATGTGTTTTCGATGAAAATTTGTATTTTTATGAGGCCAGAAAAAATTGATGCCTTCATAGCCATTGATTTTGTATCACAGAAAAAACCTGTAAACAGGTTAGATTCCGGTGATCCAAAAGCCTGTTTCCACTAGACAAAACCTATAGATGACATCTTTGGTGTTAGGTGTTTGAAAAAAATATAGAAAACTATGATTTTTGAAGGGGCCTAACGAGGGCAGAACAAGTGACTTACGCCGAGTTATATACATGGGAAAGTATTTGTTAATGACACCCTATTTTATGACCCGAAAAAGTATCTCACATTGTAGGCTGTTGGTTGTACAAAAACCTGCTTACATGTCGTATTCAGACGATTCAAGAGCTGATTCTCACCAACTAATTGTTATTTTTGTAACTAATTTTGTACACAGTGTTCATATCTCAATAAGGGGGGCTCATCCCACAGTCTGTACCCTTTCAATAAGGAGTGCACCTATCATCAGTATTTTGGGCATTCAATTAGCAGCAATTAATGATTTGCATTCCAAGATTGCTCATGCAATTAGAGATTAACCTTGTTATTTCATTTCAGCTGGAGCTTTACAAACTTAGTGTTGGCTTCATCATGCTAGGATCTTTGGTTTTAGAAGCAATATTTGATTCAAGAATTATTGTTAGAAGCTACCTTTATTTATTCCAATAATCATCAATAGTGCTTCTGAATTAAAGCTGTGTTCGAGGCAAACCAAATATTATTACCTGCTGACCAGACTTATTTCCATCCAAGACAGATGTAAGATGTCCTGTATGTTTACGGTTGACCTTGCTATTCACAGGGAGCAAAGTCTTAGCTGTAAAGGCAAACCTCTAAATAATAATACTTGTGGTGAACCACTTCATGGACACGAAACTTTTACTAGTACTAAAAATGCTGGAATCATGAACTTGGCCATGATTCGTGCAACAAGAAAACATTATCCTGAAAGGGTTGATGAAACCAACTAGATTTCCCAGTTTCACCAAATGTTGGCATTGTAGATCAGATCTCTGTTGCAGAGTGGTGGCAACACCACTTTTGAGGTGCTTGAAGCATATCATATATTCAGAATTAAGTTTCTTTTGAGGTGCTTTTTTCTTTATTTTCACAAATGTCATGTGGCTCTTATGCCAAGCTTCTCAATTACTATATAAGCGTCTTTTTTTTCTTTTTGAAAGTGAAGAAACATCAATTTTCCGCACTTGTGGAGGGGTGACAACCAATTTTCCGATAACGGTTGGGTTACATCAAGGATCTGCCTTAAGCCCTTTTCCTATTTGCGATAGTGATGGATGAGCTTACGAGATCAATTCAAGAAAATGTACCGTGGTGCATGTTGTTTGCTGATGATATTGTATTGATTGATGAGTCTAGAGCTGAGGTTAATGCTAAGTTAGAATTATGGAGACAAACATTGGAAGCTAGAGGTTTTAAGTTGAGTAAGAGTAAGACTGAATATATGGAATGTCGGTTTAGTAAGCAACAAAGTAGTGATGGGAGTGTAGTGAAGCTTGGTGAGCAAGAAATACCGGTGAATGATTATTTCAAATATTTGGGATCCATCATTCATAAGTATGGAGAAATTGATGGAGATGTAAATCATAGGATAAAGGTTGGGTGAATGAAATGGAAAAATGCAACTGGAGTGTTGTGCGATCGTAGAATGCCATTGCGGTTGAAGGGAAAATTTTATAGGACGACTATTAGACCCGCTTTATTATATGGTACAGAATGTTGGGCTGCCAAGAGACATCATATTCAAAAAATGAGTGTAGCTGAGATGCGGATGCTTAGATGGATGTGTGGAAATACAATAAAAGATAAGATTCGGAACGAGGAGATACGTAAGAAGGTAGGTGTTGCACCCATTGAAAATAAGATGCGAGAGAATCGTTTACGGTGGTTTGGACATATTCGGCGAAGGCCTAATGATGCTCCAGTTAGAAGGTTGGAGAAATGGGAAAATATATTAGTTAAAAGAGGTCGGGGTAGGCCTAGGAAGACTTGGATGGAGATGATAGGAAAGGATATGAATGCTTTGAACCTCACCGAGGACATGGCATTGGGTAGAAATGATTGGAGGAAAAAGATTCATGTGAAAGACCCAAAATGAATTTCTTTTTTGGTTCATATCGCTGACCCCAATTGTTTTGGGATGAAGGCGTAGTTGTTGTTGTTGTTGTTGTAAAGTGAAGAAACACCAAAGGCAGGAAAACAAGAAGCACCATTTTCCTCTTCAAACATTGTGCCACCACTCACTGTACATGCACCATTTGTACTTCCATGCAAGGCGCCGCCTTGTTTTTTTCTTCTCGGCCACTAACTGTTATGCACCATTGTTTCATGCATGCAGTCACTACTACTCATGGGTTTTTTCCATAAGTCTAGAGTTGGGGGTTTCACTTTTTTTTTTGTTGGTCTGTGAAACTTCCCCATGTGGATTGATTATACTGAATAAGAGGGGATTTAAGCTTTCTAATTGTTGTGAAGTTGACTTTTTAGGATGGATTGAAATGGCAGGGGCTTGATCTTATTTGGATTGGGGAATGCTGTATTGGTCATGTTTAAAACTGTGAAGCCTTCGTCTATCCTGTTTGATATGTAGTCTTTTCTGTTCACTTGGCACTGGGTGACCTCTCATCACCCATTGTCCTTCTCTATTTCAATCTTCACCTAATGAATGATTTTTTCTTTCAAAAAAACACTTTTTAGGCTGGATGATGCATCTGCATCATGGTTTCCAGAGTTAAGACATTGGTCTTTCTTTTATTAATTTTGGTTTTGCTGCTTCAAGCTCTTTACCGCTCTTGCTAAGTTTCAAATTTATTTTAAATTTTTTGTTTGTTTTCATATTTGGTTTGATTTTTCTAGCTTTACCATTTCTGTGTGTTTGGCTTGCATAAGTCTATTTGGTCTTTATTGATTCTTTGTCTTATTTTGGTGGTTGTCATTATAATCAATGCATCAAATGAATGGAGCAACAAGTCGGAATGATCTTGTGGTAGTTGTGTTAATGGTTGAGCATATTTGCTCATTTGACTATAGGTTTCTTACTTAATTTACTCTATGCTAATAGCTGAACATATTTTCTCATTGACTTTAGCATCCTTATTTAATTCACCCTGCCCACCTCTTTTATGTAGTCATTCAAAGCTTATCAATGTACAATTTCCCTTTTATTTATTTGATTTTAGCACTTTTAATAACCATGTGTGCTCATTTGACTCATATGATCTGGTTTACTGTATTATCTGTTGAGAAAACAGCCAAACAATTGTAGTGAATAGTAACCTAGAGGCATATGCAACCTGCAAAGGTCAATGAGAAATCTTGATGTTCCCTTCACTAGCTCTTTTACTGTATAAACTGCCTCAAGAAAACATGGATGGAGGATAAGAATTTATCTTTCTGATCCTGAAGATAGCAAAAACTGCATGCAGCTATCTTACTGTACACTCATGAGCTTACTCCCAAGAGTAAGCCTTTCATGTAAATGCTGTCATCTTATTGACTTTTGTAAGTATAGATGTTGGTTTTCAAGTGTTGGTACTTCAGTTTTTCCATCCCTTTTGATGTGTTTCATGCTATAGTACCTGCTAAATTAAAGATTTATTGGATACATTAATCAGGTGACTTACTTCGGTGGGGCTAACCAATATCTTCATTTTCATCAGCATCTTCCAGCATCCTCTTCCTCTGTTACATGAAAGCTAAAGCTTTGAATTGTAGCTATAATGTACTCTTTACTCTATCCCTTACTGTGATCTCATCAAAGCTATTTCCGTGCACTTGTGCGTGCATGGAAGCTTTGCTAGTATAATCAATGTCTTGATTGAAATGAAATATATATCTAAGACACTGGCTAGTCTGGCCTTCTGTTGCATCAGGCAAATACAGATGAAATTGGTGAGCACCATTTAGACCAACTTAATAAACTTACAACATGAATCACTTTCAGATTAGATTGCTTTCATGTACAGGCATGACAGACCAGGCTAGGCTTGTTCAACATAAGACGGATATGTGTAGACCTCAGACTGACTTGAACTGGATCATCAGCAACACCACATTGAAGAGACAAACAGTTCGGTGATGAAACCTCTGCCTTCAAAGTTCAAACAGTTTTGCAAAGATTTATAAGTACAGAACCTTGTTTAGGATGCATATGGGTGCAGTCAAGCAGGGGTTGATGTTTTCCAATCCCCTATGATTCCCCGCAGGAAATGCAATGTGTACCTAATAAAAGATTTCATCACAAATTCAGCCTGTCTCAGTCCTGCTTGAAAATGGACCAGTCCAGCCTCTTTAAACTAATTTTTTTTCTCAGGTACCTAGAAGAGAGAGGAGAAGAATCCTAAGAAAAAATGTTTCAAATCAGGGACCAAGTACTACCAAGATCCAAAGATTCTTGCCAAATCACACATATGCCTTTAACAAAAGTGTGTGATCTTTGAACAAGTGAATCTCATAAACAGAGCTTTACATCTTCACTTAGGAAGACTTGACCAAGACTTGTGCAACTAGAACCAAGTAGTTGAGAATTAGGTTTAACAGTTGATTGTTTCCTTTTCATCACCAGTAGCAAACAAAACCACAAATCAGGAAAAGTTTTATAGAACTAGAACTTTATTCATCTTACTAATCAGCATTTCATAAGAAAATATTCACTGAACATTGAAGGACATAAATATCATAAAGCTGAATCATCGATAACATTTACCCCACTATTTCTGAGAGCATTGATGACAGCCCATATTTTTGTGTGATTTTTGAAGCCTTTATCCAGTTCTTTTTGGACGTTGGAATGTATTTGTGGTAGCCCTTCTACCTTGATGCGCATGGCTAACACTTCCCCCACCACAGCTGCAGCCTTGGCATTGCATGTACGCTTACATTCAAAGCCACGTTTTAGAGATGCCTCCACTGAAGAGGCTGATGCCACAATTCTCCCATTGTTCCTATCCACCACATTTGCAGTTATATATTTGAGGGAGAAGAATAGCTTTAATACATATCTCTTTGTCAGGGACATGATCCTTTAGTGATCTTTTATTTAGAGCATGACAGAAGACCAGTCCCCTAAAGAGAAAGCCCTTGATATGGAACTAACCACTCATGAATCAAATCTATTCCTGAACTAAGTTGAAGATGGTTTCTTTGCTGGGCTGGGCTACCTGCTACGTTGAGTTTCCTCCCTTTCTGAATCTTCAATGTGACAGCTGAGCCCAGGCAAGCCTTATATGCAACTTCTACCCAATACAGTAATAACATCTAGCAAACCAAAATTGCTTCAATTCTGCAATTAAACAAATGCATCACAGTTCAACATGAATTATGGCCAAGCAAAAGAAGCAGCATGTTATAGTTCTCAATTCAAGATCAAGACTGGTGTCTGGAAAACCCCATCATCCAAACTAAGTTTTAACATGTATCAGAAAAAGAAAACTCATCCTAGAAAAAAGATTTGAAGCAGGAAAATGAAAGAAATTATCAAGGTCTCTCAGATAAATGCTGAAGAATCCGCAGATTTCTAAATCAGGAATCTCACAGGACACCCCGAAATAAATTCCCTCGAGACAAATTCCAAAAGAAACAGCAACCAGAATTAGCATGGTAAATATAAAAATAAGTACCTGCCTAAGTAATGGCAAATCAAAAATGGAAAATGATATCAAGCTACTGAGTATTGAAAACAAGTCATTACAGTTGTCTGCTGGGAGCCAGGAATCTATACTAGGGTGGGCACAAATACCTAAATGCTACTTGAAAAAAAAAACCTAAAACCTAATGAAATATTCAAGGTTCATGCTATTTAAAAAAAATACTAAATCAAAAACCTAAACCCTAAGCAAGCATCCTTCATATATATATATATATATATATATATATATATATATATAGAGAGAGAGAGAGAGAGAGAGAGAGAGAGTAATGGGTCCGTGCTAAATGAGTTTTTCATTTTTTTTCATTTTTTTTTTAATTCTGACTGTATAAGGATCAGCTCTTGAAGTGTTAGATTCCGACACATGGTTGGATTTTTATATCCTTCGAAAAATCAATGGTCCAAAATCTTTGTAAATTTTAGAGGCTCCAAATATCATTTTTTTCATAAAAAATACATGATCCAAGTGTGGAATCCTCTTAAATCGACCATGACCAACACATTTATGGGGTCTGAATTGCAACAAAAACACTGAAGAGCAGAAAAACCCATTTAGCATGTTTCATTTAGCACCTCTCTCTCTCTCTATATATATATATGTATATATATATATGTATATATATGTATGTATATATATGTGTATATATGTATATATATGTATATATATATATATATATATGTGTGTGTGTGTTAATAAAAAAACCCTAAAATTCTAATTTGCTAACTAAAATTAAGCATGTGAAATCATGTTTAATATTGATTAAAAAAAAGCAAAAAAAAACTAATTAAATATTCATGCTATTTAAAAACAAACTAAATATAAAACCAAAATCCTAACTCCTAAATCCTAACAAACATCATTCATATGTATAATAATTAAAAAAAACAAAACCCTTAAAACTCTAAGGGTATAACTAAAATCAAGTTTAATATTTGATAATGAAAAAAACACAAAAATACCTAAATGCTAATTGAAAAAAATAAGCACAAAACCCCCAAAAAACCCTAATGAAACATTCACGGTTCATGATTTAAAAAAAAAAAGTAAATCAAAAGCCTAAAATCTTAAACAAACACCATTCACGTATATATGTTAACTGAAAAAAAAACCCTAAAAGTCTATGTTTCTAACTAAAATCAAGGGGAATCGTCAATCATATTTAATGTTGATTAAAATAAAAACACTGAACCTAAGGTTAAGGTTGCATTCATCTCATTTGCAAAAACAAAATAAAAAACCTAATTGTTAATTAAGAAAAAATAAAACATAAAAAGTCCTAAAGTTCTAAACCCTAAAAAAAGCACAAGAAGAAGAAGATGATGGCGTGCTCGCCGGAGAGCCCACCGGATGGCACGCTTGGAACTTGGGAGAGAGAGACCTGACCGCTATCCTGTAGGGGCTGCGCCAGACGGGGTAAGATGCTCGTCGAACGGCCGGAGAGGCAAGGATTGAGAGAGAGAGAGAGAAGGGGGACTTCGTGATAGTGTCAAAAGTTTAAAACGGAAAAAATATCGGCAGCCAAAAACTCGCGAGATTTTTTTTTTAAATATTGCGTTTAAAACAGGATATTTATATATTTAACGAACAACTCGCGAGAAATTGCGATTTTTAACTGCCGAGTAATTTCTAGTTATATTTTCACGTAATTTGTCGCTCACTGGGTCCGGCCCGGTTGGTGCACACCCTGACCGGGCCTCTCCTTAGAGTTCCGGGTCGGGCTCTAAGGGCTGACCCGATAGCCCATCAGGGGGAATTTTGGGGTGAGCCCACCCTGGCTCTCATGTGGCTCCGCCTGCCATCTGGAAAAGTGGCACTGCATATTCTCCATATCTCTATCTTTTTTTGCCAATTCAAAAAATCAATCCAGATCTTGTACAAGTGACTGCATGCAATGTTACGATAGTAAAAAATCATGTTTTAAGTAGAAATAATTTTTTTTATAAAATATCAGAAAAATCCCAAACAATGATGAATTGCTTAAGATACAACTATAATATCATGTATCAAAGCAATTATGTGCTAAATGGCATGCAGAAGACATCAAATATTTAATAATAAAGATAATATGTTATAAATGTCATGCATATCTCACAAGAAAAATGCAAACTATCAAATAGTATACATATCAAATAACACATCTAAGCTAATAGGTCACAAGATTCATAATAATGTGTTTACATAAACAAAAAAATATATCATAAAGTATTTTTTTAGGTACTTAAAATTTTTACGTTGCCAATTTTTCTTATAATTCAAACAAAAATAAATTAAATAACATCAATTATGAGTATCATCATCTTCTTATTCTTTTTGCAAAAAATCTCACCAAATCACTCTTGAACTCTTTAGGGATTAATATGAACTAACCCCAAAGGGCCTTATATGTTTTCGGAGAAAAAAATGAAAATAGTGTAATTAAATTACATTTATAGCGTAACTTAAGATATGCCCTGTAGAGTGTATAGTACGATACACACTCGTATCGAGATACATGTGTGTATCGTATCGGAATACCCCATAGATAAAATGTGTACCATACATTAATATGCTATAATACTTACAACAATTGTTTGGGTGGCAGTAAATCAGGTTTTGCAATTTTTCACCAAAGTAACTTATAATAATTCATTTTTGATAAAATTCAATAATTTCATTATTAATGAAAAATAAATTTCACGCAATAAAACTCAGTTCATCATGTCATTTACATACTAATCAGTTTTTTCATTGCAAAGCATCACTACAAGCATATTTTTTGAGTTCTTTACTTGCTCCTGTGATACATTTTTTGAGTAGTTTGAGCAATATTAAATATCACTCTCAAGTGACATATATAGAGTGATTGGTTCCTCCTAACAGTAGGAAGGTGCGGATAGTCTCAATTTTTCATTTTTTTGATAACTCTTTTAGAATATAGCTTCACATATGTGATCTATACATGGTTAGTTTAGTAAGAATCTACTTTTGAATCATCCGATTATGACATGTAAGCAGAATTTTATAAAGATTTAAAAATTAGTGACTCAAGAATTTTATAAGTTTGAAAGTTCAGAAAATCATAGTTTTTTCATTGAAAAAGCATAATCCAAATGTCAATTCCTAGCAAACAGATTATGCTAAACACATTTACGAGGTCAGATTTACCAAACATAGATTATGCTTCCACCATTATCACCTAGGAGACGACTGAAGGCCATGAGTTAGTCTCTCTCTCTCTCTCTCTCTCTCTCTCTCCCACTATTTTTATTTGTTAGGGTTTCTTTTTGTGTATGCAACGACAACGATTATAAGATCAAGTTCGATTACGGTTTTTGGCATTTTTTTTTTGTTGATATGGTTTTTTATTTTTATTCTCACTTTATTGGCATTTTTTTTATAAAATCTAAGTTATAGCCAGTTTATAATGGTTTTTCATTTCGTTTCAATAATATTGCAATAGTAACTTGGTCAAAGAAGTTACAATGGTTTATGTGCCCATTGTTCTTGAATAGACGAGGAAGGGAGGCAGGTTTTAGTATGGATTGTAATTTTATTTCCACTGGTATAGAAGGAGCAATTCATAGATATACAATAACTGCTTATAAGGGTGTGAATGAAAACCTTATTTGTTTTGACTCGTTTACAAATTCAATAATTTGCACTTGTAAGAAATTTGAATTTTGTGGGCATTAAGTACACTCCTGAGCAATACATTCTCAAAAGATGGACAAAAAAATGCCAAAAATGGAATATTTTTATTTTACTATAGTAGGTCGGATGGTGACGATGAAAAAACAGAAATTACTTCTCGAAATAGTCTTCTTACTCATTCATTCATAAAAATTGCATCAAGGGCTTAAGAGACTAAGAAAACATATTGAAAAACAACAATTGATGATCATAAATATGGTAGAGAAAATGTTAAAAAACAAGAATCAGTTGCATAAAAGTGCTGAAATAGGCGTCTCCAGTCAAGAGATAGGTGATGAAGATGTGGATGATATCGAGGTCGTTCCTATTCCTTTGTCTTCTAAAAAATTGTCTACTTTCAGCGATGTTATCTATGACAACTCCCATGTGTATATGTTTGAGCGTGAAAGGTTAAACCACTAAAGGTTGGTGGTGTCAAGAATACAAATACATGTAATAAAGGTACCTGCAGGCACAAAAGTGTACTTGAGAAAGGAAAGAAAAAAAAAATTACAGAAGAAAGAATATGACATTTGATACCATAAAAGAGCAATTATTAACCAATTCTCAAGTAAATTCAAATTTAGGTGATTGTGAGTTAAATGAAAACTTATTTTCCTTATATTCTTGATTAACCCTTTATTTTTTTGTCATCTTGCTTGATAGGAAACGATGATGTCATTTGGTGAGGTACCTTTTCACCCAATAAGCATTTCTCATGCAGATAGCCAAAGGTATGAATATAATAATTTTAAGAAAATCTTCTCTTTTAACATATTGCTATAATTGCCTTATTAATGTTATTTCTAAGAATACGCTTCAAACATAATTGGAACAAGTAGCCAGACACCAAGTTATCGTGCTCATGGTGGTCACACTCCCTCATATGCTTTCTTCCAGTGTCCTCCTAGTGCATCAACTTTTACACAATTAATGGTACACAACTATATCATTATTTTAAAAAAAATAATGGTTGAAATTATCGATTTGAATATTACTTTTATTCGTTATTTGCATAAACAAGTTCATGGGCATCAAAAGCAATGATCAAGTTCATGTATTCTAAT
Source organism: Nuphar pumila (assembly GCF_984573655.1). Taxonomy (NCBI): domain Eukaryota; kingdom Viridiplantae; phylum Streptophyta; class Magnoliopsida; order Nymphaeales; family Nymphaeaceae; genus Nuphar; species Nuphar pumila. The sequence goes on from NC_143255.1 coordinate 14,172,203, forward strand.
TAAGCAGGATTCAGCTTACTGACATGCTTGGGTAATTCTATTTGATAGTCTACATTGTCAAATGCAAAGAATTTTATAAAATATAAGATGGTTGTTCTTGTGATCGATTGTGCATCTAATTAATCTCTTTCATTTTGTGATGCAGTTGCTATTGCGGGTGATGGATGGGATGGGAATGTTTTTTACTGCAGCTAGTTAATATATTTCATTTTGTGATAAAATCTGTCCTTCTCTTTATGTGTGTGTAAAACATGGCAGAGTGATCAGGAGAAGTGATTCCTATTTCACCCGAGTTTCAGCTGCACTTAAAGATGTCTCCCAAGCATTGGCTTTCATGTTAGCTTTATGCAATTTTCATAAATTTAATGATATATAAGGGACCCACATCTATTTTGGTGTAATTTATTTTCTTGTTTTAATCAAGTTGGGGATCAAATGTTTTTAGAAAGAAACAACAATTTAGAGACATTTATAATGTAAATGAAAATTTGATATTAGAGACATTTTGATAAATGAAATTTAGGGAACAAATCCCTGCATTATTCATAAAAATTAATGTTGCTACTCGGATGGGTCTCATGATCCACCTTTGACTGTAGGGTTACTCGGATGGGTTTTTGTTAGGGTTACTTCGGATGTAGAAAATTAGTCTAGTGTTGAGTACTTTTGAAATTCTTTTTTTCTCCTTGTTGTTTCTTGCCTGTCCTTATCTGTTACCATTCAAAGTGTGGATATTTTGGTGATCAGATCTAATCCTGAAATCTCCCTTCATAGATTGGCCCATATAGCATGCTCAACCTGTATATCTTTGAAGATCGGTATTTAGTGGTTTTATGTAGTATTTCATGGTAGTAGACGCCATGGAAGTCTTCCTTGATGGTTAAATCTTTGCCTAAGGACCCTCTAAAAAAGCCATATGTAAGGAATGGTCATGCTTATGGTCGTAAGGAAACAAAACCTGGTTTTCAAAGGAATGGTCATTTAAAAAAGTTCATCACTAATGCTCTTATTTGAGTAATCGGATGAGACCCATCCGATTAACGACCATAGATGGATAGAACTATGGCTCACAAACCATAGATGGATAGGTCATTAATTGGATGGTCTCACAATTTTTTTGAGGGCCATTCTTGTTTTTGAGGGCCTAGTTCTAAAACAATCAAAATAGAGCTCACTTCAACAATTCAAATAAGGGTTATATGCAAAAAAGATCTATCTGTTTGCATCCATGCATATATCGGGCACCAGAAATATCACCATCCATATCACATAAATGCCTTCACTTGTACATGAAGTTTCAGTAAGTTGATACCAACAAACAAATGAAAAATCACAGATCTTCATTTGGGCACTCATTTTTCACAATTATGTTACATAGTTTGAGTAGGTTACATAAGAGGCAATAAACAAGTTAACTTTTGCACCAACTACTACACATGACAAAAAGGCCACCAACCCAAAGTAGCACATTTCATCATCTCGTCTACCATCACATGCCCAGATCAAGAACCACCACAAAGGAAAAGGATGAACATCCTCATTTTCCTGTAACAAATACAAATTTTCAACATCAAAATAAATGAAAATCAACACATGAACAAAATCTTTGCATTATGTGCATGCTGCATAAAAAAATCACGAAAACTCACCTGAAATTTGCATCTCCCGCATGCATAATCTCATCCTCTTGTATTTCCAACTTTGCTTTTCTGCTTCATGTTTTGCTTCCATAATTTAAAGTTCAAATTTCATGTGCTTATTTTCAGCATTGGATTGTGCAAGTTGCCCTTTCACTAGCTCAAGCTCCATAAATAAGGCCTTGCAATTGTCACATCTGACCAAGGGTGTACCTTCTGCAGATACCACTAGGTGTGGATTTACATATTCATCACACCACTGAAAAAACCCAGTAGTAAGATGTCCACAATTGATATAACATTTTTATTAATAATATATAAAAACATTGTGTTACCTGCTTTGGACATTAATAGATTTTTCTATTTTTAGTTTTTCTCTGTATGTGATGTCAGGAGTTTGCATAAGCATTCATTGCAAGCACACTTAATGTGAGGGTATACCACGCTAGTGCTCATTATTTTGCCTATAAATTGACACCATAAACACTAGTCAAGACATAATAAATGCATATTGGAATGGTGCTAATTTAATGTCTTTAGCATGTAACCAAATACCCAACCCAAATCCAATTTGTCAAATTTCTGATAATACTCTATTTAATCCAAAAATCTGCATGGATTTTCATAATAACAACTCCAATTAGTCGAATTCGGTAGTCGAATAATAATCATAATAACAATTGTTTAAATAACAATTACAACTCCATTCACATTATTATTTCACCCTTCTCAACTCCTTACTAGATTCAATGATAAAAATCACAAATAACATTTTATATTCATTATTAATGACAACGTTGAGCCGCTTCATGTTCGACTTGTAATAATTCAAACTCGTGAAATAGGCTAGACAAGCTCAAGCATGCATGAACAAGCAATTTTCAGCTAGGCTCCTTTTAATTAATAATAAATATATTTACATATATTTTATGCCATAGAATGAAGGCGGTTAAAGTGTTTAGCTTGCAAGCAATATGTTTAAAGTTAAAATCTTATTGCTTATAAGTTTGAAATGATTATTTATTTTCTAAATGAGAGGTTTCAATTTCTATTATTTTCAACTCTAAAAATAAATAAATTATATGTAAATACATATATAATTATAAATTATGTCACAAAGACATGTGGACACGAGGACACATGACACGGATTTGAATAAAAATTCATTTTTTTAAAATAGGACACGAGGACACAGTTTTTAAACATTTTTATTCAATAAAAAACTATATTTTTTTATATTTGTAACATAAAAAATGCATTTTTATTGAGACGAAATGAAAAACCATTAAAAACTGGCTATAACTTAGATTTTATAAAAAAAAATGCCAATAAAGTGAGAATGAAAATCAGAAACCAGATCAACCAAAAATGCCAAAAAAATACACAAAATTGAATTCTATCTGATAATCGTTGTCGTTGCATACACAAAAAGAAAACCTAACAAATAAAAAACAGGAAGAGAGAAAAAAGGAGACTCACTCTTGGCTTTCAATCATCTGGCTGTAATGCTGAAAGCAGTGAGAGAAAGAGAGAGAGAGAGAGAGAGGAAAGAAGGAGGGTAGGTTGACGCAAGGAGAGATAAAGAGCATGAGCCAAAGAGGAAAAGAGAGTTAAAAGGGGATAGAGAAAGAGAGTGACTCATTCTTGGGCCTCTGTCCAATCATCTTCTGAGTGCTAATTGTGGAAGCAGAGAGAGAGAACATTCACAATTCAACATTACCAAAATACATCCAACAGAATATTGGATGAGAGAGAGAGAAGAAAAACACAAAACCCTTTTTGTATTTTGTTAGCCTTTTATTATTAACGCCGTTAACGACATTTGGGTGAAAAATGAGAGTGCCACGTGGAATAATCGTAGCAACTCTCTTAACGGACAAGATTGTCAAAAGAAAAAAAATCTCATTTGAGAAATGACTTGATCCAGACATGTGGCCGAAGGGGAAGCAGATCAGGTCATGCTGAACATGAGCGTTTTTGCTCATGCCGACATCGTGGCCATCATATTTGCATTTTAAAAAGCTCAAAAGTCAACAAAACCACATGGCATTCATCCAAAATGCAAACAGACGGCCACGATGTCGGCATGAGAAAAAACGCTCATGTTCAGCATGACCTGATCTGCTTCTGGCTGAAGGATGGTTACCCATGTGGTTCTGCGAGGTCCTGTGTCAAGCTGAAGGCCCAAGATTGAATCCCATTGGCGCATGGGAGCTGCCATTGCTTTATCACAAATGGGGCACATAACTCGTATCCTCAACCCTAAGTTTTACCTCTCCCGGAGGCAGGCCCATTAAGTGAGCCTGTTCTCAGTGAGTGTTTTCTTCATCATAAAAAAAAAACAATTTATCCATCATGCTATCCTTTAGAGATTTTCAAATTAATATTTTGGTAAAAATATGCATAAATTTTAAAATATAAAAAATGTGAAAAAACAAATAAATTTATTCAATGTTTTCCCATACTAATTCTTGTATTAAACAAAATCATGACATATTTGTTTAAAATATCATGATTTTTAGTTTTTTCATGTTTACAAAAATATATTTTTTGGAAATATTCTAAAAAACATAAAAAAACTTGTCATTATTGTGTTGTAAGTAGGTCATTCAGGGCGTTTGATTGTGTGGACAGCAGCATCTGCATGTTGCTACTGTCTGCGCACCATGTGCCGGATGCAAATGGCAGATGTGCGGTCTGCCTGGAACACGGTGTCCCATGCATCCCATGGGAAAAGGTGTCCAACGATGTTTTAGCGATCCCCCCGGAGCAGGAGTGTCTAGAACACTTAGAACAAAACCCCCCAAAAAATATAAAATAAAAAGACTGGAACACTTGAGACAAAAACTCGGCTTGTCCAAAACACTTCTTCACCCGACTAGCAATGTCCAGACAGGTATGTTCTACACAGTTTTATTCGAGCCATCAAACACCCCCTCAATGTAAAACTTGGGTGAGAATTAAGTTTAATTAAGCGCATAACAATACATGCTTTAATTTGCCTGATGATGTCAACCAAGCCGGCCTTGGTGTAACAGTTTTCCTATACACTGCCAATATATTAAACTCTATGACAAGACTGTTACCGAGATTTCGGAAAAAATTTGCAAGGTTTTTACAGGTTGTGAAATCCCAATATTGTGTCAAAATCTCAACTATTTCAAGGAAAATTTTCAAATACCCACCAAGCTTTGGGTTTAATTAATACATATGCACACCAAACTTTTGGTTGATTTCAATTTCCCACCAAAGTTTTTTTGCTTGTGTTAATCAAATCATTTATGGTACTTATCTCTTAAAATGACCATCTCTCTCTCTCTCTCTCTCTCTATGGGGCAAAACCAAAAAGTTTTGATTGGAGTCAACCAAACACACACATATATATGCAAAAAGTGGTAGCTGCCTACCACTTGTTGTGCCTGATGCAAACGGATGTGCATTGAGCATTTATCGCTTGCATGCCTTGTGTAATGCTTCAAAAGTGCAATTAAATGTCAAAAAACTTTAGCCACACTTGTAAAGTGTTGCTAAATGATCTTAACTTTCAGCATGGGCGAGTCTACTCGTGTCTCACGGTGAGAGGTAGGCAGCACACCTCTCTCTCTCTCTCAATGCTCTCTCTCTCTCTCTCTCTCTCTATATATATATATATATATATATATATATATATATATATATATATATATACACACACACACAACAACAACAACAACAACTACGCCTTCATCCCAAAACAATTGGGGTCGGTGATATGAACCAAAAAAGAAAATCATTCTCGGTCTTCCACATGAATCCTTCTCCTCCAATCATTTCTATCCAATGCCATGTCCTTAGTGAGGTTCAAAGCATTCATATCTTTTCTTATCATCTTCATCCAAGTCTTCTTGGGCCTACCCCGACCTCTTTTAACTAATATATTTTCCCATTTCTTCATCCTTCTAACTGGAGCATCATTAGGCCTTCGCCGAATATGTCCAAACCACCGTAAACAATTCTCTTTCATCTTATTTTTAATGGATGCAACACCTACATTCTTACGTATCTCCTCCTTTTGAATCTTATCTTTTACTGTATTTTCACATATCCATCTAAGCATATGCATCTCGACTACACTTATTTTTTGAATATGATGTCTCTTGGCAGCCCAACATTTTGTATCATATAGTAAAGCAGGCCTAATTGTCGTCCTATAAAACTTTTCTTTCAACTGCAATGGCATTCTACGATCGCACAACACTCTAATTGCACTTTTCCATTTCATCCACCCAACTTTTATCCTATGATGTATAGCTCCATCAATTTTTTCATACTTTTGAATGATAGATCTCAAATATTTGAAACAGTCATCCACCACTATTTCTTGCTCACCAAGCTTCACTATACTCCTATCACTACTTTGTTGCTTACTAAACCGATATTTCATATATTTTGTCTTACTCTTACTCAACTTAAAACCTCTTGCTTCCAATGTCTGTCTTCATAATTCTAGCTTAGCATTAACCCCATCTCTATACTCATCAATCAAAACAATATCATCAGCAAACAACATACACCACGACACACTTTCTTGAATTGATCTCGTAAGCTCATCCATCACTATAACAAATAGGAAAGGGCTTAAACCAGATTCTTGATGTAACCCAGCCGTTATAGGAAAATTGGTTGTCACCCCTCCACAAGTGCGGACATTGGTTACTACGCCTTCATACATATCTTTAATTATAATAATGTAATTAAGAGAAAACACCTTTCTTCATCATTGTCCACAAGAGAACATCCCTATGTACTCTATCATATACCTTCTCCAAATCAATAAAAACCATATGCAAATCTTTGTTCCTCTCTCTATATATCTCAATAAGTTGTCTAAGAAGATGTATAACTTCCATAGTTGATCTTCTAGGCATAAAACCAAATTGATTCTCCGATATCATGACAACCTTCCTCAACCTAGACTCAATCACCCTATCCCAAAGTTTTGTAGTATGACTCATGAGTTTTATACCACAATAGTTTGTGCAATCTTGTATATTACTCTTATTCTTATATAGAGGCACCAAAGTACTCTTCCTTCACTCATTAGACATCTTATTTGTCTGTCAAATCTTGTTAAAAAGATTTGTCAACCATTCTAAACCTTTCTTATCCAAGCATTTCCAAGCCTCGATAGGTATAACATATGGGCCAACTGCCCTTTTTTATTTCATTTTCTTTAAAGCTTCTGCAGTTTCTTTCTTTTGAATCTTGCACATGAAGTCACGATTCATCTCATGAAAAGGAATAGAGAAGTCACCAAGATCCTGAGCATGACTTTCATTAAATAGCTTATCAAAATAATCTTTTCATCTCTCCTTAATCTCCTCATCTTTGACTAAAACCCTTTGCGTTTCATCTTTGATACATCTAATCATACCCAGATCCCTCGATTTCCTATCTCTCATCTTTGCAAACCTAGAAATATCATTCTCGCCCTCTTTGATATCCAACTTGTCATAAACCTTCTTATATACCTTATCCATCGCGTTTCGAACTACTTTTTTAGCTTCCTTCTTTGCTATCATATACTTCTTCAAATTCTCATTATCACGACTCTTACTTAGATTTCTATAACACTCTCTATTAACCTTAATAGCTAATTTGATACCCCCGTTCCACCATGATGTATCCTTACCTAACGATGCACCGCTTTTAGACTCACCCAATATCTCTTTAGCCACCTTTCTCATGCCACCCGCTATCTTATTCTACATTGATTCTGAATCCTCCTCGAGATACTAATCAACTTCTTTAACTACTTGCTCTACAAACATTCCTTGTTTAGCTCTTTTCAGTGCCCACCATTTAATTCTAGGATTTATCTTATGTCTATCCCTTTTGCAACATTTTCTAATTCTAAGATCTAAAATTAAGACTCTATGTTGTGTAGCTATACTTTCTCCCGATATAACCATACAATCGATGCAACAACCCCTATTTCTCTTTCTAAGTAGAAAAAAAATTATCTGACTCATATTAACCCCACTTTTAAATGTTACTAGGTGAGACTCCCTCTTCCTAAACCAAGTGTTTGCTAAGATCATATCATAGGACAACCCAAAATCTAAAATCTTTTCTCCAGTTTCGTTTCTTTCTTCTATACCATAACTTCCATAGATACTCTCAAATCCATCCCTACTAATTCCTACATGTCCATTAAGGTCACCGCCGATGAAAAACTTTTCTCCATGTGATATCTGTTGTACTACTCTATCTAAATCTTCTCAAAATTGACGCTTAATGGAATAATCTAAACCTACTTGAGGTGCATAAACACTAATAATATTAATAATATTCGTACCTAATACTAATTTAATAAGTAAAGTCCTATCACCCTTCCTACGGACCTCAACTACATTATCTATAAACTCACGACTAATAACAATTTCTACTCCATTCATATTCCTATTTATTCCTTTATACCAAATCTTATATCCCCAATGTTCTATCACTTTTGCTTTCTCACCAACCCATTTGGTCTCTTGTAGACATAAAATATTCATATATATATATATATATATATATATATATATATATATATATATATATATATATATATATATAACCTTCCAACTAAATGAATGTCCAAAATCTAAAACCAATTATAATTGACGATGTTCTTTCTCGAACGATCGAGTTTTTCATCGATGAAACTTTACATATTGAATTTTTATCATTCATTTAGTGAGTGACATGTTTTGGATTATAAATTTTTGAATTTTAGATGTGTTTTTGAAAGCGCTAAAACTCAATAGTTTACAATATTTTGTATTGTAAAGTTTTAAATGCATTATGAGCCGTCAATTTTTCACGTTTCAAAAAACACGCCTATATGTCGCAAAGTCTTTGTGTAAAGCATATTTCTTACTAAATAAATTATAAAGAACAAATATATGATGATGAGATGCTCAAGCATTGGAGTGTAGACGACAGTCTCCCTTCCCTATATATATATATGTGTGTGTGTGTGTGTGTGTGTGTGTGTGTTTGTGTTTGTGTGAAAGTATAAAACATGAGCTTGGGAAAGAAGAAAAGCAAAAATGAGAGGATCCCTACCCCCAATTTTGGTCCACACATCAAGTAAAATGGACCGACTTAATTTAATGCTTTAAACATCGCAAGACCAAGGGTATTTGAGAAAGTAAAAAGGTTATAATTTCACATTTTATAACTTTTTTTAATTCCATAGAATATATACAATTGCTAGATGTGTTACAAGCAATGAACTTTTTCGTGTAATCATATATTAGCACGGTCTTACCCAAGCAATGTTTTGTGGCTGTGTTTTGGATTAGTTATAAAAAGGAATAACATATTAGTGATTTTCAAAAAATAAAAAAAATCGAATTTGTGTTTAATTTTGCTAACTTTTCATAAAGGTGATATGCATGTAGAAATCTTTAAAATTTCTCTAAGGAAATATCCTTACTAGCACATGTCATATACCTACTTAAGTGTTGATAACAATAATACAATGTGTGTGAGAGAGAGAATGACTAGAACGTAGAAAACTAGAGAACATAGGATGAGAAGGGACACAAAAAAATGCTGATTTGGGGAAACAAAGAGGAATTCCCTGATTTCTCACTTGTCCCCTATATGTTTGTTTAAAGAACAAAATTTAAAAACCAAAATAGAAAAAACCGTTACTTTCTTAATCTATTTGATTTTTTTTAAGGGACACTTGGTCCACATAAGTTCTGTGGATTAGTTCCCATATAAATCTTTTTTGAAATTCTTGGGACTGCCTGGGCCCTGTTCTCTCTCTCTCTCTCTTTCTCAGACACACTTCCCATCAGTTGAATCATGAATGTTTCTCTACATAAAGCAAAACAATGATGATCTTAAAAGAAAAGTAGGATGGCTCCATCAACATGGTTTGTAAGTCATATTTTGCTGCATTCAGGATCACAATGGTCTTATTCATCCCTCAGACAATATCAGTAGCCAAACAAGTGTATCAATATTGGGCATATCTGAGATAAAGTTCTTTAAAGTTTTCCATTTGAATATCTTAAACCCATCTTCATACCATAAACTGAAACTACACTAAGAAACAAGATCTCTCAGTAATGGCATATACTTGAGGAACTACTTTTCAGGAAACGAAATAAAAAAATGACACCCACAAATTAATAGGCATCCATAGTGGAGCAGACCAATAATTTTTTTCTCAATGAATAATTAACACAGATCCCATACTGCTTCCATCCCCAACAATATTTACATAGTAATGTAAAAAGAGCAAGCGCCAAAAGGTAAAAGAATATCTAAACAGGTGGTTTGTTTTGATCAAATTAGGAAAAATATTCTTCTTTAAATTGAGGAGAGATCTAATTGTCAAGGTAGAGTTGAAATAAATTAAACCCAATTAATTTCTTTCTTTTTCGGTTATTTCAATTATCTCTTTATTTTTTAGTTATTTTTCATTTTTCTAGTTAAAATTAGATATTTGTAGTTTAGGTGGCATGGCTTCTTTGTGAATCCGGTATGTATCAAATTTGCATCAGCTGGTATTAGAGCAAAATCTACTCTGTTAGTTTGTTTGAGAGGACGGTCATGTTCATTAAAATCATGAAACGATCAATCTTGAGAGTTGACATTTCAGATCAGATTCAACCTTAAGTGTGACCCAGTTTGATACAAAACACTAATGAAAGGTTTTTAGTGGGGGGCATTAGTGAGCCTATAATCCAATGTTGGCTGAAATGTAAAAGCAAAAATACATACTAGTAGACACCATGGATGAGATGAGCATTGGCGTAGGTGCATGGCGTTCTCTTCAGCTCACTCTCCTCCCACTATAAATTGAGGCATGATTGCTTGATGAGATCAACCAAGGTGTCCTCTTTTCTCGTTTGGGTTTAGGGTACTCTCACAATCAACTTGACATTCAGAGCTCATCGTGGGTGTCAATAGGCCAAGGAGAACACCGTGCATCTGTGCCAATGCTCGTCTCATCCATAGCATCAACCAGTATCTATTTTTGCTTTTACATTCTAGTTGTGGTCTCTATGAACACCTACAATATAATCTTCTCATAGATAGAAGCACGACTAAAGGTTACTCCATGGATTTCTCACGCCAACAACTCAAGCCCATGGAAACATCTGCCACTGTTGGCGTTTTTTTCCTTCTATTACTGATCATATATGGTGGGGTGCAACTGTCAACCGAAATGAGCTAGGTAGGCATGCTTTGATCGTAAGGTGTTTTTTTTTTTGAAATGCAAGCTGGGATTAGGCAGACCCCATCACCTACCACTCGGTTTTGAACCTGCAATGTCCCACCACAAGGAGATCTGCACTAGCAACTCCTACCGACCATGCGGTCTGGTCGACAACCATGACTGCCGGCAGCATGCCTAAGTGGGAGGGTGAAGGCTGATCTGAAAACCCTCACCTCACTCCACCCTAACGTGAGAGGGAGGCCATCTCGATGAGATGGACCGAACCGATGGATTTTGAAACCAGTTTTGATAACCAAAACCGGCTCCAACATGATTTTAGTCATGTTTACTCCAATTTAAATTCGAGACAGACCCCAAATCCTCTAAATCTGCCCACTTTAGTCCAAAGCCTTATTTGAACTATTCGAGTCAACACCAAATTACCCAAGTTTGGTACCCAATCCAATATGGTCCTACTCAAAACCAAGCACAAAAGCTGAACTTAGTCCAATCCCCAACTCAATACAAACCCATTACTCTACCTATTCAAACCCCAACTTAACCCAAATTCCTCAATTAACCAATGATCTATATCCAAACCAAACCCAAACCATGATTAACGCAACTCTCCATGGTTCAGGATCTACACTCTAGGTTTCTATGGGCACTTTATAGCAGAACTTACGTGTCATATTTAGCTTATGCATGGTTCCATATTGTGAGCCCATCATAACTCACATAGTAGAGCAGACTTGGAGAAAGCAAGATTTAGACTTGAGGTAAGCTTCTCCATGGGGAGAATGATGCAGGAGCGCGGAGCAAAAGAATTGAATCCATAAGGGTCGAATTGGATCTGTTTGTATTTTTTATTTTTATTTCGTATTTTGGTTCTTGTACTTGAATCACAATATTTGTTCCACATTTTTACGATAGATTTGATTTTTTTTTAAAGATTATTTTAGAAAGTAGTTTGTTTTGATTAGATTAGGGAAATCTTCTTTTAAAAGGAGAAGATATCAAATTGTTAAGGGAGAGTCGAAATAAATTAAACCTAATTAATTTTTTTTTAGGTTATTTCAATTGCTCCTTATTTTTCAGTTATTAGGATAAGGCTAGATATTTTTTTTTAGTTTAGGTGGCGTAGTTTCTTAGCCAATCCGGTATCGGATTTGCATCAATTTGAGACCAAAGGTATTCAAATTAACCTATCGAAGATGGATGTGAACTTGGATCACATAGTGAGGCAAATCCAAATTCTAAATAGAAGCACCAACCCTATCGAAGAAAATCCATTGGAATTTTGACTAGTATCCAAACTGGATTTGATCCATATTGTTGGATCCAGAGAATATAGGTCCACATCTCTCAGCATATATGGAGAAATTATGGCCGGATTTGGTCAGATCTAGGTCATAATCAGTTTTACCTATTTTTAGTGGATCCAATACGATGCCAAATCCTTATTCCATGCAATTAGTGGATATCTAATTCTCATGAGATTTTCCTTAAAAAAACAAAATAGGTGATAATCTAATGCGACATTTGTCTGTTAATGTTTTTCCACGAATGTGATTTGTGACATTAATTCAACCAGGCCTAAAAAAAATAGAGAGGAACTTGGATCAGGTGTCAAGAAAGACCTAGATCCAGTAAAAGAACACCAGACCTCGACACCACGTTACACGTGCGACCCATTCACGGGGCCATGGCACCAACATAAACTCTCTCATCTTTCCGGACCTACCAATATATAGAGAAGAACTTGGATCAAATATCAAATTAAGACCCGAGATCAAGAAAAAGAACACTGGACATCGACACCCCCAGTTACACATCCGACTCACTCAAAGGCCACCAGAACCAACCAGCAATTCCATGAGAGCTCAGCAAGGTGGGCCAAGGCCCATGCCTAAATCCTAATGGGTTCACAATGCAATAGACCCGATCCACTGAAACCCAGGTCCAGAACCGAAAAGGACATATCCATAATTTCACCTTTACACTTCGGTCCCACCAAACGAAACCCTTTCTGTCAACAAAAATATCTTGCCTGACCACGCGAGGGTTTTAGAGAGGTTTAACACCTTCTCCCTCTCTCCCTCTGTCTCTCTTGTTTAAGGTTTTTGCAGGAGCTGCGAGGGGGGGAAGCCGAGAAGATGATCAACTCCCTCCTCAGGAGAACCCTCCGGCTCTCCTCTTCCTCCTCTTTAACTTCTCGCGTCTCCCCGCAATTGCTCCTCCTCAGCAAAACCCTATCCTCCCTCACTTCTCTCTCTGAACCCTCTGTATCTTCTTCCCCCCCATCTCCCGACCCTCCTGTTGCTGCTCCTCTTCCTAGCCCTAGGAAAGTACCGATCTTCTCTCGTTTCAAGCCGTTCGATGCAGGAGTTCCGAGTTTTTCGCGTTTCAAGCCGTCCGATGCCCTCGGCTTGGGGTTCCGCGGGTTCCGGGCGTGTCCGGACGTGCTGAGTTTCAGGGCGTCGGTTCCCGCATCGGCTGAGTACGCTGTTGAGGACCTCTCGGATGAGGAGAAGTCGGAAGGGAGGAGCGATGAGGGGCTCGAGATCGCGGGGCTCGGGATCTCGCAGGATATCGTCTCTGCGCTGGCGAAGAAGGGGATATCAAAGCTGTTCCCTATTCAGGTACGTCGAAAGTACTGTGTTTTTTTTCCTTTCTCTCTCCCTAGTTTGATTCCTTATATAAGTCACTAGCTGCACCTCCACCACCATCACTGTTTCTTGTATTGTTGACAAATGGGTTTGTCGTGCATTCATTCTTGAGTTTCGCGCGTCCAATGCATTTCAATCACAACTAAGTTTTATTTCTGTTTAAAATCCAAATTAGTGGAGAGTGGATGCTTGAGAAAACTGGTGCATTGCTATATCACTGCCAACTGCATAAGGGACAAACGTAATGTTGTCCTCTCTGTCCACTGGTTTTGGAATTGTGTTAAATAGTAGTAGCATCACTTACCAATTGATATTTGAGACTTTCAATGTAGGTTTGCTAGCCATTTGTGTACTCATCTTTGTAGAAAGGCGAATTAAATTCATTGTTTTGCACATGCTATATTCTGATATTCAAGTTGATGATCCTTTTTCTTTTTAAATATTTTCCATTCTCTACTTGTTAGAGGTAGTTATGTTATTTTCAAGCTGTCTACTTGGTGTTTCTGTTGATGTTTGATATCCACTTGTGAATCAGAGAGCTGTTTTGGAACCAGCAATGCAAGGGCGCGACATGATTGGCCGTGCTAGAACTGGAACAGGAAAGACTTTGGCTTTTGGAATTCCAATCATGGATAAGATCATACAATTCAATGCGAAACATGGGTTTGGTCCTATCATTCATCTTCAGTTGATTGTATAGTTTCCATCGCTGATTTTACATGATATCAACAATTATTGTTCCTGTTGTTACCATGAACTGTTGGGATGCTCTTTTTTCATTTTCCCTGTTCTTTGCTAATCTGCAGGCGTGGAAGAAATCCTCTGGCCCTGGTTATGGCTCCGACAAGGGAGCTTGCTCGGCAAGTTGAAAAAGAATTTAGAGAGTCTGCACCTGTGTTGGATACAATTTGTGTTTATGGAGGTGTTCCCATATCACATCAGATGAATACCCTTGATCATGGTGTGGATATTGTTGTGGGGACCCCAGGACGCATTATTGATCTGCTCAAGAGAGGTGCATTAAACTTGTCGGAAGTACAATTTGTTGTCTTAGATGAGGCTGATCAGATGCTTGCTGTGGGGTTTGATGAAGATGTGGAGGTAATTCTTGAAAAATTACCAAAGAAGCGTCAAAGCATGATGTTTTCTGCTACAATGCCAAGTTGGATAAGAAGGCTATCTCAGAAGTATCTTAAGAATCCAGTCGTCATTGATCTTGTAAGCATTGTCTTTTGCCTCTCATTAACTTGTTTTTCGGTCTCTCTGGAGATCTCATTCATTTGCTAGTGTCCATATCTATTTGTAAAAGTATCTTCAACAAGATACTATAATCAAGACCCAATGTTCTTGATGAAAGACCAGTGCACATATGCACAATAAGAACACGAAGAACACTTGTGCACAAAAGCACAAACCAATCAATCTCACAAATGCACTAAGAAAAATGAATAAAAGCTTTATTGAATACTTGGGCTTTGACCCAAAGCCATAACAAATACAAGGGGAGGAGCCCCTATTTATAATGCTTAGAGTGGGCCTTGGAGGGGCTCCACACATAGACGTTGGAGCCCCCTCCAACGGTCACAAATGTGACCGTTGGAGGGGCCCAACTTCTATTGTGTGGGCCCCTCAAGGTACACTAAGTACAAAGGAAAGAAAATACAAAAAGAAAATAAAAGAAAACTAAAAGGAAAATTACAAACATATTAAAAAATATGAATATGCCCAAAAATAGGGAAATGACTAAAATGCCCTTATGGCTAAGATATTATATATATAGATAGATACATGTACATATATATGAAATATATATGTATATGTATCTCTCTTTATATATATAAAATATATATGAGATAATACAATTATGAATTACAATTTAACACCCCCCTCAAACTTAGGGCATGATGATCGAAAGTTTGCTCAGAATAAAGTTGAAGCGAGGTGAGCACATCGCTTTGGTAAAGAAATCTGCCAGCTGATATTCAGAGGTTACATACGGAAGATCTACGACTCCTTTCAAGTATGCTTCTCGAACATAGTGACAGTCCATCTCAATATGTTTTGTGCGCTCATGAAAAGTGTGATTTTTGGCAATGTAAATTGCATTTTTGTTATCACAACAAAGCTTGGTGGGCCCTTCTACATCGATCCCCATGTCTTCTAGCAGTTGATGAATCCATACGATTTCCATGGTAGTAGTTGCCATGACACGATATTCAGCTTCGGTTGAGGATATAGACACTTTTTGCTGCTTCTTGCATCTCCATGAGATCAACGAGTCTCCTAAAAATACGCAAAAAACAGTGGTGGAGTGATGGTTATTTGGGTCACCTTCTCAGTCAGAGTCAGTATAAGCAATTAATTTTAATTCAGAAGAAGAGGATCAAAATACTCCCTTGTTTAATGTACTCTTTATGTATCTTACGACCCGCAGAATTGCACTCATGTGAATCGATGTTGGTGCATGTTGAAACTGACTTGCAGTATTAACTGCATGAGAAATATCTGATCTAGTAATACTCAGATACATCAATGATCCCACAAGCTGTCGGTAGGGGGTGGGATCAGAAAGAGGAATACCATCATCAATCTTCATTTTGGCTCCCACTATAGCAAAAGTTTCACAAACCTTGTCATCCGTAATACATGACTTGTCAATAATCTCATAGGCAAGCTTAGTTTGAGATAAAAAATACCCTCTATGAGAGTATGCTACTTTAATACCCAAAAAATAAGTTAGGAATCCTAAATCAGACATTTCAAATTTATCCTTTAAAATTGATTTTATGCTTTTAACCCCTTTAGAATCAGTTTCAGTTATAAGCATATCATCCACATATAAAAGCAGAATGACAATCTCTGCATTGTTTTTTCTAACAAATAAGGCAGTGTCAGTGAAACAGGATGAAAAACCATTTTCTAACATTACGGAGTTAAACCTATCATTACCAACCCTTGGGGGCTTCTTTTAAACTATAAAGTGCTTTACGAAAGCGAAGTACTTTTCCTTTGGGAGTCTCCATTCCAGGTGCATCCATATATACTTTTTCATTTAGATCACCATTTAGGAATGCATTTTCAACATCTATTTGATAGATATTCCATTTGTTGATTGAGGCAACGGTGATGAGACATCGGACAATGACCATACGGGCTACAGGGGCAAAAGTTTCTTCATAGTCAATTTCATATTCTTGACTATATCCCTTTGCTACTAATCGAACCTTATATCTCTCAAGGGATCCATTGCTTTTAGTTTTTACCTTAAATACTCATCTACATCCTATTGCTTTCTTACCCTTAGAGAGATATTGAAACTCCTACGTTTTGGCTCTTTTTAGAGCACCAAGTTCATTCTCTATAGCTTCTATCCATTCAAAACATTTTCGTGTTTCCTCAAAATTTTTAGGTTCTACGTAAAAATGAATGACACTAAGACATGCCCTATATTTAGGTGAAAAAGAGTCATATGAGATAAACCTAGATGGAGCTTTCTTAGGTCTTTCGGTTCTTCGCAGGTTCTCCTCTCTTGGAGAGACAATCCTACTGGTGTCATCATATCTTTCAAGAGCACTTTTGAAGATATTTTTATCTCTATGAACATAGGTGATGAGATCTCTAGATGTTCCCTCATCGATATGTTTATGCGGAGGGGAGAGCAGAGGGGTGATAGTTTCCTCGATTTCATTATCACTTGAGTCATTTTGAGTTGACTCATCATCACTTGTATCATCATCTTTAGCTAACAATTCAAATAGAAAGGAATGATCCATATTCTCATTATGAGTTTTAAGACTTTCGAAACCACTAAGATTTTCCAAAAAACTCACATTTCTGGATACATATAATTTGTCATTTCTAACATCATAACACCCGAAACCCTTTTGGGTTTCCGAATAACCAAGAAAGGCACAAGAAATGGCCTTTCGAGAAAGCTTATCATTTTTATCCGTAAGTACAAAACATTTACAACAAAAAACCCTTAACCTGCTATAGTTAGGTTCCTTCTCGTATAATTTTTCAAAAGGGAAAATTTTGTTCAAATTCTTTGATGAAAGTCTATTTATGAGATAAACCGAAGTAAGGGCTGCCTGAGCCCAAAGGTTTTTTGAAATGTTTTGTAAAATAAGCAAAGTTCGAGTTGTTTCAATAATATGCCTATGTTTTCGTTGGGCTAATCCGTTTTGTTGAGGAGTTTTTGGGCAAGATTTTTTATGGAGAATACCACAACTTTCAAGATAGCTCTTGAATTCATTTGAGAGGTATTCTCCTCCGGAGTCGGATCTAAGAATTTTTAAGTTTCCATTGAATTGATTTAAAATCATCATATGAAAAGTTTTAAAAGTCGAAAAAACCTCATGTTTATGTTTGAGAAAATATATCCAACAATACCTAGTGTAATCTTCAACAAAAATCACATAATATGAGAATCTTTCTTTAGATATCACAGGAGCCAGACCCCATACGTCGGAATGAACAATTTCAAAAGGTTTTGTTGTAAACATGGATCTTTGATAAAATGGTAAACTTTTCATTTTCTCAAGAATACATTCATTACATACAGAATCTCCTTTACAAAGGTGTTTAACAAAAGGTAAATATGAAATTTTAACAATGTTGGGATGCCCAAGTCTCTTATGCCATACATGAATATCCTTATTTTGGACATTACAAAATTGATTCTTGGGAACATAGAGAGAGTCAACATAGTAGAGATCTCCTCTCCTAGAGCCTTCCCCAATCAACCTCCCGGATCGGCGATCCTGTATCCAACATTTATTAAAAGAGAATTTTATATCTCAACCATGGTCCGAGAATTGAGAAACTGTAAGCAAATTCAAATTTTGTTTTGGTATGAATCTAATTTTTGGAATAAAAAAATCTTATTTTTCGAAATTGCCTATTCCTTTAATTTCAAGAGATGTTCCATCCGCCGTTGAGACAAAACCTGAAAAATAATTTTTAGAATATTCGGAAAGAGAACAAACACTTGGGGTCATATGAAATGATGCACCGGAATCTAAAAGCCAAGATATCTTACCGGGGGGTGAAGAGGTTGTCATAGCGGCTCTGGAAGTTCCTCCCTTGAGAAGAGGTTGAAGATCTTCCATAATTTGTTGTAAAGAGAGAGATCCATTGAAAGATGATGGTCGTTCTTCCGGTTGAGATGTGGTAGCCATTGCAAGCAATTTCTTTCATTTTGGGCAAATAGGTTTGATATGCTCCGATTCTTTATAAAAATGACAAGTTAGTTTGCTATTGTATCTTTTTTCATTTTGCCCATCTCCTCCTTGATTTTGATTCTTGAAGTGATGAGGTTTATAAGTCCTCACATTGTTACCCGGTCTTGAAACGACATTCACTGCTTCACTTTCTTCTTGAATAGAAGAGGTAGCAAGGATGCTAGGCTTGCTCTTACTAATACCCATACGAGTTTCTTTCCCACTCAATTTAGTGATAACATCTTCAATGGAGGGAGACGTGAAAGAAGAAAGAAGAAAGAAGAAAGAAGAAAGAAGAAAGAAGAAAGAAGAGAGGACCAAATTTGTTTAAATTCGGGTCTAAGGCCATTTAGGAAGTTAAAAAAATGATCTTCCTCAAGTTGCTTGTGTCTGAGCTCGATAGCTTCACCACTCCATTTGGGTTCAAGCATAGCAAGCTCGTCCCAAATGGAAGACAATTCAGCAAAGTATTCTCGAATAGTCATCTCATTTTGTTGTAGGGTTAATGCTCTCTTTTGAAGTTATTTCTTGTGCGATAAATCTCTTGATCTATATATTTTTTCAAGATATAGCCAAGCTTTCTTGAATTTGATGATGTTGGCATTGATCTTAGTTTCAACGGATGAGAAAAACCACGATAAGATCTTGAAGTTTTTCATTTCCCATTCGTCATGTTTCTTTGAATAATCTTCGAGAGCTCTTTGCCTTTCTTCTCCTTCAAGAATCTTTATATCTCCTTTTTTCATAATAGTATTTTTTGGTTCGGGTTCCGGTATCAAACCTTGAACATACCTCTAAAGCCCCTTCCCTTTAATATGGACTTCCATATTACCGGCCCAAACATGATAGTTTGAATCATTGAGTTTAAATTCGAGGGAGAAGTGAGAGTCTTTTTCGCCCATTAGAGAGGATAGAAATAGAATAGATTTTTAAGTCTCTCTTGACAAAGAAGACTTCTAAAATATTTGCCGAAGGAAATGATCCACTCTAATATCCAATGGCTTGACGGCATGTTTTTTGAGGCACCCAAGAATGTGGAGAAAGCACGATCTTTTCTTCCTCAAACCAAGCTCTAATACCATGTAATGTTCTTGATGAAAGACAAGTACACATATGCACGATAAGAACACAAAGAACACTTGTGCACAAAAGCACAAACCAATCAATCTCACAAATGCACTAAGAAAAATGAATAAAAGCTTTATTGAATACTTGGGCTTTGACCCAAAGTCAGAGTGGAGCCCCTATTTATAATGCTTAGAGTGGGCCTTGGAGGGGCTCTACACATAGACGTTGGAGCCCCTCCAACGATCACAAATGTGACCGTTGGAGGGGCTCAACGTCTATTGTGTGGGCCCCCCAAGGTACACTAAGTACAAAAGAAAGAAAATACAAAAAGAAAATAAAAGAAAACTAAAAGGAAAATTACAAACATATTAAAAAATATGAATATGTGCAAAAGAGGGAAATGACTAAAATGCCCTTATGGCTAAGATATATTATATATATATAGATAGATAGATAGATACATGTACATATGTATATGTATCTCTCTTTATATATATAAAATATATATGAGATAATACAATTATGGATTACAATTTAACACTATTTTCTGACATATGCCTTGATATAGAGTATAATATGTTCTTTCTTTGTAAATAAACAATTTGGTTCAAGACTTAATATTTATAATTCAGAAAGTAGGATTCTTCTTGACTGCTGGCTATCTCATATTTGTATTGGAAGCTGTATAGTGAGGCCTAGGTGGACTAACAAGATGTCAATTTTCCTTGCAGGTTGGTGATTCTGATCAAAAGTTGGCTGATGGAATAAGTCTCTTTTCCATCGCATCAGATATGTATTCCAAGCCGTCAGTTCTTGGACATTTGGTTACGGTATGTATTTTAATGTTTTTGGTTTTTCTTTACCTTAAGTGATTTGTATCAGGAAAGTGTATTTCAGTCACTTTGTTGCTTATTAGGTTGCTGTTTAAAGTACTTTCTGAATTTCATTTGCTTTTGCCACCTTTCTGGTGACAGAACACTTATTTTTCATTTTTTATTTTTACCGTAAGAAACATTTCTTCAGTTTTTTAAAGATCTAGCTCTTATAAGTGTTTTCTGTATTTGGAGTGACTACTCTTAACCAACATGGAAATTATCTGTGTGTCTCAAAAGAGATTATTTGATTGGCACTGTTGATAATTTTTATCATTT
The DNA here is from genome assembly GCF_984573655.1 of Nuphar pumila. Taxonomy (NCBI): domain Eukaryota; kingdom Viridiplantae; phylum Streptophyta; class Magnoliopsida; order Nymphaeales; family Nymphaeaceae; genus Nuphar; species Nuphar pumila. Next base: position 14,193,155 of record NC_143255.1, read on the forward strand.
AAAGCAGTAGGACTTGTCACTGATGTTTTGACATTATCTAGAACTATAACATTGGTGAGACATGTTGTTCATCATGCTATTATTATGTTTTTATTGTCAATCTTTGGAAGTTATACCTTGCTGATGTCCATTAATTGTGACTGCCGCCTTCAACATGATTTCCCATTTGCCTGGTAATTAATACAGAACTTTCCTTTGATTAAGGAGCCACTCTATTGAGACACTTTAGTGTACATGGCAAATAATGCCAAGATACTCATGTTTCTGCACAAGTAATTGAATTTTTTCCTAATGTGCGACATTGATTTTCTTCTGACATGTTGTTTTGCTCAAGTAACTTCTTTAGTTTATTGTTGCTCTGTAACTTAATCTATTTAACTTGAAAAGTTTGAGCTAAGTCCATTGGTTGTAAAGGAATGAAGCAACCGTCATGTGACCAAAGTTGCAAATTCCATGTTGAAACCTTTTTTTTGTTTCTATCGGAATAAACTGCTTAAAACAATTAATGAATTCGACTTTTTGTTCCCTTGTCTTGAAACATAATAGCACTTGCTTATACTTCTTATCTGTCAGGAGCATGCCAAGGGTGGGAAGTGCATTGTCTTTACCCAAACGAAACGTGATGCAGACCGACTGGCATATTCTATGTCACGCAGTTTTAAATGTGAAGCTTTACATGGTGACATCTCACAAAATCAGAGGGAAAGGACACTTTCAGGATTTCGAGATGGTCAATTTAGTATATTAGTTGCTACTGATGTTGCTGCTCGTGGACTGGATATACCAAATGTTGATCTGGTAACAACCTTTTCCTCTGCTCATTGTCATTGCTCTCATGATATTTGTTTAGTTACATAATATGGTTTGCACAGGAGATGCAGGCTTACATCTTTTTGTTTCCCCTTTAATGTCTTTATCAATTTTGTTCCTCCAGATGTCCTAGATAATGGAAATAGTCTTCTACATCATTTCACTAAGGATATTCGTTTGTGTTCTATCACTGGTTGTTGTTCTTGCAACTTGTGCTTGATAGGGTGGTCTTTGTCTGCATTTATTGTTATTCTGAAATGAAATAGAGACTTTCATTTCAACTTTACTAGTAAAGTGAAGCAAGGAATGCACTATTGGTTCCTTTTTTCTTCTGGTAGTAAGTAGGCAAGTGAAATTGGTGAGTTGTATGATGGGCAACTATCTCTTACGGTTCAGAAAGGACTCGTTAGTTAGTACCCCCTTGGTTTCGTTTTTTTGTTCCTTTGTAGTGGGGTGGACCCTTTCACTCTATCTTATTATATACGCTCTCCTATCTATTGGCCATTGCGTCTTCTCTAACTCGCTCTCCTACTTCAATTGGGCATTCAGGAACCAAAGATTGGTTAATTTGGAATTTCGTTTGAATTATTTGGTTCATTAGATCTTGAATTTTTATAAACCTCCTTTCATTTTTTTTCTTCAGAAAGCTGTAAAGTTACGCCTTCTTGACTCCACATGGCCAATTTCTCATACTTGCGTTGTGTGCCCCCTTTCGTTGAGTGTTCCGCCCAGTTCACTCGCTAGCTATGTCACATGGGTGCGGGCGGGATTCGACACATCCAAAAAACCCGGGTGCGGGGGTGCGGCAGGGGCAAAAATGTAAATATATATATATATATATATATATATATATATATATATATATATATATATATATATATATATATATATATATATATATATATATATATATATATATATATATATATAAGGGGGTCCGGGGGTTCCCCCGACGCGGGTTGGGGGTCCAATTTTTTTGCTGGTCCATAGGATTCTTCAAATTTCATTTTATATACAGCTGCACGACAGCTAAAAGAAATTTATTGGATTGGACATGTGGAAAAGAGAGGTCTACACAAGGCTACAACTAGAGCACCCATCTCGTCAGGAGAACATCGTCAGGAGAACAGTGAATACTAATAGCCAGCAAGGCTACCACCATCATTATCATTTATTATGGAGAGAAAAAATCCTTTACGAAAAAGAAGGATCAGCAAAGCTACCACCATCATTATCATTTATTATGGAGAGAGAAAATCCTTTACGAAAAAGAAGGATCATCAAGGCTACCACCATCATTATCATTTATTATGGAGAGAGAAAATCCTTTACGAAAAAGAAGGATCTGGATTGAGAGCAGCAGCAACTGTCAGCAGAATTTTGTTTTTAAAAAAATTCCGCAGCCCGCAAAATTTTTTTTTTTAAAAAATCCAAAAAAAAATGGACCTAAATGATCCTGGGTGCGGTCAACGCACCCAGGATCGGGTTGACCGCACCCGGTGCTGCACCCGCACCCGCGTCGAGTCGCGTCGACGCGGGTGCGGCACCCTGCTAGCCGAATCCCTATGACATAGCTCACTAGGTTGTTGGCATACCAAGCACCTGCTGCTCCTGCCTGCCGCTTGGTGGGATTCCTGGAGATCTATAAGATTCTTGGGAGAAAATTCATTCGTCAAATAGGTCATAAGCATCCTAAAAGGCAAATGATTCTTTCATCTTCTTTAGCTGATTGATTCACCATGCCATGTTGCTTTTTCGAGCTTCCTAACAAATACACCTTGGACATCTACCTTGACTCCTAATGCTTATCAATCTAGTCAAGCTCCTTGATGCCCAAAAGACAAGAGTTCGTCTTTGGCCTTGAGAAACGATAGAATGTTAGTTCTTGAAGAAGGAAGGGAGTTGACATAAAAAATCTTTCCGTTTCTTCCTCTTGGTAAAAGAAAACGTATCGATGACTTATCTTCACAACTTTCTCTGGTCAGTATGAAGGAAAGGGTGTGTAAAACACATGGTTGCCAGTTGAGGAAGCGAGAGCGGGAAGCGATACGGGAAGCGAGGCACTTTCAAAATTTTAGGAAGAGGGGAAGCGTGGGACCACTTAGGACCGATTCGGGAAGTGTCTCGGAAGCGACCTAGGAAACGTCTCGGAAGCGAGGGGGAAGCGAAAAAAAAATAATTAAAAAATACAAAAAATTGGAAAAAAAACAGGGGAAGCGAGGGGGAAGCGTGCTTCCCATTAAAGGGAAGCGCGTCCCCCATTAAAGGGAAGCACGCTTCCCAAAAAAGGGGGACGCTTCCCCCCACGCTTCGGAAGTGCGCCGTTTCGCGCTTCCGAAGCGCGCTTCGGGGAAGCGCGCTTCCCCTTTTAGCTAGGCGCTTCCGGTAACCCTGGTTAAACAACTTCCATTGTCCCTTCAGAGGCATCCCTAGCAACTCCTCTAGCTTCCTCGCCTTTGGCAAATAAGGAGAGCCATCCATTTCTCCTTGATGCTGGTATTGGAGGGCCTAAGCTCTATGACTAAGCCTTCTTGTGTTGAGCTAGCTCCAGGTCGTGGCAGAATTCACACTCCCCCTTCACTCTCCGCGATCTTATTTAAATATTCACCACTATCATTCAATGGATTCGGTCTCCCTGACCTGCAGGCATCTTTGGGGAGCTCTTTCGAACATAATGAGTTCGTTCTGCTGTGAGCACATACATCCTGACTATTAGTTAGAAGCAGTGTTGTGAAAAGCGTTGAGGCGTAGCGAGGCGCTCCACCAAAATCTGAGGCGAGGCGTAAAGCTTAAGCCTCAATTTTTTTTTTGAAAACTTTAAAAAAACTATAAAAAATATCTAAATTTATAAATAAATAATGCTTTATTGATGAAGCAACAACCAACAAGAAATAAAAAATCTCAAATAAATATTGACAGAATATGAGATTAACATATAAAAGTAACATTAATGCAACAAGTTGATCTATGTAAGTATCTAAGAAATAAAATATGAGCATTCATTCAATAAAAAATTAACAACGAAATGCATATTAGCATTAACATCATGTCATAATTAGAAAATGCATGTTAGCATTAACAACCAAACATTAATATATTTGTCCAAAACTCTTCAAAATGAGAGTAAACCACAGATATACGCTAACATATAAGAATATTCAATAAACAAACTTAATATCAAACAATTAAAAAATTGAGTAACTTTATTATTCAAATGTAGTGTGTTAACTTTTTGCCACTAGCATTCACTAAAAGTAGCTTGTCAACATATGGGTCAAAATTCATCTATTAATATGAAATAATAGATAAAGGTTGATTCAAGCTGCAAAGAGCTTCTTGTTCACTTTTTTCTAATGAAATCTTGTTGAATCTATAAACTGTCACATAGGTACAACTATGGGTATGGATGCAGGTGTGGGCACATAGGGTACAACATCAGAATTTACAAAAGTATGGGGTATAGGGGTACGACACAACTATGTGTGTGTATGTGCGCATGTGTGTATTTTTTTTGTTTGAGAAAAAATAGGTATACATGCATGTGTATTTGTGTGTATTCACCATGCAATAATGAATAAAAACAACCCTTTATGCACCTTAAAATGGATCAAAATAGGTAATGGATTGGGTTTGATTGGTCAAATCCAAAACTGGTCTGACCCATGCCCATTGAAGTACCAGTACCTGATGAGTTGTGGAGCCTGATTCAGAGTTTTTGCCCTTGCAGTAAGGGGGGGTCCGAGGCTCCCCCCGACGCGGGTCTCGCTGCGCGTTCAACGGGCGGGGGTCCAAGGGGGGCCGCCCCTGGCGGGGGTCTCTGGGAGGCAGCGTCCTCCAGAAGAATTTTTTTTTCTTGGGCTTATGTTTGAGACCCGATTTCTTATTGATCAGACCCGATTTGTTTAGGTTTAGGGCTGTCACCCTTGCCTTGTATATATTCTTTCTTTTCTTTCTCTCTTGTATCTATCAAGAAAGAGCAATAAAGTTTTTCCTCTGGGCGGTCGAGTTTTTTTACTCCCTCTCGGATTTGAGGGGAGGTTTTTTCACGTAAATCTGTGTGTTCTTGCTGTGTTTTGTTTCCTTTGGTTGTTTCTTGCTCGCGGTTTTCGTAACAGTACCAGGTATACCTGAGTTGACACAGGTCGACATTTTCATGAAGTAGCCATATTACATAACTCATGACAAGCCAAACCAAGCCGAGTAAAAAATTTACCTTTCTTTTTTTTAGGCTGACAGAGGCGAGAGGTGGGAGAGACCTAGACGAGCGAGTGAGTGAGAGGCGAGCGACTAAGTGAGAGACGAGCAACTGAGTGAGTGAGAGATAAGTAGAGATGTGGGAGATGAGCGAGAAGTTGGAGATAGTGAGTGAGAGACCAAGACGAGCGAGAGGTGGGAGAGAGTGAGTGAGAGACGAGGCTGACAGAATTAAGGCCCCCGATCCTAATTAGGGTCGGGGGGCCCTAATATTTAACCATAATTTTTTGTCAAATGGGGGTTTTGACCCCCATTTGACTAAAAATTTGAGGCGTATACGCCTCACCTTGAGGCACGCTTCGCCTCGAGGTGTACACCTCAAAGCATATGAGGCATACGCCTCAGGGCATTTGCGCTTTTATGCTGCGCCTCAAGGCACAAAGGCCCTCGCCTTGAGGCGAGACGCGCTTTTTGCGCCTTGAGGCATGTTTTTAATAACACTAGTTAGAAGGAAGTGCAACTTGATTGCAGGGGGGAAGGTAGATTATTTGATTCTATTCCTTTGTAGCAGGTTGTTTGGTGATGCTATTGGAATTCGCCATTTCTTTGTTTGTATCATCGAGACACCCAAAGGGCCGGCCATATGTGCCATTTTCCATAGACCCGGCCCATTCCAATCACTATGAATTTCATTAATCAATATCTCTCTGGTCCTCTATACTTTGTTATGGCACAATCATTGACTCTAGTTTTGGAGTTCTATGTCCTCTTGATATTACTGTTGTCTCCTTGTGGTATGGTCGAATTAGGTCTCAATAAAGTCAATCTGACAAATACCTTGTCCATTGATTCAAAGAAAAGAAATATGACGAGGCAGGTGGCCTAGCTTAGAAAGCTATTCCTTTGTAGCAGGTTGTTTGGTGATGCTATTGGAATTCGTCATTTCTTTGTTTGTATCATCGAGACACCCAAAGGGCCGGCCATATGTGCCATTTTCCATAGACCCGGCCCATTCCAATCACTATGAATTTCATTAATCAATATCTCTCTGGTCCTCTATACTCTGTTATGGCACAATCATTGACTCTAGTTTTGGAGTTCTATGTCCTCTTGATATTACTGTTGTCTCCTTGTGGTATGGTCGAATTAGGTCTCAATAAAGGCAATCTGACAAGTACCTTGTCCATTGATTCAAAGAAAAGAAAGATGACGAGGCAGGTGGCCTAGCTTAGAAAGCTATGAAATCCCTTGCTTGCGGGGGAGAGACAGAGAGGGGTCAAACAAAGCTTGAATCAAAGCATTCTTTGTTTCAGACGCATTCTGCTTTCCATAGTCCTCATTGGTATGCGACCATGAAAGAACAACTTTTTGCACTTCATCACAATGATACTGTCCAGTCTGAAAGGGGAAGGCCCACATCTCGAAATGAAAGAACGAACGAGTTGTTAAAATATGTGTATTATCGTCATTTGTAATCTCGTATATATTTATATTCATATATATATAGATACATATACATATATATATATATATGTATATGTATATCTATATATATATATGAATATAAATATATATTCTTTATTCACCCAAAAGGGTATTTCTGTAAATTCCTGTTTTGCGCATATTCCACTTTGGAATATTGCTTGTAATTTTCCTTTTTTATTTTTTTATTTTTCTTCCTTTTCCCTTTTCATTTTCGGCTTTTGTGCCACATAGGGAGGCTCCCCAAAGAGTCGTTGGGGAGCCTCCAACGGTCACATATGTGACCGTTGGGGGCTCCCAACGACTCTCTTGGGAGCCCCCTTTGTGGCTCCTTTTCTTGCTTATAAATAGGGGCTCTCCCCTTTGTATTTTCTTAATTCTTGAGGGAGCTTATGCTCCATTGTAATGGGGTTTTTACCCCTTGTCCATTGTTTCTTCAATGTTATGCAACTTATGACTTTATGTCATATTTTTCCCCTTTTATGGGTTTTATGGGTTAGCACATTATGTGCTTGTGTTGTTTCCCTTTAATGGGTATATTTGCACTTCACGTGCATAAGTATGGGTTCATTATTGAACCCAATGTATTCCAACTCACTTTCTAACACGAGTGTATGAAATATGGCATAACCACTCACAGAAGCTTCAATCATCTTTTCAGCTTCAGGTGCAGGTTAAACTCCCTTGAGATGGTGGCCATGTCTATCAAAAGCGGCCTTTTCCTCAATCAAGACCCCTATAGTGAAATTGAGACTGCTCGGCTTATCACTACTTTGATGCAAAAAAATGCATTTCAATAGCGCAAAGCCTGACGCTTCCAATGAGAAAATCCTAAAACACTCACAAAGCTACACTGAAAACCTTTAGAACAAAAAAGATGAACGACCCCCTTCTTGTCTCCTACGCAACTCAAGTGTGTGACTCCGTATGAGGACCTCCTTCCCTTCTACGGGAGATATGGCTGTGAAGCCCTGCTGCGCTGTGGGGCCCCTCTCTGATAAGGAAGGATAGTCACACTTATAGTGTTTATAGGTTGTTTTCAGATGTAATTGAAGGCAAAGGGGGAAGATTTTGCGAGACTTTACTTGGTAAACAGGTCGATTATTCGGGTTGTTCCGTCATCGTGGTGGGTCCTTTGCTTTGATTGCATCAATGTGGATTATGGTCAGAATTAGATAAGAATCTGCTACTTCCATGTAGGTAGGCGACTGCCACTATGACCTTTTTCCAGTGGAGAATGGCTGAGTTACAGTGTATGCGGGGCATGCTACTTAGCCAGAATGTAGTGATCAAAGGATGTATCTATCCTCTTCGTGACCTTTCACCATGATCAACTACTTTTTATACGATAGGCACGACTTGACTAATCCAAATGAAACCGATTGAACAACCACCATCACAGCTTCTTAAACCAGAAACAGGGGTTGTCCTCTCCCTTAAATACATCGTAGTTGCTTGACCGGATGGCCAACAATGTAATTACATAGATAAGTCTCTGCTCTTGGTCGAACCTTATGGCTGCTGGAAAGAAAGTCGACCTCACCTTATTCTGGTGTATGTATGCTAGAAAACACACACACACACACACACATTAGGATGCATGTATGCATCTTTTTGTTCTCATCTTTATGTAGTCATCAATCGCTACTCTGCATGTGTTTGCTTTTGTACATATAATATTTTGTCATGTAAATGGCCTAAATCATTGATCTTTTGTTCGGAGCCATCTGCTCTGCCTATATGTGCTTTTGCGTAATGATATTTTATCTTGTATTTGCTCAGAGGGTCCTCTCAAGTTCATGAAATGCTACTCATGTGAAGCCTTTATTGTGATTTATTGTAATTTGGAACTATTGTTTGCCAGGTGATACATTACGAACTACCAAGCACTTCTGAAATATTTGTTCATAGATCAGGCCGTACAGGGCGTGCAGGTAAGAAGGGAAGTGCCATTCTAATGTATACAGAACAGCAAACTAGAGCTGTTCGGGTTATTGAGCAAGATGTAGGATGCAAATTTAAGGAGGTATGCACTGTATTTGCTATCTTTGTGTCATATTTGTGTTCTTTGCAAGGTCTGGTGAAACAAGTGTCTTCTGGGGTATTTGTGTTTGTCTGTGCTCCCATTTTCTGTTCAGAAGCATTGGCATGATTTTTTAAATTCTGATTGTTTATCCTTTACTGTTTCATGCACTTTGATGCATTTTTATGACATGGATGTTATTTTTTTCTGCACTTAGTAGCTGTTCATTGTTGGGTTTATGATGACTGACCATATAGGAGAAGTGGAGCAAGAAACAAGCGTTTGCTGGGATAATTGTGTATGATTCGTGCACCCATTTTCTGTTTAGAGGCATTGGCAAGAAACAAATTTGTTTCTTTGCAAGAAACGAATGTCTTCTTGGATGTGTTTGGTTCGTGCTCCCATTTTCTGTTCAGAAGCATTGGCAATGCTGCGTGATTTTTGAAATTGCCCATTGTTTGTCTCTTACTGTTTCTTGCACTCCGATGCAATTTGTGAACATGGTTGACCTATTTTTTTGCTGCACCTAGTAGCTGTTTGTTGTTGGGTTTATGATGATGGATAATGTAGGAGAAACAGACATTTGATTTACTGATAGATTCTTTCTCCTTTGGTTCAGCTTCCTAGAGTTTCTGTGGAGAGTGGGAGTAAAGATATGTTGGGTGATTTTGGTGGCAGCCGCTACGGATCATCCTTTGGAGGCTCAGGAGGTGGTCGTCTAGGTGGTTCAGGTTTCGGTCGTTCTGGCAGTTCGGGGAACTATGGTGGTTCTGGGTTTGGCCGTTCTGGTGGATTTGGTGGTTCTTCATCTGGTCGTTCTGGTGGATATGGTGATTCTGGCTCAGGCCGTTCTGGTTCCTTTGGTGGATCTAATTCAGGTCGATATGGAGGATTTGGTAATTCAAACTCGAGCAGGTCAGGTGACTCTGGTTCAAGCAGGTTTGGTGGTGGTTTTGGGAGTTCTAGTTCTGGCCGCTCTGGTGGCTCGAGTGAATCTGGCTCAAAACGTTTTGGTGAGTCTGGGTCTAGTCGTTTTGGCAGTTTTGGTGGCTTCGGTAGCCATCGTGGTCGCAACTCTGGAAGTGATTCATTTTGAAATCCTCTTAAGGTAATGTATGCCATGATGTTTTCAGCCTATAATTCATACAAAGACAAAAAAAAATTGTAAATCCTTTTCTCTTTTCTGTCCTTTTGACACGACAAGAAAGTCCTTGGCAACCTTTGAACTTGTACAAAAGTTATGGATTTTGTTTGTTTTTGTATTTTTAATTCCAGTAATTCAACTGTCTTAAGTTGTTTGTTGTGAAGTTGGACTTATCCACAACTTCTATGTCAATTGGCAGATTGATTCTGGAGTTTTCAATTGTCCAAGCTGTCCGTTATCCACCTTGTTTATGTTAACTTGTCCTGATTTGTTTTATTTTCTGGTTAGAAACATAAACTGCAATCTGATTAATATGGTTATATTTTGTTTTTTTTAATATGTTTATCATTTTCCTTGTATAAATACAGTGGTTTTTTTAAGCTTTGTTTTTGTTTTTCTTTTGGATAAAAATAATGAATAAATTGTTTATTTGCTTGCTTTTTTTTTTTGCTGCGATTTAAATTAGCTGAGAGGATATAGCATACTAGAAATTATTAAAGGTGTTCTTAGTATCCTATTATACACAAAATCTGTAAAAAAATGATGTTAAGTAAAAAAGTATGATACTTATGTGAATAGGAACATCAGTCAATGCTTTTCCTCAAAAGATATTGAATCCCCTGAGGTGGTATTTGTGCGTTGTTCACATGGGTACCATGACATTCATTACAGAGTTGACATGGAAGGTACAATTAAAGTAGTTTGGTTGAGATCTGCAACCTTGAGGACCTTCCACTCTCAGCTTAGAACTGGTATGCCTATCACATGGTCACTTATCATCTTCGTTGAAGCATGTGAGTTATACATGTTAAGTCAGCAGCTTGCTGATAATACCAAGCAATCCGACAGTTTTTGGTGCTTAATAAGAAGTCTCAATGCTCTTCTGGGGTTTTTATATAGCATTTATTGAACTTAAGGTATTACATACTCAGGGTATAGGATGGGTTTATGATCAAGTTGCAGGTCTCCTGTCAGTCCTGTTCCCTGGCATATTCCATATTTTGGAGAAAGTGTTCTGCATCATCTTATTGAAGTCTAATCTTGGAAGGAGTCGCAGCAATTTAGGTTGTTGCGAGCACATATACAAGAGGAAATATCTCTTTTGCATATATAAATTTGATGGACTTTTCAAAATCAGACTGTTGATTTCTGAAGATGGCCTTGAACAACTAGGATCTTCTTGAGTTTATGTACTTCTAGAAATGCATTCTCATCCATAATCCATTCAACAAAGAGCCCATAACTGCTATTGTGTGTGCCATAATGCATCTTTTTTTTTATGACGAGGAACCCTTGCCGAAGCGAGGGAAAACCCCGGTTGGGACCCCACGACTACCCTGCCTTACGTGGCGCACCTCTTAAAGCTACGGATACAGCCGTTGCCCACTTAACAAGGAGACTAAATGTTTCATTGTATTCATATATTTCACACAGTTCTGTAGATCATTCTACTCTTCCATATGTCAAAACCTGTTAGGATCCAGTGGTGCTTCTGTCCTTGGTTGAGCATCTCCTTACATAGCATGGCCTCTAATTTTTTCTGCCCTACTTATTGCTGATGAGCTTAACTTGTTAGATCGTGATCCATTACTGTTTTAGTCTGAAATATTTAACAATGAAACAAGAAAATGATCGTAGCTTCCCAAGTTTGTATCTTTGCGAACACATCATAATATCTTGGATCTCTGTTTGGAGAAACTGAAGACTTTGCTCTGGAAATTTCAGATATTTTAGAATTTATTTGGTGGTCACATGAAATGTGTTAAATTCTGTGTTTTTTTTGGAATATGACTGCATCAGGTGCAACATCTATTCTTATTAGGTTCTAGTATTTCATTTTTTTTCATTTTCAAAGAAAAGGGTAGGGATGGGAAATAGCAGAAGTTTCTATCAAGAAGCTGTTGCTGGGGTCAAGCTTGCTTGTTAAATAAGTGAACTAAGCTTAAGCCTCAAATGAAATGCTCAGTAAGCTTGTTAATAGCTTATTAAAGTTTGAATATACTTATAATATTATTAATAAATATATTCATGATATCTGGGTTATGTTATGTTACCCGGACACACCATTTTGTACCCATGTCATTGATGACAGGATTGGGCACACTAAGATGGACACGGATACATGTGGATATTATTTTTAAACTTTCAATAATAATGTATTTTATATATTAAAACAACACAAAATAATTTTTTATTGATTAAAGTTAAAAATCCATGTTTTATGTCTTGTTTTTTGAAATCATGTCGCCTTTTGGGTCATACCCATATTTTTTGTGACATAGGGGTTATGGCAATATTTGATAGAATTATTAATATGCATCGTAGCTCATTAAGTAGTTAAAATGCCATGTAAGTAGTTTCCTTTTAGGATATGTTCCTGTGTCGCCGGTGAAGGCTCCATGGCAACACATGCCACAGAGCCTTCGTCTGCAGAGATAAAATCAGAACCACCACCGTACATGAAATTTTACTGTAGAAAAAGGGTGTGGCAGGGGTCAGCTGAGGGGCCTTCAGAAATGCCTGAGGCCTCATGCCCATGGTTATCGTGGCACACAAACGAGCTGTTAGGGCCTCTTTGAATGTGTGACGCACTCGTCCGCTGGATGAGTGTGTCCCACTTTAGCGGGCATCCAGTGCTTGCAAGAAGTGTGGGGTGGGAACAGAATGCATCCCACCCATACTGTTTGTCCCAAAAACTGGGAATGCAGAAGTAGGATGGGGGGAGGTCCAACTTTTGCATCCCAGATGGCGGGGCATTGAGGTGGCCTGTTTTTTGGATGCAAATGCTCCCTTAATGTTTTGGTAAAGAAAGTTGTATTTATTGTGGTGGTATGTGTATCGTTCTAGGGTGGTTACCTTGGTTGTGCTAAGCTTGACAGAGTCCAAGACTTGGGCTCAGCTGAGCTTAAAAAACCATGCTCAAGCTGAGTTCAGGTAGTTATCAAGCTGGCCTTAGACAACCAGCTTGGCTTGTTGCACCTCTTATGAAGTCTTCACACATTGACATGGTTATACTATTGTTGATTCAGTCAATGTGTTGTCTATCTTCATTGTTGGAGACTTCCTCTCACAAATTTCCGTCATAATTTTTTTTTCTTCACTCAGAACATAATCAGCGAGGACAATGGTGGTTCAATTTGCTGAACGCAATCTCATAGATCTTTTAGTTTTATCATCCTCACACGTGTGGGTGCATGTGCATGTGTGAGTGTGTGCGCTCTCCTCTTTGATGAAATGATCAGTCTGTTTTGTGACTACATAACACTAGATGGGTTGCTGAAAAGATTATTTATTCCATTTCTTTCTTCAACAAATTGTCCTCTGGTAGTGTATATGTAGGTGTAGATCACACGCAAACCCCATTCTCTCATTCTAATCTTCTTAGGATGTTTTGTAAGTCATTGCCTACTGGGTTATTAATCAAATCAACTCTCTCTCTCTCTCTCTCTTCCCTCTCTTTTTTTGGTGCTTTTATTTATTTTGTTTCCAGTTTTAGAGTAAAGCTGCTTTCTTGTTGATCATTGTAGATAACACTATAACAACATACTGATGGTGAATTAACATTTTTTCACAACATACTTTCTCTATTGGAATACCCTCTGTGGATGAAATGAATTGTGAAAATGGTGGGGTGGCTTAAATATGGCATCTTGAACAGGTGGTTTTCTTAGTTATGTTGCAGAGCAAGATGAAATAGGATACATGCAGTCGGCTGTACATTCATCAAAATGAGTGCTGAAGTTCATTTTCATTCAAAGGAACCGAGCAGTTTGTTTTAATGCTTTTGTTATTGTAATAATTGGCGATCTATCAATTCTCTGGTGGCCTTTGCTTCCTTGGGTTAAGTTCTCAATCTAAAAGCCATTTCTGATATATCTGTTTTAACGGTGAAGAATTTTAGAGAAGCTTCTCCGAATATTTTATTTTATACAATGTCAGTATATGAATTTAACAAATTTGTAGAATGCTGATTGATAATTATAAGATTGTCCACCATCGTAACCTTTGGATCTCTGAAGTGTTCAGTGATTATTTTTTGTTAGATATCATTTTCAAGGTAGTATTGTGTTATGCAATTATATCCCTTACTTACCTGCCCCTTAGCTTTTCTTGTTTATGGATTGCTAGTACTTTTGTACATGCTGGGGGCTACCATCTTCATATGATATAATCATCGATTATTCACATGTTATCACGTGTTACCCCCCCATTTATCATACTCTGTTTAATCATGAAATGGTTGTTGCCCATTTTAAGCACTCCCTTTACTTATGTTTATGCCATTATGGTTATGTGCCAGTATGATCGCTCTGCACCCATTCATTTATATGATCTCAGCACCATCTTCACATATCAGCATAATTACCCTGATTTGTGGACATTCTCAAATCATCTTCGTCATTTTCATTCACATGTGCAACATTCTGTCACAGGCCACCATCAACCTCCTGCTTACTAACGACGAAGGTCGTTGATATCAAGCGCAAACAGTTTAGATGCATGCATTACTAACGGGTAGATATGGCCTAATCCAATTTGGGATTAGATGAAAAGACTTGTTGAATTCAGAATCGTTTTTTTCTTTCAAAAGAAAAAATAAGGGAAGATTCTGATCCGATTTGTTTTAATGGTATTTTTATTCTTTTATAGCAGCTTTAATAGCTACCAGAAATCAGCCCGTCCTTGCAGAGGGTGAGATATATGACCCGCCCTAATGTGTCCAGGTGCCTTGCTCTATTAGGTTGTCACGACTCAGATTAGGTCCATTATCCTCCATAACTTTCATACCTATTTTTATTGAGAATTTTAACTAAAATGAGTTGCTGATATTCATTTGATAACCTCTCCATTGTTGGTGGAGTCTCCTCTATCTGTCACACAATCATAAGCAAAGATGGCTCGAGCTGACCTGTCTCAAGGCATTGAGTCAAAGCCCTGTAGATTCAGACTTTGGCTTTGGTTAGTGAAGAACTCGACCATGATGGAATAATGAAACATTTTCCTGTTAAAAGAAATATGCCCGTTGGGGCTGTCAGTGCAAGTCTCCTTGTGGTGGGACGGTGCATGTTCAAAACTCAGTGGTACGTTGAATAATAACTGGTGGGTTTTTTTCTAACCCCAGCTTGTCTTTCAAAAAAAAATAAAAAGAAAAAAAGAAATAGGCCCAAGGTGACAACTTTGACACTACCATCGTTTCCCTAGACACCACTGAAGTTCACATACATGTTGATGGGCTGAGGCCTGAGCACATTTTCATGAGATGTATGCATTCGGCCATCTCACATGGGCTGATGTAAGTTGTATGTCATGCATACGTGCATGAACTGTGTAATCCTTGTTGACGGTATTATCACTAATACGCACCCTCTGATTGCTTTATATATATTAAATACGTAGAAAAACCAGCAGTAGCAAAAAATGGGTTGCAACTGACCACCGAGGTGGTATCCCATGTGGTAAGCGGGGTCCTGTGCCAAGCTGAAGGCTCAGGTTCGAATCCCTCTGCCACATGGGGCTTAAGAGATATCTGGTAGGGGTCTGCCTAACCCAAGCTTGCCTTTAAAAAAAAGAAGAAGAGGGTTTCAACTGACCTTTTCTGCTGTAATCACCACACTGCAACAACCATTCATGATACACGCATAATTACAGGCAAAAAGTCGTAGCTAGTAAATCTTAAGTAGACTAACTGAACTTGTAATTGACATTAAGGTGCTGAAGCCAAAGAAATTTAAAGGGTAATTTCCTTATACAGATCCAATTTTTACCTGAAATTCCATGTCAGGTATCACCTTTTCTCCTTTACCTTCATTTGGTTAACCTGCGTTAGATATTCTGTCAAAACTCAAAAGTACCCTTTTACCTTTTCCTTCCTCTTTTGCCCATGGTTCCCTTGTCACTTCTCTCTCCATTATTGTCCTCTTTCTCCATTGTCCTCCATAGTTCCCATGCATCCTCATTTTTTACATTAAATAGTTTAATATTATTTAGTTTGTTTTGATTGTATATGATTTTATACTTTTGCGGCAACATGACATAACCCATTGATGTTCAACATGGTCTTGTTGTCATCTTCAACAACTTACATTGCTCTCATGCAAGATATCATGCATTCATCAACTGGCACATGCTTGTTAGCCTTCATTTTTTACCCAAAACTTGCTACAGTGCTCATCTCTTTCCGACTTGGATCTGAGAAAATCCGAACATAATAATTCTGGATTTGTCCCAAATTTGAATATATCTATATCTTCATCAGTATAAAAAATATGGGTCTGATCTGGTTTTGGATCTGAATTTTGCAGATTTTTTCTTGTTGCATAACCAGATCCAACTTATATGTCAAATAAAGTTCCTACTTGTTTTATGAGACCTTATGACATTAGATCAGCTGAAAATGAGTTAAACCTATTGATTTCAATGATAAAAAGATGGGTCAAGTTAGACCCGTTTCTGACCCTCACTCCAGTTTAATAGTTAAGTAGTTCCAACCTTGATCCTAATAAACCCAAATATATTTGTTATGGATCTCACCCATATTTATACATATCTGTTTTAGTTTTAGAATTGAATCCAACTCAGGTTTCACCATAAGGTTCCCAATCCGGTTAGCAAATGAGACCTTTGTGATATTGGGTCCATTGAAAATGAGTTAAACCTTTCGAATTTCATGTGAAAAAAGGGTCACGTAGGCCTAATTCTAACACAAGCACGACTTTAATGTGTATCCAGTTCTAACTTCAATATGAGAAATTAAAATTCATATATATTTTTACTCTCTCTCTCTCTTGTTTGACAGTGGCAATGTTTTACACAATTAAAATTGAAACAAATAAAAAATATATACTTATGCAACACATCTCATTTAGAAAAAGTTAAAATTGTGTTATAATTTTGTACCAGACTGCCCATGTTCCATCTTTAAGGGTGTTTAAACCACAGACGTGCGTGGACAGAATGCGCTGGGACATCCATCCGTGAACAGGACAAGATGCACTGTTCTGCCCTATCCACGTGCCCCCCCCCCCCCCCCCAAAAAAAAAAAAAAAAACAATTTTTTTGGGGTCTAGAGTGTTCATTCACCACTGTTCCGTGTGTGTTGAGGAGGGGACCATGTAGCAGTGGCGGACGTCAAATAAGCGTCTGCAAAACACACCAATATTGCGTGGGTGTGTCTCGCATTTGCAGTACTTAATACTTTAGAACTGTACTCCAATCTGATGATCAAGTGGGTCAATTGGGTAATATTTGGTTTACTAAATTTGAAGATTGGGTTGGATATTGGATGTAAACCTGAACTTGACATTCCTAATTAAGTGCTGAATCCATTTGGGTGCCACTGTTTTGGAACTACTTGAGCCAAAATAGCCATGGAGATCATAACCTTGCTTTGCCTCTACTGGGTTCTGGAACTAAGTGAATAGAGGTCAAAATTGAGGTGCTTAGCCATAAAATGCTCAAGTAAAATCCTAAAAAACTAAGGCATTGTTGTGCTTAGCCATAAAATGCTTTACTAAAATCCTAAAAACTAAGGCTATGTCTGGGAGTCGGAGGAGTCGAGACGAGAGGGGTGATGGGAGTGAAGATGAAAATGAGAGATGATGCTGGAGTTGTCAAGATCCTTGTGAGGATATAGTTGAAAATGACCCATCTTCATTATCTCATCTCTTAAAATGGGGTTTCAAACACTTGTGCTGGTAAGTGGTATTAATTAATATTGAAAAACTTAACTGGTCAGGATCTAAATAAATAACCTATAAACTTTATGAAATATAAATACTACAAGAAATATTATCCATTGAATATGACAATCACATATGATTGCAATTAAATATAAAATTTTATTACTTCATTTTATGATAAACATCATTTTATATTTTTTTAATTTAAAATAATCATAGTAACATGATAAATTATAGACTTCTATACATGATTCATATGACATAACAATTCAAATATGTAAATGAAATCTACACTATCAAATAAATATTATAAATTAGTATATATGATTATAAATAATCAATTAAAATATCTAAGTTTATCTAGATGGATCAAATTTCAAATAATAAAGGAAATTCACACATTTTAGGAACATTCACAACCATGAGTTGTGAAGGTCGTACTATATTTGTAAATGTCCTTCTGCCAGTGTTATTTTTTTAGTAAAAGGATGTTTACACATTTTGGAAAAAATCGCAAATATGAGTTGCGAAGGTCGTACTATATTTGCGAATGTCCTCACGCCTGTAGCCTTATACAATATATATTTTTAGTAAAAAGAGGATCTCACATTTTTGGGGATATTTGCAAGTATTATTTGCAAACATTGTGCTATATTTACGAAGGGGTAAAAATATCCTAAAAAGTTAGGAATCTAAATTTTGGATATGAGGTAGATTTCAACAAATTGTGAGAATAGTACATTCATTTTCTTTTATATATATATATATATATATAATCCCTAGAATATGAGAACTAATGTATGAACCGTAATTTTCATGGATTTTTTTGTTCTTTTCTCTTGAATCTAACAACACAGATGTAGTTTACGTGCTTGGTTTTATAAGAACCCACACTTGAATAATCCCATTTTGATGCATAAATGGAATTCTTTTAAGGCTTTAAAATTAATGACTCATAATCTTCATCAATATTCATACATTAAAAAATCATAAATTTTCATTAAAAATACATGATCCAATGGTTGATTCCTAACAAATTCACCATGCCGAGCACATCCACATGGTTGGATTTGCAAAAATGTGATGAAAATGCCCATATTTCCAATTATCATATTCTAGTGACTATATGAGAGAGTAGCCGCCAATTTTACTCCCCATCAATGATGGCCAATGCACTAGCGTTGTCGATGCACATGATCAAGCTCGGCTCGCCCAAGTAAAGTGGTGTACAAGCTCGACTCAAGCCAAAACCATTGGTGTTCAGGTTTAGCTTGTGCTGAGTATCGAGTCAAGCTAAGCTCGACCTAGGCTCGATCAGGGCTCAATAAGAGAAAAAGGGTGCGAGAAAGGAAAGGTGGTTATTAAGGGATCTCAGAGAGGGGTGGAGACCGAGCTTATCTAACTACTCGAACGTTCAGATTGACTGGTGAAGCATGACAGATTTCTAATAGAGGACAATCACCTTGTTGATGAATCGCTCGTTGTGTTGGACATCAGGTCAATTCTTCTGGTTATCAAGAAATTTGTGGAGGTTATCAAAAAAGCGGGCGTTTGTGATCTTCAAGGCAACAATAGAAAGTGGGAGGTTGCGATCTTCAAGGCAACAATGGAAAGTGAGATGCGATCAAGGTGAGACTCAGGCGAGAGGGAAGCTGCTCGAGCGATCTTGACGTTGCGACCAGGGTCGGTCTCATATTTGAGAAGGGCGAGGGCATTCTAGGACTTCTTCTATTTGTAGGTGAGGAAGGGAAGGTTTTGGGAGTTGAGGAAGAGAGAGTTACTTCCACCAGATCACTGCCCTCTACTACCAAGTTTCTTTCTCCCATTTTTTTTGCTGAGAGAGAGACCACCACCACCGCACTCTCGTTTTTTTTGCTGAGAGAGAGAGAGAGAGAGAGAGAGAGAGAGAGAGAGAGAGAGAGGGTCGGGTGGGGGTCTGGAGAGAGAGAGATATGCGAGAGAAGGGGGTGAGTGTGTGTTTCGGGGTCCCGATTGAGCGCTGCGTGGCGCACAGTCGGGTGTATGGGTGCGTTGTACACCCACCTGTGAGATGTATGACAGTGTATGATGCACCCGTACACCCGACTGAGCGCCACACGATGCTCAATTAGAACCCAAAAACATGCACTGTAGCTACAATGCATGTTCTTTGGGGGGCATATAACCTGCCCCGGCACTCGAGACAGGGCAGGGGCTAGAGAGAGTGAGATGAGAGAGAAGGGGCGGGGAGGTCGAGAAGGGGGAGACGATATTTGTATAATTAATATATATGTTATATTATATATTATATAAAATATAAATACAATCGTAGTCTTTTCAAGCTCATTAGGCCAATCAAACTCCGTTTGTTTGTTGGGCCGAGCCTCATAACTCTGTTCCAGCTTGGCTCATTTACAGGAGTAGCTGAGCCCAAGCCGAGTTTTACCGAGCTGAGCCTGAGCTAAGCTCAGCTGATTGCGCATCCCTAGCGTTGTCCATCGCCGGTGATAGACGCCGTGCTACGCAAAAAACATGAATTAGCGCCGTTGTTATCCGTGTTAAAAACCGTCAAGAGGGAAAAGAAAAGTGTAAGCAGTCCATCGCGCGTGCGATGAACGGTGCGTGGGAGTTGGCTACCGTTGGCACCTTGTGCCCTTTGGGCCGTAATTGTTGCATATGTTTTTGTAGTGGATGGTCCCTCTACTCTCTCTCTCTCTCTCTCTCTCTCTCTATATATATATATATATATATATATATATATATATATATATATATATATATATATATATATAAACAGCCTTTTTATCCATTAAAAACGGTCTGAAATGTTCCAGTAGTGGCACCTGTAAAAGTTATGGCAGTGTTGAAAATATGTAGTTACTCTTAGGGGTAAAAAAGAGAAAAGATAAAACACAGTTTTCAAAAACTAACAAAGAATATTTTATAGTTTAAATGTGAAAAGTGAGTGAAAGTGAAATGTTTGACCTTTGAAAAGACCTAGTATTTTGGAAATACCATCACTTTTTCAGATGATTTAGACATTTCATTAATGTTCAGTGATACTAATTTAAATATAAAAGGTTCAAATTTAGGTTAATGTGTAATGACATAAAATGATCTCCATCTTTCTCTTATTTGGTTTTGATCGATCTTGACTGGTGGTACTGAAATCCCTCATTGAAGAGGAGACATCCTTTTCTGCAGTGGGACAGCATGTTGGCATCATTGATTAAAAGAAAAATAAAATCTCTTTTCATAGTTTTACAGCAATTATAGAAAAGCATAGCATGGTAAACAATTACATCAAAAGATGCAGGAGCTTTGGAATTCTTTTTCTTCCGTCTATCAATTCAGGGAATAGTTAGCGTCAGGCCATGTTTGGGGATATATGGAAAGCAAAGTTGTGATTGTTCTTGACCAATGACTTAGGTCCATCCCATCCTGTTCTTCGTACCATGTGTGGTAGAAACAAGTTCCAAGTTTTTCATGTTCTTCTCGTTCATTGGCAGGGTGGATCTTGGGATGGCAGTGGACCAGGGAGGGGTTAGGGGACAAGGTCTTCGCCCCGGCCCAGTCTCAAAATTCCGCCCTCCATTCTTGCACGGATTTTGATTTTAACCTCCATCCCTGCCTCCTCATGTCCTCTATCTCTGTTCCAAATGGGGCCGAGGCCGGACGGGGCCGAGGCCGGACGGGGCCGAGGCCGGACGGGGCCTCGCCTCCATCTCTTCACGGGTTTTGATTTTAACCTTCATCCCTGCCTCCATTGATGGGGCCCATTTTCCCGGTCCACTGCCATCCTTAGTGTATAGCACATTTTTTCACCAGCTTGTGTGATTGTGTTAGAAGGAAAACAGTGCAACAGTGTGATAACTTTCATGATAATTCCCTAAGGTGAAGGAATACTTAGGGACAGTTGCGAAGAGCAGCAATTAGGGTGCTACATCACCTTTCTCACTGGAGAGAGAGAGAGAGAGAGAGAGAGAGAGAGAGAGAGAGAGAGAGAGAGAGAGAGAGAGAGAGAGAGAGAGAGAGAGAGAGAGAGGCCTTAAAGAATAAGTTGTTTATAGTTTATCGATAAAAAATATAA
Source organism: Nuphar pumila (assembly GCF_984573655.1). Lineage (NCBI taxonomy): Eukaryota > Viridiplantae > Streptophyta > Magnoliopsida > Nymphaeales > Nymphaeaceae > Nuphar > Nuphar pumila. The sequence continues at coordinate 14,214,556 of NC_143255.1, forward strand.
CATTTTTTAAAATACAAAAAATAAAAAACTAAAGAGAAATAAATAAAACAATGAAATTATTTTATGTGTATTTTGCCCTCTCATAAGTTGACAATAAGCTTAAGTACTAGTTTTTTAAAATTTGGCCCATATCATGAGCTTTTAACCACTAATTTCAGCATTATGTTCCCATAAATTTGATTTTAGGGTTATTTACAAAAAAAGATACTTAAAAAGTTTTTATGTTAAATATTCAAACCGAAACGATTTGGTAATTCAGATGCATTCTTCGTTTATTTTATAGGTAACCAAAAGCGTACCTGTGCCTAAGTTGGATTTTTCTATTTTCACTCAAATTCACGATTTTATCTTAAAAAAAAAAGCTATTTTTGCCCTTGCGTATATAGATAGAGAAACTATTGAGGGTAAAATGGAAAAAATATACAAATAATGAGGGTGAAACTAGAATGGTTTTGAATTTATTAACTAAGCAAGAAAAGTCACCGAGATTATGAACTCTAATAATTAGCGCACCATGTGATGGGTTTGGGTTTGGGTTTGGGTTTGGGTCAAGGCTTTAGAACTTGAGCCGTTAGCTATAGGGCTGTAACTCGGTCTAGCCTGTTATATACATGGGCCGGGCCTGAGTCAGCCCACAGGCTACCCGGCTAACCCGATAGGCTTGAGATACCTAATTGACTTTTTAGTAGTTGATTGCATATACAGTAACTTGACAACTATTACTATTTACCTAATTCGTTGCATTCATTATATGAAAAATAGAAAGATAATTAGATGGGTACATTAATCTTTTATTTAATGAGTAGAGCGTAGCTGCTTGATGAATAGGTGCTTAAGCACCTACTTAATCAAGTTGACCTTTCATCACTTGATGGACGGTCAGCAAAAAAATGCTAAAATAACACTTTTGCCACAAAAACAAGCGAACAAGACCCTTTAGAGCGCCACTAAAGGTAAAAGGGATGCGTGCATCATTACAATTTTGTAATGATACACACATCCTTATGGCCTTTAGATGCACTTTTTTTGTGCTGCTAAAGGTAGTTTTTGCATAAAAACTCATTTTTGCTGTTTTTTTTTTGCACATGACTGTCCATCCAGGGCCCGGTGTGGTATAAAATTTCACAAACTATACCGGGCTCCACGTATTAATCAGACCTTCGAGTCCGGACCCGAGTCTTAATCGGGTCTTCTTATTTATCACCATACCCAGACCCTATAGGGTTTGGTCCTGGTCGGGTCTGGGTAAACCCGACCCGTTGATACCCCTACCCCTAGTCCAAACCCCTAAATGTGCCACTTTTTTGCCTTACTTGGCCAGGCTTGAACTCCATACGAAGGTTATCATTGGAAGCATACTATAAGAGATGCAAATGCCGATTGATATCGAAAAGAAAGGAACCATAATTCATTCTTGTCTAAAATAATTGCGCCCCTGCTTTCATTTTGAAAGCCTTACATGATAACTACGTTTTTATCAATTATCAAATTGGGTGCATTAACTCAATCATTCTGCTGAAAGATAAACGTTTTGGTGCTTTGCTTCTGCCAAAATCTAAAAGAAAAAAAAGAAACATGGACCACTGCAACCAACAAAAACTTGCTTAAACTCTTGTGGGAAAAGAGATGACCCCAAGAAATATGCCTTGGGATCTTGAGAAGTTGACTGATAGTGGCTTCAAATTAAGCTTTGTAGAGAGTCCAAATGGCCTTTAGAAGCTCCCATTGTAGGGCGTTGCCTGATCAGTCAAGTCAGTACCAAATGGATTCTAGCATCACTATGTCAATTTGGCCCAAGTGGAAAGACCCATGGCAGCCTTGATGGACTACTAGACACTCTGTGAGGTCGATTGAATATATCACTATTATTGGGGTTTTGCTTCCTTTAACATTTTCAGGCATTCAAGATAGCGATGATAGTGTTTTGGGAGTATTGTCATGGGCCAACCCTATTGCTTCCACCGCCAAGTAAGGATGGCAGTGGACCCGGGACGGGGCGGTGAACAAGGCCTCCACCCTTGCCCCGTATCAAAGTTTTGCCCTCCATCCCTGGTCAACAACTCATTCCATGTCCTTCATCCCTGATCCAAATGAGACGAGGCGGGGCGGAACCCCATTGTTGATGGGTCAGTGCTGCTGAATGCATAAAACGCCACAAAAGAATATTATCTATAAGTTTATTTATTTGTTAAATTGAACTGGTAGAATGGATCGGTTCAAGTGTTCACTGCAGTTACCTAGGTGGTATCCCATGTGGTAAGCGGGGTCCTGTGTCAAGCTGAAGGCCCAGTATCGAATCCCTCTGCCACATGTGGCGACTGTTGTTCTGGTAGGGGTCTGCAGCTGGACTATAAAAAAAAAAAAACTTCCATCCAAGTTGCCATTAATGTGTTCTAAAATCACTGTTTTTTCCTCAAAATGTGTTTGAAGCATGATTTTAAAACCCGGTGACTAGTCACTCAGCTCGCCCTTGAGTGACTCATGACTCGGATGAGTTAACTCGGTGACTAGGGGTCATGTTAAGTTTATATTTTATATAAAATATATAAATATATATACCATGTATATTTTATAGTATGTTATCAATATATTTTATATAATATACATTTTATGATATTTTTATAATATTTTAATGTATGATATTATTAATGCATGCATAACTATATTTTTTATATGTAATATACATAATATTTAGATTATATTCCATATAATATATGTAATTATATATATATATATGCATGTCTCGGCCAAGTCATGCTAAAACTCAGCTGACTCGGCCATGACTTGACAGAGTCAACCCATGACTTGGCTGAGTTTTGTATATGAGCGTGTTGTACTGGTTTTTGACCCAGTACAAGAATGATTCGGGCCGAGTCAACCGAGTCACCGGATTGAGGATTGACCGGGCGAGTTTTCAAACTATGGTTTGAAGAAAAGCATTTAACTTTTAAGATTTTTTTCAGAAACACACCTAAATTATTAGCAGTAATTTAAAAGCACCTAAGTTTTGGAAAGTTAAACACACCTATACTTTGGTTAATTAGAAAAAACTCAAAACTTGATGCCGTTTCACCCTCACAAATGATTTAGAAAAAAACTGACTCTTTTGCATTTTATAAGAAACATATATACATTTTCCAAAATTTTAAATTGACAACTAAAAATTTCATAAAGGATTAACACCTGAACATATCCAAATCCCACTCGATGATTTGATCAAGGTTTCAAGGTCAGAAGCGGGTAAATAAATATGTTCAACACTAAACATGATCCATGTTATTAATATCTAAATTAAACTTATCCAAAACTTAAGTGTTTTTAACAATATCCAAAACTTAGGTGTGTTTTTTATTATTGAAAAAAACTGAATGTATGTTTTTTCGTGTTTTTGAAAATTTCTTAAAAATTTCGGTGCCACTGGGCAAAATGTGTTTAAGGGTAAATCAGTAATTTTATCCTATTAACTCAAATTGTGTTAATGATATCCCAAATTTGGAAATGTGTTCTAGTTTAAAGGAGGATAAACTTGGGTGTATATATCCAAAACTTAGCTGGGTTTTATATCAATTTTTCTTGTTCCCCCTCCCTATACAAAACAAACACTAATAAAGTAATGAATTGAGAAGCACATATAGCAAACCAGAAAAGAAATAACAGAAAATCTCATACACAAATGATAAAAAAGAGTTTTTCAATCCCTAAATTTTCTTAAAAAACAAGGGACCCATATCCGTCATAAAAAAGGCATAATAAATGGTCAACATAAAGATAAAATATACAACACATGCAATAAAATATGACAGAAAAAAAGGTGAGGAGAAGGAAATATGCATCAAAGGCACAAATAATAACGTGTGAACTTGGACAACCACTCAAACACAAGAAAAAGAAATAAAAGGTCCAATTTAATCCAATTCTAAAATTTTCTCTTACAGAAAACGAGTGAGAAGCAAGTAGAATATCGACATTTCAGACCATGTTTGTTGTTGGCACCTTTCAGTTTTCATGAAATAAAAAAGTACTGAAAGAAAGGGATTGGTTTCCATCCAAACAGTGTCGGTAGGGATGACAGCTGACCAGGAGAAGCGGGGCCCCACTCCGCTCCGCCCCACCCATCTCCGTTTAGACGGGGGATGGAGAACATGAAACAGAGAATGAACCAGGAATGGAGGTTAAAATCAAAACCCATGCGGGGATGAAATTATTCTTGCCCCCGCCCCATCCCCGATCCCTTATCCTTGATAAGAAAATTATTATATATATAAACCCTTTCTCGAATTTCTCTGCTTTCCTTCCTCTAACGAGTTGCATAGGCTCCTATTTTTCTCCTCTCCTTCTGACGGCGGAAGGCGGCAGAGGCAGAAGGATCAAGAAAACGGGGTCCCGCCCCACCTCGCCGGGGGCAGGTTATATGTTCACCCCCCCTCCCCCGACCCCAAACATGCACTGTAGCTACAGTGCGTGTTCCGGGAAGAACACACAACACCTTCTCCACCTCGCCCCATTTGGATCGAGGATGGAGGACATGAAATGAGGAATTCACCGGGGATGAAGGGCAAAATTTTGAGATGGGGCAAGGGTGGAGCCGCCCCCGTCAACTGCCATCCTTAGTTGGCGATGGAAGCAATAGGGTTGGCCCATGACAAGACTCCCAAAACACTATCATCGCTCTCTTGAATGCTTGAAAATGTTGTTACACCAGTAAAGGAAGCAAAACCCCAATAATAGTGATATATTCAATTGACCTCACAAAGTGTCTAGTAGTTCATCAAGGCTGCCATGGGTCTTTCCACTTGGGCCAAATTGACAAAGTGATGCTAGAATCCGTTTGGTACTGACTTGACTGATCAGGCAAGGCCCTACAATGGGAGCTTCTAAAAGCCATTTGGACTCTCTACAAAGCTTAATTTGAAGCCACTATCAGTCAACTTCTCAACATCCCAAGTCATATTTCTTGGGGTCATCTCTTTTCCCACAAGAGTTTAAGCAAGTTTTTGTTGGTTGCAGTGGTCCATGTTTCTTTTTTTTTTTTTAAGATTTTGGCAGAAGCAAAGCACCAAAACGTTTATCTTTCAGCAGAATGATTGAGTTAATGCACCCAATTTGATAATTGATAAAAACGTAGTTATCATGTAAGGCTTTCAAAATGAAAGCAGGGGCGCAATTATTTTAGACAAGAATGAATTATGGTTCCTTTCTTTTCGATATCAATCGGCATTTGCATCTCTTATAGTATGCTTCCAATGATAACCTTCGTATGGAGTTCAAGCCTGGCCAAGTAAGGCAAAAAAGTGGCACATTTAGGGGTTTGGACTAGGGGTAGGGGTATCAACGGGTCGGGTTTACCCAGACCCGACCAGCACCAAACCCTATAGGGTCTGGGTATGGTGATAAATACGAAGACCCGATTAAGGCCCGGGTCCGGACTCGAAGGTCTGATTAATACGTGGAGCCGGGTATAGTTTGTGAAATTTTATACCACGCCGAGCCCGACCTGAGTCCTGATTAAGACCCACAAATTTTCATTGTAAAAATGATAAAAAATAATTATTTTACCTGTGTGGCCCGGGTCTGGTTCATGTAGTTCTTATCAGGTTTGGGTATGGTTTCTCTTATGGTGGGTTTGATTAAGCCCGGGTCTGGTTCATGTAGTTCTTATCGGGTTTGGGTATGGTTTCTCTTATGGTGGGTTTGATTAAGCCCGGGTCTGGTTCATGTAGTTTTTATCGGGTCTGGGTATGATTTCTCTTATGGTTGGTCCGGTTAGACCTGAGTTTGGATCCGATACCATACCCAAAAATCGGGGCCAGGTCTGATTCCACCTGGGTCCGAACCAAACCCAACCCGTTGACACCCTAGTTTGAGGAGCTAGGATCAGGTGCCATCACATGGCAGACCTTGAGTGTGCTTCTGCACCTTGCTGCCCAAAGATGGAGGGCATCAGGTGTAGTGGCACACTTCAACATTTGTCATGTGATGGCACCTGATCCTGGCTCTACTTTGAAGGTTTTTTTGTCTGCAACTAACCTAGCACCAATACGTCATGGTCTACATAATGGTAAGTTCTAACATAGGGACAGATTGGACCTCATACCTAGCAAGTCTAGACTTTTTTCTCAAACAAGCCAAAAAGGTTGGCTCAGTTGACCAAAGGAATCCATTTGTTAGGTCGGCCAGCTCATTTGTCATTGTAGTAGCTAGTAAACCAATAATTGAACACGGTTCATCCAAAAAAAGTGCTTAAGTATGTTTGGTTGTGGTTTTTCAAAAGTGAAAATAGATCACATGAGATTCAAAATAATGTGATTTAGAAATTGATGTGATTCCAATTCTCATGATTGTTTAACGCGAGGAATGGAATCTCAAAAAAACATAAAACAGGATAAAAATAGAAAAACTGAGAGAGAGAGAGAGAGGCGATGGGGTTCACATTTTAACCCCAACGTTCACGTTTTTGCTGTGATGGTGTGATTTGATTAGAAATCACACATTTAATGTGAGATTTCAAATCTTGCAGTTGGAGAGAAACCAAATCACACCATCCACTTGTTTTTGTTTGGTTGAGCATGAGATTTGGGGTCATGTGAGAATCACTCTCTCGAATGAGAGAGTGATTCTCATGTAATCCAACCAAACATGCCCTAAATGTTGGCCTTTCTTGGCAATCCTTAGCTTCCACTTTTCAACAAATACTACAGCGTCCAAGAGAAGGACCTCATGAAATTTCAATTGGATGCTATGTTTGATAACCTCCCCCCTAAAAGCGACGTGTCATTCGTGTTATGTTAAATTAAATCCACCATTAACTTAGATTTTTTGGAGAACAAGGGACCAGTGGTTCTCTGCATCTGAAGTCAGGGGACCTCAGCCTTTATTTTACTTATTTATTTTTCTCCATGAAGGAATTGGGATGCTCTAGGCCATTGGACCACCTTATGTTTTGATTGTAGCATTGGCTTTAATTTCAAATAAAAGCAGAACGGTTACCATGACATAAAGAAAGAAGCAATAAATGACTCAACATAAGTAAAAATATGTCAAAAGAGAATGATAATTTCAATAAAGAAAGAATAAGCTCTTTCTTTCTTTGCCTTTCTTATGCTTCCATGAAAAGTATAACACCAATCATACTTCATGGATTCTCCCTCTCCAATCAAGGAAAGGTCGGTGCATATGTGCTTGTGATTTGTGTTCATCAATTGCAGTACACATCATTGCATGGACCACAATTTATGGATTGAATAGACAATATATGATGTGATTCTAACCTAGATCGATCACCTTATCTGAATTGGTACTTAAGCCCGAATTAAACCTGTTTAGGTTTATGAATCTTGTGGCATTCTAATCCAGTGAGACTATTTTACTACATTTAGGGTTTGCTCCAATAAGCTAGTATGGTAAGCAATTCAAGCTAAAAAAAAGCTTAAGAATGAGCAAAATCGGAGTTGCTTAAATCCAACAACCCAATTAGATAAAATTTGGTTATATTTGTATGCCTAAGAATATTTGTAAATTGCTGTTTAATCATTTATACTTGGCAGTTGAAAATTTAATTAGTTTTACAACAATGTCAATTGAAGCTAATTATGTTGAATAAGATAACACTGCTGGTTCAAAAGAATCACACTATCTTAGCTCAAGATATATTGGGTTCTAAACTAGTGGCTTTGCCCTACTTTACACAAGCATGCGTGCATGCACACAAAGGAAAACAAACAAGAAAAGGGAAATATCACATATTGCACAAGAATGATGTTAATCTTGAAGCCAGGGTGTGTGGGTGCTTCTAACTGGTGGGCTTCGTAAGGGCTTGGGTGTTGGTGACCTCACCCGGGTTTACGGGTGGGCCCATTAAGTAATCCAGTTCTCAGTGAGGGTTCCTGGTCATAAAAACAAATCTTGAAGCATGGGAAGATGGGGCACAATGAGTTCTACAGTTTCCTACTTTCTAGACTCTAGCTAGCTATAGCTATTCCCACTGTAACCACCAGGCAGCACTTGCTAGTGGATTGAAGCAGAAGCTTTCAACTTTACTAAATTGGAAGTACCACTTTAGAAAGTTTAGATGATTTCTCAACTTGATAGATAACAGTATGCTCAAAATTCAGGTGCTATAATAACTAAGTATGCATTATAAGGGTACTACAATTTGAGTACTTGATCCATTCACCATATTTGACTCCTAGCACAAATAAACAAGTTCATCGCCAAAGGTGCTGAAAACTGTGGCCATATCCAAAGGGCCCCTTCATTGATACGCTCCTCCATCCACATATGGTGCCACACACACACACACCACACACATAAAATAGGTTTTTGGATCATCTGATTATGACACATGAGAATTTTTATAAGTCCTTAAAAATCGATGACTCAGAATTTTTATACATTTAAAATCTCATAAAATCATTTTTTAATAAAAAAAACACAATCCAATAGTTGATTTCTAGTAAATGGATCATCCTGAATACGTGTGAGGTTAGATTTACCAAACATACTTTTTTTCTTCCATGAAGGACGGGAAAACCACCCTCAAAATTAGAGACCTAGTCACACTGGCTCAGCCTGCTGCACTTAGGTCGCCTTCCTGGTGTAAACCCATGGTGCACTCCTTGCCCCCAGGGAATCCCCAGCTTCCGCTGAGTCAGGGCTTATCCCTTTCCCTCGTTAATGCAAGGGGTTTGACACTCATGGTAATGGAACCCTAACCACCTGTCTAGTGGCCAAGGTCCCTCCACTGTGCCAAACCCCTTAGGGCTTACCAAAATTAGGTTGGAACATAAAAAATCAACAGTAACCACACTGCAAGGACGGTTAAGAGCGAGGAACTAAATTTCACACACACACACACACATACATATATATAATTGTGTGTGTGTGTGTGCACGCCTCCTTGTAAGCATATTGCACTAATCAAAGTCCATGGATATGCTACCGTTCAAGGAAAGGATGGTACAGATATGATGTATCATCACATGTACCGTGTTAGGGACCACAAGTCATGGTTCTCTCATCAACTTTTTATTTCTACAATGCACAATGCAGACAAGGTATGGAATCATATATTAAGTACAAGTATTGTAATGTTCTTGCATGTTAATTGCAGCAGGTAAAAAAGTTAACTCTACAACACTTTCCATTTGAAGAGTTGATAACAAACAGCAGCACTACATAAGAAGTGACATCATAACCTAGGGACAGTAAGATGCTGTGTTGATCATTGGATGATATTGGGAAGAGAAGCCTAAGTTGCCAAACTATAGGTGTCTAGGGATATTCCAACCCCTACTAGCAGGCAAAGCTCTAACAAGTGGAGCAATATGACTTCCGTAAGTCTAGATCTAAATTGTTAGCAAACATTGCCATCATATGTGCCTAACCCCAGCTTGCCTTTCCAAAAAAAGAAAGAAAATTAAAAGCTATGAAATGATCCAGGGTCCAATGAGATGGCTGGATTGTAAAGTCACACCATTGTAACTGAGGGGTCTCTTGCTCGAATCCCACAGGGCAATTATTCCCCAGCTTGTCCAAAAACAGAAGAAAGGACATTAAGCCAAGATACAGGTGATAATATCAGATTCATATCATTTTTTTTTTATATTTACATGGAGAAACCGCCCACAGGATCAGAGACCTAGCAGCGCTGGCTCTGCCTGACATACTTGTTCAAAAATATCGTATGATAGCCGGATTAATTGTTAAAATTAGGCTCACAAGGGCTATGCCTTCTTGGCTAGGGGTGACCTGTTTTGTCACTTGACAAAGGACCACCATGATTCGAAACCCATGGGTCTCTTGCCACAAGGGTGAATTGTGTATACTCCCCAGTGGGGAGGGGGGACCTCATCCGTTTTTATCAATCCAAAGCCTGCCAATGTGCAGTCGGTGATCGGGGTCTTTTCTCCTTGGCCTAACATACAAAACACAAAAAGGTAGGACAGACTATCTTTGTTAAATCAAATACTTATGGTCTTTCAAACCACAGAACCCATATTGGAGTTTTATGGAAAGATGTTTTAAGTAAAATATTTTCATGTCCTAAACATTTATCTTGAAAGAATGATTTTCTTTTTGTTGCTAACATTTTGAAAGGACCTTTTTCTTTTTTCAAGGTTTTGGTAACTGTGAGGAGGTTGAGGCTAAGGCTGTGATGCAGATAGGGAGTGAAGATCTATAGATATGGGTCAATAGCGCCTGTATAAAAATTCTTTTTTTGTATTTGGATTTTTATATAGATTTTAGATTTATTTATTTGGATAACCTGAGAAACCCACCTCACTTGCGAGCTCATTGTTGTAAAAACCCCAGGTCCCCGCCCCCCCGTCTCCTACTAGGGAGTACACCCAACTTTGGTCTCATGGCAAAGAATGTGCACTCTTGGGTTTTGAACTCATGGCATCTTTTCAGCTTGGTGACATTATGAGTGTATTGAATCTGTACATATAATAATACATATTCAGAATTAGGAAGCCTATTGGAGTCAGGAAGTTTATCAACATTAGAAAGCTTGTCATAATTAAGAAGATTAAACTATCACAATCAGAATCTCTTACAGATAAGAAGTGTAAGAGACTAGACAGTTTATGTTGATGCTATGAGATAATTTCTAGTTTTTATTATTTCTCTACTTTTCTAGATAACAAGTATTTCTAATATTTTAAGTTACTTTTAGATAATTAATTTAGCTTCATATTTTGGCTTTGGTAGCTTCAGGAACGCCCTTCCTGCAGCCCTGCATTAGTCTATCATCAAAAACAATCCCAATGCAGGATTTTAACAGAAGATAATAAAGGATGTAGATAGTGTAAACATAATTCCTAGGGTTTTCTTTTAATTTCTGCACACTTAAAGTGCTGTCCTATGGGGATTAGTTCTCGTTTATCTATATGAAAATGTCCTCTCTCTTCATTTTGTAATTGTTGGTTCTTGTGATTCTTTTTAAAATAGTTTCAACAATGGTGAACAACTAATCCATGTTGTTTGTATAAAGAATTTTCTGAGTAAAACCTATCGTCTCCCAAAAGTTGTGTGTTACCCAATACGGGTGCTTGACATGCAAATATGCACATATTGGCAAAGTATATTCTTTTACTTGGTTGGTTCTTTCTATCAACTCCATCAAAGTGGCTCTAGAATTTTTTGGGTTTCTCAAACATTTGTAACATTCATGGCTAATAAGTACCATAGTAACAAATCTCGCTGTCAGGATTTTCTCGGCAAATGAAATCTTGCAATAAATTTAAAATAGATTTTCTCAGGAAAATATCAGTATATTAAATTTTTTAAAATGGTCACAGAGATGTTAATCTCTTCTTTGTTATTTAGATGAAAGAGAAGTTAAGAACATAGTAATGCTATGATGAGCAAGGCATTTTAGAATCATACATAATTCTCAAGAACTAGCAAAAAACAAAGTCGAAGCTGGTTGTACTTCCTGGTGGGCAGGGGGGACCTTAAGGGTTTTACCAACTGGAGGCTAGTGAAGGTGCGATCGGTGATGGGGGTTTTCCCTTGGATTATCTAAAAAAAAAATAAATCTCAAGACGAGTTTTTGGTAATCTTTCTGATTTGTATAGTTTTATATCCAAACGCAGCTGTAGACTAATCTCCGACACTATCCTACCAGTGTGTAGCTCTGTATGAGATCATACTTGATAATGTTCTGGGGCCATTAATTGTTTGACAAAGATGCTATTTTTATGTTACAATAAAATCAAGTATCCCTACATATAAGAAAGAAAGCATGGCCAGTGGATCTGTCTCAAATATTAACTCTTGTGCCCACATCCAACCTACTCCTTTGGACCACATTTCCACATGCACAATCTACAAACAATCTTCTCTTCTCTTTATATGTGAATCCACCTCTACTCTTTGGTTCCTGGTGCTTGTTTCTTCTATTGGTGTTGGTCATGCCCTTTGCCTAGGGGTGCACATTGGGTATCGTGTACATGACCTGAGATGACCTGGATTCGGGTTGCCTTGTGTGACCCGGGTTCGGGATGCCTTGTGCAGCTTGAAGCTTGATAAGTATCGAGCGGGCCCAACTAGTAAATGGGTCGGGTCTGGGTAAGAGCAGTACAACATCTCAGTGGAGCTCAGACCATTCATTAGTCAGGCGTAAATGTCCCAACCTGACCCACCTGGATCCCATACCGATAAGAACCAGGTGGACAACAGTTTCCATGCTGCACTTTGACCCGAGTCTTGGTTCAAGTTGAGTCACCTAGGTGACACACATTTATAAACCAAGCTTCTTATTTGGTTAACTTGGCTCAACTAGGCTAGTCCACAGGGCAGCTTATGCAACACTCCTTAGGCAAAACCCTTATGAGTCTTACTCATGCAAACCGGATAAAGACTAGGGAGTGTTAGGGCTGGTAAACGAGCTGAACCAGAAGAGCTTCAAGCTTGGCTCATTATTGTGATGAGCCAAGATTAGTTTGAGCTCATAATGAGCCAAGTTATACGAGCCGAGTTTGAGCGGGCTTGTTTGTAGAAAAAAACATTCGGGAAGAAATCAAATTACATAAAAAAAATGTGTAAAATATATCTAAAATATATTTTTTAATACCTAACGAGCTTATACAAGTCAAGCCAAGCCAAGCCGAGTACTTATTGTTCATATTCAGCTTGCCAAACGAGCTCTTTACGAGCTGAACATGAGCCGAGCCACTAGCGGCTTGCTTGTTTCCCAGCCCTAGCCCTAGCCCTAGGGAGAGTCTTGATTGGCAGCTTGGTTTCCTTAATTCTGAAACACGTTTGACTCGGACCCATAGTGATGAGCCAGACCCGAATCCGCAGCACTTTCAACCACACACGTCGTCCACATATAGCCAAGGCAGACATTTATGATCGAATCTCAACCCTTGCTTCCACAAAAATCGATGATCCAGAATCAAACCGAGAAAGCCACAACCACCAACATCAAAGGTAACATAACTAGACAGCAGATTTGGGTTATTTCCATTGGGAGAAACGATAACCTGACCCAGATGCGAGTTTGAAGAAATAAGATATTTGTGTAGGCCTTTTAAGATTTAATTTATCATGGCATTTTCCAAAAATATCTCATTTTTACCAAACGCAATTTTTTATGTCAAACTCAAACTCAAACTCAAACTCAAACTCAAACTCAAAGAAAGTTTTATTTTACATTTATTTATCTTAAATTTCAATTTTTTTCGATAAAATGAGAATTTCAAGAGCTTTGGAAATCCATAAACACACAAAAAAAAAAGAAAGAAAAAAGGCTGCAAACTTGCCGTCTTGTACTTTTCAAACATAATGAAACTTTTTTGGATTTATAACCAGAAGAAACCACACTTGACATGAAAAGACCTGATCTTGCTGGCTCAGCCTACGATACTTATAGTATCGGTCATAAGGCAGCCGTAAAACTCCGAAACTAGGACAGCTGCCCTCCGGACCTATAGATATCGGGTTCTATTCATCTACGTCCATCGCTACTCTTGCTATCTAATTACGAGCAAAGACCAGTGATCAATGAAATTCTGTCACAGCTAATATGCTCCTCCACCGGCAAGTACTTCTAAAGCGCTCATCACCCAAACGAGACCACCAAGCTAATATCATTTTTATGGTCAAACCATATCTTGATTCGATTTAAGCTTGAAAAATAAGTCCCACTAATTAAAATATTTTGTCCATGGCAAAATGCAAAGATGCAACCGAGTAGTCCGCGTAAACGTAAGTACATCTACTTATTATACACATCAGTACATTACAATATGGTTTTATCCGGCGACGGAAACCGGCGAAATTCCGATCATCTCGGCTCGGACGGCGCATGGGGTCCGTCACAAGCGGCGTCAACGATCGGAACAGAAAAAAAGGGAAAAAAACTAAAAGCTCCTAATAACCAGAAAAATAACGAAAGTACCATCCCGCTGCTAGCCCCTCTTTTCTATACAAGGTGACATGCGATGGCATAACCGCAACATTTTCAAATCAAGGCAATCACTTAGCGATAGATTTTAAAATAAATAAAAAGAAAATGGAAAAAAAACTTTGGCTCCTTCCATCAGCAAGAGGAGACCGTCGTGGCCGAAGATGTCCTGGCCGGCGAGGCCTGCTTGAAGACGACGGTGGGGAACACCCTCGACTTGCGCCTGTTGTTCTCCTTCACGAGCTCGTCGGCGAACCAGTCGAGCACGTCGGCGTTTGTCCTCCCGGTGACCTTCCGGCCGCGGAAAAGCACCGACTCCACGTTCCGCTGCCCCAGAACCTCGTCGGCGAGCTCCGCCACCTTCTTCATGTTCGCTGGAGTCGGCGGGGCGTCGCCAGAGAGCTTCGCGTGCCCGAGACAGTTGCCCTGAGATGGGGAGACAGACGGAGTTTCAGAAAATGACCTAAATGCCCCTCGCCCACGAATAGGGTCGATGGTGCTGAGTTCCGTGTAGTTTGGATGAGAATGGGGGTGTTTTGGGAAGGTTGGGGAGATTCAGTACCTGAACTCGGACATAGTTCGTGGCTCTGTTGAGACTGAACGCCATTGATACAGCTTGATCGACCTGAAATTAAGCAGAAGGGCGATGAATTATTAGGCAATTATTTATTTTAATGTATAGTAGTCTCAAAAAACAAAAGGTCCCATATATAATAAAATGACCAAATAGTACAAAACTTCCAATCAACCAACCGAATTTTAAATAACTAAAAGGCCGTTTTCGTCATTTAGAACTTTCACTATGATTCACCAAATACAAAGAGATTGACTTAAGCACCCCACATAATATAGAAAAATACCACGAAAAAAGTGAATATTTTCGTCTTCAAAGTAATTTTTTCTCATTTATGGACATTTCTAATAGCTTTATAAAAAGCAGAGGCAAATTTAAGGAAGACATCGACAGTTTCGGCATTACTCTTTAGGCTCTAAATTCCTTGTGCTTGGTCAAAAGAATTGAAAGAAGAAGAAAGTAAACAAGCTTCTACTTTTTTCTCTTCTTTCGGGAGCATTGAAGCGTCTTTAAGATGTCAAAATTCGAAAGGGTCGGGAAGAAAATTGAAAAAAGCCAACCTTGGTCAAGACAAGTAAAAAAGCTGCAGGCGAACGAAAGGGAGGGAAAGAGGGGGAATATTTGAGATTTGTGAAATTCT
The DNA here is from genome assembly GCF_984573655.1 of Nuphar pumila. Classification (NCBI taxonomy): domain Eukaryota; kingdom Viridiplantae; phylum Streptophyta; class Magnoliopsida; order Nymphaeales; family Nymphaeaceae; genus Nuphar; species Nuphar pumila. Next base: position 14,229,682 of record NC_143255.1, read on the forward strand.
GAAAGAGTAATGTAGGATAAACTACAACAAGAGAAAGAAGAAAGAAAGCGTGAAAGAAATATTTGACAAAACAAATAAGATTTTTTTTTAAACGAAATTCTCAGAGTTTCAGAAGCGTGAAAGAAATGCATGGTGGGTTTAGAACATAAATCTTTATGATAAAGTTATTTTGGTCATTTTAAGTAGGCATTAGGCACTCCACGTCATTCACCATTCACCAACACGTCTCCCTTAGCCAATTTCTTAGTGCAAAAGGGCGTTCCAGGAATTTACCACGTCGGAAACCCCGTCGCCGGCAATCTTCATCAGCTGGGACGCTCCCGGCATCGGACTCCGTTTGCCGGAATCGTGGACGGAGACGGAATCTCCGGCACCGAGCGACAGCACGATGAGGTCCTCCACCCCCGCGACGAGAGGGAACTCCTGCTTGTTGTTCAGCACGTGCGTGATTGCCGCGGCCGTCGGGTTGTTCATCACGACCCCACCTCCGACGCCGACGCACCTCGTCTGTCCGTCCACGGACTGGAGCTCCACCGGCCGCCTAACCGACGGATTGGCCGCCGCGGCGCGGCAGACGTCCCCGATCTTGAAATCGTAGCCGTCCGTCTCCATCGCGTCCGCCCGGGAGAAGAGGAACGGCGCCGAGCTCGAGAGGTCGTAGCAGGGGATCAACACCGGTTTGATCGTGTCCCGGAGCGTTGACTCGCCGAAGAGGCGCTTGAAGACTCGGTCGAACCGAGACGCGGCTGATTTGCCGACGAGCCGCCGGAAAAGCCCCGAGCGCGAGGGGAAGAGGTCCCGCGCGCGGTCCACGAAGAATTTCCACGTGTCTTCCGCGCGGAAGAGCGGCCGGCCGGAGTCTCCGGACCGGGTGAAGAGCATGGAGGCGAGGACGCCTCCGACACCCGACCCGGCGGCGATGTCGACATAGTCGGCAATGCGGGCGTCGCGGTCGCCGGTCTTCCCCCGGAGCGCGGCTTCGAGGTAGGCGAGTGCCTTGCCGGAGACGACGCCGCCGGGGGCGCTGCCGCCGTCGATGGAGAGGACGCAGACCTTGCCGCGGCCGAAGCGGTCGACGGCGTCGGTACCAGAGGAGAGTTTCTCTGCAGCAGGAGAATCTCCGGCGAGGCCAAACAGGAACTTGCTCTCCAGTATGGAGAAGATCTCGTAGCTCAGCTTGTCGGAGTCGCAGCTCGGCTCGATGAGACTCGCGGCCATTCTCTCTGAGAGCTAAGGGAAACAATGCAGCTCAAGTCGGCTACTTGTCTGTGTTCAAAGAAAGCCTCTCTCTCTCTCTCTGTAGAATTTGGAGGGAGTTGGAGTGCGGGATGGAAGGAGGGACGAGGGTGGGTGCTTTATACGGTGGAGGGCAGGTGGATCGGCGGGCGGACAGGGATCGCACGTGTGGTAAGCCGTACAGGGGTGGCGACGTGGCGACTGTATGTATTTCTCGTCGGCAAGTTCATCCATAGGTTCAAGCAGCACGAGTGTCCTTTTTCATTGCCATAAATGCCCTTTGAAATTGGATTTCGTAACCATTTTAGCGGTGCTAACAAAGAGAGAAAAATTCTCATACGAAAAGAAAGTTTTGCATAGGAGAGTTTTTGATACAATAAAATTTTCAACATTTTTTTTAACATGAACAAAAAAAAAAAAACTGAGTGAAAAAAAATGTAAAGGTTGATGTTGAAATGGATGGTGGTATTTTGTTTTGAAAGGCAAACTAGGATGAGGCATAATGACAAAAGTTAAAAACACCAAAATCTTGGAAACACCACAAGAAAAATGTCAATTAGCGACGGCTCTTAGGGACAGATTTTTTTCGTCGCAACTTTGCGATGGATTTAAAGACGAAAACTTATCTATCGCTAAGATTTATAATATTGACGGATGTAGCGACGAAAAACCTTTAGTCGCTGAATCCATCGCTACGTAGCGACGACTTAGCAGCGACCTGTTTTTATCGCAGCACACGCGACGATTAACAACGGATAGGGCGACGGATGGTTTTTCGTTGTTACTTAGCGACGGAAATTAGTCATGTAAATTTATGATGAAGTTGCGATGAAATTAAGCCATCGCCAAATCCGTCGCTAATTTTCGCGTAAATCCCTAATCAGAACCCTTTTTTCTCTTTCCTGTTTCATCTCTCCCGCTCGACCGACGCAACCCTCCGCCACTTGATGACATCCTCCGCCACCCGGCGTACTCCCCAGCCCGCCGCTCGTCGCTGCCCAGTCTGCCGCCCGGCCCATCGCCTCCCGGCCCGTCGCCCCCCGTTCCGCCCAGCCCGTCGCCCCCCGTTCTGCTTGGCCTGTCTTCCCCCGTTCCGCTGCCCGACACACTCCCCAGCCTGCCGGCCACCGCCCATCACTCCCCAGTCTGCCGCCCGCCGCAGGTAAATCCCAGTTTTTTTTTACCTGTGGCAGGGGGGCGCCTGCCCTGCATTTTGTTTTTTCCGGCAGGGGGTCGACCCCCCTGCCTAGTTTGTTTTTTTCGGCAGGGGATCGACCCCCTGCCTAGTTTATTTTTACCGGCATGGGGGGTCGACCCCCTGCCTGCGTTTTGTTTTTTTCGGCAGGAGGTCGACCCCCTGACTAGTTGTTTAATTATTCGGGCAGTGGGTCGACCCCCCTGCCTCGTTGTTTTATTCAGGCAGGGGGTCACCCTCCTGCCACTCATTTTTTTTCTCGGTAGGGGGTCGACCCCCTGCCTCGTTGCCGCTTTTTTTTTCTGGCAGGGGGGAAGACCCCTCCATGGTTTTTTTTTTCGACAGGGGGTCGCCCCCGTGCCTCATTTTTTTATTCGGGCAGGGGGTCGCCCCCTACCTCTTTTTATTTTTTGGCAGGGGGGGGCGACCCTTGCCTCGTTTGTTTTTTCTAGCAGGGGTCGTACCCATGCCTCATTTTTTTATTCGGGTAGAGGGTCACATATAAAGTTTTTTTTACTGTTTTATAACACATATGAGCATGATAGAATCATGTATAAAGTTTTTTTACTGCCTTAGAACACATATGAGCATGATCGAATCACATATAAAGTATAATTTATTTCAGTATATTGTGTTTATTACTATTGACATTTCTTTTCTCATGTAGGTTGCTGACGATAATCAGCGTAGTGGAGTTGAAGGGACAGACCGAGACACTGAACAAGAGGACGTACAAAATCTTGGCGATGATTAGATTTATGTGTTGAATTTGTTCTACCTTCTTTTTATTTAAAAATTGTAAATGTTGAATTCTAAATAATTAGAACTTGCGAATTTTACAGTGGATCAATTAATTGTTTCAGTTTCCTTTTATATATATTTTGATGTGTACTTTGTTTTTTATTCATAGGAAATATAAATTATACAGGAAATATAAAGTATATCACGAGAAATTTTTTCTTGATATTTAATTTTCAAATATTTTTTTAATTGTTTTTCTTTTTTTGCGATGGATTAGCGACGAATATGTCTGTCGCTACATGCATTGAATTTAGCGACGGCTAGAAATTCGTCGCAAAATCAGACCTCCGCAGAGTAACGACAACCTTGTGACGAATTTTGGCATTCGTTAATCCATCGCAAATTAGTGACGGAACATGCAACAAATATATTCCGTCGCTAATTAGCGTCAAAAAATTCGTGATGGAAACTATCCGTCGTAAATTCGACGCTAATCTGTCGCTAAACTGTTTACCCACGGATTGGCGACAGATTTAGGTCGTCACTAATCCACAGATTTCTTGTAGTGAAATTAAAAACTTTGGGAGATTTTGAAAATTTTCATAAATTTTGTGTTTTTTTTAACAAAATCTTGGCAATAAAAAAATAAATTTTAAAAAATATTTTTTATAAAAAAATAAAACGTATATGTTGTTTGCTAATGATATTGTTTTGATTGATGAGTCTAAAGCGGGGGTTAATGCTAAGTTAGAATTATGGAGACAGACATTAGAAGCAAGATGTTTTAAGTTGAGTAAGACAGAATATATGGAATGTCGGTTTAGTAAGCAACAAAGTAGTGATGGGAGTGTAGTGAAGCTTGGTGAGCAAGAAATATCGGTGGATAACTGTTTCAAATATTTGTGATCTATCATTCAAAAGTATAATGGAGATGTAAATCATAGGATAAAGGTTGGGTGGATGAAATTAAAAAGTGCAACTGGAGTGTTGTGCGATCGTAAAATGCTATTGCGGTTGAAGGAAAAGTTTTATAGGACGACAATTAGGCCTACTTTATTATATGGTACGGAATGTTGAGCTGCCAAGAGACATTATATTCAAAAAGTGAGTGTAGCTGAGATGCGTATGCTGAGATGGATGTGTAGAAATACAATAAAAGATAAGATTCGGAACAAGGAAATACGTAAGAAGGTAGGCATTGCATCCATTGAAAATAAGATGAGACAAAATCATTTACGGTGGTTTGGACATATTCGGCGAAGGCCTAATGATGCTCCGATTAAAAGGATGGAGAAATAGAAAAATATATTAGTTAAAAGAGGTGAGGGTAGGCCTAAAAAGACTTGGATGGAGATGATAGGAAAGGATATGAATGCTTTGAACCGCACCAAGGACATGACATTTGATAGAAATAATTGGAGAAGAAGGATTCATATTGAAGACCCAGAATGATTTTCCTTTTTGGTTCATATCGCCGACATCAATTGTTTTGGGACGAAGGCGTAGTTGTTGTTATATAAGAAAATAAAAAACATTTAAAAATAAATATCGGATAAAATCATAAATATCGCAATATTTGTCACTGTTTGAAAATTTCACGAGAATTTACCGTTTTAAACTTTCAGGCAATTTCTTGCCAAAATCTTGCGATATCTATTACAGAGAAATTAGGCAAACCCCTACCAGTTACACTATATTTTTGGGTTTTGAACCAACAATGTTCCAACACATAGTGACGTACAGTAGCTACTCTTACCAGACAATCGGAGCCCTCAACACAAGCTGGATGGTGGTAGTGATGGTGAGATGAGTGATGAGAATTTTAAAAATAAAATTTTCTTTTGGTATGAAACATTCCTCCACCCTCTCTTGAAAGAATGTTTCATATCAAAAGTGTATTTTTTACTAAAACTCTCAGCAAAAAAGTCTCTATGGTTTGGAAGGGTCATATGAATTTTTCATTTTTCTTCACTTTTTCTACATCTTTTTTTGCATTCAAACATACCCTTAGGGATGTGCAAACGGTAAACTCCCTAGCTTATCAAAAAAGCAAAATAAATTGAGAAATTGCATCATATAAATTTTTTTTTATGACAAAGAACCCTCTTCAAAAACCAAATTATTTAATAACCTTGCGTCCTTTTCATGTAAAACCAGGGTAGTAGGATCACCGACACCCAAGTCCTTAGAGAGTCTACCAGTTAAAGGCACCCACACACATTCAAGAAGTAGCCACGGCCACCCTCATAGTAATAAAGCAAGTGGAACACACTTTATCATTGCACCAAGCAATAGCCTTTGATTAATGCACTAAGATATATAGTATTTGCAAATAAAGTGAAAATGATAGCTAAGTTTATAAAAGCAAAAAGTGATGATGGTGGTAATCATATGCCTTTGTGCATGGTTTATCTTCAAATATACCTTAACTAAAGGTATTCATGAAATATTTTCATATTTTAGATAATGCACTTGCAATTAAATGCTTCCAAATTTGAACCGAATCGTGGATCGAGGAATGCGTGCAACTTTATCAAGCTACATTTTTGAATTTGAATGTTTTGGTGGTTCCTTTGGCAGTTCAAAAGGTGGTGCATGGGAAAGCTAGGCAGGTCTCTTTTTGTATTTGAACAGTCATGACCAGCTGAACCCACCAGATCCGACATATAGCCTTTTTCTGTAACCAGGTCAGGATCTGATCATGATCCGGTTGGTGAGATCATGTGGTCCAATTGGACCCTATGTAGTTACATTTCAAGCATGTTTGGAGCGAAAACAAGGGGATTACCAGATTCAATCGGATCTGCTATACCTTAGCTTTGTTTGCAAACATGTCCCATCTTGAACCTGTCTCACATTTTAAGCGGACGGGGGACGCCTTAGTCGGGACCCTTAATGGGCATCCATGTCCGTGTCCAGATCCAAATGTTATTCAGAGCCAGATCATGGTTGATCCGAATATAGTTCCCAATTTTAACCCGTAGATCCGACTGTAACAATTGCAAGTTTCATGTTTTTAATAAACCCCTTGGGATAAATTAAAAAAAAAAAAAAAAAAAAACAAAAAGTGTGGTCCAAAAGAAAAAGGGTAAATAGGTCATTTAAAAGAAGCCTTCTTTCTAACCGCCGGTCTCCCGGGGTTGGATCGGGAGATCGCGGCGCGTAGTCAACCAATTCCTCGCTCGCTCCAGAGGACTCTAGCCTAAACCGTGGTTAGTGAGCCTCCGGGTCACCGACGATTCTGGGGGTAACCGTGGTTAGTGTGGCGAGATCTGACGGTCAAGATCGCATCCGAGATTTTGTCGGGTCACCGCCAAACTCCAGCGGTTGGTGGCGACAGAATCGTGAGGCGAAGCCGGGCAGTATCGTCGCAGGCTATACTGTCGGCTGTCAACACCGCCCCGCCCTGCGCCATCTGCCCAAACGCCACCAGATACCCTCGTAATCACGGAAATGCCACTCGCTGGTGAAAATATCTGACCTGGTGCTGCAGGTGGTCTTAATGGCTCTCATACCCTTCTAATCGTAATGCCCTTTAACAGCTTAATTTGGCACTTTTAGCGGGAGGGGCTTACAATTAGGGGTGTCAATGGGTCGGATTTGACTCTTACCCTACCCATTACCAAATCTTATAGGGTCAGGTCCCAGTATGGTTTATGAAATTTCATACCAGACATGAGCCCGACAGGAGTTCTGATTAAGAGATCCGCAAATTTTCAATGTAAAAAAGACAAAAAATATTATTTTAGAAAGTATGACCCGGGTCTGGTTCATGTAATCCTTATAGAATCCGGGTATGATTTCTCTTATGGTGAATCCGATAGGTTTGAGTCTGGTTTTACTTGAGTCCGAACCAAACCCGACCCGTTGACACCCCTACTCCAATTAGGCCTGAGAAAATCCAACTTAACCCTGATGTGAGATTGTTTGGAAAATGCACCCATAAAACACAAATGTATATACACATATATATGTATATATAAATTATGAAGAACTATTTAGTAAGAAATTGAATTTAAAAATTAAATTTGATCCCTTGAGTTAAATCTAATTTAATGTTTCAAATAATATACATGTACCAAGTAGCATAGTTAGCTGAGGTATTTGGTCAGTAAGCAAGAAGGCTAGAGTTGCCTACCATTGTCAATCAAACCTCAAAAAGAGGCTTTTGTTTAAAAGGAGCCAGCTTGGACTTGGCTCAGCCTGCAGAGAGCCAGCTTGTTTAAGCTCGACAAGCTTGGCCTTAGCTAGGTTTAAGCTTAAACAAGCCAAGCTTGGCTTCTTCATATCATTTACCAGCTTTAGCTATAGCAATCTATCCAAGACTCAGTTGAGATTAAGGGTGTCAATGGGTCGGGTTTGGTTTGGACTAAGGTGGAACCAAACCCAAATCTCATTTGAGATGCTGGTACTAGGTTCTGACCCGGGTCCAATTGAATCCACCATAAGAAAAACCAAACCTAGATCTCTAAGGACTACATGAACCAGACGTAGACCATACCTGGCAAAATAATATCCTTTATCTTTTTTACATTGAAAACTTTAGAATCTTAGTCGAAGCTCGGGTTATGCCCCAGTCTGGTATGAAATTTCACAAACCATACCCGGATCCATATATTAATCGGACCTTTTTATTCTGACCAAACGAACCTCCTTGTTTATCACCGAACCCTGACCCTATAGAGTTTGGTCCGGGTCAAACCAGACCCATTGCCACCCCTAGTTTTAGATCCTTTAGAGCTTGGTTGATTTATGCTTTTTGGGGTTGCAGATGAGTCCAATCAGCTTCGTCAGTGTTTTGAGACTTTATCTGCAAAGTCCACAAAACTACACTTGGAAGTTTCTTATCCAATTTTTCCTACTTTAAACTATTCTCCAATCTAATTATCTTTGATATAATAGTGTAAGACAAAAACTTGATTAATGTTTTCGATCACGGGTGCTTCCCCTTAAGCACAAGTAGCACAAAAGTTAGATCGAGTTCATGAACTTGGTCATGTTAGATTGCACGCCAAACACAGCACTTGAACGATTTTTCTCAAAAAGAAAGACCGAGTTTGTGAACTTGGACAGGTTTCATGCAACTTCAAGAAAAGTTTGTAAATTCTTATCCTACAAAGAGGGTAATATAAACATTCAAAGATACTGTTCCAAAGAATGCTAGGGCTTCCAATGATGGATGGCACTTTTGTAGTTTTCCCGATTGACATGGATCTCAAGAATGCCATGGAATCTTCTTGGGAATTTTTAATTCACTTTTTATTAATTAATATGGTCCTAATCCCAACTGAGGCATATTTTATCTAGGAAATGTTTATTTCTGTCTCTTCAAAAGCTTAGCATAAAACAAATAAAATAAAATAAAATAAAATAAAACAAAATAAAATATGCTCCTTTCATCCAACCACTTTATTCGTGGAGATCTCTTTCTTGCTTCTTGGTTGTTCCTACTAAGCGTCTGAATTTAACACACAATGGACACATTCATAACCAATCATGGGGATGGTATGGGCCTTGGTTGAGTAGAGATATTCAAGGATCCACCTCTGGATTTGTGGAGACAGCTATGACCCTTTGAACATTTTCCCCTCAAAGGAAAAACTTTCTGAACTATTGTTTTCCTGGAATTTCTAGGAATAGTTGGTCCCCCACCAATTGGACATTAAGCATATGTATATGTAGATTTGGATTAGGGAATTAATTAATTGAGTTCAGTAGATAAGTACCCCTAGTTCCAAACAACTACATATAGTAAAATATTCTATGGATTGGAGACATTGATAAGGAGGTCTGCTTTTTAAAAGGATAGACAGTAGGTCCTGGTCAATAAAGCATCCATTGATATAAATAATAAGGTTATGTCTATGTGCAACTGAACTTTCAAAACTTCCTGCATTTTCCAAAATTCCCTCTCTCTGCTGCAAGTTCACATTTGGAGAACCAAAAAAGCCTTTGATTTTTGGCATGGTGCTATAAAAATCCTGAATTTCTAGGACCTTTGGAGTTTCCTGCTCAATAGTAAAACTTAATACAACTTGGTGATTGTGGATTCTACCTTTTAGGCCAAATGCACCTAGAAGGGCTCAATTAGCTTAGAAAAAAGTAGTGGGGTGGGGCACAAGGCAATTTAATTCTGGGGTTGTATCTTTGCTGTTGTTGCTTGTCAAGCTAAGAGTTGATCTCAGATAATGTGGGTGGAGCCCATGGGCTCTTCTGTGAAGATATTGAGATATCAAAGATCCAAGATATCACATGCAATCAACGGTCAAGTGAATGTACTCTTCTGTCAACCAAACTGAGGTGTTCTGGTTCCACCATTTAGGCCAATCGATTTTGACTTGGCTAGGAATGACTCTGCTAAACAGATACCCATGATGTCAAGTACACTGCTGTGTTCAACACAAAAGCAATCGGTTTACACAAGATGTGAACTGTGGTCTGACCTAGAGAGGCTGACAACCTCAAGATATGGTTAGTTCTATTTGAAGTTCAACTTGAATCAAACAAGGGTTTGTGGATAATCCAGCTGGTTGGATGTTGCACTCTACATCTAATCAATACTGGTGATTATGTATCAGAATGTTGAGTTTACTTGTAATGCAAGCCTGTCGATTACGACTTTCGGGATTATGACAGTCATTTACTTTGATTTTGAAACTTAATCACTATGGAAAGGGACTGAAGTGGGACAGCATACCATTTGAATACAAGAGTATCTTTTCCTTTACTTGCTTTGCTTAATTCATGAGCTTTGATGTGAGTTCTTAATCAAGGAAACACTAGGCCCCAGTTTTTTTTTTATGACGATGAACCGCGTTGCCGAAGCGAGGAAAACTCCGGGTGTGGCCCCACGACCACCCTGACCTACTTGGCCCACCTCTGAAAGTACACACCAGTGCACCAATGGAGTTTGAAACTGTGCAATCTACAATTTAACTCATTATGTTCTTTCTCAAGAACAAACGCCCCATAGTTTGTTTTTACTTGAACGCTTGTGTTTTGCATCATTTGTTTAAAGCACAATACAATAATACTAATCCTTGAACTTAGTGATTTTTAGTTAGCATATATACAACTTGGATATGATATGGACAAGTTCATGAGCCCCAAGTCCTTTAATTTTCATGACTTTCTTTTGTCACTACCATGCAGTATAAGTGTATTGATCATTTGGCCTTTGAATAAGCAGGATTAAGGCATATTTGGCAACATTATTGGAATCCATGAGCTTGATCTTAGCGAGTTATAATTAGGCATTATATGTAACATTACCAAGTGCATGACCCAAGTATTAAAAACTAACAAAAGCATTAAAGTGCATATATACTTGGCCATACCCACGTGGGCTCCACACACTTGGCTAGGAGATGGAGAGTTCAATACCTAAGGTGTGCATTCCATACCACAAGGCCAGAGCAGTAGGCTTTCTGATAGGTAGGGTTGCAAACGGGTCGGATTCAGGATGCAAAATTTGGCTGTCCCTCATCCAAACCGATCAGACTTCCCAATGTATTTTGAGATCCGAAATCCAATCCATTTGCATCTTTACTGGTAGGCAAAAGGGGCTGATGAGGGCTTTTAACTAGGGGTGTCAATGGATCAGGTTTGGCACGATCCTGACCCGTACCGAATCATTCAGGGTCAGGGTTTGGTTACAAACAAGGGGATCTGATTAACTATCCGGGTCGGACTCATAAAGTCTGATTATTAAATGGGTTGGGTATGGTTTATGAAATTTTATGCCAAACCTGGGTCCGATCTGAGTTTTGAAAATTTTCAACTAAGTGTCGAATTTAATCAAAACTCAGATCTGGGTATGGACCAATAAATGACCAAACTTAAAACTCTGATTGTCGAATTTCATTGGGTATGGACCAGGTTTTGAAATTTATGCATAAAACTTTAAAAATATTATTGTCGAATTTGACCTGGACCAAATGATCAGACTCAGAAGAAAAACCATACCCAGATCTGACCTGGTCCATACCCAATAAAACCAACATTTTTTAAGTTTTATGCCAAACCTGGTCCGATCTGAGTTTATGAAATTTGATTGAATTTTATGCCAAACCTGGTTTATGAAAAATTCGATCAATCCCGAATCTTGATCCGACACTTAGTTGGATCTGGGTTTGGACTCACCCATTTTATCAGGGATCCGACCCGTTGACACCTCCAGTTTTAACCAGAACTGAGTTTTTTGTTTTTTTGGTTAATTGTCAAAACATATGTATACCTCCCCCACAATCTTTTTGATGAATATAACTACAAGAGAATACTGTTAAGTGATCTTTTCTGCATCAAGGAAATGCAAAGCTAATTTGATCATTTCTGAATGGTGCCTGTGAATTGTGGTCTAATAATTCAGGGAGACTCCTGTGCTATCTTACTAATTGCTGCATAAAATACTACAAAAAAAGAGAGGAGAAAATTACCAAAAAGAAAAAGATCTGACCATGGAAATTAAATTCAGTTGGTGAATGTTCATGGAAGGACGGGTGTTGAAGGGGTATGGAGTACGAATTACTAAAGAGAAGCTCACAGTCATGCCATCTCTGTCACCTTGGTACTCTTCCTCACTGGGAGCCCTACAGTTATGCCATCCCCATCACCTTATTACTTCCCTCATTAATGTGTTTGTCTGCATGATTTTTTTTCTCTCTCTCTCTCTCTCTCTCTCTCTCCATTAATGAGCTTACAGGCATGGTTGCTCACTGTCAGGCTCATTGATTCAATGGGACGACTCGAACCAATGTTCTCAGTATCGGTATCGTTCATGAATCGTTGGGCCACCGATTCATTGTATTCGGCAGATACCGATACTTAACTGAATAGCTCTGTATCGGCGTAAAAATAAAAAATATTATAACGCATCAATCATAACTTGACACGTGTTAAAACTATTAAAATAAATTTAAATAATATTTAAAAAGTATTTTTGGTATTTTTTGCAACATATTAAATTTCTGCTGATACGATGCGTATCAGCCGAAACCAACTCCATCTAATCGACAATCCAAGTTGAGCCTTATTTTTGGTAAGACTCGGTTCTGGATCAGTGGGACCAATGTTGTCAGTATCGAAATCGGACCTGTATCGTTTGGCCAACTATTCAGATGAATCGATCGATACGGATTCTCAAGTCAACAGTTCTGAATCGGCCAACAAATAATTAAAATATATTACATGTCAATCAGAACATGATACGTGTTAAAGTATTAAAATAATAATAAAAAATAATTTTAAGTTATTTTTATATTTATTAAAAAATAGCGGGTTCAGGAAAGTATCGTATCGATTTTCTGGCAGTACGATATGTATCGGCCGATATGCACCGATGCTAACAACATTGAGTAGGATGGACAAGCTTTGGTGTATAATAACTTAGCATTGCTGATGCAGAACACACTCGACCTCAATGGAATATTTGAAATCAATTCATAGGATCTGTTCCAACACATAAGACCCATTTGAATCTAATTCATTGCAAATTTGAGATTAGGGTTAGGTTCTTTTGGTTTTTAATAAAAGATTAAAGAAAAACTATAAGGATAATTGATTGGTTGAATCATTTAGGTTATTTGTTTTCTTTGCAACCCTACAGAGTATGTTTCGTTTCACAGTTTTTAGATAGAAATTTACATGGGTTTGCACTATTTGTTTAAACAAGTTTAACACCTGATGCATTGCTGAGCCCATGGTTAGGTTTTAGGTGGGCTTGGTTAAGTTAGAGTTTGAGTCAAAGTCAAAATTGGGTCATAGGGTAGGCTAGTTCTAACGGAGTTCGGTAAAAAATCTAGTGCCACCAGTGTTACAGAAAAATCTCAAAAATTAAGAGATTTAACTAGACATTTATGAAAGGTACAAACCAAATTTCATGGTAAGGAGCTTAGTATTTTGAGAGAAACAATTTGGGAAAAATTGAAGGTCAGGATAAGTTTTTGCAAGCTAGATTGGGTTTTGGGAAAACATACCCAGTTTGTAAAATTTATATTTCAACACATAAATATGATAAAAAATCAGGATTTTTGGTCAATCTTATATATATAGATATCCTAAGAAAGCTAGGGTCAAAGTTTCAAACCCAAATGATTTACGATATGGGTTGGGCAACTTCAGAGCCCGACAAAAATTTAATTCCATCATAAAATAAGTTCTTGACATACTTTGGTTAAGGGGGTATCGTTCCATGCTTGAGAAAGGCTTAAAAAAGGGGTTCTAACAACTAAGAGAGAGGCATGAATTTGAGAATGAGACTTATTTTTTTTATTTCCTGATTAAACAAAATGAGACTCTCTCTCTCTCTCTCTCTCTATATATATATATATATATATATATATATATATATATATATATATATATATAAGTTGGAATGGCCACATATAATGCAAAGCAATTTAATTTAAAAAATACCTAAATTTAGATAGAACCTTCCTTGACTCATTTAATATAGAGCTCTTTTTTTACCATAATCATTTGGGGGCTTACAAAGTAGTCCATTAAGGTGGGAACTCAAGGGGGCTGCATGAGTTTGATGGGGAGAGCTTGACGACCTTGGGGGACACCAAAAGGACGGAACTCATAGGTCGTTCCATAGAGTTTTCTAGAGGGACGTCCCATGTCGGTCCCACTTAAACTTATTTGGAGAGAATCAACCTATTGCAATAACTCTGACCGACCTTAGTTAAGGGCGTAAGTCCATCATATAGATTTAATGATGGGTCCAAAATTGCAAGCTTGGTGAGTGTAAATACAACATGTAACATCAGCACAAGATCCAACCAATTGTCTCTATGTGGCCTAATGCACTAATCCAAAGAAACCCAAGTGGGCTTGTGGTTTTGGACAAGACAATATCAGGGTTTGTACCCAATAAGGGAGGCTTGATTAGCTAATGGTGCAGGACATGCAAGATTTCTCTAGTGCGCATGGCGCGAGTCTTGTTTTAAAAGTTTACATATCTTTAATTATTAAAAAGTTTATTTGGTTTGGTTTTTGCCATCTGTGTATACGTACCCAGACCTGGATCTGGTCCTGCATTTAGTTTGATTCGTTGTATTCAAAGTCCGAACCTTGTATCCATCACCTTAAAGTTGGATCTGGGTTGTGACCCACTGGATTCCACCCAGGTTTGACTAGGGATGTAAATGGTTCAGATTTAGTTTGGATCATATCGCCAAACCCGGATCACATCCAAGGTTCGCCGATAGCGTATCGGAGTACAGTGGAGGACCATCTTTTTGCCCACCTCCCAACTGCCGATCCCGTACGGAGATTGTGTGCACGACCGACGCTGGCCACAATTAAGAGGCTTCCAGTCTCGACTTCTCGCCAGATGGTCCCAACCCGACGATCCATCACCGGAATGGCTCCATGATTTAGACGTCTGGTTAAGCTACGGGATCGCACGGTACGCATCCGTACAGGTACCCTTTCGGGACTCGAACCGAAACGATTCCATCGAGCCGACAGCACAGTTGCTCCTGCATGGCCAACGTTTACCTCTCGTACTGGATCGATCCCGTATCCTTGTTAAGATACTCTCTCTCTCTCTTTTCCTTGGGTGAGTGAACAAACAAGTTGAGGTTGATTCAGTTGTACAGGATCTCGTGGACCCCAGATAGATATGTGTTTGATTGAGTTAGGTTTGGATTGCTGTAGCGGAGTTTGAGCATGACATTGTGGTACATGATCCTGATCCATAGGGTGGTAGACCACTCGGATCATTGCCTGCCATTCATCTCAAAGATGGATGGTGGTGGTCACGGCGAGAGCCGGAACGAGCTCAGTGTTCAATATAAAGTGATGATTGGACCCAGTTTAGGTTTGGTATGGGTCCAAGGATGAACTATGTTAGACTCTGAGCTCCATGGTCAAGTTGTTGATTAAACACGTTGGTCCCATTGCATGTCAAGAAAAGTCACCAATATACAGTAAAAATAGTTTAGGGCATTACTTGCATCATAATTACCGGCACAATTGGGTCAGATTTGGATCAGATATTCGAGCCGACTTTGGGCATTTCGGGAGGATATGGTCCATTAAACAAATGTTCATTTTATAAAGGGGCCGGATTTAGAACAAATAATGCCAGGTCTAGTTGGATCTGGGTTTAGAATTAGATAAAAGAAATAGGCTTGGAACCAGGTAAAACACTGACCTGATCCATTTTATCTATTTCACGTGAAAACCAAAATATTTGATCTGTTTTCTGTGGATTAAGTATCAAAGCTGGTCAGAACATATCCAGATCTAGAATTCTACCATGTGCTATGAGTCAGATCTAGATCCAAAGTCAGACACACTTGTTGAAAGTCAGATCCAGTGTGGGGTCAACCCTATAACGACCAATCTAAGTTGCAACCCAAATCATGCTGTCAATAAAGATGCAGAAGCAAGATTCTTGAGTAAACCAAAGAGGCTCAATGGCCCCAGTGTTGATTGCACAAGTTGGGACTTGGGTTGATTAGGACTCACTTGAACAATGTCAAATCAAGCCATTAATATAATGAACAAGAATCATAATTTCAATAACCAATGGGGGCCTAGCTTGTCTGTCAGGAGCAGTTAGTGCATGTCACCTTGTGTGGGGACGTCGCAAGTTCGAATCCCAATGGTATATAGTTAACTGGTAGGATCTGTCTAACACCAGCCTTCACTGTCAAAAAAACAAAAACAATCATAATTTCATTAAAGATGCATAAACAAGAACCACGAGTAACTAGAGGGGTTCTGCATTGAGCATGAGTCTAGGAAGAACTTATTCAAGGATTTGGGGTCTCACATCGTTTCTGCAAACTCAATGGGTTTGTCTCAGTCATGATCCCATACTTTTATCAGACTGGACTGGATAGGACTGACTTGCCCTTATCAACAGAGTCACTCCACATTATGAAGCTGCAGGGCAATGGGTTATCTTCCCCATTATTTCATCATTCTATTGCTAGAAAACATACCAAACATCTACATATTAAGCCTGCGTTTTGAATGCTGATCATTATATTGTATATGTTTAAGAATGTGGTTTTACATGCTATGTTTTAGCACTAGTTTTCTTTTTGACATTTTTCTTGTGCTAGTTGGCTCTTATGTTATGAGCCCCTGTGGGCTTACTTGGTTAGGGAGAGCACGAGGATGTCCAAAGGCTCGGGATGTCACCGTTAGGTGTAAGAAGGAAGGGAGAGAGAATTCAAAGAAGAAATTGAGCTGTTTTGGAAAAGGTGGTTTTGATGACGTGAAATAGTCCCACATTAATTGTGCTTGAGTTTGTTGTGGGCTTTATAAGCCACATGTAAAACTCATACACTTGTTCTTGAAAACAAGAGGGTGGGATGACCACCACACACACATGCACACGTGCGCCTACCGTGTCGTCCCGAGCCGAGCCAGTTCGGGTTCGGGTAATTGACCCTTTAGGGCCATATCCAATGAAGACCAAAGTACATTTTTGCCCAAAGTTTCTTTGGATATTTGGATTCTGTAACGGGTTATGGGAAATGATAACAACACGTCTCCCGTGCCCGTTATGGCTCCTCGGATTCCTTTAACGGATCTCGACTCTTCGAATTCCGTTAAGGGGTCACGTCTTCTCAGAACCCGTAACGGGTCCTTCCACGCTTTGTAACCGTTTGTGGGTTATAAAAGCGTGGTGAGGGTGGGGTTTCGAGAGATAGATCAGAGACGCTCTGGTTTCTAAAGAAGAGCTCTGCGATTTTCCATCCATGTTGCTCTCTCTCTCTCTCTCTTTCCTGAGTTATCCCGAAAGGGGTTTTCTGCAACTTCGGTTCAATGAGGTTGTTTTCAAAAGACGATCCGTCGGAGTGCACCAGTCTGATCGTCGTGGCTATTGTATCCTAGGAGAAGGACGCCGAACCCTGTTTTGCACTGTATGTGGGGGCGAATCTTCTCTAAGAGGAGTACTTTCGTACGCCTTAGTCGTTTATTCATTATTAACATGCTTTTGCTGTTTATGTTATGTTCTATGCATATGTTTGCTCATTTGCATATGTCTGGATTTTGGTATATGGTGGAACCTGACATGTTTACTCCTTGTTATGGTTTCGATTGTCTGTTGATCATGCTGTCTACACTGTTGTATTTCCTGATTTATATCTCACGATTGTGAAACTGTGTGATCCGAAAATTGATCCAACCATCACTAGTTCAATTTTCTCCGGGATCAAACCTGTGTGCATGGGTTCCGAGCAAAAAAAAAAATTGTGTTTTGTAAAAAGATCACCATCCATCTGTGAAATTAGGGTTCAAAAAATTTTATTTGTATTCCTAAAATGCCTTAGAAATTTTTTTAAGGGCATAAAAAATCTATGGCTCAGAATGCATCAACATTTTCCGACTTAAAAAAACATGATGTTATTTGAAAGAAACACAACCCAAGGCATGATTCTTAGCAAACAAACTATGCTTAATACATCTATAGGGTTAGATTAAGTGAAAGAGATGTTCGCACACAAAACTTGGGAAACACCATCAATCAGATGCTGGTTACTATAATGATATTTAATTTTATACACGTGAACAATGAGGTCCAAGGCATTTAGATAAAATATTACACAATGCAGGCTAACCTTTTTATTTAAATTTGACTAAATATTTTATTTTTACTAGTACAGTCAAGATTTTAAATTATTAAAAGCATTTTGTTGTTGTGGCTCAAGCTCTTCAAATTTATCACGTACACATGACCAATTAATTTCCAAAACATCTATTGCGTACTTTTCTAACTGATAATGCAATTTAATTTTCATATATTTCAACTTCATTTTGGATTGGCATTTATTTAATTTTCCAAGTTACTGTGGTTTCAACTCTCACTTTTGACTCTAATTTCAATAGTGATATACATGTGCATGCGAGGAGTAACTAACTTCCAAATAATAAAAATAATTCTTCAGTTGTTTTCAACATTTTCAACTTATTATAATCAAAAGCTTTGGATGCCAATCCGTTGGTTGAATTCCCCCGTGCTAATTAAATTGTTATTTTTTTTAACTCAGCACAATGATCAAATGAGTTATGGAGCAGCCAACTCCCAGATAATTAATATAATACTACAAACTTGTCCTTGGAAAAACTGTGCACAAATGAGCAGAAGACAAAGCAAGTCCTCGAGAAACACCTTACTAGATATATCATTATTAAAATGGTACAATGCTTTTACTATGCAGGCAACTGAAGAAGGTGGTGATTTCCTCTAGAAATAAAGGCAAAGTCTTTAAAAGTCAACCATAAAACCTCATCATTCCATGTGGTCTTTACACCCATTTGGAGGACAGCCATTAAATAATTGCTCTTGAAAGTCTCTCAAGATCAACTGCAAAGAAATAAATTATAAGGGGGGTAAAAAAAAACTTATCCTCTCTTGAATTATTGTACTGAAATGCAGTAGATTCCATGTTGATGCAAAGAAAAGTACATGACTAGTGTGTAGTGAAATGTTGTGCACTGTTAATGTAACTGGTGGGTGTCTCCTACCAAATGTTCAATGCAATAACTTGAATTGAATCTCCCCACTGGATATAACAATGAGTTTTTAGGTGTTATTAGTTATACTTCTGTCCAAGTTTGAAACACCCCAAATCTTCATCTATGATGATCCTGAATTTAGGTTCAATCAATTCTGTACCAACATAATATGGATTCCTTATGTTCTTCAATTCTAGTGGGAGCTGCCCTTTTGAATTATTGTGCCACCGCCCCATACATTCATTTGTATACTGCATGTGGTGCTGTTAATGGGTCAGATCCTCACCTGAATTGGAGCCTATAATCATGCCTGACAAACTTAGTCCATGTCTTGGACATAGTCAGGAGCTCACTGATCAGCAATGGCAGTATTGAGTGTTTCCAACTTGGATCCATATCCAAGATGATGGCATAGTGCCAGATATGACTGATACCTGTCGACGCGTTTGTGTCAGCGGCGTGGGTAGCGTAAGGATTAGTCAGCGGGAGGGCGAAGCCAATATCTAGCTCATCATGGGCTGGGTTTGGTACAGTGTGTTAGGCCATGAGCCATTAAATAACAGGCAGCAACCGGGCTCATTTAGTAATGGCCCAGGCTCAGGTTGACCTGAGGGTCATCAGCCGGTGCAGTCCTTGTTCAGAAAATATCTAATGATGATAGTGATTGGGGTTTCCTTTCATCCCTTTCAAGGGTTTCAGAATGCACCTTCAATTGAGCAACCATATGGATCCGAATAGTGGATGCTAAAGAGAAGGTAGTTTTAAAGATGATCACTCACTTTTGGTACATTACTTTGTGTCCGGATGTTGAGATCCCGACCAACCTGCCTGATCCAATGGTTCAATGGGCTGATGGACTGGATCATGGACCACATTCGAGACCCAATTGCAAGCCAGTTAAGAACCTGGCTCGCTAATAAATGGGTCAGGCGTGGGTCGCTCCCATGCCCAGTGGGTCAAAGCTGGCTAGCTAAACGGGTCCAAGTCAGTCCTGGCTGGTCCGTTGCCTGCTTAGGTAGGGCAAAACCTAGTCAAACCTCTATTTCAACTAAACTTGGCAAATTTCTAAGACCGGATTTAAATCCGATTCTGATCATATCCTCTCAAGGTCGGATGCTTCCATGTCAGCCACCCAAGTGCTTGTACGGCTCACAAAAATGCTGCAACTATGATGCCTTAGATCTTGCGAAACACGTGTCGTAGTCCGAGAAGTTTGAGATTGGCTTGGTACCTGTTTAGAAGTGTGCTGGAGGTTGGTTGAGCTTTCCAAATCACCTCCCACTTCAAAGGCTCTGAGGGGGCAGGGGTCCTAGCCTCCCAGTTTTACTTTGCTAGCACGACGACCATAGGTATGGCAGGCTGAGCCAGCACAATCGGGTCTTCATGCCGGGTGTGATTTCTTCA
Organism: Nuphar pumila; assembly: GCF_984573655.1. Lineage (NCBI taxonomy): Eukaryota > Viridiplantae > Streptophyta > Magnoliopsida > Nymphaeales > Nymphaeaceae > Nuphar > Nuphar pumila. The sequence continues at coordinate 14,249,741 of NC_143255.1, forward strand.
GGTTATAAATTAAAAAAATTGTCATTTGCGAATACCTTTTGTTATATGAGAGCAGCAATATCACCGACCGCACGTTGGCTAGCCTCCGGTTGGTAAAACCCTTGAGGTCCCCTCAGCCCATCCGAGAGTACACCCAGCTTTGGCAAGGGACACCACTTGTGGGTTTCAAACTTGGATGGATGCTTTTGGCAACTCCACCTTGAATACCACATTTTGGCAACACATAAAAACAATATTGCAATCCCAATGCAAGGCTCCAAAAAGGAGCCTCAATTACCAAATAATGAGCGTTAAAGTAACCTAGCTTTTTTTGAATTATAGCATTCATTCAATAAATAAATATATAAAAACTAAGAAGCTCATTCTATTACTACAAGCATCGGATTAGCGATGGATAACTTTCATCGTGAATTTTTCGATGCTAAGTAGTGACAGAACTTATCCGTCGCTACTTTCGCCGCTAATTTGCGACAGATTAGCAACGGACATGATCCATCGCAAGTTCTTCGCTATTTTAAATTAGCGATGGATAATATCCATCGCTAATCCGTCGTTAAATTTAAAAAAAAAAATTTAAAAAATTGCTCTCTGCCGGTGCGTTCTCCGACAAGGTGCAAATTTTTTTGCACAGAACCGACGCGTTTCAGCGTCGGGATGCTCTTCCACAGCGAGTCAGTCACGGCGGGAGAAGGGACGCGGGTAGCCGCAGGCGGCCTCTCGCGGCGGCCAATCGGGCGAGGGAGAACGACTCCCCCTGGAAGGAGACCGACAAGCTTCGTGTCGACGGCCAGAGGACCTCCGATGCCCGCTTCACGGAATAAACTGTCGACGAAGGAGTGAACGCGTGGGAGGGGGTAGAGGAGCGGCGTTGATCAACCAACTGCGAACTTTTCAGGGTCGTAGTGGAGACGGGATCTAGCGAGGGAGAGGCGGAACGGGCGGTGGAGACTGGCGAGGGGCACCGCCGAGAGGAGGAGGACGGCACATGGAAGAGGTAGCGGGAGGAGGAGGACGGTCCGGGGGCCGATGCCATTATCACACTCGGAGGGCCTCAGGCGAGGGAGAGGCGGGACGGGCGGTGGAGACCGACGAGGGGCACCGCCGGGAGGAGGAGGACGACGTGGGGGAGAGGTAGTGGGAGGAGGAGGAGGCTCGAAGGGCCGACGCCATTGTCACGGCTCGGGGGGCCATTGCGCGTCGTCAGAAGAAGGGCGGTTCAAATCGAACGAGGGGAGGAAAAAATGGAGGGAGGGAAAATTTTGTGCCTTAGGTGAGACGGTTTAAATCGAAAATTAGCGACGGAATTAGCGAGGGATTTTTTTCGTCACTAATCCGTCTCTATTTAGAGACGAAAAAATTCCCTCGCTAATTAGTATTTTTTTGTAGCGTTTTGGCGACGGAAAATTTTTGTCGTTAATCAATCACTAAGTAGCGACGGATTTAGCGAGAGAAATATTTTTGTCGCTAATTTTGCAAATATTTTGAATGTTAGCGACAAATAGTTTTCTCTCGCTAATCCGTCGCAAATTTGCGACGGAAAAAATCCGTCGCAAATTTCCGTCGCTAATTAACATTTTCTTATAGTGTATTAATGGAGGTCTAAACCTCCGTGACAAATATCGCGAGATTTATAAAAATCTCGCCAATATATCATGAGAAATTGCCTGAAAGTTTAAAACGACAATTTCATGTGAGATTTTCAAACCGTGACAAGTATCACAATATTTATATTTTTAGAAGATATTTATCGTGAAAACCCCCAAGTTTTTTATTTTTAAATGTGTTTTATTTATATTTTCTTATATTTTTTTTATATTTTTAAATTTATTTTTTATTCCCAAGATTTTGCCAAAACAAAATGCAAGATTTATGAAAAATTTCAAAATCTCCTGGGTTTTTGGACTGCCGAGATTTTGCCGTTTTTAACTTTTGTCACTATGGTCTTAACATACTCAAACATCTGCTGAAACTCGTAAGTCATTTTAAGCAAATGAGTTATGATTAAGCTTGAGCTCGCTTACAAAATGAAAGAGCTTGAGCCAAGCTTCAAAAGCGCTGAGCTCAAGCAGCTAGGCGCAGTGCACAGCATTTGTGCCAGTTCAAAACTAGGAAACGTATGTGAAGGTGGATCACAGCCAATGCGGATCCAACCCAAATGTGGCCTGTTAAGAAGCCCAACTGAAAGCACATCCAGGAGTGATCATATATCACAAAATATGGCATTGCCCCCTTCTATGTGGATTCAGATATGCTCTGGCGTTGCCTGTCATAAACAACAAAAATTGGGATAATATTCTCTTTCCCTTAATGCATTCACAATTTATATCATTTATCCAGATAAATGGGAATATAATGGCCATTACAATAACTGGAAGCTATACTGGCCATAAGAAATGAATATGATCTAGTTTTAAAAGATATTCATGCAGCCACATCAAGTTGCACCTATAAAGAAATGCATTTTTTGAAACTTTTTAGTTTGTTTGTTTCGAGTACCTCAACTGCCAAAAAAAAAAAGCAAAGGGAAGTAGTTGAAGATAAGCATTTGAAACGCTGTGGGAAAGAGATCTAACTTTGATTCCCACCTTTTTTTTTTCATTTTGTTCTATTTATTTTCCTTAAGATAATCACTTAGTAGCCCTGAAAACCTTTCAAATTCTCAAACATTTTTGCAGATGTTTAAAAATATCTAAAACATTCAATCGCTGGACAAAATTGCATCTGTCAGTCGACTTGCAGCTTTGTAGATCTGCTTGTTTGATAGGCGACATGACAGTCACACCAACCCTTAAGAAAATGGTATCTTTTTCGACCTGCTTTGAACAAATAATTTCTCAGCAACTTTATACTGGCACTTGTAAATGTACCAAAGTTATCTCTTCATAATCACCTTTACCTTTTTCTTTTTTAGGGATACTCAGGAAAAAGCCACCTCGGTCGCCGAGTTCATCCATGTAAAACTCCCTTAGGGTACACCTGTTGATGAGAAAATTCACCTAGGATTTTTAAAGATTTTGAAAAAAAATAGATTTTTTTTGCCTTCTAAATGGTAAGGTGTAATTGGGTCAAAGTTGAGATCCTCAAATAAGAAAGTCCTTTCTTAAGCCTTCTAGAATGCCTTGATGCACATGTGAGGTACGCTTGGATGGTAGACCCATCCAAGCAAAACTGGGAAACAAGAATATGTGTGGGTTAGCGAAAGTATGCAAACAACCAAAATTCTTAGAAAAATATAGAAATGTAAATGGAAAAGGTAGGAGTAGAGAACTTACTCAGGTTTGGGAGAAACCCTAGCTCCTTTGGTGAAATCCAAGAAAAGCAAGGAATATAATGAGAAAAGTAAATGGGAATTCACAAGAGTTTGGTGATTACCATGTGACCCCCTCGGTCGCGAATGATATGTAGGTTGACTTGAATCGAGTAGGCAACACCTCGGGATGAAAAATAGAGGAAGGAGAAGGAGAAAGAGAAAGAGAGAATGGAGGTTTGGGAACCCAATAGAATCTTAGCTCTAAAAGAGCTATAAATCCCCCTAAAACCTCAAAAGCCCACAATGACGAGAGAGAGAGAGAGAGATTTGGGAACCCTAATAATAGAAATCTCTCAAAAAACTAAAAAACCCCATAGAAGAAGCTCTCTTAAGGAGGAATGGAAGAGGAGAGATGATAGATGGTTGAAATGGGTGGCCAAGACTCCCTATTTATAGGTTTTCGCCAGGGGTTGGCGCCAGGTGCCAATTGGGTCAGTGCCAGTGGGACTGGCGTTGACCCCTCATCTCGGGTAAGATCCACCCATTGACACTGGCTAAGTCGACACCAGTGGAGTCGCTGACTAGGTCAGTGCCAGTGGGGCACACTAGTATAGACTAAGTAGGGTTCAGTGAGGCCCGCTAGTGTTGACCTAGGTTGACACCCATTTGGCCTGTTGGTGCTGACCTGAGATATTCAGATAGGTTTATAGGAAAAAGCCTATATCTTGAGATCTATAGAATGTATTAGAAAGTTAACATTTTCCTCTAAAAATTCTCTTTTTGGTCAAAAATAAAATTCAATAATTTGAAATATAAAAAATGCTTCAAAATAAACCTTACTTTTCAAACAAGTTATTTCAAAATCTGAAATCAAGTTTTGGCCATAACTTCTCACTCTGATATCGAATCAAAGTGATTTTTGGTTCATTGGGAAGACAAAAACTTCTACTTATTGTTAAAAGTGATTGAAGATGTTATTTCAAGGGTTAAAAATGTGTTAAAACCATAGTTATTTTGAAAAGACCCATAGACACCAAAACCTTTAAAAATATTTTCTTAAAATCATTTTATCAAATGAAATGCCCTTGTTGAGAGTGCACTTGGGTTTTTTTTTCTCTCTCAGCATGTGAGAGTGGATTTTGATGAAAGTGTATCGAGATTAGCTTGTCAATTAATGCAGAAAATGCTCCTTCACAAAGTATTTCACTCCTTTTAACAAAAATACTTCAAGTTCACTTCCAAGGTCTATGGAGTGTGAACAAACCATCTCATTTCCGACGAGTCATTAAGATAACTCTAACGTGTCAGGGACAACATGAGAATTGGTTGGGAACCCAAAAATTTTTGGGTGTCAACACTCAACTTTGCCTTCATGGCAAAGGACACATACCCATGAGTTTTTAACTCATGATGTTTCATCAACTTGGTGAAGCTTACAAGTCGCCCTTACCAGAAAAGTTGAGCTATCATGGGTAAATCACCTTTATCTTCTTGATAAATCTAACAACATCCCTTTGTCTTTTTTTTTTTTAAACAATTGGACATGAACTTGGCCATGGTTTTACTTTGTGGCAACATATCATTGACATGAGTAAAAAAAGAGAAATTTCGTGTACATGCTCAGTTCTCACTTTGAATCCTCTTAGGGTATTCTCAGAAGAAGAGAGAACAATACAAAGGAAAATGGTTCTTACAAAATTGTTTCACAAGAATAACTTTCATATGATTTTTTTTTTATGTTTGTTGTATACAGAAAACAAATGAGAAAACCATTGGATGGGAGAAATTAGTTGTAGGATATCATGAGCATCATCGGGCTTTGAGTTATACTTTGGGCATAAAAGGTTCCACTCTCACTCTGTATACAGAAAAAAATTTCATTACTATGGGGAAAAATTATACCAAGTGAGAAACTTTTGTGCAAAATCCTTACCGTATTAGAAACAACTAGAAAATTTCTAATTTTCTTTCAAAATGAAACTTTTCAAATTATGTTTCTGCTGTGAAAGATGTTGTTAGTGTAAGACATGGTGGTGGTGGATGGATGAGAGCAAACAAGAGAGAAGGTATGTTGTCACATTGGTGATGTTTAAGATTCAGATATTCATGGCCTCTATAGGTTTTCTAAGGATTTCTTTCTCTCTTAATTCATATGTTGTGTGTATCAACAAATATTGTATGCATATATAGAACAAGTTGTTGCCTAAAATATGACCTCTAGTAAGTAAAGGGTTAAAGTAAAAATGATTGTCTAAAATATGGACAGAAAATACTAAATGTTCTTTATACACAAGTTGTTGGAAGCTTAATGTATACTATATTGTGCACTAGGCTCCACATAAGTTTTGTTGTTGGCCTTGTCATTAGGTTTAAAGCAACCCCAACCTTTCATATTGGGATGCAATAAAAAATTTATTTCAATATATTAAGGGAACTAAATTTCTTAAATAAGCTGATACTTTGAAATTAGTTAGATATTCCAATGACGACTTTGCTGGGAGGAAAGATGACAATAGCTCCACTTCAAGACATGTTTTCCTCTTTAGAGGAGTTGTTTCTCTTATAAGAAATAGGGATGTATTGCACAACACATACAAGAAGTTGAATACATTGCGTGCAACGTGGCTACCATGTTTGGTGTATGGATAAATCGATTTATATAAGATTTAAAGCTAAAAATAGTTGAGACACCAGTGCATATTTATTTTGATAATCAAGCAGCTATTAGCTTGATGATTAGTGGAGTAGACAACTCTAAAAGTAGACACATTGAAACAAAATATCAATATAGACATGACATGATTAAAAGAAATGAAATAATTGTAAGTTTATTCCCTCATGTGATATGATTGCATATCCACTAACAAAGGGAATAAATGAAGATTAATTCTCAAAGTATGTCAGCTTCATGGGACTCAGGTATGCTTGAGTTTGTGTGTCATGATAGAATAAAACGTTAGGAGCATGAAAACCCTCATGACAAGAGTGTCATAGATAGTGGTGGAAAAACTCAATTGCTTTATAATGTTATAATAGATTAAGCATTGGGAGCTTGATGAGAAGCTTGACTTGGCCTAAAAATTGAGCTTAGTGAGTTGAGCTACCAGCCATCTTGTTTAGGTAAATCAGTCAGGCAAAGACATGACATGCTCAATCTTGGATGTTCAACTGGATAAGCTCATCATCATATATTTACAAATCACTTTGCATCTATCAATTTTATTAAAACAACAAAGTTATAGTTGGCTCTTTTAATTTTTTAAAGCACAATTTCAAATGTAAGTGTGTAAAATATGCGAAGCAAGATGCGATAAGTGAGTTTTTAAATAACGCCCTCATGGATACAGTTTTTTTATAACTTGCATTTTGCAATAAACAAACAATGGGGGATTAATTTGTCCCCTCCTCATATCATCTACCATTATCACAAATTTATAGCTCATTCTTGAAAATGAGAATCCAATATGGGGTTTATGTTTATACTTCACATTCTGGCAATATATGAAATAAATCAACTGATAATCTAACTATAAGAGCCTGTACTGCAAGTTTAGTGCGTAAGCTAGTGAGAACAATGTCATAAGAATATAAGATATGCCTATTCAACAATGCTATACATTTAGATATTCAGAGTCTACATTATAGTAGAATGGTGGATTTAAAGAAGATATGACAAACAATATTATTACCAATTGAATTAATTAGAGACATGTTAGTGGTGTGCTATGTGATAAAAGAGTATGTCTATGATTGAAAGGATATTTTTACAAGATTGCTATAAGACAACACTATTATATGGATTTGAATGTTGGGCAACTAAGAAGCAACAAGAAAACCGAGTGAATGATGCAGATGCTAAAATGGATGTTTGTGGTCACAAGAAAGGATAAAACTAGAAATGAATATATTAGAACGTGAATAAAAGTAAGACAAATAAAAGACAAAATAAGTGAATGCTGATTATAATATGGTTTGAACATGTTGCACGAAAACCTCTCACGACTCTTGTGAAAAAGTTGACATGGTATAAGTAGAAGGAATTAGGAAAAGAGAAAGACCAATAAAGACTTAGAAGAAGGTAGTTAGAGGTGACATGAAGGATTGTAAAATGACTGAAGTTGTAGCTTTGCAAAGTCGACCCCATGTAGTTGTAAAAAGGCTTGATGATGATGATGAAGAGCCTTTGCTACCCCATATGCTTTGTCAATAGTTTTGCTGATATAAAAGTCAAAAGAAATGTGCAATAATAAAGTCCTATATTTAATGATACAAAGGTTGCGCCATTGCAAACATATATTTGCACAACTATTGTCCAAATTTTGGTATAATCATGTGCCAATGTGGGCTATTTTATCTCATGGTTGTTATAGATAAAATTTAGTCATTTAGATTATAAACCTGTATAAATATGAGGTGAGATATTTATTGAATAAAATGAAAAAGAAAGAGGAAGTGTGATCTTTTACATATGGATGTAGGCCTTTAGCTATATGTTATCTTTTCGCTTTCCTCTTCTTATTTTCTATTATTATTTTTATTCAGTTCATCCTCTATTTTAGCACTACAATCTTTGTCAGTAACTATAGTTTTGATTGTGCTCTATCTTGAACTTTACTACTACCTTATCATTGTTGAAAATTTTGTCTTCAAACATTTGCATTAATCTCTAGCAACCATTTTTAAGATTGCAAGTTGGAAGTTCTCTTGGTTCACCCATCAACTTGAGGGGGTGTGTTGGAGTGTATGTCACTATGAAAGTGAATTGGCAGAACAAGATTTTCAGCTATAACTTTTCAAAGTTTTGGTGAATTAAATGAGGTTTCATCTATCATTATCTTATCTTGGTTATTTGAGAATAATTCTTCTATTTGTTATTGATGGGATTTTTTATTTGGACCATAAATGTGTATAAACACGTGATTGGAGAGATTAAATAAAAAAAATTGTGCGCATGAGCTTTTCCCTTAAATGTAGGCCTTTGGTTGAACCACATGTTTTGTTTTTTCCCTTTTTTCTTCTAATTTATGTTATTATGTTTATTCAATTCAATTACTTTTTTAAAAGTTTTATAATAATCTCAAGCTTGGCTCTGCCTACCACAAGAATGAGATGAGTGAACATGTTAAACTTGGCCATTATGTTGGATTTCTGAGACGATGGATATGCACAGTGAGGAAAAAAGGGGAATTAGAGATGGAAAAACTGGAAAATGGCTTGCGTAAAGGGGATCTTCATTTTTTGATCTTCACTTTCTTGCGCAAGGTGCTCAGCTAAATGGCCTACCTTGGTGTAGTCGATCCCAACACAGCCTTAACTGTTACCTTGGATTCCCTAATGTGTTCGGTATCCTATGAGTTATGGCCCACCACTATGTTTATGACTCTTGGATTCCCAACCATGTCGGGTATCCTATGAGTTATGTGCTCACTTTGTGGTCCCTTGAATTCCATTTATGAGACCCTATGACCATACAATGGATATAATACCAATATTCAACGTGTCCCACTTGGCCATATGGGATGAACACATATATTATATACTTCAAGATAAAACATGCACTAATTAAATCTGCACAATTCCTTTGATTATATCAATATCTAAATATGATTTTTTCTCATATGATATGGGTTATGCTTCTACATAGTCATGTGGGTTTTTCATCATTCATTTTTAAGTACGAGGTTTTAAAACATGCTATGGGTTATTTTCTACATAGCTATACACACTTTTCTTCATTTTCAAGTATGATATTTTTCAGACATGGTATGAGTTATTTTTTACATAGTCATGTGGTCTTTCCACCATCATACAAACTATAATTCTTTTCACAAGTAGTATGGATTTAGTCATGACATCATCGTTTCATGCACTTATTTCACATAACCATATGGGTTTCTCGTCATGTCATAATTTAAATTATAACCCTTAATGTACAATACCATATGTGAAAAAAAAATATTTTCAGTATTCACCATCCACTGTATGCTCAACTATAAAGTCTATAGTTTTAGAGAAAACCATGGTGAATACACTATAATATGTGTCTCACTTTCTTAATTAGTCATAGGGTTTCATATTGCACTTCCATGATCATACCATATGATATCGTCGTGTGCTAATAACCATGCAGGAAGTTCTCATACATTCTAGTGAAGTAGTATGAATTTTTATCAACACATGAATTTATGTAAAATCATAATATAACAAATACATCCGCTTTATAAAATTTCATCATAGATAATACTCTCATTATCCATGTGCATCATAATTACATGCAACATACTTTAACTCTTATCAGGTTAATCACCACCTGATCATTTTTTGATTGGTATATCTAGATCCAATCAATCATAAATATAATTTCTAAAAATATGAATACCACTATGTTGCATACCATGTATAAAACTTTTAAGGCATGAAAAGTATTCTTTCATGCATTCATACAAACAACCCATAAGGGGCATGGTTTATGATGATGATTTATCATCATATGCAAATAAATATCCATATGTATGTATAAATTTATAATTCAGCTTTCACTTTTCTAATGCATTATAATTAAACAATATGTGTATTAAAACATCACAAACTAAAATCAATATGCATTAGAAGTAAAACATAAGTTCAATTTGGATATACATTAGATTCATATCCAATAGGAGTATCCTTTTATGACCCATTCTAATTTGGATATGCTAAACATGATAAGTTTATTCATTTTTTAATGCTTTAATTTTATCAAATATGATAATAAATAATCAAACAACAAACATGTCAACATATAAGTTTAAATTCATTAACCGATCAGTTCATATCTAAAAAATGACTTGAGATATTATCATCAAGTTCAACATGATCCATAGAGACAAATTGTTCTACATGCAAGTTTAAGAAAAACCATGGATTACTCATATTTGAATATAGTCCAAATTCATATCCTTAGATTCCAGATTCAAATGGATCCATACCTCATATTTGACATTATACTTTTTTGGATCTATCACTGAATTCGTCAAATAAGAGGACCCAATAATGAATCATTCAAAAATACATGCATCAAACTATACATAATTTTACATAACCAAGCTAAATAAACTTGAATGCTATTATACTAATTTGGAACCATAATAGATCTATATATAATAAAACAAAAGCTATCCATAAAGTATATCCAAAAAATATTCTTGAATCTCATGGCACCAATATGGACTCAACTCACTTGTATCATGAATAGATTTCATTCGGATCATAACAAGGTTCATATCCAATGGTGTTTCCTGAATCCAAAAATATTCAACTGGATTTATTTAGATCAGTTTAGGTTCAATAAGATCTAATATGTTTTACCGGATCCAACCATGTCTATTAGAATATTACTTGTTCTAACTAGATCCAACTTGTTCCCATGTCAATTTTATTGATTCAAGCATTAGATCCAATAGTATCTGATCCAATCTAATCTTGATCCATTATAAAATCTGAATCAATACTAAGCCATACCAGATCCATATATTAATAGAATCCAAATATGAACAAATATAAATCATATCAAAACTATATACAAACTCAGAAAGCATTTCAACATCAAGCTAAAAATTCAAACACTCCCATGTCAGGGTAAAGATTCAAACTAGATTATAAGATCCAAACATGTCTGGATAAAGTACCGAGAGATTTTCAACAAACAAAAAATACTTTGCTGCAAAATTAGAAAAGTCAGGAGGTAGTTATGGGCAAAAACAATAAACCAGAACCCTAAAACAAAATATTCAGAACTTGCTGAGTTAAACAAAAAATTATAGGTGTTTTTCTAAAATTCTAGAAAGTTAGGGAGTTTTTTTGGAAAAAGCATAGTTCAACCCTATCTTGGGTATTTTCCATGTAAACATGCCTATGGGATCCCATGGAGATTGACGACCTAACACCATCCGTCCTGTTGTTGGACATCCTATGAGTCCTATGATGTTTTTGTGGATGCCTCACTTTGGCACCGAATAGGGCCATCCGATTGGGATGGACTTTGGATGGAGGCTCCTCTTTCCTCTGCAGTTGATTCCCTAAGGTAGCACCATCGGAGTCAGCCGGTCAGTTCTTGGGTTTTTAGGCATGAGGTCTTTGGGTACTGTTTTGCATTTTCTGGTGGTGGTCATGTTTGGTGACTTCGATAACAGGGTCAAGTGTTTACACACATCAATACCATTATTGGATTTCTAAGACTGTGGATGTGCATAGTGAGGGAGAGAAGGAAATTAGAGATAGAAAAACTGAGAAATGACCCACATCAAGGGGGATTACCATTTTCTGGATCTTCACTTTCATGCATGCAGGTGCTGGGAAAATAGCCTCCTTTGGTGTAGCTCATCCCAACCCAGCCTTAACTATATCCTTTGATTGCCAAATGTGTTGGGTATCCATTGAGTTATAGCCCACCACTCCATTTGTAGCTCTTAGATTTTCAATTGTATTGGGTATCTTATGAGTTACGGGCTCACCACTCTATTTGTGGCTCTTAATTTTCCAACAAAGCTAGGTATCTTATGAGTTATGGGTAGGGGTGGCAATCGGGTCGGGTTGGCAGGTTGGCGGGTCGGGTTGGCATGTCAGCATACCTCAACCCAAACCCGACCCGTTTATTAAATGGGTCGGCTGTGGCAAACACGAACCCGACCCGTTTAATAAACGGGTAACCCGACACGACCCGCCAACCCATTTAATAAATGGGTTGGGTCGGGTAAACAGGTTTTCAGGTTCGCGGGTCGGGTTGGCGGGTTGACGGATCAGGTTGGCATGTAGGCAGGTTGGCGGGTCGGGTTGACGGGTCAGGTTGGCAGACGAGTTGGCGGGTTGACCCACCCGCCTAACCTGTTTATTAAACGGGTCAGGCGGGTTGGCATACCCCTAACACGAACCTGACCCGTTTAATAAACGGGTTAGGCGAGTCGACCCACTTATTAAACGGGTTCATTTTTTCCAAACCCGAACCCGCCTAAGAGGCGGGTTGGCGAGTCGTGTCAGGTTTTGCCACCCCTAGTTATGGGGGCCCACGGGTTTGTGGTAGCTTAGATTCCATTTGTGAGACCCTATGGCCACACAACACAACAGAAGCATCTCGTGTTCCAAGGATCCTACACATTCAACTTGTTAAGCGGCAGTAGTTATATATGATGTGGTGTGAGGCACCCTTAGTTGCCCAAATCTAAAAACCTCTCCCTCGCTTGCATGATTCGCATGAAAACATTATTTTTATATTCAAATTTTGACATTATTGAGAATAGTTATAAGCTTTTGATTTGCTAGCATATAGTTTTAATACATGATTGATTCTATTAATTTGATATCTTTTTTTATTGGCGAGTAATTAGGTCTAGGATCATATCAAGATCCGAACTGAAAGCCAAACCCATTAATCCATATGGGTCTACTTTTTTCAGCCATACCCAGACCTGAACATGACCCAAATCAAAACGGGTCTATTAAAGACCCAAACTGATTATACCCGACCCAATGCATACCTGAACGGGTTAACCCATAGGAGTCCATAGTTTCTAGGTGTACCTAAATCTGAACTCAAACACTAATAAGATTGGATCGGTTTTGGGTCTTACTTTTAAACCTGATTCAGAATCGGGTCTGATAAGACCAAACCCAAACCCCACTGGTTACACCCGTAATAACAAATAGTCGAGTTGTCCACACACTAGATTAAAAATCAACAACATAATAAAGTATCATCAACCTAGAAAACATGAGACATAACCATCTATATTTTGTCTTCCTGTTCAGCCGTTGGTAGCCCTCTAGAACGCCTCACCATACAACCCTCTGGAATTAGGGCTGCTAAATGAGCTGAACGAACCAAACAAAGGGTGTTGATATTTGGATCATTTCTTTTGTTGCTCAGTGAGAATATGTTCTAAAAGATGGGACTCTAAATGCAAATTATGTTTTTATTGACTTCATTTAGTCTCCGAGGAGCAAATTTCGCGGGAACATTCTCGCTATCTCCGGCAAGATAAACGGTCCAGCCACCACCACCGCCACCTCTACCGCCGCCGGAACGGCCATCGACATTCTGTTTTGGGAGAGGCGGAGAGAGACGCTGAATCAATGGTGCCTTTTTTTTCAAATGATGCTCGTTTTTTCGTTCTTCGTTCATTTTTTTTAGCTTGTTACTGCGATTATCGAGTTTAGGGTTTGTGCTTCTTGGCATTGATCCACTCTCCCGATGCTAGCTTCATTGTACGTCGACCTATTTTAGATGCTATCAGTCTCGTAAAGAAATAATTCGGATCCTTAAATTCATTGTTTTTCTTCTGTTTTTAATTCATCTGAGAGAAATCCTCATTGTAATTGCTTGATTGGGAGTGGAGAGAACGTAAATATGTAAAAAAAGTTGTGAGCGTATCAATTGTAGGTGAAGAAGACCGAACTTCTCGGCTGTGATCCCAATTTGACGTTTGTTTTGATGGCTTTGTTGTAGGCATATTGTAGTTTTGCTTTTGCGATTTTTGGGGATGATGCTGAAAAGACTGAAATCTGGCGACCCAGATTGTTTATGATGGGGAGCAATAAAAATCAGATGTTATTTACTCAGTTATATGAGTTAGGGGAAATATGAAAAGAAGTTGCATCGAAGGAATGAAGTGGTTAAAGAAATAGGTGGAATTATCATTAAATTAAATTGCTTGGTTTGATGATTTTTTTTTGGGATAATAGAGCTGGGGTTAGGGAGACCCCTACCGGTTCATTGAATAAAAAATAAAGAAATTATAACAAATTACAGGTCCCTATTGGTTGGGAACCAATCGGGAGGTTTATCTTTCCAAATGGAACACTCATTTAAAATAGCAAGAGAAGCAAGGAACTTTGCAAAAATATTGCAGGATTTAGGAACCCTGCACACCTGAACTTGATTAAAGCTTAACAGGATTCCCAGAAGATTTTCATTAACGTCACCTGGTCTGCCTCTCCCTTCCATGCGAGCGTTAAGAATGGCCACTACACTCAGTAACAACCTTACAACCATCTGCAGAATTTTTGGCCACCATTGCCACTCCCGCTTTGATTTATCAGAGTTCTCTCTGAACCATCCAACTGCAGTAAAAAATCAAGAAGGTTCTCGAATTGTAAAGCCAATGTGCCATTGTCTGTTAAATACACTGTATACATTGATCTTCACCCACTCTCTATCAGGAGGTCTCCATCTATCTGCATTCCTCCATCGATTAATAACAGGGTGATTATAATTTCTTCCCACATGCAAGATTATTTCTCTCACCCTGTTTAAGCATTGCAACACAATTTTTTGATCGGTCAAAACTTACTCTTCAAGGGTAATTCTGTTCCTCACATTCCACAGGTTCCAAACAGCCACTTGAAGTGCCACTAGTCAGCACCTCTGAACAATTTTCTGTTTGAACCCGTTCACACCCCACCTCATCAATTCTTCTTCCATACCCTGGGACGGAACTCTCCATCTTCCAAATAAATAACCTTTTTCCATAGTTGCTTGCTCACTTGACAGTTGAAGAACACATGTTGATGAGTTTCAACTTCTCTTCTACAAAGAGCACACATAGATTCCAATTGAATGCCCAATCTTGCCATACGATTCTGGGTTAATAATCTTTCATCCACCACAAATCTGACTGTCAATGCCGCTCTAGGGTGATACATAGGAAACCATATAATTTTTCTGCATCACAAGGTTTCTCCCTTCAATCTAACAACCTCCCACGCTGATTTAACAGAGATCTCACTTCAACCATGTCATGTGAACACATTCTCTTTGGACGGATCCCAAATTTGAGATTCAACAATATGATTCACCTCATCTGATATCTCCCTATTATCAGATTCAATAATACATAAGGGGGCCTTATTAATATCTAGCACATCAGCCACTTTGATCTTACGTAAGGCTCTATATTCAGTTAAATTACAGTCACTATGTTGGAAACATGCAAAAGCATGAGATTCGACCCAAGTATCATACCAGAATTCAACTTTTCTACCGTTACCAACCTCCCAAAGCACATCTTCTTCCATCCTGTGAATTGCCCATAGGATTCTCTTCCAAACCCAAGATGCATTAACCTTATTAAATGGGTACCATAATGATGTTTTGCTATATATATATACATACAACTTAACAGTAAGGAAAGAGAAGAAGAAGAATGCCCACTTGCTGCAATTAGTTGGATGAGTCAGTTAACTAGTGCCGAGTCACCTAGGAGATCAATGACTATTGGTTGATTGACTAGTTCTGATTTTAACTAAGTAGGAGGTGGATGCTGATGGTTGTTTCGTATTTAAATGCCTGCTTATCGACTATGCAATGAGTTGGACAAGTCAGTCGACTAGTTCCAGGTCATCTAAGAGATCAATGACTATTGGTTGACTAACTAGTTCTGGTTTTAACTATGTAGAAGGTGGAAGCTGATGGTTGATTGGTATTTGAATGCCTGCTCGTTGACTATGCAATGAGTTGGATCAGCCAGTCAACTAGTGCCAGGTCACCTAGAAGATCAATGACTTTATTTTCTGGCTAGTTCTGACTTTAACTACGTAGGAGGTAGAAACTGATGGTTGATTGGTATTTGATATAAGCTGACCACGTCATTGTGAAGCTTGTTCTGCAACAACCTCAAACATAACCTAGATTTGGTTGACCTACACGGACTCTGGAATGGAACATAAACAATGTTCCACTTCAACAATTGTTGGGTTCTTCTGACACTATCTAAAGGTTTCTGGATGCACCCACTGATGTAAGAAATGAAAATAGTCAGAAAATTTTCTTTTGCATTGACAGTGCAATGCCCCAACTTAACCCACTTTTCGCCTTTTCAGGGTAAGTTGGTGCATCTTGGTACCATCTTTATGCATTTAGATGCTTTTCCTTTGCAGCTTGAGCATGCTAGTCAACATGCGGTATTATGACCTTGTATATTATATTTGAAACGTGCATGGTTGTACCAGTCCTCATTATGTTTTCTTAAGTTTGTTGTGCATCCTTGTCATTCCTTTGTCTGGACAAGGTCTTTTTGGTTTTGCAGAAGACACTTGGTCTACTGAACTCACATTGCTAATGAGGATGGGGGACATACCTAAAACTTTGAAATTCTCATCGTTCAACAGTAAGATGGATATTCTGGTAAATGAATTTTGACAACTTTCATTAATTTAAGCGATTTGCTAGGATAATAAAATAGGGAAGATTTACTTCATTGCCAGCCATGGACAACGAATACTCTAGAATAAATCAATAGAATGTTTCCATCAGGTCAGTTGATTCTTTCAATGTTAAAATACTGCACTGATGGTTGCTTGTAGGTCAATTGATTCTTTCCATGTTAAAGTACTGCTCTGGTGGTTTCATGTCTGTCTGGGCTTCAATCATCTCAAAAGCTTTAACTGCTAAAATTTGTGGAAAACTTATTACTAGCCTATGTAGGTGTTATTTTGGAACTACATAATTGTCCACATTAATCTTACTATGTTCATTCTAAATTTCATATACCACCTGTAAAGCAAAAACAGCTAATGATTCTATAAGGTTGGAGTTGGTTACTTCTTTATTTATTTATTTTTTAATTTTCTCTTACCCAAATGTTTAAAGGTCTTGGCGATACATCTGGATTTATGCATAAACAGTTGTATGCTAACAATTTTTTTTGTTATGTTTCTGGAGCTTGCTATTGCCTTTCAGAAGATGCACAATGTGATCTTATTTCGACCTTTCTATTTGCACCAGCACAACTGCTTTGAATATGAAATGGATATCCAGTGTTTTTAGTGTTTGGTGTATCTTTCTTATATGGTTGTGAACACAATTAATTAACAATAAATCACTGAAATCATATTAACCCGGCAAACAATGTTCACATAAGGAACTCTAAAAGTTCTGGTGTGAGTATTCTATATGTACTTAATTGCAATAAAAGCAAGAATTATCCATCTTGTGACACCAATGGAAAGTTATGTAGTTAAAAACCAAGTTTTGGAGCTATATACCACAGAGCACCCAGGTGTCTAAATCAAGTTTACCCAGGTGTCCAAGTAGTTCAAGGACAAAGCAAAAGAAACACACACACACATATATGTGTGTGTGTGGAATTTAGGAACAAGAAAGACATTACTCAAGGCCATGTGACCACCCTCTGTTTGAAGAAAAATTGACCGAGCATCAGTCATGGGGTGAGTAGTGTCATGAAAATGGCACAAATCCCGATGCACTCCAGAATGGATATCAAGAACCAAAAATACAGTGTATTTGAATACACACTCACCATCTATGTGACCTGGGTATGGGTACGGTTATGTAGGATACGACACGGCAATTTCAAAAAATATGGGTACGAGGACACGGCTATATATATATACATATATAAGGAGTTTGGACTTATAGGCTGGATCCGGGGTCCAAATTTTGGGTCTGGACCAGGTTTAGACTTGTCCAAACCTGGTCAACGAAGCCATGTGGCCATGTTCCCCTTTTTGTTTTCTCTCTCTCTCTCTCTTGCTCTCCCCCTCTCTCACCCTTTCCCCTCTCTCTCTCTCTCCCGAAACTGTTGGCTCTCTATCCAGAGGGGATAGGGCGTGAGAGAGAGAGAGAGGGAGAGGGGGGTGGGTTATCGGGTGGGGTGGAACCAAAATGGACCCTCCCCTTTGACCTTGGTTTGACCAAGGCAAAATTTCGAAAATAATATTGGTCTGGGACTAGACCCAACTCGACCCGACTCGACCCGCGGTGTACTGGTACTGCACCCGTGTTGCCACGTGTGGACGCATGTATGCCGAGCAAAATGCTATGTTGCAGTGACAGAGTTCACCATAAAAGTAACAATGGAACATAAGAATTATAAAATACATAATTTTATTAAGAATGAAATTCAAATAATACAAAAAAAATGCAAAATTACAAACCTCACTACAAACCAGTGTTGTTAAAAGCGCGCCTCAAGGCGCAAAAAGCGCGCCTCGCCTCGAGGCGAGGCCCTTTTCGCCTTGAGGCGCACTTAAAAAGCGCAACAGCCTCAAGGCGTACGCCTCATGCGCCTTGAGGCGTACGCCTTGAGGCGTACTCCTTGAGGCGAGGCGCGCCTCAAAGTGAGGCACGCATTAAACATCGGATGGCCCAGACCCGAGTTCGACCCGGATCCGGGCCCGTATTCTCGAAAGATCGAGAACCTGTGTCTTTAAAAAAGACACAGGTGCTTCGGGGCGAGGGAAAGCCCTCGCCCCTTCTCTCTCCACTCCGTCCCCTTTCGTCCACCGCCACTGCTCGCCGCCGGCCACTGCTCTCCGCCGGCCACCACTCGCCGCCGGCCACCACTCGCCGATCACCGCCTCTGCTGAGAAGGGATCACTCGCAGTGCGACCACTCGCCGCCGCCATTGCTGTCGCCGGCCACCACTCGCCGTCGGCCACCACCCGTCGCCGATCATCGTTTTCCTTCAGGTATGGCTTTTTCGTTTTTTTTTTATTAACCAGGGGCGTAGCTAGGGGGGGGCAGGACTGGGCTGTAGCCCAGTTCTGCCTTCGGAAACAGTTAATTTTTTTTTTTTTAAAAGCCCAGTCTTACCCCAACCCTGATTCCATATGAAATAGATTTTTATCCATTTTTGTAGCTCAGCCCAGTCCTAGCCCAACCCTGACTGCAACAAATAGTTTGATTTGTCCATATAAAATAGATTTTTATTAATAATTGTAGCCATTTTTTGTCCATATGACTGCGGTCCCTTGTTTTCCTTTTTTGTCCATATAACTGTAGCGATGATGATTTTTTGGTGTGCAATCAAATATGCGATGTCCTGAATTGTTTAAGCATGCATTGATTTGGTTTTTCGTCAATAATGCTTGCTTACTTGAGGCATATGAGAGAGAGAGAGAGAGCCTAGACATCTTGTGCAGAATACAGTCCAGAAATTAATTCCTTGCTGCTAAATTTGCATATTTTATTATTCTTTTGGAAAGCATCATTTGCTTTTCATGGTGGCGAATATCAATCTGCTTTGAAAAGAAAGGAACTGAAAAGGCTCTTATGGAACTTGTATCCCTTGTCATGTTGGTGGTCACTTCATCGCAACTTCTCTTGAAGATAAAAGTTGGACATAAAGGAGCAGTTGTATGGTTATTTCAATCAGTTTCTGATGTATAGGAGCCCACCCGACCTACATTTTGGAAATAAATTTGTTGAATGAAACAATAAAAAGCAACTTTTTCTTCAAACTGACTATTTAAGGATCTCTCAAGATGCTATTAGGTCTATCTAGATGTTGATCCATAGGATATTTTACACTATAACCCATTTTAATTGAATTAATTTGTGATTTTTATTGGCTCACATCTTTGAGTATGAAAACAGTCTCAGTTTTGAGTGCTTTTACAATAGGATAATGAAGCAAACTAAAACAGATTGTGGGGTTGTAGGTTTCTTTTCACTACTGTGTAAACTGAGATAGAACACACAATTGAAATATTCAAACATAATGGTGACCTCTGTTTAGCATATTCAAACATAATGGTGATCAAGTTGTTGCATTAATGCTACTTTTACATGTTAATCTCATATTTTTTTCGTATTTATTTGAGATTTTTTATTTCGTGTTGGTTGGCGCTTCATCAATAAAGCATTTCTTATTTATTTATAATTTTAGATCATTTTTATAGTTTTTTTTAAGTTAATTTTTTTTTTGAGGCTTACGCTTTGCGCCTCGAGGCTTACGCCTCGCCTCAGATTTTGGTGGAGCGCCTCGCTACGCCTCAACGCTTTTAACAACACTGCTACAAACACTAAAACACACCAAAACCTAAACTGTCTCATACATATGCACACACCCACATATTTATAAAGAAAATAGTAGAGAAGAGGGAAAAAGGGAGGTCCTTTTCTGGCTGTTGGGTAAGGTCCAACGGTTATAAAAAGTCAACTTAGGTTGACTATATATATATATATATATATACACACACACACTTGTCACTAGAATATAAGAACTAGAAATATGGGCATTTCCAACACTTTTTTTGCAACTCCAACCATGTGGATGTGCTTGGCATGGTGAATTTGCTAAGAATCAACCATTGAATTGTGTATTTTCGATGAAAAAAATGTGATTTTTGAATGCTTGAATATTTATGAAGATTATGAGCCATTGATTTTACAACCTTAAAAAAATCACGTTTATGCATCAAAATCAGATGATTCAAGAGTGGGTTCTTATAAATCCAAGCATGTAGATCACATCCATACGGTTAGATTAAAGAGAAAAGGACAAAAAATCCATGAAAATAGCAGTTCACAATTAGTTCTCATATTCTAGTGATTCGAATATATACAACTACATATATACATATATATTATATATATACATATATAAATACATACATATATATAATATATAAAATATATGAAGATATATATTATATTAATATATATACATACGGATTTATATACACATACATATATATATATATACACATATATACACAAAATAATACATCCATCTTAACACCCCCCTTTAAACTTACAGTGACTTACCGTAAGTTTGAAATTACAAAATAAGAAACCTATTACATAAAATGTCTCCCTATACTTCTTTCATTTGGTGCTTCTTTAAAGGTTGCTCAATCATATGCTCCATTATACATATGATTTTTAATATCATCAATTCTTGAAAACCTGTAAATAGAGCTAACAAAACATCCTTGCTATACACATATATCATAAGAAAATTTTAAAAGATTAGTTATATATTATAGAGAGAGGATGGCCAAGCACACAAACATACAATATATAAAAAATAATTAATAAGTCAATTTAATATTTTTTAAAATAATTTAAAGTAAGAATTAATTTTTAAAAAATCATTAATTTCAAACACGATAGTCATTAATCACTTTAATCATTCATGAAAATCATGCACACATATAACTATCACAAAAGGCATATTAATGCATAACAAACATTGTTTTTTAACATTATCAATACCATGAAGAAATAACTCACAAAAGAGTATAAATAACAAATTATTTTTACATAGCGGAAGATAAGAAATGATTTCAAATACTCAATAAAGATTTAAGAAAAGTCAAATACGCATAGATCAATTTAATTTTAGAAGGAATAATAGCGATACAACTAAAAAAGGTCACTTATAAACCAATTTTAAGAGATAACAATGAAAATCTTTCACGAACACATTCTTAGAAAACTAACTAATAAAACCAACAATATCTCAAAGAAATGCCACAAAGGCTACAATGAGATATGAATACGATAGTGGTCACTTATGGACCACGAGAATATACACCAACAACTCATAACCTAAAAATAATATATCATTCATTAACAAATGCTTAGAAAACATTAATTAAACTTATGCAAAACATGCAAGACAATCAATCATGAAACAAATTTAAAATATCTTTGATCATGAAACTAAAGCATATTCAATGCAAAATGCATGAAAACATTTCAATAACCATTTTTCATATAAGAGCAAATGAGTTTAGAAAAATTATGAAGAGATTTAAAAAATCCTATATTACACAATGAATGATATTTGCAAATCTTAACATTAGTTTGACGATCACAAGCAATCTCACCTCACTAGACCTCCAATCCTCAAAAATTAAGTGTATCAGCTACTAGAACAAGAGCATAACCACAATACCACTAAAGGGCTAAAATAAACACATAAAAGTGAATAAACATCTTTTGTCTACATGTACTGACACTCAAAATAAGTGTATCAGCTACTAGAACAAGAGTATAATTACAATGCCACTTATGGGCAAAACAAACACACAAAAGTGTGAATGAACATCTCTTGTCTACATATAATGACACTCAAAATAAGTGTATCAGCTACTAAAACAAGAGTATTATCTCAATGCTATCTATGAGATAAACAAACACACAAAAGTGTGAATAAACATATCTTGTCTACGTATAATGACACTAAAAATAAGTGTATCAACTACTAGAACAACAGTATAATGTCAATGCCACTTATGAGATAAACAAACTCACAAAAGTGTTAACAAACATCTCTTGTCTACATATAATGACACTTAAAACAAGTGTATCAATGACTAGATCAAGAGGAAATACAAGAGGTAAATAGTGCTTGTAATGAAAAATAAACTAATTTCATCAAGAAAAATAAAAATATCAATCTTTCGAAACACCATGGTTTCAAAAACATAACTACCATCATAGGAAAAGAACAAGATATCAAGCATCCAATACTATAACAATGACCATACAAATAAATGAGTGGTAAAACACACTCATAAAAACCGAAGTCAATCACCTCTCAGTTAGACACATACTTATACTGACTGTTAAAATGTAAAACTGTACATATATGTATATATAATAATATTATATATATATATAAATACATTTTTCATTTCTTTCTTTTCTGTAATTTTTTTCCTTTATTTTTATTTTTTGTCTTTATGTCATCTAGTTCAGTTTGAACTAGAATGACTGTTGCTAGTCAAGTCCTGTCCAGACTTGACTAGCAATAGAGCTCTTGAACTGACACAGTCCAACAACTCTTAATAGAGCTGTTGCACTGACACATTCCAACAGCTCTATTTAGAGCTGTTGGACTGTGCCCAACAGCTCTATTGAGTCCTCTTTCAGCTGTCTATATAAAGGGGTGCAACCCCTCTTGTATTTTATTCCAATGCTTCTTAAGCAATTGGTTTTTCATATCAATAAAGAATACATTTTTATTTTTATTTTATTTTCAGTTATACCCTTTTTAAGGGTTATGCTTTAGTGTCATTCTTGACACTTGCCCTTGTTAATCTAAGCTCGTGTTTCGAAGATCCCCATTTCATTTCATGGTATCAGAGCCGCGGAAGTACCAAATCTTGAGGAAAAGCTGCCTCGGTTTCCGTGCCCGTTTGCAAAAGTGTTCGCCGTTTGAAGAGAAGTGTTTTATCACTTCATTATTGGAGAAGATTTCACATCTTGTTGTATTGTTTTTTTTTCTTTCTTTTTCATTTTCCTTCTTGTTTCTCTTCTATCCCTATTCTTTCTCTTCTTGTAATCGATGGATGACAATGATAAAGTCACCATCATGCCTATGAAACTAAGCGATACGAACTATGTAACATGGGCTTCAATCATGAAGCACCATATATGGGGAAAAGGCTTATGGGGGATTGTGGATGATTCCGATTCGGAACCTAAGCTATCTCTTACTAAAAAGGAGGGAGATAAAGAGGTCCCTCTATCGGAAGAAGAGAAAATCAAGGCTATTGCCTCATACGAGAAGAAATGTAAAGAATGAAGAATATCTCATGCGAAGATAATGTCATGGCTTATCAATAGCGTTGACATTAAAAAATGCTCAAGTCTTGCCAAATTTGATCATGCCGATAAGGCATGGGAATACCTTAAAAATATGTATTCCCTTAAAGATATTGCACACGTGTGCAACCTCCAAGAAAAAGTTCGAATGATGACACAAGGAGACAAAACTATTCGTGAATATTACAATGGGTTGTCCGAACTTTGGGAAAAACTTTCCCTTTTAGAACCAAAGTGGCATTGTGCCGAAGACATCGAGCTTCGTCAGAAACAACTCGATGCTGAACATTTTTACCAGTTTATCACTGGATTAAGGCCGGAATTTGAAACCACTAAATCGGCTTTACTTCACCGGGGAAAAATTCCTTCTATTGTTGAAACTATTGAAGAGTTAACAATGGAAGAAAATCGTCTCCGGAAAGGTTCTTTAAAAATTGAAGATGATTCCGTTTTAGCCGTGTCTAGACCAGAGAATCATGTTCGATCATATAGGCCTCCTCACTTTAACCGACAAAATGGTGACTATGATAAGAAGAAAGTTATTTGTCATCACTGTCATGAACCGGGACACTACAGGCCACAATGTCCCAAACTTAAGGAGCTGAGAGAAAAAAGAGCTGCAATTGCTGGATCGGAGCCTAAAGATCAGGATGCACCAGTTTTTCTGGCCCAACTAATGGAGATTCTTCAGCCTCTCATCAAAGGTGCCTCTTCCTCATCTGAAGCTTCGACCGGCGCAACAGCCTCATCTTTTTCTGATCTAGGTAAAATTTCTTGGCTTCTTGACTCTAGTGCATCTTTTCATATGACCCCAAATAATCAAAGTCTATCCAAATGTGTTAAAAATAAAACAAGTGTGTCAAAGGTCTTTACTGCTGATGGGACTTCTCTTGAAATAGAAGAAATAAGAAATTTTGAAAAAATTTATAAAACAAAAAAAATTTTTATTCCAGAATTTAGACATGTTCCCAAATTAAATTTAAATCTTTTATCTGTATCTCAAATTTCTGATTATGGGTGTAATATTTCTTTTTCTTCTCATGGTTGTTGGGTACAGGATCACCAGTCAGGCAAGCTGATTGGGGAAGGCCATAGAGAAGGAGGATTCTATTACATGGATTTTTTGGAAATGCCGAAGAAAGCTTTTTGTTATAATATTCAAAAAATAGAGTTGGAACTGTGGCATAAGAGACTTGGTCACCCACATATAGCCAAAATCCAACATTTTCCAAATCTAGGGAAATTTTGTAACTCTTAATCATTTGATTGTAAAGATTGTATTCTCGGCAAAATGAAAAGATTACCATTTCAGAACAAAACCTTTTTCTCTTCAAGACCACTTGAATTAATACACTCGGATGTTTGGGGTCCTGCACCAGTAATTTCTAAAGGAGGATTTGTTTACTATGTTATTTTTGTCGATGATTTCTCCCGACATACGTGGATGTACTTTCTCAAGCATAAGTCTGAAGTATTTTCATACTTTCAAATTTTTCATAATATGGTTAAAAACAAGTTTCAAACTGATATTACTATTTTTCGCACAGATTCAGGGGGAGAGTTTTTATCCACAGATTTTCAAAATTATCTTAAATTGCATGGCATCACACATCAAAGATCTTGTCCTTATACACCTCAACAAAATGGACTGGCAGAACGAAAACATCGCCATATTATAGAAACCACTAGGACTTTATTAATAGCAAATCAAGTCCCGAAAGACTTTTGGGCAGAAGCTGCCTTAACTGCCACCTATCTCATTAATAGGATGTCATCTTCTTCGTTACAAAATATCACTCCCATTGAAAAACTTATGAACATTTCTCCATACTACTCTAGACTAAGAATATTTGGGTGCAAATGTTTCATATTTACTGACAAAAATGATAAACTTTCCCCTCGTGCGATTCCCTGTGCCTTTTTAGGATATGCTGAAAACCAGAAAGGTTATAAATGTTTTGACTTCAAAAATAATAAACTATATGTGTCTAGAAATGTTTCCTTTCTTGAAAAGGAGAGCTTCTTTGATTTTAGAAAATTAAAAGACGTCACTGAGTACTCCTTTTTGCTAGATCTAACATCATCTGATGAATATGACCTTGACTGTAACTTTGATAATGATCAAAGAATTATTGATCTTAATGTTGAAAATGAAGAAGTTCATAGAGATACTAGTATTCAATATTCCAGGCGACAAGAGTCTAATCCTCCATGTGCACTTGAGAAATATTCTAACATTCCAACTAGACAATCATCCCGAATCTCGAGGCCTCTAGGAAAGTTTGTATCATACGAGTCTTTCTCACCCACATATAGGGCAGTTATTGCATTAATTCACTCATATGAAGAACCATCCACATATTTTCAAGCAAAAAATGATATCAAATGGATAGAAGCCATAAAAGCTGAATTAGATGCACTTGAAAAGGCTTCTACATGGAATATTCAAGATCTTCCTCCAGGGAAGAAAACTATAGGATGTCGATGGGTTTATAAAATTAAAACCAAGAGTGATGGTACTCTTGAAAGATATAAAGCCCGTTTAGTAGCCAAAGGTTATGCCCAAGAATATGAGATTGATTATGAAGAAACCTTTGCTCCGGTGGCTCGTATGACTACTGTCCGAACCTTAATTGCCTTAGCTTCTATCAAAAAATGGTCTATTTTTCAAATGGATGTCAAAAATGCTTTTTTAAATGGAAAGCTAGTTGAATAAGTATATATGGAACCCCCTCCTGGTCTAAGTATTCCTAAGGGTAAAGTCGTTCGCTTAGAAAAAGCTCTTTATGGACTTAAACAAGCACCAAAAGCTTTGTATGATAGGTTTAGTCGTGTTATGATTAATATTGGTTTTCAATTCTGTTTAACTGACACTGCTTTGTTTATTAAGAATTCTGATGCAGGGATCATTGTGCTTCTTCTCTATGTGGATGATATGATCATCACCGGAAGCGATAAACAGGGAGTTGAAACAATCAAAACACTTCTTAAATCTCATTTTGAAATGACTGATTTGGGCTTGTTGAGATATTTTTTAGGCATTGAAGTTGCTTATTCTCCTAGAGGATATTTATTATCTCAGACTAAATTTGCTTTTGTTATTGTTTTCAGGTCTGGTATTACTGATGATAAGAAAGTTGTCACTCCAGAAGTTGTTAATGTTAAAATGAAGATTGATGATGGAGAACTTCTTGCAGACCCTACTCCTTACAGACAACTTGTCGGGGCACTTTCCTATCTATCCATTACCAGACCAGATATAGCACATGCTGTTCATACAGCAAGTCAATTTCAACATGCTCCTACTTCTGTTCATATGGGAGCAGTCATGCGTATTATCAGATACATCAAGTCCTCTCTTTCACGAGGACTTTTCTTATCTTCCTTCTCTTCTCTTGATTTAATTGCATATACTGATGCTGATTGGGGAGGTGATCCCAATAACAGTCACTCAACCACCGGCTTTTGTGTCTTTTTAGGGGAATCATTAATCTCGTGGAGGTGTAAAAAGCAGCAGAAGGTATCTCTCTCATCCACCGAAGCTGAATACAGAGTCATGGCAACCACGACCATGGAAGTAGTTTGGCTCCGACGACTGCTTGCTGACATGGGAGCTGAAGCAACAAAGGCTTCACAAATGTGTTGTGACAACAAAAGTGCGATCTACATTGCCAGTAACAGAACATTCCACGAACGCACCAAACACATCGAAATGGATTGTCACTACGTCAGAGAGGAATATCTACACAGGATAATTGATCTGCCATATGTCACTTCAGAATATCAGTTAGCAGACTTCTTTACAAAGCCTCTCGCTGCTCCCCGATTTCACTTTCTCTTAGACAAACTTTCGCTCATTGTACCGTAAGTTTGAGGGGGAGTGTTAAAATGTAAAACTGTACATATATGTATATATAATAATATTATATTATTATATATATATATATAAATACATTTTTCATTTCTTTCTTTTCTGTAATTTTTTTCCTTTATTTTTATTTTTTGTCTTTATGTCATCTAGTTCAGTTTGAACTAGAATGACTGTTGCTAGTCAAGTCCTGTCCAGACTTGACTAGCAATAGAGCTGTTGGACGGACACAGTCCAACAACTCTAACACATTCCAACAGCTCTAAATAGAGCTGTTGGACTGTGCCCAACAGCTCTATTGAGTCCTCTTTCAGCTGTGTATATAAAGGGGTGCAGCCTCTCTTGTATTTTATTCCAATGCTTCTTAAGCAATTGGTTTTTCATATCAATAAACAACAACAACAACAACAACTACGCCTTCATCGCAAAACAATTGGGGTCAGCGATATGCACCAAAAAAGAAATTCATTTTGGGTCTTCCACATGAATCCTTTTCCTCCAATCATTTCTATCCAACGCCATGTCCTCGGTGAGGTTCAAAGCATTCATATCCTTTCCTATCATCTCCATCCAAGTCTTCCTAGGCCTACCCCGACCTCTTTTAACTAATATATTTTCCCATTTCTCCAACCTTCTAACTGGAGCATCATTAGGCCTTCGCCGAATATGTCCAAACCACCGTAAACGATTCTCTCGCATCTTATTTTCAATGGGTGCAACACCTACCTTCTTACGTATCTCTTCGTTCCGAATCTTATCTTTTATTGTATTTCCACACATCCATCTAAGCATCCGCATCTCAGCTACACTCATTTTTTGAATATGATGTCTCTTGGCAGCCCAACATTCCGTACCATATAGTAAAGCGGGTCTAATAGTCGTCCTATAAAACTTTCCCTTCAACCGCAATGGCATTCTACGATCGCACAGCACTCCAGTAGCACTTTTCCATTTCATCCACCCAACCTTTATCCTATGATTTACATCTCCATCAATTTCTCCATACTTTTGAATGATAGATCCCAAATATTTGAAATAATCATTCACCGGTATATCTTGCTCACCAAGCTTCACTACACTCCCATCACTACTTCGTTGCTTACTAAACCGACATTCCATATATTCAGTTTTACTCTTACTCAACTTAAAACCTCTAGCTTCCAATGTCTGTCTCCATAATTCTAACTTAGCATTAACCCCAGCTCTAGACTCATCAATCAAAACAATATCATCAGCAAACAACATACACCACGGTACATTTTCTTGAATTGATCTCGTAAGCTCATCCATCACTATCGCAAATAGGAAAGGGCTTAAAGCAGATCCTTGATGTAACCCAACCGTTATCGGAAAATTGGTTGTCACCCCTCCACAAGTGCGGACATTGGTTACTACTCCTTCATACATATCTTTAATTATACTAATGTACTTGAGAGAAACACCTTTCTTCATCATTGTCCACCAGAGAACGTCCCTAGGTACTCTATCGTATGCCTTCTCTAAATCAATAAAAACCATATGCAAATCTTTGTTCCTCTCTCTATAACTTTCAATAAGTTGTCTAAGAAGATGTATAGCTTCCATAGTTGATCTTCCAGGCATAAAACCAAATTGATTCTCCGATATCATGACAACCTTCCTCAACCTAGACTCAATCACCCTCTCCCAAAGTTTCATAGTATGACTCATGAGTTTTATACCACGATAGTTTGTGCAATCTTGTATATCACCCTTATTCTTATATAAAGGCACCAAAGTACTCTTCCTCCACTCATTAGACATCTTATTTGTACGCCAAATCAAGTTAAAAAGATTTGTCAACCATTCTAAACCTTTCTCTCCCAAGCATTTCCAAGCCTCGATAGGTATACCATCTGGGCCAACTGCCCTTCTTGATTTCATTTTCTTCAAAGCCTCTGCAATTTCTTTCTTTTGAATCTTGCGCATGAAGTCACGATTTATCTCATGATAAGGAATGGAGAAGTCTCCAAGATCTTGAGCATGACTATCATTAAATAGCTTATCAAAATAATCTTTCCATCTCTCCTTAATCTCCTCATCTTTGACTAAAACCCTTTGCGTTTCATCTTTGATACATCTAACCATACCCAAATCCTTCGATTTCCTATCTCTCATCTTTGCAAGCCTATAAATATCCTTCTCGCCTTCTTTGGTATCCAACTTGTCATAAACCTCCTTATATACCTTAGCCCTCGCGTTTCGAACAACTTTTTTAGCTTCCTTCTTTGCTATCATATACTTCTCCAAATTCTCATTATCACGACTCTTACTTAGATTTCTATAACACTCTCTTTTAACCTTAATAGCTAATTTGACATCCTTGTTCCACCATGATGTATCCTTACCTAGTGGTGCACCGCCTTTAGACTCACTCAATACCTCCTTAGCTACTTTTCTCATACCACCCGCTATCTTATTCCACATTGATTCTGAATCCTCCTCGAGACACCAATCAACTTCCTTAACTACCTGCTCTACAAACATTCCTTGTTTAGCTCCTTTCAGTGCCCACCACTTAATTCTAGGATCTATCCTATGTCTATCCCTTTCAGTGCCCACCACTTAATTCATATCAATAAAGAATACATTTTTATTTTTATTTTGTTTCCAATTATACCCTTTTTAAGGGTTATGCTTTAGTGTCATTCTTGACACTTGCTCTTGTTAATCTAAGCTCGTGTTTCGAAGATCCCCATTTCATTTCACTGACAAGGTGACATGAGGTGCACACACAACTCACCCCAACGACCAAATCAGATTTTCAACAACAATGAGTTAAAATGTCAATCATTCATCAATCAGACCCACAAAAGGGCATAAATGGAAGAACACAAAAGATAAAAATAATAAACTTTATTTTATTCATATGAAATGCATAAAAGCATTCTTTCAATGGAGAGGGGGATCACCCCTTATTTATACACAGAGAAAGAGGAGCTCTAAAGAGCTCCATAGAGTCGTTGGAGCTAGTCCAACGACTCTAATTGTAGCCGTTGGACTAGCTCCAACGACTACTTTGACTAGTAAAGATCTAGTTGGATCTTGACTAGTTAATGGTCTAGTTCAATTTGAACTATACAAAAATAAAATTACAAAAAGGAAGAAAATAAAGAAAAAAAGAAAATAAATAAAATAAAAATATAATAAATAAATATAAAATATTATATATATTATATTATATATAGTTACACTCTTTAACACACATCACTCATAAACTTGAGAATCTAGATTGATAGGATGATATGGGGTATATACATAACTCACCTCAATGGCTAACCTGGACCCAATAACAACAAGTGATGTATATAAAAAAACTGTGATGGATAAATCAAATGATACAAAAAAGGCAATGCATACTCACAGAAATCAATTTTCAAATAAGTGAGTTCATATATAGGAACCAATTTGAAAAGACAAAGTTTCAAATTAAATCCAATAAAGGAGATAAAATCTTAAAATGAATATAGTGCAATCATATGCACAACAATATGTCACATGACAATTTTTACCACCTTGAATAGGCAACCAAGAATCATGCTCAACATAAGCAATCTACATAGAGGAGATGAGGTTTGAGAATTCTTCAAAATGAAATCATAAATCCACCAATCAAGGAACAAGTGCACTAAGGCACATCACATAGAAAATATTCAATAACTCTCAATAAAGAGACAAGGACAATATATATGATCTTATTAAAAAGAAACTTTTAAGAAGTTATATCTAAATCATAAGTCTACTATGAGACAATTAAAGACAACATATAGAGATTCCCAGTCACACACCTCAAACAAAAGGCAAGCACAAACTCACAAAGAAAGATACATAAGCACCATAGCTACTAGGGAGCTTAAAAGAACACTAAAAAATATAATCTTAACTCAAGATCGAATGCACACAAAATGCATAATACGTTCAAAATTATTAAAACATTCATTTGGATACATGATGACAAACCATAATTATTCCCATCAATAGTAATCATATAGACTATGCGTGATATATACCTAGGAATATAATGCAAGAATTCCTTAATACACAAGCCATTAATTTTTTAGAATAGATTTTACTTAATAAGGTATTTTAAATGGAGGCAATATCACTTATACATGGAATAATACATTCATATGATGCTAGAAGGATCTTATGAGAGCATAGAAAATATCTATGTTATTACTAATGATAATACGTATGCGAAAAATCTCTAAGATTCATAATCTTAATCAAGGAGTTTGCACAAAATTCATGCTTTGGTCACACAATAATCATTAAGTAAACATCATGATACATTAATAAAATCTCAAAGATAGACCATGTATATACTTATGAGCATAAGAACAAGCATACACATACGTTAAGAGACATTAAAAAACGAAACATAAAATTTAATGTTTTGCAAAACATGGAACACATAAGATTTTAAGAAACCACATATTCTTGTAAAATATAATTTTTCAACGTATACTTTATATATCAAAGGACGACAATTTCTAATTTTAAAAAGACATTTTAATATAATCCTTTAAAAATACCTACCACATATATGAAACCAAAAAGGGGGCCAAAGGTACATACCAAAATGCGAAGAACTTGAATCTGTAAAATTGTCTATGAAAAGACAATACGCATACGAGCACAAAAAATATGAAAAAGATGTGCACGAAGGCACTCTCACAACACTTGAACAAATACGCAAAAGCGTAAAAACAATAAACATGCACAATGGCATGTATTTTATAGAAGGAACCGAATGCTTGAGACTCTCAAGCTTGGGAAAAACTAGAGGGGATCACCCCTATTTATACAAGAAGAAGAGGGTGCAAAGGGGCTCCCAAAGGAGTCGTTGGGGAGCCCCCAACGGTCACTTTTGTGACCGTTGGGGACCCCCCAACGACTCTATTGGGAGATCCCCAATGCACCTTTTGTGAAAAGGTGAAAAGAAATAAAAAATAAAAATAAAAGGATAAAAAATAAAAAGAAAAGATACAACATATTCCTATTGGAATATGCGCAAAAAGGAAGTTTACAATAATACCCTTATCGGGTGAACACAAAGAAAATAATATATAAATATATATACTTATATATATAGAGATACATATACATATAAATATTATATGTATATGTATCTCTAAGTATATAAGTATATATATTTATATTTACATCAACGAATTTAGGAGGAGATACATTTTAACACCCCCCCTCAAACTTACGGTGTGATAACCGCAAGTTTGCCAAGGAGGAAATGAAATCTGGGCGAACATAGAGCTTTGGTGAAGAAGTCAGCAAGCTGATACTCAGACGTTACGTATGGAAGATCAATGACCTTCTTCAAGTATTCTTCTCTGACATAATGACAGTCCATCTCTATATGCTTTGTTCGCTTGTGAAAGGTGTGATTCTTGGCAATATAAATTGCACTTTTATTGTCACAGCACAACTTTGTTGGTTCTCTGATAAACACTCCCATATCTTCCAAAAGACTTCGAATCCATACAATTTCCATGGTGGTAGATGCCATGGCTCTATATTCGGCTTCAGTGGATGACAGGGAGACCTTTTGTTGCTTTTTGCATCGCCATGAGATCAAGGACTCACCTAAGAAAACACAGAAACCAGTGGTGGAGTGACGGTTACTAGGGTCACCTCCCCAATCTGAGTCAGTATAAGCAAGCAATTTCAATTCAGAGGAAGAGGATAGAAATACTCCCTTATTTACCGTTCCCTTCAAATATCTGATGATGCGGAGCACAGCACTCATATGAATGGTTCTAGGAGCATGCTGAAATTGACTGACGATGTGTATAGCATGTGACAAGTCGTGTCGAGTAATGCTAAGATACATTAAAGACCCTACCAACTGCCTGTAAGGAGTAGGATCGGTTAGAGGAACACCGTCGTCAATCTTCATTTTTGCTCCCACAACTTCAGGAGTTTCGCATACTTTGTCATCAGAAATACCTGACCTGTCAATAATCTCGCAGGCAAGTTTAGATTGAGATAGAAAATAACCACGTTGCGAATAGGCAACCTCAATTCCAAGAAAATATGTCAGAAAACCTAAGTCTGACATCTCAAATTTTGAAGTCAAGACAGACTTAATACCCTTGACTCCTTGAACATCATCAACTGTTATTAACATGTCATCAACGTAAAGTAATAAAATTACAATCCCTGCATTAGATTTTCTAGTAAACAAAGCAGTGTCAGTATAACACGATGAAAAACCATTTTCCAACATTACACTGGTAAATCTATCATACCAGGCTTTGGGGGCCTGCTTTAAGCCATAGAGAGCCTTTCGAAGACGAAGAACTTTATCCTTAGGAATTATCATGCCTGGTGGGGCATCCATATATACTTCTTCGTTAAGATCACCATTTAAAAAGGCATTTTTAACATCCATTTGAAAAATGTTCCAATTTTTAATTGATGCAATAGTAATAAGACACCTAACAGTAACCATCCGAGCTACAGGGGCAAAGGTTTCTTCGTAATCAATTCCATACTCTTGCCCATACCCTTTAGCAACTAAGCGAGCTTTATACCTTTCTAAAGACCCATCACTCTTAGTTTTAACTTTAAAGACCCATCGACAGCCTATAGTTTTCTTTCCTATAGGTAGAGTTTGAAAATCCCAAGTTTCCTGCCTTTTTAAGAGCATTAAGTTCACTTTGCATGGCTTCTTGCCATTCTATACATTTTTTAGCTTCTGCAAAATTTCTTGGTTCGAAATAAGAGTGAATAGCACTAAGACAAGCCCTATATCGGGGTGAAAAAGAATCAAACGATACAAAGCGAGTTGGAGGTCTTCTATTTCTTTCAGATCTTCTATGGTCAAGAGGAGTGGAAAGCTCACTATATTGATCAATAGCACTTCTAAAGGTGTCTTGGTTTCTACGAGAGTAGGTAATAGGCTCACTTGGAACTCTACTTTCTGGATCATTATGTTCACCAATATCTTCATCATTTTCCTCATCATGGTTTAATGATACATCATCATCACTGGATATGTCATCATTATTAGATAACAAGTTAAATAAGAAGGAGTAATCAAAATTTTCTTGTTGAGAAACATTTTTTTCAAAACCACTCTCATTTTCTAAAAAGGTTACATTTCTAGAGACATATAGCTTATCCTCTCGAAGATCGTAACAACGAAACCCTTTTTGAGTTTCGGAATACCCAAGAAAAGCACAAGGGATAGCCTTGGGTGAAAGCTTGTCATTCTTATCCGTAAGTATGAAACACTTACATCCGAAGACCCTTAACCTATTATAATCAGGTTCAAGCTTATGTAATATCTCAAAAGGAGATATTTTACCTAATAACCTAGATGGTAGACGATTTATTAAATAAACAGAAGCAAGGGCTGCTTCGGCCCAAAAGTTTTTAGGAATATTTTGAGATATAAGAAGAGTCCTAGTGGTCTCAATAATGTGCCTATGTTTTCTTTCAGCCAACCCATTCTGTTGAGGTGTTTTAGGACAAGACCTTTGGTGAATAATACCGTGATCCTCAAGGTATACCTTAAATTGATTGGAGAGATATTCTCCCCCAGAGTCACTTCTAAAAATCTTTATGTTGCTATTGAATTGATTCTTAATCATTGAGTGAAAATTTTTAAAACATGAAAACACTTCATGTTTAAACTTAAGAAAATATATCCACGAGTAACGGGAAAAGTCATCCACAAATATTACATAATAAGAAAAACCTCCTTTTGAAACAACAGGTGCGGGTCCCCAAACATCTGAGTGAACAATTTCGAAAGTTTTGGAAGAGAACATAGTTCTTTGCTCAAAAGGTAAGCTGCGCATTTTTTCGAGAATGCAGTCATTACAAGAAAAAGAGCTTTTACATAGGTCTTTTGCAAAATGTAAATATGATAACTTGGTGATATTAGGATGACCAAGTCTTTTGTGCCATACATTTATATCCTTATGTCGGGCAACATTACACAAAACTTTTGGAACTTGAAGAGATTCCATATAGTATAGATCTCCTCTTCTAAAGCCTTCCCCAATCAATTTCCCGGACTAGCGATCCTGTATTAAGCATTTGTCACAAGGGAATTTAATATCACAGCCATGGTCCGTGAGTTGAGAAACAGAGAGGAGGTTTAAGTTAAGTTTAGGTATAAATCTGATTTTTGGAATAGAAAACTCTTGAGTTTCAAAATTACCAATTCCTTTAATTTCAAGAGAGGTTCCATCAGCAGTGGAGACATAAGATGGGGAACGGTTTTTTAAATAATTGGAAAGTGACAAAAAGTTTGGGGACATATGAAAAGATGCACCAGAGTCCAAAAGCCAAGAGATTTTACCTGGAGGAGAAGAAG
This sequence comes from Nuphar pumila, assembly GCF_984573655.1. Taxonomy (NCBI): domain Eukaryota; kingdom Viridiplantae; phylum Streptophyta; class Magnoliopsida; order Nymphaeales; family Nymphaeaceae; genus Nuphar; species Nuphar pumila. The sequence continues at coordinate 14,285,553 of NC_143255.1, forward strand.
TGGATACGGCCGCACCGGAGGTAGATCCCTTGAGGAGAGGTTGAAGGGCTTCCACTATTTGATTTATAGAAAGGGTCCCACTTGAAGATGTCTCATCCTTCTGTGGTACACCAGTGGTCGCCATAGCTAGAAGTCTCTTCCATTTAGGACATACGGGTTTGATGTGTCCCGGTTCTTTACAAAAATGACAAATAGTTTTGCTATAGTCCCTTCTTCCTCTTTGACCACCATTTTCACCTTGATTTTGGAATTTAAAATGAGGGGGACGATAGGTTTTTACATTGTTTCCGAGTCTTGATACGGCATTGACCTCACTATGTTCTTCAATATTACAAGGGACCGCAAGGACATTTGGTCCTTGTTTACATAAATTCATACGAGTCTCTTCACCACTTAACTTGGTGAGAACATCTTCAAGAGAAGGGGGAGTGAAAGAGGAGAGAAGAGATGACCTTATTTGCTCAAATTCAGGCCTTAGCCCATTTAAGAAATTGAAGAACCGATCTTCTTCAAGTTGCTTATGACGGAGCTCAATTGCCTCTCCACTCCATTTTGGTTCAAGCATTGCAAGCTCATCCCAAATAGAGGAAAGATCGGCAAAGTATTCCCTAATCGTCATTTCACCTTGGGAGAGAGAGATAGCCTTCTTTTGAAGGTAATACTTATGAGAGAGATCCCTTGAGGTGTACATTTTTTCAAGATAATGCCAAGCTTCCGATGCCTTTTTGAATTTAATAATGTTGGCATTAATCTTGGTTTCTACGGATGAGAAAAACCATGAGAGAATCTTGAAATTCTTCATTTCCCATTCATCGTGTTTCTTGGAGTATTCTTCAAGAGCTTTGGTTCTTTCTTCTCCCTTAAGAATCTTGATTTCGCCTTCTTTTACTATGGTAATCTTGGGTTCCGGTTCCGGAATTGTGCCAAGAACATATCCCCATAGGCCTTTCCCTTTTATATGAGCCTCCATATTCCCGGCCCAAACATGATAGTTGGACCCATTTAATTTGAAACCAAGAGCAAAATGGGACTCTTTTTCGCCCATTAGAGAGAAGAGAGATAGAGAAAAAAGCGTACCAACACAATATTTCCAACACCAATTTTGCACAAGATTCTTCTAAAATATTTGAGAAGAAAGATCCACCACTTCAATCTTCAAGGATCGGAAGGCACGTTTTTCGAGGCACTCGAAAAAAAGAGAATCCCACGATCTTCAATAATCAACCTTGCTCTGATACCATGTAAAATTGTCTATGAAAAGACAATACGCATACGAGCACAAAAAATATGAAAAAGATGTGCACGAAGGCACTCTCACAACACTTGAACAAATACGCAAAAGCGTAAAAACAATAAACATGCACAATGGCATGTATTTTATAGAAGGAACCGAATGCTTGAGACTCTCAAGCTTGGAAAAAACTAGAGGGGATCACCCCTATTTATACAAGAAGAAGAGGGTGCAAAGGGGCTCCCAAAGGAGTCGTTGGGGAGCCCCCAACGTCACTTTTGTGACCGTTGGGGACCCCCCAACGACTCTATTGGGGGATCCCCAATGCACCTTTTGTGAAAAGGTGAAAAGAAATAAAAAATAAAAATAAAAGGATAAAAAATAAAAAGAAAAGATACAACATATTCCTATTGGAATATGCGCAAAAAGGAAGTTTACAATAATACCCTTATCGGGTGAACAAAAAGAAAATAATATATAAATATATATACTTATATATATAGAGATACATATACATATAAATATTATATGTATATGTATCTCTAAGTATATAAGTATATATATTTATATTTACATCAACGAATTTAGGAGGAGATACATTTTAACAGAATCCATACCATACAAATCTTTTTCAAGACCACGATGCTTTGCTCTGATACCATGTCATGAAAATGACACAAATTCTGATTCACTCCAAAATGTATATCAGGAACCAAAAATACAATGTATTTGAATATAGGCTCACCATAGAAGTAACAATGGAACACAAGAATTATAAAATGAATAATTTCATTAAGAATTAAATTCAAAAAATACAAAAAAAAATGAAAAATTACAAACCTCACTACGAACACTCAAACACGTCAAAACCTAAAAACTACCCATCACTCTCTCAACCCCTACACATGCACACACCCACACCCACATATTTATAGAGAAGAGAGTAGAGAAGAGAGAAAATGAGATATCCCTTTCTAGCTGCTGGAGAGGGCCCAACGGCTAGAAATCTAGCCGTTGGGCCCTCTCCAACCGTTAGATCCTCTCCAATGGCTATAAGAAGTCAACCGACTATAATATATATAATATAACTACATATATAATATATATATATATATATATACATATACATACATACATATTTATATACACAAAAGAATACATCCATCTTAACAAGTAGGCCCATCTTTAGTGATAACAACTCTTTTACCATGAAAAGGGGCATGATGTAAAAATTACCTGAATTTCCTGAAGTGTGATTTGCTACACCATTACAATTGCTATTAGGGGCATGATGTAAACATTACTTGAATTTCCTAATTGTGATTTGCTACACCAATTAGGGTCAAGGAGTCGTTGTTGCAAAGTTTTGAAAAGACAGAGCGGCCACTTCTTGTTCCTTATTATTAGGATTGTGGTCAAGCTTTGAAGTCAAATCGATTGGCTACAAAATATTGTCCAGATTCATACTTGTATCAATCATTACAATTGCTATTATCATGACCCCTTAATGCCCATAATTTTTTTTCTTTTTTTTTCCCTGATAGGAAGGGGGTCAGGCCGCCCCTACTAGTATATAACCAACTCAAAAGATTACAACTCAGATATGGGAGGAAACTGTTCAGGTGGTTTATCCTTCCAAATACGTTGTTGAGCCAAGGCTCCCATTCTAGCTAGCCTATAAGCAACTTAGTTGCAGTGTTTAGGAATCCACTTACAATTAAACCTACTGAATCTTAGCAAATAAGAAAGGAGCTGAGAACTGCTATTTGTGTCTCTATCATGATCTTACAGCATGCATTTTACAACTTTCACCCGATCAATTCTTGAAGATTCCATAATAATTGGAGATCTACAAGGAATATTGTGAATAACAAAGGCCCAAGTGTCCAAAACTGAGTTCATGTCATCCAACAAAAATTTAACTTCCACATTATATGTAATACCCGTGGTTTAAAAAAAAATGTTTTGGATCCAGGTTGGATCCGAGTCTTTACACCCCCCTCGTGATCTATTTAAAGTTTAACCCCCCCCCCTCCCGCAGGGGGGTTTTCTTTTGTAAAAACGTGAACCCTCTCCCCTCTCTCGACTCGACCCTGAACCCGATGCCTCCCTGCTCACCTCGAGCTCTCCCTCTACCTCTCGCCGATGCACCGACACACCTCGCCGAAGCCCTTCCGAGACCCCTTAGGTACGCTGCTTCCCCCTCTCTCTCCTTATCGTAGGCTTACCGAGCCTCTCTCCCTCTTTCTCTCGTCTCTATTACCGGCAAGAGGGTGCCACCCTTCTGCCCCTATTTCTCTCTCTCTCTCTAGTGGCGGCACCGCCGCCCTGCCAGAAGTAGGCCCTTCTTTCTCCCCTATTTCTCTGAGGACAACAACTCCCCTTCTCTTCTACCTTTTCGGCAGGCAGGCCAACCCTCCCCTTATGTTTTCTCTCTGCGGTGAAGATTGACGGTTGACCAGAGCCACCTACGACAGTGGCTCTGTCTCTCCTAAGGGGAGGGTGTCGAGCACCCTTTCCCCTTTTTTTTTCTTTTCTCTCTCTGTTTTCGCCGGGTGACTAGAGCCGACAGAGGATGCCTAACAACCTCTTCCTTCTCTTTTTTCAGCAGCAGCCGTAGGCTGCTGCTACTTTTTTGAGACAGCCGACAGGGGATGTCGACTCCCCTGACGCGCCATAAGGCATTGTCAATAAGTCGGGTTGATTGGAAATGCAGCTCTAATCGGGGGCGTCAGAGAGAGTGAGAGCCCTGTCATGTCCGGACCATGTCGCTCCCTTGTAGCCCTCTATCAGTGCCCCCCCCCTTGTCGCAAAATTGGGACCAGGTTGGGCTCGCCCTGACCACCGAGCCCCCTCGCCTCCCGTTGGTCGCGTAGCCAACTAAGCTAAGCTCGGATAGAACCGAGCTCAGCTCGGTCTCCGCTTTCAGACCGAGCTGGCTCAGTTAAGCTTTACCCCCCGCCTCATGTACAAAGCTCGACTCGGTCCGATCGGCTTGAACTGGGTTCAGGTTTGATCCTTGCGATGCAATCATCGTTACGATAAGGTTTTAATACAATCCTTTATGCAACACAACATAATCTTTTTAGCGCTCCAGGTTGACACAACGAACGTGACACCCTTACTAAGGAACTAGCCCTTAAAAACCTACGCTTGGAATCGTCAGCGAGTCTGACCTTCTCCGAGGTAGGGGGAAGTTGTTTACGAGGACAAATGACAATACTTCTAATATATATATATATATATATATATATATATATATATATATATATATATATATATATATATATATATATATATGCTTTTAACTCAAGGACGCAGTTTTGCGTATTCTTGTCTATATAAAATTTATGTCATTTACTTTGCTGCCGCACTGTTATGTACATAGGCTACTGCTTACGCAATTTATTTAGCCGATGTACGGTTTCATATATCGTGCATTGCTTACGCAATTTATTTAGCCGATGTACGGTTTCGTATATCGTGTATTGCTTATGCAATTTATTTAGCCAATGTACGGTTTCGTACATCGTGCATTGCTTATGCAATTTATTTAGCTCGATCTGTGGTTTTACACATCGAGCCTTGCTTTATGTCATTTACTTTGCTGCTGCGCTGCAATGTACACGAGCTTACACTTTACTATATATTTATTCTATATATATATATGTATGACTTTATAAGTTACGCGTACTCTTGCCTACTTCAGATTATGCGTACATTTAAAGACGCATATTTGTGCATTCTCGCCAAGTCTCTATTTTTAAAAGATTTTCACATGCGAGATTTCAAAGCTTGTATTATTTGTTGTCTCAAAAAGCAAAACAAGTATTTGGCATTTGCGTATTCGCAACCGAGTCTTTCTCTCAAACCTGTGTAACAGAAAGGCTTCGACTATGTAGCCTTAAGTGGTACGTACGTTTGGTCCTTCATTTTGGTATCCGAAATGACTTGGATATTCTCGGCCTAAAGCACGAGACTTTGAAAAATTTTAAATGATGTTGGGGTTTCTTTTTGAAAAACCGATATCCTTTTCATCGTAGTGGTACTATCAGACATGCACAACATGTTAGTACTACGATGATTGGATGAGAGGTTTATGGTAACCTCGTAGCATGAAATTATGCATTGATAAAAAGAAAATTATATAAATGGTGATGATTCGCCTTCACAGGCAAGATGCTCGATTTGGTTTGAAAGATCAGAGCGTGTACAATGGGTCGTCAGTTAAAAATAGAACCTAACATACCCATTAATCTCTTTGGTTCCGTCAAGGGAGAGGATGAGATGGTACAAAAACTCTGATGGACAGGTTGTTATAAACTACACTTATCGAGTAACAATTGACTCGGTGTCTCCGGTGATCAGAGTTAGGGGATGGGGGCACCAAAAATTGTCCTAGCTGGTAGATCCCATGGACTTCTGCAGAAGTTTGGATGCATCCCTTGCCATGTGTGCCTCTGGGGAATTCTCTTTCGGTCACTGGCCGTCCCCTTAGGAGCGGACTCAGCTAGTTGTTCGGGGTATCAAAGTACATAGAATAACAAACCCTCGGGCAATCTCAATTGTTTCTACATTTCTCCTGTACGTACCCTCATGACAGTTAATATCGAAACAAGATTATCTTGCTCATTTTACTTATTTTGAACTGCATATCAGGAGAGGAACAACACATATGTTAGTCTTGTTCTGAATTTTGATATTATGCACCTACCAGGTTTTTATAAGTCTGACCCATTTTATGGGGTACATGTGATGATTAGGTCGGTACGGCAGGCGATGACGCAATTACGTGATGATATCAAGATCCCACTCTTTCTTTGACGTTTCGTTCTTAAGCACGTTTTGTAATTTTGTATAAGGGTTTCTTTTAGAATTCCTCTTTTGTATAAACTTTAATTATTAAAAACCTTGTTTTGAATATATATATATGGTTTCAATGCTTATATGGAGATACAAATCTATTGTGTAAAGGAAGGTTCGCCTGTAACGTGCCCAAGATCCGTTAACTTGTTATTTCAAACTCTATTTTTTATGCTGAACTGTCATTTTAAACTCTAAAAAAAGATTGATTGCAAAGCATTTGATTTTTTCTTAAAGAGATTACAAGTTCGAGATTATGGGGTGTTACAACTTGGTATCAGAGCGATAGGGAAAACAATGATTTTTGATAATCCGGCATCTGCATCGCACTGTATATAGTTATTGATTAAATTATTTTTATACCTATTCTGATTAAAGAAATATGTTTCAGTTTAGATGTCATACAATGAGATAATCGAGACAATAGATGCCTTGACCAGAGCACTTGAACAACTCCAATCAATGGTCCAAAACCTGAATCATAGGGTGGATTGGTTGGCTTATGAAAGCACCAACCTAGGACGACGTGATAACCATCAAGCTCACCCAGGTCAAATGTACCCTCGGAATCCTGCTGATTGTATTTTTTGTGATAAGATGGGCTATTGTGTGAAAGGGTGCCATCTTAAACAAGGTCACGATAAGAGACAACTGGTCACACAAGGCCTGGAGGATGAAGCTTCCTCCGTAAGAGGTTCTCCTGATATACCTGACACTTCGACCTTACCCCCCTCCTCCACGCAAGGTTAGGCACACGAGTAGTGCGGGGAGCAGTGTTAAGCAGTACCTGAATCATTCTTAAGGGGGGGATTTAAAGAATGTTAAGATTTTGATGCCTTTTGTAGAATCAGCGAACTCTTATCTTTCAAGTTTTAAACTTCTGTAGAATCAACCGACAATGTTGGGTTTTTGTAAAGAGTTTAGTAGTATATAAAATTATTGTTTTACTTGTTTACCACGATTATTTTAAAAATCTCGACTTACACATCCTTTGGTGCGAATAAAGGATGACGCGAAGTACGAATGATGAATCGCCTAACGAATGGTCTGAACAACAGGGATTTGTCATGGACTCCCTCAACACCCTCGCCAACGCAATTCAAAGTCAAGTTCATTCTCAGAGGGATCCGGCTGCAACTACTGAGGCGAACCATCATCAAGGCATAATTACTTACAATTTTTTTTTGAAACTAGATCCCCCGACCTTCGTTGGCAAAGTCGATCCGGAGCTCGCAGAAAACTGGGTTGAGGAGACCAAGCGAGCTTTTCAGGTACTGTCAGTACCCAAGGAAAAAAAGATTTTTTGTACTTATCGGCTTAAGGATAATGTTCGAAAATGGTGGGACATGACCCGAGATATCCATTTGCTAAAAGTGACAGTTATTCTATGGGAAGCTTTTCATAGTGCCTTTTTGGCAAACTATTTTCTCCTACATGCGCGAGACAAGAAGAAGATAGAATTTTTGAAGTTATGCCAAGGTAGCTCGAGTCATAGTGACAAAAGTTTAAAATGGCAATTTCTCGGCAATGAATTTCTCGGGAGATTTTCAACTTTTTGAATATTTCTCGAGTTTTTTTCGGCAAAATCTCGGAAAAAATAAAAAATTAAATAAATTCTCAAAAAATCTAAAAAATAAAATAAACATTCATTTTTTAAACAATGTGAACAAACATATTTACCAAAATAATGGAAGCCAGAATGAAAAAAAAAACACCAACAAAAAAGACGAAACACCCACACACCACAAACTTTGTATGTTTTTTCCAACAACGAACCTACTAGAGAGTTTCCAACAAAAAATACACAAATAGGCTATGTATGAACAAACTAGACCCATCCAGTAGAAATAATCCAACATGCACATAAGCAACATCACTCTGAACAAACCCACCAATCACAGTGTTCCAAGACACCACATTCCTCTCAGGCATTGCAACAAACAATTGGTGGGCATTGTCTTTTGAAACATGCATTGACAATGTCATTTCATGAATAAACATTTCGCTGGGGAATTCCCTCAAACACTTTGTGGGCATTGCCCAAATCACTAGAACTCTAAGAGTCTTCTTCATAGGAATGTATCATCAAACAACGAGAGCCTAAACATTTGGCCAAAAATAACTCTAACCAATATGAATGTGTGTGCGTGTGGAGAGAGAGAGATGAACCTATTGCAGTCGGGTTGCCTCTCAGTGCTCTCACAAGCAGAGCCACACGTTTGTGCTTTTGGCAAACAAGTGAGGAGTTTGGGGACTCACCTAGGGTTTCAAGCTTAAGAACGCATGGGAAAAAAAACTGTGACAAACACTATCGCGATAATATCGCGAGATTTTGTCACAAAACAAAAATCTCGCGAGATTTTGTAATTCTCACAAGATTTAACCGTTTAAAACGTTTATAATAAATATTGCATTTTTTTCATGAGATTTTAATAAATATCGCGATATTTGTCACCATGGCTCGAGTCTGGTGGATTACACTACAAGGTTTCAGAACTTTGAACAATACTGCCCTAGCTTGTTCAAAGATGATCGCGAGCGGGCCAAAAAATTCATTTGGGGACTAAAGGAAGGACTCTGTTATTGTGTCCTGACCAGTATGCCCTCAACTTTCTCTGCAGCAGTTGCAACAACCACTCTTTTAAATGATGATTGATAGCGAATTATGGGTGGACAAGACAAAAAATCTACTAGGAATGGTGGAGGCAACAAACGACAACTTGCTGATGGCAAAATGCAAAGACTCCCATTCAAGATGCAAAATCAAGATAAAAGGATCAAGCCACAACAACAACCAAATCAATCATGCCCAAAGGGCAACTATGTTCATCCTAGACAACCGCACTCTCAAGACACTCGAGGCTGTCTATATTGCAGGAAGATGGGACATTACGTTTCATGGAATGTTGAAAGAAAGTGGCAGATTGGTAGAGACAAACCTCAATTGAAGGTCAACAGTAACAACAACAACCTCAGCAACAACCGCAAAGCGAAGTGTCTGGACGTATCTATGCTACCATGACCGAACAAGTAAAGAATAGCGAATAGACACTCTAATAGTCGTACGTTGAAAACCTACGCTCGGAATCATAAGCGAGTTCGACCATCTCTGAGGTAGGAAAAAGTTGCATACGAGGACAAATAACAGAATACTTCTAACTTATATATATATATATATATATATGCTTTTAACTCAAGGACTCAGTTTTGCGTATTCTTGTCTATTTAAATTTTATGTCATTTACTTTGCCGCCGCGCTGTTATGTGCACAGGCTACTGCTTACGCAATTTATTTAGTCGATGTACAGTTTCGTACATCGTGCATTGCATGCGCAATTTATTTAGCCAATGTATGGTTTCGTATATCGTGTATTGCTCACGCAATTTATTTAGTCGATGTACGGTTTCGTACATCGTGCATTGCTTACACAATTTATTTACCTGATGTATGGTTTCGTACATCGTGCATTGCTTACGCAATTTATTTAGCCGATATATGATTTCATACATCGTGCATCGCTTATGCAATTTATTTAGCTCGATGCGTGGTTTCGCACATCGGGCCTTGCTTTATGTCATTTACTTTGCCGCCGCGTTGCAATGTGCACATGCTTACACTTTACTATATATTTATTCTATATACATATATATGACTTTATAAGGTACACGTACTCCTATCTACTTTAGATTATGCATACATTTAAAGACGTAGATTTGCGCATCCTCGCCAAGTCTCTATTTTTAAAAGGTTTTCACATGGGAGATTTCAAAGCTCGTATTATTCGTTGCCTCGAAAAGAAAAACAAGTATTTGATGTTTGCGTATTCACAACCGAGTCTTTCCCTCAAACCTGCTTAACGGAAAGGCTTAGACTACGTAGCCCTAAGTGGTACGTACGTTCGGTCCTTCGTTTTGGTATCCGAAATGATTCAGATATTCCCGGCCTAAAGCACGAGACTTTGAAAATTTCTAAATGATGTTGGGGTTTCTTTCTGAGAAACTGATATCCCTTTCATCGTAGTGGTACTATCAGACATGCACGACATGTTAATGCTATGATGATTGGATGAGAGGTTTATGGTAATCTCGTAGTGTGAAATTTCATGATGATTAAAAGAAAGTCACATAAATAGTGATGATTCGCCTTTATAGGCAAGATGCTTAATTTGGTTTGAAAGACCAGAGCGTGTAGAATGGGTCGTCAGTTAAAAATAGAACCTGACATGCCCATTCGTCTCTTTAGTTTCGTCAAGGGAGAGGATGAGATGGTACAATAACTTTGATGGATAGGTTGTTATCAACAACGCTTATCGAGTAACAATTGACTCAGTGTCTCCGGTCATCGAAGTTAGGGGTTGAGGCTACCAAAAATTATCCTAGTTAATAGATCCCATAGATTTCTGCAGAAGTTTGGATGCAGCTCTTGCCATGTATATCTCTAGGGAATTCTCTCTCGGTCACTGACCATTCCCTTAGGAGCGGACTCAGCTAGTTATCCGGGGTATCAAAATACATATAATAACAAACCTCTCGGGCAATCTCAATTGTTTCTACGTTTTTCCTGTGCGTATCCTCAGGACAGTTAATATCGAAACAAGATTATCATGCTCATTTTACTTATTCTGAAATGCACATCACAAGAGGAACAACGATTATGTTAGTCTTGTTTTGAATTTTGATATATATGCACCTACCATATTTTTATAAGTCTGACCTGTTTTATGGGGTACAAGTGATGATTAGGTTGGTACAGTAAGCGATGACGTAATGATGTGATGATATCAAGATCTCACTCTTTCTCTGGCGTTTTGTTTCTAAGCACGTTTTGTAATTTTGCATAAGGGTTTCTTTTAAAATTCCTCTTTTGTATAAACTTTTTGTATAAACTTTAATTATTAAAAACCTTATTTTGAATATATAAGGTTTCAATGCTTATATGGAGATACAAATCTATTGTATAAAGGAAGGTTCGCCTGTAATGCGCCCAAGATCCGTTGACTTGTTATTTGAAACACTATTTTTCCGCTGAACTGCCATTTTAAACTCTAAAAAATGATTGATTGCAAAGCATTTAAATTTTTTCTAAAAAGATTACAAGTTCGGGATTTTGGGGTGTTACATTATATTTCTAAATGGTGTGATAAATCTTAGCTCGAGTCCATCACTTGCTAAGAACCCTCATGTTCCAACCTAAATTTTTCATTGATCTAATGTCACATTGAAAAAATTAATTTTCATTTCAATAGGGAACGGGGTGACAATATGGCTAAGGTACCTGCAAGTCAGACCAAGTGGTCATAAATTAAAGCATTCTATATCAGAGAATTTCATGTGCTTTATATATTGGGGGTGATAGTGTCAGCTGCTGATGTTGGCAGTTATACTGTTAGACTTGGAAATAAGGAGTGGGTGATTGAATGACTTTTTTTGAGATGACACAGGTCCTCATGCATGAAATCCAAATATAGGAATCTTTTCTTGTCCCCATAGGACTGTATTATGTAGTCAAAATCGGCAACTAGGCTCCATCTAAGCTGCCTAGTTGGTCTATCTGCCGCCTAAGCCCGTGCACTTAGGTAGTCCCATTTGTTTGGACAGAACTGTCATAATTTTTTTGTTTGACCTGTGTGAGTGTATTTTATATATATATATATATATATATACTTATTTTTGTAGCTATATATATGTATTTATCTGTTTTTCATATATATAATAGGGTATATATTTAATACCGTCGATTGTAGGTACAATCTAGTTGGAATATCACGACGAAAGTCATTTTGACTCAACCTGGGAGTTAACGAATGTTTCTTAGATAAGTGGGAAGCCCGTTTCCCGAAAACTCGCTTCGGAAGTGCGATACTCTTCGCTTCCGAAACTTGATGAAAATCTCGATTTTTCCACGCTTCTCCTATGCTTTCCACACTCTTCATTTAAATTGTCAGTCATTATTTTTAGATTTCGTTAAAAAATTAATTCTTACACTAAAAAATCATGAAATTTAAGAATAATTATTTTTATTTTAGTTTTTATTTGCATTCTATTTTGATTCTCATTCAATTCTTATATTGTTTTTTTATTCCTCGCGTCCCGCTTCCTATACATTTTAAAATGCATCGCGAGAATAATCACTTTTATTGTAGTTTGTATTTGCATTCCATTTCGATTCCCATTCAATTCTTATATTGTTTTTTTTATTCCTCGCTTCCCGCTTCCTATACATTTTAAAATGCATCGCTTCTCGCTTTTGCTTCCTGTATCGTTTCCTGCTTTCACTTCCTAGTCCAACAACCTTGCTCAATCTAACCTCATAGATGTGTTCAACATGGTCAATTTAATGAAAATCGACCCTTGGATCATGTTTTTTAACGAAAAACATGTTTTTTGGACGAAAAAACAATTTTTTGACGAAAATACATGCTTTTTAAGTCAAGAAAATTGGTGCATTTACAACCATCGAATTTTGCATCGTTGGAAAAACCTGTACACAGGTTGGATTCCAGCAATTCAAAAGTTGGTTCCCACTAAAAGCAGCATGTAGATCATATCCATGGGGTCGATTGGACCAAAAAACAAAAGAAAAAATGGAGGTTGCTAAGTCGTTCTTGAACTCATATATATATATATATATATATATATATATATATATATATATATATATATATATATATATATATATATATATATATATATATATATATGGTCTTAGCCTCTTTTTTGTTAGGTCCTGTTAGGACCTTCCAAAAATTATACTTTCAAGTATTTTTTGTTGGATCTTTACCATTAGATGTGTTTATCATTGTCTACTCAATAGAGAACTTGTATTTGATTAAGAATTTTTATACTCAGATGCGTATTTTAAATAGGTAAAAAAATCAACTGTTTATATTATACTAAAATTCGATGATAAAATATTTACATTTTTACATTAAATCAATTTGAAAGAAAGCTGATTTTTTTAGTAAATAAGCAATGATAAACACATCTAATGGTTGAGATCGAGCAAAAAATACTTGAAAGTATGACTTTTAGGGGGTCCTAAACGGACCCAACAAGAAAACAGGTTGTTAAAATATATCTCCAAAACCAATGTTGTAAGTATATATATATATATATATATATATATATATATATATATATATATATATTTATATACATAGAGATACATATACATATTCTAAACATATGTATATGTCTCTCTCTCTCTCTATATATATATTATTTTACCCAAAAAGGGTATTATTGTAATTTCACATCTTGCGCATATTCCACTTGGAATATGTTGTAATCTTTTTTTTCTTTTTCTTTTTCTTTCTTTTCCCTTTATTTTTATTTTTTATTTTCTTTATTTAATGTGTCACATTGGGGATCCCCCCAATAGAGTCGTTGGGGTCGTTGGGGTCGTTGGGGACCCCCAACGACTCCTTTGGGAGCCCCCCCATGTGACCTTTTGCATTTGTATAAATAGGGGTGTTCCCCTCTTTGTTTTGCAAGCTTGAGAGCCTCAAGCATTTCTTTTTTATTGAAGTACATGCCTTAAGTGCATGTTTGCTCTCTTTTGTGTATTTTACGTATTTGTGCAATTGTGGTGTAAGTGCATTTGTGCACTTTTTCAAGGATTTGTGCTTGTAGCCTCTTAATAGGCAATTTTACACGGGTATGGCCATCCCCCTTCTCTCTCTCTCTCATATATATATATGGTAGAGCGTAGGTGCTTAATGATACATGCTTAATGTGATTTTAAGTTTTTTTCGTTTTATTTTTAAATTCTGACCATACAGATGTGATCTATGTACTTGATTTTATGAAGATCAGCTCTTGAAGTGTTCGATTTCGACACATGGGTGGGTTTTTATAAGGTTCGAAAAATCAGCAGTCCAAAATCTTTATAGATTTTCGAGGCTCTAAATATCATTTTTTCATTGAAAACACATGATCCAGGTGTGGATTCCTCGTCGACCATGCCCAACACATTTATGGGGTTGGAACTGCGAAAAAACACCAGAAGAGCAGAAAAGCCCATTAAGCACGTATCATTTAACACCTACGCTCTACACACACATCTGTGATCTTATAGTGAGTCCAGGTCTCTTGACATGGAACAATAACAGAGTGGCATCTTCATGCAGTTGTTAGTCAAATAAAAGAAAGTTCAAAGAAGATGTTTCATCCAAAGACCTTCTCATGCAATGTTTCTCCCTTTTGGAAGACCTACTACCCCCATAGACTCTTTAGATGCCTCCTGGAAAGGTGTGAATAATGCCAGTCTAATGTTTGTACCTGTAGAGTTTGAGTTCAAGTTTAAGAGCATGCCATATCTTAATTACATGTATATTTTCTCCTATTTTTGGTTTGCATATTTGTAGATTGATCATAGGCATATCTAGGTAATTTCTTTATTCTTTCTATGATTGTTAGAACAGATAATCATTTGATAAAGAATAAATATAAGTATATATTCCTGTTTTCTGCATATCTATATATAGCTGTTACTGCTTTATTATACTCACTCCAGCTCTGAGTATCATTAAATTTAAGAATAGTGACTTTTATTTTAGTTTTTATTTGCATTCCATTTTGATTCCCATTCAATTCTCATCACTTCTTGCTTCCGCTTCCAGTATCGTTTCCCGCTTCCGCTTCCTAGTCTGGCAACCTTGGCTATTCCATGTTATATCTTGTTCACAATTATCTTAGTGAATTCCATGTCAAATACATTCTTGCTATTAATTTTAGCAATTTATTGTATTTTTTATTTTTTTTGTTGGTACAGACACGGTCGACTAGTCTTGCCTAGTCACTAACTAAGCATTTTAGGGGTCTACCAACTAGGTGCCGCTTTTGACTATATAGGGACTGTAAAATGACAGGTGAAAAAACAGTTTGTGAATGTCAAGGAACTTCAATAAAACATGTACACAACATGCACAACAAAAGGCTGAAGAATACTTTATGCACATAACTGTGAAAGAGAAAGAAAAGAAGCCGTAATGCTTCTATAGAAGCAGTCTTTCACTTTGCTCTTGGGAAGATCAATTGCCATGAATAGCTCATTTTTTGATAGATGAAGAGAGTAACTATTCTGAAAGTTCTGATAAATTTTTATTTTCTATCACATGATAGATGAAATATGATATAAGTTTATGATAGTTCATCTAAAATTTTGTATTCATGGTTAAAAAGTTTTCTAATGCATAGGATATTCTTTTGGTGGCTTCTACGGATTTGATTGAAGATACTGCTAGATGCACAGGCTGTGAAGAAAGCTCTTTTGGAAATCTCATCTCTTGGGTAAAAAGCCAAACTAAATTTGGAGACCTTAGTGATTAATCATTTTTCTGACACCTAAAATCATGTGATCAGAGATATAGTGCTTTACTTTTTCTAGTAGCATCCATAGTTCAGAATTTGTTCTTAAAATCTCTTTTCTCGTTACGTTGGTTATTCAAATTGTTTTTTGCTACGGATCTCTGGTGCTGAGTAAAGCTTTCTTTCTCTCTCTCTCTCTCTCTGAAAACATTGTTTAGTTCTGCAGTATAAGTTCTGTGAACCTAGCCTTTGGGTTTGATGCAAAGGCCGCTACACATTTTAGCAATTGCTTACGAAGTTTTAGTTCTATAGAACAAGTTCTATGCACCTTGCCTCTGGATTCAATTTAAAGGCAGATAGACATTTTAAGAATTATCTAGGAAGGCCAGTTAGTGATTATCACGATTATACAATAGAACAGAAAGGAGTTCAACTGTATTCTCAGCAAACTACGGAAATTGTCATGTGATGAAAACTCAAAATTATCTGGGGCCTGGACGCTTGGTTATTTCTTGGCTAATAAATCTGAGCTTTACTTGTTTTCTCAAAATTTCCCTTTACATGGCATTGACGGGCAATGTAGATCAGCCACATCTTGGCTGCTTACCATAAAAAGAACTTATACATGCTTCATCACGTTATAAGTGGTTCTAATTATTTTTTTTACCCAATCAGAAGCTTAGTTTTTTATTACCTTCAAAACGTGCATCCTAAAACTTGCATTTTGCTATTTTCTTTTTAAGTTGCTTCAAGATTTGCAATTACTTCATGAATTTTCAGGGATTGAATAAGACAAATCAACAAGTGATACTAGACGATTTCAACAAGCATAGTTCTTGAATCACTTAGCAGCCACCTCCAGTTCTGGCTGCAATCACTCCTACTGCTTCAGCTGTGACCACATCACCTTCTTTCATGACCAATGCTATCAGAGAGGTTGTGTTTGTCCATCCAGATGCTTGGGGCCGGGGTGCAGCAACTAGTGGCTTCAAATGATTTCTTTTTCTTCTTTTTTATTTGGGATAATTGGGAAAATCATCTCACTCGCGAGTTCATTGGTGTAGAAACCCCCGACCCCCCTTGCCCACCACAGAGGACACCCAGCTTAGGCTTCGTGATAAGGGACACTTAGCTGTGGGTTTTGAACTCTTGACGTCCCTTCAGTTTGAAACAGTTTCTTACCTTGACTGAGGCATCTAAAGTCCATGAAGATGGGCCTTTCTATAAATTATTCAATCATTAACCAGCATTTGAAGTCCATGAAGATGTACATATTGCGTGTTTTGCTGTCTTGATGCGATAAATCACTGTAGTACAATTTTTTTGTTGTGCTTTTTCCTTTGTTCTTCACTGTGCATAATTGAGCTGTGCTGGTGATTTTGAGTTTTAATTCATTTTTGAGATCCTCATTTCAGTATCATTCATCTATTATTTTTGTCAGCGAGGAAACTAAAATATTTTTGGAAAATCTCAGGGAATATCAAGGAAAAAACTAAAAAATATAAAGATGTAAAATTAAAGATAAAAATGTGTTAGGATCATAATAGTGCAAGAAAAATCATCATATTTCAAAAATAGGCAATATTTTGATAATAGTGCAAATTTTAGGCTTTTATCAGTTTTTTACAATATTTTTAAATATCAACCAAACAGAAACAAGTGTTTGGAATTCCAATTCCATGCATGTATAGGGAATCCGATCACAATCTGGAAATGGTAGATCTGTGTGGATTTCCAAATCGTTCTTTTATTTCTTTGTTTAATTCCCTGACAAACCTTTCATTACAATGATGTCAGCACAAGGGCTTTGGTTTTAACTTTTTACACTACTGGTAGTAAACATATGTATCAAACCTCAAAAAAACTATTCCTATTTTAATTCAACAAATTGCATTGAATAACCAACGGGGGTTCGCTTGTCTGGTATATGTAGCTAGTGCACGTCACCTTGTGTTGGGATGTTGCAGGTTCAAAACCCAATGGTATAGTTGTATAACTGATAGGGTTCTGCCTAACCTTAGCTTGCCTTTCAAAAACAAATGCATTGAATAACAAGTGGCTTTAACTAGTTTAATAAAGGTCTAGATTTGCTATCCTCGTGGATAAGGAACTCATTGGAACTTATAGTGGGCGGTTGTTTTGATCAAATCTAACCTTATAGTTGTGTTCAATAGGGTTAAAATAGTAATAATAGATACTTTGATCATATATTTTCAATGCAAAAATATCGTTTTATGAGGGTTAAAAATTTGGTACATTGTAGGCCATTGATTGTTCAACAATTGCAAAATCTTATGTACTTGTTGAAATTACACGATCCAAGCATGAACTTTCACTTACCGAAACATATAGATTACATCTAGAGGGTGTATTAAAAAGTTAAAAATATTAGTGCTTTTTAAGTAGAGGATTCTTTACCCACAAGGGTAGCAAATATTAACCCTTTACTAAATGTGGCCCAAGTTCGGTCATTTTTTATGCAGCGCTCCACCACTGCTGACCATCCATCTCAACATTCCTCGAGATGGAAACCATACCAATAGCAAGAAATGCCAAGATGGATGGCTGTCAGAAAGGCACGGTGCATACAAGTATAACACTTTTTTTTTAAAAGGCAAGCTGGAGTTAGGCAGACGACCCTCACCAGTTATTGTTTTCAATATACCACTGGGGTTTGAACGTGCAACGTCCCACCACAAAGAGACTTGCACTGACCAACCACGTTGAGCCCCCGTTGGTATACAATGTAAACACTTAGTAGCATTTTTAGTCATAAATTAGCTGAGTAAAAATGGAAGGAGACCTGACTATCAGAAAAAAAAACAAACAATTGGAAGGCGACCACCCCTCCTAAAAAACAAAGCAATGGTAGGCCCCAAAGCAAGGGCACAATCCCTAAGGACCCAACTTTTACCACTGAACACTCTCTTTTCTGACATTAAACTAATGCATGACACAGGTGTACCCACTCAATTTGACCGAGGTGGCCTTTGAATGGGGTCAGGCACGGCATATATGTCCTTTTTCTGAATCAAAAGCCCATGGGAAATTAAGGCCAAGCTCCTGTTAACAAGCATTAGAAGCAGGCAGTCCGTATAGTCAAAGCTTCCAAAGCGTTATATGGGGCAGAGTGTCATCCGGGAAACCCGGGATTCCTGCCCGGAATCTCATATGATGACGTCATTCCTGACATAGATATAATCCCAGCCGTCCACTCTTTTTCTTCCAAAACTGCCCTTTTGTCTTCCTCTGCTTTTGTATTGTACCCATCGAGAGAGAGAGAGAGACGAAAGAAGATCAACATTAATAATCATGAAGATCAACAAAATGTTGAACCCATGAACCGAACAAAGTAGAAACAAAGAGAGAGAGAGAGAGAGAGAGAGAGAGAGAGAGAGAGAGAGAGAGCTGCCTTGCATGTGAAAACAGCGATGAGCAACATGGCCGGAAGGGCAGCTGATCCACCGGAAAATGAATTTACGGCACCGAAAAACGGCGTTCCAAGGCAGGTACTGAAGATGGCACCGTTTGAAGTTGTCAAGTTATCGTCGATTGCAGCATCACTCAACGTCCGAGTCATGGCTGCCGACGTCCCAGCGACCATGCAGGCCAATGCCTTCCGGTGTGCAAGAGGCGTTCTTGACGAGTCAGAGTCAGTCAGCCACATGCTAATGGCATGCACTCTAAAGAAGGTAACCACTTTCTTAACAACTCCTCTAGCTTCCTAGAGTTTAAGAAGCATGCTACTATTGTCCTTAGTTTTAAGAGTTTCAGATGCTGCATTAGGACCACGCACTACAGTACTGAGCATAAGCTAATATTTCCATTTGTTCCGCAAGAAAACTGAAGGGAGAGATTATTTGATACAAGGGTTTGTAACAAAATCACACCATAGTGTTTTTTTAAAGAAGAATGAGTATACCATAAGTTCCAAAAAAAAACATTACCCGAAACCCAACCCACAAACGGCTGATAGGTGATGCGACCCAAAATAAGCTCTTTGATGTGTTTGCTCTCAATGCAACACTAACTTGATATGTGGCACGCGTCTATGTGTCGACATGACACGACCTCAAATACGACACATTGGTTCCATTACATTGTAAGTTTCAACTTTAATTTTATTATTTATAATCGCAACGCTTTGAATTTATTGTTCATTAAGATAACATTTAGTCTTGATTTATAATTTTTGAGGGAGAAAGAAAAAGGCTTAGAGACAAACATTTAGGAATCACTGCTTTAAACAAAACCCTTTTGAACTGCTTTAAACGAAACCCTTTTGAACCTATCACATGTGCTTAGTTTAATTAGTTTTACATAACTCTCGTGTCATGCTAAATGTGCTCGTGAAATAACTGAATCATGGAGTTGTAGTGAATATGAGATAAAATGAGTATGCGGGTCCCATTTGTGACTTGTGGCACCCAACCCAACTACTTTGAAATGATTATTTGAACGTTGTTGCTAGTCACCTGTGGACATGATGAAAGTATGAACAGCACGGCGTGGCAATGCCTGGTGGATCTCTTGCATGCCATTATCACCATCGTCGTCATAAGCATTTGCTTTGTTTTCTATTTCGCAATCATAACAATAACAACGTATTTGATCAATACACTAGGAGTTTGATCGACGTTATGGACTCGCTTGGCACTGCGTGGTGGGGACGAGTTTTGGTTCATTTGTGACACATTCTATGGGTGGCTTTCTCTACTTCTCCATCGACAAGCTCTACGTTCTTCTGTTCAAGACCAACATGACCATGGTAGAATGAAGCTCAACATTTGTACAACTTTGGCTCCTTCATTATATATGAGCACGTAAATTGGGTTATTCCTAGTATAGAACTTTGTACTTTCCACACACATTTTAATACATATGAATGTGTAGTTGAGCACTTATGAGAGCTTGAAGATGTTGCGCAAACCGAGAACTGAAGTAGAGATGCTGAACATCAACTCCAAGCTTAGCTTGTCCTTCGAATTTTATAGATCTTGGTTTGGATTTCATGGATCCGACCTCCAGGTTTTTCTGTTTGTTCTAGGGGCCATTGCTTGTTGGGTTTCTAAGTGTTCGGCTGTGCACAGTGAGGAGGAGAAAACTGAGGAAAGAAGATGGAGAGAGGGGATTCGAAAAACCGTCTGCACTCAAGGGGGATTGGATCTTTTTAAGGATATCCTTACTGTACCAAGACAGGGGTTAAATACACTTCCCTTGTGTAGCCGTTAATTTTAATTTCATACGTTTTGGGTTTCCATGAGTTACGAGCCCACCATTTAGAGCTCCTTGAATTTTCGCATGTGAGACCCTATGGCACATTTGGACTCGATATCCAAATCCAACATAGCCCAAAGATAAGTACATATCCTTTTCTTTCAATAAAATTTTCCTTTCATTCAGGAAAAGAAAATAGAATGACAGTTATATTCAGGTCATCATCTTGCATACAATCGATTCTTCCGTTATATTCAATCCCCAATGGCAATCTCACTTGATGTGGGTGTACATGGGTCCCATTCTTACAACTCTCAAGTGAGATGCTCATGCAGGAGCAAAGCCGAGCAAACCAGGTTCAGTGGATCATTTGACATCTATATTTATAGTTTTGGACATTTTCTTGCATTGTGTGTAATGCATATTCTGCATCCTACTTTAACAGTTTGGTAGGACTAAGATTTGCTTTCCTAGTTAGGAAACCTGAATAATCTGAGATTGTAATATTTCATCCACATATGGATGAGAGGGCCAGAGTCC
Source organism: Nuphar pumila (assembly GCF_984573655.1). Taxonomy (NCBI): domain Eukaryota; kingdom Viridiplantae; phylum Streptophyta; class Magnoliopsida; order Nymphaeales; family Nymphaeaceae; genus Nuphar; species Nuphar pumila. Next base: position 14,306,713 of record NC_143255.1, read on the forward strand.
ACATCATAGAGCTGAGTTGTGAGATAAATTATAGTATATTTGAATTTCCTGTTATTTTCCTGCCTTCCTAGATAAAGCTAGTTATTTTTTAGATAAACGTAGTTTTTTATAGTTTTCTCTATCAAAGCGGTGGCACTAAGATGACTTATTAAGCTCCTAATTGAAACTCTTGGACGAAACATGGCCAATGAGTGCAGTTTAATTTGGTGGTATTCATGTAAAATAGATGAAAGCTAAATGCCATTAAAGCCTTTTATGTCCCATACTGCTACAGAGAAACCTGTATGTGTATCGATGAAGGATTGCAGAATGTTGGTCCTCTTACTATCATCCGTTGAAGATTGAAGAACACAGAACAGTTAAGTCATTGCAGTCAAGGTTGTTCATTTGGCTGCCTCTTGCATTCAGGGGGTAAATAGGGAAGGGGAAGGCAGTGGATAGGGGAAACTGGGTCCCGCCCCGCCCCGCCTTGCTCCTTTTTGATTGGGGAAGGAGGTTAAAATCAAAACCCATGTGGGGATGGGCTTAAGCTTTTTCCTGCTCCACCCTGTCGCCTTTCTCGATCCTCACCTTGCCCTGCTCCACCCTGTCGCCTTTCTCGATCCTCACCTTGCCCTGCCCCACCCGTCCTTGATCCTTCTTTAGAGATGGTAGTGGATCGAGGGAAAACGGGGCTCCTCCCCACCTCATCCCGTTTGGATCCGTGATGAAAGACATAAAACGAGGATGAGGACTAAAATCAAAACCCGTGCAGGGATGAAGGGTAGGATTTTGACACAGGGCAGAGGTAAAGACCTTATCCCCTCGGCCCCGGTCCACTGCCATCCCTAGGGGAAAAAGACAAGTACAGTCTCTTGGAGCACTTCTTTCGTGTTTATATTAAGAAGCTAATGAAACCCATTCTCATCTCCTAAAAAAAGTGTTTGCGGCATTCTGAAAGACTTCGAGATATGTTTGCAACTCTAATTATGATAGCTAATTTGAAAATGAAAATGATTCTAAAACCTGCCTACATTTCCTAAGAAGTTTAGCAGGTAACATCCATGTATAATTTTATTTATTTATTATTATTATTTTTTGAATGATGTATCAATTCAAAATAATCATTGCATGGTCCAAGACAATGACGATTTTGATAGTTAGTGTTTTCTATCATGAAATTGCAATGCACTGTCCAGTTCGGTCTTGTGGTGTTATATCATTAATGTAACCAGTATTGCTTTACTACAGTGCCATGCTTTGCATGATCACACTTTTTAGTCCCAAATTGTATGATCACAGGGAGCTTGAGAGGCTTGTAACATGTGGTAAAAACAAGTCCAGTAAATTAATACATCACGGTAGATGTTAAAAGCAGTCACTATCACGTACGTGAGCTTGTGCACATGGTTGTCACTTCACATGTGCAGCATTCACTTTGATAAGTTACATGAAAAGACGTGACTTGGGTGAAAAGACATGGCGAGAAATGCCAGCATTTCTAGCATAAATGGATGAAATCCAAAATTTTTAAACTCCTGTGGTTATTGATGAACATTGGGGAACAAAATAATATGGATTGTGCACATGGCATCAGGGGCACTTGGGACTGTACTTCTCACTTGATTTAATGAGTTGAACCAACATACGCAACTTGGATTAAAAGTCACTGAGAGGTATTTCTTTAAGCTGACATAGACTCGAGTGACAGAGGCCAGAGAGAATTCAGCAAAAATTGCATTTGTACCAGTTGCTTCTCACATGTCACAAGTTACTGAAAGTCTTCTTCTCAATCTACAGTCAACTGTTCCAAAAGAGTTTTAAAATGATCCCGTGAGAAGGAACAATATCTCATAGATTGTCGTAGAGGAAAATATTCTAAAGAACTTGGATCAGATCCAATTGGCAGCTAAAGATTTCTTCGATGGCCCCTTCTCACATGGTAACTCCAATGGTTTCGATGTTAATATTCTTGCTAATGGCCCCCTTAATTCTGGAGAGCAAGCGGAGATGCTGCTCAGACCCGTTTCGGATAATGAGATTACCTTGGCTGTGTTTAGTTTGGATGGCTCCAACGCCCCTGGCCCCGATGGAGCCATGCATACAGCCCTCCATGTATGAACAACCCAACCCCGCCATGCATGCAACCATTATTACCCTCTACGAGCTATCTCTTCTATTACCAACAGGTCCTTAACACATGAGATGTGTTCCCAAAACGATGTAACATCGCCCCAAGATTCTCTCAAGATATCTTTGAAAAGATAGCATCTACCAAAGATTGTAGCAAAGTCTCCTCCTCCTCCTCAGACCCAATGGGGTAGGCGTAGTTGGAACGAGCCTAAACTGTTAGACGGGCAGTCAGGGTTCGATTCCTGCAGGCATTATTCCCCTTGCTTAAGCTGAAGCCGGCTCCTTGGGTCAAGAGGTGTGCCGGTTTACACCCCTCTTGGGTGATTTTCCGATACCTATATGGAAAAAGTCACATTTCCACGTAGATGGCGTTTGCTGGCCATTTGGAACCTGCATCTTTTCATATAATCATCTTTTTTTACCTTTCCATCCAGCACCAACCAACCGAATGTAGATCTTCAAGGCGGTAAACCTCCACCCTAGATAGCATCCACCGGCCAAAGAGCTGTACCATGGGGGCCTAAAATACGGTAACATGATGAGATGTTGAACTGTCCGTTAGCCATGAACGTCCATTGTAGAGTGTCCTGTTGTTCCATTAACAGACGCCACTACTGAAGGGCCTGATAATTCGGCTGTCTTCTCAAAATGATGTTCCACTCGGTAGTTGGAGACCATAAAGAATCAACATTTTGATTCTCACCTCTCGTAATCTGAAATAGTTGCAGGGTGAGTGTCCCTCAAGCAAACATCTGAACACTACACGTCCCTCCAAAACAGTGTAGAGCAGCCATCCTTAACCTTCACCTTTACTCGTATAAAAATTTTCAGGACCTTAATCAAGTCCTTCCAAATCCATAATCACGTCTTTCATGTCACCAGTCCATTGTCAAGGCCAGCCTCTAATTGTTGGACATTTTAGATCAGATTTTAGATCAGATCCAACTTTAAGTGACCCAATTTGACACAAGGCATGGGTTACCTGAATGTGAAGGGTTTACATACATGAATGCCATGCATGGAACCTCTATTCTCCTCTCATTATAAATTGAGGCATGGTTGCTTGATGAATACAACAAAAGTGATTTCTTTTGCTCGTTAGAATTCAGGATCCTGTTCAAACATTGTACATCAAAAGGTAGTGAAGAAGGTCATGCGCTATTTGCAAGGAACGAAAGACTATATATTGACCTACAGAAAGGTTGATCGCTTAGAGGTCATTGGGTATTCTGATGCAGACTTAAGAAGATGTCTCGATAGTAAAAAGTTCACCACTGGATACATCTTCATACTAGCAGGTGGTGTCGTCTCATAAAAAAATGAAAAACAGTATACAACTGCAGCTCATACCATCGAGGCATAATTTATTGTTGTATATGAGACTTCATCTTATGTCATTTGGATAAGAAACTTCATTATGAGTCTTGAGATCGTGGACTCTATTGAGAGACCACTAAAAATCTTTTGTGATAAATAAAAACAAGAGCTTAACCTCATGTTGACACATGGAGTTAAAGTACTTTGTTATTAAAAAAATGACTGTGAACGATTTAGTGTGTATTAATACAATTTAGTACAAAAAAATAACTGTAGATCCACTTACTAAAAGACTAACACCGAGATTATATTCTCAACATATAAAAGAGATGTGTCTGTTTGATTCCTTTTGATGTATGACAATACATTACAGTTATATGTGATCACATTTGTGAAGCTAAATTGATTATGTATGAATTTGTGTATTGTTGATTATGCAAAAGGATATCACATTTGGGTAGAAAGAATAACAAAATAACTATATTAAAGAACCAATAAAATGGGTTAGAGACCAACCTATTCATAAAGGTAATTTTAACATGTTAAAACAATGAAAATGAATTATATTGTAGTGAATGAAAATATGACATTTCATAAAGAGGTGTTCATCTCCATGACTCATATATATGATTCATTCTTGTGATACCGGATAGCATACAAACCCACATAAAAATTGAATCGAGATAACGACAAAGAACTTTGATTATGTGCCTTTTCATGTCAATGGCTCAAGTGAAAAAATGTTGGACATTTCGGATCGGGTTCAACCTTGAGTGACTCAGTTTGAAACACGACACCCTTAATGAAGGGTATTAGTAGAAAGGGGGTCACGTGAATGTGAACAATTCACATACATGAATGCCATTCATGTAACCTCCTACTATAATTGAGGCATGGTTGCTTGATGAATGCAATTAAGGTGATCTCTTTCTATCATTTGGGTTTAGAGTCTTGCTCACCATTGATTTGACGGCCTGAGCTCATTGTGGGTGTCAATAGGCTGAGGAGAACGCCGACCACCCGCATCCATTGAAGCGCCGTTTAGATCATCCAAGACTGCATCTAGTAAGTGTCTCTTCCGTGATCCATTTTATGCTCACACTAATGCCATATTTCTCCATGACCTTAGCCACCAATGAGTCCTCAGTGGTGATGATCCACCACCATTTGACCAACAATGCCAAACTAAAACATTTAGTCGCTTATCAAAAGCCTGCCTTAGTGAAGTGACTTTGCAATTTGTTGTCATTTGGCCATGGTGCGGCCCTTTTCACATTTAGACCCTACCCATATGAAGTTCTAAAATATTTTCACTACTCTTCTAGCAGCCTTAGACATTAAAAATAGCAGTATATGATGTTGAGCCATAGTAGAGAGAACAAACCTAACTAGTGTAAGATGGAAAACATTTTTGACTTCCATGACTGCACTTTATTTCTAATTTTGCACTGTACGGTTGACCAATGCTTCTCTCTTAAAATTCCCAAGTCCAAATTGACTCCCAAATAGCACATAGGAAGCTCACCTTTGTTGCATAAAAAAATTGCATAACTTGTGGGGGTCTGCCTAACCCCAGCTGGACTTGAGAAAAACAAAAAGGTGATCCTTCTGTATTGATACAACTGACCCTGAAACCAAACAGCTCATCGATTAATTTGACGGCTAGTTTTCCAAGTTGGCCTGCTCCCATGTCCTTTCTTGCCCTCCAATCTATGATAATGAGCCAACGTTGACTCAGTACAAATTATCAACAAATTTTAAGAGGAGAAAGGAGTCCAAACTAAAGGGACGGCCTGCAGTGTGTGGGGCTGGTCAATGAACCGAGCAGCTTGTGACTCGGCTCAGTTCGCTTCGCCTCGTCATGAATTCATTCAGAGCAGCTTGTGCTTGGCAAGGTTCAAAACAAGTTGCTACAAATTTTGGCTGTGGTGTAAAGTTGTATTACCAAATTCAAAGAGTTAGGTTAATCACTTTGTTATTGTCCTAAATGTTCCATCATTTTCTTTTTTTGTGAGAAGGAAAACCCTCCCGGAGAACATGACCACTTAATAGCCGGCCTATCTATGAAGTAAAACTTCAGGTTTGAGAACACAACCACCCAGCCTTATGTGTCCCAACCAGACATACAACCATACCATTGGCACTAGCTAGACAGAAGGATCAATTTTTTTTTTGTTTTAAAGGCAAGCTGGGGTTAAGCAGACCCCTACCAGCTATACAACTATACCATTGGGATTCGAACTTGCAATGTCTTAACACAAGGTAACGTGTACTAACTGCTCCTGCCAGACAAGCCGAGCCCCGTTGGTAAAAAAAAAAATGCCTCAACTGTGAGGGAATTTTAGAAAACTTAAAAAAAAATAATAATAAGGCAAAAATGGACTATTGCAAAATGAGGGAGGATCAGGTCAGAGGCACGCCTTGGATGTTGTTTATGTTAAAAATGAACAACACCCATGAAAACAATGAACAAGTTCATTGCGAGACCATTTTGATGCCGTCCATCTGAAATACGAACGATGTCGAAAAAAAGAGTGAGGCCCATCCGAGATGCTGTTCATCTCGAGATCAACGGCATCCAGAGGTGCTCTGACAGAATACCGTCAGAGCACACTCTGACCTGATACCATCTCTTGCTAAGTTATTAGTGTCCCATCTTAGCCAACATCCCCTCCATCTGATCCCTTGGATTGGACCGTGGCCACTCAAATTGTTTATTCACAATTTCCAATTGACTTAAAAGTCTCCCTTATTTGTCTTCTTTTTTGCTCTTTCAAAACAAGCTGATGTAATTGCCCCCCAACAATTCCGACCAATTATGACCACTAAAATCAACTTTGGCGTTGCGTTGCTTTTTAATATAAGATCAAATAAAAAAATTTCAATTGAATTTAGTCCCTCTCATTGAATGAATGAAGGAATAAAGAGTGTATGTGTGTCTTAAGAAAGTAGCAAGTGCATATGGACATGCAACTACAAAAAACAGGATTTTACCCTTCAGATCCAACCATAGTTAGCAAACCTCTGTTTAAAACATCTTTCTTTCAATAAAACTAAATACCAATTGAAACTCCATCTTTTAAAAAATCTGCAAAAACGCTTTCTTTTAAGAGAAGGATTTAGAACACAAAACTTATATTTAAACAAAATACTTAAAAAAAAACTCGATTATGGATCCAATTGAATTAGATCTTGGGTTCGAAACCCACAGGTGGTGACCCTTGCTGCAAGATCAAAGCTGAGTTTACTCCCCTCTGTGGGTAAGGGGGACCTCAAAGGTTTTTACCAACTGGAGACCGGTCAATGTGCAGTCAACGAATTTTTTTTTTTTTGGGGGTAGCCTTGGTTTATCCCAAAAAAATAAGAAAGAAAGAAAGTAGCAAGTGGCATCTAAATCAAACTTAATTATGATGAAGGAATTTGTTCAAAGGTGCTGATTTTAACTATTTGTTTGCCTTGGACAATTCCTTGTTCAAATGGCCTTTTTCTTCCATTGCATCTGTTCAGGTTTGATTTATCCACAAATTTAATTGGTCCTTAAAAGGGGTGTCTGATACACCCGAGGGAAAGTGTTTCCTTTAAGTGGGGAAGTGTAGGCCCATTTTCAGAGGAAAGAGACTTTTCTACATTTATTATCTGGGTATAGGGATGGCAGTGGTATGAAACGGGGATGGAGGCGGGGACGAAGGTTAAAATCCATCCCCGTCCGGGGGTGGAGGCGGGGATGGACGTGCACTTTTCCCCACCCCGCCATGATCCCCGCCTCATCCCCACCCCAACCCCGCCCCGACCACTTTTCCCCTCAATATCCCTGCCCCGCCCCGCCTCATCCCCGTTTGAACCGGGGATGGAGGACATGAAACGGGGATGAAGGATAAAATCCATTCCCGGCCGGGGATGGAGGATAAAATCTTGAGGCGGGGCGGGGGTGGAGACCTTGTCCCCCGCCCCACTGCCATCCCTATCTGGGTACCACCACATACTTCTCATGGGGAAGTTTGTTTTGCTCCTCTCTCAAGGAAAGAGGTCCTCTTTCTTCATGAAACAAACATCCAAGAACATAACCCAGGCATGGAGAGGTTTGTGAGACTAGGGGTGGCAATCGGGTCGGGTTGGCGGGTTGGTGTGTCAGCATACCTCAACCCGAACCCGACCTGTTTATTAAACCGGTCGGCTGTGGCAAACACGAACCCGACCCGTTTAATAAACGGGTAACCCGACACGACCCGCCAACCCATTTAATAAATGGGTTGGGTCGGGTAAACGGGTTTTCAGGTTGGCGGGTCAGGTTGGCGGGTTGACGGATCGGGTTGGCAGGTAGGCAGGTTGGCGGGTCGGGCAGACGGGTTGGCGGGTTGACCCACCCGCCTAACCCGTTTATTAAACGGGTCATCCGGGTTGGCGGGTTGGCATACCCCCAACCCGAACCCGACCTGTTTAATAAACGGGTTACGCGGGTCGACCCGTTTATTAAACGGGTTGGCTTAAGCCCAACCCGAACCCTCCTAAGAGGCGGGTTGGCGGGTCGGGTTGGGGGGTCGTGTCAGAAATTGCAACCCCTATGTGAGACTAATGTTTCACATTTGGTGAGAGTTCCTGCTATCTAAATCTGTGACAGATTGGCAAACATGAGGGATCCGTAATGTTTGCATCTTTGTAAGCATGTATGTATGTGTGTGTGAGAGAGAGAGAGAGAGAGAGAGAGAGAGAGAGAGAGAGAGAGAGAGAGTATGACATGAGAAGAAATGCAGTGATTCTCTTTCTGCTCTTGTGCTTTCTTCAAGAGAAAGGCTAGCAGCCTTACAAACATTTACATGACCAATGTTAAAAATCAACAGAAACAAGGGGGAAATATCATGCTTCCCACCATCCATTAGCTAGAAACAAATCCCACAAGTCCATGCGTTTCCTACCTCAGCACCAGTCATCCTTTATACCACAAAGGCAACAAACCGCAGCTAGACACTGAATCATCTTCCCTGTTCAAATCAATAGCCAATCCCTCCTTTGACCTCAAAGCCTTACTGCATCTCATATGCTTAGAGATGAGGGGAGGCGTGCCATCATCTTCTCTCACTCTCTTCATACTTCTCTCTTCTCTTCCTCTCTCTACATTCACCATTTTCTCTTGGGCATCCCTTTTATCTTCTTTGCCAATACCACTCTTTACTGGTGAGTCCTTCCTGAAGCAGTTATCAAAGTCTTCCAATTCAAAGGCTGGGTGCCAAATCCTGCTGTTGGTAGTAGATGGTTTGATCATTGAGTTCTTCTTCCTTAGTAGTTGAACCCTTTCTGCTTCCCTGTCTACTAGAGCACAAAAAGTAAGGATCTCCAGCGACTTCCCGAATGGTTGGAGCATGGGATCGTCTTTTCCTTCCACTCTTTCCTTACTTTCCATCTTCTGAAACTATTGGGCACACCAGGGTTGAATATAGACGGAGACGCGCCTTTGGAGCTGTTGGACCACATTAAATAAAAGAAAATTAGCCTCTTCTGATTATAAAGCTTTAACCTCTAGATTTCAGGACGAGACAACAAACAACAGGGTCGTTAAATTATATACAGCTACTAGGATACCAGAACTGAAAATACGAGTACTGTGAACTGAGATTTTTATAGTTTTTATTTTCTACTTAAATTGAACAAACGGATGTGATCTGCATGCTTGGTTTTAAATGAATAGGAACTTGAATCATCCCCATTGCTATGTATAAGCAAGACTTTTAAAGGCTTCAAAATCGATGGCTTAGCATTTTCATAAATATTTAAGCATCCAATTTATTTATTTTTTGTGAAAAAACATGATCCAGATATTCCAAGCATTTTCTTAGATCATGCTAAACGCATATGCTGAGTTGGATTTGCAAAAAAAAAATGCCTAGTTCACACTCGAGCTTTCATATTTTTAATTTTTATATTTTAGTGACCTTATATAGTCACTAGAATATGAGAATTGCAAATATGAAAACTAATGTGTGAACCACGATTTTAGTAGACTTTTTGTTCTTTTCTCTTGAATCTAACCGTAAGGATGTGATCTACATGCTTGGTTTTATAAGAACCCGCTATTGAATCATCAGATTTTGATGCATAAACTAGATTTTTTTAAGACTTTAAAATCAATGCCTCATAATCTTCATAGATATTCAAGCATTCAAAAATCACATTTTTCACAGAAAATAAACGATCCAGTGGTTGATTCCTAGCAAATTCACCGCACATCCACATGGTTGGATTTAATGCCCAGTTTTTTAGTTCTCATATTCTAATGACTCTCTCTCTCTCTCTCTCTCTCTATATATATATATATATATATATATATATATAGAGAGAGAGAGAGAGAGAGAGAGAGAGAGATCAGGTAAGATTTGGGTTTGGATATTTTCTTTGAGTTACTGGATGTTGATCGTTCGTATGATTTGGCAATGGTACAGGACCATCCCACCTACTTCCCTTGCTCAATGGACTCATGGTCAGCTAGGGCTGCACGTGGATGATGGTCATGGTCCATGTTTTGGCATTCACATCATTGACCGGTGGTGGTACCTTTTTTTTGAATTTATAACCCGAAGAAATTGCACCAGGCAAGAAGACCTGATCGTGCTGGCTAAGCCTGCCATACCTACCGTTGTGGTGGTACTCGGTATTAGAAAATTGCTCACTTTCAAACTTCCATGAAGGGTAAGCAACCGACACAATGACTCATAACCTAACCCCACAAGGGTAGTGATATGGTGGTATCCTCAGAAATCTGGGAAAGTACCCAACTCCAAGGGGTTGTTTGGATGCATCTGATCCACATGAATGGTTGAGCTGGGATATATAGTGCACAACGCAATTTCCTGGACGTGGGCTTAATTAACTTATCGGACAAGTGGGTGCATACATTCAAAAAACAAGATCACATTGATTATTTTACAGACAATTATTCATATGGCATTAATTTTTAGCACAATACTATAGCTGAAGCTTGAACTAGAAAATATAACAAATATAGCTATTTCTGTTTTTTAGAGTCGTTTTTAGCACAACACAATTATTTCAAATCATTGCGTTTGATTTTTTCAGGCGATGGTGCCTTATTTTTCAAGGCAACAACTTATGGGATGCCTGGTTTTTTCAGGCGACAACTTAGACAAGTGGTTTGACCAAGATGATTAATTTTCAAGCGATAAAAAGGTAAAATTGTGAAAAAAAAAAATTAAGTGATCAGATTTGTCATATTTGAATCATGAATTTGGTCATATTTTTAAAATCTCGGCCAAAACACATAATGATGCCGGAAGTGAGTGCCATCTAAGTCTTTGTCAGATTATTTCAAAACAGTAATGGACAGAGGCTTTTTGTGAAATTGAAAATAAGATGGACTTTATCAGCAATGTGGGAATAGGACTATAGGTTCCCATTTGGTTCAATGCTGGTGAGTGGAATCAGGATTTTTTCCAAATCTTGGAACTTGATAGAAACCACGGATGGACTTCCAAGGCCTTTCACCAAAAAAAAAAAAAAGTGCACGTAGGCTTAAGGCTTCCTGAAATTACATGTTGGGTTGCTTTACTTTGAGGGTAAAAAAGCTGCAAAACCCCATCAGGCCACATCAAGCAGGGTTCAATGATTTGCAGCCCAAAGGAGAGAAATTGGAAAAGTGTGCATACCTCTCTCTCTCTCTCTCTCTCAACTCTTCTCTCTTCCTTCCTTTTACTATTGACACGGTAACCCCGTGACCAGCAGGGTGGTTATGAGGGTGCTGAGATGAAGGCACCAGATCAAACCCTGCTGGCGGACGAGTGTGTCCATAGCTTTTAAAGGTAGGTCACATAAGGTAGGGTGATCGTGGAGTCCCACCCGGGTTTTCTTCGCTTTGGCCAGGGGTCCTCGTCATAAAAAAAAGACTCAAATCCCCGTCTCTGCACTGAGCTCCAATACCTTACCAAGCAATGGCCCTTGCTTGCCACACCGTCTATATGATTACATATAAAAACATTCTTGTCTAGAGAACTGATTTTCCCAATAGCGAGGGATGCCATTTTCCTAACATGAGGAATAACAATACCATAATCTTATTGCAGAAGATTTATATACTGTCAATCCATCGAGTACCAAGTAATGTTCCTTTTAATATAACGTGTAGAGGCCATCTTTTGAGGAAAAGAAAAGAAAAGAAAAGAAAAGAAAAGAAAAGATTTAGTCAATTTCAAGAATCCACCTAGCTAGTCCCTGACACCCTTGATGGCTAAGAAAACTCTAAATAGCGATGCCCTTCCCCAACCAACATTCAGAGACATGATGAAGAACTTAATGATAGCAGGGAAAACATTTTTCAAAGAAAGAAAGAAAGATAGCAGGGAAAGCGAACTTACCTATGCGACGCAATGATATTCCCTTGATGGACGGTGGAGAAGAAGCTATGTTTGGTTGGAGGGGCAGGATCAGGTCACAGAAACACCAGCAAGATCAGGAATGCAATATATCGATTTTACAGGTGAGACTTCAAAGAGGGCATATTTAACAAGGACGCTGGTTGCTTTATGTGGTACACCGACGGTCATGCAAAAAGTACGGCATTTAGGACAGTCGGCAGGAAGAGAGAGAGAGAGAGAGAGACAGACAGAGAGGTTCGAGGAGTTTTCTTCTTTTTGAACGTTTCCTTTGGTTGCCCGTTGAATGGGAAAAACGTTAAAGAAGCTGACGTGAGATTCTCGTCTTCAATCTGACGTCTACCTCTAACTTTGAATAATGACGTTGGTCTCCTGGCATTTGGGGGTGGGCAACCGTCCGGGGGGGCCGATGGGCCAAGCCGACTAGGCCCGTTGTATACGTGGGCCGGGTACGGGTCGGCCTGCGGGCTACTGAACTGGCCTAATGAGCCTAAGCTGTTTATTAATTATTAATAATATAAAAATAAAAAAGTAATTAATTATATAATAACTTGATAATTATTATTATTTACTTAATTAGTTGCATTAATTTTATAAAAACTAGAAAAATAATTAGTTGAGTACATGAAAACATGTTAATTATTTATTATTTACCTATGTTGGGATTGAGCCGGGCTGGGCCGGACCTAGCCTGGCCAGCTTCACATTGGCACATTGGGCCAATGGGCTGGGTCATCTCCAGGCCGGATCACACTCAAAGCCGGGCGAACTGTGCTCTAAACAGGCCGGGCGAACCCTTACTAGCAATTTCTGTGACCGTTATTTTTCTTTAATACAAGGATAAATGTTACTTGGGAGCGTTTGAACGTGTCTCCCTCATCTCACGGACTCACGGAAAGCTGTCCGTGCCAAACAGAGGACTCGCATCTGCAGGATGCACGGGACAGGTTTTTAGGACAGATTGAACTGTCTGTTTTCGGACAAGACAATTGTCCTGTCTATTTGAACACATATTATGTCTAAGCTTACGTTGGGATTTCATTGATGCAAGCTCATTTTGATCAACGGTTGATAAAAGACTAAATTTTGAATGAAAAAATACGATCCAAGAGACTATTTTTATTAAATCGACCATCCTAAATTCATCTATAAGGTCAGATTTGATCAACACAAATTTTCATGAAAAGATTTAAGAGGGGTATGAAGATGGGGATGATGTAGGGGATGAGTGGAACCTGCAGCGTCGCTGCATGGTCAGCCAGGTCACTGCATGGTCTGAAAACCTCCATCTTGGCATTTCTCGACTTGGGTGTGGTATCCATCTCCAAAATTGTTGAGATGGATGGTCATCAGTAATGGAGCTGCATGCTTGGCTGCAATTGTGCATAAAAATGACCTCATGTAACTTGTGCAAATTCAGAGCATTCAGTTGGTGGGTCCCCTTTGGGACACAAACTTAGGGTTGCAAACGTGTATGATTCAGGAAGGAGAATTTGCAAAATCTGGCTATCCCGAATCCCAACTGATCCACACCCCAATGTATTTTGGGATCCAAAATATGAACAGTTTTCATCCTTAGACACGTGCTGGGCTGGGTCTTATATAGGCTGATTGGTGTGAAGCTAAGACCCATTTAGAAAAAATGGTAAAGGTAAATTGTGTATTATAACCAGAAATTACTTTGCTAATTAATAGGATGAATGAGAATCCAAGCCAAAATCTTACAAAGTGCTGATCCGACTCTGTCGTTAACCTGACATACCAATTTCCAAATTCATTAAGCCTAGTTTGCAGCTTTTATTTACTCTCTTAGGCCGCTAAGCACTTCGGTTTCTGTATTGTTTTGAAGATATCATGTTTTGGGTAAACTTTAAAGTTCCCATGCAGTCTCTGGAAACATGAATAACATGATATTTATCGCGTTCTACCCAGTCAAGAATAAAAGATCTTGGGAGCTTCAGCTGCTCAAGTTGGTGACGATTGCTGAGTTCATATAGGCCTTGCTCTCCAATTTATTGCCCTCTTTGACTTATGTGAAGAAGGCGTTAGGTAAGTAGGTAGGTGCAAGTAAGGGTGTCAATGGGTCGGGTTTGGTTTGGACTCAGTGGAACCAGACTTAGACCAGATTTTTTGGGTATGGCAGCGGGTCCGGACTTGGATCTTATCAGGTTTATTATAAGAAAAACCATACCCAGACCCGATAAAAACTACATGAACCAGACCCGGTAAAAATAATATTTTTTATCATTGTTACATTGAAGAATTGTGGGTCTTAATCGGAACCCGGGTTGGGCCCAGGTTTGGTAAAAAAATTCACAAACTATACCTGGGTTCATGTATTAATCGGTATAGCAATATGGGTGTCAACGGGTCGGGTTTACCCAGATCAAACTCTATAGGGTCGGGGTATGGTGACAAATAAGAAGACCTGATTAAGATCCAGGTCCAAATCAGAAGGTCCGATTAATATATGCACCCAGGTATATTTTATGAAATTTTATACTAATCCCGGCCTGACCCGAGTTCCGATTAAGACCCACAATTTTTTAATGTAAAAGTGATAAAATATATTCTTTTACTAGGTCTGGTTCATGTAGTTCTTTTCGGGTCCGGGTATGGTTTCTATTATAGTAGACCCGATTAGACCCAAGTCTGGACCTGACACCGTGCTTGAAAATCTAGTCCAAGTCTGGGTTTCACTTGGGTAGGAACCAAATCCGACCAGTTGAGACCAGCAAGCAACACGTGAAACAGCAAAAATGTCAGTTTTTACTGATACATGATTTAAACGGTTTTGCAGTTAAAGCTGATGAATAAAAAGAGCAGAAAAAAATGGGTTGGCATTTAGAAAGATGGGTTTAATTTGGTTTTGGGGTAAAAAAAAATCGACCATACATATTTGATTTTTCTTTGAAAACAAGGCAAGGTACAGGAACTTCGGGATTCAAAATCAAGAGTCACTGTGATGTAAATCCACGGCATAATTGAAAATTATGTCTTCTAAATATAATTTTCAGATTCTAAACATTTTGTCTTAAAAAAGAGAGTTTTTTTAAGGATTAAAAACCAATTCTCTCTTTCTCTCGTTTTTTGAAGTTTTATTAGTCAAGGACGTGTCAGTAGAGGAACCCTTCTCGGACAAGATCTGACCATAATTGGGGGATTGGATGCAACCACTTATCCATAGAAGTGTTATAGGCAGGTGGTCTAAGTTCAAATCACATGAGCATCACCTCTTGTGCAAGCCTAAGCATGGCGACTCTTTAAGGGCAAGGGGTAAGCCCACATAGTTTTACGCTGCCAAGACATGACCGTAAGCACGACAGGCAAAGTTAGTGCGCTTAGGTCTCTGGTTTTGCGGTGGTTTCTCCATTTAAATATAAAAAAAAGTGATCTGATTCGTATTGTTTTATAACAAAAAAGATATAATTGAACGACATCTATGTATGAAATCAATCTTAAATAGGGGTAACACCACGAGAAATAATGTGTTTAATTTTGGATAATTGTTATCATATTTGGATGTTCCCATAGTTTCACTAATCGAGTAAGCAAACAACAATGACTTGTCCTCATTTAATGTAAGAGGCTGATATGCTCATGGGAATGGATCCCTAACCACCCATCTAGTGGCCAAGGCCCCTTCCACTGCACCAAACCTCTTGGGGCTTGACCAACCACATAATTTGTTTCACTAGTTGGAATCTAATAATAACTTGCAGAATATATATATATATATATATTAAAATATCAAGGTGAAACCGCCATCATAATAGGGACGTACAGTTATGGGCTGAGAGATGGCATAGGGCTAGGAAACAAGCTTAAGCTGCTCGTGGCTTGGTTCATGTTCGACTGGTACATATCTTATTTGAACTTGTAAAATAGTCTCGCAAGCTGAATTTGAACAATAGATACTTGGTTTGGCTCAACTCATATAAGCTCTTTAGCTACACTACAAGGAAAGAAGTCAATAACGACCATAAATATGATGACAATAAATTATCATCGTCAATAATAAATTAATCCCGATGATATGCAATGTCGTAGTAAAAATATCTATATCATGACTCATGAACTCTTAGTATAGTTCTAGTTTAACAATTTCATTGTGGTTAAATATATATAATGCTTTTAGTTTATTATGATTCATGTTTCCTTAGTAGTTTAATTCTAATTTAACAATATCTTTGTAGTTAAATATAATATTTTTAGTTTATCATGATTCATGAACTCTTAATAGGTTAGTTCCTGTTTAACAATATCTTTGTAGTTAAATATAATATTTTTAGTTTATTATGATTCATGTTTCCTTAGTAGTTTAGTTCTAATTTAACAATATCTTTGTAGTTAAATGTAATATTTTTAGTTATCAGTGATTTATGAACTCTTAGTGGTTGAATTCATTTAACCATTATGCATACACTTACCATTTATGTGAGACATAGATGAAGAAGAAATAATTGGTTAAATGTAATCTTTGCTCGTCTAATGCCATTTTTTAATGATAAACATATGATAGGAGGACGCAAACAATTTGCACATCCTTATAAGCGCACAACGACGGTTGCGAGATCTGACACCTCTTGTCACTCATCTTGGTGACAACTTGTAGGGTTGGGGAAAATCAACAACTTTTTTTTGATAAGTCAGACGACAAGCTTCTCCCGAAGAAAACATCTTCTAACCATAGTACAACGACCAATGCTTCATATAAGTGATAATTTTCATGTTAATTATGTCTCTTATTTTGTATATGTTATCTTGATTTAATATATTTTAATCACATGTACTTGTTCGTGCAGCTACGCCATTTACGAGGACACCTCAGGGCAAGAATGTGGGTACAAGGTTTGCATTGCTGAGATAAAAAGACTTTATCACACTTAGTATTCCAGATGGATTATAGGAAGCAGAGTGTCCAAACACTCCTATATTTGCTTGAAGGGTAACATACATTGTGCACAAGCATGCACAACTTTATTATATGTCCTGTAAGCGGGTGCCCGAAACACACAAAAAATGAGTTGCAGGACTTGATATTGGTAATTATCATGCCCTATCGTGGGTCTACCTATTTTTTGTGTTTTAACAAAGAGTATCAACCCTCATCTCCTAGTTATTTTGTTATATATTTTGACCTGACTTCATTTGAATCATTTCATGATCTTGTGTATGTAACTATGTATTCTGAGTATAACTAATTCATGTATGTGCTCATTGAAATGACACGGTTTGCATCATATAACTTCAATATTGAAGATTCTGCAATACTTAAAGAGGTTCTTCATAGGCATAAAGAGTTGTGTCATACCTACTTAAGCAAGCTCTTCTACCAATACATTCAACAACGTCCTTAGACATATCTTTAAAATTGCTCCTTGGTTCTTTTCATCATTAACTTAGATATCACCTTATTCACAAAATTGCAAAGGCTTATGTGCCCAAATTGGTTTAGCATATTGGCCTCTCTCACCTTGGGAATCAAAACTATAGTGCTTAAGTTAATTCTCTTTTACCATTTTGTGTCTCTTTAGTGTGACACAAATGAGAAGATAAGAGACAAAAGGTAAGCGCATCATATAGAGGAAAAATAAAACATTAATTCTCTTTTGCCCTAGTGCTTTCTTAATCAAGAGAAGGGCTAATTAGCTGTTACAAATATTTACATGACCAATGTAAAAATCAACAGCAACCGCAACAACATAAGCAGAGGAGAGAGATCATGCTTTCCAAGCACATGAGCAATTCTCGAATACTGTAGCAAGAAACATTCTTTCAAAGAAAAAAAAAAGGAAAGCTAGACTAGAATCCTACGGTCCCATGTCTTGCCTGCACCTGTCAACCTTCATACCACATGGACAACAAGCCACAGCTAGACACTGAGTGGACTTCCTTGTTCAAATCGATTATAGGCCTCTCCTTTGACCTCAAACCCTTACTGCATCTCATTTGCTTGGAGATAACAAGGGGAGGCGTGCCATCATCTTCTCTCACTCTCTTCAAACTTCTCTCTTCTCTTTCTCTCTCTACATTCACTATCTTCTCCTGGAAACTCATATCTTCTTTCCTATCACCACTCTGCACTGATGAGTCCTGCTTGAAGCAGCTATAAAAGTCTTCCAACTCAAAGGCCGGCTGCCAAATCCTGCAGTTGGTAATGGATGGCTTGATCATTGAGTTCTTCCTTAGCATTTTCACCCTCTCTGCTTCTCTGTCTACTATGGCGAAGAAGGTAACGATCTCCAGCGTCTTCCCGATGGGTTCCAATATGTCATCATCTTTTCCTTCTACCCTTTCCTTACTTTCCATCATCTGAAACTGTTTGGCACACCAGGGTTGAATATAGGTAAGATACAGCTGTTGGACCATGTTCATAATGGAAAATTAGCGTCTTAGTGTGTAGACGTGTTTTTATAAGGCTTCAAAAATCAACAACCTACAAGTACTATATTTTTTTTTCGGGTCATTAAATCATATTTTTCATTAGAACAATATTATTTAAAAGCCAGTTTCTACACATCTATGAGGAATAATTGGGTCAAAACAAACTGCCCCTACGACTTTATGACGTGACGTAATGCCACCTAATTTGTCGCTTGGTGGAGGGCCGGACGTGAATGATGGTCCTTCGAACCAACCCTGCGCGTGGTCCATGTTGACAACAGGGACTTATCACTAACCAAGTAGGATGCTTCCTACCAGCAGATGAGCCACTTTGGAACTTCCATGAAAGGGAATCAACCTTTTTTATTTTGACCTATAGTGGTTTGTAGCAGGTTCCTTTGCGTGATCTGGCTTCATTACCTTCAAACAGGTCTTTAGACTATTGATTAAGGGAAGGGATCCTTTGCGTGATCTTGCCCCCCATTACCTTCAAACATAGTCTTCATGCCATTGATTAAGGGAACCAATGGTACCTTTGCACAGAAGCTTTGTGATGCCCAAACTAGTGGCACAGACATTTCTGTCATGCCCCCCGAGCAAAACAAAAATGAAATTGAGATGCTAAATATGAACTTCAAGTAACATGCCGGAGGTGTTCAGGGAGAAAGAACCTCAAGATGTAATTAGTCTACAAGTGTAATCTTCATCTTGTTGGCTCTTTACCAATGAGATGAGCCAGCATCATCTAATGTAATCACCATCTCATCCGTAGTGATATCTCATCACTTAGAATCCGATATAATTCTTTTTATTTTGATAGTTAATTCATAATTGTATTCTTCTTTTAAAAAAGAAAGGGAAGCAACCGACACCATAATGCATATCACATAGACATGGGTACGATCTAACACAGGTAAACAAGTTCACACCTCAGTTCCTAGATTATTTTTTGAAAAGAAAATGGTGCACGAGGACTTAGTCTTTTAATTAAAAAATATTTTTAAAACACTAAGCACTATTAAGATTGTACAAAAATGTCTGTACATGTTTGAGTTATGTCATAGATGCTGGTCGTAAAAGCAGGACCTAAAATGGCGTGTCGGTGTGACATAGAAATACAAGCCTACAGGGTATGTCATATGGTGGTAAAGCAGGACCCTAAATGGAGTTAGGTTTCACTCCTGCCCTATGTCTTCTCCCATCTTCATAACCCTCTTAAATCTTGTGTACTTCCACAACTTAGGGGTGTTGGGGAAGGGAAAGAGCTTCATTGATTAGCTCTGGTAAATGAACCAAATGAGAACGACAAGCTTGACTTGTTCAAGCAATGCTCGCCCTTCAGGCGAGCCTAGCTGTGCTTGAGCTCCTGTTCAACGAGTTGAGCAAGAGCTGATTCCTTTATAAAAGAATTATATTGTTTCAAAGTTGCATGTAATACAATTTGAACTTTTAAACCTTTTGAGTGGGTAATCATGAAAAACACATTGTTTTAAATATAAAAGGTAAATATAATTTAGGCTCTAAGCCTATTGCTTGCAAACTAAACAGTAGTTCTGCGATGTAAAATATATGGATTACTACTTAACGAGCACCTATTATGTTTTGCTTGCCGAGCCTATTTTACGATTTCAAGCAAGCTATTTAAGAGCCAAACACAAGCAGTGGTACGAGCAGCTTGTCTATTTCCGGTTCCCAATCTTAACCTTATGCTTTTTATGCAACAAATGGCCACTCTAATTAGGACTCGAGCCACATGCCGTACCATCTGCATCCTTGTGTAGAAAAATGTTTTGATATTAGTGAGGGGGTTCTTCTAACATGAAGAATAATGATAGCATGCCTTATTTATGAAAATTTATTGTACCTTTTAATAAAATATTATCTTCCAATAATTCACCAACCAAGTCCTGTACACTTGATGGCTGATTCATTGTCAGAATCGGTACAAGGGATGGCAGTGGACTTGGTGAATTCCGTTTGGACCATGGTGGAAGACATCAAACCGAGATGAAGGTTAAAATCGATGGAGGCAGAGATGGACTTATGCTTTCCCCTGCCGTGGCCCCGGAATCTCGGGTCTAGCCTCACTCTGTTTGGACAGGGGATGGAGAGAGGGTGGTGTAGGTTCTCCCCCTAAGATGCATTGAATCCCACATCTCATGTTCCGGGGTCCGAATGAGCGTCACATATGTAAGCACATGGGGCTCATATTCTCGTGTAGGTTGGCATCACTTAGCATCTGGTGCAGTTGTAAAGACTTAAGTACCATTTCTTGCTATTCTTGCCATAAAACGACGGTTCGAGAAAATAAGAAAAATGTTCTTTATTCAAAAAAAGAGAAATAATGATTAAAAAAAAGATAAAAATATCTTCTATTTAGAAAGTCGAGGATGATGTTGACTCTTCAAAGTCTAAACAGCGAAACGAACATGAAACACTCTCTCTTTATTTTCTGTTTGAATTTTTCGTCGTCATCTTCTTTTTCTTTTTTTTTCGTAAAACACTGTAAAACCCCCCCTCTCTCTCTCTAGAAAAGAAATTAAGGGAGGCAAAGAGTCGACGATCTGATGATGATCGCCATCCTCTTTCTGCTAACAATGGCCGAAATGCTGCACTCGTCCAACGGGCAACCGACTGCGACAACCCCTCCACTGCCTTCAAGTGACACCTACAACAGAATCTTCCTTCAGTATACCTATAACAGAGTCTTTCACAGTATAATCCGTCTACCCCTACGTCAACAATACTTCTTATCAGGGCTATGCCTTCCAGGCTACCCTAACGTTGCTCAACATCGGTGTTCGCACCCTCAGGTCTTGGGGGACATTCGTCGGGTTCTGGCACCGCGAGGTCCTCATCTCGACCTCCAACGCTGTGCTCTTCGACAGAACCCACCTCTCCGCCAAATCAATGGCAAATCGTTATGCGATTTTCGTAAATTGTTATATCGACTAGCGATTTACAAAAATCGCTATATTGAGTAGTGATTTACAAAAATCGTGTAGCAAAAATAAGTAGCAAATCGCTATGCGATTTTTGTAAATCGCTAAATCGAGTAGTGATTTATGAAAATCACGTAGCAAAAAAAAGATAGAAAATCGCTAAATCAAGTCGCATCGGGGGAACCTCCAGACCCCTTTCCTGTAAGGGCAAAAACTCTGAACCAGGCTCCACAACTCATCAAGTTGAACTACGCTACAGTCAGTGTGCAAGCCGGTCGGTGCTTGATGGAGTAGTGTAAGATCGTCTGCTGGATGTGCATAGAGGCAGAAAGAGAAGTGAGAGAGAGAGAAATAGAGGGTTGATGTTCATGGCCTTCTTGAAGAAGAATTCCTTTCTCGGATAATCCTGCAGTGCAGGGACTGAGTCTTAAATAATCATCTTTGGGGTACTTAAATCTTTGCAAACATTTTTTTTTCTAGAATTGTTGTTTTTATGGCATCAATGGAGGAAAAGGTATCAGACTCCGATGCTAAGTGATGCTGACAAACATGAGGATACGAGCTGCACGGTACCCCGAACACCAGATGTAGCTAATGACATATAACCTACTTTGGGGATGGAGGAGATGAAATGGGGATGGAGGTTAAAATCCAAACCCTTTGAGATGGAGGTCCCGATTTTGAGACGGGGCCTCATCACTGCCAGTGCCAGGGCTGATTAATTTTCAAAATGATTCAGGGATTCAAGTTTGAATCGGCTAAGTTTTAACCAGAAGATGACATTTGTCAATAAAAGATTAAAATAATATTAAAACATATAAAAATAATTTAAATTATTTTTAAAAACTATTAAAAAATAAGCCACTGATTTCTGAATCTATTTTTGACGATATGAAATTGCCAACGATACTGATTTTTTTTTTAAACGTCTGGTCATTTTTCGGCCAGCCATCTGCCAGAAAATGGCCGGTGACTAGTGGGAAAACGACAGAAAAGGGTCGGGCTGATATCTTTCAGGCATGTCCCATGCTAACTAGGCAGTACTATCTCAGGCCATTTTTTCGGCTGGGGGCTGGCCGGAAAATTGCTGTTTTTTTATTTTTTCAACTGAAAATCTAGATTTAGGTTATGCAAACACTTAAGTCAATTCTTGGTTTGCCAAAAATCGGGTTTTGAGAAGAAAGCTTGGGTATTTCAAAACGAAGATTTCCTCTTGTCATTTAAGCGTGGTCTAAGGTTAATGGTATGCTAGCCAGAAAGAAAAGTAAAACCATAGGGATGCCCCTTCGCAACTAAGATTCAGACATGATGATGAACATAATGAGAGAAGGTAAAACAAACTTACATATGATGATGATGATGATGATGATGATTATGCCAAGGTGATCGATGGAGGTAACACAGACTTCTTCTTCCTGCTAATAAAAGCAGATCCTGAGATGCAACTATTAGCGGTATTCCCTTGATCGACGGTGGAGGAGGAGCTATGTTTGGTTGAAGGCAAGATCAGGTCACATAAACACCAGCAAGATCAGGAATGCAATATATGGATTTTTCCAGCCAAAGTGGTCATATTTAACGAGGACGCTGGTTGGTTTGTGGTAGATCGATGATCATAAGAATCGTGCAAAAGTACAGTCGGTGGGCTGGCGCCTAAAGGGAGGGACGGAGGGTGGGAGGAGTTTTCTTCTTGACCGTCTTCTTGCTCTGCGTGTTGAATTCGGAAAGTTGAAAGCCGACGCGAGCTTCAGGTTCCCTTAGGTTTAACTTGTTTATGAAAATGACCTTTTATCCCTACCACTGTTCACAATGCAACTATTCCGGAGCCTTTACAAATTGATGTGAGCAGTTGGTGCTAGGAGAGGTCGGATCAGGTGAAATGTCAAAACACGATTTTTTTGTGTTTTGAAATCGCCACCGTCCCATGACTTCATCACCAGCATTCATTGTGTATGTGATCAACCACTCACTGTGAATTGATGTCATAGACAATGAATGGTGGTGATTTCAAAACACAGAAAAAATTGTGTTTTGACATCATTTGATCTAACTTGGGGCAATGATAACTGGTGGGTCGGACTAGGTTCGGATCTTCACATTACTGAATCTGGCTTAATTGATCGATTTTAAATTCAGATTCGGATAAAAACAGGTAACAACAAATCCAAATCCATTTAATCAACCTGATTTGTTTTACATGCAATCGGAGATTCTACTTTCTTAATAGTATCTAACTAATCGGATCCTGAACCCCATTAAACCATTAGTTGGTCGGGTCGGGTCCCTTTAGGCATTAAGCATGTTGCTAGGCTGGGCCCTGGTTCCATTTATGGTACTCAAGTCATTTTAAGAAAGATAGAAGATGTTTATATAATTTTAGGCTTCAAAGGTGGACGCTCACGTCAACCTAAGGGAAGTCTGGCTTACGTTTGCAATGCTTACGCAAGCACTAATGCCTCACGTGATTGGAAGTGACAGGAGCAATTTTGACTTTTTTGACCTTTTTTTTTTGGTTTTTTCTCATGTGTGAAACGCCTACCTTATGACATGGCATACCCCACTGAGTAGACGCATTTGATTTGGACCCGGAGCCATCAACCAGACAAAGCTTGCTAACCTGTCCTGTACAGGTGGGACTAAGGGTTCAGCACTACTGTTGAAAACGGATCGGATCTTTTATCCAGTTTTGACACAATCGGATATAATGCAGGTGGATGTGGTACACCAAAAGGAGATCAATTTATAAAACGGATCACAATTAATAAGACCGGGGTCGGAACAAGGTAAATAAATAAGATGAATATGAGTCCAATCAACCCGGTTATAAAAATGTGCAATCTTAACAAGAAAGGGAAATTTTAAAAAATGCACCTAAGTATTTGACAGATATAAAAAACACACCTAAGTTTTCAATATTATTAAAAATTCACTTAATTTTATGCTCCCTTAATTAAAAGCACAATTCTATCAATTTAACTTGAGTTATCATTAACTCAACTTGAGTTAAGAGGCTAAAACTACCAATTATCCCTACAACAATACTTTTCACTGGACCAGGGGTTTTCATGTTTTTTTCGCCTATGGGAGCATTGCATTACTGCTTGTTCTTGGGCCTGTTGGCCTCTTTGAGATTTGAAGCCACTGCCTAGGGTCTCCAAATTTTGGAGTTCACATGAGATGAACACGTGGCACATGCTGAGAGAGTCCAAAATTTGGAGTCCAAATAAGGTTAATAGTCCAAAATTTGGAGTCCAAATAAGGCTAATAGGAATATTTAGAAAATTATTAAATTATAATTTATCAATTATTCAAAAACTGTAATTTAAGCTACTTTAATAAGTTAATTATCTAAACCTAGTAATAAATTTTCTCAATCCTAAAAATTTCAAACTGCTAAAGTAGTAATACTATTTTTTTATCTAATTCATTAACTTTTCACAACTAATTAAAGTCATTAAATATTCTAAGCATCTCTCTCTCTCTCTAAATGATCAACATCCCTAAATAATTATCCAAAATCTAATTCAAGCATCGCTATCTTCCACTCTCTCTCTCTCTCTCAACAATCAACATCTCCAACTTGAATCGTGGAAGTAATTTTTTTTTCTGTTTTATGTTCATTGATATTATTAGGAATGGAGGACATGAAATGGGGATGGAGGCAGGGATGAAGGTTAAAATCAAAACCCGTGCAGGAATAGAGGCGGGGATGGACTTATGCTTTCCCCCGCCCTGCCCCATCCCCATCCCTGTCCTGATCCTTGCCCCTTCTCGTCCCTTCCCTTCCCCATTCCTTCTAAGGATGACAATGGACCAAGGGGAAATGAGGCCCCCGCCTTGCCCCGTTTGGACTAGGAATGGAGGACATGAAACAAGAATGTAGGCTAAAATCCAAACCCGTGCGAGGATGGAGGTTCAGATTTTGAGACGGGGTTTAGGTGGGGACCTTATCCCCCGCCCCCACCTCGGTCCACTGCCATTCTTAGATATTATTGTAACATAGTAATTACTAATTAGTATATATTCTTTTTACATCTTTCAAGTTTTATTGGGATCACTCACATGACCTTTAATTGAATTATAACTATCTCGTCCTAAATACTAGTCCAATAATCTTCCTACATTATATTTTTCTTTATTTTTAGTTTTAGATAATTAATATTTAATAGTGTGCAATTTTTTTGTTCATCAGTTCATGTATATGGACCATAAGGTGTTTTTTTTAAATTTGATGCTCATATTAAAAATAACATTTTAATCTTATGTGTTTTATGTCCAAGTTTACTAGGTCTCTCACGTGTGTGGTGTGTCTAACAATTGTTGGATTCATTCTAAAGAAATTTTCAGGTTTTATTGTTCTTTTGTTTATATTTTTATTTTTTATCTTGTTAAAATTATTATGTCTTCTAAAAAATTTGAATATGGATATAAAAAAATGTAAAAAAAAAAAACAAAAAAAAAATTAAAAAATAAAACTTAAAAAATAAAACTTAAAAAATAAAAAATAAAAAATAAAAAATAAAACAATTTAGTTGTTTCTCAAAATTGTGCTCTTGATAAGTTTGTTATTAATAGAAAAAATATAAATTACTTGAATAATGATATTATTACCTATAATGAAGAAAATTTAGAAGATGTTGAAATGAAAGAAATTAAAAAAATTATCAATAATTTAGAAGAACTAAGAATAAAACTTGAATAAATTCATGAAAATATAAAGGAAGAACATGAAAAAGTAAATAAGAAACTTCAAGAACATTTAGAAAGAGAATCACAAGTAATAGTTGATGATTATATCAATATTTATGACCCAGAACTTTGGACAACAAGGCCCAATTAAAGAAAATAAAAGAAATTTTTCTCTTGATAAAAACTCATTTTTCTACATTCCATCATTATCGAGAATTACCAAATGAAAAAAAAAACATGATAAAAAATGGTTAATTTTTGTGGAAAGAAGTTGAAAAAGTGTTTTGTTTTTGGATTTTTGGGTGTACTTGCTACCTGTTTTTATTTTCTGACCTAAATTCTAAGCTTGCTACAAAATATAAACCTTGTGTTTTCTCTTGTTATGGAGATTGTCATAAAGGGCACATGTGTTTAGATTAGGGGTGACAATCGGGTCGGGTTGGTGGGTTGGCATGTCAGCATACCTCAACCCGAACCGACCCGTTTATTAAACGGGTCAGCTGTGGCAAACACGAACCCGACCCGTTTAATAAACGGGTAACCCGACACGACCCGCCAACCCATTTAATAAATGGGTTGGGTCGGGTAAACGGGTTTTCAGGTTCGCGGGTTGACGGATCGGGTTGGCGGGTTGGCAGACGGGTTGGCTGGTTGACCCACCCGCCTAACCCGTTTATTAAACGGGTCAGCCGGGTTGGCGGGTTGGCATACCCCCAACCCGAACCCGACCTGTTTAATAAACGGGTTACGCGGGTCGACCCGTTTATTAAACGGGTTGGCTTAAGCCCAACCCGAACCCGCCTAAGAGGCGGGTTGGCGGGTCGTGTCAGAAATTGCCACCCCTAGTTTAGATCCTATCTTAATCAAAGTTTATTTGTGTTACAAGCCTCAAGCTTGTAACCTTAGATCTATGTGAAATTAGAGGGAAATGAGGGAGAATTAAATAGGGAGTTGATTGTGAAAGGTTTAGATGGAATAAAATGGACGACTAGTAGTGAGTGTAAGATAATGATCTCTAGATCTTAGATAGATCTAAGCTCTAGAGCTTATGGTTATAACCAAATCTACACTAGAGAACTAGAGTAAGCCAGGAGTACTCAAGATGAGTGCTCAATTTATTATTTGTTCAAAACATTATAAAATAAAATCTAGAAGTCCTATATATGAATTCTCTAAGCTAAAGTTTCCTCATGAAGCTACACCAGACATCTCCATCACAAGGCTTCTCAAAGAAGCTTCCCAAAAGACTAAAATACATTCGTATCCATTTTACACCCGGACATGCATAGGATCCTAATACAAGGATATTCCAAAACCAAGACCCAAATACATGTCTCATACCCAAATATAAGTAGTCTGATCCAAGTGGATTTAATCCAAGCCGTGGAGCCAGTAACAATTCACCATGCTTCCATTTGTCTTGTCTTCTCAAGGCAAGTATTTTCCAATGTAGAAGTGTAGTTTTGCCTTGATCTTGCTTGTAGTGTTCTTGTACCCAAATGTGCTCAAGTGGGTCTTCATTAGGTCTTCCCGATGTCGCTTTTCAAGTAGTCTTATTTGGAACTAAGGTCATCTTAAATTATGGTGGCCGACCCTCATCACCATATTCAATACATTTACATGGCCCAATCTACTTACGATCAAGGTCTCAACTAAACTTATTTAATTGGGTGATGTGAAGTTTTGGTTTCCAACCTATTACATTATGAGGAAACCCTACATTGTATCTTTTACATTTATTCTCAGGTACCCAACAAACAAGAATTTTATTCAAAACTATGAATCATATATATGATTCATTTATTACTCTACCCCACTACAATCTTCATCTCCATGGAGAGAAGTCACAAAAGGTGTGAGAAAAAAATTAACATTTATCTTGACTCTACACTTGTACTCCAGCTCATTGTAGCCTCCTAACATAGGAAAGTAGTTCTTTAATTTTAGAATCCATGTTATTTAGCATGGCTTTGGGTTGTATAAGAATAAAATTAGCAAATTGCCCATATTTGTGCTTCGGAAATCATTTCCATCGCATGTGCATAGGAGACTTATGATGTCTCCATATAGATTACTTTGTTCCTCTCCTCTTCTTTCCTGTCTTCTACTATTTTTTCTGCATGCCATAATTACATGCGTGACTCGCTTGCCACATTATATTGATTACATAGATGGTATTATAAGCACTTATGCATGCATTTACTATGCATTGTTTTTATATGAATGCTTAATAATCTGAGTTTTTGTAATGCAAGTACAAATTTCTTTTCAAGTTTTGGTAGATGAGTTGTTGGTAGGCACCACTTAATTAAGTTCCACCAATGCTTCATTAAGGTCAAAGAAGCTGTCAATTTTCAAAAGGTCTGGAGTCCTATCCAGACTTTATGGAAAGCTTCTTAAATAGGTCGGAAGATGGTTTCCTAGAAACTAGCTTGGATAGCGTGATACTCTTCACTTTCAAAATTTGATGAGAATCTTAATTCTCTCATGCTTCATCCTTTGTTCTCACTCTACTTTTCATACTTTTTTTATGTATTTCTTCCTACTCACTTCCATGTGTTTTCTCTAAATAGCAGTGATCATCATTTTTAGATTTTGTTATAAATTTAATTCTTACACTAAAAAATCATACAATTTAATAATAGTAAGTTTTATTTTAGTTTTTAACCATTCAATTCTTATATATATATATATATATATATATATATATATATATATATATATATATATATATATATATATATATATATATATATATATATTCTTCACTTCCCGCTTCCTATACATTTTAAAATGCATCACTTCTCGCTTCCTCTTCCCATCTCATTTCCCGCTTCTGCTTCTTAGTCTGGTAACATTGGTCCTATTTATGCAATCAATCAAGATATCATACATTGCGGGAAAAGTCTTGAAAATACATATTGATTTCATGTGCCAGGTTTCACTTTTTTTCATCTAATTCTTCCACAGTTTCATGCACTCTTAAACCCAAGCCCATGAATATCTTAAAATCCTGAAAGTTGCGGCCCCACATTTCATTTATTTAATCCAAGCAGTTCATCTTCTAAGGTCATGCGCTCCTTGTGTAGCCATAGTTATAGTACAGAAAACAAGTGATTCTGCAGATCTGGTAACAATCTAATTATGACAAATTTGTGCAATAAACTGATAAACTACCACCTGAACTTCCTTCTTTTAGATGTTAGCTGCAGACAAAATTTTAGGTCAGTTCAACTATAGGAGTCAAAGTCAATCAATTTTCCAAAATCTGTTGCGCAAAGAGATGCAGTTTGTAACAATTGCAGAAAACAAACCCTGGTATTTTCATAATCTATGTCAGCTTCGATATTAGATTAGAGTGAGGTTTATGGAATATGAAAGTAGACGTGCACTACTATTTGACAGCCGATTTTCAGACAAACTCCACACCGATTGGTCAAGACAATGGCACAAAGTTTCACTAAAAACAGAGATTGATATACAATTTTCTGTTGTGCATCCCCGTCTCTCTACTCTGCTGCTGTAAAGGGTAGATTGGTAATTTGAGAGATTCTATATTTGACCACTGTCAGTAGAATGTGAACTAGTTTTGAGAATTTTCGAGGATTTTAAGAGGTCTCTATGTAGGAGAAAATAGGTATACTTCAATGTTTAGTTCTATGATAGAATACAGTCACAAAAAATAGAGTTTATGAAAAAGGCAATAACCCACAATCTAGGAATGGTATTGAGGTGGTTTTGTGGGGATTGAAAGCAGACGGGTGAAGCTGCAAATTGTGGGACTTTTCTATGGCAGGATTGGGTTTTTCACAACTGCATAAATTTATAGAATTTCTGAATCTGAGACTGTTCTGGAAAAAAGAAGGTTAGAATAAGGTTTAGTGAATCCAATGGTTCAGTTGCTACAGAAATTCAATTTAAAAAATTCAAATTGTAGCAGCATCTAGAGTTCTTCAACAATCCTCACTCCAAATTTTAGAATTTATCAAAATTCTTTCCTTCTAAACTCGAATTTTAATATATAGAACAGGAACAGAAACTGAATTTAAATTGTAGAGGTAAGAGAGCATTCCGATTTACTCAGATCGATCAATACAACAATAATTCCACCAGTAAAAGACAAGGTATGGCTGGACTAATCATGAAGATACTGGGTGGTGACCAAAATTGTATTAGCAGATTGAAAGATTTTTTTTTTTGAAGGAAGGAGTTACCCCTGAATTCTATTGATGATGATAAGATGATTTACATACGATCAACCCTTTTGGGAAGCCAATCCGGTGGTTTGTCCTTCCACAGTAAGTCATTACAGGTACGTAGCAAAAAAAGAACTCGCCCCAAAGCCAAAACAGTTCCCTTGCAAAGGACCTTTTCAAAATGAAAGGTATGAACTAAAGCCCTAGCTGCAAATGAAGACCGACGACCCGCGCTGGATGCCGTAATAAGCTTACACAACTTAGGGGAGTTGAAGATAAGATCAATTTTAAATCCCTCCTGAAACTCTGTGAAAAAACTACCACATTCAGATTCAATTAAATCCATGTTATGCAATCTTTTAAACCCACCAATAAACAGAAATTTATCTGTATTGCTAGTCGCTTAGAGCCGGATGCTATTCCATATATTACGTCTGGATAAGCATTTGACGTCACATGAGCCTTTCCAACATAAATGATCGCTTCTCGCTGAAGTCCTAAAGGATCTAATACAGCAAGTGTGCACTACAAGAAAATTGTTAATTAGCAACAGAAATTTGCGATGAATTTTTTTCGACGTTAATTAGCGACAGATTAGCTAGAGAAACCTTTCTTCATGAATCTGTCGCTAATTCGCGACGGATTAGCGAGGAAACAACTTTTATCGCTAATCCGTCGCTCATTAGCGACGGATTAGCGACATCAATTTTTTGTCACTAATTCTTAATACAAGAAAACCATTTTAGCGAAGGATTTAGAGAGGGAATTGTCGTCGCTAATCCGTCGCTAATTAGCGACAAAATATATTCTGTAGCTATTTTGGTATTTTGATTTACGACGGCTTAGCGACGAAATAATCCCATCGCTAAGCCGTCGCTAAATGTCGCGTAAATCCCTAATCCCATCCCTCTTTCTATTTTTCCTGTTTCGCTGTCTTGCTCCCGCCCGCCGCTCGACGACGCGCAGGTAATCATTTCTGGCAGCAGGGGGACGACCCCCCTGCATTTCCTGCAGCAGGGGGTCGACCCCCCTGCGTTTCCGGCAGGGGGTCGACCCCCCTGCATTTCCGGTAGAAGGGGGTCGACCCTCCTGCGTTTTCGGCAGTAGGGGGTCGCCCCCCCTGTGTTTTCGGCTAGGGGTCGACCCCCCTGCGTTTCCAGTAGGGGGTCGACCC
This sequence comes from Nuphar pumila, assembly GCF_984573655.1. Taxonomy (NCBI): domain Eukaryota; kingdom Viridiplantae; phylum Streptophyta; class Magnoliopsida; order Nymphaeales; family Nymphaeaceae; genus Nuphar; species Nuphar pumila. The sequence goes on from NC_143255.1 coordinate 14,337,908, forward strand.
CCCTGCGTTTCCGGCAGCAGGGGGTCGCCCCCCCCTGTGTTTTCGGCTGGGGGTCGACCCCGTGCATTTCCGGCAGGGGGTCGCCCCCCCTGTGTTTTCGGCTGGGGGTCGACCCCCTGCATTTCCGGTAGGGGGTCGACCCCCCTGCATTTTCGGCAGCAGGGGGTCGACCCCTCTGCATTTCCGGCAGGGGGTCGCCCCCCCCTGTGTTTTCGGCAGGGGGTCGACCCCCTGCATTTCCGGCAGGGGGTCGACCCCCCTGCATTTCCGGCAGCAGGGGGTCGCCCCCCTGCATTTTCGATAGGGGGTCGACCCCTTGCGTTTATGGCAGCAGGGCGCAGGGGGTCGCTCCCCCTGCGTTTCCGGCAGGGGGTCGACCCCCTGCGTTTCTGGCAGCAAGGGGTCGCTCCCCCTGCGTTTCCGATAGGGGGTCGCCCCCCTGCGTTTCCGACAACACGTCGCAGGGGGTCGCCCCCCCTGCATTTCCGGCAGGGGGTCGCCCCCCTGCATTTTCGGCAAAAGGGTCGCCCCCTGCGTTGTGTGAAACTACATCTGCCTCTTGTTTTTTTTTTCGGCAGGTAGTGACTTCATTTTAACACAGTATTTTTTGCAGATTTCTCAACGAAACTCGCTTGTGCCTCGCCACCCGTGATAAGTAAGTGACAAAAACAATGCAAATCGAGTAAATACCCGTGGTGAGTAAGTGATGCAAGCGCATCACATGTTATTTAATTTATTGAATGTAACACTTTATTGTTCACACACTCATTTAGTTGTTGATATCTAGGACTGCTTTGTTGAAGTTCGGAGATCATGCTGAGCATGATTTTAATGTATGAATATGAAAGTGTTCTTATTTTTGGAGTACGGAGTCCATGCTAGACATGGTAGTAGTTAGTGGGATATTGAAGTGTGTTTGCTGCAGGTACATGTTTGACATTTGTTTGATATGAATTATTTCGATGTATTACAATGTTTGATGTAATTGTATCCATGCTTGCATGTAGTTACTTTCAATTTGATTATGTCTTCCATGTGAAATTGTATACTGAAAGCATGCTTCAAATGAATGTATCGTGTCATGAATAGTTTGCACATGAAAATATTAAGTTATCAATGCATGCATCATAATTCTTGTGATTGTATGACATCGTATATTGCATGATAAATTTGATATTTTCTTCATCATAACATTGTGATGGTTCTCTTTTAACTGATTACTATACTATTCGTAACATCATACGACAAAATGACTGCAAACCGTGAATGAATGTACCGTAGGATAGTGGACAATGAGTTATCGCATAAATATATGGATGATGTTGACAGTTTTATTGATTTTGCAACGGCAAGTGTTAGTACAGTAGATCCCACATGTTAGATTAGGTGTCCCTGCAAGATTTGTAAGAATAATCGATTTGTAGAACCTCATGACGTTAGACATCACCTATACAGGAAGGGTTTTGTGAGTGATTATCAGAACTAGACGTTTCATTGAGAAGAATTTAGAAACGATTTTGATGCACGGGTGAATATGGTGCACGATAATCCATATACGAATTTGATATTTGATGCCGCAGGAACAGAACTGAGTTCTGCTATGAGTTCTAGTGATGTAAGAACTGCCGTAGATGAAGAATCACCAAACGATGCAGCTAGTAGATTTTATGATTTACTTAGAGATGCTGATGAGCCACTTTGGAATGGTTGTGAGAGTTACACTATCTTGTCTGCAGTTCTTCAACTAATGAATTTGAAGTCAGAGTATAATTTGAGTCAATCATGTTTTGACCATTTATGCATGATTGTGAAGAGTATGTTGCCCAAAGATGAGAAATTGCCACAAAATTTCTATCGTGCGAAAGTTAATGTCAACGCTCTAGGTATGAGTTATAAAAAGATTGATGCTTGTCCAAATCACTGCATGTTGTATTTCAAGGAGCAGGAAAACAACATATCATGTCCGTCATGTGGGCATCCTTGGTTCAAGCCAAAGACAAGAGGCAATGGTAGCACGAAATCAAAGAAAGTTTCATACAAGTTGCTCCGCTACTTTCCTATCACTCCTAGATTGCAGTGATTGTATATGTCTTCAAGGACAACTAAACACATGAAATGGCATGCAAATAAAGTTCGACACGATGAAAACAAGATCACGCATCCTGTTGACGTTGAAGCTTGGAAGCACTTTGATCGTACTCATCAGAACTTCGCAATGGAAGTGCGAAATGTTAGACTCGGTCTATATACAGATGAATTTAATCCATTTGGGGGTAGATCAACTCCATACTCATGCTGACCAGTATTTGTAACTCCATACAACCTTCGACCAAGCTTGTATATGAAACGTTCAAATCTTTTCTTGTCTCTGTTGATCCCTGGTCCGACCTCACCTGGCCAAAATCTTGATGTATATCTAAGGCCATTGATTGATGAACTAAAAGTACTGTAGGATGACGGTGTTACCACGTATGATGCCCACAAAAAACAAAATTTCAACATGAAGACCGCTGTTCCATGTACAATCAGTGACTTCCCTGCATATGGTATGTTATCTGGTTGGAGCACACATGGGAGGTTGACTTGTCCGTACTGCATGGAGGATTCTAAAGCTTTTAGATTGAGGCATGAAAGGAAGCCTTGCTGGTTTGAGTGCCATCGTCGATTTCTACCCAGCGATCATCCGTTCCGACGATAAAAGAATGCGTTTAAAGCAGGCACAACTGAAACAGAAGGTTCATCCTCAAGATTGTCCGACATAGAGATTCTAAGAAGATTGTGATACTTTCCAGATGTATTAACAGATGCTCGCAGTCCTACACCCTTCCGTGGATTTGGGAAGGATCACAATTGGACGAAGAAATCTATTTTTTGGGAACTACCGTATTGGCCGACCCTATTGATACGACATAATTTGGATGTGATGCATGTAGAGAAAAATGTGTTTGATAATGTGTTCAATACAGTAATGAATATTAAAGGAAAAATGAAGGATAATTCGAAGGCCCGTATGGATTTAAAATTAATATGTAAAAGACCATAATTGGAACTCAAAGAGTATAATGGCAAATTACTGAAGCCAAAGGCAAAGTACGTGCTCGGACTTGATCAAATAAAACATGTATGTCAATGGTTGAGACAACTGAGATTTCTAGATGGATATGTCTCTAACATTGCTCGGGCTGTGAAGATTGATGATGGACAGTTATATGGGTTGAAGAGCCATGATTGTCATATTTTTATGCAACGATTGATACCCTTAACATTCCATGATATGTTAGACAAACCTATATGGGGGGTATTATCTGAGTTGAGCGAATTTTTCAGAACATTGTGCGCATCGGAGGTCGTTGTATCAGATGTAAAGAATCTCGAGGACTCTGTCATCACCACTGTTTATCTGCTAGAAAAGATATTTCCGCCAGCATTTTTCGATGTTATGGAACATTTGATCATACATCTGTCATATGAACTAAGGGTTGGTGGCCCTGTGCAATATCGATGGATGTACCCATTTAAAAGGTATATGTTTTTTTATATTTGTCTCTTTAATGACAAATATTTAAAATTTGAAATGTATATTCTTGTCAGATGCATGTTCGACCTAAAAAAAAAAGGTTCGTAATAAAGCAAGAGTAGAAGGCTCTATTTGTGAGGCGTACACTTTAGAAGAGATTTCAAATTTCTCATCTATGTACTTCGAACCTCATATTCCAACACGTTACACATGCCCGCCCCGTAACGATGATGGAGAACAAGTAACTGTAGCTGACAAGCTGTCGATATTTTAACCACCTGGGCATGCATTTGGTAATTGTCGATCAAGGCTATTGACAAATCGAGAGCAAGATACAACACACATCTATATTCTTTTTAATTGCTCAGCGATCGACCCATACATCGAGTAAGTATATGTATATTCAACTCAATTATAAATCCTTTTATGTTCTATATGTGGATACATGACTCAGTAATATAAGTATTTGTGGTTTGCACACGATTTGATCTGGAGTTGCAAAGCGAAGTTTCACATCTCACTGATCCAGAAGTACAAAAAGAACGTGAAACTAAGTTTGTGGAGTGGTTGAAACAGTTGGTAAAGAAGCTAACATAAATTTTGTACTTATAAACAACACTAAGTTACTTAATTGATCGTGATCACAATCATTGTTTATGTCTGTGCGTAGGTTCGCCATAGTGATGTTAAAGATCAAGGAATATGTGATTTAGAAAATGGTCCGACAAAAGTTGTGCAATGCTACAACGAGTATATCGTAAATGGTTATCGATTCCATACAAAAGACTACAGTATAAACAAATCAACGATAAATAGTGGCGTGTGTGTCAAGGGTAGCAACTACGGTGAAAATGTGTAAAACCCGTGAAATTTATGAAATTCTAAATGAATAAAAGGGATCCGTTATGTGAAATAGTAAGATTTTAAGTTAGACAGTACAATTTTTATGACTTGTGGTTTCTAGAACGAAACCGATAACAAACTCTCACAAGTGGTTTTGGATCCGGATCTTGGCGAGATCCGATGATCCGACCCGGTTCACGAGTCCAAGTAAGGAAACTCGATGGTTTCGGGATGATAGCGTGAGATCCGAAGCACATTTAAAGTAAGCAAGTGCAAGTTTAAAACCAACGGGTGAAAAATCCACTTGAAATGGAAGAAATCCATCAACAAGGAAAAACGTCCCGATATGACATAAAAAAAATATTTTCGCAAAAGTAAACAATAAGTGGTGAAGTGGAGTTATGGTAGAACACATAGGGTTGTAGAGCCACCACCCAAGTTCAAAACCCCCTGTGCACAAATTATTTTTTTTCAAGAAAATGATGATTTCTACCTTGGTGAAAAGGGTAAAAACGTGGGCTCAAATTAAACCCTACTTTTTTTGTCTTTCTACACCAAAAACGTGAACAACTCCTCTCACCTTACCAAAAGTAGAGGGGAATCCCATGCATTAGGGGATGAGGGGTACCACAATAAGGAAAAAAGAGAGTGGAAGTTGAAAAAAATGACACATGGAGTAAAGGGCAAAATTGGAAGAGATGCTATCCCAACAAAAATCGTGGGATTTGGAGGAGATTTTTTTAGGGTTGAGTTTTGAAACTCCACCTAAGAAAGAGGAGACAAATCAAGAAGTTTTTCTTTTAGAAATCGTGAAACACGATTTTCTATCTCTCTCTCTCTCTCACGGTGGTGGTCGACCTCAATTGGTGGACGGTGTGGACCTCCCTTGCTGAACGCGTGAATATTCATTATCGACGAGGGGTGCTGCTCTAACGAAGAGAAGGGGTTGCAGCCTTGCCGTCGTGAGACTCCAAAGAGGTAAGGAGCATTGCTATTTGTATGTAAGTGGTTGATGCCTTGTTGCACATCTATGTTGCAATATCATGGAGTTTACGCGACAAGCACCACCTGTATATAGGAATGTTTAGGGCCTCGAGACCGAGGTGGCATGAGCGGAAACACCTACTCGCCAATAGGTTAATCTGTAGTGGTTCAGCCAATGGTTCTCACCCTTGGCCAACGTTGGGGCACTGTGGTGTTCTTTGTAAGGGCATTTTGTTCCTATGTGTGTGCCTGGTGATATGTAGTACTCATATCAAAACCTACAGTTCGAATCTATGTAGGAAAATGCATATATTTTTGGTGTGGGTGTTAGCCATGACAGATTCAAGATCGAAACAAAAATAAAGTAGGCAAATGGCGTGGAACCTTAAGTATCTTGGATTATTGTTCATGAAATTATTGTTTGGTTGTATTTTCTTGTTCAATACACCTTTCATACCTTGTAGATTGAATGGTTTTAATCAGGTCTGAAGTTATGTATACGTGATTGCTATTTCACATCATGGTAAAATAAAGATATATCATTCCTATTGGGTAATTCGATTGGATTCGATGTTTTTGAGTGTGGAATGCACTCATATTTATAGTTGAAAGATTCCATACATTGAGGATGAAAGGGGTGGCAAAACAGTTCATTTAGAATGATCAAAATGTTTGAAAAATAAAAAGATACACCCTTTTAAAAGTTACAGAAAAACGACAAAATTAGTCGACTGAGACAATAGTTAGTCAACTGATAATACGTTCAGTCGACTGATAAAACCTTCAATCGACTACTGCTAAAATTTCCAGGAAACAGACATTCTGTTCAGTCGACTGATGCTAAATTTTTTCCAGAAAACAGATATTCTGATCAGTCGACTGATAAAACCTTCAGTCGACTGATGCTAAATTTTTTCCAGAAAACAGATATTCTGATCAGTCGACTGATAAAACCTTCATTCGACTGATGCTAAAATTTTCAGAAAATTGATATTCTGTTCAGTCGACTGATAAACCCTTCAGTCGACTGCTGCTAAATTTTTCCAGAAAACGGACATTCTGTTCGGTCGACTGATAAAACTTTTGGTCGACTAATTTTATGATCAGTCGACTGATAAACCCTTCAGTCGACTGTTGCTAAACTTTTCCAGAAAACAGACATTCTGTCCGGTCGACTGATAAATTCTTCGGTTGACTAATTTTTTAAAAAAATAACGTTTTGCTTAGAAGATTTGAAGCCAAAAAGGTTGGTCGACCGGTGAGCCTATTGGTCGACTAATAAACATGAAAAATTGAGTAAAGAGTTTTCTAAAATGATTTTCGTGAAGGGTTCTTTTAGAAAAGTTTTCTAAAGACTTTTTAGGTGAAATGCAATTGAAATATCTATGAAGGAAATAGTTTTGATGGTAAACTAAATATGTGATTCACATATGGACTTTAGGATTATGTCCAATACATGGAACCCACATGATAAAGTTGGATAATGCCATGTTGCGGCATATCCAGTGGGGGTACGGAACGTACACTCGAGCTCATAAACAAAACTGAAAATGCCGAATGTTTAAGTACTCGACACAAAGTTGAACCAGAATTATGAGAAATTGTGGTTGGTGCCTTTGAGGCATTCGATGGGTAATGTGCATATACTAAGACCAACCTGAGTATGAATTGGGGTTTTGAAAGTCCTCTGTGGTGCAAAGACTTGCATATAAGAATAAATACACATTTAAATATGGGATTCTGGGTATACCTGAAAGATGATATATGTTACTGGTTTCCCAGGGTTCTGGGTACATCTGAAAGAAGATGTATGTTACTGGATCCAAACAAACAAGAATGAAAATTTATACACATATAAATTAAATATGGGATTCTGGGTATACCTGAAAGATGATATATGTTACTGGTTTCCTAGGGTTCTGGGTACATCTGAAAGAAGATGTATGTTACTGGATCCAAACAAACAAGAATGAAAATTTATACACATATAAATTAAATATGTGGGATTTTGGGTATACCTGAAAGATGGTATATGTTACTGGTTTTCCAGGGCTCTGGGTACACCTGAAAGATGGTGTATGTTACTGGACCCATGGTCTACCTTGGAGAGGGTAGGTGGTACAAGCTTCGTGGACATTCTTGTTCTTGTGAGAGCTAGGCGTCTCACCCGGTCCCCAGTCCATAAAGTTAGGGGACCAGGACTACCAGTATGTCCTAGGTGGTAGATCCAAGTCTTCTGCAGAAGTACATGGTGCATCCTAATTTTTGTTCTAGCCACTGAGGAGTTCTCTCTCGGTCACTGACCGTCCCCTTTGGATATCCGTACGGCTAGTCATACGGGTTATTAAATAATAGACCCCCGTATGGTCTCGGTCCGCTACGAAGTCTATGCCTGTGCGTACCCACAGGGTAAGAGTAAGATAAGCATTAAATAATTTAAGTTGACTAGAAACTTATCTCTAAAGAATTACATTCTGTTGAGTTGACTTTAGTAAAACTTGTGGAATCTACAGCTTGTACTAAGGTGGATAAATATACTTCTAGTTCAGTCATCCTTTGCACTGTATCATGAATTAGAAAGCATAATCATCTTCTTAGAATATTATAAACTTCCATGCTAGTTATATCTGCAGTACTTGCACATATTTGTACACAGGTCACTGAGCACCACATATAAATATAATGCTTCTTACGCAGACAGGGGAGTCTGACCCTTCTGCTTTAAATGTTTTTCAGGTAGCAACTAATTGGAGCATCAGGGTGTCGTTTTGGATAAAGCCAAGAGATCTCATTTATTCAGTATTTTATGTTTGGACTCTGATTAGTAGATTTACATTTCTGTTATGGGATGTAAATAATGACATTAATGTTTTAATTAATGAATGATATGTTTAGTACTTCTCTGTTTTACCCTGTAATGCGCCCAACTTGTATTTTTCGCACTTCCGCTATTTCAATAAAAAAAAAAAATTACTCCAAAATTTTTACTATAAAAGTTGGGGCGTTACAAAATGAACATGATTACTACGGTGTTATAGAGGAAATAATGGAGTTGACTTCCTTAGGCATGAATAACAGGGTTACGATATTCAAGTGTCATTGGTTTGATCCAACTGCAACAAGACTCGACAAAGCTTCAAGCATTGTGAAGGTGAATCATAAATCCAGGTTTGGAACATATGAACCATTCATATTAGCCTCACAAGCTCAACAAGTTTATTATACTTCATATCCGAGTATAAAAAAACATCCATCATTTGATCCTACAGCATGGGTGACTGCAGCAGGTGAACCCAAAAAAGGTCGCGTGTTCGGGTTTGGGAGTAATATGAACACTTCACCAGTTATTGCTTCTTCTAGTTACGGCTCACCGACTTCTTGCGCCGACATAAGCTCTAAGCAACAAACTATTCTTTCCGGTGATAATGTACGCCAGATCGTTACGGAATCACTGAATAACTACTTCCATGACACCGTCGCTCCCTTTCTCCGAAATGAGATCAACAATCTTGTTCTGAACAGGAGATCTTCGTTTCCAGGTCCCTCTCAGGTATAATCACATATTCAGTTTTTTGTCTGCCTTAGAACACATATGAGCATAATCAAATCACATATATAACTTTTTGCCTGCCTTAAAGCACATATAAGTATGATAGAATCAGATATAGAGTTTTTTGCCTGCCTTAGAGCACATATAAGCATGCTATAATAACATATAGAGTTTTTTTATTGCCTTAGAGCACATATGAGCATGCTATAATCACATATAAAATTTTTTGCCTGCCTTAGAGCACATAGGAGCATGCTATAATCACATATTCAGTTTTTTGACTACCTAAGAACACATATGAGCATGATAGAATCACATATAAAGTTTTTTTGACTGCCTTAGAACACATATGAGCATGATAGAATCACATATAAAGTTTTTTTGACTGCGTTAGAACACATATGAGCATGCTATAATCACATATTCAGTTTTTTGACTGCCTAAGAACACATATGAGCATGTTATAATCACATATTTAGTTTTTTGACTGCCTTAGCACACATATGAGCATGATAGAATCACATATAGAGTTTTTTTATTGCCTTACAACACATATGAGCATGCTATAATCACATATAAAGTTTTTTTGCCTGCCTTAGAGCACATATGAGCATGTTATAATCACATATTCAGTTTTTTGATTGCCTAAGAACACATATGAGCATGTTATAATCACATATTCAGTTTTTTGACTACCTAAGAACACATATGAGCATGCACAAATCACATATAAAGTTTTTTTACTGCCTTAGAACATATATAATTTATGATAGAATCACATATAATTTTTTTTGCTTTGCCTGCCTTAGAGCACATATGAGCATGCTATAATCACATATTCAATTTTTTGACTGCCTTAGCACACATACGAGCATGATCGAATCACATATATAGTTTTTTGCCTGCCTTAAAGCACATCTGAGCATGGTAGAATCACATATAGAGTTTTTTTAGCTGCCTTAGAATACATATGAACATGCTATAATCACATATTCAATTTTTTGACTGCCATAGCACACATATGAGCATGATAGAATCACATATATAACTTTTTGCCTGCCTTAGAGCACATATGAGCATGATAGAATCACATATAGAGTTTTTTTATTGCCTTAGATCACACATGAGCACATGATAGAATCACATATAGTGTGTAATTTATTTCATTATATTTTGTTTATCAATACTGATTGTTCTTTTCTTGTGTAGGCTGCTAGCGATAATCAGCGTAGTGGAGTTGAAAGGACAGATAAAGACAATGAACAAGAAGACGCACAAAATCTTGGCGATGATTAGAGAACTGTGTTGAAGAAGTTCTATTTTTTTATGTTTCCTAATTGTAATTGTTGAATTGTAAATAATTAAACTTGTTAATTTTAAGGTGGAACAATTAATTGTTGTAGATTCTTGTTGTATGAATTTTTTTGTGTGGTTTGTTTTTTATTTACAGGAAATATAAATTGTACAAGAAATATAAATTGTACCGTTCTCGGTATTTAATTTTCAAATAATTTTTTTTTTTAATTTTTTTTCGTGTTTGCGACGGATTAGCGATGGAACCATCCGTCGCTATTCATATAAATCTAGCGACGACATAGCAACGGAAGTAAATCCGTCGCCAAGCCGTGGTCGCCGTTTAGTACCGGCAGATTGGCGACGGAATACAGCGCTTGTTAGTCCATCGCAATTAGCGACAGACCTGGCGACAGAATAAATCCGTCGCTGGTTAGCGTCAAAATATTCGCGACATAAGCATACCGTCGCCTCATTGTCGCTAATCCGTCGCTACGCCTGTTAGCGACGAAATGTGGTCGTCGCTAATCTGCTGCTTTGTTGTAGTGGTGGACAGGTTGATGAAAAATCATCCTGTTGAAAATGTGAGAAAAATTGGTGGTTTTACTTTACTCTACATTGGTCCCAAGTTGAGCATCTTGTATACTTTGCAAATCTGAATATACTCTAAGGGGTCTTTCTAACCCCATCTTGCCTATCGAAAGAAATGAAAAGTTAGGACTAATCACTTGGACTTGATCCATGGTGGAGCTGGGGATGTAAACTTAGGTTGATCCATGATGGGTATAAGCTGCATGGGTGAAAAAAAAATTCTTTTAAACTCTTGGTTAACTGGACCCAGTCTGCCCCCCTTTTGGTTCGTGGTTCCTGCTATTGCTACTGTTACTGCTACTGCTACTGAAGAAAATCCCTAGCTAAATAACCAGAAGCAAATTGGAGACAAGGGGCGGTGATTCATCTATTTTTTTTATATTTACACTAAGAAACCACCACCAGGATCAGAGACCTAGCGGCGCTGGTTTACTGTCATCTTAGCGTAAAAACTGGCATATTATTATTTTCAGTAGTTTCTAGGGACATTTTCAAATTTTATTTTCCTAAATTTTATACCAGGAAATTCTGGTTTAAATTAGGTAAATTGGTAAGCATATGAAAATTTATAGATAAAACCAAAAGTAATGAAATAAAATGATAAAATATTTGTTTCTATTAGAATATCATGATATTTTTGAAAGAAGAAAATATCATGATAACATTCTAGCGTTTCTAACTTTTGGCACAATATGTCTAATTCTATTAAAAATATCGCGGCATATATCAAATGCACCACCCACTAATAAAAAGGTTGGGGATCAGTTGGGGGACGACTACATGATTGTGCAAAATATGATGACCTAACTTATCTCACTTTTGTGGTTGCATGGAATAAAGAATGCCTAAAAGCAGATCTGGAATTGAACCACAATCGCTTCAATTCCTTTTCCGGCATTTGAATGTTGAGAATAGGTCTGCAAATGTATAGGATATGATTGGATATCCGATCCAAGTCTGACATATTATTTTGGGATTTAGATCCTTTAAATAAGATCCAAATGTGCATTCTGATCAGATTTGGAACTCTTCAATCAGATTGCTTTCTGATTCGGGTTGGATTCAAATCTGTATTTTAAGTCAGATCTGGAATTGATCCTAACCAAAATCCGATCCCATTACATTTTTTACATGTAAATAGCTTTTTTTCCTTCTATTTCTCTCGCATCCAAATATTCTCACTTGTGTTTCAGATTCTGATTCAACCTTACCTCATTGGATCTTATCTGAATCCAGATTCAGATCTATTGTTTGCATTTTCGATTCAGCTTTGGATCTGGAAAATTAGCCCAAATCTGACCTGTTTAAACCTGCACTTGAGAACCATGACCATGGCCCATTCTTCACTTGCCACATGTCCCCTTATTCCAATTTTGTGCGGCCGGGTTAAGTTGGCTCTGGTCCCCTTGTGTCCATGATGCCTGATTTGAATTATCCACATTTTGGATGCTCATCAGAAACGGTTGGGTTTTGGTCCAAGATAGGTTCCATAGCAAGATCCAGATTAAGGGGCGTATTTTCTTATTGGGAAAATTTCATTTAGGGGCCAACTTTTTGCCAGCAATTTCAAATAAGTTCCTCACGTTTTTAAAATTCTAAATATTTGCCAACCTTTTCCTGGAAACTGTCATGGTTGTAATTTGACTTGTGATTTAACATTTTAACTTGAGTTAAAAGACAATAATAAATGCATACCCTTGTTTGACAGTTTCCAGGAAAAGTTTAGCCCATATTTGAATTTTAAAAAACGAGTCTCATATTCAAAATTAGGGCAAAAAATTGGCCCACCCTGTCAATAGAATTTTTTCCATCTTATTTACTTCCATCAATAGTTTTGAGACTAGATGCTTGACATTTAGGTAGGATTTGCCATGTTTGGTTGCATCCTTCATCTTTCCTATCAATACTTGGCGATGAATGCTAGATAACATCTATTATCATACCTAACTGTCAGTGCATTGTCACCGGCAAAAAGTTATCCTTCCTTCCATTGCGCAGAGAGGGTTCTTGGCGAACTCTTTACTCCATGATCGACATACAACTTATTTTAGATGAAGTGCAAAAGCTTTGGGGTGATGAGCTATGTAAGCTTTAGAGAGTGCAGAAGCTAATTTGAGGCTGTGCATATTTTATACATGCTTAGCACAGCCGAATTCTTAAAGAAGCTAAACTGAGCGGGTCAAAAGTATAACAATGTGAATGCCTTTAGTTTAAAAGCAACCAAGCAAACGAAGGATGTATGTGTTGTCTTTCTGTGATGAGCACACAATCAAGGGTCGAATAGCCAATAACGTGGCCGAACAAGCATCACGAACGTTAGAGAGCATCGAATTCCAAAGAGGCACCAAATAGGACAGGCATTGAGTCCTTGGAGTATATAGACCTCTCATCGTATAGAAAGGTCTTATAACCCTAAGCTAAAGCTAGTTGCTAGAATGACTTAGTGAAACTTTCTAGCCAAGAAAAATCATCATTGCTCGACATGCACTCGACGAGCCCCTCTCTCACAAGGGTGCGAGGTTGGGTGGCAAGGTGGAGAGCAGGAATGGGCCGCAACACATGTTCTATATGCTTAAAAGAAGAATTTGCATACACATGAGCACCTCATGCACAACGATATATTAACCATAAGATATAGGGGTTTCCTCTTCAAAACTTATTGGTACCTTGTATAATTGGTAGGGTTCTGCCTAACCCCATGTTGCCTATAAAAAAAATCTATTACCATACTTGACTTGGATTCATTCCCCTGATATGTGAAACAATCATAAAGTGCAGTATTGAGATGACTCAACTGTAGGCATGCATACATGGTATTTTTTGTGCGCATGTGAAATGTTTGATGAATGTCCTGTAAGAAGTGTTGGAGATTTGGTACTCTCTATCTTGATCATGGAATTGAAGCTTGGAGGCGTGCAACAATGACATTGTCTTCAAAACGACAATTGCTCCCATGATTGAACCTAGGCGCAGTAGGGTTGAATATAAGCTCGCTTTCAACATACAACCAAACATGTACCTCTCATGCTATACTAACCTCATTGGTCACTGGGTAAGTTAGTCACCATGACACAGTTACCATAGACAACTTCACAATGAGAGAGAGAGGAGAGGAACATGAAAGAAGAGAGAGCAGGAAGAAGAGACTCGTCTTTGTCTTTTTCCTCTAACGCAACTAAAGTATACCAAACTAAATAGTGCAAGGTAACTCGCCCATCATTTGTTGACACCATCCCGATGTGGGTGCCATATGTCACTAGCATCCTATCATGGGCAGCCACCATCCCAACATGGGTGCCACATGTCATTGATGTCTCATCATGGGCGACCATCATTCCAACGTGAGCACCATACATCACTAACATCCCATCATGGGTGGCCACCATTCCAACATGGGTGCCACATGGTATTGATGTCTTATCATGGGTGACCACCATTCCGACATGGGCACCATGTGTCACTAACGTCCCATCATGGGTGGCCACCATTCCAATATGATCGTCATGTGTTACTTACGTCTGAACGTACTTACTCATAGAGGCTATTTAAAAATGATAGGTGTCTCCACCCAAAAAAATTATAAAAGACCTTTGACGGCCTTGGTCAAATATAAAAAAACCTTTATAAGAAAAAACTTTACAAAGAGGATTTTATAAGGTACATAAATGTTCAAAATGAGGGGTGAGAAAAGAAAGATAGGCCAAGGGCAAGGCCACACCCAGGGTCTGGGTCTAAATCTAAATCCAAATCATTAATGATTAAAGATTAAAGTTTATTAGACAAGCCTAAGATCTAATGCCCTTGAGGGCATTTCCCTCTAAGGCAACATTCCTCATTTTAAACTTGTAGAGTTTTTTAACAATGATCAATATGAGACTAAACATTTTCATAAAGCAAATCCAAATCTAAATAATTAATGATTAATGATTAATAATTAAAGATTAATAATTAAAGATTAAATTTTAAAGTTTATTAGACAAGCCCAAGATCTAATACCCTTGAGGGCATTGCCTTCTAAGACAACTCTCCTCATTTTAAACTTATGGAGCTTTTCAACAATGATCAATATGGGTCTAAACATTTTCATAAAGTGAGATTTTCCTTCCAAAAGAGTTTCGCAAACAACTTGACAAAGAAAATGATTATTTTGCCAAAAACCTAGGTTTCAAAGAGGTATATTTTGAGTCAAATAACAATAATCCCTCACGTGAGTCAAAATATATGATAGAAGGGAAGAACAAAGTTGTTCATAAAAGTCATATGCATAAATGAAGATACCTTTCAATTTGAACCTAGACTTAGTGTGAACAAGATTCAGATAGTCTCAGAAACTAAGTAGCTAGCTACTTTGAACTTAGTCCTTAATGTAAACTTCTTAGGCTAATCACACGTATACTCCTTTCAAGTAACTATATGTGTCATAAATATATAAATAATGCATTTATTTAGGGTCTCATGCAGTATCCCATTTCATGAGTACTCTAAAGACAACCTCAATCTTGTAGAAGGCGACCCACACCTTCACACTCATATAGGCAAGTCTATCAAAAGTGAAAACTTGTTTAAACTACTTTAGCCAATCTGGCTTATAGATCTCTTTAAGATTCAAGAGGCTCAGTCTCATGTCACGGGTTTTTCGAGCACTTACATCAGAATAAGACATAAAGATACTCTCTATCTTAATATATTTCTTTGTGGTCACCCAATTACTCCAATGACTTGTACTTCACATTAAACTAAGAACTTAGGTGACCCAAGTCACTTAGTTGGGTTCCCATCATGGGTAATCTTTTTAGTGAGTTTTAATCTCATTCTCTTAATTTATTTTTAATGATTTTATGTGGAAGGCCTTTCCTAAGTGGATCTACCAAATTTCGGTAATATTTTATATATTTTACTGAAATTACTCATTGCTTGAGTAAATTATTCATAGTATTGTCCTTTAGATGGATATGTCTAAATTTTTTATTGTATATGTTGTTCCCTACTTTATATATAGCAGCTTGGGTATCATAGTGAATAACTACAACAAGCAAGAGTTTTTTACCCAATGGAATCTCAATAAAGAGGTTCCTTAGC
The DNA here is from genome assembly GCF_984573655.1 of Nuphar pumila. Lineage (NCBI taxonomy): Eukaryota > Viridiplantae > Streptophyta > Magnoliopsida > Nymphaeales > Nymphaeaceae > Nuphar > Nuphar pumila. The sequence continues at coordinate 14,353,765 of NC_143255.1, forward strand.
CATTCAACTTTTATACTAGTAGATGCTAGTGCTATGAGTTTAGCCGCCATAGTGGATTGAGTTATAATGATTTGCTTCTTGGAGGCCGAGGATATAACTTCAGATCTAAGGGTAAAGACCTATCCGCTTGTGGATATCGAGTCATTCATATTCGAGATCCGATTAACATCGCTATAACCTTCAAGATTAGTGGGTTTCTTCGTACAAAATAACTCATAATCCAAAGTCTCTTTAAGGTATTTTAGGACCTTGAAAACTATATCCCAATGTTTAGGTCCTAGATTGTTAGTATATCTACTTAGTTTTCTCATGTGAAATGCTATATAAGGTCTAGTTTCATTTTTAATATACATAAGACTTTCAATAATACTAGAATATTCAAGTTGAGAAATACGTCTTCTAGTGTATTTAGATCAATTAACACTGGAATCAGGCAGAGTGTCAACAGTCTTGCAATAAAAATAGTTAAATTTTCTAAGCAAATTCTCAATATAACACGATTGAGTGAGACCATATCTATGCTCATGTCTCACAAGTTTGATTCCCAAAATCACATCAGCAAGCCCTATATCTTTCATGTCAAGCTTAAGCGACATAAATTGCTTAGTATTATTTATGCATTTTATGCTGTTATTGAGTATTAACATGTCATCTACACATAAACAAATTATGACAATGTTTTCATAATTAACCTTAGTATAAATGTAATTTTCATATTCAAGATTGTTAAACTTATAACTTAAAATTACTTGATCAAATTTTTCATGCCATTGTTTTAGAGTTTGTTTCAATCTGTATAAGGACTTAAATAATTTGAAAACTTTATTTTCTTGACCATGAACTATAAAATCTCCAGGTTGTTCTATGTAAATCTCTTCTTCTAAATTGCTATTTAAAAAAATAGTTTTAACATCCATTTGATGAATTCAAATTTTAAAGATAGAAGCTTAGGCTATAAGAACTCTAATTGAAGTTATTCTAAGAACTGGAGCATACATATCAAAATAATCAATCTTTGATTTTTGTTTAAAGCCTTTTGCTACTAATCTCACTTTAAATTTATCAATTGATCCATCTACTCTAAATTTTCTTTTGAAAATCCATTTGCAGTTAAGAGGTTTAAAGCCTAATGGTAATTATGCTAAAACCCATATTTTATTTTAAAGAATAGAATCAAATTCATTTTAAATAACTTCTTTCTAAGATGCAACATCAAGTGATGATATTGTAACACTCCAAAATTTTAACTCAAAAATATACGATTGTTTTTAGACATTAGTTTTTAATACATAATAATGCAATGAGTTTACCAATGACTATGCTCCAACTGTACCAAGTACTAGACGACATGCCTAAGCGCAAGTGCAAGCATATCTTTGCCTCCTAGTACTAGATCTAATACAGAACCACAAAAAATAAAATAGACTTGACTATATTATATATCGATTTTTTTTTATAAACAATAGAAACATCTTTTTACTTTTTTTGGTTAAAACCTTAAGTGAGTTGCAAGTCATTCAATAAATGTAAGACTGAATCGAAAGATCACTAAATTTGCCAATTTAAATTAATTCAGTAATTAAAGCAACAATCAATTAATCAGAGTAGATTTAGTCTCAATAAATTATAAATAGTTTTAACATAATTCAAAACATAATCTCGAGAATTGAAAATATCTGGCTCTCGATACCACCCTCACCATCCCACCATTGCCTCAACTTTTCATTCAGTATATATTTGAAAATAGGGTCAAACTCATTGAGTCTTAGTAGGAAAAATATAATAACACGATATACATGTATAGAACCAAACATATATTCAATAATTAAACAATGATCTCATTACCAATATGCTATCAATCATAAATAACAAGAACAATTCAACCCATTTGTATACATCACATTTATTCATGAACATTTAATCAATGCATAGCCTTATCAGTAGGCGTGAACCATTTTCTTCATAATGAGTGACTTAAATTTTTTTTATTTAGATTTTTTTACTTAAATGATGCATGCAATGCTTAAGGTATTACAGATACCAAAATTTTACGATGCCTGATTACTAATGTTCTCTCAAGTATTTGTAGGTATCCAACAAGAATCAAGTTACCCCTCCAACTAGAGGGAAGCTTACTAAACTATCATCCACTACAAGATGACAAAATGAATCTCCATCCATTACGGGATGGTAGAACGGAATGTCGTCCTCTAAGGGATGGAAGAGTAGAACAATGTCCGCTATGGCGATGCCGTTCACTATGAGTAGAATGTCGTACATGCATAAATACAATTAATCATTTTCAATGTCAATAGCCTTCAATTTGGACACAAGCATTTATTATTTTAATTAACCAGTCACAAGGTTAAATGCCTCCAATTTGGTCATAATCATATATCACAAACATATCAATATCATAAATAAGCATATTCTATTATCATGCATAAGCATATCACAATATCATGCATAAGTATATTCTATTATCAATAATACATGATATGGAACCATTCATCATGAGATATGCAGCTATAGTATCATTTTAAACCTTGTACTGAAATTTAAAGCATTCAAGTAAATACATGCTCACAAGTACAAGATTAATCGTATAGCCTCTCTAGGCCCACACACTATACTTTAATGACATGTGTGTCCATCTGGTTCAACTTTAGGCCCCATACATGTCCAACTGGTCTCTTTTTTTGAACTATGACATAAATACAAACAAGAGTTCCAAATTTAGAATTGCATGTACATAATTTATCAGTTAGTGGAATTTCGGCAATGCTCAGAATATAATGCATAAAAATCTATTTTTTTTTCAGAAAATACATAGATGTGTAGTCACAAACCTTGGTCCAATCGGATTTTGGATTAGGGAGAAATAAATGTTTACTAGAATTGGTTTTTTGTTCATATAACAAGCCTATCTGATTTAGCTTTACTTAAGAACCCTTAGTCCATGAATTTATAGAATGAGATAAATTTTGTCAATTTTATTGTAGTTAGATAAATATTTTTGACATAATCTTCCATAAAAATTAGGTTTAAACTTTATCTCATCTGTGAATTAAAATTCATGCATTACATCCTATTTTTTGTTCTTCGACCCACTATGTTTCAAAAATTTTAGATTTTGTTATTTTTAATTCACCGACCATAATGAATTTATGCACTAAATTTTTACTGTATCTTCATCAATATATAAATTCACACTGATAAAAATATTGGCTATAAACATAAAGCAAATTAAAATATTGGTTATAAACATAAAGCAGATTAGAAGAAATAAAATTAATAAAACTGTGTAGTCATTATACAATTTCTGTTAGGACAAAAATTTTGTTCTAAATTGTAGATGTTGTATTTCTCAATTCGAATGTCAAACAAACTCAAAATTTTTTGTAAGAATTTCTCTATGTATGTGAAACATTGCCCTAAAATTTGAGAATTTTTTGATTCATGGTTTGGGAGAACGATAAAGTTCTTGAAAACTGGTTAGAACAAAAATACAAGATTTACTTCAACTCTGATTTTGTACTTCAACTAGAATTGCTAAAAGACATGATCACTTTATTTGTTGAAAAACTTATTGAAGTTGAATACAATTTAATTGAATATTTGAAGACCAAACTGTCGTAGAGAATGTTCGGATGACACTTTGAAATATGGAGTTTTTGGTGTTTTACAAGACTGATAAAATGCAGGTCTGGTGGTAGGGGCAGATAGTGCACGTCACCTTGCGTTGAGACGTTGTAGGTTCATAACTCAATGGTATAGTTGTATAACTGGTAGGGGTCTGCCTAGCACCATTTGCCTTTCAAAATAAAAAAGGACAACATAAGAGCTCTGTTTTGGGAAAAACAGCTTTTTAAACAGAAAACCAAGTATCAAAAATAGGTATAAAAAACAGGGTGTTGTTTGTGTTTTTTCTTTAAGTAACAGGGTTTTTTTACGTGTCATCTAAAGGCTACCTTGGTTTAGGGGCTTGAGTTCCAAAGTTAATCCCACAATCTGATGCTGATACACATTATAAAATATAATTAATGTAAAAGAAAGATTTTGCAATAATGCAAAACCCCTTTAGAAGAGAACAACTATGAAGATTATTCTTAGAGGGCAAAAATAGATAATCATGGAAAAAGTTGACATTAGATAGCTTGGAACAGGCTGCATAGAATTTTACATACATGTGGGAAACCCGCTTTTTGAGAAACCATTTCTCAAACCAGAAACCTAACATTTCCCAAACATATGAAAATTTTGTAAAAATGACAGAAAATCCATTTTCTTTTGAGTGATAAGCCCATTTCATATCTATGACTCAAGAATCCTGATCAAGATCAACAAGCCAAGAATCAAGAACACTAAGGAATTAAGACTCCTGAATCAAGAAGCCAAGAGTCAAGAACTTCAAAAAATCAAGAGTCCTGATCTGACCAAGATTAGCTCAAAGAAGAATTGTAGGACTATTGTTGTTGAAAGAGTCCTATTGGGAAACTGTTCCATAAGGCAGAAGCGCAGGACCCTGGTGGGAGTCCAACTTGTAGTAGATCAATCAAGGAGAGAGTAGGCTCTCGTGAACAACTGTAATCTATATATATTCATTAAAAGAACCTCTCACCTCTGAATCAGTTGAAGAGAGATAGAGAAATTTCCTGTCGTGGATGTAGACCTACACTAAGTCAAACTATGTTATATCCTGTGCACGTGTGTTTGTGTGTGAGTGTATCAATTTAACATACTCAAGGCTTCCTTCTTTTGAGAGGAGCCACCTCTTTTCTTTGAGAGAGAGAGAGAGAGAGAGAGAGAGAGAGAGAGAGAGAGAGAGCTTTGGGTGTATTAGGGTTTAGGACTGAGTGTTTTGCATTTCACCATTATATCTCACATATATTTGCTAGTGAATTTTGCTCCTTCGCCTATAGACGTGAGACTGAGTGCAGCACAAATCTTGTCTTATCTTGCATTCTTCTTCTCTCTCCCTTGTATTTTGCTTCTTATTTGGTTTGCATAAAAGGGCAGATGTGCATACTGTTTGGCACTAAGCGGCTTGCCATTAAAGGTTCTTTCTAAAGATATATGAATGCATTCAGTACAGCTATAAAACAATCACATAAGTTTATACGTTTGATAAAGAAAAAATAGTAAGCCTGTTTTTAATAAATTAATAAATACCATAAGTAAAAAGTTTAAATGAAACATATAGTGTATGGCTTAGATAGAATAGATTCAAGAAATAACACAAAAATAATGCAGTTACATCAAATTTTGTGAATTTTCTATTTCATTCAGTATATTGCATTAATATTAAAATTATCAGTTTTTTCAAAAAATGAGTAATTACATTTTTTAAATGGTATCTCAACTTTTTAATTAAAAAAGACATTTCTTACTCGGAGGAAACATGAAAGAAATGTACAGGAGACATGTTTTCCAAATAAAGGAAATGGGTTTCCAGTATGAAGTACTGGCAGGGACATGCCTAAGGGATCTTGTATAAATTAATGTAGGGCCCACTAGCTTGGACGTCTTCAGATATGAACTTACGTTAACAGAGTAACACATGGAAAAATTACATACGTCTAGTATCTAGTGGGAACTTCGACTTGGGCTATCAAAGAAAGACCTGTATCTATAATCTGCCTGTACCTTCATTCAGCAGCCCTGTTCTATTGGGTAGTGTGAGGGCATGATATTCTATCACTCATATCACATATTCAGAAATGGGCTGCAATTTGCACCCAGTCACATTTTCAACATGGGCTTTAAAAATTTTTGAAAACAGTTAACACATCCGATTTATGCTCCAGAAGATAAAACTAAATGTACTTTGAGTACCCATCTATGAAAGACACAAAATCTAAAACAATTTGAACTAGCAACTAGGGCTGGCCTCCAAACATCAAAATAAACTACTTCTAAGAGGACCACAAATAGAATTTAAAGAATGTTAAAAGGGTAAGTCATGACTCTTACCCATTTGACATACCTCACACACACCAGTATTCATATCATGCTCATATGGTAAACTATATTTATTTAATATCATTTGAACTATTCTTGTAGCCAGATGCCCAAATCGTTGGTGCCACTAGAAGAGAAAAGCACGTTTGCCAACGTTAACCGCTTTATCGCTCTTCGCTGATCCAAGCTACACTTGATACAACCCATAATCAATTCCTCGAAGCAGAACTTTCCCCAACTGCTGATCCTCAACACAACAATGGTCTTTGTAAAATTCAAAAACAACATTATTATCATTAACGAACTTGTGAACTGAAAGCAATTTTTAGTAATTCTTGGAACATACAACACATAATTCAACTTAAGATCATTATGCATCAAATAGAATAGCCAATGTATTTGATTTCCAAACCTGCCCCATTGTCGATCTTATCCTTGATAGTCTGAGCACACAAGCAATTTATTAGTAATATGATGGATAGCCCCTGAATCGGGGTACCAATTGTCATCTTCGAATACGAGTTGTTGGGGGGACTGTTGAGGTGCCTAATGATAAGCAAAGAGGTGAATCACTCTTCTATTAAATATAGTTAACTAGTTTATAACATTGCTTATCTGAATGACCACTTTGCTCACAAATCTGACACAATTTGTCTTTTCTTGTTGCTGGCCTGAGTTCCCTTGAGTACCACAGTTATTGAACTAGCCTCTATATCTTTATCTATTGAAAGCCACATCGATTGTTAAAACGACCTCCCCATGGTTGTTAAAAGACCCAGCACCTTTATTTTGATTCCCACGGGATTGACCAGCTGAAAAATTAGCTGTTGGACTAGATTCAGAACTATGATCCTCATGATCATTTAAGTGTGCCTATTGAGTTAACAGAAGGCCATGTAACTCGTTAAGGTTGATAGGTTCTTTTTGAGTCTCAAGGGAGGTTTTAAAGGCTTGGTATTCAAGCGGTAAACCTTTCAAAGCTTCATAACCATGATTTCTTCCTCTACTGGCTCAAAGGTGACAAACAACTGATGGGTGACGGACTTCGACTTTTAAAATATTCATCAACCGACTTATAGCCGTTCTTAATATCCTGCAACTAAGACTTCAGTTGCAAAATTATATCCAAGACCCAAACCAGCTTTCCAATGACTGACCTGATTGAGAGCCTTGGCTGACCCGATTGAGATATCAAACCATTCAATGATTTGGTTGTCTTAGGAGAAAGGTTTTACCAACAAAAGCTTTGGGTTTAAAATGGAAATGTGGTGGTTTAGAGAACCCGGCTTCACCAATCTTTTTAATGGTTGGTGGAATTCAGCTCCTTTGTTGGGTGATTGGAGCACACACAGAATCCTTGCAAAGCCAGGATTTATGAGAAAAAATCTCATTCAATGGAATAAATCCATTTGCCTTGCGAGATTTAAAGACCTAGATGATTGGGAAGCCTTTTTACTTTGTCTACAATCACTTAAAGAGGTATCCATGGATGTAGAGAAAACAACTAATCTGAAAAGTGAAAGACAAAATCTTGTGCACCTTATTGGTGAATGGCGAATTTGAGATTGCATGTAGTGGAAACAACAGGCCAAGGCCAATTGTCTAAAATCAGAAGAAAATAACTCTCACTATTTCCACCAATGCGCCTCTTCGAGAAGGAGGGTGAATGATGTTTCGTCTTTGATTATTCATGGAGTAAGGATAGAAGGATGAAACATCTTATCAAGTGTAACTGAATACTTCAAGGCTGGCTTTGCAAATGTAGTGGAGGCGGATTATGATATCTCTCACTTGGGTTTTAAATCCTTAAGCGTATTGAAAATGATGAGAATCTCGTCTCTTCTCTTTGGAGGAAATCAAAAAGGCTATTTGGTCTCTACCTAATGGTAAGGCACCGGTTATTGATGGGTTTCCGATTGAATTCTAAAAGCATATGTGAAATATTCTAAAAGAGGAATTGCTTTATATGATAATGGATTTTCATCTAAATGCGAGAATCCTGATGTCCATGGGCAAATCCTCATTAGTCCTTATCCCTAAAGAACCACATCCTGAGGACATAGGTCAGTTTAGACAATATCTTTGGTGGGCTCTCTATTCAAGCTTATCTAAAAAATATTGGCTTTAAGGATGGAATACATTATTGGATGGCTTATATCGGATTAACAAAGCGCACTTATTTCGGGACAACGATTACATGATTCATGTGACATTGCACCTGAGGTCATTCACTCCATCAAAATTCAAGGTACAAAATCCTTCATTTTAAAATTAACCTTGAAAAAGCTTTTAATATCTTGATTGGAGGTTCTAGTTGAGTTATTTGAGATGCATGGAGTTTAGTGACAAGTGGTTTCATTGGGTCGAAGGGTTGTTGTCAGTCACTTTCATTACGATATCCGTTAATGGTGAGAAGGGGAATTCTTTAAACCTAAACGAGGATTGAGACAAGGCGACCCACTTTTCCCTCTTCTCTTCATTATTGCTATGGAATCATTGTCGATCATGATTGCTAATGCAGAAAGAGGGGTTATTCAAGGGTTGTAAGGTGTCGGATTTGGTTCAAATCCCACACCTTCTCTTTGCGGATGACTTATTGATCTTTGGTGAAGCCACAAAGGCAAACATGTGAAACTTGTGGATTCTTCTTAAATGTTTTTTTAGAAATTTTGGGCCTTCGTGTAAACAAAGAAAAGACTCAAATTATGGTGGTTAATGACCCTAATGGAGACTCACAAAGCTTGGCTTCCTCTATTTTCAATTGTGAAGTGGGAGTCCTACCAATGAGATATTTGGGACTTCCCCTTCACTTGGGAATTTCTAGGGAGATTCATTAGTGTGGTGTCGGATTTGTGGAAAAATTCAATCTTGTACCTCCTGCTTTCTTTCTAGAGTCAGTAGAATTGGCTTAATCCGGTTCAACATTTCTTATTCTTCAATTCACTTCAAGTTTTCAAGATTCCTAAAAAGGTAGTGAAAAGACTCAACTCTCTCTTTCAAAAGTTCATTTGGCATGAGTCACGAGAAGGGAAAGCCAAGGCAGGTGTTTGTTGGGCAACCATATCTCAACCTCTTGATTGTGAGGGGTTAGGGATTCACAACTTAGAGAGATTTAACAAAGCTCACTTGGCGAAATGGCTATGAAAAAACAGTAGAAGGCAAGACTCCATTAGCCTCATTTTCATGGAAAAGTATGCTGTGAAGGGTTGGCCTTGGAACTGGATAGAACATAATAGGTGGCTTAAGGGCTCCAGTATTTGAAAAGGGTGGATTTCTATTTTGGATGCATTTAATGAAGCAGTTAGGGTGAATGTCGGTTGTGGCAGCCACACTTTATTTTTGCAAGAACCTTGGCATGAGAATCTCAAGCTAAGGGACATGTACCCTCTTGTTTATGATCTCGCTAGAGCCAAATATGACAAGGTATAGGAATTTTGGTCCTCCACCACAGAAACGTGGAAAATTGTGCTACAAAGAGATCCCTTGGAATCAGCTTTTCAACAATGGAGTGAACTCATGGACTCCTTAAGGGGACGCTCTCTTGCAAATGGGGAGGATTCAGTTTCTTGGCCTCTTTCCAATGATGAATTATTTTTCACCTTGTTTACGTATATTTTTCTTGGATCTCCGTCCACAAATTGACTCCTGAAGCATGCCTTGTGGGGTGCTCGATTGCCACCACAAGCTTCTCTCATGGGGATGGCTAATCCTACATGATGCGGTTAACATGGATGCTAAACTCAAGAGCCAAAGTTTCCTTCTCGCTAGCAGCTGTCCACTTTGCTTGAGGGTGGAAGAGTCTACAACTCACTTATTCTAGAATTGTGGCTTCTTTCGCACTTAGTTGCATCATGCTTGTAATGACATCTTTGACGATTTGGACTGCATGTCTTTTCCTAGAGAGGTTGTCATTGCACCTCATTTCAGTCCAAAGGGGAACCGCTGGACATTCTTGTGGCGCGCTTGGGTGTTGTTTGCTTGGCGTGCGATCTGGCTAGAGAGGAACCGACACATTTTTTTTCGAAAAAGCTGCTGATGTTGAAGGAACCTATTACCATTTGCGCTGGGAAATGGGTATCAGGATCAAGCTTAGATGACCTCATCTCCCCACGGATTGGGTCAGGGAGCATCGGGCTGTATTCTTTTGACTGTTACTGTTTCTTTCCATTTCTTTCTATCTGCTGTGTAATCGATTGGTTCTTTTAACTAGATGTATTTATGTTACTAGTCTTATTATTAATATATCTCTTCTTTCTTTCAAACAAATGACATCATTTTCATGCGGAAGACGCAGAACTTCGCATTGAAAACTCTATCTTTGGTCACTGCTGATTGGTGATTGATGGTGCTCTTGTAGTAGTCAACTTGTCATGTGAGAGAGAGAGAGAGAGAGAGAGAGAGAGAGAGAGAGGATGCATTAGCTGACATCGTTAAGAATGCCCCCCACATGGAAATTCCTAATAAAAAATGTTTCCATTAATAGGCCATGTTATTGCTCCTCAATTGCAATTGACTTGAGAATTGAAATCTCATATGCTATTCCATCCATTTTGCAAACTAGTTTTCTTTTCTTTTTCTTTTCTGAAGGAACCATTTTGCAAAGTAGTTTTCTATTAGCTTTTTTTAAGTGCAATTGGTTTCACTACAAGAAAAATGCGAAGTAGCGACGGATTTTTTTCGTCGCAACTTTGCGTCAGATTAGCAAGAGAAACTAATCTGTCACTAAGATTTGTAATATTGATGGATGTAGCGACCAAAAACCTTCCGTCGCTACGTAGCGACGGCCCGTTTTTGTCGCAGCACACGCGACGATTAGCGACGGATTGGACGATGAAAGATTTTCTGTCGCTACTTAGCGACGACGTCAGCGACGGATATATTCCGTCGCTAACGGCTCCTGTAAATTTATGATGGCTTGGCGACATAATAATTCTGTTGCCAATGCCGTCGCTAATTTTCGTGTAAATCCCTAACTAGAGCCCTTTTCTTGTTTCCTCTCTCTCGCCCTCCTGACGCCACCCTCCGCCGCTCGACGCATTCCTCCACCGCCCGGCGCACTCCCGGGCCCGCCGCCTTCCTCCGCCACCCGGCGCACTCCCCGGCCCGTCACCCTGTCGCCCCTCGTTCCGCCGCCGCCCGACGCACTCCCCGGCCCGTCGCCCCTCGTTCCCCACCGACTGACGCACTCCCCGGTCTGCCGCCCATCTTTCCCCGTTCCGCCGCCCGTCGCACCCTGCCAGCCGCAGGTAAAGTGTTCTTTTTTTCAGCAGGGGGGGGCACCTGCCCCTTCTATTTTTTCTGGCAGGGGGTCGCCCACTGCCGCATTCTATTTTTTTCGGCAAGGGGTCGCCCCCTGCCGCGCTTTATTTTTATGGGCAGGGGGCCGCCCCCTGCCGCGTTCGTTCTATTTTTTTCGGCAGGGGGTCGTCCCCTGCCGCATTTGGTTTTTTCGGCAGAGGGGGGCGACCCCCTGCTGCGTTCTATTTTTTCTGACAGGGGGTCGCCCCCTGCCGCATTTTGTTTTTTTCGGCAGGGGGTCAACCCTCTTGCCTCGTTTGTTTTTTCCGGCAAGGGGGCGACCCCTGCCGCATTTTGTTTTTTCCGGCAGGGGGTGTGGACCCCCTGCCTCGTTGTTTTATTCAGACAGGGGGTCGCCCCTTGCTTTTCCGGCAGGGGGTCGCCCTACTGCCACTTTTTTTTTTCGGCAAGGGGGTTACCCCCTGCCTCTTTTTTTTCGGCAGAGGGGTGACCCCTGCCTCGTTTGTTTTTTTCAGTAGGGGTCGCTCTCATGCCTCATTTTTTTATTCGGTAGGGGGACACCCTCCTGCCATTTTTTTATTCGGTCAGAGGGTTGCCCCCCAACCCCCTGCTTGTCTGGCAGGAGGGCGACCTTGCCTCGGTTTTTTTTTTTCGACAAGTGGTGACTTCATTTTAACACAGTGTCTCTTGCAAATTTCTCAACGGAACCCGCTTGTGCCCTGCTGTGAACACCCCAAATTTTCCAAAAAATCCAAAAAATTCTCTTTTTGCCCCTGGGTCCATCTTCTGAATAATCGAGTCAATTTTTATCCAAAATTCTATTCATTTCTTGGATTCGCTGGAATCCAAACTCAATTTTCATTTCTGACCCAAGTTATGATCCAAATCGGATATCCGAATCCAATTCTAATTCTGGACCTCTCATTCTTCAAAAAAATCAATTTCTTCATATTTTCTCAGAGGTTTTTCTCAATTCAGGGTCCGATCTCAATTTGAGATCTGAATTCTAAATGTTTTATCAAAATCCTCAGACCCACATCCATTTCTGAAACTCGATTCCCAAATAAAACCTACTTTTTGTCAAAAACCTCATTTTGAAAATTCTAATATCTCAAAATAAAAAGTTTTGCAAAAATACTTCAAATACCTTGTCTTTCAAAAAATTCTCATGTTTTCCTTACGCTTTCAGAGTTTTTCTTTCAAAAACTCAGAATTTTATTTTTTTAGTTTTTTTTAAGATCCCTTTTTAACCAAAAACCCTTTTTGCTAAAAACCTCTTTTTTCTTTTGAGAAAACTTTTAAGAGCCTTTTATTGAAAATTTTGAAAAACTCGGAGGTTCTCTTTTGAAAGATCCCAACGGACTTCCGTTGCGAGAGAAGTCGCCGGGGCCTCTCTCTCTTTGCTTCATCTCTCACGATCGCCCATCAACGATGGGTCGATCCTCCCCTCTCTCTCCCGTTCATCTCCAACTGAACGATCTTTCCAGATTCTTCTTCTCGGTTTATTTAAACAAACCACCCAGGTCCCTTTTCTTTCATCGTCTTCTACCCCTCCATGTGCACTCTTCATGCTTCATCTGAATCCGTCTTCACCCCTCCCCATTCACGGTCTCTTCCCCTCTTCTTCTTGTCTTCCCCAATTAGCAGAAAGGATCGATTCCCCCCTGCGAAGCTACAGGTAAGTGACCATTTTGTTGTTTTTCTTCTGAAGCTTTTTCCCCGTTTTCCTTCTTCCCCTTCTTGATCTGCTGTATTCCTCTATTTACAGTATTACTCCATTTTAAGTTTTATTCTTCTTCGTTGTCATTTTTTTTTTATATTGAGGCACGAATGGTAGGGTCGACCTGCATATAGCAGGATCGACCCACCTGTTGTTGCTACATCAATGGAGTAATCCGACATTTCTTTTTCTTTTCTCTTTCTTCATTTACTTCTTGTCCGCGTATTGATCTCTTTCATGATTTTCTTATTTTCGTTTGGGTGTCCCTTTTGATTTTACTACCAGTTAGTATCTGGGTCTCCGATCAACATTATCACTTCCCTTCTCCCCAATATCCACTGATTGCTAATTTATGCCTTAATGTTTTGTAAATTTGTCATGGCTTACATTCGTTATGTCATTACCTTCTGGGAACCCAATGACTCAATCGCACCATGTAAATATTTTGGTGGGGTACATCGGAGTTCTGGGATTCCCAACATCATTGATGGCATCAGATGTTAAGGATCCATTGCAGCAGTTGATGGGGTAAACCTCTGCGATTGCCTATATATTTCTAATCCGTGATATCTTGCTACGGTATCACCGATTCACTGGGATATTCCAATCCCATTTGCATCCCCCATATATGCATCTCCTACAAAGGCGCTGGATGGACCTCCAACAATGAGAACCTCATTGACAGAAGAGAGATTCATAACCCAGTTCAGTAAGTCGATGGTATATCTTGCAGAAACTCCCACGGGATGAAGAAAGGTGAGTCATCCAAATTTTGTTGTCAATTTATTCTTCGTTTTAATCTCTTTGTTTATCATGTTGTTTTTCTGCATCACTATGTCCATCCTTCATAACAGTATATAAGCCTTCTGTGATTTTCTTTCATTAAGTGTTAATACTTTAACATCTCGGCATCTTGTGTTTTGTTACATTCTGTTATGTGTTTTATGAATAGTGACGTCCTTTAAGCTCCACGCCATATTGCATTTGGTTTATCCTGTTGAATTTGGTCGTTCGAATCACTTCATTTTGAATCATTTGTTTGATATAAACTGGTAAGATCACCTAATATCCTCCCTTCATTAGCACTGTGTTTTTAAATCAGAATCTCTGGTTTTATTGGATGGTGGAGAAGATTTATGTCTGTATGCATTTGATCATCTCATGCATCTTGGTATTTTTCATATTTCGTCTTAGTGCATTCAATTACATCATCAGTTCATTTGCATATATCATGTATCATGTTATTTTCACTTTTGGCATTCTCAGTTGTAATTGTGCATCTGGGTAATTTAGTCTTCTGTACTAAGGTATTGCATTGTAAATCTGCAAATTACTTACATTCTTTCGCCTGTTTCTCATCTTCCCTGCATCCAATGACTAAAGCTATCGATCTCTGGTAAGTGATTGTGAACTGGTTCACGATGCAAAGTAATGGGATTGGTTGAGTATGACGATAATCAGAAAATCTCCACTAGGGACAATCAACTCGTGTGTTTTAAGATTTATTTCATAGCATCAGTGGTGATTCTCTGTTCGTGCATTCAAACCCCACCTATGGTAGTTGCCATTCTATCATCAGCACCATTTCCCTGAAGCACCCCCATCATAACTGCTTAACCCCCATTACATTATGTGAAGATATTTAGTCATCAAAACCCCATTTCTGCAACAAGGCCACTGTATTCAATTTTGTTTCCAGATCATGGCGTTGGAAAGCATGAAGTTATACTTCCCCTGTTTTCTAGTTTTGGCCATGGAGATTATCTGACAACTTAAGTGTTGATTTTGCTTTAGAAAATATGTGATTAATCCCACCTTGAGACCCAGTGGTTTCAAACTCTTGGTTCCAAAGAGAGTCTGTTTAGGATAGTTATCGATCCTCACAACCACTTTTGGCATCTGCTGGAACCATCTCTCAGGTATGTTCAGTGCTCCCCGATGGATTCCTTCTTTAAGTTATTTTAGTATTTGGATTATCATGTTCCATTCTTTTAAATTCAGTAATTTATCCTTACAAATGACTCCATCATATAGTTGCTCTGGTTGCTTTGGAAGCAATACATGTTATGATCCATTTCATGAAAACACAACTTTAATTGTTGACGTTTGGGAGGAATTGAAGGCCTTGGACTGGGACAGATACAAGGTGTTGACCATATATACCCTTACTACCTATATTGATGTAGTTTCTATTAACCCATCTCATCATAACACCTCTATCCCTTCCCTCATGCTCCAACACATGCACTGTCCCAATATCTCCTTGTATATCCTGCAAATATCACTGCACTGTCACTTTAACTTCCAGTTTCCTGTTTACTGTGCTTGTCCAGAAAATTTCTAGTTAATGTGGAGTTAGAAAAGAGGTTTTGTGTTTCATATCGTTGTGACCAAACATTTTATAGCAGGGTTTTTCTCTCCAGAATTGCAGACAATTGGGGCATATCATTAATAATCTTCATGTAGTATCATTTGCCGTTGCATTTATATGTCCATTTGCTGCATCCATATACTACTGTGTATTTCCACCACATCTACGTCACACTTTATCTGCAACATCACTCTCACATTTGTTATAACACATCTCCATCTACGCCATCTCTCACACTCCACTTATGCACTAGTCCTTCATATACCTACAACAAGTGCTTAGGCAGTGTTGTGGTTGCATGTCCGATACCTACAACATTGTTCAAACATTGTTGTGGTCTCATTTTGATCAACTACGGCAGTATTGAATACTGATGTAGCCGACTACATCCCCAACACACACCAGCCGACTACGTCCCCAACACACACCACCTAATGCCTATTTCTTTGTGCACATTTACTTCTTCTCCACTACCACTGTATCTCTCATCATCCCTGCACTATTCCAGCACACAGTACAACATGCTGCACTTTCACTCTTATGTTATGTCTACACATGCTATTCACTAGCCATTTCACCTGTTTCATATGACATATTTGTTGCACCACCCTGCACTTTCATAATACCACCACACAACATTACCTATTAGTTACTATTGCCCTCTTTTGCATTAGTATGCACTGGCATTTATCTCCCAACATCTGCATATCATTCTCTTTTGTATAAAATTTCTGTATACCCCATGAAAGTCGTGTACCCTTCATCCAATGTTTTCTTCAAATGCCTTTCTCTCACATAGGACATTTAGGTATCTCTTCTAACTAGTAATATCGCATGTAAATCTCATTAGCTGAGATAAGCATCACATTCTCATTCAGTTGAAGGTGTTTTTAGATGTATTTCTCATTCAATATAAATATAGTATTCAGCCTTCTTGCTTCATACTCCACGTTTTATAATGCTGCCCTATACTGATTCAATATTTTTTTGCAGAAAATACGTGGAAATTGCTACTTTCCTCCTTAGAATTAGAAACTCTTATAATTTTAAATTCAATATTGTAATAGCTAGATATCAATGAGAGTTTCATATTTCTAGCATTATAATAGAATGCATGAGCATTGTAAATATCATAAATTGCTTGTTTCATCTCATTTTACCTTGTATTTCAAAATTCCACGGATGGAAACACGAATGGCACGTGCACCATTCTAATAAAAGGTGATTAAGTCCTAAGTTGACGATTTGCATCAATGGCCATAGTCAGGGTGTGAACAAGACTTAGAATTTTCATCTTTTATGGAATAACATTGGATCCACACTAGGTCTCTTTTCAAAAATCATCATATTTCTAAATATTTTTCTCCTTTATCAGAGTTTAACTTAAAATTAACTCAAAATGTATATCAATGGCTATAGTCAGGATATATTGAGAGTTAATTTCATTTTAAACTCTATAAAGGCACCAAAAATATGTTTTATTCTTCACTTGAATTTAAATATGATTACTATATAATACATTCAATGACCATAGTCAGGGATGTATTATATCTTCAATCTTATTTCAATTCATTTAAAGAATGAAATATACTTTTCAAATATTCAATTTTCAAAATTCCTTAATTCATTCATCATTTAGGATAGAATTGCACCATTCTTTTTCAAAATCCAAGTAATTTTGAGACAATTCTTCAAGTATCTTCTTCAATTCTTATTCATAAATTCAAATTCATTTTCATATTCCCAAATCTGTTTTACTTTAAAATTAAAGATTCAAACTACAATTTCAAAGTCCAATTTGACTTTGAAATTTCAAATTCATTTCTATATTCAAAAATTCAAATTCCAATCCAAAGTCTGATTTCAAAGTTGAATTTAACTATGAAAATTAGAATTCATTTCCATTTTCAGGATTTAATTTCAAAATTAAATTAGCATCAAAATTCAAAGTTTGGAATTTCCAGATTCATCTCCTGATTTCAAAATTCAAGCTTTAAATCAAGTTCATCCTTTATTTTTTTCATTTGAGTCTTGATTCTCAAATTCAAAATCAAAGTTTTGAGATTGATTTTGAATCTCAAAATTCAATTTTTCCTAAGTTTTAAATTAAATCTGGGTTTTCAAAACCCAAGATCCATCTTCAAGAGTCCCATTTTGGACTTTCAAAATCCAAATTCTAAAATTAAAGCCTAACTCCATTTTTGGATTCCAGACTTCGAATCCAATTACATTTAGGATTCAGAATTCAACTTAGTTTTGGATTCTAGACTTCGGATCCAAATTCCATTTAGGATTCTAGATTTCATATTCGACTCCATCTTGGATTCTAGACTTCAGACCCAACTCCATCTAGAACTCTAGATTTTAGATCCAATTCTACTTTTCAAATCCCATCTGGATTCCTCAAATCCAATCCCATTTTTTATTTTCTATCTGGATTCCTCAAATCCAATCCCATTTTCGATTTCCATTTTCGATTTCTCGAATCCAACTCAAAATCCAATGCCATCTTGAAGGCCCGATTTCAAATTCAATTTCATTCTCAAGATCCTTTTAGATTTCTAAAGTCTAATTCCATTCCTAAATTCCATATGGATTTCCAATCCAATTTCAAAATCAGATTCAAAATTCAAATCTAAAGTCCATTTTTACTTTAAACACTTCATTTTTTCTATCTCAGCTTCAAATCTCCCTTTCTCTTCATTCTTTTCAATTCAAGATTTATTTTTCCAACTCTGATTATTTCAAGACTTAGAACTTCAAATATCTTTTCAGATCCATCTCATAGTTCTAAGTTAGATTCAATTTTCAAAAATCATTTCTTCTCTCCATTATTACACTTATTTCAGAGTCACTTGGAAAATCTTAAATTTCCAAATTCTTCTCAAAAGAGCATACATCTTTTGCATTTACACAAGCATGATTCTTTGTGCATTCTTAGACTTAAAATAAATTCTTAGACAATATTAAGGCAAAGAAAAAAGGCATAAATTCGATCCTTGGTTCGATTACTCCTGATAAAGGCGCCAGGAATGGTCGAACCTCATACCGACGAGTGAGCCCCGTCTCCCAATTTTCCCGCAAGCATTTCAAAATGGAGGCGAGTAATATTTCAAAATCTTTTTAAAAATTTAGGTCAAATATGACCTTCGCAAAAGAATTCCTTTCTCTCTTCTTTTATTTTCTCTTCTCTCTTCTTTTCTGTCTTTTATTTCCTTTTCAAAAAGGGAAATAGAGGTTAGAAAGGAAAAAGAGAAGAAAGAGAGAGAAACCAAGAGGAAAATTTTTGCGATGATCACATCCGCCACCCGTGGTAAGTAAGTGACAAAAACAATGCAAATCGAGTAAATACCCATAGTGAGTAAGTGATGCAAGCACATCACATGTTATTTAATTTATTGGATGCAACACTTTACTGTTCACACACTCACTTAGTTGTTGATATCTAGGATTGCTTTGTTGGAGTTTGGAGATCATGTTGAGCATGATTTTAATGTACGAGAATAGAAGTGTTCTTATTTTTGGAGTATGGATTCCATGCTAGGCATGATAGTAGTTAGCGAGATATTGAAGTGTGTTTGCTGCAAGTACATGTTTGACATTTTTTTGATATGAATGATTTTCATGCATTGTAAGGTTTGATGTGATTGTATCCATGCTTGCATGTAATTACTTTCAATTTAATTATGACTTCTATGTGAAATTGTATAATGAAAGTATGCTTCAAATTAATGTATCGTGTTATGAATAATTTGCACATGAAAATATTAAGTTATCAATGTATGCATCATAATTCTTATGATTGTATGACATCATATATTGCATGATAAATTTGATATTTTCTTCATCATAGCATTCTAATGGTTCTCTTTTAACTGGTTAGGATACATTTCGTAACATCATACGACAAAATGACTGCAAACCGTCAATGAATGTACCATAGGATAGTTGACAATGAGTTATAGCATGAATATATGGATGGTGTTGAAAGTTTTATTGAATTTGCAACTGCAAGTGTCAGTACAGTGGATCCCACAGGTCGGATTAGGTGTCCCTGCATGATTTGTAAAGAATAATCGATTTGTAGAACCTCATGGCGTTAGACATCACCTATACAAGAAGGGTTTTGTGAGTGATTATCGGAATTGGACGTTTCATGGAGAAGAATTTAGAAACAATTTTGATGCACGGGTGAATGTGGTGCACGATAATCCATATATGGATTTGATATTTGATCCCGCAGGAACAGAACTCGGTTCTGCTATGGGTCCTAGTGATGTAAGAACTGCAGTAGATGAAGAATCACCAAACGATGCAGCTAGTAGATTTTATGATTTACTTAGAGATGCTGATGAGCCACTTTGGAACGGTTGCAAGAGTCACACTATCTTGTCTGCAGTTCTTCAACTAATGAATTTGAAGTCCGAGTATAATTTGAGTCAATCATGTTTTGACTGTTTGTGCATGATTGTGAAGAGTATGTTGCCCAAAGATGAGAAATTGCCATAAAATTTCTATCGTGCAAAAGTTATGGTCAACGCTCTAGGTATGGGGTATAAAAAGATATATGTTTATCCAAATAACTGCATGTTGTATTTTAAGGATCAGGAAAACAACATATCATGCCCGTCATGTGGGCATCCTCGGTTCAAATCAAAGACAAGAGGCAATGGTAGCACGAGATAAAAAAAAGTTGCATACAAGTCGCTCCGCTACTTTTCTATTACTCCTAGATTGCAACGATTGTATATGTCTTTAAGGACAGCTAAACACATGATATGGCATGCAAATAAAGTTCGACATGATGAAGACAAGATCACGCATCCTGTTGACGCCGAAGCTTGGAAGCACTTTGATCGTACTCATTAGAACTTCGCAATGGAAGTGAGAAATGTTAGACTCGGTCTATGTACAGATGAATTTAATCCATTTGGAGGTAGATCAACTTCATACTCATGTTGGCCAGTATTTGTAACTCCATACAACCTTCTACCAAACTTGTGTATGAAGCGTCCAAAGCTTTTCTTGTCTCTATTGATTCCTGGTCCGACCTCACATGGCCAAAATCTTGATGTATATTTAAGGCCATTGATTGATGAACTAAAAGTACTGTGGGATGACGGTGTTACCACGTATGATGCCCACAAAAAGCAAAATTTCAATATAAAGGTCGTTGTTCTATGGACAATCAGTGACTTCCCTGCATATGATATGTTATCTGGTTGGAGCACACATGGGAGGTTGGCATGTCCATACTGCCTGGAGGATACAAAAACTTTTAGATTAACACATGGAAGGAAGCCTTGCTGGTTTGAGTGTCATCGTCGATTTTTACCCAGCGATCATCCGTTACGACGATAAAGGAATGTGTTTCGAGCAGGCACAACTGAAATGGAAGGTCCACCCACAAGATTGTCTGGCATAGAGATTTTAAGAAGATTGCGATACTTTCCAAATGTATTAACAGATGCCCGTAGTCCGACGCCCTTCCTTGGATTTGGGAAGAATCACAATTAGACAAAGAAATCTATTTTTTGGGAACTACTATATTGGTCGACCCTATTGATACGACATAATTTGGATGTGATGCATGTGGAGAAAAATGTGTTTGATAATGTGTTCAATACAGTAAAGAATGTTAAAGGAAAAACAAAGGATAATCTGAAGGCCCGTATGGATTTAAAAGTAATATGTAAAAGACCAGAATTGGAACTCAAAGAGTATAAAGGCAAAGTACTGAAACCAAAGGCAAGGTATGTGCTTGGACCTGATCAAATAAAGCAGGTATGTCAATGGTTGAGGCAGTTGAGATTTCCATATGGATATGTCTCTAACATTGCTCGTGCTGTGAAGATTGACGATGGACAATTATATGGGTTGAAGAGCCATGATTGTCATATCTTTATGCAACGATTGATACCCCTAGCATTTCATGATATGTTAGACAAACCTATATGGGGGGTATTGTCTGAGTTGATTGGATTTTTTAGAACATTGTGTGCATCAGAAGTCGCAGTATCTGATGTAAAGAATCTCAAGGACTCTGTCATCACTACGGTTTGTCTGCTAGAAAAGATTTTTTCACCAGCATTTTTCGATGTTATGGAACATTTGATCATACATTTTCCATATGAACTAAGGGTTGGTGGTCCTGTGTAATATCGGTGGATGTACCCATTTGAAAGGTATATGTTTTCTTATATTTGTCTCTTCAATGATAGATATTTTAAATTTGAAATGTATATTTTTTACAGATGCATGTTTGACCTAAAAAAAAAGGTTCGTAATAAAGCAAGAGTAGAAGGCTCTATTTGTGAGGCGTACACTTTAGAAGATATTTCAAATTTCTCATCTATGTACTTTGAACCTCACATTCCAACACATTACACATGTCCGCCTCGTAACGATGATGGAGAACAAGTAACTGTAGCTGACAAACTGTCGATATTTCAACCACTTGGGCATGCATTTGGTAGTTGCCGATCAAGACTCTTGACAGATCGAGAGCAAGACGCAACACACATCTATATTCTTTTTAATTGCTCAGCGATCGACCCATACATCAAGTAAATATATATAGACACAACACAATTCTAAATCCTTTTATGTGCTATACGTGCATACATGGTTTAGTAATATAAGTATTTGTAGTTTGCAGACGATTTGATATGGAGTTTCGAAGAGAAGTTTCACATCTCATTGATGCAGAAGTACAAAAAGAACGTGAAACTAAGTTTGTAGAGTGGTTGAAAGAGTTGGTAAGGACGCTCACATAAATTGTGTACTTGTAAACAACACTAAGTTACTTAATTGGTCGTGATCACAATCATTGTTTATGTTTGTGTGTAGGTCCGTCATGGTGATGTTAAAGATCAAGGAATATGTGATTTACAAAATGGTCCAACTAAAGTTGTGCAATGTTACAACGGGTACATCATAAATGGTTATAGATTTCATACAAAAGACTACGGTATAAACAAATCAACGATGAATAGTGGTGTGTGTGTCAAGGGTAGCAGCTACGGTGAAAATAAACATGATTACTACGGTGTTATAGAGGAAATAATGGAGTTGACTTACTTAGACATAAATAATAGGGTAACTTTATTCAAGTGTCATTGGTTTGATCCAACTGCAACAAGAGTCGACAAAGCCTCAGGCATTGTGGAAGTGAATCATAAATCAAGGTTTGAAACATATGAACCATTCATATTAGCCTTGCAAGCTCAACAAGTTTTTTATACTTCATATCCGAGTACAAAAAAGTCAGATAGAAATGAATGGTGGGCAGTTTGCAAGGTGAAGTCCAAACTATACCCTGAGTATGATCAGTTACAAAAAGACAAGTTAACTGAAGAGAGTGATTACTATCAATTAGATGATATCTATGACTTCTCTAATGGTCACGATGTTGCGCATGATATGCATGTCATATCACCATTGGTCGATGAAACATTCATAGAAGAATGTGATCCAAATGATATACCAAGTGGATGGGCAAACAATGAAGAAGAAGATCATGAAGAAGATGAAGAAGAAGAATAATATGAAAGTCAAACAAGTGATGAGAAAGAATTCTCGAGCTAGTGAGCAAAATCTTGTAATGCAAACCTCTATTTGAATGTATTACAATATTTTTAATGTATTGCAATACTTGATGTGAATGATTTGAATGTATAGAAATGTATTGCAATGATTTGAATGTATTGAATGTATTATTGCAATACTTGACGTGAATGATTTGAATGTATTGAATGTATTATTGCAATACTTGATGTGAATGTATTGAATGTATTATAGCAATACTTGATGTGAATGATTTGAATGTTTTGAATGTATTATTGCAATACTTGATGTGAATGATTTGAATATGTAGAAATGTATTGCAATGATTTGAATGTTTTGAATGTATTATTGCAATACTTGATGTGAACGATTTGAATGTATAGAAATGTATTGCAATGATTTGAATGTTTTGAATGTATTATTGCAATACTTGATGTGAATGATTTGAATGTATTATTGCAATACTTGATGTGAATGATTTGAATGTTTTGAATGTATAGAAATATATTGCAATGATTTGAATGTATTATTGTAATACTTGATTTGAATGATTTAAAGGTTTTGAATGTATTATTGCAATACATGATGTGAATGATTTGAATATATTATTGCAATACTTGATGTGAATAATTTGAATGATTTGAATATATTGCAATACTTCATTTGAATTATTTGAATGTACTAAAATACTTGATGTGAATGATTTGAAACAATTTGAATGTATATTCTAACAATTTTTATTTGTTAGAATATGGTTCGTGGAGGTTACAGTGGTCGTTCATCTAGTGGTACTCAGTCTCAGCCTTCATCTTCATGGGCTCCTTTGATAGGTATATCATTTAACTAATTGGATACTTGATTAGTTGAAATGTGCATTCTGAGAATTTCTAACGTATATTTTTACAGATGATGTTTCGCTTGTACATGACCCACCTACACCAGTTGATCATATAAGTCAGGAGCCAACACAGGATGCAGGGTCTTCTCAGTCTGGCACAAGAAGACTCATTCGAATAGTGTATATCGATAATCGACCGTAAGTATTTCGTTTTCACTTATTGCATATCTTATAAATATTGTATAATGATATTTACTGTGTACCAATTCATGTGAAGCACGAGGTTTGAGCCACAAGAAGTAGTACGCGATATTAGGAATTCACTACTTCAACATCTACCAGGACCAGTCGCTCAATGGAAAGAATATCCAAATGAGGTGATAGACAAATTGTGGTCCTCATTCACGGTATACAGTTGTTTGTCATAATTAATGTGTTTCATATTTAATTTTTTGTTATAGTCATGTCTACTAACTTTCTGAAAATATATATAGGCTTCGAATTGGTTCGTGACTACGATGGAGGAACATGATGCAAGGAAGGTGTGACAGAAGGTGGTTGCCAATTGATTTGCAGACATGCTGCATAATATGAAGACTGCAGCCAAAAAAGCATTTGGCGGAATAGATGATCTACTACAGTGGAAGGGCCGTGGCCCTATTACTATCAGGAGAGATTAGTGAGAGGGAATGTGCGAAAAGTGGGCGGGGAATGCATTTCAAAACCGCTCAGTGAAGGCTGCACAAAATCGAGCGAAAATGCCCGAAGCCCATCTACAGACAGGTGGATCTAGGACTTTTGGGAGCCACCAGAAGAAAATGGTAACTCATCAATATATATATATATATATATATATATATATATATATATATATATATATATATATATATATATATGTATATATTGTCAGTTTTATAAGTATTGTTGCAAACCTGTTAACTAAATTTTTTATCATTTCACTTTGCAGGAAGCAGAAAAAGGAGGTATTGTGCCATACCAGGATGTGTTTGTTGAAACACATAAACGTAAAACCACGGGAGAGTTCGTATCAGAGAAAGCGAGAGCAATAGCAATATGTATTTATTTTATTAATAAACATTATAATAGATAAGTTACTATGAATTACATTATCACAAATATTGTAATTCTTAATTATTAATTCATATTCTAATCATTACATTGTAGGAGTCATACGAACAACAAATGGTACAACGATATGGCAATGACTCCACTCAACATCCGCCTATTGATCCTGCAACATGGGTGACTGCAACCGGTGAACCCAAAAAGGGTCGTGTGTTCGGGTTTGGGAGTAACATGAACACCACACCAGTCGTTGCCTTCTGCAGCCTGGGCCCACAGAGTTCTCCCGCCAGCATCAACTCTCAACGTCCTAATGACCCTGCTATGTCTTGGGATGGTGTCTGTCAGCGTCTTGAGGACAAAATGCAGTATTTTTTAAATGACGTCATTCTCAACATTGTCCGTAATGAGTTGTGCAACTTTTTTTAGGACAGAGGAACTTCGTCTGCATTCAACATGAGCTCCGGTGCTCGATAGGTATACAGTTTTTTTACTGCCTTAGAACACATATGAGCATGATAGAATCACATATAAAGTTTTTTTTTACTGCTTTATAACACATATGAGCATGATAGAATCATGTATAAAGTTATTTTACTGCCTTAGAACACATATTAGCATGATAGAATCACATATAAAGTTTTTTTACTGCCTTAGAACACATATGAGCATGATAGAATCATGTATGAAGTTTTTTTACCGCCTTAGAACACATATGAGCATGATAGAATCACATATAAAGTTTTTTTATTGCTTTATAATACATATGAGCATGATAGAATCACGTATAAAATTTTTTTATTGCTTTATAACACATATGAGCATGATAGAATCACGTATAAAGTTTTTTTACTGCCTTAGAACACATATGAGCATAATAGAATCACATATAAAGTTTTTTACTACCTTAGAACACATATGAGCATGATAGAATCACATATAAAGTTTTTTTACTACATAACACATATAAGCATAATAGAATCACATGTACAGTTTTTTTACTGCCTTAGAGCACATATGAGCATAGTAGAATCACACATACAACGTTTTTACTGCCTTAGAGTACATATGAGCATGATAAAATCACATATACAGTTTTTTGACTGCCTTAGAACACATATGAGCATGGTAGAATCACATATACAATTTTTTTACTGCCTTAGAGCACATATGAGCATAATAGAATCACATATATAGTTTTTTACTGCCTTAGAGTACATATGAGCATGATAAAATCACATATACAGTTTTTTGCTTGCCTTAGAACACATATGAGCATGGTAGAATCACATATACAGTTTTTTTACTATCTTAGAACACATATAAGCATGATAGAATCACATATGAAGTTTTTTTACTACTTTATAACACATATGAGCATGATAGAATCATGTATAAAGTTTTTTTACTGACTTAGAACACATATGCGCATGATAGAATCACATATAGAGTAGGTTATATTTTAGTATATTTTGTTTATCAATACTGATATTTCTTTCCTCGTGTAGGTTGTTGGCGATAATCAGCATAGTGGAGCTGAAGGGACAGATCGAGACACTGAACAAGGGGGTACACACAAAATCTTGGCGATGATTAGATTTATGTGTTGAATTTGTTCTACCATCTTTTTGTTTAAAAAATGTAAATGTTAAATTGTAAATAATTAGAACTTGCGAATTCTATGGTGGATCGATTAATTGTTTCTGTTTCCTTTTATATGTATTTTGATGTGTACTTTGTTTTTTATTCACAAAAAATAAAAATTATACAAGAAATATAAATTGTATCACGAGAAATTTTTTCTCGATATTTAATTTTCAAATATTTTTTTAAATTTTTTTTCTTTTTTTGCGACAGATATATCTGTCGCTAATTTCTATGGGCGTTGAATTTAGCGATGGATTAGCGACGGCTATAAATCCGTCACCAAATCGAAGTCGTCGTTAGTGACGACGGACTTGCGACGAATTTTGTCATTCGTTATTCCATCGCAATTTAGCGATGGAACTGACGATAAATACAATCTGTCGCTACTTAGCGACGGAATGGGCGACAGATATATGTTGTCGCTTATTAGCGGCGAAAATTTTGCGATGAAAGATATCCGTCGCTAATCCGTCTCAAAAGTGGTTAGCGTGGGATTAGCGTTGGATTTAGGTAGTCGCTGTTCCATCCATTTTGCAAAGTAGTTTTCTTTTCTGTTTCGTTTCTGAAGGAACCATTTTGCAAAGTAGTTTTCTATTAGCTTCTTTTAAGTGCAATTGGTTTCGATGCATAACCACATGTCATAGATATCCTTTGAGCACATGTAACTCAAGAGCCAAATACCCATGGTTGATACTATCGTCTCCAAAGTTATGAACACGGTTGTCCAACAAGAATTGACAGAGTCAACTCTGAAGCATGAATTGGTAAAGATGTTGCGTATGTTCTCAAGGATTCAAGCAGTCCTGGAAGATGCAGAGAGGAGGCTGACAGAAATAGCTGTAAGAGTGGCTGATAAAGCGCAAGGATGTGGCCTATGACGTCAATGACACAATTGATGGGACCATTCTCAAGAGTCATATTATTGGCATTTTTTGCTCCCTTGAAGCGTGTCCCTTACGGCATGTTTGGAAGAGAAAAACTCCCGTTGGAAAAGAAAGTTTTGCCTATGAGAGTTTTTGATATGAAAAGTTTTCCAAAAGAAAGTTTTTCGTTTGTTTGGGTAGCATAAGAAAAAAAAGTGAAAAAATATGAAAAAATGAGAGAAAGAGGAGGAGGATGGTGATGGTAGTGGGTGGTGGTGTTGCCCTGAGAGTCGCACTAAAGATTGCTCCTAATGACATGACTCTTGAAAAAAAAAGCTTGTAAGTTGCAGTCCAATAAAACTTTAAATTATAAATAAGCACTAACTAATTTCTATTTTACATAACATCTGATTAGGATATTCACCTAAAAGGGAATCTGAAGGTTGTTTAATTGGCTTGGGAAGTTGCAAATATTGTTAGATTTGGATTGAAATTAGGAAAACAAATATCATTTCCCAATTGTTAGTAAGACAAGTCAATGTCGTACATATTGAGTGGTGGACAGGGAAAAGAATACATGCAAGGTCAAACCCAAGGGATCGACCATCCCCACATGATGACCAAAACCACTTGTTCCAAGAAAAAAATAAAAAATTTCAATGTAATGAAGACCAGGTCCAAGCCGACAGCATAATTGGGATAAGAGTTATGATGATGATAATGATGTTCAGGTCAGTGCCACCCAATCAACCAGAAGACTGTTAGTCCTCATACTTTTCAATGGCAAACAAAAATCAATAAACAGGCAAGGTGGTGAGCAAGATCCAGTAAGAGCCAGCTGTCTCTGCCATTCATCTTATAACTCTCATGAGAGTTGTGTTTGGGTGGTTGGGGGCTCTACTGCTAGTTGGAGTGGAGTGGGTTGTGCCCCCATATTCCATAAATTGAAAGATAGGAAGGTAATTTATAGACTTGCAAGAATACATTCTTACCTATCTCTAGATATAAATGCATGTTAATTACGTTAATTACTACGTTATTTTTTTTTTCAAAAAATTACGTAGATGGCCCTCATTTTTATTGAAAATACCATTGCTAACAGCAAACTAGAAAATGTGACCAATTTACGGTCTACTCGACACTTTTGCCTTTTATCGCATAAAAATTTATGCGTCTGCAGGTGATAACTTACATGATGCGTGATTTTTTTCAGGCAACAACTTACATGGTGCCTGATTTTTTAAGGCGACATTTAAATGGTGCCTGATTTTTTCATTTGTTATCTTTGTAGGTTCCAATCTCTTCAGTCAAAAAAAGTTTTTTATTTTATTATTATGTTTTTTTGTACATCTAACCCTCAAGAACTTACCTTCATTAGTAGCCAATAATTTTCCACATATATATATATATATATATATATATATATATATATATATATATATATGAGCCTCTCCAATGGAAATTTTTTGGTGTTTATTCAAAATTCGGACCACACGATTGCTTTACTATAAATCGACCCTTGGATAGAAAAAAAGGTATTTGGAGATTCAAAAATTTATGAAAATTGTACGCCGTTGATTTTGAAACTTATAAAAACCTATCCATTCATCGGAATCAAATGCTCCAAGAACTAATTCCTATAAAAACAAGCATATAAATCACATATGTATGGTCAAAATTAAAAAAATATCAAAAATCCAATAAAATATCCACTGGGGAGGTTTGGGAGGGTTTTCCATTGGGAGGTTTTCATTTTCATATATATATATATATATATATATATATATATATATATATATATATATATATATATATAATCATGTGATTATTACACATAATTAGGTTTTTAAAGGAGTTAAAAAATCAACGGCCCACAATGTCTCAAAATTTCACTGAGTTATAACAGAAGATCCAGGCTTCATCTCTTCAAAGATAACCTGCAACGCTTCTCTTGGAAATTGCAAATCATCTTTCATCATCTTCCCGCCAATGCCATCGATTGGTAAGTCACTATGAACTGATCCTATATCCACCTACTAGAATGTCATAATTTTCAGACATTGTCGTTTTCTTTGTTGGTTAAACATGCAGACATGATCTTACACTCATTTCTTGCTCAACCACAAGTTTTGAATCGTAAAAAAAAATCATGTGGTTGCAATGTATATATATTTATGATTATTAAGTTCGACAAAAATCAATGGCCTACAATGTGCCAAAATTTCATGGACATAAAAAATCCTACTTCTTACATCCAAGAAACTTACAAATGGGAGTGCAGGACATTGGCAATAAATTAATAAAAATAAAAATAAATTTTTATAAGGGAAAAAGTGAAATGGTCAGAAAACTTATTCAACAAATATTTACGTTTTTGTCGGGTGGGCAAAATATCACACCTTTTACTTTTTTTTGTTCTCAAATCTGAAAGCGAAATATTTCTACCCTCAAGGTGGACTTGGTCAGCTCACCCTTCCAATCTGTGGGAGGATCAAGTCCAACGTGATTGCACACTATTAGTGTGCTGCTGAACCTGATCACCCACCAAAAGGGATACAGCCTGTTAACTGTGGGGTCCAACAGCGGATGGTGGGTGAGGAAGCGCAGCAGCACACTTAAAGTGTGCAATCACATTACACCTGATCTCAATTCTCTCTTTCTCTCTCTGAACATTTATATATACAACGATGTGTAGAGAGGAGACCAACGAACTTGGGAAGCCTGTCTTTTTGGTCTCGAAATATAGAATCATCTCCTTTCTCTTCCATTTCTCTAATTGCCTTTGCACTTCCTCTGCACTAGCTTCGGAACTGTCCTCTTCTGGAACGTAGATAACCAGTTTGCCTAGATATGTCATGTCGATGAATCTTCACTCGTTAGTGTGTCAGCTACGAATATAACCAGTTCTAAAACCAAGCGAAAGCACTCCTCCCTTCAAACTCTATTATCCCTCGTCTTTCTCTTTTGCTCAAAATGATTCTGGTGGATAGCATACTTAACAAAGTCATAGATGAATTAGGCACCGTCATCCAGAACGAGTTGAAGCTGCTCTTCGGTGTCAGGACAGAGGTGAAGAAGCTCTCCGAAACACTGAAGTCAATTCAATCTCTCATACAGGATGCAGAAAGAAGGCAGTTCAAGGACAAGGTGGTGAGAGATTGGCTGGTGAAGCTCAAAGATGTGGCCTACGATGCAGATGACATAATAAGCTTATACAGGACCTTGAGGGTATGCCAAACTCAATTTCTTTTTATTTCTCGCTATGATATTGGCCATAGTATAAAGAACTTGCTAGTAACACTAGAGACGATCAACAAGGAGAAGAAAAGCTTCCAATTTCTACAACATGATGGAACTGTACAAATCAATGAGCCGTCCTTGGCTCTCACGACGTCTGTGGTAGCCCATTCAGAAATTCTTGGTAGAAAACATGATCTTGAAAACATAAAAAATCTGTTGCTATCCACAAAGAGCAGAGACAATCTTTCCGCGGTTGTGGTAGTAGGCGTTGGTGGGCTTGGCAAAACTGCTCTTGCTCAACTGGCCTACAATGACAAAAAAGTTAAAAGGCACTTCCACGTCAGGATGTGGGTGTGTGTCTCCCCTTCTTTCAACATAGAAAGGATAACAAAAACAATGGTAGATAATGCTTCCAATAGCAATTGTAATCTCCAAGACTTTGATAGCTTAGAGAAAAAGCTCACTAAAATAGTGAAATCAAAGAGAGTTTTGCTCGTATTGGATGATGTCTGGAGTCCTAACAGACAAGATTGGGACAGACTGAAGGGTTCGCTTCATGATTGTGCGCATGGCAGTAGGGTTTTAGTTACATCACGCAGTACACAAGATTCTTCCATGCCACCTGCGAGCAGTTATACACTGAAAGGCATCTCTGTTGATGATTGTTGGAAGTTGATTAGGAAAATAGCATTCGAGGGAGATGCAGAGAACAAGGAGTTGTTTCAAACAGGGAGGCGAATTGCCGAAAAATGTCATGGGGTGCCTCTTGTAGCCAAAGCCCTTGGAAGCCTCTTGGGCAAGAGGAAAACAAAGGAAGAGTGGTCAGATATCATGAACAGCGAAATATGGGAATTGGAAGATTTGGAAACCCCTGTCCTGCAGGCGCTATGTTTAAGCTATTATCATCTTCCCTCGCATCTTAGGCCATGCTTCTCATACTGTGCAATCTTCCCCAAAGACTATGAGTTTGACAAGGAGATGCTGATCCAATTGTGGATTGCAGAAGGCTTTGTCAAAGCCCAACAAGGCAGAGATGTGGAGGGCAAAGCTCATCAATATTTCAAGGATTTGGTGGCGCGGTCCTTCTTCCAAGACATAAAAAAAGATGAATTGGGCTACATAACAAGTTGCAAGATGCATCATCTTATGCATGATCTAACACAAGTAGTTGCAGGGAATGACTGTGTTATCATCAAAACAGGTACGGAGATTACTGAAACCCTCTGTACAAAAGCTCGTCATTCATCACTGCATGACCTAAACAGTGCGGCTGTCGATAAGTTGTCCAAGAATGAGAAGTTGAGAACATTCCTCAGATTCGACAGATCCACTGAGTTTAGGCTTGTTTCGGATAATTGGAGGTTCTTGCGTGTTTTACATCTGAGCCGGAGCCCAATTGATGAACTACCTGAGCAAGTGTGCCGACTGAAGCTTCTAACCTACATTGACCTCTCTTACACTGAAATTGTTTTGTTGCCCGAATCTTTGCCCGGCCGTTGCAATCTGCAAACTTTGAGAGTTAACGGATGCACAAAGCTCACCGAGTTACCAAAACGCTTGGCCCTATTGACCAAACTACGCCATTTGTGCAATGATGGCTGCGACTCAATTACCTACATGCCTACTGGAATAGGCGGGTTAACTTCCATTCGGACCTTGAACAACTTCACTGTGGGAAGGGGGACCAAATGTGCAAGCATTCGAGAGCTGAGAGACTTGAACAATCTCAGCGGGACTCTAGAAATAACACATCTAGGGAATATTATGGATGCCAATGAAGCCAAGCACGCCCAACTTGAGAAAAAAGAATTTCTCAACTTTCTAAAATTAGCTTGGCAAAAGAATCTAAACCATGAGGCCAAGGGGAGCAAACAGAAAACCGGGCTTGGTCTTAAAGCATCCGAGAATCATCATCAAAGCTCAGAATTAGTTGCAGAGGAGGTGTTGGAAAGCCTAAAACCTCCTGTTTCGATAAAACAGCTTGTTCTGGCTCACTACGCTGGATGTAGGTTCCCCAACTGGATGAACAGTTCCTCTCTGTCCCAATTGGTTAGGCTCAAACTGGATGGTGCTGATCACTGCGAGAAATTACCGCCGCTTGGGAGCTTGCCTCGGCTCAAGTATCTCTCCATATATGGGATGAGCAAGGTGAGGCACATTGGTCGCGAGTTCTATGGCACTGAAAGAGGGTTTTCATCACTAGAGGAGCTGGAATTATGTGACTTACACAGCTGGGAGGGCAGCTCAGAAATGCAACCGGGGGATATGGCCGGCCTCCTCAAACTGTACATCTATGGCTGCAACAAGCTGAAGACTCTATCCATTGAGTTGATTCACTTGGCTAAACTTCAATCTTTGTGCATCGTGAATTGCAAAGAATTGGAGTCTTTGGTGAGGGCACCACCAGCTGATCTTCAGTCGCTGATGATTGAATCTTGTCCAAGACTAAGCTCACTGCCTGAGGGGTTGAAAGGCCTAAAGAATCTTCAAACTCTGCAAGTCAACGAGTGCCCAGATATTCAGGCAACCAAGGTAACGAAGGAATGTAGGTACTGGAAGAGTGCTCTTAACCTCAGTATGGAGATCAATGGTACCATGTACTATACATGAATCTGTAGTACATAGGTAGCTCATGTTGGGGGCACAGATATAATGATCTCTCCATAGTGTGTTGGGTGTTGTTGTTTTAGGCTTGTAAACAGAAACATGTGTGTAGTCTGTAGACAATACCGATCAAGTAAAAGTCGGTTCTTTTTTTTTTTTTTTGTTGCAGCTCAGCGTTGGTCTTAGAAATAGCATTGGTCATATACTGGCCACGGCATGTACTTTTTGTTTGTTTTAGTATGTGTGTCTCACAGGAACACCTCAATCCATGTCTGGCTTGGTTAGCATGAACTGTTTTTCTTGTCTTGTTTTGTGTGGACGTGTTAAATACGTTTGGCGTTTACGATGAAGTAAATAATTAACCATGCTCTAGCTCAGATATAAATCAAACTTTCGGAGCAGTGGAATTCTAGTTGCTTTCTCTCTCTAGGAACCAGGTAGTGGTCATGTGTCCTACTTATCTTTTTATTTGTTTTATATTCAGTTATATATTGTGGGTTGGATCTTTATCAGATCAGACCCGAATAAGTGAACAAGTAAAGAAGTTTTGAAGAAATTCTGCTTTTCAAGAAGCCCACTTCCTCTACAAGTGATAGCAGAACGGGGACTACGACATGACAATTTAATTCATGCTTTGTCTTGCAATGCTTGGAGAGCATTTATTTTATTTATGTATTTTTATTAGGGGTGTCAACGGGTACCAAACCCTATAGGGTCGCGGTATGTTGATAAATAAGAAGACCCGATTAAGACCCGGATCCGGACCTGAAGTTTTGATTAATACCTGAATCCAGGTATGGTTTGTGAAATTTTATACCAAATCCCGGTCCGACCCGAGTTCCGATTAAGACCCGCAACTTTTCAATGTAAAAATGACAAAAAATATTATTTTACCGTGTGTGGTTCATGTAGTTCTTATCAGGTCCAGGTATGGTTTCTCTTATAGTGGACTTGATTAGACTGGGTCCGGACCTGATACCATAACTGAAAATCGGGTACAGGTCTGGTTCCACCTGGGTCCAAACCAAACCCCACCGGTTGACACCCCTAATTTTTATGATGGGGAACCCTCACCAAAGCTAGGGAAAATCCAGAGTGGGGTTCCATGACGACAATGCCTTGCGTGGCCCACCTCTGAAAGCTATGGACACGCCCGTGCGCCAGCAGGGTTTGATCCAGTGATCAGAGAGCATTTATTTGTTGCGTTCGTTTCACCTTCAGTGATTGTAATTTGTACCACCGAGACCACTTTCTCGAGGTGTATTTTGTAATGAGTTAAAAGCTTAGCTTCCCAGAAGAGAAACAGAACCACCGATCTCAGACCTCAATGGATTGGACTTGGGTCAGATATCTTACCAAATCCATTTGGTCAGAATTGGTAGAACAAGTAACATCCAATCAGCAACCAGATTCATATTTATGTGTAGTCGTTGTATCCGAATCCAATGATAATTCAATCTTGCTAGATACAAAATGTATTCTGTTAGATAATTGGATCTAGATCTCAAATCAGAATTTTATTTTTTGGATGTAAAAATGTACCATTGCCTTTGTCATATCTAGAGATATTCCTGGTTGAAGAGCACAACAATACTAATTAGAGACTTTATTCACATGCATGGTTGCTGATTTTGAATCCCTAAGGAGTCTGTCAAGCACACATTACAAGGCTAATTAGAGAATTTCTTGGAGAGGCCAAGGTTCTCATCTTGTTAGCTGGCAAATGCTATACTATGCCAGCTGAACTAGGCGGTCTGGGTTGGAAAGTTCTCAATTTGATGAAAAGAGCATTGAATGCCAAGTGGGGGCGGGGATTGTTTGTTGAAGATAGATCATGAACTGCACTTAGAAAAAAAAAAAGAAATATGAAGTCAGTTCTTCACGTGGTTGGCATTCTCGGGACTCAGTCTCGGATGGGCCATGCTTGACTCCATGATTAAGGTGAGTCAACTCCAAGTTAAGATTATTTTATTTAATTTGTTAAAAAAATAATAAATATATATTTTATATATACAAAATTATTTTTTAAAAAGCATATTCATTTAAAATATGAATTATATATATATATATAGAACCACAGTCACCACAAGAAAATATGGAATTAGCGATGGCTTAACGAGCGAAATAAATCCGTCGCTACAATCTATAATCTTTACGAACATAGCGACGAAAATGAATCTGTCTTAAACATTGTCGCTAATTAGCGACAGAGTTTGCGATGTAAGGTTTTGTCGCTAAATAGCGACGGATTCGGCGACAGAATAGATTCCGTCGCTATTTTGGTATTTTGATTTACGACGGCTTAGCGATGGAATAATTCCGTCGCTAAGTCGTCGCTAAATGTTGCGTAAATCCCTAATCCCTGCATCCCTCTTTTTCTTTTCCTGTTTCGCTCTTCAACTGCTCCCGCCCGCCACCCTCTCCCTCCCGCCGCCCGTCGGCCTCTCTCCGGCCCCCACCGTCCACCGCTCACCAGCCGCCGCTCCCCGTCACCGCCCGGCGACGCGCAGGTAAGCGCTTCCGTCGGCAGGGAGTCGACCCCCCCACCCCCTCCCGCGTTTCTGGAAGGGGGTAGCCTCTCTGCATTTCCGGCAGGGGGTCGGACCCCCTACATTTCCGGCAGGGGGTCGACCCCCTGCGTTTTCGGCAGCAGGGGGTCGCCCCCCCTGCATTTTCCGACAAAGGGTCGCCCTCCTGCGTTTCCGGCAGCACGGCGCAAGGGGTCGGCCCCCCTGCATTTCTGGCAGGCAGGGGGTCGCCCCCTGCGTTTTCAGCAAAGCATTTACGTTTTGGCAATAAATAAATAAAAATAACTGTTTATAAGGTAAAACGTGAAATGGTCAGAAAACTTGTTCAACAAATATTTACGTTTTTGTCCGGTGGGCAAAACATCACACCTTTTATTTTTTTTGCTTTCAAATCTGAAAGCGAAATATTTCTACCAATTTCAAGTGCAACGTGATTGCTCCCCCTTCCAATCTGTGGGAGGATCAGGTGCAACGTGATTGCACACTATTTAGTGTGCTGCTGCACCTGATCACCCACCAAAAGGGATACATCCTGTTAACTGTAGGGCCCAACAGCGGATGGTGGGTGACGAAGTGCAGCAGCACACTTAAAGTGTGCAATCACATTGCACCTGATTTCAATTCTCTCTTTCTCTCTGAACATTTATATATACAACGATGTGTAGAGAAGAGACCAACGAACTTGAGAAGCCTGTCTTTTTGGTCTCGAAATATAGAATCAGCACCTTTCTCTTCCATTTCTCTAATTGCCTGTGCGGTTCCGCTGCACTAGCTTCCGTTTGACTCATTAGTGTGTCACCTAGGAATTTAGGGGTTAACTTACATGAAGCCAGATTTTTTCGGGCGACAACTTACATGGTGGCAGATTTTTTGAGGAGACATTTAAATGGTGCCAGATTTTTTCATTTATCTTTGTAGGTTCCAATCTTTTTAGTCAAAAAAGTTTTTTATTTTATTATTATGTTTTTTTGCACATCTAACCGTCAAGTACTTACCTTCATTTATAGCCTCTCTCTCTCTCTCTCTCTCTCTCTCTCTCTCTATATATATATATATATATATATATATATATAATTTATTTATATGAGAGTGAAAACTTCTCTGGCTAAAGGCTTGGAAGGGAACCCTAACCATATAACCCCAAAGAAACAATTGGCTTGGAAGGGAACCCTAACCATATAAACCCAAAGAAACAATTGCTTGATTAACCCTTAATTATATTTTTCAAAAGTTGTGTGCAAGTTAATTTTTTGCTCCCTTCGAGCATGTCCCTAATTACGTCATGTTTGGAAGAGAGAAAAATTCTCATAGGAAAAGAAAATCTTGCCGATAAAGATTTTTTGATATGAGAAGTTTTTCATTTGTTTGGGTAGCATAAAAAAAGTGAAAAAATATGTAAAAATGATGGTGATGGTGATGGTGATGGTGATGGAAGTGGGTGGTGGTGGTGCCCTGAGAGTCGCACTAAAGATTGCTCCTAATAACATGACACTAGAAAAAAAAGCTTGTAAGTTGCAGTCCAATAAAACTTTAAATTATGAATAAGCACTAACTAATTTCTATTTTACATAACATCTGATTAGGACATTCACCTAAAAGGTTGTTTAATTGGCTTAGGAAGTTGCAAATATTGTTAGATTTGGATTGAAATTAGGAAAACAAATATCATTTCGCAATTGTTAGTAAGACAAGTCAATGTCGTACATATTGAGTGGTGGACAGGGAAAAGAATACATGCAAGGTCAAACCCAAGGGATCGACCATCCCCACATGATGACCAAAACCACTTGTTCCAAGAAAAAAATAAAAAATTTCACTGTAATGAAGACCAGGTCCAAGCCGACAGCATAATTGGGATAAGAGTTATGATGATGATAATGATGTTCAGGTCAGTGCCACCCAATCAACCAGAAGACTGTTAGTCCTCATACTTTTCAATGGCAAACAAAAATCAATAAACAAGCAAGGTGGTGAGCAAGATCCAGTAAGAGCCAGCTGTCTCTGCCATTCATCTTATAACTCTCATGAGAGTTGTGTTTGGGTGGTTGGGGGGCTCTACTGCTAGTTGGAGTGGAGTGGGCTGTGCCCCCATATTCCATAAATTGAAAGATAGGAAGGTAATTTATAGACTTGCAAGAATACATGTTAATTAGTACTTTAATTTTTTAAAAAAATTACGTAGATGGCCCTCCTTTTTATTGAAAATAACATTGCTAACCCCAAACTAGAAAATGTGACCAATTTAAGGTCTACTCGACACTTTTTCCAGTCTACTCGACACTTTTGCCTTTTTATTGCCTAAAAATTTATTTTTTCAGGCGACAACTTACATGGTGGCTGATTTTTGTATTTGTGGTTCCAATCTCTTCAGTCAAAAAAAGTTTTTTA
Organism: Nuphar pumila; assembly: GCF_984573655.1. Lineage (NCBI taxonomy): Eukaryota > Viridiplantae > Streptophyta > Magnoliopsida > Nymphaeales > Nymphaeaceae > Nuphar > Nuphar pumila. Next base: position 14,391,833 of record NC_143255.1, read on the forward strand.
TTTTATAATTATGTTTTTTGCACTGTATTAGTAGCCAATATATATATATGGATGAAAACCTCTCCAATGAAAATTTTTTGGTGTTTTTTCAAAATTCTGAACGCATGATTGATTTACTATAAAATGACACTTGGATCATGAATTTTGGATAGAAAAAAGGGTATTTGGAGATTCGAAAATTTATAAAAATTGCATGTATGCCGTTGATTTTGAAACTTAAAAAAACCTGTTCATGCATCGGAATCAAATGCTCCAAGAATTTATTCCTATAAAAACAAGCATATAGATCACATCTTGATGGTCAATTTTTTTAAAAAAATTCAAAAATCTAATAAAATGTCTATTGCGGAGGTTTGGGAGGTTTTCATTTCCATATCTATCTATCTATCTATCTATCTATATATATATATATATATATATATATTGAAAAATATTGGCTACTAATGAAGGTATAGAACTAATGAGTAGAAATTACTCTTTTTTTCAAAAAAAAATCAATTTTATCTATATCAAATGGTACAGATGTGATCTACATGGTTCGTTTAGTAGGAAACTTGTTTTGAATCATGTGATTATTACACATAATTAGGTTTTTAAAGGAGTTAAAAAAATCAATGGCCCACAATGTCTTGAAATTTCACTGAGTTATAACAAAAGATCCAGGTTGCATCTCTTCAAAGATAACCTGCAATACTTCCATCTCTTGGAAATTGCAAATCATCTTTCATCATCTTCCCACCAATGCCATCGATAGAAGTCACTATGAACTGATCCTACATCCACCTACTGGAATGTCATAATTTTCAGACATTGTCATTTTCCTTGTTGGTTAAATATATAGACATGATCTACATACATGTCTTGCTCAACCACAAGTTTTGAATCATAAAAAAAAATCATGTGGTTGCAATGTATATCTATAAAAATTCTAAACCTTAATTTTCATATTTTTAATCATATCATATCATCTTTGGTTTGATTTATCCACATTTGAACTTCAAAAGTTATATTTTATAAAATAACTTTCTAAAAACCCTGATTTCGAGGTCATAGTGTTGCTATCAGGGGTATCTTAGTCATTTTGACCCCAATTTCGAATTTTTAAATCTTATTTTCATTATTTCTTCAATTTTATTTCATATTTCATCATTTTATTTAAGGGAATCATGGAATACGGCTTATATCTAGCAAAATCCAATAATTTTCAGATATTACTGGATAAGTCTAGAAAAGCCAACATATCTTTACTAACAAGTTTTTTAGTTTTGCAGGGACATTGAAGACTTTATTTTTAGTATTTTAAATTCAATTAGTGATGTAATTTGTAATTAAATTTTGAATAAGAATTTCAATTCGAGCTTAGATTAGGATTTGCATTGCATATAGTTTAAACTTTAATATATAATTGATGAATGTATCATTCATGCATACTTTCACAAATTCACCATGGTCTACACGAATGGCACGTGCACAAACTCTTAGGGAGTTGAAAAACTCGGTGGAATTCGTATTTTTGGACATAGTCAGAATACGAATGAGACCTAGATTTGTGATCTTCGTATTAGCCACATTCAGCCTACACTCTTAGGCTAACTTCAAAATGCATTGCATTTCTCAAAAATACAAAAAGATTTTCTCAATTCTACAAAACCAAGTCTTTCAAATCCATATTCATTCATTTCATCCATTTGCAAACTCCAATTCCAATTCAGAGAAATCGATTTTCTCAAAAAATTTTAAGCCTTTCTCATAAATTGATTTTCTCAAAACTCTGAGTCTTCCAATGATATTTCAAGTAATCCTCAAGTTCAAATCACGAATTTCCAAGTTATATCTTCAATTTCCAAGTTTTAATTCAGAGAAATTAAGTTTTCCAAAGTTACTCGAAATTTCTCAGAAATCGATTTTCCTAAAACACTTGTATTTCTTCAGAAATCGATTTTCATTTTCCTCAGAAACATTCTTTCAACAAGATTCATGATTTTTCAAGTGACATCTTTTCTAAGAACTTTCCAAATATTTCCAATCTTTAAAGCAAACATCATGTTTTCAAATTTGCATTTTCAGAAATCCATAGCACATGCCTGATTCTTTATGCATTTAGGAATTAAGAACATCGATTTAGACAAATTGAATAGAACAAAGCATATGATTGATCCTTGGTTCGATTACCTCTGGTAAAGGCGTCAGGAATGGTTGAACCTCGTACCGGCAGGCGAGCCCCATTTCTTAGAATTTTCTCGCATTTTAAAACAGAGGCGTGTTATTTTCAAAAACTTTTTCAATGGTCAGTTTGACTTGCAAAAGTAAAATTTTGCGATGATAACATTCCCTTGTGACCTACTTTGTAGAGTTGTGTCTAGAGTTTGTTTTGCTTTGGTTGAGTCATGATGTAAGTGTTGAGTCATTTGTAACTTTCTCCAGGCCACCCTTTACATCGGTTCAAGTTATCAATACCCTGAAGGGTTAATTTGTATATCTGAATTGTATGATGCATGTGGGCAAAATCATGAATGAATGCAAATGCATTGAACTTTCTTTGTTCATCCTCCTTGTGAGTACCTTCAAGTTATTGCAATTTCTCTACTTCTCTTCTCTTTCGCTCTTTTGCACTCTCTATAATCAAAGCTTCTGCAGCGACAAGTGAGCGACCGGATAGGCTTGCGGCGGTAAGGAATGATCGTTGCGCTGCACTGGCATAACATTTATGATGCAGTAAGTAAATAACCATGCTCTAGCTCATATGTAAATCAAACTTTTGGAGAAGTGGAATTCTAGTTGGTTTCTCTCTCTAGGATCATGAGTTTAGTGCATGGGGGTCAGGTAGTGGTCATGTGTCCTACTTATCTCTTTATTTGTTTTATATTTGTGGGTTGGATCTTTATCATATCAGACCCGAATATGTGAACAAGTAAAGAAGTTTTGCCAAAATTCAGAAAGTGATAGAAGAACGGGCCATGACATTACAATTTAATCCATGCTTTGTCTTGTAATTCTTTTAGAGCATTTATTTATTTACGTATTTTTATTAGGGCTGTGAACGGGTACCAAACCCTATCGGGGGTCGCGGTATGGTGATAAATAAGAAGACCAGATTAAGACCCGGATTTGAACCCGAAGTTTCAATTAATACAAGGATCCAGGTATAGTTTGTGAACTTTTATACCAAATCTGGGCCCGACCCTAGTTCCGATTAAGACCCGCAATTTTTCAATATAAAAATGATAAAAAAATATTATTTTACCGGGTATGATTCATGTAGTTCTTATCGGGTCCAGGTATGGTTTCTCTTATAGTGGACTCGATTAGACTGGGTCCGGACCTGATACTCAGGTCCAGGTCTGGTTCCACCTGGGTGCCAAAAAAAACCCTACCGGTTGACACCCCTAATTTTTATCATGAGAAACCCTCACCAAAGAGAGGGAAAATCCTGAGTGGGGCTCCCATGACCACAACGCTTTGGGTGGCCCACCTCTGAAAGCTACGGTGCCGGCAGGGTTTTGATCCAGTGATCAGAGAGCATTTATTTGTTGCGTTCATTTCCACCTTCAGTGATTGTAATTTGTACCACGGAGACCACTTCCTCGAGGTGTATTTTGGAATGAGTTAAAAGATTAGCTTCCGGGAAGAGAAACAGAACCACCGATCTCAGACTTCAATGGATTGGACTTGGGTCAGATATCTTACCAAAACCATTTGGTCAGAATTGGTAGAACAAGTAACATCCAATCAGCAACCAGATTCATATTTGTGTGTAAAACTTGCTAGATACAAAATGTATTCTGTTAGCTAGTTGGATCCAGATCCCAAAATCATTGCCTTTGTCATATCTAGAGATATTCCTGGTTGAAGAGCACAACAATGCTAACTAGAGACTTTCTTCACATGCATGGTTGCTGATTTTGAATCCCTAAGGAGTCTGTCAAGCACACATTACAAGGCTAATTAGAGAATTTCTTGGAGAGGCCAAGGTTCTCATCTTGTTAGCTGGCAAATGCTATACTATGCCAGCTAAACTGAACTAGGCGGTCTGGGTAGGCAAGATCTCAATTTGATTAAAAGAGCATTGAATGCCAAGTGGAGGCGGGGCTTATTTGTTGAAGATAGAGATCATGGACTGTACTTCAAGAAAAGAAATATGAAGTCAGTTCTTTACGTGGTTAGCATTCTGGCGACTCGGTCTAGGATGGGCCATGCTTTACTCCATGATTAAGGTGAGTTAACTCCAAGTCAAGATTATTTTATTCAATTTGTTAAAAAATAATAAATATATATTATATATATACAAAAATATTTTTTAAAAAGCTTATTCATTTGAAATATGAATTTTTCATATATATATATATATATATATATATATATATAGAACCACCATATATATGATTTTTTCATAAAAAGGATGCGAGTTTACAAAATTTCTACTAAAAATCATTTTCAAAATATCTTCCAAAAGGTCATTGCTAAAATTTCTCACGGCAAATTTTATTTTTTTTTTTGGCGAACGTGATGGGACCCACTCTTCTATCTTATTGGGATCTTCCCAAAACAAAACTTTTTTTAGAATTCTTAAATCTTGAGCACATTTTTCACACACTCACATTGCCTAGGATCGACTTGACACCTAAATCTTAGGATTTGAATTTCTCACCGTTAGCAATATCATAAAATTTGTGTAAAACAATATTTGCTTAGTGTGTGCTCTCTTTTTATAGGATCTATAAGCCCTCTTGTTTTCCTTTGCAAGGTCTTCAAACTCCCTTGTCCCATTCTTGGATCACAAGATCCCCCCTACCACGTTTCAGGAGACCTTAGCTCAGGTACATCTATAGGTGTCCATGGATAGCCTGTGTCCCTTATCATACGTACCAAAAAGGCTTGGAAGGGAACCCTAACCATATAACCCCAAAGAAACAATTGCTTGATTAACTCTTAATTATGACACCCATATTTTTCAAAAGTCGTGTGCAAGTCAATTTTTTGCTCCATGTCCCTAATTACGGCATGTTTGGAAGAGAGAAAATTTTTCATAGGAAAAGAAAATCTTGCTGATAAAGGTTTTTTGATATGAGAAGTTTTTCATTTGTTTGGGTAGCATAAAAAAAAAATGGAAAAATATGTAAAAATGAGAAAGAGGATGATGGTGATGGTGATGATGATGGAAGTGGGTGGTGGTTGTGCCCTGAGAATTGCACTAAAGATTGCTCCTAATAACATGACACTAGAAAAAAAAGCTTGTAAGTTGCAGTCCAATAAAACTTTAAATTATGAATAAGCACTAACTAATTTCTATTTTACATAACATCTGATTAGGATATTCACCTAAAAGGTTGTTTAATTGGCTTGGGAAGTTGCAAATATTGTTAGATTTGGATTGAAATTAGGAAAACAAATATCATTTCGCAATTGTTAGCAAGACAAGTAAATGTCGTACATATTGAGTGGTGGACAGGGAAAAGAATAAATGCAAGGTCAAACCCAAGGGATTGACCATCCCCACATGATGACCAAAACCACTTGTTCCAAGAAAAAAATAAAAAATTGCAATGTAATGAAGACCAGGTCCAAGCCGACTGCATAATTGGGATAAGAGTTATGATGATGATAATGACGTTCAGGTCAGTGCCACCCAATCAACCAGAAGACTGTTAGTCCTCATACTTTTCAATGGCAAACAAAAATCAATAAAGAAGGAAGGTGGTGAGCAAGATCCAGTAAGAGCCAGCTGTCTCTGCCATTCATCTTATAACTCTCATGAGAGATGTGTTTGGGTGGTTGGGGGCTCTACTGCTAGTTGGAGTGGAGTGGGCTGTGCCCCCCATATTCCATAAATTGAAAGATAGGAAGGTAATTTATAGACTTGCAAAAATACATTCTTACCTATCTCTAGATATAAATACATGTCAATTAGTACTTTAATTTTTTAAAAAAAATTACGTAGATGGCCCTCATTCTTATTCAAAATAACATTGCTAACCGCAAACTAGAAAATGTGACCAATTTACGGTCTACTCCACACTTTTGCCTTTTTATTGCCTAAAAATTTAGGCGTCTGAAGGTGATAACTAACATGATGCCTGATTTTTTCAGGCGACAACTTACATGGTGGCTGATTTTTTCAGGCGACATTTAAATGGTGCCAGATTTTTTAATTTGTTATCTTTGTAGGTTTCAATCTCTTGAGTCAAAAAAAGTTTTTTATTTTATAATTATGTTTTTATGCACATCTAACCCTCAAGAACATACCTTCATTAGTAGCCAATATATATATATATATATATATATATATATATATATATATATATATATATATATATATATATATATATATATAGGTCAATGAAAACCTCTCCAATTAATGAAAATTTTTTGGTGTTTTTTCAAAATTCTGAACGCATGATTGATTTACTATAAAATGACACTTGGATCATGAATTTTGGATAGAAAAAAGGGTATTTGGAGATTTCAAAATTTATAAAAATTGCATGTATGCCGTTGATTTTGAAAATTAAAAAAGCCTGTTCATGCATCGGAATCAAATGCTCCAAGAACTTATTCCTATAAAAACAAGCATATAGATCACATCTTTATGGTCAAAAATATAATAAAATGTCTATTGGGGAGGTTTGGGAGGTTTTCATTTCCATATATATTGAAAAATATTGGCTACTAACGAAGGTATAGAACTAATGAGTAGAAATTACTCTTTTTAAAAAAAAAAAATCAATTTTATCTATATCAAATGGTACAGATGTGATCTACATGGTTCGTTTAGTAGCAAACTTGTTTTGAATCATGTGATTATTACACATAATTAGGTTTTTAAAGGAGTTAAAAAATGAACGGCGGCCCACAATGTCTCAAAATTTCACTGAGTTATAACAGAAGCTCCAGGCTGCATCTCTTCAAAGATAACCTGCAACACTTCCATCTCTTGAAAATTGCAAATCATCTTCCATCAACTTCCCACCAATGCCATCGATAGACAAGTCACTATGAACTGATCCTATATCCACCTAGTAGAATATCATAATTTTCAGACATTGTCGTTTTCCTTGTTGGTTAAACATACAAACATGATCTACCTACATTTCTTGCTCAACCACAAGTTTCGATTCATAAAAAAAATCATGTGGTTGCAATGTATATTTATGATTTTTAAGTTCGACAAAATTCAATGGCCTACAATGTGTCAAAATTTCATGGACATAAAAAATCCTACTTCTTACATCCAAGAAACTTACAAATGGGAGTGCAGGACATTGGGAATAAATTAATAAAAATAAAAATATTTTTTTATAAGGGAAAACGTGGAATGGTCAGAAAACTTTTTCAACAAATATTTACGTTTTTGTCGGGTGGGCAAAATATCACAGCTTTTATTGTTTTTGCATTCAAATCTGAAAGCGAAATACTTCTACCCTCAAGGTGGACTTGGTCAGCTCCCCCTTCCAATCTGTGGGAGGATCAGGTGCAACGTGATTGCACACTATTAGTGTGCTGCTGCACCTGATCACCCACCAAAAGGGATACATCCTGTTAACTGTGGGGTCCAACAGCGGATGGTGGGTGAGGAAGTGCAGCAGCACACTTTAAGTGTGCAATCACATTGCACCTGATCTCAATTCTCTCTCTCTCTCTCTCTCTGAACATTTATATATACAACGATGTGTAGAGAGGAGTCCAACGAACTTGCAAAGCCTGTCTTTTTTGTCTCGAAATATAGAATCAGCGCCTTTCTCTTCCATTTCTCTAATTGCCTTTGCACTTCCTCTGCACTAGCTTCCATTTCACTCGTTAGTGTGTCAGCTAGGAATATAACCAATTCTAAAACCAAGCGAAAGCACTCCTCCCTTCAAACTCTATTATCCCTCGTCTTTCTCCTTTGCTCAAAATGATTCTGGTGGACAGCATACTTGGCAAAGTCATAGATGAATTAGGCACTGTTATCCAGGACGAGTTGAAGCTGCTCTTGGGTGTCAGGACAGAGGTGAAGAAGCTCTCCAAAACACTGGAATCAATTAAATATTTCATACAGGACGCAGAAAGAAGGCAGTTCAAGGACAAGGCGGTGAGAAATTGGCTGGTGAAGCTCAAAGACGTGGCCTACGATGCAGATGACATAATAAGCTTATACATGACCGAGAGTTCAGTCTCAACAGACGAGGAAGTCGAGATCAACTACCTCAAGAAAACGGTACGCCAAATTCGGTTTCTTTTTACTTCTCGCTATGATATTGGCCAACGGATAAAGAGCTTGGCAGTAACACTAGAGACGATCAACAGGGAGAAGGAAAACTTCCAACTTCTACAACTTGATGGAACTATACAAATCAATGAGCCAACCTTGGCTCCCACGACGTCTGTGGTAGCCCAATCAGAAATTCTTGGTAGAGAACATGATCTTGAAAACATAAAAAAACTGTTGCTATACACATATAGTACAGACAATCTTTCCACGGTTGGGGTAGTAGGCGTTGGTGGGCTTGGCAAAACTGCTCTTGCTCAACTGGCCTACAATGACGAAACAGTTAAGAGGCACTTCCACGTCAGGATGTGGGTGTGTGTCTCCCTTTCTTTCAACATAAAAAGGATAACAAAAACAATGGTAGATAATGCTTCCAATAGCAATTGTGATCTCCAAGACTTTGATAGCTTACAGAAAAGGCTCACTAAAATAGCGCAATCAAAGAGAGTTTTGCTCGTATTGGATGATATCTGGAGTCCTAACAGACAAGATTGGGAAACACTGATGCAACCGCTTGCAAGTTGTGCGAATGGTAGTAGGGTTTTAGTTACATCACGCAGTACACAAGATTCTTTCATTTCACCTGAGAACAGATATTCACTGGATGGCATCTCTGATGATGATTGTTGGAAGTTGATTAGGAAAATAGCATTGAAGAGAGATGAAGAGAACCTGGAGTTGTTTCAAATAGGGCGGCAAATTGCCGAAAAATGTCATGGGGTGCCTCTTGTAGCCAAATCCCTTGGAAGCCTCTTGGGCATGAGGAAAACAAAGGAAGAGTGGTCAGATATCATGAACAGCGAAATTTGGGAATTGGAAGATTTGGAAAACCCTGTCCTGCGGCCGCTATGTTTAAGCTATTATCATCTTCCCCCGCATCTTAGGCCATGCTTCTCATACTGTGCAATCTTCCCCAAAGACTATGTGTTTGACAAGGAGATGCTGATCCAATTGTGGATTGCAGAAGGCTTTGTCAAAGCCCGCGAAGGCAGAGATGTGGAGGGCAAAGCTCATCAATATTTCAAGGATTTGGTGGCGCGGTCCTTCTTCCAAGACATAAAAAAAGATGAATTGGGCAACATAACAAGTTGGAAGATGCATCATCTTATGCATGATCTAACACAAGTAGTTGCAGGGAATGACTGTGTTAGCATCAAAACAGGTACGCACATTACTGAAACCCTCCGTACAAAAGCTCGTCATTCATCACTGCATGACTTTGACAAAAAGGCTGTCGATAACTTGTCCAAGAATGAGAAGTTGAGAACATTCCTCAGTTTCGACAGATCCACTGAGTTTAGGCTTGTTTCGGATAAATGGAGGTTCTTGCGTGTTTTACATCTGAGCCGGAGTCCAATTGTTGAACTACCTGAGAAGGTGTGCCAGCTGAAGCTTCTAACCTACATTGACCTCTCTTACACTAGTATTGTTTCGTTGCCCAAATCTTTGTCCGGCCTTTGCAATCTGCAAACTTTGAGAGTTAATGGATGCACAAAGCTCACCAAGTTACCAGAAGAGTTGGCCCGATTGACCAAACTACGCCATTTGTGCAATGATGGCTGCGACTCAATTACCGACACGCCTACTGGAATAGGCGGGTTAACTTCCATTCGGACCTTGAACAACTTCACTGTGGGAACGGGGACCGAATGTGCAAGCATTCGAGAGCTGGGACACTTGAACAATCTCAGTGGAACTCTAGAAATAACACATCTAGGGAATATCATGGATGCCAATGAAGCCAAGCACGCCCAACTTGAGAAAAAAGAATTTCTCAACTTTCTAAAATTAGCTTGGCAAAAGAATCTAAACCATGAGGCCAAGGGGAGCAAACAGAAAACCGTGCTTGGTCATAAAGCATCCGAGAGTCATCATCAAAGCTCAGAAGCTGCAGAGGAGGTGTTGGAAAGCCTAAAACCTGCTGTTTCGATAAAACAGCTTGTTCTGGCTCACTACGCTGGATGTAGGTTCCCCAACTGGATGAACAGTTCCTCTCTGTCCCAATTGGTTAGGCTCAAACTGGATGGTGTTGATCAGTGCGAGCAATTACCGCCGCTTGGGAGCTTGCCCCTGCTCAAGTATCTCTCCATATATGGGATGAGCAAGGTGAGGCACATTGGTCGCGAGTTCTATGGCACTGAAAGAGGGTTTTCATCACTAGAGGAGCTCGAATTATGTGACTTACACAGCTGGGAGGGCAGCTCAGAAATGCAACCGGGGGATATGGCCGGCCTCCTCAAACTTTACATCTATGGCTGCCACAAGCTGAAGACTCTATCCAATGAGTTGATTCACTTGGCTAAACTTCAATCTTTGAGCATCGTGAATTGCCAAGAATTGGAGTCTTTGGTGAGGGCACCACTAGCTGATCTTCAGTCACTGATGATTGAATCTTGTCCAAGACTAAGCTCATTGCTTGAGTGGTTGAATGGCCTAAATAATCTTCAAACTCTGCAAGTCTACGACTGCCCAGATATTTAGGGAACCATGGTAATGAAGAAATGTGGGAAGTGGAAGAGTGCTCCTAACCTCAGTATGGAGATCAATGGTACCAATTACTAGACATGAATCTGTAGTACATAGGTAGCTCATGTTGAGGGCACAGATACAATGATCTCTCCATAGTGTGTTGGGTGTTGTTTTAGGCTTGTAAACTGCAACATGTGTGTAGTCTGTAGAAAATACCGATCTAGTAAAAGTCTGTTCTTTTTTTTTTCTTTTATGTTGCAGCTCAACGTTGGTCTTAGGAATAGCATTGGTCATATACTGGCCAAGGCATGTACTTTTTGTTTTTTTTTGTACGTGTGTCTTACAAGAACACCTCCATCCATGTCAGGCTTGCTTAGCGTGAACTGTTTAAATATGTTTGGGGTTTATTGTTCCCTTGTGACCTTGCTCCTTTGTATGGTTGTGTCTAGAGTTTGTTTTGGTTTGGTTTGTTCCTGATGTAAGTGATGAGTCATTTGTAACTTTCTCCCGGTCACCCTTGTACCTCGGTTCTGGTTGATCAATACCTTGAAGGGTTAGCTCGCGGATGTGAACTGTAAGATGCCTACGGGCAAAATTATGAATGAATGCAAATGTGTTGAGCTTTCTTTGTTCACCCTCATTGTGATTACCTTTAAGTTATTGCAATTTCTCTTTATCTCTTCTCTTTTGCTTTCTTGCTCTCTCTATAATTAAAGTTTTTGCAGTGGCAAGTAAGCCACCAAATAGGCTTGTGGCGGTAAGGAAGGATCGCCGCGCCGCATTGGCCTGTTAAAAAAATAAACTCATGACAAGTGGTACTAGAGTCCATTCTCGAGTTGAGGAAAGAACTATAGAGTCGGTGTCAAGAGACATGTCGACAGACCCCGATTTGTGAGCAAGACATTATGGCGCCCCAATATAACTTGCACAACACCAAAGGTAAGGCAGTTTTCAAGACCGAGCAGATGGGTTCACCTCTGGGTCATGAGCAGATGGTTAACACTATCAATAGACTGGTGGTTGATGTGACTTCGCATGATAAAACAATTTCATGTGATTAGAGTCGTTCGAAAGACTAGACAATGAGGTAACAAGCCTGCGAGAGCAGGTGAACTTGTTGATGGAGCAGGTTACGTGATTGACTACGACAATGACTGCCCTGCAAACTGAAGTAGGGAAGCTTCAGTTGAAGAACCGCACGTTGCATCGAACAGTGACCCAAAATGGTGAAAGTGTTGATAGGCCATCAAAAATAGATGTGCTGAGGCCAGCAAAGTTCAATGGTTCTAAAGATAGTAAGGCCATTGAGATTTTTTTGTTTTAGATGAAAGACTATCTTGATATTCAGAATGTATTGGTCGAAGAGCTCAGGGTGAAGGCTGCAGCAACTCTACTTAATGTGGGTGCTATAGCCTGGTGAAGAAGAAAACGTAACGACTTGGAAAGAGAGCATTGCGTTATTGATACTTTGTGTAATATCATAAAATTTGTGTAAAACAGTGTTTGATTTGTGATTGCTCTCTTTTTATCATCTCTTTCTCTCTAGAATCTAGAAGCCCTCTTGTTTTTCTTTTTAAGGTTTTCAAACTCCTTTGTCACATTCTTGGATCACAAGATCCCCTTACTATGTTCCAGGAGACCTTAGCTCAGGTATATCTATAGGTATCCATGGATTGCCAGCGTCCCTTATCATGCATACCAAAAGCCTTTGCTAACGGCCTGGAAGGAAACCCTAACCATAGAACCCTAAAGAAACAATTGTGTGATTAACCCTTAATTATGACACCCATGTTTTTCAAAAGTTATGTGCAAGTTGATCTTGTATGATACCTTGATTGTTGTCCTAAACCATGGGTAGGTCAAGGAACGGTATAAGTGACATGCACGAGGAGTTCGACTTGAAAGAATGGATCCAAACCTTGACCACATTTAGAGTACTTGTTAGGGCTCAAAAAACAAAAATGGTTCAAGTTGTACCCTCAAAATATAAGAGAGGTTCATCCAACCCCGAAGAGGAGGAGAGTGAGGAAGATGCTCCGAAAGAAGCACCTAAGGAGTAAAGCCCAAGAAAATGATTTAGAAGGAAAATAAATCATAAGATATGAGGAAGAGGATTGTGAAACTAAGAAAGAAGGTCTCGGGAAAAAGAAATCCAACCCAGTCAATCAAGATGACCTGATGAGAGAAATCATAAGAAAGGTCTTGAAAACTATGGGTGAGGATAGAAACTCCATTCCTAAGAAAAACAAATCCTCAAAAAGAAAACCCAGGGAAGCTAAGTGTAAGGGATACTATCAAGATGATAAAGCTTACTTAAGGAAAATAAGATCAAAAGAAGTCAAGAGTAGGAAAAAACAATGAAAGCTCAGATGAAGAGGAAGAATACCCCAGGAAAGTAAAATCCAAGGAGGTTATAAACAATATGAAAGTTTAGATGAAGATGAAGGTTACACTAAGAAGGTAAAGCTGAGGGGGGTTAGGAACAATAAAGTCTATGAAGCTTCAAATGGAGACGGAGGATATTATCCCTAAAAAATGAATACTAAAAAATATAAAGACGAAAGACCAAGGAAAAAAGGTCTTCAAAAATATTATGAGAAATCTTAATAAGAAGAAGAATATTATCCCATAATAAAAATCCTCCTCAACTACTATAAAGAAGAGTATCAACCAAGAGGAAGAAATATACCTAAGAAAGATGAGGACTCATCTAATGATGAATACATCCCTAGGGAAAGAAGGTCTCATGAGGATTATAAAAGATATGAGAGAAAGGTACCAAGAAAGTACCAAGACAACTAATATGAAGAGGAATTTCCCAAGAAAATGAGGTATCTTGAATATGTGGGAGAACCAAAGAAAGTAAAGGAAAAGATGGTTAAAAGAAAGCTCAAATATCAGAAAACTTATTCAGAATTAGAAACATATTACATTCCCAAAATAAGAAAGAACGTTGAACCTGAGAAAAGGGAAGAATTCCCAAAAAGGGAAGTAAAAAAAAACAAAAATGAAGCAAGATAGGATCTTGAAAATAGAAAGAAAAATGACCAGTTGAGGAAAAGGAGAAAATTCCTAAAGTAATTTTTTTTTTAAAAAGAAGTCAACCACTTTAGTGCAAAGCTTGCATATCCAAGAACATCAGAGTGAGTTAGTTGACCCTTAAGATGAAGAACTAAGGTGAGAAGAAAGAATATGATCCAAAGTAGGGGTGGCAATCGAGTTGGGTTGGCGGGTTGGCAGGTCAGCATACCTCAACATGAACCCAACCCGTTTATTAAACGGATCAGTTGTGGCAAATACGAACCTGACCCATTTATTAAACGGGTAACTCGACACGACACGGTTAACCTGTTTAATAAACAGGTTGGGTCGGATAAACGGGTTGGCGGGTTAGCGGGCGGGTTGGTGGGTCGGGTTCTGGTAAACAGATCCATAAGAAACCGCGTATGATCCATAAGAAACTGGATCTCAAACATAATTCCAAGAAAAAAATTGGTCTGGGGGTACTGCCCTTCGAGCCCCCCCCCCCCCCCGCCAAGGGCGGCCCCCCCTGGACCACTGACCGCACAGCGGAACTCGCACAGAGGGGAACCCCCAAACCCCCCTTCTGTAAGGAAAAAAACTTTGAATCAGGCTCCAGAACTCATCACGTGTCCCCTAAAGGGCACAACTTTGACCATATTTTATAAGGGCTACATATTTCAATATTTCTCAGTGACAATAAGAGGTATATGATATTTGTCAACTTGGAAGCCTTATGGTTTTCCAAAGTTCTACACAGTTTATCCAATCTTAGACGATGAGATTTGACAATTCACTCAAATCTGCTTGAAAAAAATTATAAGGGAAAAAAAGAAAGAGAATATCTAAAGTTTTCCTTCTTTCTTTATGTGTGTGTGCATCCATGTGCCTGCACATCATATTCCAACATACCTTTTCATCTGATGTTCCATAAGCTTGTGCTAATATTTCAATAATGAATTGCTTACACTGTATATCAATCAAACAGTACTATGCTTGACTGAAAGAATCAAGGCTTAATGTTTTGGCATACCATACTATCTTTTATTGGTAGTCATATATATTTTCAAATAAACAAAAATGGTAGCAAGATACACAAGCATTAACAAAATATTTACATGCACACAGAGAGAAGGTTGGTAATCAGGCAAAGGAATAACCTGAAAGTTCTTGTAGATTGTCAACGGCTTTTTTATGAAAAATTATCCCTTTTGAAGGATTTCCTGAAATCATGAAATTCCCTAATAGGTTTTGGCATGCCAAAAAAGAGTGCCTACAAATAAGAACTATGAAATCATTCATCCAATATGATCATTCTAAACAGAAAAGGGATGATCCTAATGGATGAAAATTTTTGCATGGCAATCATGGTTCAAAGAAATGCTTTACCTAGAGATAGCGCAGAGGATGGATATTTACAGCTTCTGGCATATAGAAAGCAGCATTTAAAGGCATAATCACATCAGGCATGAGTTTCTTCACAGTATCTTTAGTTATAATTTCAAGTTTGCAACTCCCAAGGTAGTTCTGGGCATTCTGACAACTTAAAACATATTCTTTCAACATTAGAATTGCTTGATTCAGTAAAATAAAGTGTCTTGTTTTGGTTATGCAGAATCCACTATAAAAAAGATTACCTCAGACATTATATCAAGACTTTTTATTTTGGTCATGGGTATTATGATTCCCCTGCAGAACATCAGCACTATAATTATCACTAGTAGTAGTCATGTTAACAACACACACACACACACACACACACACGAGAACAATAACAACCATAACAAAATAACTCTTGACAAATGTCTTAGTATGCAAATCACTTTACCCTATATATTGGTACTCTTAACTACTAAATCAATGATGATAATCACACACACAGAAACAAAAACAACAAGAATAAGTGTAGCCCTTGATAAATGTCTTGGTATCCAAACCTGACTTTGTGTATTGTGATATTGTCAACCTAAGTCAATGATGACAATCACATCTGATGGGTTAGAGCTACTTGTGACATTTTGGCATTTATGTAGACTAAAAGCAGAAGAAAAGCATGATAAATTAATAGCCAGGATGATTCAAAAAAAAAAAAAAATGGGCATTCAGCCAAGAGGATCAGTATAAAACCTTCTCCATACAATAGGTACATCGAAGTCAACTATTAAATCATCATTTTATTCCAATTTGAAGGCCTAGATTGCACTGCAGTTTCTGCAACCCTTAGAAGCTTCAGGGTTTTTTCCTAGCATTCAGCTCCCTTCCATGAAAGTTTCACTGCAATACAGAACCACAAAGAAAAAGAAGAATGCAAATCAATACAGACCTCCAAACAATATAAAATAAAAAGTGTGCGGCCATTGTAGCACCTCAACATTAGACTTGGAAATCAAACCTTTAGGGGAGTAGGGATGCAGAAGTCCTCCAGCAACCCCAGAAGCACCACCTCCAATACCAATCTCATCATAGATATCAATGTGCATAGTTGAATCCTTTGAGCTGAGCTGCATAACAGAGATATTTTAATGTTTGAGTGGCTTGAAGCATAACTAAATGCCCAAGACATAAGAGCATCATAAAACATTAGGTTAGCATCTTATAAAACTTTATATTTGATTCTATCATGCTCATATGTGTTCTAAGGCAGTAAAAAAACCTTATATGTGATTCTATCATTTTTGTTCTCTGATTTACTTAATCGTGCACTAACAACTTATCTAGAGCTCAAAGCTATAAACTAAATATTGAATAAGATTCACAAGCAAACCAACATACTATATCAGGCTCTTGGTTCTTGCAATACTTTATCAAAACAACAACCAATCAACCATTCAATGAAGAATAATTTAAATATCACAAAATTTTGATGTTGTGTGAGGATACTTTCATAAGAATGTTGTTTGAACATCCGCATAACATTAAACAAGTCCGAACTTAGTAATACAGAAAATTAGTAGCATATTTTTAAGATATCTTTTTGGAAAATCCCTGTGAAAATACTACTGTTAAACAAGATCGTTTCATACATGATTTAAGATGCAGTTCACAATTCATGGAAAAGGATGGACTATAATTGAGGATCAGGCCAGTGTGTCCAAAGGTAACAGTTTACACTGGATTGTGGAACATCACATTAAACAATGGAAAACAATAAAACTCTCAAAAATTGATCAAAGAATATCTTTGATCCAAGTTAAAATTTTCATTCCATATTAATGGACCATACAACTTCAAAGCTCGCCAAGCCTTGTCATATCTACAGTTCACCACTTCACAACACATCAACGTGCGGTGGTAAAAATTTTGACAGGGATAGCCAGGCATGAAACAGTCTCCACAAAGTGACAACCACCACAAAGAAATGTAAATACGCCAAAAAAAAATCAACATATAGCACTCAATTTCTCGATCAGACATGGGAAACGTCTCACAGAAAAGGGGCAAAAGAAAAAGAAAGAAAGAAGAAGAGACATAGAAGCATAAAACAATCAATATCTAGCAATTAATCAACATACGAGTAAATCAGGATGAGACACGACTAAAAAGCCATGCACACCAATGAAAAATCGCAAAACAGAGACGAGAAACCAAAACCTAAGAGAAATTCCCATGTAAATAAATCACAATCAGGCTTCTTACCTTATGCAAATCGTCAGTAATTCCACCACCACAGCCACCTATCAGCCTCAGACTCAGGAACGAACTCCGCACCTCTCTTCTCGGCACAACACCCTAACAGGCACCCAATACAGGAGTCAAAACAAAACCCAACCTTAAAACCAAAAAAAGGAAAAAAAAACTAAACAGAAGGTGAAGCCATCTTCTGCAACTGATCGTTGCCGCCATCGGCCTCGCCAGAGCCATTTTCTGTAACCGAGAAGGCGGTGGCTCTATTTTTACAACATCAAAAGGTGATTTCTTCCCTTTTGCTTTCGTCGGGAGGTTGGTGGTGGCTGACGGTGGTCGTCGTCGGTGTCGACTAACCGTCAGGGCCAACTGCCCAAGTTGGCGACCAGCATCTATGATCGATCGTCGGTGGAGGAAGCAACCCCAACGAAAACAAAAAAGAATGTGCTAACCCTTACCTTTGCTGGGAGTTTCTGTCATGAGTCATCCTTCACACAGGGGGGTGACCTTCGTTAGAGGTTGCTGATTCACTGGTAGCCTAGCATTTCAACAGAGAGATGGAGGGAGCGGTAGCTAGAGAGAGGGAGGGGCCGGTCAACAGAGAGTGGCACGGGTGAGAGAGAGAGAGAGCAGCACGGGTGAGAGCCAAAAAAAAATGAATTCATGCCCTAGGGCATTTTACATCGACATTTAGCGATGAAATGTTTCTGTTGCAAACGTTGTCGCTAACTAGCGACGAAAAACAATTCGTCGCTAAGTGTGATGGGTTTTGCGACATAAAACTTTGGTTGTGAATCCGTCGCTACTTAGCGACGGATTTGGCGACAGAATGTTTTTCATCACTAATTTTGTAAATATTTACGAAATGAGCCACAGATGGTTTGCTCTCGCTAATCTGTCGTAACGTTGTGACAGATAAAATCTGTCGCAAAGTTTCATCGCTAATTAGCATTTTTCTTGTAGTGACATGAGCATGCTTTTTCAATTTGGGACAACATTGACAAAATTTATCAGTTGTTGTAAATTCTTTCACAGTTTAAATATAAGTCAGAAAAATCTGAAATTTTAACAGTAAATACCTTGATATGGTATCTAAACATAACTACAAACCATGCCTCATTTAGATTACGGACTAGGGAGAAACAAACATTTTACCAAAACTGGTTTTTTGTTCTCTAAACAAAATTGTCTAGTTCAATTTTACTGAAGATGCATCAACTAATATAAATATAGAATAAGTTAAATTCTTTCATTTTTATTTGAGTTAGCCTTGAATGTATGTTAAATTATCACATAGAAATCAAGTCTAAACTTCATCCCATCTGTTAATTAAAATTCATGCATCGTAGTCTATTCTTGTTCTAGAAATTTAATTTTAGGTTTCAAAAACATATTGTGTAATTTCTATTTCATATACCAAAATGAATTTATGCACAAAATTTTTATTAATTTTTTTTCATTATATCAATTATCATTCATAAAATTTTCAACCATAAACATGAAACTGAATTGGAGAAATAAAATCAACAAGGTCAAAGTGTCATTTATAGAATTTTTGTCAGGACAGAAATTTTGTTGCAAAGGTCATATTTCCTAATCCGAACATCGAATTAAGCAAATTTTTTTCTGAATTTTCCTCTCTGTGTCTAAAACATCTCACAAAATTTTTAAATTTTTTTGGATTCATTGTTTGGGATATCCAATCAATTTATGCATCTTAGTAGGAAAATTCAGAACAGAATGTGCATTTTAACTAAATACATCAACATGCATGTTTTTCATAAAATAAATCATACAAGCATGCTTTTTCATAATTTGATTTCATATAACACATCATAAATATGATTGTATTCATTCAAGCATACTAAAATCTCAGAGTTCATGTTCATAATAAGAAACCACAAAGACTCAAGAACCCCACATAACTGATTTTTTCAAAAGAAGGCTTTTACGAACCGAATTTGGTATTTCATAAAAATGGGTTCAAATCTTGAATTTTTAAGACAATCATGGGCATATAATATCAGTTCTAGCATCAATCTAATCTACCATATGGTGTACATGATTAATTTAACACAAATCATGAATTAAGAATCACACAAATCGATTTTTACAAAAACATCTCTTGATTTTTACAAAAACTTGAAAATAATTTCGGTAAGAACAGTTTTAAAGTTCTAAAACCTCAAACCCTAATATGACATCAATCTAGGCATGAACCATGACTGATATATATATATATATATATATATATATATATTGAAATGCATCTGAGAATCTTTCCATTGCACTCATATTTTCCTTAGCATCATACATGCATTCGTAGTTAGGATGAACCTACCTCGAACTGATAAAAAAATGATGGGAAATTGAAAATCGTAGAGTAAGTGTTCTCCTCCACTAGGCTGCCTCTCCTAAGGTAGCACAACCCCAATGCCTCAGCTCCAGATTACCCAAGCTCCATGGGGTGGGCGGGGTGGGGGTGGGGGCAGGGTGTGGGGTGTGGGCATGAGGAGGGGATTTGGGAGGAGAAGAGAATTTATTTATTTTCTTATAATTAATAGGATCCTCAAGCATAATTTTTGAAATGAGTCTCATAGTAGTATGAACTGAAAGTTTAATCAGGATATGTGTAATCTGGCCTTTGGAGGTATTTATACCAAGCTAAAGGTCTCATTTAGATACTTTATCTTAGGCAAAATGGAAATATATTTCAAGATAATTGTGCCAATACTTAAGAAAGCAGCTTTTACAATGACATACATTATGCTAATTTATCAAACTAGCATTTGATTTAGAGAAAGCATTGGCTTTTGAGTAAAAATCAGTCCATCAATGCAATATTTATTTTAAGAAACTATTTTTAGGAATCCAACATGGAGAATGAGATAGGCAAGTCAACCATGCTTATCTCTATCCCCCTCAAAATTCATATTTTAAAGTGATTTTTTTTTTATTTTTTACCGGGGGTGGGGGCAGAGGCAGAGCCCCTTCCTGCCTCTCCTTGGTTCCACCCATTGATTGCACCAATTACCTTGCAAGTTACTCAGTCCGATTGTTGGTTCTGCTCTCACACATTTCGCTCTCAATTTCATGTTTTCTGATGTAAAAACTAATAGAAGTTGGTTGTTTCCCTTTATATGCTTATGGAAAGAAAGGTAATTGATTGTATGTCTGGACTTAACTAATTTTTCTGGATAAAAGATTGTCTTCCTGCTAATGGGTAAAGATGGGTTTTTATTCGGGTACAAAAACCAGTTCTCCATGACATTACATGTAGGATATTGTAAATTATTCAAATTTGAGTCAAATATTTGATTTAACAAGAATAATGGCATCCAATTGATGATTAGTTTCACACTTGGAGTATTACGTTAAAAAATGAATTCAAATTCTAGTCCAACAAACATCTGAATTAAATTAATGTAAAGGGCATAACAAATTATCTATTTTAGTTAATGGAATTTGGTTCCGCTATCAGATCTTCAATTCAAATCCAAATCAAACTCTAAAGTTTGTATATATGAGATAAGGTAGGATTCACTAATATCTCCATCGAAACTGAATCCCACCTATTTACTTCGCTATAAAGTGCAGAGGATTGTGAAAAATAGAAATGCTTCAAAATGATAAACTAAAGCTGGCAAGTCATTAATTGTCTTTTATTTAAGAACATTAAAGACAACTTAAATCAAGAACTGTTTCAAGCAATACTCGCATTTCACAGAAAAGACGTGATGCTACACCAACTGCACGACAACTGTTCGAAGAAGCTCATAGGCACCACCTACTCGATATAGCGATTTACGAACATCGTGTAGCGATTTGCGGGGTTTTTTTTGCTATGCGATTTTCGTAAATTGCTGCTCTATTTAGCAATTTGCAGTTTTTTTTTTTTGCTAGGAGGTTTTCGTAAATCGCTATTCTATTTAGCGATTTGCCATTTTTTTTGCTACGCGATTTTCGTAACTCACTTCTCGATATAGCGATTTGTCTTTTTTTTTCTATGCGATTTTCATAAATTGCTACTGTGTGTAAATCATAAATCGCGATGCCAAACTCCGCTTCTTTGAGCACGATATTCGTTGTGATCAGGTTATAGTCGCCAAACGTCTCGATGGTAGTTTTGAGGTCCGTGACAGGGAAGTTGGAAAGGAACGTGCCATTCTCGACGTTGGCGAGAAGGTGGGTCCTATCGAAGAGCACGATGTCGAAGGTCGAGATAAGGACCTTGCGGTGCTAGAACCTGACGAATGTCAACCAGGACTTGAGGGTGCGAACGCCCGTATTGGACAACATCAGAGTGGCCTAGAAGGCATAGCCTTGATCGAAGGTAGCAGAGAAGCTATCACAGTCGGTTGTCCGCTGGACGAGGGCATCATTCTGGCCACTGCTAGCAGGAAGAGGATGACGATCGTCATCGGATCGTCGGTTATTTGCCTTAATTTTTTTTTTAAAGAAAAAGGGTTTTACAGTGTTTCACAAAAAAAAAAAAAAAAGGAGAAGATGACCAAAAGAGAACATTTCATGTTCATTTCATTGAGTCTGAACATGTATTTTGGTAAATAGCTATGAGAGGACATTTCTCCTAAAACACATATCTAACTTTTTTATATGTTATTTTATTATAAAGTAATCGTGGGTAACATTGGCATTGAATCATGGCAAGTCCCAAGTTATTCCTTCGTACGCCCCTGAAGACAAATTCGCGTCTTTGGGGGACGTGGGGCATCACATTCACTTTTCGTTGCATCTGAGCGGGCTATGTGCACGCACTGGGCCTGAATCCGATCCTTGAGAGGGAGAGGGAGAGGTCGTGAACGATCTGAGTCGTGCGCTGCTGCCAGTTCCCTATGATGGCGCTGCCCGTCGTCGAAACAAAAGCCAAGCAAAACTTGTTCCCACCCAAGGGAAACAGGACGTTGTTATGACCCAGCACCAACTTCGCCCCTCCCTGGAAATAGAACGTTATGTATGGCAGTCCTACGGTTTTGTACCCTGAGAAGTTGTAGCAAGTATCCATGATGCTATAAGGCTGAATCAAAGGGTACTTCGCAGTCCACTTCCGGAAAGCTGATCTGAGCGCGGCGTACGCCGCGGTCGGCAGCCGCGTTATGATCGTGCCGGAGTCCAAGATCGTGCCGTAGCTCAAAAGGAATGATGCCGATACCGGCAGCACCTGCACTCCCACGTTCACCTGGACCAGTGTAACGTAGTAGAAGGATGGGTACTGGGGACTTGTGAGCAATGGCGTGTATGACGCGTACTGCGATCCCGTGCCCGACCCAAATCTTAGAAACCCGGTCGAGTTTCCCGTCGGTAGGCAGTAGGAGAAGACGCGGCCGTATTTCTTTGATGTCAACGAGACGAGAGAGAGATTCTTCCTTCCCAACCCGAGCAGCCCGGCTTCCTTCCCGAACAGCCCGGTGTTGGTACTGCCGCAGCCGAAGGGGAAGCTGGAGAAGACGTCGGTGGGTGTCATGGTCAAGGTGTCGCGGCCGAAGTAGCCGGTGGTGAGAGAACTGTCTAAGTAACGGACCAGATACCAACACTTTGACAGGGTGCACCTGGCCCAGTAACCCTCCGGCTTTAGCTCGGCGCAGTCGGCTGAGCTGCAAGAGTACCGGAATGTAAAGGACTGGGTGGGGTTGAATATGGCGCCCACCTGCGGGTGGCACGAGACGCATGGCTTGCACTGCACCCAGGTGAAGTCGCTCCCGGTGTCGAAGAAAAAGAATAAGTCCTTCCTGGGCCTGCCCAGACCGATCTTCACGATGAATTGGTGGGTGCCCTATTGGCTGCCTGGGTACGTAGGAAGGCTCTCTTTGTCTGACTGGACGTCTCCTGAAGCCTTGGACATAATCCAGTTGGCCCGGATCTCGTTTAGCAGGAGGAGTTCGGTGTTATTCGGGTTGACGGCCGAGTTCCCAAAGGGTGAACATGCTCCGAACCGACTGACCAGCTTAAGGACCGAGGAATTACCTTGCTTATCTGTAGAATCTGCAAAAGGTAAATAGAACACAATGTGAGTATGAGTTAAAGTTTGAACTAAAAATATTGGGAAGCAGATCAGGTCATGCTGAACATGAGCGTTTTTGCTCATGCGGACATCGTGGCCGTCTGTTTGCATTTTTGGATGAATGCCACGTGGTTTTGTTGACTTTTGAGCTTTTTAAAATGCAAATCGGATGGCCACGATGTCAGCATGAGCAAAAACGCTCATTTTCAGCATGACCTGATCTGCATCCAAAATATTGTGGTTTCTTAGCACAGTGCAATCATCGGTAGAACATTGAAATTTTATTATTGTTGTCGAGGAAAAGGATTCAAGATTTTGTAAATTTTGATCGAGGAATATTTTCGTTTTGTTTGAACGCATGTGATGAACTTGGGGGTTTACTCATCGTCATTATTAGAATGGGATTTATTTATATTGTTGCCTTCGTATATTTAAATCATATTCTTGCTTTCTTGTTTCAGGCAACATAATTTCGTTCGGGCTGCTCTCTCTCTCTCTCTCTCTCTCTCTCTCTCTCCTGGTAGGGCCTACTTGTGAATGCTATTAAGTTGGCGGGTTGTCACAAGTTCGAACCCATGGTTGTTGTCCCCTGCCGTAAGGTTGAAGTTAGGTGTACTCCTGGGCCGCAGGAGGGACCTCAAGGGTTGGTAATAGGCACTTTCCCTTTGATTATCAAAAAAAGCAGAATGTTTGTTTTTCAATTCAGGATGAATGCCGTTTCCCTTTTATGCAGGAGGGATTGTACGTAGGGGTGTCAACGGGTCAGGTTTGACCCGGACCCGACCTGTACCAAACCCTATAGGATCAGGGTTTGGTGATAAATAAGAAGACCCGATTATAATCCGGGTTGGACCCAAAGGGTCATATTAATACATGGAGCTCGGTATGGTTTGTGAAATTTTATACCAGACCCAGGAGCATGACCAGAGTTCTGATTAAGATCCACATATTTTCAATGTAAAAATGATAAAAAAATATTGTTTTGGTCTGATTCATCTAGTCTTTATAGGATCCGGGTATGGTTTCTCTTATAGTAGGTCCAATTAGAACTGGATCCTTTAGTGACAGTTTTTTGACTGCTACTAAAGGCCCCAGTTTCTATTGAGCGGTGGTTAAAAACTGCCGCTAAAGAAGGAAAATGCACAAATAACACGTTTTTGCCCTTTTTTGCATTTTTTGTAGTCATCCATCACGCCTTGTGATGGATGGCGCCATGTAGCTGCGCACCTAAGGGTTGCACAACTACCATTCACTATATATATAAGATGAAAATCATTGGTTCAAGCTTTGTCGACTCAATCAGATCACATAGATGTGTGCAGCATAGTTTGTTTGCTAAGGATCAAACCTTGTATCAGGTTATTTTGAGATAAAAAGTATGATTTTTTAATCATCAAATTTTACTGCATTGTACTTAGTTGATTTTTGAAGTCCTTAAGAAGCCTGCTTACATGGCACAATCAGAGGATTTAGAACTTTGTTTTTACTAAAAAAAACTTATAGATCACATCCATAAGGATATATATATACTTATAGGAGGTTATTTTGACCACATCTGAGCCCATGGATGTTTTCAGTATGGTCAAAATAATAAGAATTGAATCTTGGGTCTTATTTTTTCGATGCAAAAATATGAGGTTTTTGAGGATTTAAAACTCTGATCATTATAAGCTGTTGATTTTTCAACCCTAAAACATCTAACATATGCGTCAGAAAAATATTATTCAAGGGCTGGTTTATACTAAACTAAACTTGTAGATCACGTATAAAGAGCCATATGAAAAAATAATAACAACAACAATAATAATAATAATAATAATAATAATAATAATAATAATAATTCATTAATTAATTAATGTTTTCACTTGAAGGCTTGCTACCTGTGTGTGTGTAATCCTTCTTATTTATGACAGAGTGACCTTACCATTTATCTTATTCAATCCCAGTAGCCTCCTAATTGTAATGCTCCTTTTTTGTTAATTACATAGGGAAACCCTTGCTAAGTCAGGAGACCTGCCGCATTTGAAACTCCTGCCAAGGTAGGTCACCATGCCTAATGGCCGCAAAACCCTAAAGTCACCCTCTCAACATATAGGGAGCCTGCTGCTTCAAACTTATGACAAGGGATTCACAACCCAAATATCGAGTGTTTTTCAAACAAAATTTCAACGGCCTACACTGTACCAAAATTTCAAAAAAAAAAACATATTTTTATGTCCAAAAACTAAGATTCAAAAGCTAATTTTGACGGTGTTAAACACGTTCATGAGGTCAGATTTAGTCAAAACAACCTCCCCTTATGAGTTCTTACAGGTGGATTCCTTACCCACAAGTGTATATATATATAAGGCAGTGGGAAGCTACCCTACTGCATCCCTATCATATGGTACCAGATTGCTTGGGATCTTAAATTTTTGGTGTTTTTTCAAAATTCTGATGTGTTCAACATGATTGATTTAGTAGAAAATGATACTTGGATCATTTGATTCCATTGCATGAATAGGTTTTTATAAGGTTCAAAAATCAAGAGTCTACCATTTCTATAACTTTTTGAGGCTCAAATACCATTTTTTCCATCCAAAATGCATAATCCAAGTGTCAATTTCTAGTAAATCAATCATGATGAACACATAAGGTCAGAATTTTGGAAAAAACACTGAAAAAGTTCTTAGTAGGTAGGGTTGGTATATTTTCTATCCAGTAAGTTTTTATTTCTCTCTCTCACTATATGTATATATATATATATATAAGATCATGTTGTCCAATGTTTTATATATTTCTAAATTTTAGGTTAATCTTATTTTTGTTAATAAATTGATTCATGACTAATTGTAAAGTCATATTCACTGCTGATCATTGTTTTTAGGACCCATATTCAAACATAAATATTGGAACAGGTAGACTATAGGGTAACCTTTACATACTTGAGATTGATAGTAAACATGCCTTAAATATTTTTCGTTCTTCTTTTATTTGGCATTCTAGACATGGTCCTTTGTTGAATTTAGGACTTTAGATTCTTATTAATTCAAATAAAGCAAATGACTCTATATCTCATGATCATTGTTCAATTTGTCATATTGCCAAACAAACTAAACTCTCGTTCTCCAAGTTCTATCTTCTTTCAAACCGTTTGAATTAATCCATTGTGCATATTTATGCAAGATATCAAACCCCATCTATATGAGGAGCACGTGGGTCACTACTTCTTGACCATAGTCGGATGCACGTGGGTATATATAAGTCTGAAACTTATAATATTTTTAAAGATTTTGTTATGATGATTCATTCTCAATTTAGTACCAATGTCTTAAGTCTTAGATCTTTCTGGAATGATATGCAATCATATCTTACAAAGAAAGGGATTAATCATCATCACGTTGTGTTGCAATCTAGCAACAAAATGAGATCGTCAAACACAGACACAGAGACTTAATGTTGCCCGTGCTCTTCGTTTCTAGGCTAACTAACCCAGCAAATTTTGGGGTGAAAGAATTCTTTCTGCAACCTACCTTGTATATTACATTCAAAAGTAAATTTGTCAATCTTAAGCACGTACATGTAAATTAACCAAACTTATATCTAGCCATACACCATCCACTCATTCATCTGACAAATTTTCATGCTCACCAAGCTTAATTTTATTGCACAGTAAGGCCCAGCATAACTGAGCTGAACCAACCTCCCAATCAAGGTCAAGATCATCATCAACTGCAGGCTCCAAGATTGAACCCAATCTTAGACTGGGCGAGATCGTGAATAATCTTGGTTTTCCTTTGCTGCCAACTCCCTATCATCCCCAAGTCTGTGCGTGAATGAAAAGCTAAGTGTCGAAAATATCAGCAGGTGAAGCCTTAGGGTATGCAGACATGTAACCTTGGAAAGCAGCCTTGAGTGAAGCAAAAGCCGCGGCGGGTAGATAAATGATTGCGGTACCCGAATCCAGAAGCGTGCCCGGGTTCGAAAAGACTGAAGGAGATATGGACAGCAGCTTCCCTCCCACGCTTATCCCTTGCAATGAAACCAAGTAAAATGATGGAGCTTGGGAATTTATAAGCAATAGAATAAATGAAGCGGATTGGGACCCTTGGTCCGACCCTAATGATAAAAATCCGGCTGAGCTTGTTGTTTGCAGGCAGTAGAATACATGAGCCAGGATCAGGTGCGATCACATGGCACACTTTGAAGTGTGCCAGTGCCCCTAATGCCCTCCATCTTTGGCTGACTGTCAGTTGTGTGGCTCAAAAGCAGATTGAGGGCAACGGTGCAAAGGCACACTCAAAGTGTGCCATGTGATAGCACCTGATCCTGGCTCAGAATACACCATCATAGTACCTGGCTGTGAAGGACACCAGAGAGAGCTTGCTCCTTCCCAACATGAGCCGCCATGCTTCCTTTCCAAACTGTCCAGCTTGCTCAATACCGCCGCCAAATGGGTAATTCGAGAAGACATCGGTACTGGTACTGGTCAAGGTCAAGGTGTCGCGATCAAAGAAGCCGATTGATTGGGTTTCATCAAGGTACTTTAAACTGTACATGCATTTTGATGAGCGGCACGAACCCTGTGTTCCCTCGAGGGACAGCTAATTGCATTTAGGCCATGTTTGGAAACTAGTAGTTGGGATAGGAGGTGTAATTTGAGGAAGTGAGAACTGCCAAATCCTGGATTTGGCAGGTAAATACAATGGTGAGAGGACCTCACTTCCCATCCCAGCTACCAATTTCCAAACGACCACCACAATTATGCATCCCCCGCCCGAAGCTTGAAATCCTCCTGCCTTCTGAACCCGGCGCCTCCGAATGCCCTAACCAGGCCTCCCTTTTCTTCTGATGTTGGTCATTCGATCGATGCACGTTCAATAGTGGAAGCATGATCCATGGTATAGCACCTGCCACCAGGGAAAGGATACTCCATAGTGGTTGTTCGGTCGGCAGCATCTGCAGGGGAACCTCTTCTTCTCATACCGCGCAATCCAGTTTTCTTCCCGAGGTAGTTTGATCAAGTTTTTGCCAAATGCATTAACTTCTATCCCAGCTCCTAGTTACCAAACAGGGCCTTAGTTGGGTTGCAGCCATAGTACTGGAACGTGGGCGAGCTCAAAGGGATGATCCTTGGGCCCTCTTGGGAGTAGCTCGAGGTTAGGCTGGGCTCACACTGGACCCAGGTCACGTCACTCCCTTGTCGAACAAGAAAAGGTAATCCTGCTTGGGTGTGCCCAGTCCAATGCCAGAGTAAGCAGGAAGGCTTTATTTGCCTAGGCCGGCATCTGGGGATATTTCGGATTGGATCCAGTTGATACGGGCCTGGTCATGCTGGATGAGTTCAGTGATGTTCCGGTTACTGGTGAAGTTTGTGAAAGGGGAACAAGGTCCGAACTGACCAACTACTCTTGCCACCGACTTTCCTTCACCACTGGTGGAATCTGCAGAAGACGGGAATAGATACAAGCGATCATGAAAATTTGCTATCTGAATAGGCCGTGCTGGCTTTTTACGAGGTGTTTATGCATGTTACATGATCTCCCTGTAGTTTTTTTTTTATATAGGAAAGCTGGGGTTAGGCAGACCCCTACCAGTAATTGATCAAAATATCAATTTACAGTAATCTTCCTAAAAGAATGCTAATCCACAGAGTATAAAAAACAATCAACAATGATCTATTTTAGAGGAACATATTTTTCATTGGGCTTTCTATACATAAGCCGTCTCCCAAGAGCTCAAAAAATCAGTGGCCCTCGCACTAAAAATTTCTGAGTTTTACATTAAACCAACTATTTCAAGATTGTCCTATAAATAAAAACTATTTCAAGATTGTGTTTCCTGGTAAAGAACCACACTAAATGAATCCATGGACCGTTTCAGCAGACAAATCCAAAGCCTACCATTAACCATTAGAGACTACAGAATAAATGATATTGGACGAGATCCTAAAAACAATCACACCACAATAAGAGAGAACGATTTTAACACGGTTCGGTGTAAAAATCACCTACGTCCACTGAACACCTCACTATAATCACTCTAGCACACGAGGTGTTTTTTCATACAGGTCGTTTTTTACTATATTGTTAGGGGACCTCCCTACTACATTTTTATCTAGTGAGTGTCCTTGATTTTTGGTGTTATATACATAACTGTTACATTGCAATTTAGTAATAACACCAACTTTCTCATTTTGTATGTTTTTGAGTTCCTTTGTGCTGAGATAACATAAATCAACCTTTTGCCTTTACCAGCTTCCTCTTCACACGCCTTTCCCATCTCATTTTGTATTTTTGGACCTTCCTTTGTGCTGAGATAACATAAACCAACCTTGCCTCGGCCGGCTTCCTTTTCACACGCCTTTCCCATCTTGTGAGAATCTCTATCAGCCTACTCACTTGACTTTCCCTGTTGGTGAGGATCACATCCAGCCTTGCCAAACCTGTGAAGATCACGTCCAGCCTCTTCACTCGACTTTTCCTGTTGGTGAGGATCACTATCAGCCTTCTCACTCGTCTTCCCATATTGGGTCTTGTGAGAATCTCTATCAGATCCCCCCTTATATATGGTCCATAACAGAGTCGATAGTCAAATTAGAGAGCACAGACATTTTTAGAAGCATTTCTTGGCAAATTTGACCATACAGATGTAATCTTCATGGTCAAAAACTAGAAATACGCTCTTAGATAAAAAAAAATCATGCATAAATAAGATTTTTATAATGTAGAATTTTTTTAAAATTTTAAATTGTTGTTTTTGAGCGCATTATAAAGTCTTATTTATGCATAAATAAGTTTTTATCTAAGAGCTTATTCCTAGGTTTTTAATCATGGAGGTCACAATTGTACATCAAATTTGCCAAAAAACACATATATAAAGGATTTTTTAATGTAGTTTAGATGGTTTGTACCTCTCTCTCTCTCTCTCTCTCTCTCTCTCTCTCTCTCTCTGAGAGAGAGAGAGAGATTGCAGTAGCGCTATGAACGTCTCTTTTTCATTCAATCTAACTAGGGGTGGCAATGGGGTCGGGTTGGCGGGTCGGGTTGGCGGGTTGGCGTGTCAGCATACCTCAACCCGAACCCAACCCGTTTATTAAACGGGTCAGCTGTGGCAAACACGAACCCGACCCGTTTAATAAACGGGTAACCCGACACGACCCGCCAACCCATTTAATAAATGGGTTGGGTCGGGTAAACGGGTTTTCAGGTTCGCGGGTCAGGTTGGCGGGTTGACGGATCGGGTTGGCAGGTAGGCAGGTTGGCGGGTCGGGTTGACGGGTTGACCCACCCGCCTAACCCGTTTATTAAACGGGTCAGCCGGGTTGGCGGGTTGGCATACCCCCAACCCGAACCCGACCTGTTTAATAAACGGGTTACACGGGTCGACCCGTTTATTAAACGGGTTGGCTTAAGCCCAACCCGAACCCGCCTAAGAGACGGGTTGGCGGGTCGGGTTGGCGGGTCGTGTCAGAAATTGCCACCCCTAAATCTAACCAAATAGATGTATCAAGCATAGTTTGCTTGTTAGTAATCATGCTCTGGTTTGTATTTTTCTGGAATAAAACTGTAATGTCTTAATTCAACGCATCTTGTTACATTGTGGTCTCTTGATGTCTAACAGCCCCAAAACCCTGATTTTTATTAAAAACACCATGTAGATCGCATCTGGAAGGTTTTTGTAACCATCCAATCATTTGATTTGACTGCACATGGTGGGAGCGCAGGGGGACAAACAAAAACTTAGAAAACATGTGTGAAATCTCTCTCTCTCTCTCTCTCTCTCTCTCTCTCTCTCTCTCTCTCTCGAAGCGTGGACCTCATGTATGACACTTGTTCATACCACCACTTGGTTAGGGGACATCCAGTTGATCCCTTCAAACTTGGAAGTTTGAATTTGGACCGATGCATGGTATCATATTCAGTTACGGATCTAGTTTCCCTTGATTATAGATTGGTAGTCCCTTGCCTTGATTTCGTTCGTTATTTTTGTTTGTATTAGCTTTTAAATTCTTGATTATCCAACTCTAAATTTAGTTATCTAATTTGGAATTAACCTATTTGCTATCTAAGCATATTTACCTTGATCCCTTTTAATGCCCCTCTTTTGGTTTCTCTCAAATGAATAAATATTTGCTCATTTGGATTGAATTATTGTAACTTGCCATCTAGGCTAAAAACAGGTTGCTTTAAGATAATATAAGATAATATAAGATAATATAATATAATATGAAGGAAGTAGGTTTCTCTCATCCATATTCTTCCAAGATGAAGTATATAATATGATATGAATGATTATGGATAGTTATGGCAAGGCAAACTCATCCGATTACATATTCAGTTAGATAAGTCCATATCACACCCCATTTTTTGACGTTTACACTGTCAAGTACATTTGAGAGCAAGTGTTAACAGTCGATGAAGCCCGCATAAGGGCTAGATAAAAATAACCTTGTGACATAGATTCAGCCCATTTGTGATCAATTAAATAGTTAAAAAATCAATGTCTCCGTGTCTGATTTTTCAAAAATTATGCAAATTCATGTCTCATATCCTTGTGACATAGATTCAGCCTAATCTACAATAGAAGGTATAAAGTTGGGTTCAAATTAATTTTATGGTAATACCAGATCCAACCACAGATTTGGAAATAGAGGGTTTTGGGGTTGGAGATGGAGATGGATGAGATCTAATTTATATATAAACATAAAATCGTCAAAGTCATTCAAGTTCCAACAAATCCAATCACCTTGTCATCTAACCCACATACACATTCAAATGGAACCTACTTTTAAATCTGCATCCAGGAAAAAGGTTAGGGGAACCTACTTTTAAATCTGCATCCAGGAAAAAGGTTAGGGGATCCGACCTGGCTTGATCCATTTTTTCGCCTATCCTCGAGGAACATGTGAGTCATTTGAAAATAAAGCGAAGACCACTAGCACAAATCTGGCTATTTTTATCTTATCTACAACTTTTTAAAAGGCTTTAAGACTTTGGATAAACATTCTTTTGGACGATTATGATAAGCGAGTGATTGTAACCTAAGTAATTTAGGTTATCAATAGGTTATACCAAGCAAGTTTTAGCAAGAACTTAGATATATAAATAGGACCTTCACAATGGTTACATAATCTTCTATTTATTTATGATTACATATCTAGTTTTTTCTCATTAGTGGCAGTCTCTTTGATCATTTTCTTCAATCTCGTGCAATAAGTGCAACACGCTATCTTTTTTTAACGAGGAATGGGGAAACCACCCAAAGATCAATGACCTAATCATACTTGTTGGAACAAATGGCGGCCAAAAACAAGATTTATGAAAATCAAGATCTCAAGCCCAGAGGCACGTTCTTAGGAACTCTATCTTTACAACTTTAATTGCCCCTTCAGTATTTTTGAAGATGCGAACAAGGTTTGTAAGAGACTGAGTTCCCAAGATACAATTAGGTTTAGACTCAAGAACATCACTGCTTTGCAAGATCAGATGACCTCTCTCACAATGAATTTTACAAGCCAAACGAGAACACAAGAATAGAAAGAGAGAAAACTTGCGAATTAAGAAATTTAATGATTCAAAAGACTGAAATCAAGAGTTTTAGACCTTTTGAAAGCCAATCAGTTTTTTGTGATAAATGATATTAAAAGCCAATCCAACAGCAAAAATGATCATGAACTGTCACCTGCCTTTGACCTAAGGTCAACGACCTCCAAAACCAACAGTCACAACACCCCATAAACACCATATAAATGTCTTTTAAATACTTTTAAACGGCCAAACCAATCGAGAAGAAGAAAGTCAAATACGATTAAGTAAAAAGGTTAAGCGGTCAAAATGAACCTCGATGCCTCACATGTACCTCTCGCCACTGCAAAAGTGCACATTGTGCGCACGTGCGAATGAACGGCGAGTCTGTTCCTGCGTAAAGCAAGACATCTAAAGGCCACCCTAACACACGAGTTACTAAAGTATAAAATATAGAAGAAAGACTTTTTATCACCGGAAATATCACTCCCTTTTAGATATGGGACTAAGCACTTTTCAAAGCAGTTTAAGAAGAAGCAATAAAAGCACCAAAACTTCAAGAAGAATATGTATTTTCTCATCATAAAATAAAGAATATTTTGAAACTTTTACCAAAAGTACACATGGCCACTTTCCCAACAGTGAAAACCTGTAGTGCACTCCTCTCCACCAGGGAGTTGCCTTGCTTCGGCATGACCAAGGGGCATAATACCCCTGAAACACACTACTTTCACCTCGATAATATTTAACACGAAACCATGAAAGAAGGAATACATTAAAAATCCACTTAGCCTAGATATCAACCCTTCACTGAAAATTAATAACCAGAGATGAACCTGGACGGTGGTTCATGGTGATCTTCACACAATGGACAACACACGCAGGATCCACTTCACCCGCATTATTTTTATACATTGCTACATCAACAATCACTAGGACCCCAATTTCCTACCTTCTTTACACCTTTCTTACATCAAACAATTGAAAAATTGCTTGGAGACACCATTGGAGATCTATTTAACTTGACACTCAATACATCCATTTCAGTCATATAAAAGCAAGAGATGAGCGATCATGAGCAGGTTGTGGTCTGCCTCTTGTTGGAGTGGGTGGTCTCTGAATGTTGAGCTCCTGAATAAAATGAAAAGACAATATTGCTGAGAAAAAGAACAAGCACATAATTTAGCTTATTCTCTTAGATGCATCTTGTGAAGGAAAAGAACAAGCAGATGGGCAGATAACAAACTCACCTGCATCCATGTCAACTCCATGGTATGGTCAGGCGAACATTCTGGTGATTGGAAAGGTGGTGGAAGTGGATGAATCAGCTTGGGCACAACCACCAGATCCCTACCAATTACAAGTAATGCACCAGCATTGTTTGCCGTTCCTGACAAATGTTCCATGCAGCATCAGCATATAATACAACACAATGACTATTTTATCAACAAATACACAGCCTTTTGGGATACAACCAAACAGATTAAATTACCACAATAGTTTGTTGCTGAAAACAAAGTGATCAAATGTCCCTGTGCAAATCGCTCAAAACCATCCATGACGCATTCATGGGCTCTGATGATGAGTTGCAACTTGTTCTTCTTGCAAAAGTCTATCACTCTGTCAGGCTGCATTTACATAAACATACAATATCAACCACTGAGATGGAACTCCAAACAATGCAATCAAAGAAAAAAATAAAGAATCCTTTCATTTCTAATTTTGCAGTACGTTTCCAACATCTTGCTCCTCAAAAAGGTCGCCAATGACATGGTGACATAACATCATGCTAGTCATCAAAAATGGCAACCAACAGAATAACTTGACAAAAAGGAAAAAGAAGGAAAAATCATATTACTGGTTGCCAATATTGATATTTCATATGCAAACCCAAGTCAAGCCATTTACGTGGTAATGGTGCTAATGACAAATATGTAAATGCGGAAAGGGAAAAAAATATGACAAGAACGATTGTAAAACAAGATCTCAGCAGGTCCCAGAAATTCAGTTATATGACCAGTGCTGTATCCTCCCACAGTGCGTTTCTTGTAATGAATAACTTGGGGGAGATGGCCCCCTCAGATTTTTATTCATCAAAAAGTAAGGCTTTACACATAGTTTATTTTGAATTTATTTTATAGTTATATATATATATATAGCCGTGCCTCCGTACCCGCATTTTTTGAAATTGCCATTTCGTACCCTCCGTACCAGCTCCAGCACCTGCACCTGTACCCATGTGACATTGGTTGTAATAGACTTGGGTACCTTGTTGGTTTAGAGATCCTGCAGAGAAGAGGAAGAGAATAGAATTCTGGACAGATTTTTTTTGTATTCACATTTCCCAATGTGGGATTGTGTGAATCTCCTATTTTATATTAACTTTCCCTTTTGTGACATTACAACATTACCCCTGTTAAGAGTTGTGTAAAATACTGTATCACTAGTGTGATGTCCCTTAATCTAGTATTCTTTTGTACATTATAACATAACCAGGGGCAGTTTGGTCATGCACATTTTTCTTTTCTTTGTCTTGTAATGTATCTAGAGTGGGTCGACCCTTAAGAGGCACCACCTTCTTCTTTATGAAATCAATGAAGTTAGTTTCTCCTCTCCTCTCTTATGCTTAGGGATGGCAGTGGACCAAAGCACCCCTGGTCTATTGTCATCCCTAAAGAAGAAGGTCAAACCATCGAAGGGTATTTTAGTTATTTTACTAATGGGGATCAAAGATGGGGCAAGGGAACACGTAAGTCCATCCCTGCCTCCATCCCCACACGGGTTATGATTTTATCCTCCATCCCCGTTTCATGACCTCCATCACCAGTCCAAACGGGGTGAGGTGGGGCGGGGCCCCGGTCCACTGCCATCCCTACTTGTGCTTTCTCTTGAGAAACCCTAATGCATGTATCTCCTTAAATATGGTATCAGAGTTTGTGTAGCTCTAAGAAGAGGTCATCTGGGATTGAAAGGAGAGTATTAGGAACTTCATTTTGGGATTGTTAGCATTGTTCCTGTAGGCACGCATCTCGAGGTGTTGACATCAACACATTTAGGGAAGGGTTGCAATTTGCTTTATTTGAGTTAGGACCTTGTTAGAGGATGATTTTAGAAGTTTGCTTTAAGTTGCAAAAGTTGGTATCTTCAGGAAACATTGGTGAGCCTCAGTTAGTGGTGTATAATCAATGTTAAAGACTGTGAGAGTTGTAGGTTGACAAAAGGTCATGCCTTGCCATTTAGGTCTAGTTATAGGGGTGCAGTTGAGTATTTATCAGATAAACCATATGTCCTCAAGTGTGCTTTAAGGTATATTTCATTTTCAAAAATTGTATGAAAAATCCCTAAATTATGAAATGATGAGAATATTTGGATGTATATGTTTTGTTCTTCTACCTGATAGATATAGAGATAAATTGTCTCCTCGAATTGTTAAGTGTTGTTTCCTTGGTTTTGCTAATGGTCAAAAGGGCTACAAATGTTTTGATCCTATTGAAAAGAGGGTGTGGTATCCCAACATGTCTTCATGAGGATATGTTATATTTCAGCCAAAATGGATAAAAGACAAGAGATGAGTATGATTTGTCATTCTCGATGCCTTTTGGTTAAAAAGATAGTATAAATGAAAGGATGGAGATTCAAGGGGAGCAGGTTCAGCCAAGAGATAATCGATTTGGACAAGCCTACTCAAAAATACATGAAAATGTTGTAGAAATTCCTTTTTTGGATCAAGTAAAGGGAAAGCCAGATAGAAGAGAAGAGGTCAATTTTGATCATATTCCTTTGTCAGCTGATTCCGACCAACCAAATTCAAAGTCTTTGTGTGAGTCATCTTTTCTTAATTTTTCTAAGGTATGTAGAAGATCTAAAACTTTGATTCTTCCTTCTCATTTAGTATCCTATGAGTCATTTGCTCCTAAATATCATGCATTTTTTGTATTGATTTATTCTTATGTTGAGCCTGAGTCTTGTTTAGAGGCAGCTAGGAAAAAGGAGTGGCAATGATACCATGATAATTGAAAGACAATGAAGTACTACAAGAGGGCTATAAGCCAAACACACGCCACTAAGGGCAATACAAATGCACTAAGGCAAAGAGTGTATGTGAGCAAGAGAGCAACACAAAAAATATAAATTTTATTAATAATAATGCTCACTAAAAACATACATTACAATTGTAAAACTCAAAAAAAAAATTATGACCTTGGATTCGGGTCGGATCCGGACCCAACTGAGGCACCGCCTCCCTCGCTCTCTCTTAAAGACAGCGAGGAAAAGAGGGGGAGGTTCTCGAAGCCTCCCTTTCCCCTCTCTCGCTCTCACGACTCTCTCTCTCTCTCTCACCGACTCTCTCTCGCTCGTCCACGGTCACCGCTACCGACGATCCTCTCCGGCGAGCCATCCCGGAGACCCCTATCAACCCGACACCACCTGCGACCTCCCATCCGACCGTCGACAGCCCGAAGGCTCCTCCGGCGACCACCAGGTACGCCTTTTCTTCCCCTTTTCTTTTTCCTTCAGTTGCCTCCTCTTTCCCTTTTCTCTTCTCCTTGTCGTCGATAGACGGGGGCAAAAAGCCCCTTCCCGTCGGTTGTTTACGATAAGGAAGGGTCGTGCAGCAGGGGCTTTAGCCCCTACCATTTGCGACGGATCAGCAGGGGTAAAACCCCTGCCGCCTGTGAGGAGGGTTTCGGCAGGGGGTTGTGGGGCCCCTGCCTGCCCTTTTGTCTCTACCGGGGAGGGTCGGGTCCCCTCCCTGCCTCCTTTTTCATCTCAGAAACAATAGGGGCCTTTGGCCCCTGTCTCGTTTCCCTATTAAGCAAGCCGACAGGGGCCTTTGGCCCCAGCCTCCTCTCCCAAGAGCCACAGGGGGGTTGTTGGCCCCTGCATCTCTCTCTCTCTCTCTCTCTCTCTCTCTCTCTCTCTCTCTCTCTCTCTCTCTCTCTCTCTCCTGGCAGGGGCCCCCTTTTTAGTATTCCAACAGGGGTTGAAGGCCCCTGCCCTTATTGTTGTTCCAACAGGGGCCATTGGCCCCCTGCCCTTTTAAAATTTCCAGCAGGGGCCGAAGGCCCTTGCCTTTTTAAATAACCAGCGAGGGTCGATGGCCCCTGTACTTGTTCTTTTGGCGGCAAAAGTCGCTCGGCCCTGCCCCAGCCCTATGTATCGGAGAAGTCCAGTCTTATCCTTGTTTTTGCTTTAGTCTTGGTTGCATGTTAATATCGCATATTTGCAGTTACGACGGATCTCGCTCGCGCTCCGTAACCCGAGTCGTCAATCGTTTACACCCACAGGCGCCAACAAGCTGGCAACTCTCCGAGGTAAGAAAAGATTGCACGAAAGACTTGGACAATTAAATTAAGTTCAATTAACTAAAAACGACCATTAAATAAATAAATATATATATATATACAAATATATATATTTATACGAGTATGCACTTAACTCAAGGACGCAGTTTCGCGATCCTTGTCCTTTACTTTCTTTCATGTCTTTACTTTGTCGTCGCACATTGTGCCCAGGTCTTGCGTTGCACTCCTGCTTACAATCTTTACTTTGTCGTCGAGCATTGCGCCCAGGTCTTGCGTTGCACTCCTGCTTACAGTATTTACTTTGTCGTCGCGCTTTGCGCCCAGGCTCTTGCTTTTGCATGTGTTGTTACTGCCTTGCTATTGCAGATGACGCTCAGGTTTTCGCTCATTGCATAGGCTTTAGA
This sequence comes from Nuphar pumila, assembly GCF_984573655.1. Lineage (NCBI taxonomy): Eukaryota > Viridiplantae > Streptophyta > Magnoliopsida > Nymphaeales > Nymphaeaceae > Nuphar > Nuphar pumila. Next base: position 14,430,427 of record NC_143255.1, read on the forward strand.
GGCATCCTCGTGGAGGATGCAAGAAGCATTTACCGCTCTCCCTCTTGCGACAAGAGTTGAGTCAAGAGCTTAGAGAGATCCCTAGCAGGGATTCGGGTTCTTCGAGTACGCAGTCCTGCAGACGATTTGGGGTTCGAGCGAACTTCTTAGCGGAGGTTCTGTTGAGAAACCCTTATCCCATCTATCGAGGTCGGTATCGAGTCATGTGAGGCATGTAGATACCCCGATAGCGGATGAGATTCTAGAAAATCGCATGCCAAATGTTGGCACAAACTGCTAGTTGTTTCAAAAGTAAAGTTTGATAAATATTACATCTTTGTGAAACACTCTTGTTGAGGCTCCTATTGAGGAGCTATACCCCTTTCATCCTAGAGTACTTGTAGTCGTGCACTACACGCTAGTACTACGATGATCAGATGAGACGTGCGACCTCGAATAGTGCTAAATGCACAATGTTGTAATCACTTAAATGATGACTGATTCGCCTTCACAGGCAAGATGCTCGAGTGGTTTAAAGACCACAGCATAGAATGGGTCGTTAGTTAAGCAACCCCAAACGCACCCATTCGCTTATTGTTGTCTGTCAAGGGAGAGGACAGAGTGGTGCAAAACTCCAATGGACAAGTTGTTAACAACCACCCCACGGGCAATAATCTGGCCTCCGCAGTCATTGGAGTTAGGGGAAATAGGCTACAATAGTTAGCTCAACACTTCTGCAGAAGTTGGATGCATCCGTGGCACTGCTTACCTGCCTTTGGGGAATCCTCTCTCGGCTAAAGCCGTCCCTTTAGGAGCGGACTCAACTAGCTATTTGGGTTATTGAAAATACATAGAATAACAGACACCCGAACTAGTCTCAGTTGTTTCTACGTTTTGCCTACACGTACCTGCAGGCCAGTAATATTGAAACATAACGTTTGTTCACACTGGTTGTTGGGTCATGAGACTTGCTTGTTTTGTGATAGTTCACAGCTTACGATCAAATGAATCGTCATGCTGCGTTTTGACAGTTGCACTACTTACTTGTTTTGCACCGCTTACCTGTTTAACTTGTTTTAAACTGCGTAACCTACTAAATTAAATGTACATAATTTAGTTTTATGTAGTCTCTCTTGTGCACCTACTAGTTTTTCACGAAACTAACTCATTCTATGGGTACAGGTGATGATTAGGTACACCACGGGCGATGGTGCGATCGCAAGATGGCTTCAAGACTTTCTTCTTCCTGCTCTTAGCTCGCGTCCTGGACGTTTTGGGTTTTGTAACGGATTTTCCTTGGAATATCCGAATTTTATACTATTTGGAAACTTCTTTTAATGGAAGTGGCTTTTCCAAGTGGCTTGCAAGTAGCATGGTTTGTGCATTTTGGTTCTTTTAGCTAAGGCGCCCAAAGTTGACAGCTTGCCTTTCTGAATTTAACAAAAGAATAGTCTTTCACTGATTGCATAAACAAACTCTGAAGGAAAGAGATATTTCTAGTCTCTTACCTGTTTTCTAAAAAGGTTCGCAGGTTTGAAATTTGGGGCGTTACAACAATGGCTAGGTTGCCCATATAATTACACAGACACAAATATTGGTATCAGCTATATCTCGACGAGACTATTTCTCGCAATATTATAGGTTTGGTGATAAATCTCGAGAAAATCTCGATCCTTAAAAAAACAATATATATATATAAAACAAAAACTAAGAAAATATCATGCTTAGATAACAAAATACATATATAATAAAAAATAAGTAAAAATGAAAATAAAGAAGGAAAATATATTTAAGATATAAAAAATAAAAAATAAAAAACAGTAACAATAATTGATAATATCGCGATATTATCAAATTGGCGATATTTTCAAAATATCATGATATTTTACATATAATATTCTGTGTTGAAGGAGAGAAACAGCCAACTAGCCGTTAGACATGTCTAACTAGTTGCTAAACTGGTCGTTAGACATGTGTAACGGCTAGCTGGATCTAACGGCTAGTTATAAATAAAATAAAAAAAATAAGAAACAAAGAATATATTTTAAATATAATATACATTATATATATACTAAATATACATTCGTACATACATAAAAGGTTTTTTTATTATATACAACAATATTTAACACGATGATTACCATCTGCCCCTCCTAAGACCTTGGGCATAGGGCTCCCGAAGCAGCCAAGAACGCTTACTAGGAGCATAGTGACAAAAGTTAAAAACAGCAAAATATCATTTTTCAAAAACTCACGAGAATTTGAAAAATTTTCATAAATCTCGCATTTTTTTCTGCAAAATCTCGGCAATAAAAAAATAAACTAGAAAAATTAAAAATTATTTTTTATAAGAAAATATTAACAAAAATTATTTAAAAATAAAAACACATGGTTTTTTCATGATAAATAGCCGTTTAAAATGTAAATATCGTGTTCAAATTGTCGTATTTATGTTTTTTCGCAAAATCTCACGATATTTTGAAAATCTTGCGAGAAATTGTCATTTTAAACTTTCAGGCAATTTCTCGTGATATTAACACAAGATTTTCATAAATCTCATGATATTTGTCACTATGACTAGGAGAGCCATCTTCCCCAACCATGGTCAGATGCTTATACTTAATGGCATGCTCACCTCCTTTGGGGAGAAATGACATGACTCCTATGTCACATGGGTGTGGGTGTGGGTGCAAGTGTGGGGGTGCAGCAAATATATATATATATATATATATATATATATATATATATATATATATATATATATATATATATATATATATATATATATATATATATATATAAAGTCCAAAAGTTTGACATAAATGACCCTGGGTGCGTCAGTCAACGCACCAGGGTCAGGTTGACCGCACCGGGTGCCGCACCAGCATCGCGTCGACGCGGGTGCGGCACCCAGTTAGGCGAGTCCCTGTGACATAGCATGACTCTCATCACAGTAAGACCTGGTTCCTCTTATAGTGCTAGAACATTACAAAAGGGCTATATCCCAGTGCCAACAACCAAATTCATGCGACAGTTTTGTGCATATCCGGCATCTTGACTTACAATTAAAATTACTATTTTAGTTTAATGTGAAACATTAAAGGAGTAAAATTTTATAGTGGAATACTATGACAAGCAAGAAACTAAATAGGCTACCATTTTTCAGAAATCAGAAGTTTATTGGATAATACCAACATGCAATGACACAATTAAGAGCACCATCCAACATACAATTAACTATCTAAAAAGATATTTTAAAGTCCATAAGCATAGCAAATTTTGAATTTGCAATCTTCATACCCCAAAAGAGACTAAGCCTGGGCCCCTTGCATTTGGCCGTAACCCTTCTACAGTGTCATTCTCTGTGGGGTCAGACCTACAAATCATTATTGCAATTTGTAAGTCCAAGATTGGGTTTCATCAATTGGCTGTCCTCTAAGTATCAGTAGTAAGATAACCATACCATAGTAGGTCCATCAGGACAATAGATCCAGCATCCATTGTTATGGGCCTTTCCAGTTTCTCAATCTGGTCTACATAGTTTATGGATCTCCCAATGCCTCCATGCATACAGATTATTTTCTTCTCTATAAGAGCAGCCAGAGGAAGAGCATTGAAAAGTTGATTGAATCGAGTCCATGCCCATATTCCATCATTCTCACCCTAACAAATTCAAAAAAAAAATGTTTGCACAGGCAAAGTTGGTTACTTGACAAGACAAGATATAAACGACACTAATATGCCAATCATTCTTACCATCCTTTCAATGCATTCTAACCGAAAGCCAAAAAGTGCATTTATATCAGCAGCTTCATGATTCCCCCGAATCAGATGTACATGCTCAGGATACTCAATCTATACAAATCAATAAAAGAGATTTATAAGTTGGCAAGATCGATTGTGTTGATATCATTGCAAGAAATAGATCATATTTTGTCAAACTCTTCCAGCCAAAGCTTGCCTTAAGAGCCAAAAGTAAGGTTATTGTCTCCAGGCTGTGCTGGCCACGGTCAACATAATCACCTAGAAACAAATAATCAATATACCTGGAAACATCAAAAAATACATATTACACTCATCATAGTAATAAAGTCCAGGACATCATCAAACTAGCACTGATGTAGACCTAGTAAAGTCACCATATTGTGTAATTCAGATTTGAGATCATGCACAAGGTGTTGAGTAAACAATTGCTGCATAATCAGCATATGGACAAGTATAACTGAAAGTAATGGTGTTTTTAACATCATAAACGGCCATGTCTCTCCATGAAACATAGCAGAGACAAAATATGATCAACTATAATACTCAAACAATGAACAGTACCTAAAAAAATGAACTCAAATGGCATGTGGCTTCCAGAGTCCAGTCAGTACCATGAAAAAGCCACTTGCTCATGGCAGCCAAAAGCAATTACTTAAAGTAGTTACCATACCCACTAGCATTAGTTTTGGATGGATTCCTTTGTCTTGGTTTCATGAGGATTGATATTGCTTGTACTAGAGTCGGTGACCCTTTTGGGAGAAATAAAGGGTTGATATGTGCACTTTGGGAGATAAATTGGTCTTTGTACTCTTAATAGCTTCTTTGGGAAGTTTAGCCAAGCTTAGCTAAGCTAGCTTCTAGTGGAAGCTAAGGGGAGGGGCATGGAACTATAGATAAGAGCATTTGTACTCATTTTATATATTTGACTAACAATACTTTTGGAGGGATCTATTTTGGAGATCTCATGGACTACTCTAGACTTCCTAGTGTAGGATTTGATCTAACCTTGTTTTAGATACTCTAGATCTTAGGATCCACTAAGAGCTAGAGAGAACCCTTTATATATTTCATTTTATCCTAGTTTCAATTTTCCCTATTTCCCTGCCTAATCCATCTTCCCTAAGCCTAGCTGGTATCAGAAGCAATGAGGGTAACCATGCAAAAGCAGTTCAGAGACATCAAAATCTGAGACTCCATCATCCAAGACAAAAGGGAACATTCAAATAACAAATAGTTTACTCTGGGCCCAAAACTCAAAACCACAAATGGCAACCTCACCAACCAAAAGAAACTACATTTGCTAAGGTGAGAATGAATCCACAACAAAAACAGAAGTTGAGACTCACGTTATATCTCCAGCAGTTGAAGGAAAACCATATTCGTCAAATAGGCGCATTAAGTCCCCAAACTGGCCATGAAGATCCCCAAATATTTTAACTGGAGCCTTCAACTGCAAAACTGTAGGTTCCTGCAGAAATATCTGTTCAGCAGCATAACACAGCTCACCAACTTCATATGAATCCAGAAAGAACTTTCGCACCATAGGAGCACTCCAGTTACGAGGTTTCAGCAACAAGGAAATAATCTGCGAAAGTAAAAATAAATATTGAAAAACCAGCCACAAGCACTATTACCAACATAACCTCAATTTCTTAATGTTGCCTGCCTTCTTGTGCAAGCCAACAGGCGATTTTTGTTTATTGAAGATTCTTTTTGCTGCATATCCCTGGTCCATATTCCATGGATTCATTCGTCTGCTTTCATTTTCAAACTGATCCAAAGAAAGCTGCCTAACAAGCCCACCCAAATTTCCAACAGGCTCTTTAGCAACGACCACCTGAAGGATCCAAAGTTAGTTACAACAGGATGGCATTAAACATAGATGAAATGCTGAAAATCCAACTGCCACATACAGCTCTAGGATGAAGGCGAACATCTGTTTCAAGGATGTCTCCATCACTTGAGTCTGAGGATATTTCTGAGGCTTGAGATTTATCCTTGACTGAATCTGATGATAACTGCCCATCTAACATATTGTCTTGATTGATGGAAGCTGCAGCCTTTGCAGCTTCCCAGACTGCACTAACAGCCTGAGCTTCAGCAGCAGAAGCCTCAACCAGTTTTTCAAGAGAATTCCTATCCATACTGATAACAAACCGATTTCATCATGAACAACTACAAAATTGAATTAGACTACAACAATATCCTGAATTTTAGTTTATTATGATTTTGTAATAACCAAATCAAGTAAAGAGCACCTAGAAGCACCAGACGTGGCTGTCTCAATCAGTCCATCTGACATTGTTTGGATGTATGATGAACCAGTCATGATTGACTGATCAATTTTGGTGGGCGATATTGCTCTTTCAGAGGCATTTATGGGGATCATGGCTACAGTTTGAACAGTTGAATTTTCCGCAAAGAGGAGATCGTCAAGCAGTAAATCTGCACAAGTTCGAAAGTCATTGCTGGCTCACATACAGTAACGGAAACGGAAACCTTTTTTTCTGAAGTACAGAAAAGTATTTGTTTAAAACAATGGAAAGCACAAATTGCCTTCTTTTCTAGTAATGTTACTAATAGTAATTGGCCTAATGCCAGACACTTTCTTTGTTCTTCCATTTCAAGAAATAAACAAAAACAATCTACAACCTGCCAGAAGGCCCTTACTATCCATTATTAACAAGTTGTTTAATAAATTTTCAACGTTGGAATTTCTAATTTATAATAAACCAACATAATACTTGGTTCAACAATTCAAAGTGCTTTATTTCAATCCCTTCCCCACCTCCTTCAGCATAAGACATGGCATCTATAGTGCCATCATATGTTAAAATATGAGTTGTATATGTTAATATATATATATATATATAATAAGTAATGCCCGCTAGGGGCATTTTAGTCTTTTTACCTGCATGTAATAGGTACTCCCCTTTAGGGGAGGATTTTTCTTTGTTTATATTTTTTTATTCTTTGTCTTTTCATTTTTGTATGAGGGCATCCTAACGACTCTTTTGAGTCTCATGTTGTCTATATAAAGGGGTTTAAGTCCTCTCTTGTACTAATGCTTTTCTAAGCATTTTCTCTCAATAAAAGATCTATTATTTATGTTTGTGTTCTTTTGTGTATGCCCATTGGTGTCTTTTGTTAACATTTCTAGATACATAAAGTTTATCATTTTTTGAGTCATAGCACCGATAGCCTTTTTGGTTATCGGCATATCCAACAAAAACACATTTAATAGTTTTGGGAGAGAGTTTATTATGTTTTTCAAGAAGCACAAAGCATTTACATCCAAAAACCTTTAATCTTTTCAAATCGGGAGCAGTTTTAAAAAGCTTTTTCAATTGGGGATTTGTTTTCTAAGATTTGAGAAGGCATTTTATTTATTAAATAAACTGTGGTCAGAACCGGATTCGGCCCAAAACTTTTTTGGAACATCCTTTGAAATAAGTAAAGTCCTAGTTGTTTCAATAATATGACGATGTTTTCTCTCAGCAATTTCAATTTGATGAGAAGTCCTAGGACATGATTTTTGGTAAAAAATACCATGGGTTTCTAAATAAAATTAAAATTCATTTGAAAGAAATTCTCCTCTTGAATTGGAGCAGAAGATCTTAATATTTGTTTTAAATTGATTTTTAACAAGATTATGAAAATCCTTAAAACATGAAAATACTTCGGGTTTGAATCTAAGGAAGTAGATCCAAGTATGTCTACCAAAATCATCTATAAATGTAACATAATATGAGAATCCACCTTTTAACATAACGGGCGCAGGACCCCATACATCCGAATGCACCAATTCAAAAAAATTATTAGACAAAGAAGTTCTAGATCCAAAGGGCAATATTTTCATCTTTTCAAGTATACAATCTTTACATACATAGTCTTTTTCCTTACAAGATTTTTTTAAAAACAGAAAAACAGATAGTTTGGATATATTTGGGTGTCCTAATCATCTATGCCAAAGATCTAAGTCACTTTCTTTAGCATAACACAGCTCCATGATTTATCACATATTGTTGCCTGCCTTCTTGTTTATAGCCTTAAAAAAATCTTGTTTATGCATTAAATCGGATGATTCAAGGGTGAGTTCTTATAAAACCAAGCATGTAGGTCACATCCGTACGGTTAGATTCAAGAAAAAAGAACAAAAAAATCCATGAAAATTGTGATTCACACATTAGTTCTCATATTTTCAGTTCTCATATTCTAGTTACTTGCCCTCTAGGGAAATTTTTCTTTTTACCTGCATGTAGTAGGTACTTCCCATTAGGGGCAGATTTTTCTTTGTTTATATTCTTTTTATTCTATCTTTTTATTTTTATATGAGGGCATATTGGTCAAAGACCAATACATCGTTGGGACATCCCCAACGGTTATATTTATAGTCGTTGGGAGCATCCCAATAGCTCTTTTGAGTCTCATGTTGTCTACATAAAGGAGTTTAAGTCCCCTCTTGTATTAATGCTTTTCTAAGCATTTTCTCTTAATAAAAGATATATTATTTTACGTTTGTGTTCTTTTGTGTATGTCCATTGGTGGCTTTTGTGATCTTTTATATATGCCATTGATTGGCTTGTGTATTGTCTCTTAAAAGATTTGTGCTTGTGCACTCTCTTTTGATCATTGTATGCCCTTGGTGGCTCTTTTGTATTCCTCTAGATTCATTACATCATAAGCCAGCCACACCACAAGTTATTGGCAGACTTGCCAATTCTGAATAGAATAAAAATTAAAAGAGATTCCGATAAGTACAGACAGATATCCACATTTTGGTTTCATAGAGAAATGGAATAGTCAAAATCTAAGTCACAAGGACTCGGCAAAACAGGTGCCGCACCCGCGTCGACGCGACGCAGGTGCGGCACCGGGTGCTGTCAACATGACCCTGGTTGCGGTCAACACACCCAGGGTCATTTTTGTCCACTATTTTGGCGTTAAAAAAAATCCCCTATGAAAAGGAGGATTAGGGCAAAAAAAATTGCCCTAATCTCTCCTCTCCTCTCCCCCTGAGCTCGAGCTCTCTCTCCTCCTCCTCTCCTTTCGCAGGTATGTACCCTCTCTCACTCTCTTCTTGTGTCGACAGGGGAGGGGCCGAGCCCCCCCTCTCGCTCCCTCTGTTTTCAACAGGTGAGGGGCCGAGCCCCCCCTCTCGCTCTCTTGTTGGGTCGATAGGGGAGGGGCTGAGCACCCCCTGCTCCCTCTGTTTTCGGTAGGGAAGGGGTTGAGCCCCTCCCTCTTTTTGGCAGGGGAGGGGCCGAGCCCCTCACCCTACTCCCTTTGATTTCAGGGGAGGGGTCGAGCCCCCCCCCCCCCCCTCTCGCTCTCTTGTTGGGTCGGCAGGGTAGGGGTTGAGCCCCCCTTGCTCCCTCTGTTTTTGGCAGGGCAGGGGTCGAGCCCCCCTCGCTCTCTCTCTCTTGTTGGGTTGGCAGGGGAGGGGCTGAGCCCCGCCTTCTCCCTGTGTTTTCGACAGGGGGAGGGGGTCGAGTATAATTGATTTGAAAATTTTAATGTATTTTTTTGTGTGTTTTCAAGATAAAAATGATGGATAAATGGAAAGGACCTGCGTCATCCTCATCCCAACATGTGAGTTTTGCTGGTAGTTTTGCTGATAGTTGCAGTTGGATTGATGATGTGGGGCCACTATGGGTACATGTAGATAAACTTGCAAAAACTGGAAGAGGTGGTGGAAACAAGAGATTTTGATGCAAGCTCTACGAAAGAGATTTTGTTGGGTCTTACACAAGAGTGAAGGCTCATTTGTTGAAGATACCAAGACATGGCATTTCAGCTTGCAGAAAAGTTGATGAAGCAATGTGAAGACAATACAAGAAAATACAAGAAGAGAAAGGCAATGGTCGATTCTTCTGCAGTCAGTGTGTCATTTGCAAGCCACCAAGAAGATACTGAAAAAAAAAAAGTCAATATAGGAGGTAGAGGAACGATACAAGCAGCATTTAATACATATGGAAGAGAAGAATTGGATAGAAAAGTTAGGAGGTATTTTTATTCTGGTTCACTCCCATTTAATGTGGCTAGAAATCCTTATTGGAAGGATTCAGTAACATCCTTGGAAAATTGTAATTTGAGTGGTTATGTGACTCCAAGTTCAGAAAAAATACGAACCACGCTTATTGCAGAAGAGAGGGAAAATGTGGAGAGGTTGCTAGAGATTAAAAAATATTCATGGGAGCAAAATGGAGTTTCTATTGTGTCTGATGGATGGACAGATATTCAAAGGCGTCCATTAATTAATTTCATTGTTTGTTCGCTTAGTGACCCAATATTCTTGAAAGCAGTTGATGCATCTGGGGAATATAAAAATGCAGAGTATTTGAAGGGATTGTTTATAGAAGTGGGTGATCAGAAAGTGGTACAAATCATTACAGACAACACTCCAGTTTGTAAAAGTGTAGCGTTGAATTTGGAGAGTGAGTACCCTTATATTTTTTGGACTCCCTGTGTAGCACACAGCTTAAATCTAGCCCTAAAGAGCATCTGCAACCCCAAAGAAAAAGAAAATTCACAAGCATATGCTTTATGTTCATGGATTGAAGATTTAGAAAGAAATGTCAAAAGCATTAGGAATTTTGTTGTTAACCACCATCGTGCTAATGCTATATTTAATAGGCATTCTGATTTGAAATTGTTGAAGGTTGCTGAAACACGTTTTGCATCCATCATTGTGATGATGAAGAGGATTAAAAGAGTGAAGAATGTTTTGATTAACATTGTGACTGATGAAAATTGAACATTCTATCGTGCTGATGATGATATCAAGGCTCAAGAAATTAAAAAATTCATTCTTGATGATGAGTTTTGGGACAGGGTGGTATACTTCCTTCAATTTACGCAACCTATTTGGGAAATGTTAAGAGAAGTTGATAAGGATGAGCCCATGCTTCACAGAGTTTATGAAATGTGGGATAATATGACTGAAAAAATACAAGCTATAGTTTTCAAGCATGAAGAAAAAAATCCTGCATTAGATGATTCAGATTTTTTTAATCATATGCATTCAATTTTAATCAGAAGATGGGATAAGAGCAACACTCCTTTGCATTGCATGGCACATTCTCTTAATCCAAAATATTATGCAAATAAGTGGCGGGCTGGTGGTATTGGTCGTGTCCCTCCAAATTTAGACCCAGAGCTATCAAGACATAGAAATATGTGTATGACAAGACTTTTTTCAAAAGCATATCTAATACATCATGTCACACAAGAGTTTGGAAATTTTTCATCTTCGAGATTATATGGACCGGCATTATTCGTGAGAGAAAAAGATAATATAGATCCTATCACATGGTGGTCAACATTTGGATCAGAAACACCTATTCTCCAACGTCTTACATTAAGATTGCTATCGCAGCCTGCTAGTTCATCTTGTTGTGAAAGAAATTGGAGCACATATTCTCAAATCCACAACATGAAAAGAAACAAACTCATCAGCAAGCGTGCAGAGGATTTAGTATATGTTCATTCAAATCTTCGATTACTTTCGCGAAGCAATAATGAATACAGGTACTAATTTGCTCTCTTAGTTATTTGATTATTTCTTAGTTTTCATTTAAATATACTTGTATTGTATTTATCATTTTCAAATTGGGTTTATAACGCAGACAAGGAACATCCAAATTTTGGGATGTAAACCCAGAAAAGTGTGACTTCGAGGGAGAACATGATTTCAACATAATAAACATGAATTTAGCTGAGCCCAGTATTCCTTCTAATGATGCATTTGATGATGAAGAAGAAAATTATTAACATCCATTACTTCATCAGGATATACTTTGGTATGTAATTTGGTTTTTTTATACTTTACTTATTTGATTGATATTTAGGTCGATTTATGTAATTGCTTTACTTATTTGATTGATAATTTGATATTTAGGTTGATATACTGCATGCATGATGAATCATATTATGACAATGTTAACTGTTAAATGTTAAACTGTTAAAACTTCAAAATTATATATATATATAAATTTTTTTTACATTTTTGCCCCTGCCGCACCTGGGTTTTTTGGAAGTGTCGCATCCCCGCACCAACACCCGCACCCGCACCCATGTGATATAGGTCAAAATCTTGACTGTGTCGAAGATGATAATTTTTTAGTCACTATTGCTTTTCAAAGGAACCTGTTTCACAGTTCAGCAAATAAAGCTCCTCTTTCGTTATATCCAATTCAAAAAGAGGTGTTTTAGTTGCACAATTTGTACACCACAAATATAAAAGTCAAAATCCCTTTTCAAATGGTGCCTTGGATTCTATCCTATCATATGGATTATGTTATGGGTGGTACCAAATTTTTTAAGATGTGGCTGTATATATACACTCCACAGTCCAAAAAATATTAGCTTTTCACATTCATTGGATTTTTTATGAGTATCAACGCATGGAGCTAGGCCAATATTAATTTCTGTTAACAAGTTGGCAAATGATATTGAATATTAAAACAGGGGTATGAAGGCTACAAGGATACCACTCATAAGTGACGACTAAGTTTACATATGACTCTCTCTCTCTCTCTCTCTCTCTCTCTCTCTCTCTCTCCTCCCATCGTTTTATATCATAGTTTGGCTAAAATGAATGTCTTAAAAACTATTAGCATAAGAGAGAAGCAAAGAGAAACAAGAAGCATTCGTTCATTCTTTAGGGATTCTACATAGAATATAGGGTCAACCCCAATCTTTACAATTTTTCCTTGACCAAAATGTCTTTTTTTTTTATTGATAAACTGGGATTAGAAAGACCCCGACCAGATTACATCAGAAATCAATTGCATATTTCCAACAAAGGGAAACTAGTCTGGTGGTTTATTTATCCTTCCAAAAACGAGCATCACCAAGGACCCCAAGATTAGCCAGGTGCACCACATTGAACATACACCTTTTTGAGGTCCTAACACAATGAAATCTATCGAATCTAAGGAAGAAGTCTACAATACTATGATCAATTAAGTGTTTGTTCACTCTCCCTTCCATTGCATTCTTCATTATCCGAACTTTAGGCAGAAGGAAACGCATCGTCCAATATACTGGAAATGAAACAACTGAATTGATGTACACCACTCTACTCGCCATAAAGAGCACTGACCCACTACACGTCTCCAACTTTTTCTGAAATTTTATAAGCAAGCTTTGACAATGGCTGGATTTAAGACTGCCTCGAAACACTGGCAGACCTAAATATTTAAAAGGAAGGCTACCTGGCTGCCATTGACAAACACTCTGAACATGATCAATACGCGAAGGAGCACTATAAGGGAATAAAGACTCATTTCTCTTTACTCATGCGAAGTCCAGAAACACCTTCAAACTCTTCAATCAAGTGGAGAAAATTCACCACTGAATTTCCTTTATCGCTAATGAAAAACAATGAGTAAACAGATTTAATAAAGAATTATGATAGAGTTGATTGGAATTTCTTAAGATCCTCTCTCCTTTGGTTTAGGTTTGACAGTGCTTGGGTGGACAGTATCAAGGAATGTGTATCCTCTCCCAGTTTCTGTATGATTCTGAATTGGAGACTTGGTCCTGTGTTTCACAGTTCTAGAGGCATTCGTCAAGGGGACCCTAAGTCCCTGTAGGAAGGAGGGCTTCTTGCTTCTGCTCATCGAATCCAGCATCTCATGTGCAATTAAGATACTTTCCTTAATATTTCTTCCCTTAAAAGATGCCCTTTGATTGTGAGATAATATTTTGAAGTACAGGCCGCATCCTATTGACAATGACCTTAGAAATGATCTTATAAACGAAATTACAGATGCTAATAGGATGTAAATCATTGAGTCTCATGGCCTCATGCACCTTCAGAATCAGGATGATATGAGTAGCATTGATTTCTTTAAGAAAATGACCAGTTTCAAAAATTCCAATAACTGTGTTGGTCAGATCTTTCACAATCTCCCAGTAAGAATGAAAGAACATCCCTGAAAACCCATCAGGTTGTCTCCCATGAACTAAAAAACTGCTTGTTTATTTTCTTCAACCGACACAGACATCAACAAGGAATGGTTCTCTTCTGTCGACACTTGAGGATAGCGAACACCTTGCAACTGGTCATCAATGCACCCTTCACGAGTAAAAAGGCTGCAAAAAAATTTGGTAGCTTCTGCCATAATCTCATTCTGCCCAAAGCACAATTCCCCCTACTGAGATTTTGCAACGACCCATCTGACCCTCGTAAAAATAGTGAATTTTTTTTTAAAACAATTGCAAAAACTAACCCAAAGATCTGGGGTCTCACAGATTTAATATACCAAACCACAAACTAGATTGTCTACTGAATCAAAAAAAAATAATTCAAACTTTATTAATTTAACAAAAATATCAAATAATCTACAACAACAACAACAACAACTACGCCTTCATCCCAAAACAATTGGGGTCAGCGATATGAACCAAAAAAGAAATTCATTTTGGGTCTTCCACATGAATCCTTTTCCTCCAATCATTTCTATCCAACGCCATGTCCTCGGTGAGGTTCAAAGCATTCATATCCTTTCCTATCATCTCCATCCAAGTCTTCCTAGGCCTACCCCGACCTCTTTTAACTAATATATTTTCCCATTTCTCCAACCTTCTAACTGGAGCATCATTAGGCCTTCGCCGAATATGTCCAAACCACCGTAAACGATTCTCTCGCATCTTATTTTCAATGGGTGCAACACCTACCTTCTTACGTATCTCTTCGTTCCGAATCTTATCTTTTATTGTATTTCCACACATCCATCTAAGCATCCGCATCTCAGCTACACTCATTTTTTGAATATGATGTCTCTTGGCAGCCCAACATTCCGTACCATATAGTAAAGCGGGTCTAATAGTCATCCTATAAAACTTTCCCTTCAACCGCAATGGCATTCTACGATCGCACAGCACTCCAGTAGCACTTTTCCATTTCATCCACCCAACCTTTATCCTATGATTTACATCTCCATCAATTTCTCCATACTTTTGAATGATGGATCCCAAATATTTGAAATAATCATTCACCGGTATATCTTGCTCACCAAGCTTCACTACACTCCCATCACTACTTCGTTGCTTACTAAACCGACATTCCATATATTCAGTCTTACTCTTACTCAACTTAAAACCTCTAGCAAATAATCTAAGACACCAAAATTCATCTATCTCAATACGTGGCACTCTGTTAGAAAACCAAACACCGGTCACAAAGCTCACAGTCTCCAGTCAGCTAGTCAGGACATCACTGAGCCTCTGACCTGTAAAACAGTTTTAAGAAAACGGGAAAGAACCAAAGTCCTTTGTACAAATTTCTCTAAAAATTCAAACAGTAAAGAAAATAACGTAAACCAAATTGATGCATAAATTTTAGAGGAATATCACAAAAAGCAACTTACCATAGTCAATTTACTATTCAAGCATTTAACCAAATATCATGCAATAACAAATATCATGTGAAACAAAATAAGTATGAATGCATGAATTAATGTTGAACAGTAAATATGCATGATTCAATGCACGTGCATGAATAACTTATTAAGTTATTTATCAGAATTGTTTTTGCATGCATGTCCCTATTAAATGCACATAAATTTAATTTTTATTTTTTCTTAAACCCACGGATACTCAAAATGGACACAAATATCCGAAGTCTAAGTTAGGTTTTCAGTTGTAGTTTAACACAATTTGTATTTTATTACTGGATACTTGTTCCTATATCGATATCAAAAATCAACATCATCCATCGAAACATTAGAAAACATCTAATATTGGGACATCAGGAAAATCAACATTCATTGACGTCATTTTCTTAATATATTAATAACTACACTTGAGTCAACACCACGACCCCTAGGTAAAGTAACTAAAATCTCCCTAAAACCGTGATCGGAAGGTGAACCACCATATCAGGTTCAAAGGCACAATCGCACACGAAATTTTAGTATCCTCATAGTCCTCCATAACTGTCATCCAAGATTCTCACATTGTATAAAGGATATCAAAGAAGAGATTAATTACATTGTTTGGTCTATTTTACTTTTTCAAATAATCTTAAGTTCTTTACACAAAAACCATTCTGCAAATCAATATGCAAAACCAATTTCGGGTCCTGACCCGCACAATTTAATAGTGCAATTAATTTTAGAAAATCATTAAATTTTCATAAATAAATTTTGCAATGCATAAATAAAATCAACTATTGGAGCAACACATGCTCATGGCCTACACGACCTACCATGGTTCACATCTGACCACCCACACATCTCAAAAGTGATTTATGCATCTTTTACAAAATTTCAATGAACATGCAACACACATCCTGTTTCAAAACATGTTCAGAATGTACATTCAAACACACAAATAAATGCACATGAAACCAAACACATAGGCAGGCCAATCAATACTCGTATAACACATTAACATGATCAATTTCATGCACAAACATTCAAACAGGCATATAATCATATTTATGCAAACATCAAATAAATTTCAGATTTCATGTGTATGATATGCACCACTGCAAGTCAACCAAATCAACATCAAATTCATGTATTATTTCAAAAAAATGCATACATCAATCTTAAACATGATCAAATTCATGTGCCAATTTAACAATGCAGAAATTTCTTATTGAGCCAACAACTGGGGCTGGTTTGAATTCACAAATCAATCAATCATCCATTCGGTAGATCTGGACCAAATTTACGTATATAAGAAACTCGGCAAATCTGACTAGATATGAATGCATATAAAGCTAAACAAATCTGATCAAATTTGCACACTCAAGAATTCGGCAAGTCTGATCAGATTTTCACACCAACACAACTCAGTAAGTTTGATTATATTTGCTTACTAAGATAACTCAGCAAGTCCGATCAGATTTGCATACTTGAGACATGACAGATCTGATCAGATTCGGATAGCAAAACAACTAAGCAGATCTGATCAGATTTGCATACCTGTGAAACACTGTAAGTCTGATTAGATTTACACCCAATAAGAGTTGGCAAGTCTGATCAAATTTACACACATGCGAAACACTGCAAGTTTGATCAGTTTTGCACACAAAAGAAAGTCGACAAATCTGATCAGATTTGCCTACATACAAAAATTGGCAAGTCTGATCAGATTTGCCTACACACAGAAACCGACAAGTCTTATCAGGTTTGCCTACACATAGAAATCGGCAAGTCTAATCAGATTTGCCGACACGCAAAAATCGACAAGTCTGATCAGATTTAAATATCTAAAATAGTTGGCATGTCTGATCATGTGTGCCCACAAAGGAACTTGGCAAGTCTGATCAGATTGCTAACATAAAGAAATCGACAAGTCGGATCAGAATGCTAACATACAAAATTCGGTAAGTCTGATTAGATTTACACACAAACAAAAATCGGCAAGTCTGATAAGATTGCTGACATAAAGGAATTGGCAAGTCTGATCAGATTTACATACAAACAGAAATCGGCAAGTATAATCAGATTTGCTTACACGAAGAAATCAATGAGTCTGATCAGATTGCACACAAAACAAATATGAGTCTATACATATTTTCAGAACATGCTAAAAATTCATCACATAGCAAGGTCGATAGGATTTTATATATATATATATATGTGGCTATTAAAAAAAATTGACAACATGCATATCTAACTACATGCATATCCAAAATTGACAAAATTGAATACATGCATTCATATGCTTAAACAGGGAAAAATCGTTGACATGTAGTATATGCATGTTAAATTCCAAATCAAGAAAGTCGACATCTAGGGAGTTGAAAATCAAGCATATTTTTAGAATTCAATACTCCAGGGAAAATGACATATATGTGAATAATAATACATATACATTAATCTACTAAAATCAACAATACATATGCATAAATATATGTTGTTTCGAAATCAGATTTTTCTTTTCCCTCAAACACCTATACATGAATCGATCTAAACATATTTCTTCCCTTAAGAACTTAGAAGAAAACTCGTACCTTGATCGTAGCGTAGAAAAAGATCCGAGAAAAATGATGGATATATGAAAGACTGATTTTTTTCTTTTTCTTTTCTTTCTTCCTTCTCTTTTCTTTCCTCTCTTTTCTTTTTTTTCTCTTTTTCTTTCTCTCCCCACACGATTTTGGGGTTTCTTCTTTTTTTCTCTACTTTTCTCTCTAACTCTCTCTCTCTCTAGAACACAAGTTCTAGAGAGAGGGAGAGTCCAACCCCCTTTTTATATATTGTTTTCATGTTTTATTACTTTTTATTTAATTTATCCTAATCTAGAAGGGGGTGGCATCCCCTCTAGATGACTCTTATTAAGTAGAACACTATCTTCTAGATTATCCTCTTAATTAGTTAATCTATTTAATTATTTTACTTAATTTAATATCTAAGAATATTTCATAGGGTGCCGCTCCCCGTAGAGTTCTACCCTAGGTAGAACTCTACCTTATCCTCTTTTAATTAAAAGTGATCTTAAAGTTTTAAATTGGCCATATATAGATTTTGGATCCAAATCTATATGGATCCTACCTGGACCAGATCCTAGTTAATATGCATCCTGGACTAGATCCAAATCCATATTCACTTGGATCAAACAGAGTGGATCCAGAAAAAAACAAAAATATAGGCGGGTCATTTTTTAAAAACGTGATTTGAGACAACTATAATCCGAATTCAGAAAAATAGGTCACCAATTTGCTAAGAATTATGAGGCGCATGTAACGGTGTATATACCTAATTTTTGCCTCTGAATTTTGACTGAATTTAACCTGAATTTCATTCGATTTTTGCTTGAATTTAAAGGTTAAAAATGAAAATTTTCTCAAATTATAATTGGCTTAAATAGGTCTTGTTAGTGGGTTCTAGGCCACGCTCAGACCCAGTTGACGTCACCTATAAATTAATATACTTTTCATGATTTTTATCAAATTAATTAAATATTTAATTTAAAAGTCATATTTTTAAATTTAAAAATCATGGAAAAATACACGATATTACAGTTTTTAGCACTCGAACATCGTTTAGATTCTTAGAAGAACATATTGCTTGAACTTCAAGTGAAAGAAGGATGTATTCCTATCACCGTGCTGCAGCCATCGAACACGGGACTTCTGATGCCAAAAAGCCACCTCAAACTGACAAAGGGCATTAAGATCCTTTGTAACACATGATTCCTCTTCAAGATATCCCAACTACCCCTGATCAATAAGACAATGGACCCGCTCCAAATCAGCATTACATTTATGAAGCCTCTCATGAATATCCCCCAGGACATGATGATTCTAGTTCAGACAGAATTTAACCTCTTTCAGAATAAAAACCATCTTAAACATCGAAACACCGACCATGTGCTTCTGCCAACATGATTAAACAATGGATTTGCACTCCTCACTGAAAACCCACATCTTAAAGAATTTGAACGGAGGTCTAGCCTTATCCTGCATTCTATCAGTGCTAACTAGCAAACCAATGTGATCCGAACACGAATTAGAGATCACTTCAACCCACGATTCAGAGGAGTGGATCCACCTATCATTGGCAAGGATCCTATCCAGTCTACTAGCAATATACTGAAGACCTTTCTGATGGTTGTGCCAAGTAAAACGAGCTCCCAAGGTAGGGGGCTCAATAAGGACACAATTTTGAATTATGTCATTAAACTCCCTACACATGGCATGTGATACCTTCCTCCCACATCTCTCTGATGGATCACAAATAGTGTTTCCAATCACCTTGCAGAAGCCAAGGAATGTTAGTAGCATGACCCTCCAAGTCTCTCCATAACTCCCGCTTCTCCATATAATAGTTGGAACCAAGGTTGTAAGTATCATATCGTTACCAATAGCGGTCAGGCCCAAAGTAACACTATATCGTACAGTAAATATATCATAAATTTTTAATAGAAATTTTCTAAAAAAACCAAAAAAATCTAGAAAAAATAGCAAAAAATCCTAAAAAAATTATATTGCATAAAACAATGATGAATTGCACAAAATACAACCATAAAATCACACATGAAGGCAACTATATAATTTAAATTAATATCAAAACATGCAACTGATTACTAACAATATAAATAAAAGGCAACTACATAATTTAAATTTTAAATACAATTAAATCCTTAACTAACAATATTAAATTTGCATCGATTGTAAGGTTATACCAGGAGAAAGTGTAGCTACACAACATAGAGTCTTAATTTTAGATCTTAGAATTAGACAATGCCGCAAAAGGGATAGACATAGGATAGATCCTAGAATTAAGTGGTGGGCACTGAAAGGAGCTAAACAAGGAATGTTTGTAGAGCAGGTAGTTAAGGAAGTTGATTGGTGTCTCGAGGAGGATTCAGAATCAATGTGGAATAAGATAGCGGGTGGTATGAGAAAAGTAGCTAAGGAGGTATTGGGTGAGTCTAAAGGCGGTGCACCACTAGGTAAGGATACATCATGGTGGAACGAGGATGTCAAATTAGCTATTAAGGTTAAAAGAGAGTGTTATAGAAATCTAAGTAAGAGTCGTGATAATGAGAATTTGGAGAAGTATATGATAGCAAAGAAGGAAGCTAAAAAAGTTGTTCGAAACGCGAGGGCTAAGGTATATAAGGAGGTTTATGACAAGTTGGATACCAAAGAAGGCGAGAAGGATATTTATAGGCTTGCAAAGATGAGAGATAGGAAATCGAAGGATTTGGGTATGGTTAGATGTATCAAAGATGAAACGCAAAGGGTTTTAGTCAAAGATGAGGAGATTAAGGAGAGATGGAAAGATTATTTTGATAAGCTATTTAATGATAGTCATGCTCAAGATCTTGGAGACTTCTCCATTCCTTTTCATGAGATAAATCGTGACTTCATGCGCAAGATTCAAAAGAAAGAAATTGCAGAGGCTTTGAAGAAAATGAAATCAAGAAGGGCAGTTGGCCCAGATGGTATACCTATCGAGGCTTGGAAATGCTTGGGAGAGAAAGGTTTAGAATGGTTGACAAATCTTTTTAACTTGATTTGGCGAACAAATAAGATGCCTAATGAGTGGAGGAAGAGTACTTTGGTGCCTTTATATAAGAATAAGGGTGATATACAAGATTGCACAAACTATCGTGGTATAAAACTCATGAGTCATACTATGAAACTTTGGGAGAGGGTGATTGAGTCTAGGTTGAGGAAGGTTGTCATGATATCGGAGAATCAATTTGGTTTTATGCCTGGAAGATCAACTATGGAAGCTATACATCTTCTTAGACAACTTATTGAAAGATATAGAGAGAGGAACAAAGATTTGCATATGGTTTTTATTGATTTAGAGAAGGCATACGATAGAGTACCTAGGGACGTTCTCTGGTGGACAATGATGAAGAAAGGTGTTTCTCTCAAGTACATTAGTATAATTAAAGATATGTATGAAGGAGTAGTAACCAATGTCCGCACTTGTGGAGGGGTGACAACCAATTTTCCGATAACGGTTGGGTTACATCAAGGATCTGCTTTAAGCCCTTTCCTATTTGCGATAGTGATGGATGAGCTTACGAGATCAATTCAAGAAAATGTACCGTGGTGTATGTTGTTTGCTGATGATATTGTTTTGATTGATGAGTCTAGAGCTGGGGTTAATGCTAAGTTAGAATTATGGAGACAGACATTGGAAGCTAGAGGTTTTAAGTTGAGTAAGAGTAAGACTGAATATATGGAATGTCGGTTTAGTAAGCAACGAAGTAGTGATGGGAGTGTAGTGAAACTTGGTGAGCAAGATATACCGGTGAATGATTATTTCAAATATTTGGGATCCATCATTCAAAAGTATGGAGAAATTGATGGAGATGTAAATCATAGGATAAAGGTTGGGTGGATGAAATGGAAAAGTGCTACTGGAGTGTTGTGCGATCGTAGAATGCCATTGCGGTTGAAGGGAAAGTTTTATAGGACGACTATTAGACCCGCTTTACTATATGGTACGGAATGTTGGATTGCCAAGAGACATCATATTCAAAAAATGAGTGTAGCTGAGATGCGGATGCTTAGATGGATGTGTGGAAATACAATAAAAGATAAGATTCGGAACGAAGAGATACGTAAGAAGGTAGGTGTTGCACCCATTGAAAATAAGATGCGAGAGAATCGTTTACGGTGGTTTGGACATATTCGGCGAAGGCCTAATGATGCTCCAATTAGAAGGTTGGAGAAATGGGAAAATATATTAGTTAAAAGATGTCGGGGTAGGCCTAGGAAGACTTGGATGGAGATGATAGGAAAGGATATGAATGCTTTGAACCTCACCGAGGACATGGCGTTGGATAGAAATGATTGGAGGAAAAGGATTCATGTGGAAGACCCAAAATGAATTTCTTTTTTGGTTCATATCGCTGACCCCAATTGTTTTGGGATGAAGGCGTAGTTGTTGTTGTTGTTGTTGTTGTTGTATCCAAGTCATACTAAAATGTCATAAGTCAGAACTGAACTAGTAAGAGTTCATGATAACTAAACATATTACATTTAACTAACATCTTACATGTCAATCTTCATCTCTAAAGTTCTAAACTATAACGATCCTAAAACTAAACTATCTTCTAGAATCTATTTGTCAAACATCAGGACAATAATTTCTCAGTGTTACATCCAATTGTCGCGTGATGATCTCTTTATCTTCAGCCATTTTTCGGCAACTGGGTCATCATCATCTTCAAAATCTGGAATAATGGTTGGAAGTCCTTTATCTTTGAATTTTTACAAAATTCTTCTTCAAATTTCTTTTAGTTCAGCCAGTGTTATTAAAAATGTGCCTCAAGGCGCAAAAAGCGTGCCTTGCCTTAAGGTGAGGGGCTTTATGCCTTGAGGCGCATGTGTAAAGCACAAAAGCCTCGAGGTGTGCGCCTCATAGGCCTTGAGGCGCACACCTCAAGGCGAGGCGCGCCTCAGGATGAGGCGTACATGCCTCGAAGCATTTGGTCGAATGAGGGTCAAAACCCTCATTTGACCAAAAAATAGGGCTTAAACAAAGTGCCCCCGACCTTTTATGTTGTGATTTTGGTTTTTTTTCTCACCCCTCTCTCTGTTTTTTTCTCACAACAGTCTCTCCCTCTTGACTCTCACAGCATACTCTCTCTCGTGGTGGAGCCTCAAAACAGGTACTCTCTCTCATCTCTATTTTTTTCTCTTTCTCTCTCGTTCTCTTCTTCTTATCTCTTCTCCTTCTCTTTATTCCTCTAGATTGTATAACTGTTAGGGGTCGGACTAACCCCAGCTAGACTTTCAAAACAAAAAGATTTTAAGCCCTCGGTGGTTGCTTACTAACTCAGTATCTAGCTGAATGCAACTCAAAAGGGTAAAGGAGACCCAATTTTTATTTTACTAACGTGTGTTATTTTTTCATATATAAATTCTGAAGTTTACATTCAAAGGAAATTTATTCTTTCACATATTCCTGTGTAGTTTATGTCTGAAGTTTGTCTGTTTTGCTTGCTAGAGATTAGTTGATTCAGCTTGTTAGAAATTATCCATGACTGAACCCTTTACATATGACATGATATTTTGCCTTTCGAGGGGTGCAAAAACTATTGTTTTTTTGACCGTCATGATGAGATATTTGAGTGCAACATACTTGAGTTCATGCTAAATTGGCAGTGTAGTTTGAACAAAATGAACAAAGCGTCATTGGAGGCAGTGTTACTTTATTAACATCTGAATGCCTGTGGAATGAGTTCAAGTGCACCATACACCCCCATGGTTCACAAATTAGAAGAAACATTTTCCTCATAATTTTGAGGCCTTCCTATTGAATCCAATGACAAAGTTGACAGAAACTACACTACCCTGACAAAGTTCATGGTAAATTAGCAAGTACTCTCTTTACAGTCATGATGATCTTGAAACCAAGTTGGCTTCCTTGACTGAATTTTAGAAAAGAAGAACGAGAACAACAAGGTTTATGTGAATGGCTTTCTGCCAGCGTCCAGTGCCTTTGAATCCATTCAATACTCAATGTAAGTATACCTCACACACATGCCAGCATTTATTAGGGACTACCATGCTTTGGTGGAGAACCTAATGACAAAGTTCAAGTATGTTTTGATCATTCATTACTCGGTGGCAAAGTTCAAGTATGTTTTTTCAGTATTTATTTGAGATTTTTTATTTCTTGTTGGTTGTTGCTTCATCAATAAAGAATTTTTTATTTATTTATAATTTTAGATACTTTTTATAGTTTTTTTTTTAATTGAGGCTTACGCTTTACGCCTCGAGGCTTATGCCTCACCTCAGATTTTGGTGGAGCGCCTCGCTACGCCTCAACGCTTTTCACAACATTGAGTTCATCAATAACATTAGCACGAAAAGTGGCAAACAATAAATAAAGAATTACATGGGCGTACATTTTAATCTTGACCTACAATATGTTGCTTAAATCTATGAAGTCCACATCTAATAACAGCATCACAAAACAGACATCTCAAATTCAATGGTAACCCTAGTCGTGGTACATCATCAATGCTTCTGCAGTATTGTCATGCAGGATCATCTATATGATATGAATGCGAAAACGACATCGAAGGATAAAAAATAAAACATAATCAATTAAAAAACTCAATAAGAAGCAAAGAATAAAAAGCACCATACGCACAATTCCCCAAAAACATTCAATAAGAAGCAAAGAATAGGGATTTGTATCTTAACCCACTTCCTTCAGTGAAAAAATAGTGGAAATGCACTCTTAATGATAAAATCGCAAAAGCCCGATCCCTTGCACACGAATCAACCCTCAAATCGATCTCACGGAACCTAGGGTGTGTGGGTTCTCTTCTAACGGACTCTATACATATAGAGAACTTGACCCTCAAGAGGCCTTTTAAACCCAAAATGAAAAAATACAACTTTCGACTTTTTTTAAGTGTGTCAATATTGTATTGTACGATACACACTATATCATACAATACACACTGTATCATATGACACACACAATACCAGTATAATCTATGTCACACGGACTCGGCTAAGGAGGTGCCGCACCTGAGTCGACACGCCCTGACACGGGTGCGGACTCGGGTGCGGCTTCGGACTCGGCCCGGACTCGGTCAACGCCGAGTCAGACTCGGTCAACGAGTCCAGGCCGAGTCCGTCTACATTTTGGACTCGGTCAACTTTGACCGAGTCCAAAAATGTCCCTAAAAAATCAAATTTTTATATTTTTTATTTTAAAAAATATATATAAAAAGAGGCACAGACTGTGACTGTGCTGCAGTCACAGACTGTGACTGTGCACAGTCACAGGCTGTGCAGTGTGCACAGTCACAGGCTGTGCAGTGTGCACAGTCACAGGCTGTGCAGTGTGCACAGTCTGTGATTGTGTGACTGTGCACAGTGCACAGTCGCACAGTCTGTGACTGTATGACTGTGCACAGTCGCACAGTCTGTGACTGTGCCTGTGCACAGTCACACTGTGGCATTTTAAAAATAAAATAAAATAAATACATTTTGTGCATCCATGCGACTATTGAAGAAATCCAATACCTAAAGAAAAGAATGTTTCAGTTAATAAAAAGGCTTCCATCTCCATGATATTTTAAACTAGAAATTATTTAACACACTTAGTAAATTTTGAGAAGATGAATCACAAAAATCTCACATAACAGGAAAAGTCAATACCGTATAAATGTTTTCAACAAGCTCAATAAAATTATAAATATATATATATATATATATATATTTGTTTTTTTTTTGCCGAGTCCCCGTGTCCAAAAATTTTAAAATTGTGTCGCACCCGTGTCACACCCACACCCGCACCCGCACCCATGTGACATAGAGTATAATACACACTTGTATCGAGATACGAGTGTGTATCATATTGCAAAATCCAAAAGTAACGATATGTACCATGGTTGGGACCATATACCCCAACAACAAGTACAAGACCAAGAGCAGTCTTCACAACAACAGGAATGAATTGACCAAAAATCTTGACTACATCTACATCAATAGCATTCTGACACCATAAACAAATAATTCAACAAACCGGTGCATAATCAAAATTATCAGTGGAAGAATGCTTAAATTTGGAGAGTTGACGACAAGCAGACACCTAAGAAGATTTACATTCCACTAAGAAAACAAAATCAACCTTCTTTTTCAATAATACGGCCGTAATGTCTCGCTATTCCATAGCTCGGGAGAGAGATCAATGAGTTTGACCTAAATAGGGATAGTTGAAGTTTTTTCCAACTTCCGGTCGCCATTTGTCCATGATCAGCATCCTACCCCCGAACTTCCATGTTGCTGCTTGGAGAATAAAGTCCATGTCCTCCTCCCGAATGACCTTAATAAGGAACAGGCCATGTTTACCCGAAATAAAGAGGATATCTTTGATGTCCGACCACATCTGCTTCATATTCGTAAAGATAAAATCAAAATCTATCTGTTTTTTCTGCCGCTCCCCACTCGTACATCTGGCTATCAGAGTCCAGTTCCACGGTTGCACCATCCCTGCATAGCAAGGTTTGGGAATAATCATCTTCTTCTCTTCCTTCAGGACCTTTGTTTTAGGAGGATTATCCTGCAAGTGTGACTGCACAGGTTCGCCTTCGAACCTACAACCACAGATGACGATCGCAGACCATTGTTGACAGGCAAGCTCGAACTGGACCTTGAACTGGACGAGGCATGCTTCCTTGTGGGATCTATCGTATTCGGATGACCACCCCGGAAGGCCTCTTCCCCCTCACTCATCTCTATCTGGATACATTGCTGTTTTAAGTAGCCCATTCTTTCAAAAAGATTTGTATATGATTCTTTTGTTTTTCATAATTCTTTTACTAATGAAGCACCCATACATTTTTTAACTAAAATGTCCTTGCTACATAAATAATGTAAACCATACAAGAAACTAAAAATGGACAGAATTAACTACTATGACTTTTGACTTATGTACTAATATAACATTATCTTACAATAAACCTCTAACACTCCTCAAACCCGAGATGATGTAAAGTCAATCATCCCGAGTTTGATGAGAAATGTGTGAAACAAGTAGAAAGGTTCTTCGTAAAGAAATCTGCATTTTAATAATTTATTGAGCCAAACCAACATAAAACCAGTGTCACCGATATCACCGATATTTTGAAAATATTGTAAAATTATCATCAAATTTAGGTCAGCCGATAATATCGGCAAAATTTGTGATAGTTTCAAAATATCGCTAGAAATAACAATATCACGATAATATTACCATATTAACATGATATTGCTGAAGAAAACATATTTTGTTATATTTTAAGCCCAATTTTTTGCATTTTTTTTATTTTTGTATTTTAAAAACTTTTCAAAGCTATTTCCTTATATTTATATTTTTCCATGAATACCAATTATTTTCTTATATTTCTTGTTATTTTTTATATTTTTTACATTTTTAAAACTACCAAGAATTTTCTGAAAAAAATAATTATTGAAAATATCTTCAAGAAAAACCCTCACCGAGAAATTACCTTGAAATATATAGGTAACTATGCATGAAACAATGAATTGATATCATCCAAATATGTTCTATTAAAACGGCATATATATGATCTCAATGTGCTTAATGCACTCATGCAATTCTGGATTTTTGGCTATATGAATAGCACTATGATTGTCACTATACAACTCTTCTTCACCAGTTAGGTTTACTTCAATGTCTTCAAGTAACCATTTGAGCCAAAATATTTCAAATGTAGTTTCAGTGATAACTCAATACTCAGCTTTTGTGGTAGATAGAGTAACTCTTCGTTGCTTTTTGTTCTTACATGATATCAAAGAATCACCCAAAAAGATGCATAATCCTAAAGTAGAATGTCTATCTTTAAAAGATCCACCAAAGTTTGAAGTACAATAAGCTCTCAACTCCAACTTTGATGAGGTTGAAAAGAACAAGGCACGGTACATAGTATCTTTGATATATGGAATAATCCTAAAAGTAGCTGCTAGGTCTTTTAATTTTGTACAAATGTAAACTGATTGTATTATTATTAGGGCAATATCATTATAAATACCAATCTAATGGGGTTGCCCCTCTGCATAATCCAATTATATGGTATTGCATGTAGCATCTCTTCAGTCCTTTCTAGTTTCCATTATGATGAAAAGACAATCCCTACTCTATTATATTCTTACAGTTAGATTGATATCCAATTCCTTGGTGAGTGTTTAGCAAAGGATATTTTTTTGTTACTTGAAACAGAATACTTTATAGTCAAAGATTGAATGATGAAATGTATAATACATACAAACATTCAGATAAACTCTTCAAGAATAAAAAAATGTACTTTATAGTCAAAATTACCATTTTTTGCATGTAAATACATCCCAGTTCATCATGCACATGTGGGAGACAAAGCCATTAGGTTAGAGAATCTTATTTGTGAGAAAGAAAAGCATGACACAGAATAAAATGGTGCATACTATCACAAGCTCCTTTTCTTTTCTTTTCTTTTCTTTTCTTTTCTTCAAGGAAAAAGTAAGAAAAAAAATAGTAGTATCAAAGGAAATATCAACAAATAGTATTGATGGAACAAAAGTCTGAAGCACAAATACTTAAATAAAGTGTAAATATATGTATAATGGAGGGCTATTACCTCCCCTT
Source organism: Nuphar pumila (assembly GCF_984573655.1). Taxonomy (NCBI): domain Eukaryota; kingdom Viridiplantae; phylum Streptophyta; class Magnoliopsida; order Nymphaeales; family Nymphaeaceae; genus Nuphar; species Nuphar pumila. The sequence goes on from NC_143255.1 coordinate 14,458,749, forward strand.
AGACCACCATATATATACACACGATTTCCCACAGCAGCAGCTGCATGGCGACAACGACATAAAAGCTCAAGTGAAGGATTGTTCTCCAGAGAAGATTTGTTTGTACGGGAGGATGCAACAATTCCATTTCTATCAAGCCAGACTCCAGCAGCAGTATCCAGAACTAACAAAACAAATCCAAACAAATGATAAGGAAAAACAAAAAGAAAATGGAAAGAGCACCAGAACTCACCTGCAATAGTTGCTTCACCTTCAACAGTACGGCCTCCTTTTAGAGTACCTCCAGTAACATGCAATCTATTGCCTACAAACACCTGATAATTTTGAAAGTATTTGTCTCAAAATCTAAAGATACGCAATCAAAAGGTGGCAATCCAGTGAGAAAACATCCACCACAAAAACGAAAAATAAAAAAAGAATTATGCTAAAAGTTTCAATCAGCATAGTTACAAGACATAAATACACATTGGTCTAAACCAACATGAAGCTCAGACACTATTGCATTCTAGTGACTTTATGAACTGTTGTATGAATCTTTGAACAAAGCAGACCAACAAGTATCCAATGTAATGGTCATTTATATTCATTTCTTGCTTTCTTATAATCAATTCAAAATATGAATTTTCACTAATGATATTGAAAAATATTTTAGCCACAACTTACCGCAGCATGCTGATACCTTGGGGAGGGAGAAACCCCTGGAGCAAGGGTCCACTCCCATCGACTATCTCTATGCTTTAGTAGCCCATATGCATCTGCCTGTGGCTGTGAAATGTGGAATAAAATCTAAAGTAAGAATGTAGCAGATATGCACAGAGGGTCAAGACATCACAGGTCAAGAACCAAAAGTCGATGAATCATAGATTACAAACTGTTGCAAAAGTAAGTCTCAACATATCAGAAATAGCAAAAAGAATTCTTATTCAATTAGATTTTTAACAAATCCATGCTCCAATGTCTTCTGGTAAAGTATTATATCAAATCTTATTGAAATGACATTTATTCCCTAACACATTCAATCTACGCCCAGCCCAATTCTATCAAATATCCTTGGAATGACATTATCCCAGCTAGAAAGGATCATAAGACAAGGATTGATGATATGATGATGATGATACGAGTGAATTGCAAGTAAATAAGACCATAAGTCACTAACTCATTTTTTTGCAATCAAAGAGAGCAGTTTGTGTATATTTACCAGCTATTTCTTCAACAATTTATAATTCAATAAGAATCCAATAATTTGTCCTTTCCAGTTCAAAATAGAAGGAAATAACCAAAAGCAACAAACTGCCATGTGCAAAAAAAGTTTCTGAAGGAAAATTTAGAATTCATTATGTTACAATTCTGAATCTGGTTCAAACCTGTAATGAAGAAGATCCAGATCGGTCAGGATCAGATAAGCTAATCGGTAGTGCAACCTCACCAGAAACCAGTCAATCATTCATAGGATTGCAAATTGATGTAGAATTTCCTTCTAGTTCAAGGAAAAAGGGCACTCAAAAATAGAAACCTCCAAAGAATTCTAGAGAATTCCCAAATGATTCATTTCTTGGACAGATTCTAACACAAGACTCTTCCTATTTATTCCCCTTAATGAGGCTTAGGATGCAAGCTACCTCATTAGCTTTTTTGCTAAGCTACTAAATAATGCTAATCAGCCTAGCTTGCACTGGAAGTTGCTATTACAAGCATAAAATCTTCAAAATAACCTAACTACTAATCCATGTGGCTTGTGGAGTTACAAGCAAGATTCAACCCATATAAGTGCAACCTCATGCAAGTAACTGCACATGGACATGCAACTACAACAAACAGGACTTTACCCCTTCAGATCCAACCCAAACACATCCAAGCCTACAAGAAACGCACCAAAATATGACACATGCAAAAGAAATGAAAACATACTACCTACTTACAAGGTACTGGGGTTTGTAACATTCTTCACCCTTTAAAAGTTGCCTTGTCCCTGAGATGTAAATCCCTGGAAAGTAAGTGAATATGGTGGTTTTGCCAAATCTTGTTCGTCCTCAATCTCCCTTGTATCCATTTTGTCATTCAAATAAAATGCTTCACATTCATGCCTCGATTTGATCATATTTCTTTCTCAGTAGGCATGGTAGTAATTAACACTAATTACCCTAGCTTGCACTGGACGTTACGATTACAAGGCATAAAATCTTCAAAATAACCTAACTACTAATCCATGTGGCTTGTGGAGTTACAAGCAAGATACAGCCCTTACAAGTGCAAGCCCATGCAAGTAAGTGCACATGGACATGCAACTACAACGCATAAAATCTTTAAAATAACCTAACTACTAATCCATGTGGCTTGTGGAGTTGCAAGCAAGATACAGCCCATACAAGTGCAACCCCATGCAACTACAACAAACAGGATTTTACCCAGAGTTACCGGAAGCGCCTAGCTAAAAGGGGAAGCGCGCTTCCCCGAAGCGCGCTTCGGAAGCGCGAAACGTCGCGCTTCCGAAGCGTGGGGGGAAGCGTCCCCCTTTTTTGGGAAGCGCGTTTCCCTTTAATGGGGGACGCGTTTCCCTTTAATGGGGGACGCGCTTCCCTTTAATGGGAAGCGCGCTTCCCATCACGCTTCCCCCACGCTTCCCCCTCGCTTCCCCCACGCTTCCCCCTCGCTTCCCCTGTTTTTTTCAATTTTTTTGTATTTTTTATTTTTTATTTTTATTTTTTTCGCTTCCCCCTCGCTTCCGAGACGCTTCCTAGGTCGCTTCCGAGACGCTTCCTAGGTCGCTTCCGAGACACTTCCCGAATCGCTCCTAAGTGGTCCCACGCTTCCCCGCTTCCTAAAATTTTGAAAGTGCCTCGCTTCCCGCTCCCGCTTCCCGTATCGCTTCCCGCTCCCGCTTCCTCAACTGGCAACCATGATTTTACCCCTTCAGATCTAACCCAAATACATCCACATACAAGAAATACAATAAAATATGACATACAAAAGAAATGAAAACATATTACATATACAAGGTAGTGGAATTTGTAACATTATCCACCTCTTAAAAGTTGCCTTGTTCCCAAGACGAAAATCATTGGAATGTATGTGAATATAGCGCTTTTGCCAAATCTAGTTCTTCCTCAATCTCCTTTGCATCCATTTTGTCATTCCAATAAACGCTTTGCATTCATGCCTCCATTTGAGTATATTTCCTTCTTGGGGGCATGGTAGTAAAACACACTAATAACAACATTAACATGCTAATAAATTCAACAAGATCATTCTTTGTTCACAAGAAATAAGAATTAAGGGCATGCCTTTTGATAAGGAAAGAAAAAAAAATGGAACTTGATACTTTTAAGTGAAATCAATTTCCACATTCCCAATGCTTCAAACAGAAATCAATCAGATAAATTTTATCATATAAGAACTAAATTAATGTAGTATACATATGATAGAAGAAAGAGAATAAAAGATGTTATGGATCACAATGTTCAAGCACCATTTCCTTCCTAAGTGAATTGCTCATGCACACATGCACACGTGTGTGTGTGTGCGTGCGTGCGCGTGCATGCGCATGCGTAAGTGTGTGGGTGTGTGGGTGTGTGTGATACAGAAATGTCTGTATGGTAATAGAGGTACCCACTTGCATCGAGAATGAGTTGCAAAATTTCCAAACCTGATAGCCTCAAAAGCAAGCATATTTTCAATTACCAATCCATGTGAAAGATTTGGTTACAAGATGATAAGAGTGAAAAAGGACCACTAGGCATTGGTAATATCTGAATGCCTGGAAAATGTTATATGCATCTTAGCTTTTCAAGGTTAAAATTTTACCACACCAGAAGAGTCTCTACCACCACAAAGCAAGAGCAAGCCATCTGAACGAGCACTAGCTGTTGCATACCTGAAAAATGATTGAGAAATATTATATTCTAGAGAATTTTATATGAAAGTTATTCTGCTATTACTAGCAGAAGAAATGCTTTACATCATACATGACTAAGATTGCGGAAAGAACTGAGCTCATTGTGGCTCACAGCAGTTCAGCCCATCCTCAATTCATTTGGGCTAACAAGAACAGGTCTCCTGAACTCAAAAATGAACCTATTTTATGAGCTCATTATCTTTAATGAGCCAAGTCCAAAACAAGGGCTACAGGGTTGGCTAGACCTGCTACGTCGAAATATGCAATGTTGAACATTAATCAATATCATGTGGTGCAGTCAGTTAACATGTGTCTGTCATAGGGAACATCAAGTTATTTATTCAATCTTTTACACCTGGTGGAATATTTTCAGAATTTGATATATGCATGTCTATCTATTCAGACTGAAAACTTCTTAAGGTTGGAACAGGAATGTAATAAGAGTTCTTGGGTTTATGGGTAGCATCCAATTCAGTATATTGATCAAAGCATACCCCTATTGCCACCGCCACAGTAAGTCGGAAAGATCCTTTTTGATTCTCGAAGAATGAGGGATAAGGGGATTGAAGGAGAAATATCTGGCATCTTAGGTTGGGAAGGAACAGTGGAACAAATGGGAGAACTTGGAAAGGGAAAATTTGGGTCTATGTCCAACAGACCAGGCCTGCCAAGAAAAAAAAATATTGTTACAGTGTGACACATAGCGACATCAAATAGAAGGACACCCGGCTCCTGCTGCTATTTAACTCATCCACAGAAAAGCAGTCAATGAAAATGATTAATTTGAATGAAACTTTAGTTAGTCTTATCTTATTAGTTTAGCGCTTTCACTAATGATTCAGTAAAGAGTAAATAAACTCAATAACAGAAATGAGCCAGCACAACTGAACACAACTTCACAGCTAGGTTGAACCCAAGCTCAAGCTGGAACTAGGCCTAAATGAGATGGGCCACAACAAAAGAAGCTCTGCTCTTTTGGCTCATTTTACTAGTGTCTATTCATGACAGTAACATCCACAATCTGTGCAGGAACATAGACACATGCACACACAAGAAAAAATAAAGATAAGAGCAAGAAAACAGAAAAGAAAAAGGAAATATGAAAGAGAAATTCAAATTAAGATCAGGCAACACTCTCCCATATGGTAGTACAAATCAGTTAGGTTTTCATTTCCTTTTTCTTTTGAAGCATAAAGGGAACTTTAATTCATTAATAAAATGAAATACAGTAGTATCATAGTCTATGTCACAGTGATACATCGAAATAGCCTCATGTCACGGATGACACGTCCAGACAAGTCCTACACGTTTTACTGCACGACACGATAATGACATGGTTTAAAACTTGTCAGACTCATGCTTATGTTCAAAAATAACTTCATTGTGGAGAGAAAGAGAGAGTAAAAACTGTCAAAAAAAGAATGAAAAAGTCAAAAAAGGTATGACATGCCATTTTTTTTTCTTATTTTTATCATTCTCATCCTGAAAGAGGGAGAGAGAGTGAGAGAGAGAGAGAGACTCATCTGAATAAATGTTACAAAAATTCCTGTGTAAGTGGGATATATAAAATATTTATATTTTCATAAATACTTGATACAAAAAAACTTTTTTAGATAAACAATACAAAATATTTCATACTAATATCAAACATTACACACACACACACACACACACATATATATATATATATATATATATATATATATATATATATATATATATATATATATATATATATATATATATATATATATACATATATATGTATATATATATATATATCTGTGTCACTGTGTCATACTTTTAAAGATTTTGCCGAATCTGTCACATTTACGAGTCATGTACACCTATGCACTCATCTTTGTGACATAGATCATAGTATGTTGGGTGACCAGAAGTCACCCAAAACAGAAACATAACAGGTGCAAGAAAACTAATTGATAAAAGTTAAATTCCAAAGATCAGTTCTAGATAGTAGAAAACTAACTGATAAAAGTTAAATTCAACAGATCAGTTCTAGATAGTACCTTCCCACAATGGGGCATGTACAACTTGCCCTTTAGATATTGATGCCTTGCCTCAGATAATCTTTTAGTAAAAATGTCTGCAATTTGATGTTTGGTTCCTATAAATTTAGCATTTATTTCACTTTATTCAACTCCTTTGCCTTATGAAGTGATAATCAATCTGGAAGTGTTTAGATCTATCATAAAAAAACAGGATTTATAGCTAGAGCTCATGCACTTTTATTATCACAGAATATTGTCGAACATGAAGGCTTTAAACCCAATATGTTTATCAATCCTTTAATCTAAATATATGTCATGTGGATACTCCATTTTGACTGCCACTCTGTATCCCCTTGTATACTAATTACATTGAAAACTTCATAAAAATGATTGTATCCCTGTATCTTCAGCCGTATCCATGTGACATAGATCCAAATTATTTCAGCAATTATAACTGCTAAAGTCCTGATTCGTTCTCAGTGCTTGACCTTGCCACAGTTTTCTGTTTCATGCTCCTTCATGCCATCAAATTTCTCTTTAAGAATATACAATATCCGAACACTAGTCTCTCTGGATATTCTTCTATTCATTGTGAAAGAAGTCTCATTCGGTTTGCAATTTACCACATTGAATTTATGTAACATGTTTTTAGCCTTTTTGAGAAGGGTCTTAAGAATATTTTTTTGGCACATCTTCAATTTATTCTCTGCTCTATCTACTTCAACACCGAAGAAATATCATAAAGAACCCAAGTTTTTCATTTTACTTAAGATACGTATTGTATCGATGCAAGAGATCGATGTGATACATGTATTATACGATACGGTGCCGTATTGTACGATATGGTGGCTGCAGACTTAAAAATGGGCAAAATCATGCTTTTATGTTTTTAGGTTTTAAAGAGCTTTTGAGGGCCGAAACCCACTTTTGTATATAACATACTAGAGAGCTACTCACACGCCCTAGGAGTCATGAGACCGTTTTGGAGGTCAAACTTTGCATCAGGGATAGAGCTTTCATGATATCATCAAGTAAGAATGCATTTGCACCGTTTTTTACCCAAAGAAGTTGGTTAAGATAAAAAAGTGCATTTCCACCATTTTTTCACTCAAGAAAATGTGTTTTAAGGTAAAAAAAAATCTTTGTTACGAGTAAAATTACAAATCTACTCTCCAAAAAATTTTTGCCTCGGGAGGTGCTGCGGCACCCTATAACCCCCCGCCAACTTACTGCGAAGTTAGATCATATCAAGGTAAAAATCAAGCTCCATACTCCTCAAACAAAGATGGCATCAAATGATATGACATAGCAATGGGGCACTCAAATAATGAATGAAAACCGATTGAAAATCGAGTGCAACTATTGTCATAATATTTTTGTTTATATAATATGAAAGTATGAGTCTTGTGGCATGTTCTTAATTGCAAGATATTTAATATTCTTTATTATTCTTGTGAGATAGTTGATGTTTGATGATGTTTTATGCAGCTCATAGAGACATAAATGCTTTATATGTGATTTTATTATTGCATTTTGTGCATGTCATCATTGTTTCGTGTGTCATGATTTTTTAGATTATTTGCTATTTTTTTATTTTTTTATTTTTTATTTTTCAAAATTTATGATTTTTTTACGATACGTATCTTTTTTTGGGCCGGACCGATACGAATTACGATATGATACAACCTTGATCATTATTACCTTCTTCATTATGACATAACTACTTAAAATCCTTATCCTTGCATATCATTAATGGAACCACTTATGAAGAACAGTTCACTTCTATAAAATTGATTAGGCACCTGCTCTTTTCTGAATCAAATATTTTAGATGGAGAGTAACAACCATAACATTTATATCCATTTGGATAACTCACGAATGCACATGTTTCAGATTTTGGGCCAAGCTTCCTTCTTTCGAATTCATCTATATGGATATAATGCCAACACCCAAAATTCCTGAGATCAGAAAAATTAGGAGTCATGTTTGTGAGCCTTTTCCCATCCAACACATCTGCTAGCAATCTATTTATGAAATGTCATCATATTAAATGCTTCAAACCATAAAAACTTAGGCACACCATTAGCGAACATAAGAGCAAGATCACTTCAGGTATGTATATGTTTCTTCTCTCCTAATCAAACAATCACCTACTTATAGTTACAGTATTCACGACCTTGCTTCTTACATGCACAATGTGTTGAATGACTTGTTGCCCTACCTTCTTTTCACTTTTTAATAATAAGTCTTCCTCACATGCTTCCAAGAGAGAAAAGAAAGGTGGGAAGAAGCTTGCCACTTAGATATGGTTATTACTGGATATTATGCAATGGTCTGTTATGAAAGTGCTCTCTTCTCAGGTATTATCAACTTCGACCATTATGACACAATTTATTATATTGCATTTGGTTTTGCAAGCTTCTTTTTTCTTGTTTTCTTTATACTACTATGCAATTTTTTTTAGTACCACACTACCTAACATAAGAATCTTTAGCACTATGAATACCCATTTACAATGAAAGATTCAAGTTACATGATGCTAGATTTCAATAGTACATAAATCAACCAGTCACAAGTGTAGGATCTACCTCATAATCAACAACTGGATCAAACTGGAGATATCACAACTCTTAGTATGCCCAAGGTCTGGAAATCAATGGTATAGATGGTGAAGAAGAGAGCTTCAATGGAGAGCCTAGCCCACTTTGTTTTTTAGAGCATAAGAATAGGATACATCGGTCAAACCTCTTTATTAGGGCTACTTACAATAAATGACGAAGTAAGACTAAAATGCCCTGAACTAGAACCTATTCACATGAATGTAAATAAGAAACAAGCGAAGGACAAATAAGACCATAGCACAGTCAAATTTATATTTTTCACAAAAGGGTCCATTTTTTAATATGTTTGTTATAACTTATAAGTAGAAATGTGTGTTGGGGGCCACACTAAACTGGCATGTGGAGAGGTACTTATGGACATTGATATGATCATGTAATGTTGGTTAAGAAAAAGAGATAATCTTACATTCTAGCTGAAGGATGGTCACCTTCTGGACTAAGTCGCTTCCACTCATATGGCTTTTGTGAAGTATCTAAAGCCCACGCATCAGAGAGAACTCTCATGCCTAACAAGTCCATTGAAATAGATGCTTATGAGATATTTTTGCACAAAAATAAACATCCAAACAGCAGAAAGAGAGAAACAAGGTTTAAAAAGCATTAGTATTTAAAATAATTGCAATAAAAAGGAAAAAAAAGATAAAGAAAACAGCCCTTACCATCATTGCCACTAACCGTGACAAGATAACGCTGTCCAACTAAATCCATTGCATGGCCATAACGAGGACCAGGCCCAGGTCCTCGAACAACCACCCTGCAAGATCATAAGCATGAGATGGAGCAAGAAAAAGCAGCATTAGAAAGGGCCACCACCCAAAAAAAGATCCGACTCACCGATGCCACTTCAATTTGGAATGCGTCAAATCCAACACATAGAGATCATCAGTTGAATGCCCTGCGGGACCTATACCACCCTAAAGTAGAAGTAATTCTTGCATCTTTTAGAAACAAATCAAATATTTCCGAATTCCTCCATGAGAGATCGAGATGACAGAAGAGACGGCTTACCTGAATGACAACCATGGTACCAAGGACAGCTGCAGCATGTGCAGCACGGGGAGAGGGGGGATCTCCTGCAGGATGGATTCTGTAGTTCCACAAGTAGGTTAAGATCTTAAACAATGGTACAGTTCCTCCAATAAGCACAACTCCATGCATAACCAAACCACCCGATTCATCATAAACGAAGAAGCAAAGTTTGTTGGGAACTACTAGTTTAATAAGAACGAATACCAACTCCTTATGTGAGAAGTGTACAGTACAAAGGCAACAGAACTAGATGTGCTCATGCACATACACATATGGAGAGAGAGAGAGAGAGAGATGGAGGTTCTCAAACCTCGACCATTTTCGAGTGAGGACATCATAGATGTGAACCAAATTAGTAACACCAGCCAACCCTGTGAAAAATGGAAAAACTCCATTTTAATGAATCAAGAGAGAGAGAGAGAGAGAGAGATGAAACTTACTGATGCCAGCATTCAAGGGTCCTTCGATGGCAGTGGCTCCGCCAAAGAGGACCAAGCGAGGACCAACATAATCAGAAGTCCCCTCCACACCTTTCGCTGCAACGGCTGTGAGAGTATGGGCGCATCGAGGACCCGGAGCATCCTCCTCCTTTTCCCAGCTAGTCTCCACCCACCTGTAAGTGGGAGCAGGCGCTGGAGGTGGCGGTGGTGATAATGGGGACAATCCTGTCTTTGATCCCATTTGATCACAAGTCAAACACCAATCTAACTAACCCTCATCCCTAATCAACAATGATACTGCTGCTGCTGTGAAAATCACCACCAACGACCCTCCCAATCCCCGGAGTCAAAGGAAACCCAGTTACTACATCAAATTGCCCATCACTTGCTTTGTTCACTCACTAACAGCAAGTAGAAACACACAGTCTACAGTAACTTAACAGTTATGATATTGACGGGGACGACGGTGGGTGTCTTATTATCTTTTTTCACTTCCTTTTCTCCCTCTTCCCATCAAGATGCACTCTATGGCCGTCCGATCCTGCCCAGTCGCTATTCTATGCTTTGGTTGGTAACCTGCAATTCGGAAGTGAACAGTTAGGATGAGTTTGATTCATAGGACAACTGGTCCAGGACAAGTTGTGCTAAGACAAAAGAGCCCTGGACAAGTTATCCGTAGCCATTTTTTGTCTAATGTTTGAGTTGGCAGGACAACTTGTCTTGGACAAATAATTCTGTTTGATTCCAAATACAACTTGTCCTGCAGAAATTCATTTTCACGAAAAATGTTTTTTAATGAAAAATGGACCACGTATTTCTAGATCTTGATCTGAATCTGAATCCAAACAATAGTCACCTATATTGTTCAAGGTAATATCCAGGCGAGGGTATTTCTCGGAGAGATTTTCAAAAGTTGAAAAATCTTGGAAAATTTTGGGAGTTTTAAAAATACAAAAAACATGAAAAATAATAAGAAATATAAAACAATAATAGTCATTCTTGGAAAAATATAAGGAAACATAACTTTGAAAAAATTTAAAATACCAAAAAATACTAAAAATAGGCTTAAAATATATAAAATAAGTTTTTTCCAAAAAGAATTGTTATAATATCACAATATCATGGCAATAATAGTGTGATATTTTTATTCCTGGCAATATTTTGAAAATATCATGATATTTTACCTTTAATATTGGCTGACCTGGATTTGTCGATAATATCACGATATTTTCAAAATATCGGTGACAGTGATCCAAACATTTATTTTCACAAGAAATAATTGTTTATTAAAAATGTCCTACATATTATGGATCTTTATCTGAATTCGGATCCAAACATTTATGTGTGTGTGTGAACAAAGAGAACTCCCTCCCTCCCTCTCTCTCTCATAAACTTAGCTGCAAATGTTGCCTTGATAAAAAAAATTATGCTAATTTGCCAATAAATAATCTGGACCTCTCGAAATAAATTACTGGATAACTAGGTAAAGAGTTAACTAATATAAGTCAAAGGTTAAACTGTATAACAAGATTGAGGTCATAAAATGGAGAAATCTTAAAAACCATTTGGCTTTTTAATGTTCAACGTCTTCCCTAATGAACTGCATGGTGCTGCTCTGATTGAATCATATCTTAGCTGAGTTATTAAGGGAGTTTAATAATCATTGAGTAGAAAGAATCAAAAGGGCTTTCAGCAGATAGTTGACACTATGGTGCACCCCTTCATTGGCATGTAGCACTAACTGCTTATACTGTCATCTAAGCAAGATCGGCAATAGGTGAAACATCACAATGAGGACTTTTTTTTTGCTAGATTACCCTAAATTGATGTGTGATTACACGGTCATTAGTGAAATGCAACAAAGAAAATCCAAAATAACAAAAAAGCCAAACCATCATAGCCATAGAATAAGAACTTCACCTTGATATTCAAATTCAAATACATGATGATTCATGAATCATGAAATTCAACATAATAACATACAGAAAAAAGAAAAAATGAACTCATACGGAATAAGCAGCATACAAGAACCAATTCCATTTAAAACTTGAGAATAAGCACACATGCTTTGAAAATTCAAGTGTACTGTGATAATTCATGGAACTCCTCAAATAGCTATCTAAAATAACGAAAACCAATCCCACCACAGTGATTCATGGATCTCGAGAAGTATACATAAGAACATGCACCATGCATTGACATCCAATTACATGGTGATTCATCAAACTCAGGAAAAAGAAGAATCTAAAGCAACAAAAGTCCAACTCCTACCACAACAACCAAATATGCAGTGGCATTCAATTGCATAGCGGATCACAGAATTCAAGAAAAAACTATCTAACATAACAAAAAAATAAAAAAGACCACCACAATGATTCATGGAACTCAAATTGACATTCATCTGATTACATCATGATTCGTGAAACCCAAACAATGAACGGATCACATTAAATCACATGGTGGTTCATGAAAATCCCCAAAGAAGCATCCAGTTAAAGCAACAAAGGACCAACTCCCACCAGCATCACAAGCATCACATCCCAATCGCTTTCTATAGATAGATGATGTCGGTTTGTGAACTCCCGACCATGCAACTTTTGTCAAAGCACTAGACCTCCACTAGCATCTCCTCCACCACTAGACCACCACTAGCAGACTCTGCTGATTCACTAGCACTGTAATATCGCGTATTTTCACAAAGTCATTTTGAGATTTTTCGAAAATTTGGCTTAGTATAGAAGAAAAATTGGTTGATTCTCGATTTTAGGCCGATGCTTTTGAGTATGGGCTTGGCCCAGGTCTCATTGTCAAGGCTTGAACGAGCCACTTAAAATGTGAGAAAGAGTTTTATTTTCAACCTTTACATTCAAGCGAAATTCAGGTTATTTTTGAACGAATTTCAGAGGCGAAGTTCAAGTTATATATCGTTGGATGTGTCTCAAAATTCTTAGCGTAACAGTATTTTACTTTTATGGATTCAGGCTACGGTTAGCCCGAAAATCGTGTTTTTTCAAAAAATGACTGCCTCGACGTGCCGGGTCCTGATTTGGATCGGATTGGATCAAATGGATTTGATCCAAAATAATATGAATATGGACTCAATCCAAGACCTATATTAATATGTATTTGATCCATCCCTAGACCCATTTATATTTTTTGAGATGGATTTGGATCTTAGATCCGGATCCAAATCCAAATCCATGCCCAATGAATTTTTCAACTTTAAATTCATTAGATACCTTTAAATTAAAATTAATTAATGTTAAGAAGTCTCCCAAGTTAATATGGCAACTTTTGAAAGCTTCTAGATATTTATTTATTATTTAATATTTAATAATTAATTAATTAATTTTATTTAATTCTGAAATTTTATTTTGGTATTTGTTTCCGACTCTTAGTAGAGTCCTTAAACACATGTAAAAGAACTTAAAAAGGTCGGAGAGACTTAAAGTCCAAATGAATTAAAATTTTGAAAAGTCAACTTAAGAGTACAAAAATTTTCGGAACTCTAAAGAGAGAGAAGAGTCCAACATGGAAAGAGTTCCATCTCTCCGGCCCATCTAGAAGGGGCTGGAGAAGGGGGGGTGCGTCACCCCCTCTTTGTCTATATAAATCTCAAAAAAAAAAAGAGAAAGAGAAGGAAAAGGGGAGAAAGAAAGAAAAGAGAGAGGGAGAGAAAGAGAGAAAAGGAGGAGGAGATCATCTTTCACCAGCCATCCGACGTTTCCACTATCAAATTCATATTCTTTTTCGATCTATATGTATGGTATGGGTTTCCTCTCTTGATTCAAGTGAGAAATTGAATATAGATTAGATGTTCATGCAATATTTTGGTGAAAATCCATAGAAAATAAGTAAATCTAGATGTTTACTCTAAAATGCATAGATGAGGATTTATGGATCCTCTTTTATGAATGTATTTTCGATTTTTTGACATCTTACCAAAAATAAATTTCTGTACATGCTTATTTGAAGGCCAAAATAGAATTTTATTTCATGATAAATATGGCATTTCATGTATTTGTCCTTAATAAATTTGACTCCCACGAGTCGCCCAATGTATAAGTGGTTGGATGCATATAGGCATGTGAAAGAAATTTGTTTATTAATGCATATCTAAATAAAAATCTTTATGAATGTGTTGGCAGCTTGAAGAATCTGAGCATACTTAAATATTAATATGTTCATGCACGCATACTTGATCTTGAATGTGCTCATGGCTGTATACTATGCATATTTGAATGTAGCATTGCTCGTACCTGCATACATGATATTAAATATGCATATGCATGCTTACTTGTGTATAAATTTATATGTGCAAGCATTTTTGTATGGTATATGCAAAAGAGTTGCATATTTGGATTGAGAATCCGTATATGCATGTATGTTCATGTTTAAATTTCTGCATCACAAAAATTTTCCCTGGCCCATGTTTAATTTTTTGCCATTACTGGGCTCAATGGCAACCCAACCGAGCTATACACGGCAGGCCTGTCATGACCTGACACAAGTTCGGCCTGTGCAGCACCTACCAAGCCTAGTTTTTGTCTAAACAACGAGTGGCACTCGGCTGGCTGCCAGGCCCTGACAGGGTGCCCACAGGCCCAGTGTGGGCCAGTCTGGGCCTGTGTAGTGATTGTCAGGCCTAACCGACTGAGTCGGCGGAGCTGGAGCTGAGCCCCAACCGATTGGGTCAGCTAGGTGCTGATTTATAAAAAAAGAATGTTTTTGAAAAGAAGTTTTGAAAAGAGAGGGGTTGGTTGTCAGATCAGCCGTTCGACTGGCCTGACCTAATGGGTTGTCGAGCCCAGTCGAGCAGTCTGCTGGGCAGGCACTTTACAATATATATATATATATATATATATATATATATATATATATATATATATATATATATATATAATGTTTCTTTTTTTTTGTTTGTTGAGCTGGCTGGCCTGCCAAGTCTGCTCAGGTCAGACTCTTGATTAGGTAAAGTGATGATTTGCCATATACTCAAATCTGGTAGTTCATGTTGATATCGTGAAGCTTAGTTTGAATTCAATGATGCATGCAAGTTCCCAAATGTGATATTAGACTTGACTTTTCACATGCAAAAGAATGAATTGTTTACATGCTTAAACTAGATATACTATGCTGAATTTAAGTGTTTATAAGATTGTTAACTTATGCATGAGCATACATGAAATTGATATGTTGTTGCATGTAAATAGTTGCAAGAGTGTTCACAGGTTTGATTAAAATGATTCATGAATGAAAAGCATGCATTTGACATAAATATATAAACTGAATGAAAGCATGCTTTTGGCATGAATGTGTGAACTCATGCACATGCATATGAATATTGTTGTTTCATGCACACCCTTAAATTTACATACATGATTGTGCATTGAAAAGGATGTAAAGTGAATGCATAGTGGCATGTTATTCATGATTTTTGCATAAGAATGCATCGATGACCAAAATGAATCATTGTGGGTCGTGCGAGCCTTGAGCATGTGTTGCTCTTTGTTTGAGATGTTATGCATTGCAAAAAACAAAATTTGATATTATTGTTCTAATTGCACGGTTTTATGTTGCCACGGGTTGTGGTCCCATGAAAAGCTTCGCATGTGGATTTGCGAACTTGTACTATTAATTCTGCATGTGAAATTGCAAATTAAAAAAGATGAATTAATAACAAGATAAAAGAAATTAAAAAAATAGTGCAATCTATGTTTCTTTGATAACCCTTCTATAATATGGGAATCTTAGACATTGCAGTTTTGGAGAACTGTGAGGATACTAAAACTCTATGTGCGTTGTTGTACCTCTGAACCCGATATTGAGGTTATTTTCCTCATCACGGTTTTAGGGAGAATCTGTCATTTTGCCTGGGGGTGCTGTGTAGACAAAGCTATTGTTTTGGTATACCAAGAAATGGGCATTTGTAGATGTGGGTGTCTCTAATGTCCCGGCATTAAATGTGGATTTCTAATATTCCGAAGGTTGTTTCGATCGAGGGCTAAGTATGGAACACAGTAATAAAATGCAAATTGTGTAGTAAGTTACAACTAAGGACTCACTTGACCTTAGAAAATTTTACTCGTTTAGAATATTTGCGGACAACGGTAATAAAAAGAAGAACTTAAATTGTTTGCATTTAATAGAGACATGCATACGAAAAGAAAACTCTGATAAAAGATAATAATTTATTCATGCATATGCACTAAAATCATGTGTATTCCTGTTATGCATTAAATCATGCATAGTTACTTGTTCTCTTAATTGTGATATATTGGTGGATGCATAATGTTTGTTCTCTAATACATGTTAAATA
Source organism: Nuphar pumila (assembly GCF_984573655.1). Lineage (NCBI taxonomy): Eukaryota > Viridiplantae > Streptophyta > Magnoliopsida > Nymphaeales > Nymphaeaceae > Nuphar > Nuphar pumila. The sequence continues at coordinate 14,475,059 of NC_143255.1, forward strand.
TTTTTATTGCTTAAATTGTGGTTTCAGTTGTTTATTAAATTATTTCATCATGCTTAATAATTGTTGCATGAATGGTTAATTGAGTTATGAATTTGTCATAACTGCATCCTTTTAAAATATTGCATGAATCTTATTTGTGTTCTTTGTACTTATTTGTTTCATTAGAGGGATTCGTACGCAGACTTCTTTGGATTCTGACACCCCTACTTTTGTGATTTTACAGTTTCTGAGGCTCAGTGAAGAGATTTGCTTTGCGAGGAGCTGTGAGGGTTATGCGACTTCTTGGCAGACTTTTCTTAGGACAGTGTGACTCTTCTTTCTGCTTTATTTATATTTTATTTACTTATATCTCAGACTCTATGCACTTTAATAAATAAAGTTGGTTTGGTTTGGTTTACAATATGGGTATAAGATCCCTTATGGTTGTGAATGTATTATAATTGTAAAGGCCCTGGGTCTCTGAAAATGTTTTTGCACTTGTTTAAAAAAAAAAAGTTGTCACATTTACACGAGTATGAGTTGGGGTTGTTACAAGCACCTTCTCCACCACCATTTTGGTTCTTTTGATCTCCACCACCAGCATTCTTCAACCCACTAATTTGGTTCTAATTCCTACCATTATTCCCTCCACGAACCTTATTTCCCACGATATTTATGTGTTTCGCAAATTCATATGCCTAGGACACTGTCCAAGCAATAATTCATTTCCATTATAAAGAAACATCACAAATAACATCAGATCTACAAGGATTCATTTCATAAGGCTCAGTAAAATCCTTGTGCTGAGCATCCATTTACATTGTTAGACATCCCATAAGAATCACAACTCTCACAAAAACACTTGTTCTTATATAATCAATCACAAACAAGAAACTACCTGTCATCATGACAAGAAACCAAAAGCAACAAGAATCTTGCGATCATTTAATAAAAAATAGCATGTAAATACATAATGAATCACAAACAAATGCCTGCTCATATTTATGACAAGAAATCACAAGCAACAAGTATTTTCATGATCATTCAATCAAAAATAACATGTGCATACATAAACAATCACAAGCAAGCACCTACTCATGTGTATGACAAGAAACCAAAAGCAACACAAACACACAGAGACACACTATAGATATTTTCATTTATATATATATATGGCATTTTACATCATGGCTGATACTGTGGTGTTGGACTTCAACCAGTTTACACCTGGTTGACAGTGGTGATGAATAGCCAACGATAGAAAAGATAATTGGGAAGAAGGGAATGAGGCAAATGGATTCTATTGTGGGATCAAGAAACTGCACAGCAAGGAGGAAATATCCACTTTTGTTTTACCGAAAAAGGAGGAAATAGCCACTTTTCGTTTTTACAGAAAAAGGAGGAAATATCCACTTGGAAGTGGCCGTGGCCAAGTGAAGTCTTCGAGTAGATATGAAAATTTTCAATCCCCACCTACTTTCTCAGTTTAAGTATATTCAAGTGTGTGTGTGTGTGTATATATATATATATATATAATGTCTGTGTGTATATGAATACATATATGTTGTGTATACATATAAATAATATTTTTTATTTTTTATTTTTAGAATGTAATTCTAGGTTTTTTTGTCCTTTTTATTTTAGTCAAGAGCATGATGGTCATTGACCATTATGGCTGTTGGGAAATCCCCAACGGCTATAAGTGATCGCTCTCTTCCTTGCTTTGCCTATTTATATGGGACCTCTTGTCCCTTCTAATTCAATGCATTTATGTGCATTTTATGAGTAATAAATTAATTATTTTTAATATTGTGTGCTCTCTCTTTGGCTCTTAGTGGCTCTTGTGCTTGCATCCATTGTGGGTTGTATTCTTGCTTATTGTGTGAGGCATGTGTGCCCTTTCCCTCATTTCATTACATGATATCAGAGCTTTGGACTCTTGACTCTTGTGGACAAAGTGCTCCCGTGGATGTGAGCTCGTGGATCGTGTGATCGAGAGTTCGTGGTGTTCAAAGGAGCCTTGTTGTTCATCTCTCTATTTCTTTCTCTCTCTATCATCTTGCTCGCCATCATGGAGGATCATCATGAGTCAATCACCTCCATTCCCATAAGGCTCAATGACACCAATTATGAGATGTGAGCTTCTATTGTTAAGCACCACATTTGGAGCAAAGGGCTATGGGGTTTGGTTAGCGGCACTGTAAAAGAACCAATGTTTGTCCTTACCAAAAACAACAACGGAAAAAAAACTGCATTTCAAGGAGAAGACATGAACAAGGTTATTGTTGACTAGGAGAAAAGATGGAAGGAATGGAGGGTGGGCCATTCCAAAATCATGGCATGGCTCATCCATAGTATGGATATCAAAAAGTGTGCAAGCTTGTTGAAATTTGACTATGCATATAATGTATGAAAATACCGACAATATATGCATTCCTTGAAAGATATTACACATGTATGTAACCTACAAAACAAAGATAGGACTATGACCCAATGATCTCTCCCATCTTTGGGATGAATTAGCCCTACTTGAGCCCAAGTGGCATTGTCTTATGGACATAGAGCTCTGTGAGAAAAGTAAAGCATTTCTACCAATTTATCAATGGTCTTAGACCCAAATTTGAGTACTAAGTTTGGTCTCCTTCGTAGAGGTGATGTTCCCTCTATAATAGAGACTCATGAAGAACTATGGAGGGAAATAGACTAAAGAAACCTTTTTCCAAAGATGAAGATTCCATGCTAGCTATGTCAACACCCGAAAATCATACATGAACATGTTAAGATGGATGTACTTTTAATATATATAATATATATCTTCATATATATTATATATAATGTATATAATATATATAACATATATTTTTATCTATATAATATATATTATATATCTTAGTTGACTAATTCTAGCCATTGGACTAGCTCTAATGACTAGTAGGGCTCCTTCGCTCCTTTATTTTCTCACTTCTCCCTTCTTTTCTCTATATATGGGTGGGTGGGTGGGTGGGTGCCTTTGTAAGGTGATAGAGTGATGGGTAGTTTTTAGGTTTTTATGTGTTTGAGTGTTTTGTAGCGAGATTGCTTGTAATTCTATATTTCTTCTTTGTATTATTTGAATTTCATTCTTAATGAAATTATTCATTTTATAATTTTTATGTTCCATTTTTACTTCTATGGTGAGTGTTGCGGAAGTAATGAAGGCACCGAACCCTAGGTAGAGAGAGATAGAGGGAGAGAGAGAGAGACGAGAGAGAGAGAGAGACGGCTGCAAGTAATCAATCTTCTTAATTGTGATTAGGGTTTCTCTCTATATTAAATAGAGAGAGGCTGAAAAGAGTAGTTACATTTAAGTCTACTATAAAATCAAAAATTCAAATAGCCTCTAATATATAAAACAACTTAACTTAAAACCACCTATTTACTTAAAACCACCTATTCTCAACACTCCCCCTCAAGCTGGAGATATCAATCATGCTCAGCTTGTCACAACATTTTGAGAAATTTGGTCTAGCAAGAGGTTTTGTAAACATATCTGCAACTTGGTCTTCAGACTTTAGGTATTTGGTAGTGATATGACCAGCTTGAACCATATCTCTTACATAGTGGCAATCAACCTCAATGTGCTTTGTTCTCTCATGAAATACAGGATTGTTCGCTATATATGTTGCCGCTTTATTATCACACATCATGGTCATGGGAGAAGAAACTTTCACCTGAAGATCATTAAGAATAGTACGAACCCATATCAATTCAGCAGTTGTTTGGGCCATAGCCCGATATTCAGATTCTGCACTTAACCTAGAAACAACATTTTGTTTCTTACTTTTCCAAGAGATCAAGTTGTCTCCCAGAAACACACAGAAACCTGTGGTAGATTTTCTATCCACTACAGATCTTGCATAGTCAGCATCAGAATAGGCCACTATCTCCAGATTTCCACTTTTTCTTAACAATAACCCCTTTCCAAGAGAAGATTTTAGGTATCTGAGAATCATAATAGCTACATTCCAGTGTACCTCAGTTGGTTTGTCCATAAACTGACTAACTTTGCTTACAGCTAAAGCAATATCCGGCCTAGTCACAGTTACATACAGTAGCTTCCCTACTAGGGAACGATAGCTCTTGCTATCAACCAGTTTTGACCCTTCTTCAAACAACTGAACTTTATGGTCCATGGGAATATTTGCTGGTTTAGCTCCCAACATTCCCGTTTCCTTTAATAAGTCAAGAACATACTTCCGTTGAGACAAAACCATCCCTTCACGGCTCCTGGCAACTTCTATACCCAAAAAATACCTGAGTGAACCAAGGTCTTTTGTAACAAAGTGTTTTTGAAGATGAGCCTTTGTGGCTTCAATAGCTTTCACATCATTTCCTGTAAGAATGATGTCATCCACATATACCACCATAACAACTATGCCAGAGCTAGTTTTCTTTATAAAAAGTGTATGATCTGCTGCTGATCTATTAAAGCCAAAACGTGACATCACTTCAAACAATTTTTGAAACCATGCACGAGGACTTTGTTTCAGGCCATAAATCGCCTTTCTCAATCTACACACCTTCTGACACTCCCCCTCAACCTCGAATCCTGGAGGTTGTTGCATGTAAACGGTCTCAGATAGATCCCCATATAGAAATGCATTTTTCACATCTAACTGGTACAAGCTTCAACCATGCTGAACAGCTACTGAGAGAACAAGACGGATGGTACCCATCCGTGCAACAGGAGAAAAAGTTTTAAAGAAGTCAATTCCATATGTCTGAGTATACCCTTTCGCGACTAATCTGGCCTTGTACCTTTCAATAGAACCATCAGCTTTGTACTTTATTGTATATACCCATTTGCATCCAACAATGTCAGCACCTGCTGGGGAATCGACTAGATCCCAGGTATGCTGAGATATTAAAGTTGTCATTTCTTCTTGCATAGCCTGCTTCCAGCGAGTATCAAGTTCGGCCTGTTGATAGTTCAGAGGAATAGTTTCAGCAGATAAGGCTGAAATAAAAGACTTCATCTGATATCCAATTCTGGCATGAGAGACAAAATGAGATATGGGATATAAGGTACATTGTCTTGTCCCCTTTCGTAGAGCAATAGGTATGTTATCATCATCCTGAAGATCACGATTGTCAGTAGAACTTACCTCAGGAGAAGAAGAAGATGAAGGCTCTTGCGGAAGTGGAGCTCTACGCACATATACCAATGGAGGATTATTAAATCTGGAGGAGGATAAAGTTTGGTTCGGTAATGAGGGCACAGATTCCAAAGGAAAAGGAGGTATAGGTAATGGAAAAGACTCAGCTGGATCAACCTGCAGCGGGGAACCGGAAATAGAGTAATATGGAGAGGATTCCAGGAAAGATACATCCGCACTGACATACTCTCGGCGAGAAATGGGATCATAACATCGATAGCCCTTTTGATTTTTGGGATAACCGATAAATATACATTTTGTAGCTTGAGCGGCTAATTTATCACGGTCAGGGCCAAGTTTGTGTACAAAGCAAACACATCCAAATATTTTTGGTGATAAGGAAAAAAGTGGAGCATCAGGTTTTAAGATATGTAATGGAATGTGATCACCCACAGAAGACGAAGGCATGCGGTTGATCAGATAGCAAGCAGTGATAATCGCATCACCCCAATATAACGCAGGAACATTGGATTGAATCATAATGGTCATGGCAACATCAAGTAGGTGTCGATGTTTTCGCTCAGCCACCCCATTTTGTTGAGATGAATAGGCACAAGAAGTTGTTAGAAAGTGACTTTGAATATTTTAGGTTCGATAATAAACACATACACATGCACATTAAGTGTGAATACACCCACTTAAGGGAACAACACAAGCACATCAAGTGCTAATACATAAACCCATAAAAGGGATAAATATGACTTAAAGTCATAAGTTAAATATTATTGAAGAAATAGGGAGAAGAGGGTAAAAACCCTATACAATGGAGCATAAGCTCCTCCAAGAAGTAAAGGAATTACAAGGGGAAAGCCCCTATTTATAATACAAGCAAGGAGCCACTTAGGGGGCTCCCAAAGGAGTCGTTGGGAGCCCCCAACAGTCACATTTGTGACCGTTGGGGGCTCCCCAACGACTCTTTGGGGAGCCTCCCTAGGTGGCGCAAACCACTAAAAAAGAGAAAAATAAAAGTAAAAATTACAAACATATTCGAAATGGAATATGCGTAAAACTGTGAAATGACTAAACTACCCCTATGCCTATAAATAGAAAAATATATATTTGATATATATAATTAGGATAATACATATGCATATATACCATATATGAATATGTATTATCCTTTATATATATAAAATATATATAAGATTACATAAGTTGAATGATACATTTTAACACCCCCCCCTCAAACTTTGCGTGGGGGAACGAAAAGATTGAAGAAAGCAGGAGGAAGACTCTCAAGGCTTCAAGAGCCTTCGGTACGAATGCCATTGCAAATTTCTTCCTCCAACGTCTTTAACGATGAGCACCTTCCATGATCTATCAAGGTACTTCTTTTCCTCTTATCTTCAAGATCCTGTGGAACAACAACAAAGAAACAAGTAAAACATATCTTTGCATTTTACTCAATTGGAACATTTCTAACAAGCTTAATTGAAACCATATCGGATGACACATCCGCAAAACAATGGTGCAAAAATATAACTTATGCATAGAAATTTGAAGCACATGATAGGATAATTATTTTAGCATGAAAAGTAAATTTAGAAAACCAAAGTTTCAAAATCATACATCATGTTAAAAAGTGAGCGGAAGCAAATTATGCGGACATGAATTGCAAGAATGCATAATGCATTCATAAGGTCCAACATTGGACAAACATAACCCCATAATGGAGAATAACAAAATGGTTCACTAAGGAACACCACAATAAGCCTACGAAGAGGCATAAGCTATATATGTTTTATTGAATGATGGCCTAAAAGGTCATAATGAGCATATGCATGTACTATCATGAAATGAATTAATCACTTAAACAAAATCATTAATGAACATGCTCTAAACATACTTTAGTCAAAATGAACACGGATGCAAATGTTCAAAAGCATGATGAATATGAACTTCAAGGGGCTTTAACACGCATAGATCAACAATAGAGTTTCACATCTTTAGGGAGAAGATCTATGTCAAACAAATGTCATATATAAGAAGCATGATTTGACTAAATATATTAAAGCATCCACCCAAGATTCAAAAATGAATATCATTTGAGACAAAAGACTCATTTTGCATATCAAATACAAAAGATGCCGAAAAACTGTAAGCACTTCATACAACAAAACAACAACAACAACAACTACGCCTTCATCCCAAAACAATTGGGTTCAGCGATATGAACCAAAAAAGAAATTCATTTTGGGTCTTCCACATGAATCCTTTTCCTCCAATCATTTCTATCCAACGCCATGTCCTCGGTGAGGTTCAAAGCATTCATATCCTTTCCTATCATCTCCATCCAAGTCTTCCTAGGCCTACCCCGACCTCTTTTAACTAATATATTTTCCCATTTCTCCAACCTTCTAACTGTAAGCACTTCATATATAGATTAAATACTAAAATATCAATTTGATTTAAAAACATATCATAGATATTATTCACTTGTATCTAAAAACACAAGTTATGAAAGAAATTTTGCAATTTTCAATAATAGTTCATTCACTATAAGCAACTACCTCATTAGTCCTCCAAAACCCGTAAATCAAGTGTATAAGCTACTAGATCAAGAATATAAATAAAATACCATTAAAGGCCAAATAACACACACTAAGGTGTGTAAAAATACCTCTTGTCTACATATAATAATACTTGAAATGAGTGCATCAACGACAAGAACAAGAGAATACACGCCAACATGGACAAAAAGCATCTCTTGTCTACGTAAAAATGCACTCAAGATCAAGTATGTTCAGCTACTAGAACAAGAGTATTAAGCCAACCATGGGCTAAAAACGCAATACATCTCTTGTCTACATAAAATGACACTTGAATTGAGTGAAAAAAGTCAACCATGGGCATACAACTCAGCGACTAGAACAAGGACACAAATGCCAACATAGGCTAAAATCACACACCATGGTGTGAATCAACGTGCCTTGTCTATATATAATAACACTCAAGACAAGTGTGTTCAGCTACTAGACCAAGAGAGCAAAAGCCAACAAAGGGCTAACAACACACGAAGGTGTAATAAAATTCTTGTCTACATATGATGACACTTAGATAAGGGGCTATAAAAGGAGAAGACTTTTGAGGCAATAAAACTTGTAATGACAAACATATAAATAAAACCTTGAAACAATATTCTTCAAAAAGAATACCCATAACAATATCATTTTGGAATAAATGTGTGAATATACACACCAAGAACACTTGTGCACAAAAGCACAAAACATAAATGTGCAAATGCACTCATATGATTCATAAACAATAAAATATTAGGCAATAATCCCCAAAACCTTGATTTTAATATACCTTAAAACATTTAAGGTTTTAAACATCATATATCCATCACATTTACATATAAATGAGAGCATCCATTAGATCAATGGCCAAAAGAGAAAAAATGAGTGACACACTCATAATTAGAGATCATATAACAAATCATTTTAGAGTCCCAAGGTGCCCATAACTCACCTCAACAACCATCTATAATATGGCAAGTGGACAATCTAGAATGATATAACACGAGGTACCCATAACTCACCTCAACAAACATCTCTAATAAAACAATAATAAGGCCAAACAAATGATGCATTAAATAACATGTGATGGACAAATATAAATGCCACAAAAAGGCAATAAACACTTTAGGAATCATTTTTCAAAGAAAAGAGGACCGATTAAAAATTGAATCAAACGTCCAACATAATTAATCATAACAATATGTCATGTGACAATAATGTTGTATATATACGAAATTATGTTTAATCATGATCATTATAAAAAGACTTAATCAACACAACATGAAATATTTAAGCTATGTCATGTGGGAAAAAGGATTTGGAATAATCCAAGAAATAAATCAAGCCTTTATAATTAGCAATTTATATGTATACCAAGATGCAAAACGGCAATAATCTTAAATGTGCAAATTTAGGACAACATGTACTAAGATATTACAGAAGCATTTATAATGATAAAAAAAACAATCTTACAAGTCTATTTAGGGATAAAAATAAACACAAGCCCTAAATAAGGCAATAAAAACATCTCTTTATTGAGAAGAGAGTACTATGTGAAAATGTCTATGGATAGACAATACGCATACAAGCATAAATATTTTATAAAAGAAGTGTACAAAGACACTTTCACAATCACTTGAACAAAATACGCAAAAAGCGTAATAAAGGAAAACATGTAATAAAGCATGTATTTCATAAAAAGAAACAAATGCTTGAGACTCTCAAGCTTTAATTATGCAATCATATGCAATTTAAGACAAGGAAGACCATATTATGGCCAATGTAGGCATCCTTAGAGGAAAAATCAAAATAATGAAAATCTTTTATACTAAAGGATGCAATAGATACACTATGCACTCTATAGAGTGTGAGAAGATTTTTAAAATAAACAACAAATATTTAGATGCGAGAAATTCTCATTATATCAAAATATATATATATATATATATATAATTTTTTTTTTGTTTTTCACAAAAAAAACACTAAAAACCATACACAAGAGTTTTAAGCAAAGATCATTAATTTAGCAAGAAAATATATATAAAAAGTTAATTTATAGGTTAATCACGAAATTCTTAGGAAGAATCATAAATCTCACATAATTGAAAACTATTTTAAAAACATAAATTACTATTATATGTAATTTCAAGCATAAATTACAATAATATGTAATGAGGAATCGATAACTTATATAAACAAGAATTATATATTTGAACAATAAACACGTTTACCAAAATTAAAAAGAGATATTTTTAAAATATACTAAAAGGAAATGATTCAACTATCAAAAAACACTAAATGTGCAAAAAATAGTTTCATAATGCATAATATGTTAAGAAAAGAGATACATACCGAAAAACTTCCAAAAAAAAGAGAAGGAACAAAGAATACTTCACCATTTCTTGAGCACCACGCTTTCCGTTGCGCCAAGAGACAACCCCATCGTAACCGGGCTCTGATACCATGTTAGAAAGTGACTTTGAATATTTTAGGTTCGATAATGAACCCATACACATGCACATTAAGTGTGAATACACCCACTTAAGGGAACAACACAAGCACATCAAGTGCTAATACATAAACCCATAAAAGGGATAAATATGACTTAAAGTCATAAGTTAAATATTATTGAAGAAATAGGGAGAAGAGGGTAAAAACCCTATACAATGGAGCATAAGCTCCTCCAAGAAGTAAAGGAATTACAAGGGGAAAGCCCCTATTTATAATACAAGCAAGGAGCCACTTAGGGGGCTCCCAAAGGAGTCGTTGGGAGCCCCCAACGGTCACATTTGTGACCGTTGGGGGCTCCCCAACGACTCTTTTGGGAGCCTCCCTAGGTGGCGCAAACCACTAAAAAAGAGAAAAAGAAAAAAGAAAAATAAAAGTAAAAATTACAAACATATTCCAAATGGAATATGCGTAAAACTATGAAATGACTAAACTACCCCTATGCCTATAAATAGAAAAATATATATTTTATATATATAATTAGGATAATACATATGCATATATACCATATATGAATATGTATTATCCTTTATATATATAAAATATATATAAGATTACATAAGTTGAATGATACATTTTAACAGAAGTTTGGGGTTGGATGCCATGATCTTGGTAAAATTGTAAGAGACCTTTTGATTTAAACTCGAGAGCATTATCAGTGCGAACAATCTTGACAATAGAGTCAAACTGAGTTCTTATTTCAAGAATTAGGGATTTAATAATACTTGAAACTTCAGATCGTTCTTTTATTAAAAAAACCCATGACAACTTAGAGAAATCATCAACAATAACAAGATAATAACGACACTGAGTCCTAGTAGGAATCTTACTAGGACCCCATACATCTGCATGAAGAAGTTCAAAAACTTTATTACTAGACTGACTCTGACTCGAAGGGAACGAACTTCGATGATGTTTGCCCAATTGACATGCTTCACACTGAAGCGATGTGGTGGAAGGAATCTGAGGAAAGACCGACCGAAGCTTTGACAATGAGGGATGACCAAGACGACGATGCCACTGAATAGGACTGAATGACTATTCCACTGCAGCATGAACAGTACCCATTGGATGATGTAGGTAGTAAATTCCATTTTCTTCATAGCCTCCACCAATCTTCTTCCCCGTCAGCAAATCCTGAAAATGACAACCCATTGGATCAAATATTACTCTACAGTTTTGTTCTTTTATAAGGCAACTAACAGAGAGTAAACTTTGAGGAAATTTTGGAGCATGAAGAGCATTTTTCAACTGTAATGAGGAGGAGATAGAAATATTTCCCTGACCAACAACCGGGGAGGAGCTCCCATCGGCTAAGGAGACTCCAAGCTGAGCCTTGATATCCTTTAGATCTGAAAAAACACGTGAATTTCCACACAAATGTCTGGAAGCACCAGAGTTAATAACCCACTTACTATTAGTCGGATGAAGATGATTTCCGGTTGAATATGCAACACCAGCTACAGGAGGAGTGGAACTCAAAGGTCGAAGAGCTATCAGCTCATCATATTCCGCACGACTAAGGGTGATACTACTTTCATTGTCAGTGATATTCTTTTGTACATTTGTTGTCTCGGTAGTAGTCACATTTGCTTTAGGAGAATATAACTTTGATGAAGAAGAGGTTGGCCGACCATGCTTATCCCAGCAGTGATCTTCTAAATGTCCAGATTTTCCACAGAATGTGCATTGAAGCTTTCCTCTGCCTCCCATACCACGTCCACGACCTCGGCCTTGAGACAACAAGGGCAGATGATTGAGTCACAGGCTGAGATTGTGGAAGAGAGATAGCTAGTCTACTCAGACGATTGTATGCATTAGCAAGAGTAGGAACATTTGATCCAGTCAACATTTGAACTTTTGCAACAGAAAAATCTGAAGAGAGACCGGTAAGAAAACGAGCAACCATGGTTTGTTCTTGATGATCCTTCTGCTTCGAGCAACACAGAGGCCTGTGAGCATTAAGTCTTTCAAACGCAGCTTTGACAGAGGCATAGTACTGGGTTAAGGTCTGATCTCCCTGCTGCAAATTATATATCTCTTGTTCGACTTGTAGGACACGACTTACATTCGTTTCTTGTGAGTATGTATCACGAAGATTGTCCCACATTAGTTTGGTTGTATTATAGTAAATCAATCCATCTGCAATATGGGGTTCGACACTATTCATGATCCATGACATAACTATGTCATTATCTTCATCCCAAATAACATATTTTCCCAATTTTTCAGTGGGTCCATCTTCCAACAAAATATGTTTTCGACGATGGCCAGATACCGACATCATAAACGTTCTGGACCATCTGGCATAGTTGGTTTCATTCAATCTTACAGAAGACCCGTACGAAAAAGGATTGGCAAATGCTTTATATTCTCCAATATGTTCCAATTTGGAATCACATTTTGAAGTTTCAGCCATACTAAAAAATATACTTCTGTTTCAGCAGGGACAGATTTCAATAACTTGTGTTCCACTCACACAACAGCAGCTGTTAAAAAAAAACAACGACAACAAGGTACAGCAGGCCAGAAGAAGAGTATTTTCCCAGTACGGCAGGGAGTCAAGCCTGCAATTTCTGCTACAGTAGTGGACAGCAGCCCACACACATGAATATTGAACAGCTGCACACACATATGAGTCAATCACGCATCAGCCATAACCAACGACCAGCATCTATCCTCCACACAGACTCCCTCAACAACAACACAACTGATAATTTTCATCACAGTAGATAAAACCAACTTGTTGTTTCTACTGATCACTACAGAAAAAAAAAAAAGATAGATGTTGTATTCACGCCAACAGTGCAATCACGACAGTAAATAGATTAACGACAGCCTGAAGAATCACAGCAATCACGACAGCATGCTGTAAATCACGATTGCTAACAAACAAGAGGTTCATTTCTTCAAAGGACAACCAACCATACGAAGGTAATCAAATCACGACAGGGGCACGATAGCCATACGAAGGTAAACAATGTTATCAGCTGCTAAATCCAAAAAAAAATCAGCAGATCTCGATCAAGAGAAAGGGGGTTACTGCTGCCAGACCTGAAGAGCCCTCCCACGTTGATCATTAGATCTGATAACAGATCTGGGCCAGATCTGTCATCAGATCAAAAATAAATAAAACCACACCTGGTTCGAGATCGTTGCAGCAGATCACGCTCCTGATGTAGGTCACGCTCCTAGTGTAGATCACGCTCCTAGGATAGTAGGCTTTGATACCATGTTGCGGAAGTAATGAAGGCACCGAACCCTAGGTAGAGGGAGAGAGAGAGAGAGACGAGAGAGAGAGAGAGAGACGGCTGCAAGTAATCAATCTTCTTAATTGTGATTAGGGCTTCTCTCTATATTAAATAGAGAGAGGCTGAAAAGAGTAGTTACATTTTAAGTCTACTATAAAATCAAAAATTCAAATAGCCTCTAATATATAAAACGACTTAACTTAAAACCACCTATTTACTTAAAACCACCTATTCTCAACCGTGAGTTTGTATTCAAATACATTTTCTTATGGTTCATGGTGTTCGTTCTGAAGTGCATTGGGAACCATGCCTTTCTCGTGACATGGTATCAGAACCTAAAGGCATCATGGTTTTGAAGTCTTGTTCGTGATCGTGCTTCAAAGGAATGATTTTTTCAAGGCTCGCTTGCTCTGGTATGTACATTGTGGCGTTATGGCATATGTGTCTAAAATGGAATTATTTTTAAATGAATATGTTTTTCATAAATCCATTGAAAGTAGAATTCATAAAAAATTTATATCTTGACATATGGTTTTATGTAAACATAAAATTTGATTATAGATAAGTGTATTTTGCAAAAGTATGTGGTTTCTTAAAATCTCATATGTTCATGAATTGCAAATTACTAAATTTTATGTCCTTGTATGACACTTAATGAGTGTATTCACATGAATCATGTGATTTTTTTAATATTATGATGTTTTGATGAAATTTAGCTTGTGATATGCATGATATTTTGAATATATTCCTGTACTCGTTAATATTGTATTTGTATGCTCTCTATCATTGTGTGAATGTGTTTACATGTTTTTTTAAGTTCAAAGCATGATTCTTGATATAATGTGTGAAGTTTCTACGTTGAAAAATATGCTTTAAATTCTTGAATGATCTACTCATTGACTCGTAGAGGCTATAAATTGTTTTGAAATATCATGAATGTTTTATAGGCTCTCATAAGATTATTATGCTTGTGTGGCATCTATGTTTTGACTTTAAGTTGTTATATTTAAAACTATCTTATTGTGCAAAATTATTTTAAAGGATTAATGATTGATTGAGTATGATCTTCAATGATTTAAATTTATGAGACTAAGGAGTGATTCTTACAATTGATGGAATATTATCTCTTGTGTTATATTCTTGGGTATATGCCACAAGTAGCCTTTGTGATTGTTATACCAACTTATTTTGGATTGCATGAACATACTTTATTATCATGTACTTAAATGCATTCTTTTACATATTTTATATGATCTCTTTGTTAGCATCCATGTGCTCTTAATGAATCCCTATATGTGTATACGCCTCTTTATTAGGCCTTTTTCATATAAAAGGCTACCACATTTTTATATATCGAGCTATTGTGCCTCTTAGTGATTGGTGGTGCTTGGAATATTTGTGTTTGTGCTTCCGCTACTTTGGTCCCTTAGTGGATTTATGATATAGGGTAAGCTAGCCCCTCGATCATTCCCTATTGCTTTTGATATAATCTTGTTGCCTTTGCTTGCACAAGATTTATGACATATTATCAATTGACACCTTGTTTGCATGTGATTACATCATTCCTAAAATCTTTATTGAAACTGATTTGAAATAATATTTTTTAATTATTTATTATTCGAACTCACATTATTTGAAATTTATTTTCATGAGTTCTTTGTTGCCATGTTATGGCATTTTGTTGTCCATCATAGAATTTTATATGATGCTTCATTTATTTTTGGCCTTGTTGTTGTTGAGACAAAGTTAGCCATTGAGGTGAGTTATATGTGCACCTCAAATCATCTTATCAATTTGTAATTATCAAAGTTTATTTGACACATGTCTTAGATCTAATTGATAGATGATTGGCCTTTGGATCCATGTTGGCTTTGTTTAAACTAGAGATGTTTGTTGGGGTGAGTTGTGTGCACTCCATTTTTTTGTCAGTTTAGATTGTTGGCTTATAGTTCCAATCTAACCGACGGTTGTTTGATCTCGGGTTTTGAGTGTGTTGTAGCACTCATTTGTTTATTTGGTCATTACTATTATGTTGGATGTCCATAATCATGTTTATTTGTGATGGTTATTTGTTTATTTGGTCATTACTATTATCTTGGATGTCCATAATTATGTTTATCTGTAATGGCTATCTTTTTTTGAAATCATAGTGTTTCAAAAGATTATCAAAATTTATAACATTATTCTTTTTTATGACATTAATTTGTTTTCATTATAAACTCTCTTACCTTGTTTGTTTCTTCCTATTATGCTTCTTATGTAAGTGTCATTATATGTAGGCAAGATATGTTTATTCACACTTTTGTGTGTTTGTTTAGCCCATTAGTGGCATTATAATTATGCACTTGTTTTAGTCATTAATACACTTATTTTGAGTGTCATTATATGTAAACAAGTGATGTTTATTTACATTTTTGTGTGTGTTTTAACCCTTTAGTGGTATTGTGGTTATGCACTTCTTATAGTAGCTAATACACTTGAATTTTGAAGTTTTGGAGGCCTAGTGAGGTGATTGCTTGTCGTGGTCGAACTATTGTTGAGATTTACAAATATCATTCATTGTGTTATGTGGGATTTTTTAAATCTCTTTGTAAAATTTCTAAATTTATGAGAAATGGCTATTGATATATGATGTTTTTGCACACTTGATTTATGGAATGAAATTATATTTTTTATTTTGAGTGCCCCCTTCATGGATTTGTGAGTGTGTTCCTTAGAGAACACCTCTGTAATTATTCACTCTAGTTAGTGGACTTTCGGTTCGTGATTAAAGACTTGTTGCATCTTTACATGATTACTTGTGATTATCCAAATATGTTTTAATTGCATGATTAAAGGTATTTTTTCATGGTTGTCTTGCGTGTTTTTGCATAATGAATGCTTCTAACTAAGCATATTATCAATAAATTTTATTATTTTATATTTATTGCAAACCCTTGTTTTTTTATGTTGTCTCTAGTGGACTTGTGATTATGGGTGTTAAATTGTACCTTTGTATGCCCTTAGTTGGCTCGTATTTGTCTTTTATGACTCATTCATATATACATTAGTTGTATGGTTAACATTGCATCTAGAAATGAAATAATTAATTAATTCATGCTTGCCATACTTGTCTTGTCTTGATATTTATTGAATGATTTGAATCATTATATCTTCCGTTGTATAAAAATGTTTTGTTCTCAAAAGAAAATCTATGTAAAAATTTATTCTTCTTTATGGGATTTTATGAGTTACACTCTTTTGTCAGTTACTTATTGATGTTTGTTTGAAAATTCCATATTTCATGCCTTTTATGCATTAATATGTTTATATATATATATATATATATATATATGTGTGTGTGTGTGTGTGTATTGATTTTGAACAATGATGTTTTCTTAAAGTAATTAATGATTTATGAAGCTTATCATTTTTGCATGCATTTTTTTCTTTTTATATGCAATTATGTTCTCCTATGAATTAAGAACTATGATTTCTTAAAATTATCGATTGAAGTGAGAATCTCAATGACTATTATATTTTGAAAAAATAATAATTTCTCCTACCTTATATAATTTTGGAAAATGTTAAATTGGTCTATTAAATATTTTTATATAAATTATACTTTTGGCATGCTTGGCCATCCTCTCTCCATAATATATAACTAATATAATTATTTTTTGAAATCTTCCTATGATATATATGTATAGTTGGGGTGTTTTGTTAGCTTTATTTACAGGTTTTCAAGAATTGATGATATTGAAGATCCTAAAGATCCTCTGCATAATGGAGAATATGATTAAAGAACAAGAGCACCCTTTAAAGAAGAGTCAAATGAAAGAACTTGATAAAGACATTTTATGTAATGGGTTCCTTCTTACTGTAATTGCAAATTTACAATGAGTCACCGTAAGTTTGAGAGGGGTGTTAAGATGAATGTACTTTTCAATGTATATAAATATATATATATATGAATATATATTAATATATATAATATATATCTTCATATATATTATATATAGCATGTATATATATACATATGTAATATCGTGTATTTTTTTATGATTTTTTAAATTCAAAAATTTTGATTTTTTAAACTAAGTGTTTAATGAAAATGATAAAATCATGGAAAAATATCTTTAAATATAGGTGATGTCAGATGGGTCTGGGCGTGGCCCAGAGCCCACTGACAAGACCAAAATGAGACAATTAAAGTTTGAGAAAATATTTTGTTTTTAACCTTTAAATTCAAGCGAAATTCAGGTTAAGTTCAAGCGAAAATCGGTTATGTATACCATTATATGTGTCTCATAATTCTGAGCACGTTGGTGCCTTGTTTCTCTGAAATCGAGTTATGGTTGGCCCAAAATTCGCGTTTTTCAAAAATGATCTGCCTTTACTTTTACCTTTTTCTAGATTGGATCGGATTGGATCCGCTCCATTTGATCCAAGTTGATATGGATCTGGACCCAGTTCAAGACCCATATTAGCTAGGATCTGGTCTAGGTAAGATCCATATGGGTTTTTGATATGAATTTGGATCTTGGATCTGAATCTGGATCCGAATTTCAAATATGGCCAATTTAAAACTTTATAATCAATTTAAAAGTTAAATTGGGTAGAAAGGCTTCTAGAGGGAAGCAACACCCTTTAGAATATTTCATAAAATATTTTGCTTAATAAAATAATAAATTAAATAGTAAAATAATTAATAAAATAAAATAATTAAATTCTGGATTTATCTAATAGATAAGGTGGAGTTCTACATGAAGTAGAATTCTACCTAATTGGGTTCTCTAGAGAGGACGTCACCCTCTGGATAAACCCTTTAGATAAGAGCTAAATAAAAATATAGAGAGAGGATAATATAGTATAAAAGAGGGGTAGTCTCTCCCTCTCTCTTGAAACTCGAGTTTCTAGAGAGAGAGGGAGAGTTAGAAAGAGAGAGAGTTGAGAACCCAAATTCGTTGGGGAGAGAGAGAGAAGGAAAAAGGGAAAAGAAAGAAAGAGAGAGAAAAAAAGAAAGAAAGGGAAGAGAAGAAAGAAGAAGAAAAAAAAGAGGAAGGAAAGGAAGAAAACTTGTATTTTCACAATACATCCGACGTTTTTCGATCTTTTCTACGTTTTGATTCAAGGTACGAGTTTCTCTCTAGGTTCTTACGGGAAGAAACATGTTTAAATCAGGTTCATGTATAAGTTTAGATGGAAATGAGAAATCTGAATTAAAAATATGTATGTATACATGTATTACTTTGAGATTTTGATTTCATGTCTATGTCGATTTTCTAGGTCTGACACGAGCATACCATTGATTTTTCCTGTTTAAGCATGTGTTCAACTTTTATTGATTTTTGGGTATGTGAATCGTAAGAAATACATGTTGAATTCTTTATATAGCCCTTTTTTTTGTTGTATATATATATATATATACTTGACCTTGTCAATTTTGGCATATGCTGATTTTTTTTTCATGTTCAAAAGAATATAGATATACATTGTTTGAAATCAGTTTTGATCCAATTCATGTTTGCCGATTTCATCATATAAGTTGTTTGATCAGATCTGCCTATATGCTTTTGTGGGCAGTCTGATCAAACATGCCGCTATGCATATATGTTATTTTAATGTTTGAATCAGTCTTGCTTATACTTTTTATGCTAACAGCATCATATTAGATTGTTGATATGTTACATGGGCTATCTGATTAGACTGTTTTCCTGCTTTGGTGTGTAATCTGATCAGATTGCTGATACATGTGAGCATGAGCAATCTGATCAGATAGGCACTATAGGTGTGGGTGGAGTCTGATCAGACTGGCCCACATGTTGTGTGAGTGTAGGCCGATCAAACCTGCTCCAGGTAATTTTTTTTAAGTTGTTTTAGACCTGCCCATATAGGTCATTTTTTATGCTTATCATATTTGAATAATATGTTGTATTTGATGACTGTTAATAGACTTATATATGTTAGTTTGTGGACTATTATCAAACCTGATTTCCAGTCATTATGTTGACTGTTAACAGATTTGATTCCATGTTAACAAATCTGATTTTATTGACTGTCATCAAATCAGAGTTTATGCTATTATATTGACTGTCATCAAATCTACGTTTATGCTATTAGGTTGATTGTTGTCAAATTTTTTATATGATAATCAGATTACTGTTATCATATTTAATTGTATGTCATCTTATTGATTGTAATTAAAACTTGGCAACATGTTATTTTGAAGCCTGGATCAGACTTGTATACAATGTTGTTTGGTGCTGATTGCAGATCTGCTTGTATGTTATTTTTGAGAATTGGTTTCAGATATGCCATTGTGGTTAGTGTGTGTAATCCTGATCAGATTTGGCACAGATTGTGCAGATGCAATCTGATCAAATTTGAGACGGTTCGTATTTGTGTAATCTGATCAGGTTGATCATTGATTTTGCATGTGAAACCTGATCAAATTGGCCATGGTCTGGGCATGTGCAATTTGACCAGACTGTCGATTATGTTGGGTGTCTACAATCTGATCAAATTAGTAGTGTGTTGGGTTGCAGTACGTTGGATGTTGATTCTGAACAGCATTGTTATGCTCAGACCCGCATTCATGTTGATTTCAGGGAGATATATCTGATGTGATTTGATTTTGCATGCTTATGCATTCAAATACCATGTTGCAAATGTTCATATCATACCCATAAATCTGAAGTTTATTTTGTAAGCATAAATATGATCATATGCATGTTTGGGTGTTTATGCATGAAATTGATCATGATAATGCGTGTTGTAAGCATTTGTTCACATGTGTATGCAATTGGCTTTATGTGCATTCATGTTGTGTGTTTGAATATGCATTGTGAACATGTTTTGAAAACAAAGTGTATGTTGCATGTTCACTAAAATTTTACAAAGGATGCATAAATCACTTTAAGATGCTTTTGCGGTCAGATGTGAACCACTACGGTCGTGTAGGCCAGGAGCATGTGTTGCTCCATTTAGTGTTGATTTTATTTATACATTGCAAAATTTATTTCTTAAAATTATTGGTTTTCCTAAGTTAATTGTACTGTTAAATTATGTGAGTCAGGGCCTGAAGTTGGTTTGGTATAAGGATTTGCAAAACCGTTACTATATAAAGAACTTTAAATTATTTAAAAAGATAAAAGAGACCACACAGTGTAATTGATTTCTTCTTTGATATCCCTTTCATAGTGTGAGAATCTTAGATAGTAATATTGGGGGACCGTGAAGATACTAAAACTTCGTGTGAAATTGTGCCCCTAAACCCAATGTGGTGGTAGACCTCCTGGCCACGGTTTTAGATTTCAATCACTTTGTATGGGGGTAATGTTGACTCAGATTTAGTTTTTTGTATACCAAGAAAGCGACGACCATTTTCCGAAGTCCAAGTTAGGATTTTCATTGATGTCTCACAGCATTAGGTAAGGATTCCTAATGTTCCGATAAAAAGTAAGGATTCCTGATATCAGTCGAAGAACAAGTGTAGAATACATTCATAAAATACAAATTGCGTGTTAAGCTATAACTGGAAACCCAATTTGGAATTCGAAAAATTGTGTTCATTTTAAGTATCTCTAGGTTTAAAGAAAAGTGAAAATTACATTTTTTTGCATTTAATAGGGACATGCATGCAAAAATCAACTCTGATAAATAATTTAATGAGTTATTCATGCATGTACATTGAATCATGCATCTTTATTGTTCTGCATTAGTTCATGCATTCATACTTATTTTGTTTCGCATGAAATTTGTTATTGCATGATATTCTGTAAATACTTGATTGATAAGTTGATTATGTAAATTTTTATTGTGATATTCCTCTGAAATTTATGCATGAATTTGGTTTATGTTATTCTTTTATTGTTTGAATTTTTAGATAAATTCGTAAAAAGGACTTTGGTTTTTGCCTGCTTTTAAAAATTGTTTTACAGATCTGGGTGCTCAGTGATAGGTTGACTTGCTAGTTGGAGACTGCGAGCCTTGTCTGACTAGTTCTAGGTTCCCTGTCAGATTGGCTCATTATGTCTTAGACGATTTTATTGTTTCAGTTATTTGACGGTATTCATTGATTAATAAAGTTGATTATTCTTCGTTGATTCAATACACAGTCTGTTTGTGGTTTGGTATATTAAATATGTGAAACCCCGGATCCATGGGTTTGTTTCCGCAATTGTTTAAAAAAAAATTACTATTTTTACGAGGATTAGTTGGGGTCGCTACAACACACACACACACACACACACACACACACACACACACACACATATATATATATATATATATATATATATATATATATATATATATATATATATATATATATATATATATATATATATATATATATATATATATAAAACAAAAAATCTTAGTCAACCTATGTTGACTAAGACTAGCCATTGGAGGCTAGTCCAATGACTAGAAGGGCTCCTCCTCTCCTTCACTCTCTCTATTCTCTCTTCTTTTCTCTATATATATGGGCGGGTGGGTGCCTTTGTAAGGTGAGAGAGTAATGGGTAGTTTTTAGGCTTTTGTGTTGCTTGTAATTTTATATTTCTTTGTATTATTTGAATTGCATTCTTAATGAAATTATTTATTTTATAATTCTTGTGTTTCAATTTTACTTCTATGGTGAGTTTATATTCAAATACATTTTCTTATGGTTCTTGGTGTTCATTATGAAGTGCATCGAGAATCTTGCCTTTCTCGTAATAGAACTTACAAGCCACCTCACTTTGGAATATCTTATAATGACTATCAGGCCAAGAAGAAAATAATGTCACTTTTGCAACAAACCGAAACACATCAAACCGTTTTGCCCAAAGAGGAGAAGAGAAGAGAAAAAAGAAAAAAAGATGGCGTATGTGGGTCCCTCCTTCGAGAAAAGTAGCATTAATGAAGGCTCCACAAGCATTGGATCAATGTTGTTTTCACAATTAATAGAGGTTCTATGACCACTTTTCAAAAATCAATTTTCACTCTCAGGTGTCGTGGTGTCCATATGCGTGGATCCCAGTAAGTCTTCTTGGATTCTAGATTCTGGCGCTTCATTTCATATGACTCCTAATGAGTCGATACTATTTGATTACTATGATAACCCTAATTATTCCTATGTATCAACCGTTAATGTAACTTCTTTAAAAATCAAAAGTTTTGGTACTTTAAATGTTTCTGCTAAAAATTCTCAAAACTTTTATGTCTCGATTATTAGAATGGTACCAAAATTGAATCTAAATCTTTTATCAGTTTCTCAAATTACCGATCATGGATGCAAGATTTTTTTTTCATCTAGTGGTTGTTTGGTGCACAATCTCTAGTTAAGGAGGCCGATTGGGCGAGGCCATAGAAAAGGGGACCTCTATTTCATGGACAACCTACACATGCAAATCAAATTTTTTGTAATTTTGTTGAAAAGAAAAATATAGAGAATTGGCATAGGAGATTAGGACATCCCAGTATGTCTAAATCACATTTTTTTCATTTCTTGAAAATTGTAATGGAAAGGATTTGGTTTGTAAAGATTGCATTCTTGAAAAAATGAAATCTCAACCATTTGGTTCAAGCAATTTTATCTCTAAAAAATCATTTGAGTTAATACATTCGAATGTATGGGTACTGGTGTAAGTAATGTCTAAAGAAGTATCATATTATGTTACATTTGTTGATGATTATAGTAGACATACATGAATATATTAAAAAAAATTATCAGACTCCATAGAAGAATTTTTGTTAAATGATTTCAAAAACTATCATAACCACCATGGAATAATACATCAAAGATCATGTCCCAACACTCCATAACAAAATGGTCTAGTCGAATAAAAACATCAGCACATTATTGAAACCACAAGCATACTACTCATTTGAAGAGATATTCCAAAAATATTTTGGGATGAAGTCGCTTTTACGGTTGTCTACTTAATTAAAAGAATGTCATCAACTGGCCTTGGGAATGTCTCTCTGATAGAAATTGTTTTTAAAGTTTCCCCCGACTACCAAAGACTTTTTATTGTAAATGCTTTGTCCTTATCAAAAAATGATAAGCTTTCTATAAAAGCTATACCTTGTGTTTTTTGGTTATGCCAAAAACCAAAAAACATATAGATGTTATGATATTAAAAGGGACAAACTTTATGTTTCAAGAAATGTCACTTTCCTTGAAAAATAAAATGGATTTGATAGGGTTGAGTCTAAGGAAGAGTGTGAATACTCTTTTCTTTTTTATTTAGTAAATGAGCATGATGATAATCTTGATAATGATGTGCATGAGCATGATAGTAATCTTGACAATGAATGAGCATGATAATATTAATGTTCATTATGTGCATGGGAATGCTAATAATGATGTTCATGATGCACAAAAGAGTGAAAGTGATGTCCATAACAATGTAAATGAATCCTATAATAGTATACAAGTTTATACTCGGCGCATCGAGGATTATCTTCCATGTGTCTTAGAAAAATATTCTCAAAATCAAGAAGTAGATTAATTTAGCATTAGAAGATCAATGAGGGTATCCCAAGCACCTAGTAGATTTGTGTCCTATGAATCAATTAAACCAAAATATAGAACATGTCTCATGGCCCTTCACTCATATGTAGAGCCATCTTCCTTTAATGGGGCTAAAAATCACAAAAAATAGAGTGAAGCTATGAACAATTAAGTAATAGCCCTTGAAAGAGCTACAACTTGAAAAATCCAATCATTACCTATAGGCTATGTGACATAGCTGCGGATGCGGATGCGGATGCGGATGCGGATGCGGATGCGGATGCGGATGCGGATGCGGATGCGGATGCGGATGCGGATGCGGATGCGGATGCGGATGCAGGTGTGGGTACAAGTGTGGCGATGTGGCACTTTCAAAAAACTTAAGTACGGGGTGTGGGAAGGTATATATATAATCTTGGACAAACCTAGGTCTGTATACCCAGACTAATTCAAATATGGGTTTACTTTGATCCAGGTTTGAATCAGATTGAGTCAAAGCAAACCCAACAGACACAGGTTTAATTCAGACCTAGGTCTGCTTTAACACAAGACTGAGTCTGACTTGTGTCAAAATATATTCAGGTTCAATTCAAATCTGGTTTGCTTTGACCCAAGTCTGAATCAGACTTGAGTCTAAACATATCTAGGCCAATCAAATCTGGATCAGACCCAGACTTGGATCAGACCTAAGTCTGACCCAATTAACACCCGACTACTTGCTTGCACCAGGTGTTACGAGAGGAAGAAACTCAGCATGGATGCAACAAAGGAGGAGGGGGCAAAAAAGGAGAAGAAGCAGAAGGGAGCTGGTTAGGAAGAAAGATACATACCCTTTCCCCTAAAATTCCTCCGTCCCTTTTAGTGACCCCACCATTCAGGTATGAATCTCTCTCTCTCTCTCCGCTTGTTTTGCCTCCTCCATTTCTTCCTCCTCACCTGCTCCCTTCTGCTTCTCCTCTTTTTCTACCCCCTCCTACTCTGTTGCATCCATGCCGAGGCTCTCTCTCTCTATCTATCTCTATCTCGTTCTCCCCTTTCTCCCTTTTTTATTTTTTTATAGTTTTAACCCCCTCCCCTAAATTTTTTTTTTTAATAAATCAAAACGGACTCGGTCAAAGTTGATCGAAACCATTTTGGATGAAGTCGCACTAGGTGAGGCACCCGCATCAACGACGGTGCGATGGCCTATTAGCCAAGTCCATGTGACAGAGCACATAGGTAAGAAACCCATAGGATGTAAATGGGTATACAAAATTAAAACTAATTGTAATGGATTATTAAAAAGATACAAAGTTATGTTAATGGCTAAAGGTTATAATCAATAATATGGAATAGACTATGAAGAAACATTTGCCCCAGTAGCTAGGATGATTACTATTAGAACAGTTATTACTATAGCCTCAATCAGAAAATGGCCTATTTATCAAAAGGACATAAAAATGCTTTTTTAATGAAAATCTAAATGAAGAATTTTATATGGAACCTCTCCAGGGTTAGAGTTGGCATATGGAAAGGTCCTTAGCTTACGCAAGGCCTTGTATGGCTTAAAACAGACTCCCAAAGCCTGGTATGATTGTTTTATTAGCATAATGATTCAATCATGATTTTAAAACCTGGTGACTTGTCATTAGGTTTGTCCTCGAGTGATGGGTGACTCAGTCGGGTAATGTTAAGTTTATATTTTATATAAAATATATATATATATATACTATGTATATTTTATAGTGTGTTATCAATATATTATATATAATATGCATTATATGATATTTTTTATAATATTTTAATGTGTAATATTATTAATGCATGTATAATTATATTTTTATATATAATATACATAATATTTATATTATATTTCATACAATATATGTAATTATATAAAAATATATCATATATGTATATATATGCATGACTCAATTGAGTCATGGGCAAACTCGATCGAGTCATGCTAAAACTCGGCTAACTCGACCGAGTTTTGTATACAGGAGAGTTGTATTGGATTTTGACCCAGTACTTGGACAATCTGGGTCGAGTCAGCTAAGTCACCAGGTTGACCCAAAAAGTTTTCAAACTACGGATTCAATTAAAGGATTTAAATCATGTTATACTAACACAACTTTATTTGTCTAGTCCTTTAATGCAAGTATAGTGATTCTACTACTCTATGTTGATGACATAATTATCACAGGAGGTGATAAGCAAAGAGTTGATTATATCAAGGATATCGTTAAGGCTAATTTTGATATGATAGATCTTTGTTTTTTTTTAGTATTAAAGTACCATATTCATCTCGTGGTTATTTTTTGTCGCATACTAAATATGCAATTGAGATAATATATCGATCAGGAATTACTGATGAAAAGCGAGTTGATACTCCAAAGATCATAAATGCAAAAAATGAAAAACAATGATGGAGAACCTATGAAGGATCCAACTTCCTACAAGCAAATGATTGGAGCACTAACTTATCATTTTATTACTAGACCTAATATTGCACTTGTTATTCATTATGTTAGTCAATATCAGCATTCCCCCACTATAGTACATATGAGTGTTGCAATGAGGATTATTAGATATATAAAAAATTTTAATTAATCATGGTTTATTTGTATCATCTTCTTCCTCATTAGAAATAATTGCATATTCAGACTCTAATTAAGGAGGAGATGTGAATGATTGATGCTCAACCACAGGCTTTTGTGTCTTTGTACGTGACTACTTAATATCATGAAAGTGCAAGAAGGAACAAAAGATGTCCCTAACATTTACAGAAGCAAAGTATCGGACTATAGTCACTACTACTTCTGAGATGGTGTGGTTGAGACAACTGCTAGAAGACTTGGGAGTTCACATAATAGAACTCTCAAGATTATATTGTGATAACAAAAGCACAATCTATATCGTTGGCAATCACACGTTCCATGAGAGAACCAAATACATAGAAATGCATTGTCACTATGTCTGAGAATAGTTTTTAAAGAAGACCATTACATTATCATATATGACATCTAAGTATCAATTGGCGGACTTTTTCACCACATCGCTTCCATCTTCGAGATTTCACTTTATTGGCAAACTCTAGATTGTGACACTATGAGTTTGAGGAGAGGTGTAAAAGCATATTCAAGTGTACATATATATATATATATATGTATATATATATATATACATATATGAATACATATGTGACATGTATATATATAATAAATATATATTTTTATTATTTTTATTTTTTAGAATGTAATTTTAGGGTTTTTTTTGTCATTTTTATTTTAGTCAAGGGCATGATGGTCATTGACCATTATAGCCATTGGGAGCTCCACAACAGGTAGATTTCTAGTTGTTTTTTCTTTCTATTTACGGCGACGAAGAATAAAAATATCACTATATTTATTCCTTTTCCTACTCCTTCTTCCAAGCGTGGGATAACCCCAAGGAGTTGTGGGGTTTTTTCTACCAATCGGGGCCCTCCCTTCACCACCTCCATGGGGATGGTCTACAGAGTTCATAACTACTCCTCTTACTACAGGACGCTTACCTAGCCAACATTTAGATCCGGCTCTACCCAAACTTTTCTGGTTCACCCCAACATTACCCACTTGTCCGACTGTTGCTGAGCAGTTTTTGGATATCAAAGGAACCTCTCCAGATGGTAATCTTAATGTGGCTGATTTACCCTCTTTTGCAATCAGTTTCGCTACAGCACCTGCTGCTCTAGCTAATTGTCCACCCTTTCCAAGTGTTATTTCTATGTTATGTATGGTCGTGCCTAAGGGCATATCGGTTGAAGTAGATTCTTCTTTTTTATCAATAAAAACCCCTTCCCAAACTGTACAAGCTTCTTCCAAAGCATACGGCTTTCTGGATGTAGATGATGATATCTAGACAGATGGATCTTATATGAATTGTATGATGAAGTACCACATGAGTGGATATATAGGAATCCAAATCTGCCGATTCACTCATGCTACGATCTTCTACATCCTAGGTCTCCTCATTCCGTCATCTGGCTTATGTTCTTCATGTAGCACTCAGACCGAATGACTCTATGAAATTATGTCGATACTTCCATTCCACATATTACAGGTAACGTAGGAGACATTTCTATTTTTCCCCCAGGGGATCTTTAGAATTACCACTGCTTAGCTTTCAATTCGCCTCTGACCATCAAATGAAATGTGAATAACCCATCCTCCTCTCTTTGAAACAAGGGGCGCTTCCGGTTCTATATGTGCTTCAAACAATTTTGTCTTCTCCATATTACCATATCTCTAGAGTCAATAATTTTATATGAGGAACCACTGAACTCAATCACCTGTTGCCGTTACTCTTCAGTTTTCTGTTGAGGTCTATCCCGTAGAGGTACTCAAATTGCTAGTTAAGGAGCTCCACAACAGGTAGATTTCTAGTTGTTGGGAGCTCCCCAATGGCTATAAGTGATCTCTCTCTTTCTTGTTTTGCCTATTTATATGGGATCTCTTGTCCCTTTTAATTCAATGCATTTATGTGCATTTTATGAGTAATAAATTAATTATTTTTAATATTGAGTACTCTCTCTCTTTGGCCCTTAGTGGCTCTTGTGCTTGCATATATTGTGGGTTGTAATCTTGACTCTTGTGTGAGGTGTGTGGGTTGTTCTTGCCTCTTGTGTGAGGTGTGTGGGCCCTTTCTCTCATTTCATTGCATTCTCATCTTTGGTTATAAGTAGTTGCAACACTATAAAACAATGACAGCTCACTGGAAACTTGCAGTTGTACGAACCATTTTGTTCAAAGATTTTACTCTATATCTATATTTATTGTGCATGATATAGGCAAAATTGAGAACAGGAACAACAGTATAGTCATTTCCAGTTGGGTATGTTTGACCATTTTTTAGGAATTAATGAAATTACTATCTGTTTCTTTTGACACCCAAATGGATTTGGCTGCTCTCATCTGGAATATACTGCAAACTTTAATGCACCATATTTAGTAAGTTAAAGCTTCCAAGTGACAGTGGTTGGTAGACTTTCTCATTACTGAGCAATGCTCCTATAAGCTCAGGAATATTATAAGTGAAGTTTCAACTAGACTAACATGTTCTTCCCATTACTACATAACTTATTTGTTGAAAATGCTGAAGCTGCTTCTATTTTTTATGAAGTGGCAGCTCCCCATTATGCATCTGCATTATTTCCCTTCTTGAAGATTATTGAATATTTCTTGCAGGGATATCTTCAATCTTATGACATAGCATGAAATGCAAGTTTTTGCCTAATAGACTGCACTGATTAGCTGAAGAAAGCTTCCTACCTCTTGTTCTGGTCAAATATAGTTTTGAATCGTGTACTATGTGCGAGACAGTTTTGAATCATGAACTATGTGCTAGAACTATAACAGAGTTGGAACTTCAACTAGTTTCCCTAGGAATGGTCCTAACAAGCTTCTTGCAGCTATTACCATACTAAATACCGAGAGAAATAATGTGGTCTCAAGTTAGTGCCTCATAATGACCCGTAGTTGTTGATATTCACGGGTATCATTCAAGTAGCTATTGTGTGTTGAGGTGATAGTGTTATTCAAAATGCAGAACTACATATAAATCTTGGTATTAAATGACGATGGAACAAACCACAAACATCCTATCATTATTCAAATCATCCAACTTTTTTGTCTCTTTGGAAACACTAAGGAAAGGTGATATGATATTTTCAGACATTTAAAGAAGTCTTAAAAATATTACTATATAAGCAAAATAACCTAAAAACTCAAAACTAATCAAATCCTCCAAACCTTCAAAGTCCTCCAACATTCTACACACGAAAGAAGCAAGAACTAAGTGGGAGATGAAAGTATCTCTAATATGCCAAACGTGTCTAAGCCAACAACAGTCTCAAACATGTGATATGGTGCTCAAAGAATTCCCAAAAAATTGGTACCCATTCAAGGTTTTCACTCATCACAGTAAGCAAGTCACAACTATCAAAATATTTTCAGAATACAACTTTGAGGCAATTCATCAAACAGTTAACGTGTACTCCTTTTTTGCTTCATCAATTAAGAGAGATCAAAGAAGCATGCATCGGAGCCCCTTCCCCGACCAAACCGAGAGAGAGAGAGAGAGAGAGAGAAAGATTACCGGCCGGAGACGGATCTCGACGCCGGCGAGGGGTGTGCTTAGAATGGCAAGACTTCCTAGTTTATGAGTCCTCGACAGCACCGCCGGATGAGCTAGTTTCCTATGGAGAACGCATCAAATACAAGCTCCACGATGCCCTGCTCTCTGACACTCTTTTCCCAGAAGGTCTGCTCAAATCTCCAGCGACCGGCGACCTCAAATACTCGTTAACAAACAAGTGCTCAAAATCTCCAGCCGCCTGCGCTGACTTTTTTAGATTACTCCACAACCTCGGCACGAACCCGCTTGGAATCGGAGCAACCTTTGGCTGGCTGCTTTCACATGGGCGAAGGCCTTTATCTGATTGGATCTGCAGAGGGAGGGAATATGGAAACCAAAACAACCCAACCAACGCTTGCTTCTTCGAACGGGGCATTTAGGCCGTCACACTTTTGTGGACTCATCGGGCATTGTGGGTATTTCGGTGTACGTTTTTTATTCTGTTCACATAGTGATTGGTGGACTAATTACGAAGCATTAACGAGTGGCTGGATTTTTCTGCCATACTTTAATTCACAAAAAGGCTCAAGTTCAACCTTGTTCTTGACTCCTTGTTTTCTCTACATAATATGGAAAGCTTACAGAAAGTCACCTATCGTTTGAAGTACTTACAAAGAGATGCCTTACGTTTGAAGTATTTACGATGGGGCACCTGACATTTGCAATATTACGTTTTAGTTGCCTCGGTTAAGGAACTAACTCTCAAGCAGCCGCACCAGTGGGGATGCAAATGGGTTAAATCTAGGATGGAGGTTTTACAATTTTTTGCTGGATCTTATCTAAATCCTCATGTGTTTGTCTGTTTTGGATCCGAACCGTTTGCATCCCTACGCTCCAGTGATGGAGGACAACAAAAACCATTTTGCTGCCAGTAAAATTTCATTGTTACCCTTTGCATTGAAAAACTTGATTGTTGTTCATCAACCACGGCCGGCCTGAATCTAAAAAGTGATTTTTCAACAAGCTCTCTCTCTCTCTCTCTCTCTCTCTCTCTCTCTCTCTCTCTCTCTCTCTCTCTCTCTCTCTCTCCATTGCCCTTTTTACTCCTTTCCAGAGAAGATGGAAAAGAATTCGAAGACTAAGAAACTAAAGTTGGGAAAGGGACAAGTGGCAACAATTGCAAGTTTACTCACCATCATGAGAGGCTTACTCTTTGATCTCCGAATTGAAGAATAGGTACCAAAAACTCAAAACTTTGTTGGGTTTTCTATTTACCTTAAGTTTGGTTTGCTAGGCCACATGTGATTCCGAATCAAATTTGATTTATTGACATGATTCTGATTTTCACGTAAATGAGAAAAGGGATCTCATTTACCATTGCAAATGAGAGTTGGTTTCTCACTTCTCTTCTCATTTTCTAATGTTTGGTTAACCAAAACCAATGAGATTTATTTCTTCATTTGCATGAAGTATTACCAAACATGCCCTATACCAATGCTATTTATTTCTTCACTTGCATGAAGTGTTGCCAAACATGCCATTAGTGTTGTTGCTGTTCTTTTTTCTTTTTCTCCTTATATTATGAATTTTAAAGTCTTGGTCTTTTGGTAGGGCAAAGGGTGTTCATGGATCAAAGAAGAATTGGAAGGTGGGAAAGCTACTGCAAGGGATATAAGAGCAATGAAGCAAAGCAGATCCAATGTCGTGGCTGAGTACTTTACAAAGTATTCGAGCCACACAAAAGTCATAAAACCGGTGTGTGCAGTGATTTTTTGTGTTGTGTTTTACACAGAATAGTGATTTTCTGAAAATGTTGCACGTGTTAGTGATTTTCTGTGTTTTTTGTGGCCTAAGTACTTTGTGAAGTACTCGGGCCGATCACCTAACCATGCCTCATAATGAAGGTATGACAGACATTGAATTATGCTTTTAAATCTCCTTGGCCGGTGTTGATATCCTCAACGCCAAAGTTACTTCTAATTCATGAAATCTAGTTAAAGGGTTTACTTGGTGGGAATTGTATTTGGTTCATTGTGTTCGAGAGAGAACGGACGCAAACAGATAATAAGACATCTCTCTATAAAATTTGTAGTGCTTTTGGTTTGATGCAGTAGAAATGAACTATCAACAAGTTTTGTGACCTGTTTTAGTGTATACATCTGAAAGATGTACGTAGTTTGGTGCAACAAAGAACAAAGACAAAACTAAGAAGGTGAGAAAGAAAAGGAAAGCCTCAAGTTATAGTCTAGATTTTTCTTGCATCTTTTCCTCTGTCAATGTCGACTAGGAAATGCAGGAGAGTAGATGAATTTTGCAGTTAAATGTAATATGTCAAAAGTTATGTTATTTTTGTACATTCACAAAAAAATAGGTGCCTTTTTGTAAATTGTTTCAAAGTGCTCACATTATTGTATCTTCTTTTTTTGGTTAGCTGATCCTTGAAGTATCGTTCCTCTTGGATGAAAAAAATGCGGGGCCCATCTACATAAGTCCATGAAAACATACCTGCTCATGAGCCAACATGGTGCCAGGTAAGGAGCATAGTGACAAACGTTTTTATGGCCAATCTCTCGTTTTTCAAAAACTCTTGAGAAATTGAAAAAATTCCATAAATCTTGCATTTTTTCGGCAAAATCTTGGCAATAAAAAAATTAATTAAAAATTATTTTTATAAGAAAATATTAATAAAAATTATTTGAAAATAAAAATACATGGTTTTTTCATGATAATTAGCCATTTAAAACATAAATATCGTGTTTAAATCATGGTATTTATGTTTTTTTCATAAATCCTGCCATATTTTGAAAATCTAGTGAGAAATTGTCGTTTTAAACTTTTAGGCAATTTCTCAAGATATTATCGCGAGATTTTCATAAATCTCGCGATATTTGTCACTATGGTAAGGAGGCTGCACCTCTTGATTCAAAATTGGTAGCAATCGTGGCATATGAGACAACCAATAAGTCTACAAGGTAGGGATGGCGGTGGATCGGGGCGAGGGCGGGGGACAAGGTCTCCACCCCCGACCCATCTCAAAAAGTTAACCTCCATCCCCGTGGCGGGGGGGGGGACTTTGGACCTCCACCCCCGCCCCGTCTCAAACAAATTATCCCCGCCCCCGTCACCGTCACCGTCTCGCCTCGCCCCGCCATGGATCTCATCACAAATTTGTATATCATGTTTTTTTTTTATTTTCTATAACATTTTTCAAATTTATGTGAAGATTTTACCTATATTTTTCTAAAATTTTTGTCAAATATCACAAGGATTTTCCGTCAATAAAATTCACATACAAGATGTATGGCCATGCTTTGAAATTCTACACTTGAAAACAATTTCTAAACAAAGTAAAATTCATATCCTTAATTTTGTCTTAGAAGTTTGAAAAATAAATGTTATGACTGCAACAAACCTAAGAGAGAATTACATGCAAATAATCAAGCAAATAAGTAGGGGTGGCAATCGTGTTGGGTTGGTGGGTCAGCATACCTCAACCCGAACCCGACCTGTTTATTAAACGGGCCGGTTGTGGCAAACACAAACCCGGCTCGTTTAATAAATGGGTAACCCGACACGACCCGCCAACCCATTTAATAAATGGGTTGGGTCGGGTAAACGGGTTCTCAGGTTCGCGGGTCGGGTTGGCAGGTCGACGGGTCGGGTTGGCGGGTTGGCAGACGGGTTGGCGGGTTGGCGGGTTGGCGGGTTGACCCACCCGCCTAACCCGTTTATTAAACGGGTCAGCCGGGTTGGCATACCCCCAACCCGAAACCGACCTGTTTAATAAACGGGTTAGGCGGGTCGACCCGTTTATTAAACGGGTTGGCTTAAGCCCAATCCGAACCCGCCTAAGAGGCAGGTTGGCGGGTCCTGCCAGGTTTTGCCACCCCTACAAATAAGGAAGCTAATACAGTCATAGCAAAAACATTTCAACAATAAATTAAAGAAACAAGCGGTGTTCATTACTAAAGAAAATAATAGCGATAGAAGACATAATAAACACAAGCAAACTGTGAGATGCTTACACACCTGCTGAGCATAAGCATTTGATAGAACACAAAACACATCGGAAGAAGGCTGGAAACCTTCAGCTTTCATGGTTGTTACACACTCGTCGATGCCCTCGAGCTTTCCATACTGTCCATATATATCAACCAAAACATCGTACAAAATCCCGTTATTCCTGAGTCCTCTATGCTTCAAATTCTCAAAATTCCTCCTGATATGATCCCATTGTCCTTGTTCTCAAACTGGTTGAAAGTCTTCCCATTGTACACTCCTGATATGATCTCATCCCTTGCAAAGCTGGTGGACGAATCTGGCACCGACGATGATGGTCGCCGATGGTGGACAGAGAGAGAGGGCTGAGGGTTGACTAATGTGGTGCTGCTGCTGCAAACGATTTAGGGTTAGTAAGTTAGTATATATTAACATGGTTTTTTTGTAATTTTATAATTAGGTTTAAATATTTTAATAATTTTATTAACGAGGATGGGGCTGGGATGAGGTGGGGCGGGGCGGGGGAAAGTGTAAGTCCATCCCTGCATAAGGATGAATTTTGACCTTCATCCCTGCCTCCATCCGGATTTCATGCCCTTCATCTCCGGTCCAAACGAGGTGAGGTGGGGCGGGGCTTCGCTTTCCCCCGGTCCACTGCCATCCCTACTACAAGGAAAAATTAAGTAGGACATGCATGTGCCCATTAATAGAAAGAAATAAAAAACATCTAACTATTGAATGGCAAAAAATTAAGTAGGACATGCATGTGCCCATTAATAGAAAGAAAGCGAGAAACATCTAACTATTGAATGGCACATTGAGGCCATCTGGCTGGGGTGGGCTATGGGTCGAGCAGCCTGGTGAACCAAGCTGACCCAACTCACCATGGGTCAGGTATGGGTTGAGGTTTTAGGTCCTGACCCATTAACTATTCGGCTGAAATCCGGTCTGTTATATACATGGACGGGGTCCACGTCAGCCCACAGACTGTCAGGCCCACCTAATGGGCGCTGGTTGTAGAGTAGTGTGTAGGTGCATGATTACTTAAGAACATAATCAAAATGAACTTGCACCGAGTATCCATCACGCGTGCAATGGACACTCAGCATCATTATTTCCACATAAACACTTTTAGTCGCTAAAGGTCCCATACTTTTACCAGCGACTTTTTGTCAGCTAAAGGTGTTATGTGACGCAAACTTTTAGTGAGCGTCCATCACGCAGTGCGAGTTTGCTACAGTCATTTTTTGAAAGTGATCATGCACTTGATTATATGAGAGAGAAAAATAATTAGCTGGGTGATCTTTCATTTAATTCATTATTTTTTGTATTATAGAAATTAATGTTTGAACTTTATTCGGAAATAAAATACAAATGGGTTTGGGTCAAGATGGACTGACCCACTGAACATTGGCCCATTGTGCCAGGTCATGGGCTCCTCTTCAAATCCAAGCATGTTAAGAACCGGGCTAAAATCCTGCCTATTAATAAATGGGCCGGGCCATCTCCGTATCGGGTAGCACTTAAAGCTCTAAACGGGCCTGGGTCGAGCTCTAAATGAGCCTGATCCTGAGCCGAGCAGCGCGGGCCCGATGCCCACCCGTAGACTGTAGGAGGAATAGAACAAACACCAAGGACAAAGGAAAAGGAAAATGAGGTAGTATCTGCTATTGGGGTTTCTGCTGGATGATTCCCTATGCTCTCTTGCCTTTTATAATGTAATGTAATAGAATGGGACAACGGCCGGTCCTTGTGTCTGGGCACTAGATAAATGAGGTTTAAATTAAACTTTTTATTATGATTAAAAATATAAATCTGTGAAGACATAAAATTAGTTATACCTTAAAGTATGATTCGCGTTTAGAAAAAATTCTAAATATAGTTCTAATAGGAAACCATTATGTAAATGTGAATTTGAATCCAAAAGTCTAGCCATCTAAG
The DNA here is from genome assembly GCF_984573655.1 of Nuphar pumila. Lineage (NCBI taxonomy): Eukaryota > Viridiplantae > Streptophyta > Magnoliopsida > Nymphaeales > Nymphaeaceae > Nuphar > Nuphar pumila. The sequence goes on from NC_143255.1 coordinate 14,511,030, forward strand.
TCCTTCAATTTTGTATGTCACATAATATGTAATATGTAAGATCAAATCCTAGATACACAACTAAGTGTAGGATGTGAATGAACCAATTCTTATATGATGCCCAGCTTATTGTTTATATGTTATCTTGATTTATTTATCCATGTCTGATTAACTAAAGAAAAACTTGCTGTGAAAAAGATCTTATAATTGTGATGATGAGGTTGTGATGGGTCCACCACGATTCACATGACATCCGTATTGCATAGGATTCTTGGAAACCCGTGTCGGTGACTTTTCTATTGCTGCAAGTAAAGTGTGAGAGAGAAGGACAAGTTAAGACTTGTTTGGACGGTGGTGAATATAGGTTTAGTGTGTGTTTTGGGCGATCATTGTGTGAATGAAAAAAAAAACGAGTGTTGTTTGAAGCCAAACCGTGAGACAGGTATTGTTCTTCCTCCATTAAATACATAAAAGGTGTTGGTTGTGGGTTGTACATCTTGGTGATCATAGATGGAAGATTTGGCTGCACATATCATTTCACCTTTGTGGACAGGCGATAGATGCATTTTTTTTTTGTGGTTTTAACTTTTTTTTATACGGTGATTGATTTACTTATTTGTGAAGGGTCATGAATGTATTTTTGCAACATGAATATGTGAAAGACGTTTTGAATATGATCATATTGTGGCGGCAGTGTCACGGGATATGAGATATTCTCACAAAGACCAGATCTCCAACCACAAAAGTGAGTTTTCTATGCCTCTGATTTGCATAGCTATTTTGTTGATTCTGAGTTGTACATAGTCTCTCTCAAATCATCTGCACCTGTTAAGTGTAGTACTGCAATACCATCGATAATTAAATCGATCGATCACCAATATCGTATAAATAAGTTAGTGATTAGCAAGGCCTATCATACAAAGCCTCTTACATAGTCATCCTGATGCTCACATGATAGTTGTTGTTGTAAGAAAACTATGCCAAAACTAGGTGTATATCTCAGTCACATTTCCAATCAAGCATACAGGCTCACAACATGTCCTCTAGGGTCTATATTGTCCGCTTTGATTGACCATTGGTCTGGGGTGAAAAGTGGCATTGAACTTCAACTTAGTACCTAAAGATTATTGCAACTGACCCGAAAACCGCAAGGTGAACCTCCAATCACGGTCTGATATAATCAAAATTGGTATCCCATGTAAATGAACTATCTTATTGATGTATCAGGCCCTCAAGAGATTGACTGATCCGAATAGGTAGAAAGTGAGCAAACTTGCTGAGTCTATCCACAATAACCCAAATTATATTGTGGTGTGTGTGAGTCTTCGATAGTCCTACCACAAAATCTATGGTAATACCTTACCATTTCTACTGCAAAAATCACAATTTGTTGCATCATTCTGCCAGGTCTCTAGTGCTTAATCTTGACTTATGGGCAAGTCATGCACTTGGAAACAAACGCTAATACTTCTTGCTTTATCCCGTTCTACCAAAACTGCCACTATAGATAATTGAACATTTTTGTGCCTTCAAGGTGGATGGTATACTTGGTTTTATGGGATTCATTGAGTAACTCTTCCTTCAACTTTGGGTTATTGGCACCCAAAGTCGATTCTTCATGTGAATGCTCACATCCTTGCTACAACGAAGAGAGAAGTCTCCCTATTGAACGCATGCCATAAGCTTTCTATATTGAGTGTCCTTCTACTTTGTGATAATCCTCATAAAAATTTTAGGTTGAATAGTCAACTCAGATAACCGAATAGCTCCATGATCATCCACAAATGGTTTGCACATGACAAAATCCTTAAAAAGTTTCTAACTTGCACCCACAAGATTGGCTGAAACACCACCTGACTTGCGGCTAAGAGTGTCTATCACAACACTCACCTTTTTCAGATGATATGATAAAGAAAAATCATAGTCTTTGATGAAATCTAGCCAATGTCGTTGTCTCATATTCAATTCTTTCTGCGAGAACAAATACTTGAGGCTCTTATGATCAAAAAATACTTTAAACTAATCCTTATACAAGTAGTGTCACCATAACTTTAATGCAAACACTACGACAACCAATTCCAAATCATGGGTTTGATAGTTTCACTCATGAGTCTTCAGCTAACGCGATGCATAAGCTATAACTTTGTCATTTTGTGTCAAAACACAACCCAAACGTGTTCCAGATGTGTCTGTATAAACCACAAAACCACCTCTACTAGAAGGCAAAACTAACACTGCTATGGTTGTGAGCTTCATTTTCAGAATCTTAAAACTATCCTCATACTTCTCAACCCATACAAAATTAATTTCCTTCCTCAAAAGCTTTGTCATCGGCATGGCAATCCTGAAAAAATCCTTAATGAATAGTCGATAGTAGTCAGCTAGTCCAAGAAAACTCCGACTATCTCTAACACTCTTCGACTACTCCCAGTTGAGCACAACCTCAACCTTTGCAAGGTCCACAAATACTCCATTCGTTGAGATTATATGGCTCAATAATATGACCTGCTTGAGCCAAAATTTATACTTAAAAAACTTCGCAAATAACTATTGTTCCCTAAGAATTTCTAGAATAATTCTTAGGTGCTCCCGATATTGCTCTATGTTCTCAGAATATACCATGATATCATCGATGAAAACAATCATGAACGTGTCCAAGTATGGTATGAACACTCGGTTCATCAACTCTATAAAAGTTGTTTGTGCATTAGTGAGTCTTAAAGACATCACTACAAACTGATAATGCACATACCTCATCCGAAAAGCAATATTTGAAATATCCTTGTCCTAAATTCTGAGTTAATGGTACCCAGATCTCAGATCAATTTTCGAGAATACTTTGGCCCTCTGCAACTGGTCAAATAGATCCTTGATATGCGACAACATATATCTATTCTTAATAGTAGCTTGATTGAGCATCTTGTAGTCAATGTATAATCTCATTGATCTGTCATTCTTCTTCACAAACAATACTTGTGCACCCTATGAAGATACACTCGATCGAACGAATCCACACTCTATCTGCTCTTACAACTACTTCTTCAGCTCCTCAAGCTCTATGAGTGCCATATGATAGGGTACATTGAAAATTGGTGTAGTTTCAGGCAATAACTCGATGTAAAACTTGACATCACGATACGAAGGAAGTTCAAACAACTCTTTTGAAAACATATCTGAAAATTCTCGTACAATCTCCAGCTCATTAATTGGCACGATAGTCAGTTTTATCAAGGTGACACTGATTAGGAAAGTAGTGCATCTCTTCTGCAGATACTTTTAAAACTTCAATGTTGAGATCACTCTGTCCTTCAAGACAAGTCTCGAAAGTCTGAATTATACCTTTGGTTATCTTGGTCGGGATAGAAAAACTTTTCCTTCCCAATATAGAACTTGAGCATAATGCTCAAATAACCAATCCATGCCCGATATGGCATCAAAGTCAGTCATACTAGGTAGGATCAGACCAACTGACAGGTTATGTCTCTTTATAACATCTGTGTTCGGTACATACATTACCTATAAGGAATGATCCCCAACCGGGTATGTATATCTAAAACATAATTCAACGACTTAACATGCACACCCAATTGCTTAACAAAATTTTCAGATTTAAATGAATGAGTTGCACCATAATCAAATAAGACAAGAGCCGCTTGTCCAATGACTAACATGGTACCTTACACTAACTCACCTTTGACCAACTATTCGGTGGTAGAGTTGTAAACAAGTCCTAAAATAGTATTCTGCTTCTGTTGTTATTGTTGTTGTGGTTGGGGTTGTTGTGGCTGCTATTGTGGCTGGGGTTACTGTTGGGGCTTAGATCTTTCGACTCTACTCCTTTGGTCATCACCTTGTTTCTTGTATCATTCCTTGATGTAGTGTTCCTTCTTGCCACATTACAAGCATCCACCAATCTCACGAGAATAGGGTTGTCCCACATGATTGCGACCACACTTCTGACAAACTTGTTGCATCGATTGTTGCAACTTAGCACCTCCCTAGTGTCTTTACTTCTTTGCTGGTGGGGTGAATTTCTATCCCCCAAAATAGTTTCTAGAAAACTTTTTCTTGGGCCGACTCCTCTGACCACTTGAGTTTTGCACGACTTTGATTAGTTGGGGCTTCTGCGATTTTGTCTTGTTAATATTGAAAAGGGTGGACATTTCAATGACCTCAGCAAGTGTCTTAGGTCTATTGGTATAAACCTTAGTATGCCTACTTTAACCCTCATGCAAACTTTATTGCACGGTACTCCTGAGTGGTATAGAGGTTAGGGTGATAATGCTCCAATCCTTGAAACTTTGTGATATAATCTGCCAAAGTTGAATCGCTCTACTGCAGGTCCAAAAACTCTTGCATCTTTCGACTCCTCTCTTAGAAAAGTAAGCTGCATAGAAGACCTCAATAAATTGCTCCTAGGTGACAAGTCCACTCAGAAACTTGACATCAAAGGTTGGCGCGTACCAACATTCAACATTCTTCGTTTGCTTGTAGGTCCTGAAATTGGCCTTCTTGTTTCTAAATCTCGAAAAAATCTCTCAATCTCACGAATCCAGCTCTCGGCCGCCTTGAGGTCTATCTTGCCAAAAAAAGGAGGGTTCATCCATGAGCCTATTGTATGAGACCCCATCGTCGATGATTGTTTGGTCGTGGGCGACTTGCTAAGCTACAACATATACCAACATGTTGACAATGTCAATGAGGTTGTTAAACCTACCTTACCAATGCATCTATACAATCATATAACTGTATAAGTGTCAGAATTCTAAATTTCAATGTCACAATATAGCATAATTGCAGTCATTACTGATATTGAAAGAGGACAAACCATGAAACATAAAGTCGAGAGGGTATACAATGATCAAGAGTATAAATTTGTCACATCTATCATTGCTTGCTTTTATAACAGTCTATGTCAAAATTTCAGCAATGTTGGCAACAATGCAAAACAAAGAAGCCAAACAAAACTAGGAGTTCATTTCTCAACTTCGTAGCAAAAACTGATGTGACCCTAATCATCCTAGTGGCGACAAGTGAATTACCTACGAAACTCGTTCTTGCTCATCATGCACCTATGTTTAGGCTGAGCTTTTGGTCCTTTATCAGCACTCTCTTCCCACGGGGCTGGTTCTGGGCTTGCTGGTGTGTAGAAGAAGTCGTCGCTGACACGAGAGACATCATCCTCGAGACTTTTGACATTTAGTTGCCTCAATTCATGGGCCTCTCTGATTTGACATTCGTAGATAGAATATCGCTTCTCACCACAAAAAAGATAATCACCCATCTCCCACAGACATAATTGTCCCATGTGGATCTAGTGACATCTATGACATTTTGGTAGCTCTCCAATCCCTTCTTGGTTGGAAGTCTCCTGCATGAACTGTTAGAGCTTACCCACCATAACCTGCATAGCCTTAGCGTGTTGTTAAATGACTCCCATTATGCAATGCTAGGATGACTTCATTACATTTAAGGATGCAAGCCATCTACTCCAAAAGAATACAAAGCTTAAATTTCACACTTAATAAAAAAAGACTCACAGTGAGATTATCGGATGATGGATGAGTCATGAACCAATTCCATCTACCACACAAATCCTAGGCTCTGGTATACAACAAAAATTGTTTTGAAATAAGTTAGACATTTTTTGGCGAGTTACAGGAAGAAAAATACAATAAAGGGCTGGATCCATTTTTTTTTTTGGACTTGAATTTAGATCCATATCACATGGGGTTCTCATGGGGACAATCTCTCATACATACAACGATTTAAAATTTTACATCCATCTAGTAATAAATAAGTGACAATCAAAATTAGTGTCATAATTAAAATATAATTTAACAAGTTCCAAAGTATATAGAGCCAAAAGATTTCAGTCTAACTGAAATCTCAAAATTTCTAAGATCACAAAAAATGTAAAGTCATGATTCACCAGCCCCGCCACTACGTCTCGCCATCGCACCATCCATCAAGCATGACCTGCATACCCATAAGATGAGGTCATACTTTTTCTAGTAGGTAAGGTAATACTACAAACATAAAGATTTTACAATCTAAAACCTAGCATTTATGTCATACTCCAGTAAATGCATAGACAATCATGATTCATCAAAGAATACATCAGTAACGTGATTTAAACATGATGAATATCAATGCTCAAGAACAATTTCAAAGTTGTGATAATGAATCTTTAGTTTTTCTTTAGTTAAAAAGTATCCTCGGGTACTTGGGTTATTGTCAGATTAGCGAAGATTACTTTGGCATGTGTTATTTCAAGTATTTTAATTAATTGAAGTGTCCAACTAATAGGTGGGTCCCAAATGGGTGGTCCGTGATCGAGAGAATCTCAATGATGACTAAACAATGAGGATAACATCCAAGACTACTGTAGTAGATGAAGTATATCACCTAGGACTCATGAATAACCCTGGCCTCCCTAACTTTGAGTGACTGGAGAAAAAAAGGGATGCCTTGCTCCCAATAAAAGAAAAATATGACACGTAGGTAAACCTATGTGTCACTCTTGCTACTCGAGGTTGTACTATCTACTTTCTCCATGTAGACCATGTGAGAATGAGTTGCATGGTTTTCTCTTATTAAATGATTTATTACATCATGTACCTCATTCCATGAGGTAAATCAGGCCTCAGAAGCCCAAGTACCCTCCTCTCAAGGCAATCGTTACATTATATTGTGATTATAAGTACCAAATCCATTCCAAATGCTTAGGCGCTTTTAGCCCTCATGAGCTATCTGCTGGTGAAGGCAACCAAAATTTAACGTGTGGATTCATTCATGTGTTGTTAAAGTATGGTGCTTCCTTACACACCTCCATGGTTCTTAATGGTCCCAAAGCCTGTACATGAGCTCACAAGCATAGACATATCTCACATGAATAAAAAAGTTAAGAACAAAAGTTACAATATCCACACGAGTGTGTGCATTCGCACCCAGAAGGTTCCATGAGCCATACCCACCCTCATAGGAAAGTAATCAATATGTGCATTTCATACATCGAGCATCTATTCAAAACATGCTTTATATTTAGGACATGCATAATCAAGCTCATGTATTCACACTCATGCTCACACGTAGTTATAAGCACACACACATATACCTCCAATCGTTTATATGTATATTTTCGAAACTGAATTAATCAATTTTGAACCTCGCATATATTATTATCGAAAACTACATGTACACCTCCATTTTGCATATATATATTTTTTAAAACAACTCGTAGGCTTGCAAAAAAAATTCAACAAATCGCCGCACACATCAAACTGTTCTTTTTTTTTTATAAATGCAGACCCTTGATTTCAAAATTCGCTGCACAAAACTTTTTTTTTTATAAGTGCATACCTAATTTCAAACAAAACTTGTTGCACACAACTATGGTGCAAGCTTGATTTTAAAACTCATTGCACACACACTTTTTTTTTATAGGTGCAGACTTGATTTCAAAACTTGTTGAACACACATACACACACTATTTTTCTTCGATAGGTGCAAACTTGATTTCAAAACCCGTTGCACACACACACACCTGATAGGTGCAGACTTGATTTCAAGACTCACTACACACACACTATTTTTTCTTTTTAATAGGTACAGGCTTGCGCCTATGCAGTTGTGTATAAAACACAGACTGCATATGGCCATATGGTACTGGCTGCCATATGCATTGCCAAACTATTATATATATATATATATATATATATATATATATATATATATATATATATATATATATATATATTTGTTTTATAAAAACCAGTACGCAGACTTGCGCCTATGCAGTCTGCATATAAAACATAGACAACATATGGCACCATAGAGACAAAAATTAAAAATGGCAAAATCTCGAGAGTAAAAAACTCGAAAGATTCTGAAATTTTTCATAAATCTCGTATTTTTTTGGCAAAATAAAAATATAAAAAATTTAAATTTTGTAAGAAAATATAGATAAAACACATTTAAAAATAAAAATCTCGCGATAAATATCTGCTAAAACGGTAAATATCACGATATTTGTCATAGTTTAAAAATCGCCTATAGCAATGCATTATTAACATGGATTATACGTTTTAACAAAACCCAACATATGCATACCATTTTTTTTGGAAAAAGTATATATTTCTCTAAGTAAGGATGCATACACTAGCTCATACCATCTATATGAGAGTAGTCTTAACCTTACCTTTGTAGAGTGGGGTATGAACAAAGAGAATCGCATGACCTCCTTCCGTATCAATGTAGAGGAAAGTTCGAGTGTACCCTTCTCTACACTTGACCGGTTAGGAGGTGTATTAGCTTCAAAAGTTCCTACACAAGAAAGAGAGGCTTGCTAGAGGATAGAAGGGAAAGAAGAGAAGGGAGACACTACAGAAAAAATCATGAATATTGACTTAGCCTCCTTCCTCAAAATGTGTTTATATAGAATGATTTGAGGGGGAAAGTAGATGAGGATGGAGGGTTGGGAGAGGTTAAAAGGAGATGGAGGGTTGACAAGAGTCAATACCAGCCCCCTTTTCCCTCTTCCAATACCCTTTTCCCTTTCACAAAAACAAAAAGAAGAGAAAAAGGTAAATCTCATATGGCATACACCTTGTCTTTCCTTGAAAGATAAGTTTTTGACCCACTAATAGAGCCTAAGACTTGAAAGGGGGGAGATGGGTTGTCCCCATAGTGTGGGCCCCACACCTTCCCAGCAAAATTCGAATTCACATGGCATCCCTCCTTGGATCTCAAACCGGTTTGGTCCACATCAGGTTGAGATCCAACCCAAGGTGGATCCAACCCAAGGTGGATCCAAACCTAAAAAATATATATTTATTTAATGTGTTAGCCAATTTCTTCTTAGGTTAAATTTAAAAACAATTATATTCATAAATTAAATATAATAATTCACTTAATACCTTAAGCATAATTTACATCAAATGTTTGTTAATTAGTAATTAATTACTAATTTATTAAAATTAGTAAGTGCTTATTATCTATCTAATAATGACAATAAATCCTAATTAGCAAAAATAAATACTAAGTCGCTAATATTGTCAGCTAGATAATAATTAAATTTGCCACCCAAAGGATAATAAATTTTATTTATTCAATACTTAGCTAAAATTTTCTATTGACTATGGTTTAATTAACTAGCATAGTTAATTATTATTTATTAGGGTAATTAATCATCCAATTAATTAATTCACCAAATAAGTTAATAACTTAATTTAGTTACTATTTATTCAACTTAGTTTATTTATCGGTTAGCCCATTATTGTCATTGTGTCAGAGTTAAGCCAAAACATAGTAGTTTAACACAATTAATCACACAACTATAGGGTAAGATAATTTTTTGCATCGCTTACAATATTTCTTATTTAAAATTCTAAAATTTTGTGGATCTTACAACTATAGGGTAAGATTTTATATATGTGTGCATAAGAGAAATTATCCTCTTGAGTATATGCATTCTTATATATGAAGACCAGCCCTAGTGAAGTTCAAAGTGGTGTAGAGTACTTTGTGTAATTCATAGATAACTACTCTCATAAGGCTGAGTATACTTGTAGTACAAGTTAGAGGTATAGGTATTTGTAAAGTTTAAAGAATGGAAGGCATAAGTAAAAAAGATATTTGAAAAATACATCAAATACTTAAAGAAAAATAATGGAGGTGAGTGTTCCATATGAGTTCAGGAACTTTTGCAAGAAAGAAGAGATTACATGACACTTTACCACTCTTGATACTCCTTAGCAGAATGGAGTGACAAAAAGGATGAATAAAAGATTGATAGAGAGAGATAGATACATAGATCTTGACAAAGAGTTATAGGTTGAAGCAGTTAATATGACAACATACTTGATTAATAGATCACCTTCTACAACATTTAAAGATTTAAAGACTTCAGAAGATGTATGAAGTGCAAGCATGTAGATTACAAAGATTTGAGGATTTTTGAGTGTCTTGCATATGTTCATGTGTAGGATAGACCATACACCAAGTTGGATCCCAAGTCTCATTCATGCATTTTATGAGATATGAAAAATGTGTTAAAATCTATGAGCTTTGAGATTCTATTGCTTAAAGGATCATTCTTAGTTGTGACATAGTCTTCAATGAGAGTTTCATGTTGAAGGTAAAAATAAGTGAAGCCCAAGATGAGAAGAAGTTTGATAAAACTTGGATACAAATGAAGCTAAAAGGACAAAGCAAAAATAATGAAGATGAGAATATGCAATTAGAGACAATTCCTACCAAATAGAACCCTACAAACATGATGATGAAGTTAGTGACTGTTGAGAAGTTTAGGCATTGTCTGGACTTAGTTATTGTCTCGAGTTAGATATTGTTGGCCCTAGGGAGAGGGGACATAGATGTGAAAGAGGTGATTGATAAGCATGGACATTTAAGTCAAGGTGAAAACTGTGATGATGTGGCTTAAATGGGTCCATTGAGACCCATATGCCATCCATTTTGCATAGGGAAACATGTATTTATAACTTTCATATTGCATTAATGAAAGTGTGAGAGAGAAGAGCAAGGTAATACTCCCTTTTGAACAGTGGTGCATATTGGGATTTAGTTTATGTTTTGGGTGATTATTCAACACAAGAAAGTTGTTTGAAGCTAAAAACCACAGGACTGATATTGTTCTTCACCCACGAGAGCAAGACTATATGACATGGCCCTTGGTGTACAAAAAAGGGAAGTGAATTCTTTCTCCATTGAATACTAACAAGGTGATGGTTGTAGGCTTTACATCTAATTGTGGCTTTTCTTATTTTATCTTATATGATGATTGATTATCATTAATAAGATCATCTCAAACTCTCCTCATGGATGTATGCACATAATTGAACCATATAAAAAACTTGTCTTGTAGCTGCTTGTTTGTTTTTTGATTTTGTAATCCCTCCTTAAGGCCTAATTGGATCTTGTAGATAATCCATTTTTTTATCTAAGTAATTTTTTGCAAATTATTTTTTCGAAAGCAATGTATTTCAATACTTTTATAAGGCAAGTTAATCTTAGTTTAATAAAAATTTTGGCCTTTAAAATGACATCCTCAAGACTTTTTGTCCAAAAAAAGATTAGACTAGAGAATTAGCTTTTCAACATGATAAAAATTAGGTCAATACAACTTCGGAATGGAGAGTTATGATAGAAGTGAGGTTACTTATTCAATCAGCAACTTGTCTTTTTAGATAGGTCCCATTTTTAATGTATTTTGATCACCAAAACTATAAAATTTGTTTTTCATTGCGATTAAAGTTGAGATTGTTAGTTTTCCAATGCAACAAATCACATCTTGATCTGACATCTAAATAAGAAGATATTAACAAAACAAATCAACTTGTCAATGTAGTCTAGGTTTATTATTAATGACAATTGGATTGTCGTTAAGAATCAATAGATTATCATTAGAATTTTGTCAATTTACATTAGTAAAAATTGAATTAATGTTATCATTAATGGATTATTGTTACCAACTTTTGTAAAACACTTGTCATTATCACATTGTTGTTAAGACCACTTACCACTATTCCAATTATCATTATCATAATGTAGTAAATGCAAATAGAAATAATCTAGATTGCCTTTATCCCCTCATTCCATATTAGAGCTCATTTATTCAATGAAACTTGTTAGTTTAAGATTTCTTAGCCCTTAAGTAGAACCCTAAGTCAATCAAATGGTTTCATGCAATACCTCTGACCAATTAGGAGTTTATTGTTGTGCAGTAGTCATATCTGGATATGTAGATCCAAATAATCTAGGATTTAGATCCAAACACAATAGGAAAGCTATAAATAGGGATCTAGCCTCCCTCTCTCAACATATAGGACACAGGTTGGTAAACGAACTGTGCAGCTCATGACTTGACTCGATTCGTGTCATCACAAACTCGTTCATGATTGGTTCATATAGCTGGCGAACTTTGCCATGAGCTACTTATTTATCTTAAACGAGTCAAGCCCGAACACATGGTGTTTGGCTCGGCTCAGCTCAAGAGAGCTCATATAGATAATTTTTTTATGTGTAATATATAATTTAAGTATAATATATTAAAAATAATGCATAAAAATATATAAAAGACAAGGATGACTAAAAAATTATATACATAAAGTATGAACTATTAAGTGTAATATATATATATATATATATATATATATATATATATATATATATATGTGTGTGTGTGTGTGTGTGTGTGTGTGTGTGTGTGTGTGTGTGTGACTAGCTGCCTATGGCCTTATGTGCCTACAATAGCCTATTACGAGCAAAGGGGAGGGGGCAGGTTTGAGAGTTGTTTTTCTCAAATCTAACCACTTATATGCATTTGGCATAGTCGATTGGCTAGGAAACGATACTTGGGTCATATTTTTCGATAAAAAAATATAAATGTTAAAGCCTTGAATATTTATGATATTTATAAAAAATTTACATCATTTTTTAAACCTTATAAAACCTACCTATGCATCAAAATCAAATGATATAAGAGTCTATTTCCATAAAATCAAACACATGGAACACATTTATACAGTCAGATTCGAGAAAAACATGTATTATATTATGGTTTTAGATCCAGAGTTAACGTTAAATCTATTGCTCAAAGATTCAAATGCTGCCTCATCAAGTCAAGGGATCTTTCTAAGTCAAATTGGGGCCAGGGAGGTGATATGACTCATCTTCAAGAAAAGTCAATGAATATATGTGCACACTAGAATGATAAAGAAGGTAAGCAATTGAACTCATAGCATTGCCAATTTGGAAGGAGAAGAAGAAATTTAAGTAGGGGGCATCCCCCTTTCCAAAAAGGGTGTCTCCTCCTTTCCTAAAAGGGTCCAACAAAGAATAATTCATTTTCTCAATTATTCTTTTTGGTAATAAGGCCAATATGACAAGGCCTAGTTAGGATCTGATTAGGGAGGAACTCTGGTTAGTCCAACTGAACCCCTTCTTAGTCTATTTTTGACTATGAGTTAGAGGGTGCATAAGTTAATTGGGTTAGATTTACTTTTGGATTGGAGTTGGGCTTAAACCCATGTCATAAACTATAAATAGAAACCTGGGTCTCCTTTTGAATTATGAAATTTAGAAATTAAAAATCACTTCTCTCTCTAGTTGACCCCCTCTCTCTCTCCCCCCTCTTCTCTTCTCTTTTTTCCCCTTCTAGTTTATGTGAAGACCAGACCTCTCAGGTTGGTCTGTCATTCCTTTCGAAGAGCCAAAGCTCTTGAAGCCTAGGCAAGTGTTGTCTCGTTTCTTCGATAACCCGATTGATGTTCCTTCATTACGGATTATGTGTCAGCACTCCAGAATGTGGGTGAATCCTCCCCAACCTACTACATGCCTATAAGTGCTCCTCATCCTCAAATCTCAGCATTAGCCTAACCCTTACCTATTTTTATAGATCGAAAACCTAAAACTACTCCCTATTGTTAGATCATCCTACCTGATTGGATAGATCTGATATGTCCAGACTGTCGATAACCTTCCTAGCAGTTAAGTACCTATTCATATCCTCTACACATGTCTCTAGACCTACCTATACCCTCTAGATCAGGTCTTATATGTTTTGAACCTATACCCTAGTCAATCTTCTCACTGAATCTGAAACAACACATACCTGGCTAACCGTTTGGCCTAGTCCTACCGTATCTCCTCTCTTGCAACCATGAGAAACCTACGATCTCTTCCCCACCATGTCAAAAATGGTGCTAACCCTAAGACACGTAACCCTAAGCCCCAAGGCCTCAACCTAGTAGGTTCAATCTGCTCAAGTCTGTGAGACTCAATTATCATACCCATCAGTTGCAAATCTGGATGTCCCAACCGGGCCCATCCCTAGTTCATCCAACTCGAGCCTAAAAAATTTGGAGGGTACAATATAAAAAAAACCTTCAAAAGTTGTTATAACCCGAATTTTAGAAGATGGTATGATTCCAGTGCATAGGATCCAAACACCACCTCTAGAGGTTAATGAGGGTCGACTAGCATAGTGTAGGTCCTAGGTTGATGATATGTCAACTGATATGACTTTCCCAATTCATAAAAAGTTAAATGTTTTGAGTCCCAACTAGGAAGATGATGAGCTGGACAGATGAAATCACTAGGAGGTAGGCCAATTAGCAGAGGGGCCCACATGAGGAGGTAGTAAATCCAGAAGAGTCCTAGAAAATGACCCCTTCTAGAAGTTTATTAAGTTTAGTTAATTATTTATAATTAAGAGTTTTTAATTATTAATTAGTGTTAAGTTCCTAGTAAGTAGGAGTCCTATCTTAGTTGAGTTATTGGATTTTTTAATTAGATGAAGTTTTGGGTAATTAGGACTCAATCTCAGCTATTTCTATTTAAGGAGGTCTGGGGAGCTTTATTGATCAATGAATAATGCATTAAAGTTCTTGGAACCTCTCTCTAACATCTTTCTCTCTCTCCTCTCTCTCATGACTTCTTTGGCCTCTCCCTGGTAATTAGTAAACTAGGCCTACAAGGGTTGGACGTTCAACCCTTCTCTAGAGCTCGAGCCCCCCCCCCCCCATCCCAGATTGTGCATTTTGCTATCCTAGCAAGCTGAGTGACATTTTTGCAGTGTAGATCATGTGTTTGACTTTTAGAACATGGGAAACCCAACCCCAACCTGCTACAGACCTTTAAGGTACCTTTATAGCCCTTCACCAACCTTAAAATAACTTTCTTTATTTTCCTAGACCCCGAAACCCAAAACTGCATCCTGTCAGGTACCGAAATACCCAAATTTTCTAAATTGATAACTCTGACCATCAACATCCTTTCCTATGTTTAGTTAATATCTCAAATCCTCACACACGTTCCTAGGTGACCCTAAAACCCTTGGACCAGGTCCTCTCAGTTTTGAACTGAAATGCTTACCGAGTCCAAATCGTACTTACCTTATTTAGTAGTTTAACCTTGTTTCTAATATTTTGTCTAATCTGCAACCATAAGAACCGTCATACCTTTTTTCCACTGTGTTCAGCAGGGTTTTTCTCCCTTGAAACATGTACCACAGGTCTCACGATCAAAGAATCTCAGGTTCAATCCTCTTGAGTCCATCAGACTTAAATTGCAATACATGTCAGTCAAAAATCTAGAGCTACCTTCTAGGCCTTCTTCTACCACCAACTTCAAAAAATTTGAAGGGTTTAATAAAGTGGTATCGGAGTTAGCACATCCAAGTGAAGCCTCCACCCTCAAACATTAATAAGACGGAAGAAATTTGTAAGCACACATAACAAGTTTGTGTGATTACTAAGCAAACTCACACTGAGTTATTTTGGTGAAAGAAAGAGAGCATCGACAAAACTAGTTGTTTGAAGCACATTGAGAGGGTTGTAACAACCCTAGGAGATCGCTTGGATGCTCTCCATAAGTGAAGGCATGTCATCGATCGGGGTGCCAACTTCAATGGTGTTTAAAGGAGACACCCGATCAAACCAATTCTCAGAGAGCCACCGCATAAGTTCGCTCGAGGCATGGGTAAAAAATCTCACCTTGAAGTCCATATTTTTGCTTGTGAGAATATGCATGAATGGATCTTTAAACTCAAACACCTCTTTACCTGCCATAACGCACCCTCGGTAGCACATATTGCTGAAGCAGATGCCTGTCTTGAATGTGCCACCCTTTGATAGTACGAATGGCTTGACCTCGTACATGGGAAGCCCACATGAGCTAATTTTAAGGATCGAATCACAAAGAGATTCAACATATATGATAGTATCCTTTGGAGGCCCCAATCCCTGCACAATAATTCTATAGAGTTGAATGCCTCTATGACAATATTTTTAATTATTATTTTTTATTTTCCTTTGGGCCCTTGGCGGGCTAAAATTTGGAGAGTTAGATCACTGAGAACCTCGTCGTCGGTGGCTCATGGCCATCTCATCTTCCGTCGATGCCCTGTGGATGTCTCATCCTCTGCTGGTGATGAGGCTCTCGGTAGGGAGGTCGGTGGGGAGTGTGTTTGTGTGTGTTAAATCAACATTTTCTCTTCATAAGAAACATTCCTCCATCCCTAAAGTGAAGAAAGCCTCAGGCATTTGAAATGTATATTTTTTTTTTATATTTTTTTCTTCAATGCTATTGAGAAATTTATTGTATTACAAGATGTATATTGTTGACAGATGCATGTTTGACCTCAAAAAAAAGTTTCAGAATAAAGCAAGAGTAGAGGGTTCTATTTGTGAGGCGTACACTTTAGAAGAGATTTCAAATTTCTCATCTATGTACTTTGAACCTCGCATTCCAATATGTTACACTTGCCCACCTTGTAATGATGATGTAGAATAATTTAATGTACCAGACAAACTATCGATATTTTAACTACTTAGGCATGCCTTTGGCAGTTGTCGGTCAAGACTCTTGGAAGATCGAGAGCAAGACACAACAAAAATCTATATCCTTTTTAATTGCTCAGCGATTGACCCCTACATCGAGTAAGTATACTTAATATGTAACACTAAGTTCTATACGTGCGTACATGGTTCAGTAATATAAGTATTTGTTAAGTGCAAACGATTTGATTTGGAGTTGTGAAAAGAACTTCTACTTCTCACTGATGCAAAAGTACAAAAAGAACGTGAAAATAAGTTTGTGGCATGGTTGAAAGAGTTGGTAAGGATGATGACATACATTCTTTCTGTGTAAACAACAATAAGTTACTTAATTGGTTGTGATCACATTCATTGTTTATGCTTGTAGGTCAGCCATGATGATGTTAATGGTCAAGGAATATGTGATTTACAAAATGGTCCCACTAAAGTTGTGTAATGTTACAATGGGTACATAAAGACTATGATGTAAACAAGTCAATGATGAATAGTGGCGTGTGTGTCAAGGGTAGCAATTACGGTGAAAATGAATATGACTACTATGTTGTTATAGAAGAAATAATGTAGTTGTCTTACTTAGGCATAAATAATAGGGTAACTTTATTCAAGTGTCATTGATTTGATCCCACAGGAACAAGAGTCGACAAAGCTCCAGGTATTGTGGAGGTGAATCATAAATCAAGGTTCGGAATATATAAACCATTCATATTAGCTAAGCAAGCTCAACAAGTTTACTATACTTCATATCCGAATACAAGGAAGTCAGATAAAAATGAATGTTGGGCAGTTTGCAAGGTGAAGTCTAAACTATACCCCGAGTATGATAAGTTTTAGGAAGAAAAGATTGCTGAAGAGGGTGATTACTATCAATCAATCAATATGTATAACTTTTCTTATGGTCACGATGTCGCACATAGTATGCATGTCATATCTCCATTGTTCGATGACACACATATGGAAGAATGTGATCCAAATGATATACCAAGTAGATGGGCGCCCAATGAAGAAGAAGAAGAAGAGGACGAAGAGGAAGAATATGAAAGTCAAACAAGTGATGAGGAAGTATACTCGAGCTAGTGAAATACATCTTGTAATACATACCTTATGTTTTAATGTATTGCAATGTTTGATGTGAATGTATTAAAATGTATTGCAATGATTTGAATGTATTGCAATGTTTGAATGTATTGCATAAAGTTATTTTTGATTTGATTATGTATCCATATAGATATAAAGTTGTGTAACTGATCCAATTGTATTGCAAGTTAAAGATAAGTTATCCATGATTAGCAAGTGATGTCATATCTTATGTTTTAATGTATTGCAATGTTTGATGTGAATGATTTGAATGTATAGCATGAAGTTATTTTTGATTTGATTATGTATCCATGAAGATATAGAGTTGTGTAACTTATCCAATTGTATTGCAAGTTAAGGATAAGTTATCCATGATTAACAAGTGATGTCATATCTTATGTTTTAATGTATTGCAATGTTTGATGTGAATGATTTGAATGTATTGCAATGATTTGAATGATTGAAATATATCGCATGAAGTTATTTTGATTTGATTATGTATCCATGAAGATATAGAGTTGTGTAACTAATCTAAATAAAATTTTTATTTATTAGAATATGGTTCGTGGAGGTCACAGTGGTCGAGCACCCAGTGGTAGTCAGTCTCGGCCTTCATCTTCACAGGCTGCTTCGATAGGTATATCATTTAACTAATTATATACTTGATTAGTTTAAATGCACATTGTGTAAATTTTTAACTCATTTTTCTATAGATGATGTTTTGTCTGCACATGACCCACCTACACCAGTTGTTCATATAAATAACAAGACAACGTTGGATGCAGGGTCTTCTCAGTCTGACACACGATGACTTATTCAAATAGTATATATCGATAATCGATCGTAAGTATTTCATTTTCACTTATCTAATACTTATCTTATAAATAATGTATATCGATAGTTAATGTGTACCAATTCATGTGCAACGCGAGGTTCGAGTCACAAGAATTAATATGAGAGATTAGGCAATCACTAGTTCAGCATCTTTCAGGACCGATCGCTCAATGAAAATAGTACTCGAAGAAGATGTTGGACAAATTGTGGTCCTCATTCATGGTATACAATCATTTCTCATAGCTATTGTGTTTCATAATTAATTTTTTGTTATAGTCATGTCTACTAACTTTCTGAAATTATTTGTAGGCTTCAAATCGCTTCGCGACTGTGATGGAGGAGCAGGGCGCGAGGCAGGTGTGACAGAAGGTGGTTGTCAGTTGATTTGCAAACATGCTGCACAATATGAAGACTGCAACAAGAAAAGTATCTGGTGGGATAGATGATCCACTGCAGTGAAAGGGCCATGACCCTTCTACTATCAGGTCAGTTTTTTGGGATGCAATGTGCGACAAGTGAGCGAGGCATGAATTTCGAAACCACTCAGCGAAGGTTGCACAAAACTGAGCGAAGATGCCCGATGCCATCTACACACAGGTGAATCTAGGACTTTTGGGAGCCACCTGAAGAAAATGGTAACTCATTAATATATATTGTCAAATTTATAAGTATCGTTGCATACCTTTTAAATAATTTTTTTATCATTTAACTTCGCAGGAAGTAGAAAAATGAGGCATTATGCTATACAAGGATGTGTTTGTTGAAACACATAAACGTAAAACCATGAGAGAGTTTGTATCAGAGAAGGCGAGAACGACAATGGTATGTATTTATTGTATTAATAAACATTGTAATATACAAGTTATCATAAACATTGTAATTCTTAATTATTAATTCATACTGTAATCATTACTTTGTAGGAGTCATACGAGCAACAGATGGTAGAACAATATGACGATGACTCTACTGAGCATCCATCTTTTGATCCTGCAATATGAGTGACTGCAACAAGTGAACCCAAAAGGGTCGTGTGTTCAGGTTTGAGAGTAATATGAACACCTCACTAGTCATTGCTTCCTCCAGTCACGACTCTTAGAGTTCTCCCGCCAGCATTAACTCCAAGTGTCTGATTGACTCGCCTAATTCTTGGGATGGTGTCCGCCAGCTTGTTAAGAACACAATGCATGACTATTTACATGAAGTAATTTTCGACGTTGTCCGTAATAAGTTATGTAGTTTTTTTCGGGATAGGGGAACTTCGTTTGCAGGTGCCTATCAAGTATGAAAGGTTCATGTCATTTGTTTCATGTCGTTAGATTTTAAGCTAGTATATGCATTATTTTATCACATATGAGCATGATTTCATCACTATAAAAGTTTTTGACTGCCTTATAACACATATATGCATGATTGAATCACTATGAGAGTTTTTTGACAACCTTAGAACACATATTTGCAAGATTGAATCACTAGAATTTTTTTTCTGTCAGCCTTAGAACACATATTTGAATTTTGTTAATATCCTTCACTTTATTGCTAGCTAGTCTATCCTTCACTTTATTGCTAGCTAGTCTATGTGTAATTCACTCATGTTACTTTGATTGCCTTAGATTAGATGTATTGCATATAATTTATTTTATTATATTTTGTTTATCAATATTAACCTTTCTTTTCTCTTATAGGATGCTGGAGATAATCAGCGTAGAGGAGCTTATGCAGGCATGGATGAAGGGGCAGATCAAGACAATGAAGAAGATGATGCACAAAATCTTGGCGATGATTAGATTCATGTGTTGAATTTGTTGTACCTTCTTGTTGTTTCAAAAGAAACTCTTTATAAATGTTCACTTGTAAATAATTAGAACTTGGCGAGGATTATAGTGGATCGATAAATTATTGCAGCTGCTTTGTATATGTATTTTTTATGTGTACTTTATTTTTTATACACAAGATATATAAATTGTATCACGAGAAATTTTTTCTTGATATTTACATTTTAAATATTTTTTTATTATTTATGATGGATTAGCGATGGATATTTATCCGTTGTAAAAGTGAATTGACTGATGTTTTGCGACAGAGTTTAATCTGTCGCAATTCCGCCGCTACAATAGCGACAGATTCGTATTTGTCGCAAAACCAAATCTATGCAGACATTAATTCATCGCAAATTAGCGATGGAACTAGCAACAGAAAGTTTCTGTCGCTAATTAGCGACTAGGAAATTGTGATGAAAGTTATCCGTCGCTAAACTGTACAGCGACGGATTGACAACGGATTGCGACCATCGCTAATCCATAGATTTCTTGTAGTGAAATATTTTTTATAAAAAATATATTGTTTGGGCACATTTGGAAGCAAGAAAAACTCTTATAAGAAAAAAAAACTGCCTATGAGAAGTTTTGATATGATAACTTTTTTAAATGAAAAATTTTCACTTGTTTTGGGTAGCATGAGAAAAATAAAGTGGAAAATCTTTAAAAAAAATGAGAGTGAGGAGGGAGATGATGGTGGCGGTGGAGCTTCACCTGAGTGGTTTTTCGGAAGGTGGGTGGTGGTGAGATAGATGGTGGTGGTGGAAAACCATCATGGAGGGGGGGGGGGTGTTTGGTAGTGGTGGTGAAGCTTTTTTGACATAATTTTTTGAGAGGTAGGTGATAACGGGTGGTAGTGGTGGTGGTGATATATGCTGAAAAATCAACATTGGGAGGGTGGTTTTTTGGGAGGTAGGTGGTAGTGAGATGGTGATAGTGGAGCTTCTCAGGCATGATTTTTTGGGAGGTGGGTAGTAGTAGTGGTGGTGATGGATGGTGAAAAATCAATGTGGGGAGGCTGGTTTTCTTTGAGGTGGGTGATGGTGGTGGTGGTGGTGGTGAGATGGATGGTGGTGGTGGTGGTGAGATGGATGGTAGTGAGATGAAGAGATAGAACTCACAAAATTTAAAACATTCCTCCACCACCTCGATGAATGTTTTCTATCAAAAAAGTGTACTTTTTTAAAAAAAATCTCTCATAAAGAAATTTTCTCTCATTTTGAATGATCGAAAAAATGGTACAGTTTTTCAATTTTGCATCACTTTTCCTATATTTTCTCACTTTTAAACATGCTCTTTAAAAAACTCTTTCAGATAAAACTTTTCTCGTTTGAAACAGTAGAAAAATCTGTAATTTTTTTCTTTCTTACCTTTTTCTCACTTCCAAATGTTCAGTCATCTTGTGTTTCTTAAAAAACAAAGGTCATCTTGTGTTAGAAAGATGACTTGACAGAACGCTAACACCATGGTCATGTCCTTGTGGAGTCAGGACTGAACATGACTTGATTCATAATTAGAACTAATCATAGCCACAAAAGTATTTAAAACATGAAAATAACGGCAATGAAATTCTTATAAGAAATTGAAACCTTTTGTTTTCCCCGACTTTTATTAGCAAAAGATCCAAAGAAAGAAATAAATAAAAAAATTGGAAGGAAAAGTATGTAAAAAAGCAGCAAATTAAATATTTATAAAAACATAAAATAACTTCAATCTTGTTCTGGAGAAATAGCCAATAAAAATGTAAATATAGTAATAAAGTCGTGATATTTTGCATTAAAGCAATAGCATCTCGATCTTTTACCCATTTAAAAGGATCACCAAAATATCACAATTCGTTGCAATACTTTCAAAATACGGGCGATATTTGACACCATGGTAATAATAACGCCGCATCATAAAACCATGGCCGTAAGCAAACAAGGAGGCATCGATTGGAACAAGTTCATGTCAACAGCAAGAACGGAAGACACTTCTGACCGTCCACGCAGTTGGAATTTGGTAACAGCCAGTCGACTCCAATTACGCTCTGAATGTGTAGGTTTGGCTGAAATGAGGCCACATGTAAGAAGGTTAGAACAAACAAGTCAAGAGATAAGGAGAATGTACATGGTAGTATCTGCCATTGAGGCTTCTGCTGGATCTCCCCTTAGTTCTCTCCTGCCTTTTATAGGAGTTTGGTTCCACTCATCCAGTATGTCGTCCCCCATCTTATTACCCCTCTTAAATCTTGTGATGCAAGTTGTTTTGTTCAAATCTGACCCTCTAGATGGATTTAGCATGATTGATTTAATATGAAACAACCCTTTTAGATCGTTTTTGTTTTAAATTAAATGGGTTCAACCCCCCTTGGTTCCACTCATCCACTATGTCGTCGATCCCCCATCCTATTTTTTTTTAAATCACCAAAATTTGTGTTTTGTCAACCATAGATTTTTGAATCACCAAAAAATCCTATATACAAGTTGGTTTTGGTTTTTTAAATGTGAATCTTCACTGAATGATTGTGGAGACTGATTTGATAAAACAACTTGCATCAATGAAATCTCAAAGGATATGAAGAAAGGGTTGACAGAGGGGATGATTGGAACCGATTTGCTTTTATATTGCAACTTGGGGTCTGATATGTTCGAACCCATTTACACTAAAATAATGTAATCATGTTTTATCAAAACATAAAAAATTTGTGTTTTGAGATCACCACCGTCCATGGTCATTATCGTTGTAATGATGACATCGCCACTTTTGGCGGGCCACTGTTTATACAATGAATGGCAGTGACGAAGGCGAGAGAGACAGTGGTGATTCAGAAAAACAAAAAAATTGTGTTTTGACGTATCACCTGATGTAACCTCATTTTTGTATGATCATAGCGACTAGGGGGCCAACTGATCAGGCATGACCTGATCCGTTTTAAGTTTTCAAACCATGCTTTTGTGTTTACACACTTCGACTAAGAGTCTTTTAGTAATTTTTTATTTTTGAAGAATAAATAATCTCTGCTTCTGTCATGTATCCCCAGCTTGTATATATTATGTCCATCCTTTTACATATTATAAACTTTCTCTCTCTCTCTCATTTCTTTTCTTTTAATCATACCGGCTCATTATAATATTTTTGGTCAATATTTTGTTTGAAATTTAATAATATATTCTTTAAATCTTGATAGAACCGGGGGCACACTAAAGGATTTCTGCCAGCTAATAAACTCGTTGACTCTCTCTCTCTCTCTCATGTGTGCCGAGCCATGTTTAATAACTCTGCGTATGTATGCGGAAGCACGCAAACAAATAATTTCAACGGGGAGAGAGATTTTGATGTTACCCTTATGAATGATCTTCAACCCTTTGGCCATGAATATTACTTTTGAGGGGCAGCCTCTTGTGGAGGGTGGGTTACGATCTTACTGGAAATTGGATTCTCCTGGACGTGTATCTCTGGTCATTCCACCAGTCCGGGTCCAACGTGTGTTCATCCTGAATAGTTTCTCCTCAACCACACATGCTAATTTGAAACCTTGCATTAAGAAGATAGGTTGAACATTGATCTGAAACCTGCAATGAATGTCTCAATCAAGGACTCTTAGGACCATTTGGTAACGAGGTTACTCAACCTCTCAAACTCTACTTGATAGTCAATAACGTTGCCCTGTTAACGAATCTTAGACAGTGAAATATGGTGGTTGGCACAAGCAAGTGAACCAAATCTTATCACAAGGGCTCTGAAGAAGCCCTTCCAAGTAGGCAACCCAACTAGTGATACCAGCAGATAGCCTTTTCTTGTATATTGAGGCGAAGGCCACTCGGTCCTCCTCGGGCATCCTGGCAATCTTGAAATATTAGTCAGCCCAAAACAGCCAATTCATAGGGTCAGCTTTGGCAAACTTGGGAAACTCCAACTAAAGTTGGCAGGCCTGATAGGGTTTATAGGGAAAACCCGCAGTTTGCCCCTCTAAGCCAGATTCAGCATTAAGATAGTTATCCCATTCATCCAAGTGCAGGAGGACCTATTAGAATCGCTCATCCAGCTTCTCGTTGAGTGTTTCCACAGGCATACCCATTTCAGCCATAGCTTGCATCATTTGTGTGAAACTTTGATCTACTTGAGCAGACCACACTTATTACTTGGTAGTGATTTCCCCAACCACCTCATGTGCTTGGGTCATATTACGGGTTTATAGGTTTGTATAATCAAGAAGGGTGTGGACTCTTCCTGCAAGAAATCAAGATACATGATAGCCTTACGATCGGAAACTGAATAAAAAATGGCAGGTGTGCGTGAAGCTAATCATGTCACAAGGCAAGGACACGACCAAGGAAGGAAACTGACCAGAAGAGAGACATCACTCCTAACTGACATGGGTTGTGAGGTGGGTCGCGAGGGCGATGGCCAGAAGGGATAAACACATTCCGGACGATGGTGGATGGGTGAAGGAGAAGAATATTTCTTCATAGGTTACTCACACGAATACAAACAAAAAAAAGAGAAAACTCTCAATAATCGTCATTGAAAATAAACTAAGCAGGATATATCTACTTATAGAATTACAAATGAGCAAGAAAGTAAAAATACAAGTACAATCCCACCCTAGATGAGATTCTAGGGGGGTATCCCACTAGAGTCTCAGCTTGGGTTGGATTCTAGGCTGAGCGGTTTTCCTTGGATTGGATCTTGGGGTTGGGTAGCTCTCTTGCACTGGATTAAGGATGGAGCAGATCCAGGGTTAGGGTAGATTCTTTAGGTCAGACTTGGAGCAAAAAAAGGTATGTAACACAAGAGGTCTGGTGATGGAGATGGTTCAGGAAAGTTGACTTGGTTGATGTGGGCCAGTTCCGCTGATTTCTTGATGTTGATGCACAGTCTAAACTTAGGCTTGCACCAAGTCAGATTGAGCTGACCTACAAGAGGCCTATGCTTAAGAAGATAACCTACTTAAGAATAGACGAGGGCCTAGGGGCCAGGAGGTAGAGGTAAAGAAGGCCTAGGGGTCAAGCAAAGGAGAGAGACTATCCTTAAAGAATACGGGTTAGGGTGAGAGAGTGAGGAACTTTCAAGTTCTATTCAGATTTTTCATATACCTCAAAAGAATTACAAGACTTCTATATAGGCCACAAAAAAACTTTTAATATAAAACAACTTATAATAAAGAATTAAAGAGATTGCAAAATCTTAAGAGACTCTTTGGAGTCTCAACTCTAAAATAGGTAAAACACTCATTAACTTAAGATAACACCTAAGGACTCCTCATAATATGGATCTATAGGAAATGGGTCCTCATCAATTTCTTGGACCATGAGCTTAGATTTGAGTCTTCCTCAACTCGAACTCGGTCTTCGACATTTGGCTCTATAGTAATGATTGGTTGCACCCAAATCCATTGGTATAATGAATTTGGATTTGAGTATTTCATATTAGATCTATTTGGGTCGATGAATGTGGGTCAAGGTCTTTTACACTGAAATCCACTTCGATTAACTAGGGTAATGGAGTGTCAACATGTGTGAAAAACCTTATGCTTTAAAATAAAGAAAAGTGCACGCAGTTACATGAAAAATAACCCATAACATATATGAAAACTTCATACTTGAAAATGAATATCATACTTAGATATTGATATTACCTTTGAAATTATGCAAGTTTATTTGCTGCATATTTTATCATAAAGTGCTATATATGATACATGATGCACTGTTTGTGATATAATATGTTTGTTCACTTCATGTAACCAGTCAGAAGATGTTGGATCTTGGTAACAAAACTAGTGTGGACAAAGGGTCTCAAAAGTAAAAATCCTAAAACCACAAGATGGTGAGGGCAAAGTAAAATAAAATGTATAAGTTAAAATATATTAAATTTGGAATGGAAACGGCTACACCAAGAGAGGTTAAATATCATCCCCATTGATGGAGGCCAGTTCCCAATCACCCATTCTGTTCTGGCTCACTGTTTTCTCCTCCCTCAATGCACACATACACGATCAAGAAAACCCAACATATAGAACGTGGCAAGTTTGAAACCTATAGTTTAAGTGACTAGTTATATCGGCCCAAAGGAGTTGGCGTAGTGGGGTTAGGCCTTGGCTATCATATGGGTGGTCAAGGTTTGAATGCACCTCCTTGCGTAAGCCCTGGGAGCAAAGGTCCTAGCCACAGTTTTTCCCTGTGGGAGTTGAACTATGATCTATTACCACACTGGATTTCTTCATGTAACTAAACAAAAAAAAGTGACTATTTATGTCATGCACAGATATATCACACAATCTTGCAATAATTGATGTTTGTGAAACAGGCTCGTCATGAATCATGATAACAACAACAACAACAACAACAACAACAACAACAACAACAACAACAACTACGCTTTCATCCCAAAACAATTGGGGTCAGCGATATGAACCAAAAAAGAAATTCATTTTGGGTCTTTCACATGAATCCTTTTCCTCCAATCATTTCTATCCAATGCCATGTCCTTGATGAGGTTCAAAGCATTCATATCCTTTCCTATCATCTCCATCCAAGTCTTCCTAGGCCTACCCCGACCTCTTTTAACTAATATATTTTCCCATTTCTCCAACCTTCTAACTGGAGCATCATTAGGCCTTCGCCGAATATGTCCAAACCACCGTAAACGATTCTCTCGCATCTTATTTTCAATGGGTGCAACACCTACCTTCTTACGTATCTCCTCGTTCCGAATCTTAGCTTTTATTGTATTTCCACACATCCATCTAAGCATCCGCATCTTAGCTACACTCATTTTTTGAATATGATGTCTCTTGGCAGCCCAACATTCCGTACCATATAGTAAAGCGGGTCTAATAGTCATCCTATAAAACTTTCCCTTCAACCGCAATGGCATTCTACTAATATGCAGCTGGAAAATTGTTAACCACCAAGTCCTCATGGGACCATATCAGAGGCTGCTGAATTTAATATACCGACTAATTGCTTTGGATAGGATACAGATTTAGAACAAGTGGGTCGACAAAATGAAACACCTAATGAGACATCCTATTACAGTGAAGGAAATGAAGTCTCTCAAATAATGTTAATCAACGTCCTATAGTTACAAGGTTGAATAGGTTGTCTCGGCATCTGGACTGTGATCTGTGCGGCTCAGGCTTACAGACAACCCCATCCATGTCGTTGGACTTCACAAGTCTGGGCATCACAATAACTACAATGTTGCTGAAAGCTGCTTACTTAGATGCTCTCTGTCCAAACATCATGGTTCATTTCAATATACAGAAAGACTATGCTTCAAAAATGATCGAAGGATTTATGGTGTATCTGAATCCATGGAATTTATTGGAATTTAAATCCAAAGGCCTTCCAGCCACAATGAGATTTTAGTGGAATTGAGACAAAATTCCACTAAATTACCTGAATTGTTTGTGGAATTGGATTCCCAGTGGAACTGCAATCAGGTTAGTTGAGTAGATATTGGTTTCCATACTTCTCTCAAAATGCTGATATTAAAAAACAGGTAATCTTTCAACATTAAGCAGAATGCATACATTTCAATAACTTTTCAATCTTTCACACCATGCCAAACGTGCACTAGTAACTGTGAAAGCTGCTGTGGTGCCCAAGCTCTTCAGAAAGTGTTCAATTTAGGACATTGAATGATCTCTATGCATTCAAGGTTGACTAGACGTTTCAGTCCTTCTGGCAAAGCTGTAAGAGCAGGGCAGTTCTTGACTGTAAGAGTTTGAAGGGCAGTAAACTGCTGGCACCCTTCACCTAATGTTGTCAACATTGGGCAACTTCCAATTGTCAAAGCCTCAAGAGAGTTGAGGTTCTGCAACATACCAGACAGGGACTTTATCATGGAAAATCCTACAACTTTGAGCTCACGGATTCGTGCCATTTCCCCTTCTTCAGCTCCTAGACAGAGCTCACAGTTGGCCATGTCCTGAAGAGTTAGCTCTTCCAGTGATGGAAAACCCTTAATAGCACCATGTCCATAAAATCCTCGATCCACTGCTTTCACTTTCATCATTCCAACTATGGAAAGTGATTCAAGCAGGGGCAAAGACCCAAGTTGGGGAAGTTGTTCACAGTGGTTGGCGTTAAAAAGTGAAACTTTCTTTATGAATGACATGCATCCAATCCACTGAGGAAACTTCGCACCAACATAGTTAGTTATCTCCAATCCTTTCAGGGTACCTGGAGGTTTCAGATCCTCTAACACTCTTTCAGCCAATTCTTTCTCTTCTCGATACAGTTGGGATCTTAGAAGTCCCCAGGATAGCTTAAGAGAAGTAAGGTTGCGCTTATCCTCCAGTTTAGCCTCCTTGGCCTCCTCCCAGTATGCCACATTCTCAAGATTTCTGATAACTAGTGCTCCTCTGAGATTGTTCAAATGCTTCAGCTCTCCAATGTTGCAACATCGAGACTCAGAATACAAATCAATCCTGCTCAGTGTTATAAGGCAAGTCAATTTGCCGATTCCTAATGGCAGATGTCCAAATGAGTAGGAATGGAGAAAGCAGAGGTGTCTAAGCCTGGTTAGCTTTGCCAGATCTTTTGGAAGCTTAGCAAGTTGGCTACACTGTTCTATTCTCAATGTCTGTAAGTTGTGAAGACTTGTTATGGACCTTGGCAACTCTCGGATGGGTGTAGAACTAAGATCAAGGTATCTTAGAAGTTTTAGGTCCCCCACCAACTCTGGCAAATCCTCAACTCGAGTTCCACTCAAGTCTAGTACTCTCAAGTATCTCCAACTCCGAAAAAATTTTGATGGATAGCGCTTAATATTGCTGGAAGAAAAATGTGCTGTTGCTTGATTATCCCACCATGCACATAACACAAGGAATGTCCTGATGGTCTTGGTGCTGAACACAACATCAGGAATGGCCGGTCCAATTTCGTGTCCAACCAACGACGAAGAACGCAGTCTTCCGATGTTCCTACACGACTTTTCAACTTCACCAATGGTGAAACTATCACTTTTTGAGACAAAGTTTGCAAGATCGTGCACAAGCTCATGCATCTGGCAGCTGCATATTTCACCATTTTCATCTTTTTTGGCGTAAACAAAGAAAAAGCGCTGCAATAACTCAACAAAATACTCGTTGCCTACTTCTTCCATCTCTTTTCCTGCACAGGGTGTAAGAAAACCTTCTGCCATCCACAACTGGACCAACATGTCTTTCCTAATCACATAGCCTTTTGGAAATATGGAACAATAAGAAAGACATTGCTTTAGCGGTGAAGGCAGACGATAGTAGCACAGCCACAGGGCAGGCAAAACATGATTTTGTTTATCTTCTGGTAGATCCCAAATTCTTTCATCCCTGATGCGTAACCACTCATTCGTGGTTCGTTTTGTTCGCAAGAGACTTCCAAGAGCTTGTGCCAGAAGAGGCATGCCCCGGCATTTTCTCGCAATCTCTCTCCCTACAGCTTCAAATTCTCCTCTGTGCTTGTCTTTCCCAAAAGCTCGTTGCCTAATTATAGACCAACAATCATCATCAGATAAGGCTTGTAATTCAAATATCGCATTGGCATTGAATACTTTGGAAACCATTCCACTTTGTGTAGTAATCAAAACCTTACTTCCTCTAGCGGCACTTCTTAAAGGAATTGCCAAGTAGTCCCACTTATCTTGGTTCTCATTCCAAACATCATCCAACACCAATAAAAATCTCTTAGCAGAGACCACTTCCTCTAGTCTCTGTTGCATGCTATTGAAATTCAGGAGGTCATAATTAGCACAGGCAGCATCATCTATGATTGATTTGGTAATTCTCCTTAGGTTAAAGTCCTCGTGGACATCAACCCATATCGTCAAATCAAAATGCTCTGCTACCCTGCTGTCATTGTAAGCAGTCATAGCCAGAGTAGTCTTCCCAAGGCCTCCCTTGCCAACAATCGCAACCGCGGAACACGACTCTTGGCAATTCCCATCTAGAAGACAAGTTATGACTCTCTCCCTGACATAGTCCCTACCAACAGCATGCACTTCATCTATCAATGACACAATATCCACCGATCGGCTAATGCAATCAAAGTTCCCCTGTTCTTCAATTCTCTCAACAAGTTGAAGACAATCCTTCTCCCTATTGATCTCTTCTAATCTTTCGACTAATTGTTGCATCTTACGCCAACTGTGATTGTAGAATGCAACTCGACTAGAGTACGGTCTAAGTCGAAAGTAGTTCCATACCTTGTGCTTGATGCTTCTACTGTGATGCTCCACATCTTTTGACATTCGGTGCAGCATGAGGCTCCCGTCAATTGTGTCGTCGACATCATAGGCCACATCCTTGAGCTTTACCAGCCAATCTCTCACAGCTGTATCCATCAACCGCCGCCTCTCCGCGTCCTCTAGGACTCTCTGAATCCCTGAGAAGATATGCAGCATCTTTGGCAATTCAAGCCTCAGAGTTGGTGGCTCTGTCGATTCTTGTTGGACAACAGCGATCATGCTATCTACAACTTTGAAGACGATAGCGTCCACCATTGTTATTAAGCTCTGAGTAACAAGGAGGATGTACTCAGAGAACAGTTATGACAGGTTGTGGTTATGCATCGAACCCCAATTGCACTTAAAAGACCAATAGGAAACTGCTTTGCAAGATCGAAGGAACTGCAGGTGAGATATCAATTTCTCAGACTACTATTGCCAAGAAGCCATGGACGACTTGAGGACTTAATAACGTGCCAAATGGATTGACCTTGACCTTTTCGGGAGTATTAGCTGTCGGTATTTCCGTGTGGGGACATAAGATAAGAGATGTTAGCTAATGCATCCTTTCAACTTTGTCTCCAATGACATAATCGAGCCCTATAGTCGGTCCACCATTTAGTGGTAAACTCTTGAAACTCAAGTAGAAAGGCCACACAGTACTTTTTCCATATCTTTCTTAGGTTAGATCCTGGCAATCATCAGACTAGCTGGTTGAGTCTCGGGTTCACTTGAGACTCTAGCTTGTGGAGGATCAAGCTAGAATTGCCTGGAGTCAGTTGGCTCAAGTGTGAGTTGCACGTTTATTTTGCACAAGAGGGGTTAAGGCAGAGTTACCGAAAGCTTTTTAGATAGGTGGGAAGCTTGCTTCCTGTAAACTCGTTTCGGAAGTGCAATATTTCTCGCTTTGGAAACTTGATAAAAATCTTGATTTCTTCATGCTTCTCCTGTACTTTCCACACACTTCATCTATTCTTCTTATATGTTTTCTTACTCAACTTTTCATATTTTTTACGTGTTTTCTCACTCACTTTCATGTGCTTTCTCTAAATTGGCAGTATCATTTTTAGATTTTGTTAAAAATTTAATTTTTACACTAAAAAATCATGAAATTTAATATTATTTACTTTTATTTGTGTTTCATTTTGATTCTCATTCAATTCTTATATTTTTTTTTTATTACTCGCTGCCCGCTTCCTATATATTTTAAAATACATCACTTCTCGCTTCCCCTATCATTTTCCGCTTCCTAGTCTGACAACCTTGGTTCAAGTAGACCTTACCAAACTCAGACATGTTCGCCGAGCTTTAGGAATAAAACCGACTGTGGGATCAAATACTGCAAGGCATAAAATGCTGGTTTAACCAGCACCAGCTATGTATAGCTCTCGGGTCACTAGGTGGACCTGCACATAGTCTAGGATCCAAACAGGTTGTGGATCTCATTGGTGATCAAATAAGGTACAATTTGTCCACATAAATGATGGGAAAATAAAGGAAATTTTGTTGGAATTTATGGCAACATAGAAGTGATTATTTAAATCTGGAGCAAGATTTTCAGTTATAACTTTTTTTAAAATTTGTTGAATTCAACGAGATTTCATCAATCAGTATCTTATATTGTTTAATTGATGATAGTTTTCACATTTGTTACGGATAAAATTCCTTTATTTAGATCATAAACCTATATAAATATATATGTGCCTCGAGAAAGTGAATAAAATGTAGAAAATTTCAAATAACCACCAAACATTCCCTTCTAATTCAAGCGTACACCAAACTTTCGAAAGCTTTCAATTACCCACTAAACGTTTTGCCTTAGCTAAGCAAATGCCACCCAAATCAGTCAGTATAAATAACCACCATTACTTATCTAATAAAATGACCAATCTATCCATAAGGCATTGCTGATAAACTTTTCTCAAACAAGAAAGCGTTGCTTATCAAGAAACTTACCCTCATTTAACCACCTCCTCTCCATCCTTCCTAATTTATTGGGGAGCTCTCTTCTCTCTCTCTCTGCACTTGGGCTCATAGTGACAAACGTTTTTTTTTTTTTGGCAAAATCTCGTTTGTCAAAAACTTGTGAGAAATTGAATTTTTTTCATAAATCTCGCATTTTTTGACAAAATCTTGGCAATAAATAAATATAAAAATATTTTTATAAAAAATATTAATAAAAATTATTAAAAAAATACATGCTTTTTCACTATAAATAGCCATTTAAAACATAAATATTGCGTTTAAATAGTGGCATTTATGTTTTTTTCATAAATCTCATGATATTTTGAAAATCTTGCTAGAAATTGTTGTTTTAAACTTTCAGTCAATTTCTCGTGATATTATCACGAGATTTTCATAAATCTTGCGATATTTGTTACAGAGCTTGGGCTTCCACGAGTGTGGGTAGAGATGTAAACAGGCCGGATTGGGCCCGGCTCTAGAAAATACAGAGTCCCGACCTAATTGGACTCAAATTCAAAGTTGGACGCAATCATCTAAAAGACCAACTGAATTTGGATCAAGCTAACTAAAAATCTGATATTTACATGTATTGGGATTCAGTGTCGGTTTCAGATTTTAGTCGAAGTCAAACTCGGATTCGGGTGCAAAATCCAATCACGAGTCCTGATCTGATTACTAATCAGATCCTACTTTGGCTACCGGATCTAACTAATCGAAGTTGGATTATGGTTGGATGTTGGATAATATTTCGACCTGTTGACATCCTTTTACTGTTGGCATCCTCTTTTACTATTGTCTGGCGACATCCATAGCATCGCTTGGCATATTAACATTTTTTAAAACTGAAATTGACATATTAACATTTTTAAGAAAAAATATTGTTCAACTAATGGCAAAAATAATGAATTGAAGAAGCAAATGTAGCAAATTATATGGAATATAACTATAGTTTTATCATAATATAAAGTAGGCATAAGGATAGGAGATCTATTTAGGTCTAACTTAGATGTAACTCATATTGTTTGATCAGGAAACATACTTTATTTGGGCATGAAAGGATTAGGTTTCTAGACCCTGAAAAGGTGAAGTTTAGATCCTATAAAAATCCATAACTCTCTTTGGATGTTTGAGTTAGATTTGGATCCAAATCGAATAGGAATATAGTTTTGGGCCAAGGTCTGATTGAACCCGTATTAAAACCTTCTTATTTCTTATGTCAAGGGTAGGGCTATCAACCAGTTGGGTTTCTACTGACGACCTAATTCAACCCGATCCAAATTCTCAGATACAGGCATAAAAAATGCTTACTGGAATATTATTTGGGTTAGTCTGAACCCAACCCAAGCAATATGAGAGTTGGGTTTGGGTTACGTTTTCTGTAGAATATCTAACTTGACCTTGTATTTTAGTGAAAGTATCCCTTAAATTATAAGGATCTGGTTTGGGATTTCATTTTCTTAACCCTATAAAACCTGAGATTTTTAAAATGGGTTAAAAATTGGATCTAGATCCAACTCAAACATCATGAGGAAGTTAGGATTCATATGATCTCTTAGCCATATTCAACCCGTTTCTATTCCTACATAAGGATGGTTAGCATGCACAGTAACTAACTTTAAATAAGGTAAAAATGGTTAGTAAGGGTCAAACAGTAATTGTGTTGAAGCATGAGGACTAGCCCAAACGTGCAGTTCCATGGTTAAAAGGGTAAAATAGTAACTTTTAAACAATAGTTAAAGTTCAGGACCACAAGAGGTCATGAATGGGGCATTTGATTAACGGTAACAAATCTTTGTTGCATATTTGAAAACCCCAAAGTTTGGTAGCCACATAAATTAGACTCAAAAGTTTGGTGTGTATTTGAAAATTTTCTAATAAAAATGGAAAGAAAAGAGGGAGTTTGAGTACTTGAATAAAATGAAAATAATTAAATAAAATTGGGCTTTTTACTGTAGATGTAGGTCTTTGGCTGAACCACGTATATGTGGTGTTATCTTTTTTAATTTTTTTCAATTTAATTTAGTATAGTTTATGTTTTTCACATGGATTAAATAAAATAAAATGAAAGAGGAAGTGTAGGCAAGCCTTTGGTTGAACCACCCATATGCTGTGTTCTCTTTCTTTCTCCATTCTAATTTCTTTTTCTTATTTTAATTTATTCAATTCTATATTCTTCACATGATATTAGAGCACAACTTATGATTTGATCCAATTTTATCAACTTGAAGGCTACAATTTATTTGGTCGGCAATACGAGCTTGCTTCGTTGTTGCCTCATCATTGTTGGAAAGTTGATGTCTTCAGTATGAGGTAAGATTTCCAAGATTTGATGGATAGATGAGATTTCATCCATCATTATCTTATCGTGATTACTTGATGTTGGTATCCATATTTGTTACAAATTAAATTTTGCGGATCACAAAACTTAAATATGTGAGTTGAAAGATTAAACAAAACAAAAAAGAAAGGAGTGCAAGCTAATTTTGTTTCTTATTTTTAATTCAGTCCATTCTATATTCTTCACAATTTACAAGAACCAATCCAAACATATTGGTGGCGGATTGAGACATCAAAATATGTGGAATCCTAAAATTGAATATGTTGTTTATGACACATGTTAAGTACTTTTAGCAATTAATTTCTTTGGAAAAGTTTTCTCTACTTGTACACTCCTGCTTTTTTAGGGAGCATCCCAAGCCCTTTACCAACCCATTCTGTAAAAAGCTTTCTCGAGCAAAGCTTTTCCTCCCGTTAAATTCTTGGAATTAGAAGGCCTTATAGAGCTGTAATTCTGAGTTAAATTTCCTGACTTGAAGCCAAAGAAGCGTATTGTCGTGTTAGGTAGGAAGCTTTTGCCCTAACACTGAAAATATGATCAATGACCCAATCTCGGTCAATGTTGTAACCTATTCAACAAATGATTGCCTAAACGAAGTGTTGCATTATGAAAACTAGGAAAATTTGTAGGTCCTACTGGCGCAGCAACCATTGACTCTATTTTGGGTATTGAATGGTAACTTGCATAGCAAGTTCTTTTTTTTAAGCCAGGGTTACCTGAAGCGTCATACGATATATGGGGAAGCGTGTTTTTGAAGTTTAAAACTTGGCACTTCTGAAACGTGTGGGGGAAGTAACAAAAAAATTGAGAAGTGCTCTTCTCAATTTAGGGGAAGCTCGCTTTCCCCTTGCTTTCTCTTTTTTATTTTTTGTGTGTTATTTTTTTTATTTTTCTTACTTTTTTTTTCATTTTTGGCTTCTTAGGTCACTTCCGAGATGATTTTTGATTCGCTTTTAAATCATTCTGCACTGCTTTCTAAAATTTTGAAAGTTTCTCACTTCCTGCTTTCACTTCCCGAATAGCTTTCCACTCCCGCTTTCCCCACTAACAACTCTACTCTAGGTTAGGTGGATCTCTACCAAAACAACAGCCACCCATGGGACAAAGGGATTCGATCCTGGGCCTTAGGCTTGACACAGGACCCCGCTAACCACATAGCAAGCCTTGCTGTCACGGCCTTTGTTTCTTATTTTCAGTAATTGTACAAGCAGTATGGTTGCCTCCCAAGCAAGGCAAGCAAGTGCACATGGATTTTAAAACATAGGCCTTAGCATACGCGTATTATTCTACACGGTTATATGTTCACAGATCAGTTCACCATCTTGTTGTGGTTGTGGAACGCCTCGGTGTAGTGATCATTGGATGATGCTTTTATTTTTTTTTTTTGGCCAACCAACAAGTCAGTTAAGAAAGTCTAAGGTGACTATTTCTGCTAGCAATAAATCTTTTGTGCACATTTATTGCATATTTGTTTTTTTGGAGAGGCAAGTTAGGGGATAAAGCCCATGATATTCAGATTGGGTACACCTCGATTAATCTAACCATCCGGCTATCTTATTAGATCCCATTTGATGCAAGTCACACCAATCAAATTTATGGTAATTAATTGGTTCTCAACCTTCGGTGGTCTGATCTGGACAGAATTTCTTTGTGCATTACATGGGAGCTTTGGGAGGGGGTGCGAAGTGGCCACAATCTGATGGTGCTTGGGTCTAGGGATGGCAGTGGACCGAGGGGAAACGGGCCCGTCCTGCCTCACCCTGTTTGGATCGGGGATGGAGGGCATGAAAAGGGAATGGAGGTGGGGATGAAGGTTATAATCAAAACCTGTGTGGGGATGGACTTACGCTTTCTCCTACCCTGCCCCATCCCCAAGCCTTCTAAGGGATGACAATGGACCGAGGGGAAACGGGGCCCCAACCCACCTCTCTCCATTTGGACCGAAGATGAAAGACATGAAACAGCGATGGAGGCTAAAATCTAAACCCGAGGCGGGATGGAGTTCCAGATTTTGAGACGGGGCAAGGGCAGAGACCTTGTCCCCCGCCCCGACCCCAGTCTACTGCCATCCCAACTTGGGTAGGAAAGCCCATAATTGGCATCCTATAGGCAAATAGGTTCCACTCTTCCCCTGAGTCATCCCTATTTTATACCCTTCTTTGGGATTTCATTGATTCAAGTTGTTTTTTTATCAAATCAGACTCCATAGATGTGATCTATGTCATTCATTTTAGGCTGCGTTAAGGACAAGGGTGTCGGAGGAAGCGAGAGGGCGTCAAAGGTAGTTATTTGGGTTTGAGGGATTTGAGAGTTGTTTGGGAGAAGTGAAACGTTAAAATAGCCATGGAATCTGCTGCTTTCAAATCCTTGATTTGCTCTCGTTTCAACTCCTCATATATGATGTATTTGCAAATCCTGGATTCTGATGGTCATATGCTTCTTCCGTCAGATTCAATGTTTGTTTTTTCTCACAGCCTCCATAACACCACCATTCCCCGTGACCACCAACGCCCTATGGCCTCCATACCACCAGCCACCACCACCGAAGCATTGGCTGCCTCCTTAATATCAATAAAGTTGTCCCACTGCCATTGAAGCATTCACCACCACCTCAACATTACAACTATTCTCCACTACCACCACCTCAACATTACAACCATATATTCTCCATGTTTTCACCTTTTAGTTTCTAATGCTTTTAAGCCCACTCCACTACTACCACCTATAAGCACTAAACTCTATCCCTCCCATATCACTGCCAATCTCTGCTACTACTGTTGCCTCCTAGGGAGTTAACCGCCACCTTAGCAATGCCACCACCACCTATGTTAAGCATATCCTCGATAAAATGAGATGTTGATAATCAAGGAAGTTGCTAGCCAGATTATATCAGTGTTGAACTCGCAGTTTCCTTGAGCTTAGATGAAGACGATAGAGAACTCAATTCACACGAAGGCCTGGCACTTGCTTTGATACCATGTGAAAAGCAAGGCATTCACGAGAAGAGTAAAAATGGCAATGTGATTATGCATTTGAAAACTGGTACAAGTATATATTTACATCCTTGTATGATCCCATATTTTGTGGGGATTAGAAACAACCCAAAAATAAAGAAAGACAATCTATTGCAAATGTTAAATGAGAAAAGTTAAGATTTGAATGCTCCTCAAGAGAATGTTTTAGGCCACCAAAACTATGTCGTTTTATAGCTTCTGTAAATTGAAAAAAAAATGGAAAAACATATCCAACTTCATAATCATGATTAATTAAGTGAATGGCTCTTTTATATGGATCTATTATGCTTTTAACTAATCTGATAGAGCTAGAATGTTGATAAGAATATCATTGATAGGTTGAATCTAATCCTTTGGTTGGTATATCAATGATAAGAATATCAATGATACTACGTTTATTTGTGAAGATTGTCTTGTATATTGACTGTGCAGGATTATGCAAGAGATAACTAAATCGTTTACTAAAATCTCAAATAATGAAGAAGAAGAAATCCCCAAGAAAAAGAAATCCCATAAGAAAACTTACAAAAATTCTGATAGAGATTCAAAGAAAAAGAAAACGGAGAAAACAAAGAAAGAGGAAAACTCATCTTCAAAAGAAGAAAAAGTGGAGAGGAAACACAAGAAAATTAATTCCCATAAGAAATTAAGTGATGATTCAGAGAAGGATAAAAATAAAAGGAAATAATAGTTCATCCTCAAGGTCAGATATAATATAGTACCAAGAAAAGGTCTCATTTAAAATATGAGAGGAAAGTTGAAGAGTTGTAAAAAAAAAAACAAAATATGAACAAAAACTGAAAGATTTAGAAGACTCGATTAAACAATTAAACCTTCAAGTTAAGAGTCAAGATGTAAAGAAAACCTTCACACCATAGTGACAAAAGTTTAAAATGGCAATTTCTCGTTTGCGAATTTCTAGGGAGATTTTCAACTTTCTGAATATTTCTTGAGTTTTTTTTGGCAAAATCATGAAAAAATATAAAAAAATCAAATAATTTCTCAACAAATCTAAAACAATTTAAAAAAATCAAATAAAAATAAACTAATTACACAATTAATTTTACATGCAAAAAAATATAAAATCTATTTGCAATTCCACTAACCATATCATCCATTGTTACCTTAACTTTTGATTAGCTGTGAGCAAAATTAATCAACAAATGATTTTGAATAGAAAATCATTAAAGCAAGCACACCCTCCGCAGAAAACGTTAAATTCCAAGAAACAAGTGTTCTACCAATCTTATGCCCACTATATACATGCAAAAATGGAATAAAAAAATCCATCGAACAGTGAGTTCGACCTGTCGCCTGAACCAGCCTGAACCATCCGTTCAGTAGATCAGATGGTTCAGACATTACCAGGAAAAAAACCTTTTGCCACCCTGGGGATCTCTCCCTTGTCCCCTACTACAACCCCCCCCTTCCCCCCCCCCCCTCTCTCTCTCTCTTC
Source organism: Nuphar pumila (assembly GCF_984573655.1). Classification (NCBI taxonomy): domain Eukaryota; kingdom Viridiplantae; phylum Streptophyta; class Magnoliopsida; order Nymphaeales; family Nymphaeaceae; genus Nuphar; species Nuphar pumila. The sequence goes on from NC_143255.1 coordinate 14,550,053, forward strand.
ATTGCCATGAACCACCTTAACTCAAAACCTGCAAAAAGAGATCCCAAAAGTAGAGGACACAAACAACTAGAACCAAACCAAACAAAATAACAATAAATCCTCAAATGCTTGGGTTTAAAGAATTTGCGGAAATTGAACTTGGCTTTTAAGATCAAATGGGTTTGGTCTTTGTATATTATATTGACAAGGAATGAAATATTGTCATGAAGGCCAAGTATGAGTTGCATGGTTGGCCTTGGTGGTGAGCAACTTGTTGCAAATGAAAATTGGGGTATGGTACTTTGAAGGCTTAGTGCAAGGTGGTAGATCTTGTTGCATAGGGGTTTGGAAGGAGTTTTGGCTTCTAGCCTCACTACTCATGATTGTCTCTCTCTCTTTATCGAGCAACAAGGCATAAGGGTTGCTCGATGGTGGGCTGTTGGCCATCTGATGTTGGAAGAGACGTGGTTCTACGTTTCAATCCGTCCCCTTAAACGACCCTTAAGGGCATGTTTGATGGCTTGTCCAAGTTTGAACAAAAAAGACAGAACAGAACATTAGTTCTATTTTGTTCTATAACAATTGTTCCAAGTCCAACGTTTGTTTGGTTACTACAAGAAAAATGCGGATTAGCGACGGACGCTATCCGTCGCAAATTCGTTTAGCGACGGATAGTGTCTATCGCATATTCCTGGTCGCTAATTAACGACAAAACTGATTTGTCACTAATTTTGTCGCTAATATGCAACGAATTATGTTCGGCGCTAATCCATCGTTAAATAAACCCCAATTTAGTTTTGTGACGGAATGTAATCTGTCTCTAATCCATCGCTATTTTAGTGATGGATTGGCAACAAATTACATTTGGATAAGGTATTTGCTAAAAAGACAGTTCGAAACGCAAGGGCTAAGGTATACAAGGAGGTTTGTGGCAAGTTAGATACCAAATAAGGCGAGAAGGATATTTATAGGCTTGCAAAGATGAGAGATAAGAAATCGAGGGATTTGGGTATGGTTAGATGTATCAAAGATGAAACGCAAAGGGTTTTAGTCAAAGATGAGGAGATTAAGGAGAGATGGAAAGATTATTTTGATAAGCTATTTAATGAAAGCCATGCTCACGATCTTGGAGACTTCTCCATTCCTTTTCATGAGATAAAGCGTGACTTCATGCGCAAGATTCAAAAGAAAGAAATTGCAGAGGCTTTGAAGAAAATGAAATCAAGAAGAGCAGTTGGCCCAAATGGTATACCTATCGAGGCTTGAAAATGCTTGAGAGAGAAAGCTTTAGAATAGTTGACAAATCTTTTTAACAAGATTTGGCGGACAAATAAGATGCCTAATGAGTGGAGGAAGAGTACTTTGGTGCCTCTATATAAGAATAAGGGTGATATACAAGATTACACAAACTATCGTGGTATAAAACTCATGAGTCATGCTATGAAACTTTGGGAGAAGGTGATTGAGTCTAGGTTGAGGAAGGCTGTCATGATATCAGAGAATCAATTTGGTTTTATGCCTAGAAGATCAACTATAGAAGCTATACATCTTCTTAGACAACTTATTGAAAGATATAAAGAGAGGAACAAAGATTTGCATATGGTTTTTATTGATTTGGAGAAGGCATACGATAGAGTACCTAGGGACGTTCTCTGATGGACAATGATGAAGAATGGTGTTTCTCTCAAGTACATTAGTATAATTAAAGATATGTATGAAGGAATAGTAACCAATGCCCGCACTTGTGGAGGGGTGACAACCAATTTTCCGATAACGGTTGGGTTTCATCAAAGATCTGCTTTAAGCCCTTTCCTATTTGCTATAGTGATGGATGAGCTTACGAGATCAATTCAAGAAAATGTACCGTGGTGTATGTTGTTTGCTGATGATATTGTTTTGATCGATGAGTCTAGAGTTGGGGTTAATGCTAAGTTAGAATTATGGAAACAAACATTGGAAGCTAGAGGTTTTAAGTTGAGTAAGAATAAGACTGAATATATGGAATGTCGGTTTAGTAAGCAACAAAGTAGTGATGGGAGTGTAGTGAAGCTTGGTGAGCAAAAAATACCGGTGGATGATTATTTCAAATATTTGGGATCCATCATTCAAAAGTATGGAGAAATTGATGGAGATGTAAATCATAGGATAAAGGTTGGGTGGATGAAATGGAAAAGTGCAATTGGAGTGTTGTGCGATCGTAGAATGCCATTGCGGTTGAAAGAAAAGTTTTATAGGACGACTATTAGGCATGCTTTACTATATGGTACGAAATGTTGGGCTGCCAAGAGACATCATATTCAAAAAATGAGTGTAGCTGAGATGCGGATGCTTAGATGGATGTGTGAAAATACAATAAAAGATAAGATTCGGAACGAGGAGATAAGTAAGAAGGTAGGCGTTGCATCCATTGAAAATAAGATGAGAGAGAATCGTTTACGGTGGTTTGAACATATTCGGCGAAGGCCTAATGATGCTCCAGTTAGAAGGATGGAGAAATGGGAAAATATATTAGTTAAAAGAGGTCGGGGTAGGCCTAGGAAGACTTTGATGGAGATAATAGGAAAGAATATGAATGCTTTGAACTTCACCGAGGACATGGCATTGAATAGAAATGATTGGAGGAGAAGGATTCATGTGGAAGACCCAAAATGAATTTCTTTTTTGGTTCATATCGCCGACCCCAATTGTTTTGGGATGAAGGCGTAGTTGTTGTTGTTTGTATTGGCAACAAATTACATTTCATCGCAAAACTAAATATTAGCAATGGATATAATCTGTCGCTAATCCGCCACAAAATTTAAAAAAAAAATAAAAAAAAAATAATTGTCTACTAGTTTTGGGGGTATAGTGGGGGTAAAAAAGAAATCAATAAAAACCAAGCAATTAACATGACAAAGGAGTTCCAGATAGATCACAAAAACATATAGAACTACAGGTGTATAAAAAAGATGCAGTTGCTTCTCCACTTTTATCAACAATGCTTAAAGAATCAAGGCTCACAGCCTCTGTTAGCCCAAATGAGGCATGACAATCACTGAAACCATTTTTTTTGCCATTCATTGCATGCTTGTGTAACCCACCAGTAGATTGAAGTTCCAAATCCAGACTCTTATTAGCTACTACAATTTGTTCATCCATATGCAGTTCTGGAGCACATGATACACTTGAACCTAAAGCACAAATAGCCATCTCTGCCTGACCAACTGCGTGTTCTTCAATATCAGAAAACTCTACCACCATAGTTTTTTGTCAAATCACTTCTTTTTGAAAGCTTCAGTTAAAGCATACTGGTCTTGCCATTTCTTTTTCAGAGGCAATGCCTCAATTTATATAACCCTGTTGAGAAAATGTCAAAAGCAATTTAACATTGTTCACCAGCCCAATTTAAACAAAAGTTATACTTGAGGCCCTCAAAATTAAGACTTCAAAAAAAAAAAAGAGTAAACGCCCACAGCAATTTGACATAGACATGGCCCATATAATAGGATTTTTTTTTTGCTAACATATTGCCAGAAGAGATAGTGTGCATGCAAATGTACATCTATATGTGTGTATACTCACATAAGCATCATGTGTGGTCATGTCCTGCTTTGAAAGCCCCAATAATATAGTATTCATGTCCTTGGGCCATGACAACCCTAAACCTAAACGAATCGGGTCTGATCCATAAGAAATTGGATCCGAAACATAAGCCCAACGAGACCCGCGCTGGGAGAAACCCCCGGACCCTCCTTCTAGTAAGGGAAAAAACACTGAATCAGGCTTCACAACTCATCGCAACTGGCAACGTATACCCAGTAGTAGCAAGAGGATCTTGCAGTAACATTCCAAAAGATCAATCACACGGGAATGGAGCATAACCCGAATGCCAAAAAAAACCTCCATAAGACAGCATATATCCATCCAAACCAAATTGCATCCCAGGCCAATATGCATTGTTGGCAGAAGGGCCAACATGCATTACAGAGATCTCAGCACCAAAATTTTCTATATTCCACACAAATTCTGAAGGCTACCTTATGAAGAAGTTGTTCCTGAAGGATGTGATTGTCTGCTGATTTAATCTGCACAAGGATGAATCGTGAAACACTACAGTGGCATCCCAAAAAGAGAGAACATTTAAGAATATAAAAACTAACACATAGGCAGTTCATTTCCTCAATACAATTTTTTTTTCAAACATTGAATCACATAAACAATTCATAATTTTTTTTCTAAGAACACAAAAAAATAATTCATTAGTGACAGCAAATACGAGTAAATGAAGGTACAAAATCCTATTGCAAGTCATTGAGAGATAGGACAGACTGGTGTTAGGTAAGGCATTATTATAGGGATTAGGGAATGAGCTGAACGAGTGTTACATAAGAAATGTGGGGTTGGAACCTTTTATAGCAATTGGGCATAATTAATGCATGTACGATTATTTTATTTTTCGAAAAAGATGCTTAACATGGTATTGTTTACCTTTTCCTTGCCTGGGACACTCTACACTTGCTTCTCTTTTGTTTATTATGATTTTAATTATATGGACTTTGTAGTCTCTTTAGCTTTTTTTTGTCTATTCCACATTATTTCGTCTCTCTTTATTCAATTTCTATCAAAAAATGGGATTTTCAATTTCCCAATTTGTCCCTTCTGAGATATGCTTAGTAAAATAAGCTATAATTTCATTTATTGATCTCTATGTTTTACTACAGTTTTCTTCTCTTTCAAACACAAACATTCAGTAAAATGGCAGCAGCAGCAACATGCAATCTATCCTATCCTATGGACTATGGAGTTTCCTTGCTATCTTCACTTGTGTTATTTCCATTGCAGTACAAGCTCTGGCAGTATCCACATGTGCTTTGGTGTTCACTGCAGTGATCCCATAGATATTTCAGCTAGCAGGCACTGCTGATTCTTGTAGAACTATCTAGTACTAGATGTTTGGAGAACAGTATGAGATTGGAGTCTACCAACCTAAAGGTTGATAGGGTAGAGATAATTACCATGATATTGCTGGCTCTAATGGTGTGCCATCAATGTAGTTTTTTTTGTGACAACAGGGTGAAAGATTAAAGTTCATTGAATCTGCAAGTGCATTTGTTTAAGTGAATAAGAAGTGTAATTATTTGTGTAATGAAAAACACATGACATATGCCTTATCCTAACCCTTGCACACAATCTGTAAGTTTTAAGCATATCCTGCACAAGATGTTACTAATCAAATGACATATGATCCATCGTCCAATTTTTGTAAAACAATCTAGGTAAAGAAAAGACAACAATAGTATTTAGAATCAATTGAAAGATAGCAATGTTATCACAAAAACTAAGAGGCAATGAAAATTAAGCAACAGAGAGTTGACAAAGACCTAGTGTCACCAATCCAAGATATAAATCACATAATTAAATAGCAACAGGAACACTATCTAAAATTATCAGGTATTGTTGAAATATCCAAGAGACGAAAAGATTGATTTACCTTTGCAAGGTCACTAGCTGTTCTTCGAAGCTTGTCAGATAAACGAATATAGCCAAGTAGAGGCAGAGTCGTGAAGGGGCAAAAACACTGGGCCACCGGCTATGGGGCCTAGCCGAAAAGGGCAAAGCCATGGAGAGGGGCCGAGGGGGGGTGCAGGGGAGGGCGGAGCCGCAAAAATTAGGCTTGAGATGCTTTGTATCCTCCATCTCTCTGGAGTATCTATAAAAGTTCTTTTATTTTTTTTATAATCAATTTTCTGTTTTCTCAAGAAAAAAATTGATAATCAAGTTGAACCCAACCAGTACACGATTTTGGACAAAAAAAAATTATATTATGCCCAAAAATAACGAAACAAGGTAAAAAAAATTATCCAATAAATTATGCCGAGAACTACCCGGAAAAATGTCCACAAGTGTAAACCATAACAGGAGACCACCACAGGGGTCTCCCACGTGGCCAAAAGGGGTGGTTGTGAAGTTGTTGAGTTGAAGACCCCGGATCAAACCCCGCTGGCACACGAGGTCGGTCACGTAAGCCAGGGTGGCCATGAGGCCTCACCCAGGGTTTTCCCTTGCTTGGGCAAGGGTTCGTCGTCATAAAAAAATAAAAAGTATATATAAACCAGCACAAGAGACGAGTTTGCATGTTACTAGATTCTAACCAAACTAAACCATGTGATATACAATTTGCACACTGTCTCATTTGTTTTGTAATCTTTAAATCCATACACTACAAGAAGATACGGCATTCACTGACAATTAACACTAGGGTGCTCCAGCTTGGAGTACCTACTACCACCTCACATAAATCATAGTTCAAGGCTTGATATTCTCAATCAGACCTTATAGATGTATTCAACATAGATTATTTGATATGAATCATGGTTTGAATAATGTTTTTGGGACAAAAAAAAATAGGATTTTTTAAGTCATAAAATTTTGGTACATTGTGATCGCCGTTGATTTTGAAGATCTTAAAAAACCTACATGTATGCCGTAATCACATGATCCAAAAACTTGTTTTCCACTAAATAATAATTGTAGATCATATCTATAGGATATTATCAAAAACAAAAATCCAAAATTTTAAAAAATTTGAAGCTTCTGTTAGGTGAGAGTAGGTACACCCGAAGCACCCTATCATTACTATTAAATATTATGGTTTAATTATGTTCGATGTACGGACACAGCAAGTGGACCGGGTTACATTTAGAGCTTCTATATTACGTCCAAATGATGGGTTCTTTCACCATATCCGACCTACTTGTGGGTCCACGGCGGCTCTGACCAGCCAGGATCTTAGAATGACTTTACTCTTGTAGCTGCAATTTTGTCTATTCCAAAAGAGTTGGGTCTACCTAAAAGGCCTCCCCTAAAAAGAAAGTCTCTCTCTCTCTCTCTCTCTCTCTCTCTCTCTCTCTCTATATATATATATATATATATATATATATATATATATATATATATATATATATATATATATATATATATGTGTGTGTGTGTGTGTGTGTGTGTAGAGAGAGAGAGAGAGAGAGAGAGAGAGATGTGATCCACCCGGTAACCACCCCAATCTTTCATAATTTTGAAGTTTTTTTTTTGTCAACCAAACCCTAGACATGACCTCTTAGAAAAATGCAAGTTTGAATAATGAGATCATGACATGCATAAAGATTTTCTAAGTTCTTTAGAATTTGCAGCCACAAAGTGTCAAATTTTCATGACTTAGAAAAGTTATCTTTTATAAGCACAAAAGACATGATCCAAAGTATGATTGCTATCAAACAAAGGGACACTAGAAACCACTAGTTTTGGTCTAGCCCAAGAAAAAAAAATGACTTGGCCTACCCAATAAATTAACCCACCCTACATTCTCACCTCCATGTGGACTGACCCTAGCCGTTCAGATGCATCAGTTGGATGAGATCACTTGATGTATGAGCTGGTATTGACTCTAACATCCAATCCGTTGTCAAGTTCAAAATCCGGCTTGTGTATGTGCATTTAGATTGATTTATGTGGAAAAGTTCTCACACCGGCTTATGGCTGGTACACTTTTCTTCTTTCCACATTTCTATTCATCTACTCCCCCTGCTATAAAATGCTCTTGAATGAACCCATTATCAATGCATAGCATCACTTGTTGAAAAGATCAATTTCATGATCTCTCCCCTCTTAGTTGAGAATCTTGAGATAGTGGTCGTGGCCTCTCCAATGAAGCTATTCTTATGATATTTCAGCTACAGCTTGGGATCAGGTACGCTTAAAAAGCTTCGTCTTAAATTGCACAAAGTTGAAAGAAACAGATTATAGCTCTTCAGATCGAGGAAGGATCAGGTGCAATATGATTGCACACTTTCAGTGTGCCGCTGCACCTGGTCGCCGTCCATCATTTCTTGGGCCCCACAACTGGTATCCCCAAAATGGAGGATGATCAGGTGCAGCAGCACACAAAAAGTGTGCAATCACATTGCATATGATCTTTTTTCCTTAACTAGCTGATTTAACTATTTTCTGGCCACCTTTCATCCGGAATCAGGATTCTACAGGTGGTGCTTGTTTGGTCAAATGCAATTGCTTTCACTTCTTCAAGAGTCACAGGAGCACTAAGAATCCGCAGCCAAGTTTTGGCTTCAAAAGAATCAGCCCTATATGCCTCCCTAGAGAAAAGATTCTGGTGGAACTCCGTGGCCTGACAACTTTATTGACACCTCTTTGTGAATCAATAGGCCGTTGTGATCCGAACAGGACTTTGGGGTTCAACCCTTGTTGACAATTATGACAAGGAAACTTAACTCATGAAATAGGAATCTCGACCAGATGGCCGAGCCCCACTATACCAACCCATATGGGGTTTCTCTCGGCAGTTTTTATTTCCCAACATTTCAGATGGCTGAAAAGCATTAATTTGCATCTTTCAACATACCACCTTCGCAAATTTACACCTTTTTTCAAATTACAAAAAAAAAATAATAATAATAATCACTTCATTCCCCCTCCCTCCCCCTCGTCAAGTTAAAAAAATTGTGTCAAACCTAGGAAGAAGTTCGAAATTTAGGTAAATACAGAATTGTAAATTGTGTTTCAATTGTCTCTCTCTCTCTCTCTCTATATATATATATATAGAGAGAGAGAGAGAGAGAGAGAGAGAGATTGGTTCGGGTGTGGATACTTTCAAACTTTCTTTTTTTTTAGGTACTTTTTTAAGAATCTGACCATATACATGTGCATGGTTTGTTTAGTAATATTCAGCTTTTAAATTATCCGATCACTACATTTTATTAGATTTTCATAAAACTCTAAAAAGCAACGACTCAAAATTTTCATAAATTTTAACGCTTAAAAACCCATATTTGAGCTTAGAATAGTCAATTCATAACAGATAAATCATGTTCAACACATATGTAGGGTTTGATTATTTAAACTCTGTGGATCCCACGTGTACTGAGCTACATTGCAGTGGGTGGGTTTTGTGGTTGTAATCTTACCCAGCCTTTTACAGGAGATAAACCTCCCAAAATTCTGATTGCCCAACTAGCATCGAATTCAGTTTGATAGTTAAGACTAGCATACGGGGACAGACGGGTACCCCATTTAAACCCCTGTTTGTGAACTCCCTACTCCACTATATGACATCACATCTTTCTCCCACGTGATCACAGTAGCCAAACTCATCCTCGGCAATTCCTCGTCGTGATTAATCGGGACATAAATCGGTCAACCTCTGTGCAATCAGGGGCGTAGCTAGGATTCATGTGAGGGGGGGGGCAAAGAGGGGTGTAGAAAAAAAATATTATTTGTGTGATAGTCGGGGATTCGGGGGCAGCGCCCCCGAAAAAATTTTTTTTTGAGATAAAATAAAAATGGCTACAATTATTAATAAAAATCTATTTCATATGGACAAATCAAACTATTTGCTGCAGTCAGGGCTGGGCTAAAAAATGGATAAAAATCTATTTCATATGGAATCAGGGCAGGGCTAGGACTGGGCTTTTAAAAAATATATATAATTTAACTGTTTGGGGAGGCAGGACTGGGCTACAGCCCAGTCCTGCCCCCCCCTAGCTACGCCCCTGTGTGCAATCAACTCATCAAATTGTGATTAATCGGTAAAATCATAAATCATGATTAATCAGCAAAATAGTGAATATTACATTAGTATTATAGACAGTTAAATTTTAAAGAATATAAATAAAAAATTATCTATGTGCTTAAAATGTATAGATCTGGTCGATAAATCGCCGATCACACGCTAGTTATGTATGAAGCTAGGCGCTTATCTAGATTAGCTGTTTTTTATCATTCTTGTACTTGGAGAAATAACCTCCAGACTAGTCATCCAAATGATTCATGTTTATGATGTATTATTAATTTTAAAATTTAATGAAGAGGTAGGTGCCTGCCTCATAGTCTGGAAAACTCCCGTTTAAAACATTTTTTCTGTTCAATAAAACTTTGAAACTGAAAATACAAATTGAAACCCAAGTCCTTTTCAGAAAAACATCAAAGTGTTCTTTTGAGAGAAGCACTTAATTAGAACACATTTTTTTTTTTTTGTATATTTACACGGAGAACCAGCCCACGGGATCAGAGACCTCTGGCTCTGCCTGCCATACTTACACTTAGAACACAAAAACTTACATTTAAACAAAGTACTTCTCAAAACACAACAATTACGGATCCAATTAGATCGGATCATATTGATTCTTCAATTTGAGTCTCGTTGTTTCTATATCTTAACTTGTTTCTCGTAGAAAAATCTCATATATATATATATATATATATGTCCATTTTTTACCCCGTTTTATAAAATGAAAACTGAATTATAACCCGTACATATGGTTTCCTGATTTTTTTGCAACTCGTTTTTTTTATGCTGTTTTTTCTCAGCTGTGTTTTCTAATGTGAGTAACGCATTCCCTATTAATGATTGGTACAGTTAAACAAATTCTTCACGTATTGGTTGAATTGTCCAGCCCATCGATCTGATATTCGGTGCAATCCAACGATGGTTTGTGCCACGAGTGTTGCGTTGCAAATCATCCAGTGTGTTTCGGTTCCCCTATGTCGTCAGATCATTTACGTCAAAGACCTCGAGAAGAACTTGGCTGAACTCAAAACCAAGATGGACAAGTTGATCCGCCTAATGGAGGACAATCAAGACAAAGTGTTGATAGTTCTTTTGAGAGGATGTACCCCAAACAGCGTGGTGAAAGGGTGGTTGGGTGACGTTGAAAATGTGGGAAAAGAAGCGCATAAGCTCATTAAAGAACCCATAGAAGAGAAAGATTGCTTAAATGGCTGGTGCCCTAATTACATGTTCCGTCGCAAGATGAGCAAACGTGCGCTGCGGCTGATCAAAGAGGTTGATGCCCTGTACGACAACGGAAATTTTGAAGAAGTGGGATCACCTCCACCTCCACCACCACCACCACCACCACACCGGTTGCCGGTTGATGACATCCATGGCCAATCTGTTGAAGACGCAAAGACGAGGATAATCAAGTGCCTCAAGGACGATGCTGTTGGTAGGATTTGTGTCAGGGGGATGGGTGGGGTAGGGAAGACCTTGCTAGCGAAGCATATATATAACATAGCCAACGGGCCAACATTTGCTGCGACAGAGAACAAGTTCGACCATGTCATATTCGTGGCCGTATCAAGGGCGGAGCTTGACCTGAATAAGCTGCAGAAAGACATTGCAGATCAGATCATAACCCCAGAGGAACGCCCTGCATGGCCGCAGAATGGAAGCAGAGAATGGGTTTCCGTGTGGTTGTCCAGGAAGCTGGAAGGAAAGAGGTTTCTGCTGATTCTGGACGACATGTGGGAAGCTCTACAGTTGACTGACTTGGGAGTGCCGAATCCAAGCAAAGAAAACCGAAGCAAGCTTCTACTCACCGCTCGACACCATGCGGTCGTCCGTGGAATGTCAACAGATGAGACGGTCAAGGTGAGCACCCTTAATGATAGGGAAGCATGGACATTGTTTTGTAGCAAAGCAGGTAAAGTTGCCTCGAGATCTGAGATCAAACCTTTTGCTATTAAAATTGTTCGACATTGTGATGGGCTACCCTTAGCAATTATCACGGTGGCAAATGTAATGAGGGGCGAAGAGGATAAACTGTTATGGATGAACGCCCAAAGGGAGCTGGAGGAATCGGCATCAAAAATCAGGGATATGGATGAGAAGGTCTTTGCGAGCTTGCAATTTAGTTACGATCGTCTGAGGACCGACCAGTTAAAGCAGTGCTTTCTGTATAGTTCCTTATATTCGAAATTAGCAAAAATCGAACTAATTTATTGTTGGGCAATGGAAGGGCTTCTAGGTCGAGTTGATGGCAGTAGTTTGAGGGAGCTCGAACTAAGGGGGAATTCTGTTTTTAAAGAGCTAAAAGATGCTAGCCTTATAGAGGAAGAAACTCGAACTAGTGGTGCAATACTTGTACGCATGCATGATTTGATGGTGGACTTGGCCAAAAGGATTGCAGAGGAGAGATTTAGTGTGAAGGTGAACGTTGGTCCGCTAAGTTCTCACCAAGACCAAGATTGGACAACAAAAAGAAGGATCTCACTGATGGATGCAGAGCTATCAACCCTTCCAGAAAGTCTCAAGTGTCCCGAGGTCTCCACTTTGTTCCTCCTAGAATGTGCTTCGGGCAGCACCATGCCTCCTAAATTTTTCAGCCACATGCGCTCTCTCCGCGTTCTTTTCCTATACAAGGTCAATATCATGTATCTCCCACCATCCATTTCTGACTTGGACAACCTCGGTCTACTCCAGATTGAAAGGTGCAACAACTTGAAAGCTTTCTTGGACGTGAAAACATGCCAGAGTCCACCAGGTAGTTTTGCAGATGAAGCGGGTGATAGCAATAATAAAGGCCCACTCACCTTTCCAAATTTGATCACCTTAACACTTGCTCACCTACCATTCTTGGAGACCAGATTCAAAAACGTCGAATCCACCTTCACATTGATCAACGTGCCTCGTGTACAGGATATTTACGTAGGAGATTGTCCACAGCTTTCCAACCTTCCCGTAACTCTCGGTGCTGCTGCTGTAAAACAACTTCAATTCTTGGAAGAATTGACTGTTGATGATTGTCAGGCAATGAAGGAGTTATTTTACGTGAATGATGATATTACTCTCACGTTGGACCTTCCCAAACTAAGGATATTGAAACTCACAAATCTACCGTCATTGGAGAAAATTTGCAAGGGGGTAGTGTCTTTCAGCTTTCCTTCTTTGGAGGAATTTGTTGTTCACAAATGTCTAAAGCTACTAAACCTTCCTCCATTTAAAGATGGACGAATGCCGCCTATGTTAAGATGCATTAAAGCAGAGAGGGAATGGTGGGATGCGTTGACATGGGCGGATAAGAAAACAAAGCAAGCACTCCAAGGGTTCTTCAAATCTCGTTAGACCAAGGATGAATCTTCTCGTAAAGAATGTTAGTTTTCAGGTATCAAATTTCTCATCTTCTCAAAAAGGATCCAGTCCTTTGACATAGGATCGTTTGCATCCCCTATTAGCCGTCCAGCTGAAGCATCTGGCCCGCTAGGATTAGTCCACATCCAGGTGAAAATGTGGATCATTCCTAGTCGTTGATTGGACACAGCTAGATTGAATGTAGGATGGAAACCCATCCTATGTCAAAAGACTGAATCCGTACTCTGATCTTCTTTTGCTTTTTTCTTTTTTAAATCCTTTTGGTTTTCTTCCTTTGGATTCTGGGTTATTTCTAAGTTTGATCTCCTCTAGTCATTGATTCTCCGTTTAACCCCAAGAATTGCGTACTTCAGCTTTTTTCTTTTTCTATTTATCCTTTTTTTTTTTCTGAGAGAATTCTATTTATCCTTAAAACACGTTTTTCTAATATCTTTTTCAATCATTGGGGTTTTAGGGTACAACATTTTTTCTTAATTCTTTTTAACTAGTTGTGCCGTTTCTGCTCACATATATATATTTTTAATTGTCTTAGAATTTTCTGTTGCTTATTTTCTCCCTTTTCTTTATCGTGCATTTTTTTGGTTAATTTGATCTAGTTTGCAGATCTGATCGTAGCTTTAAACAAACCCAAGGATGAACTTCTTTGATTGATCTGCTTGTCACTGGTGTTCTCATTATGTTCATAGACGGACATCATCTAGTTGGAAGGACAAAAAACGTGGCGGACATCAGTCGGCTGGGAGAACAAAAACCATGATTCTATCTATTGGTGATATATCGTGTTATTTTCATCAGACATCGCGTATTGTTTGCAGAACAACTTTGTGATTTATCTTTTATTGCATGTGTTCCGTTTGCCCACTATGATTGTTGTTGGCAAACAGTCTTTATCATAATATTGTGGTGCATTGTCTTTTTTTCCCTTTAATTTTTTTGAAAGAATATTGTGGTACATTGTCGTGCAACACAAAATCATCACTTTTTGTCTCCTGAACAAATTTATGAATTTTACCAACTGGGAGTTGTCAGTGCACGTCTCCTTGTGGTGGGACGTTGCAGGTTCAAATCCCAGTGGTATGTTGAATAATAACTGGTGGGCCAGCTTGCCATTCAAAAAAACAAATTTATGAATTTTCTCTTACATGTTTGCTTGTCTGCTCAAAATTATTCCAATGTTGGCAGGCCAGTCAAACAGTGTTTGTCATAACGTTGTCCAGATTATAGTGCAATGCTGGATCGCCTTTGGTTCTCAATTTAAAACTCCTTGTTTTAAGAGGTCTTGGATTCAAATTCTATTGCAAACATCATCACATTGATTATGTCACTTGATGAAGTAGTTTTAGTGTGAAATGAGAAAAAAAGGAATCAGGTTACCCATGCCCAAGATTATTTGAAACCCAAAAATAGTACAACCAATATCAATTAAGCAAGTACTGCTTCAGACGTTTCATGAGGTTGTCGTCTGATGACAGAGAATATATATATATATATATATATAGAGAGAGAGAGAGAGAGTGTGTGGTAGGTGCGCAGCTACCAGTGAAATGCTACTGAGCGTCCATCTTAGCCACAAAAAACGCTTTTCAGCATTTTTTTTACCCAAAATGACATTTTTATTTAAAAAATAATGGCACTTTCCTCTTGGGTGTTAGGACGCCTTAAAGCCCCGCTAAAGATCCCAGTGGAACTGAAGCCTGTAAAACGTCGCTAAAGACACAAAAAACATGCAAAAGCGCTTTTTTAATATTTTTTTGCAGTTTTCGGGCATTGTTTGTCCATCACGCCTCACGATAGATGGCCAGCATGATCCCACTGGTAGTTATACACCTATATATATATATATATAGGAAAATTAAAACCTACAAAATACAAAACCTACTAAATGAAACATGCTATTGGATTTTCATGAATTTTTGGTCTTTTTTTTCAAAATTTTGACCGTACATACGTGATCTATACACATATTTTTATAAGAATCACTTCTTGGAACATTTGATTATGATGCATAGATAGGTTTTTATAAGGTTTCAAAAATCAACAGCATATGATTTTCATAAATTTTTGAAGCTCTATATATTATTTTTTCATCAAAAAATGCACGATCCAAGTGTCGATTTCGAATAAATCAATCTTATTGAACACATTTAAGGGATCAAAATTTTTAAAAAAAATGAAAATCCACTATGAATCATTTATTAGCTTTTGTATTTTGTAAGTTTCTATTTCCCTATATATATGGGATAGCATTTGCTAACTCGTGGGCAAGGAACCCCCTTATTATAACTCATAAGGGGTTATTTTTTTACCAAATCTGACCTTATGTGTGGATGTGTTCAACATAGTTAAAATAGTAGAAATCCACTCTTGGATCATAGTTTTTTAACATAAAAACATGGTTTGTGAAGTTTAAAATTTTGGTACAATATAAGCCATTGATTTTTCAACCCTCATAAAATATGACATATATGTCAGAGACAAACATGATCCAAAGGTCATTTTCTACTAAACTTGATATGTAGATTACATTGAAAGGTCAAATGTGTAAAAATAACTTTAAAAAATAAAAATATTATATTTTTTCATTAGGAGGTTCCTTACCCAAATATATATATATATATATATATATAGATAGATAGATAGATAGAGAGAGAGAGAGAGAGTAGGTGGCAGTTGCTTATCACTTTTCTAGCCGACTGCTTTAGTAAGGGTTTTCGTATTTTGCTTAAATCTGACCATACAGTTGTGTTCCTCATGCTTGATTTTATAGGAATAGACTATTGGATCATCCAACAGGTTTCAATAAGATTTAAAAATCATTGGTATAATTTTTTCATAAATATTCAAAGCTTAAAAAGTTATATTTTTTGTCAACAAACTTTATCCAAGTGTCATTTCCTAGCAAATCAACCAAGCCGAACTCATCTGTAGGGCCATATTTGGGGAAAACATCAGAAAAATGCTGTGCAGCTACCACTAAATTATCATGTATATATTTACACCCTTACCACCATAAATTTTGCATCATCGGAAAATCTACACATCATATTTTGGCGATCCAAAAGCCCATTCCTACTAAACATAGCATATACATCGTATCTATAAGGCTAGTTTTACCAAGAATTTTTTTTTTTAAAAACATGAGTTTTGGTATCCTCTTGGGTAAGAAACTATTTAGTTGGAACTCGTAGTGGGAGGTTGTTTAATTTGACCAAATCTAACCCCATCAATGTGTTCATCACGGTCAAAATAGTAGGAATCAACTCATGAATTGTATTTTTTTTGACGTAAAAATACAATTTCATAAGAGTTGACAATTTGATACATTGTAGGACATTCATTCTTCAACCCCTTAAAAACTAACAAACACGTTCATTTGATCCAATCCCAAATTTTTGCTAGCCCAAACATGAAAATCACATCTAGAGACTCAGTTGGTCATCAGATATCCTTACTGGCCCTCAGGAGTAATATGAAATGGGCATTCTTGTGGAAATGGGTTTTTTTTAAGAAAAAAGTAATTATCATTCATGATGTGTTAGAGCACAAATCATTGCGGGTGATGAGTGATCACCCAACAAATCAAAGAATACAGCAGATAAAAACAACGCACTAGCAAAAGTAGGCCCAACCTGTACATTATGAAAGTTAGGTTCAAGGGATGAGTTACTAATGCAAGGCATCCGGACGACATCTAGAAGAACATGTTGAAAACACGTTCAGGGAAGAAATATCATCAAACTTCAATGTGCAAACCCAATCAGTCACAAGCCTAAAGTGGATATGCTGGCAAAATGCTTATTGTTGGAACTTTTAGATTATATTTTGGAAAAAAAATAAACAATATTTTTGTCAAAAAATCATTCTATAGAATTTAGATAATATTTAGAATTTTTGGACATTTTTTTATACTTTTTGTTTTCTGATTAAATCATCAGATCTGGATCTAGATTCAATAGCCTGTTAAGATCCAATTGAGCTAGTGGAGGGTGTATTGGTTTTGTAAGGTAGATTTGAATTTTATTTTTGTTAAAACATATTATACCATGTTGATTGGATTAATGGGTAAGCCTAAACCTATCCATTGTTTCAAAATCTAGCTGTTGGGCCTTGGATCCAAGGAGCACCTACTTGCAAAACTAGAAGACGTTGAGGCATGTGTTTTGTGAAAAAGAAAAAAAAAACTCCTTTGAAGAATCCCGAGTGTGGAGTAACGCCCCTAACTCTCCCGTGAGAGAGGTTGTCTGACAAGATAACGGCCAGAAATCGACCTTGAGTGGTCCACCTGTGTACTGTGGAAGTGAGGATCCATGATTATTGTCTACTGTAAATGCTGGCTTGGGCGTTGTATACCTGTTTGTACTAGCTGATTGCCCTCTTTAACTGTTTGGAATTGTTAACTATTCTATTGAAGCATTTGATTTTACAATGATTAATCTGATACAAGGTTGCGAAAGGACAAGGTGTAAAACTGTTTCTTTTCACAAAATTTTTGTGTGGAATGAACAACCAAAATGTTATTTTTGTTGGTCAGTTAAGGAGCGCTCTCCGACTGTTTCGTGGAACTCTCTACTGAACTGAACTGAACTGAACCTGATCGGACTGATTTTCTTGTTCTTAAAATGTCAACTGTTCATGTGAAATACATATGTGTGTGACTGAATTTTAGAATCTGATTAAAACAGGAATTATACTTGTGTGATTCATGATCTTTGAGATCGTGTGCAAGCAGTTTAGGCGTGAATCTGCTTCAACGTCAAAATCAATTTCATTCAGGGAATGTCACCGGCGAGGCTGCCGGTGACGCGGTGACCCCCTGCAAAGGTCACCCCCTTTCCGGCGACGACCCCCGGCAAAGGTAAGGGTTTTGCACCCTTTTTTTTCGTCGGGGTTTATGTCTCCACCGGCGGCCGATCATGGTTGCCGGTAGCCGACCAAGGCAGCCGGCCCCGACGGTCGGTCGATAGCGACGGCGACCGCCGTCAGCCATTACCGACCTCCCGACGAAAGCAAAGGGGAAGAAAACCCCTACCGATGCTGTCAAAACAGAGCCGCCGCCCTCCCTCTTGCAGAGGAAGGCTCCGGCGAGGCCGATGGCGACGGCGGCAGTGATCGGCTTCCCCCTTCCGTCCTCGGCGAATGCCAATTTCTGTGAAGGGTACCTGTGAAGCTGTGCCTCCCCCCTTCGATTCAGATATCATCCTCTACAATAAGGGGGACAGCGGCAGTGAAAACCGCCGGCGATGGGAAACGGGTATAGCTCGCCAGCGATGGCGATCGGCACCCTCCCCTGCTTTAACAACCGGATGGCCGGTATAGCCGTCGGGGCTACTATCGTCACCGATGACCTGCCGTCGACTGCCCGGCCAGCGAGGATAGGTGATGGCGCCGGCGAACCCATCGTCTACCTACAAGCGAAAAAACCGGTAGCAGACGGGGATTACTGCATGCCGACACCGGCGACTGGCACGAAATGCCAAGGGGCGAAAGCCACTCCATGAAGACTCTGCCGCCGACGAGTCCTCCGACACTTGTACCAAGTAGCTGTCCGCTGGCCGGAACCAGGATCTGCTGAAAGCAGGCATCTAGCAACTACGAATGGGATAAATTATGCCAACAATAGATTCAGCGAGCGTAGAAAAACGATGTTGATGCCCACACGCACAGCAGAATGCGCGGAGTAGAATGTTTGAGTATATATTGAAAATTAGAAGAGAAATGCTAATTCAACACATACTGGTAGAAGCAATGATAGATGCGACCTGCTGGGGACTTGATGAGCCCAAGCTTTCAAGTCAATGGTGAGCAAGACCATGAACCCAAATAAAAATTAAGATGACAGAGGCTATAGGCTTCAGCTACTCTTATCATGCAGCCCAGCCTTGGTCTTTATAGTAGAGGATAAGGAGTTTTAGAACGTGAACGCCTTTACATTTTCGTAATCTCTATCTTACTAAATCTCACTAATTGCCCACTAATTGACCCTTCATTAGTGTTAAACCGGGTCACATTATGGGTTTGACCCAAACCCAAATATCCAACAAATGATACGGAAGGATTGAAGGGAGTTGGTAAGACCACAATAGTCAAACACATACACAACTTGGTCAGGGAGGAAGGTGCTGTTGTAGAGAAGAAGGGATTCGACCATGTCATATTTGTGGCTATACCAAGTGGTCCTCTTGATTTAAGCAAGTTGCAACAGGACATTGCAGCAGGTATTTGACAGAAGAAGCACTCTCCAAATGGTCACAAACAGATAGCAAAGAAAGGAATTGGGAGTTCCGAATCCGAGCCGCCATAACCACAGCAAGCTTTTGGTAACCACTCTGGACCAGGTAGTCGGTAGGAAAATGGAGACTACTGAGATTGTCATGGTGGAGCTTCTTACTCATGAGGAATCATGGAGCTTGTTTTGTCAAAAAGTTGGTGATGTTGCCTCTATACCACAAATCCAGCCTTTGGCTGAAGACATTGTGCGCGAGTAAGGTGGGCTACCACTAGCAATCATCACTGTGGCAAGAGCAATGAGGGGCAAGGAAGATATACTGCTGTGGAAGAATGCTTTAGACAAGTTGAGGGAGTCGGCATCTGAAATCCCAGATATGGATAACAAAGTCTTTGCACGCTTGCAGTTTAGCTATGACCACTTAAGAAAAGATGAGTTAAGAGAATGCTTTCTGTACTGCTCTTTAAGTTAAAGCTCACTTGCCATCATTGGAGAAAATTTGCAAAGGGATGGCAGTCTACTTGCCCTGTGTTGAGGAAACATTTGTCTACAAATGTCCAAAGTTACTCTGCCTCACCCAAGCTGAAGAAGAGCCTCCAAATACAAAATCAAGCAATCATATATTTTGAAAATGATTTTCTGGTGGGAAAGTGAGAGTTCGAAAAATCAAAGGCAAAGATGTGTGAAGCTATGTCACGTGCTCTGTGACAAATATCGCCAAATTTATAAAAAACTGTCGCGAGATTTATAAAAATCTTGCGATCACGATAAATTGCTTGAAAGTTTAAAATGACAATTTCTTGCAAGATTTTCAAACTGTGACAAATATCACAAGATTTACATTTTTAACAGATATTTATTGTTAAAACTCCCGAGATTTTTATTTTTAAATGTATTTTATTTATATTTTCTTATACGTACGTGGAGCACCCTGTCTGTGACACACAAACATGCCCAATATATTATACTATTTTTCGGCCATTGTGAAACCAAACACTGGCCAAGTCCATTCTACCTCAAAGGGTATGATATCCTATACCCATATTTTGTCTTCTCACAGCTCGTAACTGGTCATAAACTGTTTGACCTAGAACAAGTCATTGCTCAACTTACACTATTCTATCATTAAATTGGCCAGAAACCACCCAGGTGGTATCGTCCATGTTAGTTGGTGTGACCCTAACAGTTACAGCCAATTTGATTTGATGGTAGAATGTGGCCATTAAATATAAGTGTATTACTATCTTGGTATACTCAAGTGCACAAAATATTTTTTCGTCCTTAATTAGACTATATTTTAAAAGTTTTTAAATAAGAACATATCTTTTCAAGAAACTACTTGCATGGCCCCTTATGTCAACTTTTCTTGCTAAAATTACTTATTGGTGTTAATTATACTGCAACCCTAAAAAGTGACATTAAGATAAATGGTTAAATTGATTTTTTTAAACTCATTTCTTAGACTCTTAACATATCACATGAACCTTTTGATTCATATATTCATCTTAGAGCAAGTTTATTGAATTCAATTTATATCCAAATTTGACTTAAAGATATTCTCATCAAGCCAAACAAGTATATATCATTCAGAATTTAATTATCATTTAAATTCATACAATTACCATATAAGTTGAATATATATAATACTATATTCAGACATAGAACGTATCCATTCATATTTTGTCTTTGTTTTTCTTGAGCTTTGGTGGTGTCTAGCACCATCAAAGTCTTGCTTCTCATTTCAGGAGACAGAAAAGAGGTAAAGAGCCCCATATATGCAAACAACTAAGCAATGAAGAGGAAGTCTTATTGGAGCTAATTTCTCTCCACTTGGAGAGGAAAGGTGATCGACTTGTAGGCCGAGCACCCACAATTTTCACAAATATGATTTCAAAATTTTATTTACCGTTTTTAAAAAAACCTTTTTAGTGTGATATCAAGTGTATCCACAGTTTTGGCATGCCCAATAGGACTTGACATGTTTTACCAAGGCTTCGAGAAGTTGGATCCATATGTATCTGATAAGTTATTTCTAAATAGATTATTGTAAACTTTGTCTTTCTCTCAAGAGACCCAGACCCAAAAAGGTCGAGCCTCAATTCGGTCTCTTTGATGTTCAACATGTCCTCCTTTTGTCTATTCTCCTTGGAAGAATGAACCCCAAAACATTCCTTTGAAGAAACCTCTAAAATTCCTATGTAATCATGCTCCATAAGATCCTGAACTTCACTCCCACATGTAGTCCTCACGAATCAGGTTATGTGAGTCCTCTACAATCATGAAACAAAGAAAGAATGAGGGGAACACTCGATGAGAGATCAAGGAAAGCAAACCTATTTCTCCCAAAAGGTGAATAAGGTGCAACATATATCACACCTTTTTGCTCCCTCTTGCCTTTTTAAATACCCGAATTTTTTTTTTCAAAAAAAAAAAGGCCATGGTGAAAAAACAATATTAAAGGCTATGTTGGTTAGGAAACCAAAAAGACGGAAAACAAATAAACTTTTCTTTCACCCACTTTAATTTTTACCTCTAAAAAGTCATAAACTCACCGACAAGGTTCCTGGCAATTGCTAATTGCTGATAAGGTTTTTTTTTCTTTCTCCTACCCATCAAGTTTGGATGCCATTCATATCAAATTGGTTTTAATTAGAAGATTTGTGTTTTGTCCCATAAAATAATATATGTGTTTGACATGAGATACTTTTAATTGATAAATTGATATGCATGAAAAAAGTGAGAACAATTTAGTTTTGCTTTTCTATTTTAATAATGATGATAATCAATCATCATGTATTAAGCTCCTTAAATGGTTTGATTGTATGAAAAGCTAATTGAATATTATAAGGCTAATGCATGGTGTGCAATGTGAATTAGATATACCCATTCATGGTGGTTTGGATCTAAATATATATTGATCCAAAGTAATAAGGAATTGATAGGCCTAAATGAAATATATTTTACAAATATGTGATAAATAAAAGCACATGTTTGAAAATACACATAATATTGATTTTCTTTGTTGTTTTGAATGGTGCACATGGATAGTGGGAGTTTGGTTTGCCAGTAAAAATGCATGGTATGTGTATTTATCGTAGATTCATACAAATGATAATGATATGAGATGACTATGTGCACTGTTGACATAAGATGTTTAAGGTTATCGGAGAGTTATAAGCAACCTCACTTGACCAATTTATATATAAAGCTTCGTAAAGAATTGATTATATGAGATAAAACAACATTATTGATATGTGATGTATGAGCAAAAGCATACTTAAAATTCATTATGGTGGTACTCTAGATAAGAGTATATATATGCTTGTTTGTTCTACTAAAATGCATAACTTTGATGCATTATTTGCAGTAAGTATTATGATAAAATGATAATTGAAAAAATCATATATCTTTGTGAGATAGACATGGTAAAATGCTAGCAAAAAGACCTCATGATATCATAAAAAAATCATACTTTATGTGAATAAGTCATAATCATTAATATGCATGTTAATATGAAAACTCATATATCGTCAAGACAGTTATTCTCAAGATATTATAAAAAAATATGTTTTATGCATAGTATGACAAGTGTATGTTGAGTATAAAATTTTACATGTCCATGAGAGGCATATTGATGATGATTAGTGTAACTACTAATATCATAATTTCATGGCATGTAAGTTATGTATTATAATTAGAAAATCAACCTTTTGTTTGGTGCATGATATGAAAATATAAAATAAATATCATTGGAGTATTTACCTCTATGTGATATGGAAGTTGATTAAGAAAAACGAAAGCAAATAGCCTTTAAGGCACAAGAGTTGGTAAAGATTCAAATATTTATGAATAAAAGTCTTACGAGAAACGTATGAAAAATCTGCATGATATATGACTATCATACGAGTAATAAAATACTTATGAAGAATGAATTGATTATGTTCCTTCAGGTGACATGGTAGCATTTCTGTTAACCAAGATAATTAATAAATAAGTTTTTACTAAACCTGAAATGATGAGTTTATAACTCCACATAAACTGTGTGAAGATTGTGTCAGTGCATAGTTCTTATTGAGAACAATCATGACAACACAGGTTGCCCCTTATGGCCAAGTGTGAAATGTTAGAAATATATGGCCACAAGGGTATGTTTGATGGCTTGTTCGGGATTGGATGAAATGAACAAAAAAGATGAAACATAACACTGGTCTTGTTTGTTCCATAACAAATGTACTAAGTCCAACATTTGTTTGAACTGTACTCGGATGTTGTGTTCCAAATGACTATTTTTTATGATGATGTGCAAATAACTTGAAAAGTCATGGATAATGGGTCGAATTACTTCATTTTGGATCGTATGACCCAATTTACCCAACCCTATGAGTGTTTTAACATGTTTATTATATATTTTAACTTGGGATATAGATATTTGATTGGATCTAAAAACTATAAAATGTTTAAAATTTGAGTAATTTGAAAAGAATAAGATTTAATATTTTTTATATAAAAATGCTTTAATCGGTGCCTTATTAGATCTAATTATGAAAGTTTATCAAAAATTTGTGGATTTTAGCTCCAAATATAAATTTAAAACTGGATCAAAGTACAAAAAAGTGTTTAAATTTTGGGTAATTTGAGCAAAAATAGTAATTCATATTTTTTATATACAAGCCAAAAACCTTAAAATGCATATTCAAATTCACTTTATGTACAAACCAAAAACCAAAAATGCATTACAGTGATGTTCTAAGTATCTTTCACCGACCTGCAGGAATCACATAAAAATGGATACTATTTTATGAGCCAGATATTTCAAAAGAAAATGCTGAATGGTTTGACCCCAGCGTTCTTGTTTAAAAAAATGCTGAATGGTTTGAAATTTTTGGGTTCATGCATGGAAAAGTTAGTACAAAGAAAGAATCATACTTGAATCGAATTGGCCTAAATCTGCTGAAATCAAATCAGCCCCTTTAGCCGATTCTGCCTGAATCGGTCTGAGTTGGCATGCATGGGTGGTGCGTGCATATATATATATATATATATATATATATATATATATATATATATATATATATATATATATATATAATGGGTATGTCTCTGATGCTTTTTTTGCCTACCACGTACTTACAAGCTTGACAGGTTTTTAAAAAGTGTGACCATACAAATGTGTTCTGTGTGATCGTTTTGCTAGGAAATCATTGAAATGGCAGAATCTGACATGTACACAGGTTTTTTCAGTGATTCAAAATCAATGGCAAAGAAGGTAATAGTTTTTCTTGGCTCATAAAGTTATGTTTTTCATAAAAATAAAACATGATACAAGAATCGATTCCCACTAAATCGAGCATGCTAAACACATTTGATGGTTTATATCTATCATAAAACACTTAAAACCTATTGGGAAGAATGGGGGTAAAATGAGAAATGGCAGTTCTTTTATATATATATATATATATATATATATATATATATATATATATATATATATATATATATATATGAGTAGTAGCTGCCAGACCATTTTTGAGCTTACCTCAAGCCTACCAAGCCTTGGAAGGAGTTTTCTTATTTTTTTCTAAAATCTGATTATACAATTTTATAGGAACCGATAATTGGATCATCCGATTACCACACCCAGTTAGGTTTTTATAAGACTTAAAAATCAACTGTATACAAATTTCAAAAATATTCAATGCTTAAAACATCATTTTTTTTATAGAAAAACATGATCCAAGTGACATTTCTTAGCAAGTCAACCATGCAAAACACATCTGCAGATTCAGATTTGCAAAAAACATCCTGAAAACCCTTATTCACTGATAGGAGCTTAACGATCAGACTCAAAAGTGGTCAGGCAGCTAATATATATATATATATATATATATATATATATATATATATATATATATATATATATATATATATATATATATATATATATATATATATATATATATATATAGTGCATGGTGGCTGCACAATCCTCAGGTGTGCAGCTACCTGAGCAACTATGTGCGCCGTCCATCGCACCATCGATGGACAACTAAAAAAAAAGTGCAAAAACATGCATTTTTCTACTTTTTTTATTTTTAGAAGGGGTCAGAAGTCAGTCACTAAAGGCCCAGGTCTCAGTTTTCGCTAGGACCTCAGTTGTAAAAAACCATCACTAAAAGGCAAAAACATTTTTACATATTTTTGTGTGCACCTTCCATCAAGCCCACGATGGACAATCCATTTTTTTGCGCTGGTAGCACAACTACCGCTTTTTCTATATATATATATATATATATATATATATATATATATATATATATATATATATATAGATATAGATATATATATATATATAGAGAGAGAGAGAGAGAGAGTAATGGATAGATGCCTGACGCATTTTATGCCTACCGTGTGCCTACCATCAGTGGATAGGGGGTTTATGTTGTTTTTAAAAAATATGACCCTGTAGATGTGGTCTGCATGATCGATTTGCTAGGAAATCACACTTCCAATTATGTTTTTTTGAGAAAAAAAATGATTTCTCTACATATATATATAGGGAAATGAAAACCTGCAAATAGAAAACCTACTCAATGAAACATGATAGTGAACTTCTGGTGTTGTTGTTTTTGAAATTTTGACCCCATGGATATTTTCAACACTATTGATTTACTAGAAATTGAGAATTTGATAATACATCTTGAATGAAAAAAGGGTATTTGGAGCCTCAAAAATTTATGAAAATTGTAGGGTGATGTTTGAAACCATGCATTAGAATCAAATGTCCCAAGAAGTGATTCCTATAAAAACAAGTATATAAATCACAAATGTATGGTCAAAATTTTAAAAAAAACACCAAATATTCATAAAAATTTCACTACAAGAAAAATGCTACTTAGCGACGAAAATTGGTGACGGATTTTTTCCGTCGCCAATTTGCGACGGATTAGCGAGCGAAAACTATTTGTCGCTAACGTTTGAAATATTTGCAAAATTAACGACGGAAATATTTTCGTCGCTAAAGTCGTCGCTAATTAGCGAGGGATTAGCGACAACATTTTTTCGTCGCAAAAAATGTTACAAAAAATGCTAATTAGCGAGGGAATTTTTTTGTCCCTAATCCGTCGCTAATTAGCGATGGATTAGGGACGGAAAAATTCTCTCGCTAATTCCGTCGCTAATTTTCGTCCCACCTGAGGCGCGAAATTTTCCCTCCCTTCGTTCAAAATTTTTCCTCCATTTGTTTTTCCCTCCCGTTCGATTTAAATCATCCCCACTTGAGGTGCTTCTCAAGACGCCAGAAGCCCCGCTGACGAGTCGATCCCCACCTATGGAGAAGTCGCAGATGGAGCCGTCGTGGCTTCGCCGGAGCCGAGACGTCAAGGGGGCGACGAAGAAGAGGTTGTTGTTGGGGAGCCACTAGAGCCTGCCGGAGTCGAAGAGAGTGGCGACGAAGAGGAGGCTGTTGTTGAGGAGCTACTGGAGCCTGCCGGAGTCGCGAAGATCTGCGCGGAGTCGCGAAGATGTCGTACTCGTTGCTCCTCCTCCTGCAGCTCATGAAGATCTGCGCGGAGTCGCAGCTGAAGCTGAGCGCCCCCGTCGTGAAGCTCTTCGGCTGGTTCTCATGGCAGACCTGTGGAACTTGAAGAGGAGCTCCCCTCGGAACGCGCCTCCGCCGTGAAGCTCTTTGGCTGGTTCTCGTGGCAGACCTGGAACTTGAAGAGGAGCTCCCCCCGGATCCGCACAGAGTCGCAGCATGCCGGAACACGTCGGTTCTGTGCAAAAAAATTTGCTCCTTGCCGGAGAACGCGCCGGCAGCGAGCAAAAATTTTTTTTTTTACTTTTTTTTTTAAATTTAATGATGGATTAGCGACGGATATTATCCATCGCTAATTTAAAATAACGAAAGACTCGCGATGGATCATATTCGTTGCTAGTCTGTCGCAAATTAGCGGCGGATAAGTTCTGGCACTACTTAGCGTCGAAAAATTCGCGATGAAAGTTTTTCGTTGCTAATCCAACGCTAATCTGTCGCTAAACAGTTTAGCGATGGATTAGCGTCGGATTAGCGACGAATTTAGGTCGTCGCTAATCCACAGGTTTCTTGTAGTGTTTGTACGAACAAAATTTTAAAAAAAAGACCATAAAATCCAATAGCATGTTTCATTTAGCAGGTTTTGTATTTTGATATCTATAGTAAAAGTGGTAGTTGCTTACCACTCTTTGAGCCTACCACCACTGAATAGGTGTTTTCGGGTTGTTGTTTTTTTGCAAATCTGACCTGGTAGATATCACTTGGATCATATTTTTTCAATAAAAAAATATGATTTTTTAAGCATTGAATATTTTTGAAAATTATAGACCATTGGTTTTTAAATCTTATAAAACTTACATGTATGTCAGAATCGAAAGATCCAAGAGTCGATTCCTATAAAATTAAGCATGTAGATCACATTTGTATGGTTAGATTTTAGAAAAAAAAAACTCTTCCAAAGTCAGGTAAGCAACTACCACCTACTACATATAAGCAATTTAAATCCAGGTGCACAATTGCTGTTTTGAAAAATAATGATAGGTTTTGTCCATAGCTTTTAGAGGTGAGCCATGTGAGGCAGGTCGGTTGTGGGTCCCACCCAAGGTTTTCCTCGGCGAGGGTTCTCATCATAAAAAAAAATGATATGAAGCACGCATGATTTGTTTTTGTTGTTTATATTTTGAACTAATGTTTTCGTTGTGGTTAGGATTAATGGACAGTTTGCTTAGCAAGAGCCCGTGCTTAAGAGTAAACTTCCATGATCTTCACCCCTTCTTGCCAGGTTTGACTGTCACCAGATGTGCGGGGTGTCTTTCACTGGTGGGCTTTGTAAGGACTTTAATATGATACAAGAATTATCCTTGATTCTTAACCATGCAATTTTACTGTTCTTCTTCTTCTTCTTCTTTCTTTTTTTTAATGGAGAAACCATGTTACTTAAGGAGTCAATCCCTAGGTGAGGTCACCCACACGGACCTTTTTCAAGACTAGGAGGTGCAAACACGGATTTTTTTTTTTTTGCTATGAAAAAGTTTTGTTAATGTTTTAAATATAAAAATATGTTTTTCTAAATGAAAATATTATTAAAAGATAAGAAAATTATTAAAATAATGTAAGATCTGTCATGTCACCTAAAAGCCAGGAGCCTAAGCGTGTCACTGTGACATATTCCTAAAGTCAAGTATATGGCTTCCCATATGCAAACTACCTTTGACTTGGGAGTCAAAAATTAGATGTTAGTGATCATTGTTTAATATTAAGCTATAAAGTTAAACAAAGATAAACTTGAAAAGCAAACTATCAATGCACTTATGCGGTCTGATGAACAAGGTCATTATCTTTTTAAGAACTAATAAAAAGTGAAACCTACTGGATGAGGGAACTTGTGAACATCATCAAACTGAAAGGATGTCACGGCAGGAGCAGTTGAGTTACCTTGTGTTGGGACGTTGCAAGTTCGAATCCCAATGGTATATGATTGTATAACTGGCAGGGGTCTGCCTAACCCCAGCTTTCTCTGTAGAAAAAAAAAGTTCTTTCTGGTAAAGGTTCTGAACCACAACTCCTTGCCTAAATTGGTGCCATCTTTATCAATTTAATTGTCACATTTCACCCAACTTAGCCTATTTAGCTTACATGATAGTGTTGGTAGCCTCTTTGATAATGATGCATACTGTTTTTTGTTGTTGGCACTCTTTTTTGTTTTTTGATAATATTGTTGTTGGCGGCACCCTTGTGCACCAACACCTTTGATCAGTGAGTGGCATTGCAAATTTTTCATGGTATCTAACAGAGGCAGTCTCATGAACAATACCTGACCCGATGTCCACCTCTATTACCCTATTAGTGAAAGGTGCCAGTTTTGGTAAGGTTTGCACCTAACCAATTACATTTAGTTGGACTTGAGTAATCTGTTAAGCCCCTTTGGCAAAGTGAATTGTTGTATTTAGTGTTAAGGTTTCCAAAATTGGATCCTAAGAATCCAAAACTGATGTCAAATTCAGATCCAAACAGGAGCAGGGTGAAATTTTGATTTGGGTCTAGTAGAAAGCCTCTTTACCCGGATGCAACCATGATTTTACCTCAAGAGATTGGATTTGGTTAACGTATACTAAAACCTAACCTAAAGCATTTACATCCTTAAATTGTTGGGATCCTCAGAACTAAATGGGTCATATTCAATGTTTGACTTCCATAATTTTGCAAAAAGGCATGTCAAACGTGCATCTTTGATTCGGGGACCCTAAACCCATTGAGATTACCTACATTCCATGATAACTAGTGCAATTTTCTTAGTAACCATTCTAAGGCTCCCATTAACCGTAGCTAATCCTCATTTTAAATCCTATTTTATCCTAATCCTAAGTAATATAAAAGCAGAAACAGGTATTGTTAATGGGAAAATTTTAATTCCTTACAATTTTTTCTAAAATGACATTTTTTATATATGTTTGGGAAACCATATTCAACTAATCTGATGTTGGTTAAATGGATTCCCATTAGGATTTGGATGGTGAAAAGCTAATACCAGATTCATACATGTAAACAAGTTCAGATATCCATCAAATTTGGATATTTGCTGGATAGGTTCGGATGTGGCTAACACCATATTCGACTAATGGGATGTCGGTTAAACGGATTTGAATTCAAATCCATATTCGGATGGTGAGAAGCTCATACCAGATCCACTTTTTTACATGTAAAAAGGTTCATATATCCATCAAATTCAAATATTTGTTGGATTTGGTAGAAAACAATCAAAACAATATGTGCATCCAATTAAAATCAGATATGGTTTTGGCTTAACAAATGCAACTAAACCGAAGTGAATTCAGTTAGATATTATCAGATAAAATTCAATCCATTAACATTCCAACTCTCTCTCTCTCTCTCTCTCATGCTAGCCGCCTAACTTTAGTGAAGCACGTTCTCTCGACCATTTCAAAATTCTTCATGTCCATGTTTTTTATGCCTGTGGGTGTGGAGAAGCAGCTGACGTGTCTGCTGGCAGGCTTTCTTTAGTTTGGGTGTCATCTCAAGGGTAAGCGCCACCTGGTTGGTCTTGTCGCATTTTATGGCCGATTTAGGTGTTTTTGCACCCAGACTCAGGAGTATTGCCCTGGTCTCTAAGCAATGTTGGCTTGCTTATCAATTGGATAATCCTTGCGCTACTTTTCTTCTCTCTAAGTATGGGCCTCTATCTCTC
Source organism: Nuphar pumila (assembly GCF_984573655.1). NCBI lineage: Eukaryota > Viridiplantae > Streptophyta > Magnoliopsida > Nymphaeales > Nymphaeaceae > Nuphar > Nuphar pumila. The sequence continues at coordinate 14,580,414 of NC_143255.1, forward strand.
CTTTTGGTTTTCCTCCGCTTGCAGCGTGGAGCATTTTTTCATCTGCATAAGTCATGGTTGTCGGCTTTACCTTTCTTTAGCGATAAATTTGATGATCTCGTCGATATTGTTTACTGGGTGCATTGGGCTATTGCTCCTACTGGGAAGTTTCTGACCAGCAAAGTCTATAGATCGTTGCTTCCCCCGGGGGCGGACTGGTTGCTTGAATCTGCACTTTGGGCGAAGGGCCCTTCACCCTGTTCTTGGGTCCTGACTTGGTTAATCTTGTATGATAAGGTCCAAACTCACTCTAGCTTAAAGATGTGGGGCTTCCAGCTTTCGAGCTGGTGTGTGCTTTGTCATGCTACTGAAGAATCTCTGTTCCACCTCTTTTGGTCTTGCCTTACCTTTGTGGAGATCTTTCGTAGGACTTGGAGGCACCCGGAGGTCCTGGTTATGGAGGAGTTTTTTGCGCTAGACCTCATCGTCCGGTATGCCTTCGGCGCAATAAGCGATGACGGTTAATCTGGAGGTCATGGTTGTTTACCACTTGGTGGTTCATTTGGATGGTGTGCAATGATGCCCTTTTTGGAGAATCTTCGATCGACATTAATCATCTTGCTCAAAAAATCCTAGTGGACGTTTACGCGATTCTGCATATTCATCTTCCCAATCTAACATTTCCTTATGTTGTCGCTCCGCTCTCTTCAGATTATATTGGTTTTGCGGCTCCTACGTGAGCCATTTTTTTCGTTTGTTTGGCTCTTACTTGTTTCTGTTTTGTTTTTCTGCTTTTGTTCTTTTGGGGTTCAACTCTGTTGACCCTTTCTTTGGCTATGTTGAAATCGTGTTTCGGCTCTCTCTCTCTCTCTCTCTCTGCGCGTGTGCGCCTAATAATTTTGGATAATCCTTTTTTTGACTTTACATATTTCACCATCTCCCAAGATATTTAGTTCAGTTTATCTTGAACAACTTAAATTTGCAATCCTTTTTTATGTGCAATTTTTTACCTTTCCGATTTTCCCAATATCGTTTTCACCAATTTTTAGAATTTTGTGAATTAGATATATTAAGAAAAATCCTGGTGACCTCTAGCACCCATGACGCCTGTGCTTTGTGCTTAATACTTTCCACCTGAGATATATTACAAAAAATAACGGATATCCATTCTTTTAGTAATAAGTTCTCTTTCAAGTGTTTGAAAAAAAAAATCCTTAACACAATAAACATAATTTCTTTTTGGGGCTTCCTGTTTGGTTTAGATAATTATTTATTTTATATGCAACCATTATTAAAAGTAAGGTCCAAGGGGTTTGGTGTAGTGGGATGGGGCCTCGGCCTTTAGGTGAGTGGTCTAGGTTCAAATCTCATGAGAGTCACCTCTTGCCAAGCCTAAGTGTGGTGACTATCCAGGAAAAGGAGCAAGCCCTCAGAATTTTAGGCTGCTAAGACAACTATCGGCAGGCAGAACCAGCGTCACTAGATCTATGATCCTGGGGTGGGGTGGTTTCTTCAGGTAAAAATGAAGAAAAAAAACTTTATTAAAAGTAAGCATCTTATTCTCAATGTATACCTAATTTTATATCTTGTTTGATTTTTATTTTTTTACCTAAATTAATATCTTGTTTGATTTTTATTTTTTGTTATAATTAAAAATTTTAATTTAAGCCTCATTTATTTAGAGCCCGGACAGGTAAAAGGGCCGTTCCAACGTCCTAGTCTTGGTAAAATTCATAATATCACTGGCATTTGTTACATGGGCCTAAACAATAAGACCGAACCAAATATGTAAGGTGAACGTATCAAACGCAGAATGTAATGGCAATTGTTGCCAATCCCGGACGTAGTGTACACCCCTGACAGCGTACTTCATATAATCGGCCTACTTCTTGCTGAAACGGCGATTCTTTTGTCTCTGCTGCTGTCGCTCACCACCCACAAACCTCTCTCTCTCTCTCTCTCTGGCTTCTTGAAATTCTTCTCAATGGAGAAGGAAAAAGAAGATGGTGGTTCTCTTCAGAACGAAGGAGAAGCGAGTTCGAGCGCCATTTTACCAGAATTCTCCCACCAACAGGTATGTTTCTGTACTTTGTCGCCTTTTTTTCTGTTGCAAATCTTTGTTTTCTTATATCTTGGCAAGAAGAATCCTGCGTTTGTTTGGGTTGGTTTTTTGTTAGTTGGGTTTTCTTTTTTCTGGAGAGCTATGATCTTGTTGAGTGTTGAAGGATTGGATTTTTTGTCCTCTATGGATGGAAATTTAGAGCGATTATGGGTTTATTGGATGAAAAAAAAAAAACAAGTAGCTCATCATGGATTGGATGTTATGAAAAAGATCGCTTATTTCATGTCAATTACATAATGCTGCCGAATTCATGCTAAAATGCATTCTGCAATATGGAATTTAAGGTGGAAGCGAATCGTTCCTTCATAGGAATCATTGTGGTTTTAAAACCCATCTTGCAGAAGCTCCACCGGAGAAGTTTTGCTGAAAATTATGAAATGTTTGTTCTGTTTAGATTTCTACCATTAGAATCTGGCCTATTTTTGTTTTATAAAGAAAAGGTTTTTATTGCAAGTGATTCTTAGCTGCCAATGGCTGGGGATTTAAGGAGGTCAATGAACCGATCTAAACAAGGAATGTTTGTAGAGCAGGTAGTTAAGGAAGTTGATTGGTGTCTCGAGGAGGATTCAGAATCAATGTGGAATAAGATAGCGGGTGGCATGAGAAAAGTGGCTAAGGAGGTATTGGGTGAGTCTAAAGGCGGTGCACCACTAGGTAAGGATACATCATGGTGGAACGAGGATGTCAAATTAGCTATTAAGGTTAAAAGAGAGTGTTATAGAAATCTAAGTAAGAGTCGTGATAATGAGAATTTGGAGAAGTATATGATAGCAAAGAAGGAAGCTAAAAAAGTAGTTCGAAACGCGAGGGCTAAGGTATATAAGGAGGTTTATGACAAGTTGGATACCAAAGAAGGCGAGAAGGATATTTATAGGCTTGCAAAGATGAGAGATAGGAAATCGAGGGATTTGGGTATGGTTAGATGTATCAAAGATGAAACACAAAGGGTTTTAGTCAAAGATGAGGAGATTAAGGAGAGATGGAAAGATTATTTTGATAAGCTATTTAATGATAGTCATGCTCAAGATCTTGGAGACTTCTCCATTCCTTTTCATGAGATAAATCGTGACTTCATGCGCAAGATTCAAAAGAAAGAAATTGCAGAGGCTTTAAAGAAAATGAAATCAAGAAGGGCAGTTGGCCCAGATGGTATACCTATCGAGGCTTGGAAATGCTTGGGAGAGAAAGGTCTAGAATGGTTGACAAATCTTTTTAACTTGATTTGGCGAACAAATAAGATGCCTAATGAGTGGAGGAAGAGTACTTTGGTGCCTTTATATAAGAATAAGGGTGATATACAAGATTGCACAAACTATCGTGGTATAAAACTCATGAGTCATACTATGAAACTTTGGGAGAGGGTGATTGAGTCTAGGTTGAGGAAGGTTGTCATGATATCGGAGAATCAATTTGGTTTTATGCCTGGAAGATCAACTATGGAAGCTATACATCTTCTTAGACAACTTATTGAAAGATATAGAGAGAGGAACAAAGATCTGCATATGGTTTTTATTGATTTAGAGAAGGCATACGATAGAGTACCTAGGGACGTTCTCTGGTGGACAATGATGAAGAAAGGTGTTTCCCTAAAGTACATTAGTATAATTAAAGATATGTATGAAGGAGTAGTAACCAATGTCCGCACTTGTGGAGGGGTGAAAACCAATTTTCCGATAACGGTTGGGTTACATCAAGGATCTGCTTTAAGCCCTTTCCTATTTGCAATAGTGATGGATGAGCTTACGAGATCAATTCAAGAAAATGTACCGTGGTGTATGTTGTTTGCTGATGATATTGTTTTGATTGATAAGTCTAGAGCTGGGGTTAATGCTAAGTTAGAATTATGGAGACAGACATTGGAAGCTAGAGGTTTTAAGTTGAGTAAGAGTAAGACTGAATATATGGAATGTCGGTTTAGTAAGCAACGAAGTAGTGATGGGAGTGTAGTGAAGCTTGGTGAGCAAGAAATATCGGTGAATGATTATTTCAAATATTTGGGATCCATCATTCAAAAGTATGGAGAAATTGATGGAGATGTAAATCATAGGATAAAGGTTGGGTGGATGAAATGGAAAAGTGCAACTGGAGTGTTGTGCGATCGTAGAATGCCATTGCGGTTGAAGGGAAAGTTTTATAGGACGACTATTAGACCCGCTTTACTATATGGTACAGAATGTTGGGCTGCAAGAGACATCATATTCAAAAAATGAGTGTAGCTGAGATGCAGATGCTTAGATGGATGTGTGGAAATACAATAAAAGATAAGATTCGGAACGAGGAGATACGTAAGAAGGTAGGTGTTGCACCCATTGAAAATAAGATGCGAGAGAATCGTTTACGGTGGTTTGGACATATTCGGCGAAGGCCTAATGATGCTCCAGTTAGAAGGTTGGAGAAATGGAAAAATATATTAGTTAAAAGAGGTCGGGGTAGGCCTAGGAAGACTTGGATGGAGATGATAGGAAAGGATATGAATGCTTTGAACCTCACCGAGGACATGGCATTGGATAGAAATGATTGGAGGAAAAGGATTCATGTGGAAGACCCAAAATGAATTTCTTTTTTGGTTCATATCGCTGACCCCAATTGTTTTGGGATGAAGGCGTAGTTGTTGTTGTTGTTGTTTGTTGTTGTAATGAACCGAGCTGATACTTGTAATCCATGACTTATCTGCACCATGTGGTGGCATTCAAATTGACTTGCTTCCGAGTGATTGTTGCTCGTAAAGCCATCATCAATCAGAGAAATAGCTGCTCTCAACTCTGCCAAGTGGAACACTCTTGAATCATCATGGTTGTGCCTGCAAGTTATCAACATTAAAATGTGACCAAATTTGAGATGGAGAGTGTGATCTCCTATATGGAGAAGTTTCAGTTGGAGTGGATTGGAGGAGTCCTGTGGTTCCACCTAGGCTGATTGGAAGGTAATTGCTTGTTAGGTTGGTTGTGGCAGGTTAGGGCCATTAGGCACTCACAGAGTGGAAGAATTCAATAAGCTGGTGTTCACTAAATTCTGGCTATGTTTAGCCCATAATGGCATATTTTTCGTCCTAATACAAGCCAAAAATCTGTTGTTTAGACGCGACTCCAACTGACTCTTTTGGTCAAGGACAAAAAAGAAAAAATAAATAAATAAAGGGGCTACATGCAGTCCCTAAAGATTATTTTATTACAAGGAGAAAAAGACCAAAATACCCTTGACTCAAAAAGTAAATTGTGTGGCATAAATAGTATATATATGTATATATATATACTATTTTAACACCCCTGAAACTTACGGTGTAAACACCGAAAGTTTGTTGAAAAGGAATAGGAAACGTAGAGCTGCAAGACCTTTAGTAAGGAAGTCCGTAAGTTGGAATTCTGAAGTGACAAAAGGAAACTCAATAGTTTTTCTCAAGAATTCATCACAAACATAATGACAATCAATCTCAATATGCTTGGTGCGCTCATAAAAGGTGTGGTTGCTAGCAATGTAAATTGTACTTTTATCATCGCAATACATCTTCGAAGATTTGGAGACGTCAAACACCTATATCTTTGAGAAGATTTTTTAACCATACAAGTTTCATAGTTGTAATTGTCGTAGCTCTGTATTCTGCTTCAATAGAGGATAATGAGACCTTCTCATGCTTCTTGCATCTCCAGACAATCAAAAAATCTCCTAGAAAAACACAAAAACCAATAATTGAGACTCTATCATTGAGATTTTCTCTCCAATCAATATCAATATAAGTAAATCTAAAGATGAAGATGAGGATAGAAAGTGCCTTTTAGTTATGATGTTCTTGATATATTTGACGATCATTAATACAACACTCATGTGCACAGTTGTTGGAGCATGTTGAAATTGACTAACAAAGTGAACTGCATGAGCTATATCTGGTCTGGTGATAGACAAATAAGTGAGACACCCAATTAGTTGTCTGTAAGGTGTAAGGTCTTCAAGAAGAGTCTCATCTTCAAGTCTTAATTTAACATTCACCACTTCATAAGTTTTCACTTTCTTATCATTTGCAGATTTAGCACATATATGTGCAACAAGTTTTACCTGAGAAAATATGTACCCTTTGGGAAAGTATGCAACTTAAATTCCTAAAAAATATCTTAAGAATCCTAGGTCTGACATATCAAAATTATCTTTTAAAACATTTTTAATATTACTAACTTTCTTTTTGTTGTTTCCTGTTATAATCATATCATCTACGTAAAGTAGAAGGATAACTATGCCAGCACTTGTACTTTTCACAAAGAAAGCAGTGTCAGTATAGCATGAATGAAAACCCAAATTAATCATAACATTGTTGAATCTATCGTACCAGGCCTTGTGGGCCTGTTTAAGACCATACAACGTTATTAAAAGTTTAAAAGATTTTCCTTTTTCAATATCAAATCCCGATGGAAGATCCATATAAATTTTTTCATTTAATTCTCCATTAAGAAAAATATTTTTAAGATCTAATTGATATATAGGCCATTTTTTAGTTGATGCAATAGTTATTAGAGTCCTAACACTAGTCATTCTGGCTATGGGTGCAAAAGTTTTCTCATAGACAATTCTATATTCTTGGGAGTATCATTTAACTACTAACCTAGCTTTATATCTCTCTAGAGTTTCAGCACTCTTGGTTTTAACTTTAAAGTCACATCTACATCCAATAGGTTTCTTGTTTAAAGGTAACTCAACTACTTCTTAAGTTTTTGCTTTCCTAAGGGCATCTAGTTTTATGTTCATGGCTTCAATCTAATGAGGAATATTTTTAGCTTCATTATAATGTGAGGGCTCATAATGTGAATGTAAAGCTATTAGGCAAGTCCTATAATTGGGTGATAATGACTTATAAGATACAAACTTATTTAGTGGAATAGATTCTCTAGCAGATATTCTAAGAAGAGCTTATTCTATAGGTTCATTATAGTGAGAAAATTTTTCTAAGGCACTAGTAGGATTATTTTGCTAATGCTGAGTATAAACTTGAATATTTTTAGGAGATCTATTAATGATGTCATCACTACTCGGTGATGTCCCAATATTAGAGTATTCATGATTGATATCATCTATAATTTCACGATGATTCAAAGAGTCATCATTAGTATGTATATCTTCTCTTGGAGAGAGATCATACAAAAAACATATAGACTATTTCTTCTCTTTTATCATACTCTTCAAAACCATTTTCATCTTTTAAGAATGTCATATCTTTGAAAACATAAAGTTTATTATTTTTTAAATCAAAGCATCTATATCCTTTTTTATTTTCACCATATTCAATGAAAACACATTCAATTGCTTTTGGTGATAACTTATCTGTTTTGTGTAAAAGCACAAAACATTTACAACCAAAAATTCGTAAACAATTGAAATCAGGTGTTATTTTGAGAAGTTTTTCATAATTGAAAACATTTTCTAAAGTGGATGATGACGTTCGATTTATCAAATAAGTGAAAGTTAAAATGGCTTCTAAGAATATTTTTAGGAATAAATAAAGTTCTAGTGGTTTCTATTATATGCCTATGTTTTCTTTTCACTAGCCCATTTTGTTGTGGTGTCTTAAGGTAAGATCTTTGATGACAAACCCCATGTTGTTTTAAATAGTTTTGAAATTCATTTGATAGATATTTCTCACCTGAATCCGATCTAAGAATATACATATTGCTTTGAAATTGATTCTTAACTTTTATATGAAATTCTTTAAAGAAGGAAAAAACTTTCGACTTGAAATTAAGAAAGTAAACCCATACATATCTAGTAAAGTCATCAATAAAAGTACGAGTAACCTCCTTTAGATATGGCCGAAGAAGGACCTTATACATTCGAGTGCACTAATTCAAAAGGTCTTATGGAAACAAAGGTTCTATTTGGAAATGAGATAGATTTTATTTTTCCAAGAATGCAATCTTTGCAAGTTATATCTTTTTCATTACAAAATTTGTCCCCAAAATAAAAAAGGTATATTTTAGAATAGCTTGGATGTCCAAGTCTTTTATGCAAAGTTTCAATACCCTTATCTTGGATATAAGTACAAAATGATTTTAAAGGAAGAGATAATGAGTCCTTAAAGTAAAGATCTCCCTTCCTATGACCTTGCCCAATCTGCTTTCCGGACCGGAGATTCTGCACAAAGCAACCCTTAGATGAAAAAGATATTTCAAATTCATGGTCGACAATTTAAGAAACCGAAAAAAAAAAATTAAATTTAGTTTGAAAACAACTCTAACTTTTGGAACTAGAAAAGTTTAAAAATATTTAGAATTTAGTGTCCCTATACTCTTAATTTTGAAAATGGTTCCATCGGCTGTAGAAACACACGACAAATTTTAATTGATGCATATATTGGATAAGACATTCTCATGAGGAGTCATATGAAAAGATGCTCCCGAATCTAGATTCAAGAGTACATACCTGGTGAAGATGAGGAGGCGATGGCGGCACCCAATATAGGAGTTGTGTTAAGAATTTGTTGAAATGCCATGGATATTTGACCAAGTGTATCTTTAAGATCCTCTCTACTTTTGTCTTCTTCTTCTTTCTTGAGAATAGATTCTTCAACGTAAGCAACCTTATACTTGTTCCATTCAACTTAGGACAAACAAGTTTAATGTGACCCGGCTCATTACAATGATGACAAATAATCATTTTTCTCCCACCATTATAGTTATTATTATTACTATAGTTATTTTGCTTCCCAAAGTGTGGAGCCTTATAGGTCTTAACATGGTTACCGGGTTTAGATACTGCCAAGACTTCATCATAACTTTTACTCATACCAAAACGAGTTTCTTCTTTGACAATTTCGGCAATGGTATCTTCAAGAGGAAGTGTAGTAGATCTGTATAGGAGAGAAGATCTAACTTGCTCAAATTCGAGACGAAGCCCATATAAGAATTAAAAAAATCTTTCGTGTTTCATTTGTTTTTGCCAAAGTTTCACATTATCAATAGTAACCCACTTTGGCTCTAAAAGTCTAGTTCATCCCATAGGAGATTCAAAGCACTATAAAAGTCTTGGATACTCATTTCACCTTGCTTAGTGATCCTAAATTTTTCTTGCAAAAAATATGCTCTTGCAAGATCCTTTTGGGTATACATACCCTTCATAAAAAACCAAGCTCCATTGGCCTTTTGAAAATTTTCAATGTTTGCAGATACCTTAAGCTCGACGTTGTTCATGAACCATGCAAGAATTTTCGCATGGTTGCTCTCCCAATCTTCCACTTGTTTATGATGATCTTCAATAGCCTTAGCACGAGCATCTCCCTCTAAGGCTTTTTCTTAACCTCCTTCTAGTTTTGTGAGCTTGAGTTGTGGTTCAAGAATAGTGCCCATCACATAACCCCAAAGTTTTTTCTCTTTGAGATTGTTTTCCATTGCAGAAGCCCACATCATGTAATTTTTTTCATTGAGCTTGAAGGAGAGATCAATCTTGGTCTTTATTGTGTGAGCAAGAGAAAAAGAGGAAGATAATGAAAATGAGAAGAGGAGAGCATGATCCCTTAGGAGATTTTGTCACGAACACAAACACTTGATGGCAACCTTCCACAAGTTCAAGAATTCTATGGCTCTGATACCATGTAATGAAATATGTGGAAGCATGAAACACTAGCCACTAAGGGCTTACAAGATCACAATCATACAAGTGCACTTGCAGAAGTCCACTATGGGACAATACAAAAATCAATGAAGCAAAAACAAATACACAAGAATATAAAAATATAAGCTTTTATTGTTCAAATGCTTAATACAAGCATTGAAAAAACAAGAGGGGATCAACCCCTATTTATACCAGAGTTACCGGAAGTGCCTAAGCAAAAGGGGAAGCGCGCTTCCCCGAAGCGCACTTCGGAAGCGTGAAACGTCGCGCTTCCGAAATGCGTGGGGAAGCATCCCCCTTTTTTGGGAAGCGTGCTTCCCTTTTATGGGAAGCGCGCTTCCCCCATGCTTCCCCATTTTTTTTATTTTTTTCACTTCCCCCTCGCTTCCGGTTCGCTTCCTAGGTCGCTTCCGAGACGGTTCGTAATTTTCTTCTAAGTGGTCCCACGCTTCTCCGTTTCCTAAATTTTTGAAAGTGCCCCGCTTCCCGCTCCCGCTTCCTTGACTGGTAACTCTGATTTATAGACAAAAACCTTTTTTTAGGGGAGTCCACTTGGGAGCTCCCAACGGTTATAAATATGACCATTGGGTAGCCTTCACCTTGGCCTTTTGGTCAAGGACAAAAGCGAAAAATAAAAAAAGGGGCTACACGCAGTCGCTAAAGATTATTATTACAAGGAAAAAAACTAAAATACCCCTGACTTAAAAAGCAAATTACATGGCATAAATGGTATTATCACTAGGAATGATAAACAAAGAGTTGAAGAAATAAAAATTATGCTTAAGAAAACTTTTGATATGACTGACCATGGTTTCTTGAGGTATTTCTTAGGTATTGAAGTAGCCAACTCGCCCAGAGGATATAGATTGTCACAGATAAAGTTTACAGCAGATATCATTGCATGTTCGGCAATCACTGATGAAAAACATATTGATGCTCAAATAAGAGTTGAAGGCAGAGTCTTTTTGGGTGATCTGACTCCTTATATACAACTTGTTAGATCTATTTATCCATTACTAGACCAGATATTGCGCATGCAGTGCATACTGCAAGTCAATTTCAACATGTGTCTACTTCAATTCACATGAGTGTTGTGTTAAGAATAGTTTGATACATTAAAAATACCATATCTAAAGGATTATTTTTATCGTCTTTCTTGTCATTGAATCTTATTGCATATACTAATTCTGATTAGAGTAAAGACTCCCAATAATAGACACTCAACTACTGATTTTTTTTGTGTTTTTAGGTGATTCCTTTATATCTTAGAGGTGTAAGAAGCAACAAAAAGTATCGTTGTCCTCCACGAAAGTTGAATATAGTGCGATAGCTGCAACAACTACCGATGTCGTGTGCCTACGTTCTTTGCTTGCAGATATGGGAGTTGATCTCCCAAACCCTTCAAAATTGTGTTGTAATAACAAGAGTATCATATATATAGCCAGCAACAATACATTTCATGAACGAATGAAACATCGAGATGGATTGTCATTATGTTCGGGAAGAATACTTAAAGGGGAATATTAAGTTACCTTGTACCATCTTAATTTCAGATTGTGAACTTCTTCACTAAAGTTCTTCTGCTACCATGGTTTTTTTCTGCTTAACAAACTTTCGGCGATCTCACCTTAAGTTTGAAGGAGAGTGTTAAAATATGTTGTATATATATATCAGGGGTATTTTGGTTTTTTTATATGGTGTAATAGGCACAACCCAGTAGGGGCTGAATAGTCTTTTATTTTCTTTTTGTATTTATGTATATTTTGCTTCTTATTTTTTCAGTCAATATGACAGTTGGAGGCCCTCCCTTAATGCCCATCTTGGCACTATAAATAATTTTCTTCTCCTCATTGTAAGATATATTTTTTACAAGCATTTTTATGATTAAGTAAATCCATTATTTTTATATTGTGATCCCTGTGTTATCTATGATCTTGTGTTTGTCTCTTTAGTGAGATTGTATTTGACCCAATAGTAGTCTTTAGTGTGTTTGTGATCTCTTGTAGCCCTTAGTGGCATGTTGTGATTATTAGTCATTTCATTTCAAGGGAATCCTTCGGTTGCTGAGAAAGAAACCTAGAAATTGGCTTGTTGGGATGTCCCATATTCTTCATGTATGGGCATAATCGGCCCTCATATGAGAATTTACATCAATGCATTTGCACATAAACCTAATACATATGCCACATTGTATGTTTTACATATCAAAAGATTTCAGCAATATACATTTGTTGCTCAACTACATACAATGACCAAAATGCCCCTATTGTGCTATTGATAGTCATTGTTCTTAGTCAAAAGTTCAAGTTTTGCATTTTTAGGCAACATGAGGAAGGTTTTTTAAACCTTTTGTAGTCTGCAAAATTATCTCTGCATCCGATATTGAAATTAATGCAACTGACACTACATATATGGGATGGTGTTGATGTCCACAAAGCTCATAGACGTTATCAACATGTACATACAATCAGGTTGTTTTTTCTTTTGGCCTTAGAAAGTAGGATAGAGCTGCTGATTCAAAAGCTGTGATTAGTATTACAAAAGTACAACAATCAAAGAGACAAAACCCATGCACATTTCATGATAGAAGCCTGTGACAGGGCTTTCATCAATGTAGTAATGAGAAATATACAACTACCATGTATTTTCAAGTATCTCCCAGTGTTGCACTGAAAATCTTATATATATCCTGCAAATTTATGGGTAATGATTAAGACATTGGAGGAGATTGAATGGAGCAAGTTTACATTATTAGAAACTATTGAATGGTGTGTGTTTGTTTGTGTGTGTACATATATGAAGCAAAATATAGATTGAAAATGGTCTGTTATCAATTTCTTGTCACAGTGCAACAATGTGGCTCCAGTTGTGGTATTATCAATTTTAACAATAGGTTTAATTAGAGAAAAAAATCCTTTAATCCGTCTTCAAGGATCAATTCCCTGTGGGCATATTACCAAAACTTGATTAACTTCACAAAGTAGATGTATCAACCATATCTAACAAAGTTAGTTTTCCAGGTTTATTGTGCATATATTCTAACGAGTTTCAAAATGGATTCTGCTTGCTGTAGCAGAGGCCAGAAGTTCAGCTCATGGCACGTTCACTTTCTGTTCCTCTAACTGCCAAAATCAAAAGTCTAAGGCGAACATATTCCTTAGGAGGTGTTATACGTATAACTTCTGCAGCTCCTTGTGTTCCAGCAGTTGGGAGTGCAACACCTAATGTATTCCCAGAAATCAATACCAGTATGTCCATTTTTTTGTTTGCTCTCATATTTTCAATGTCTACTTAATATTGGGTGTTGATTACATCAAAATTGTACTTCTAACTTGGTTGTTTTTTATTACATTAATTAAAGCCTGCTCACTGCGAGCTGCATTCCATCTTTTCCATTGGGTAAAATCCTATACATGAACAAGATTAGTGCTGAGTTTTGCATGGAAATTATATAAAATGCTTACCCTTTCCTCATTCTCAATTTTGAAATTTTTGTTAGTAAACTCGTATTTTCATAATTTATTGTAGAGCCCGACGATGGTAGTGAAGATATTACTGCAGAAGAGGCAGTTTGCAGGATATGCTTAATTGAGATTGCTGAAGGAGGCCAGACTCTTAAGATGGAATGCAGCTGCAAAGGTGAACTTGCACTTGCACATCAAGAGTGTGCAGTGAAATGGTTTAGCGTAAAGGGTAACACGATCTGTGATGTTTGCAAGCAAGAAGTTAGAAATTTACCAGTGACATTGTTAAGATTACAGAACACTCAATCAGTCAATAGACAACGTGCTACTGTACCCCCAACCCGTTACAGGTACAATTTAGAACGAGGGCTTTGAAAATCCTCTCTTTATGCTATACCATCTCAGAATCTAGCTTTTCCTTTTGTTTTTCTCCTTTGGTAAGTTCAACATATAGCACTCTCATTAACCATATTATAGGAAAGCGAAGTTCTATGCATTCATCATATATGAATTATTTTCTGATCTGCATCTCATATAATTAGAGGAAAATATTTTTATTACAATATTGGAATTCTACATTGTTTGATCTTTAAATTTTTTTAATCTTTTGGTGGAAATTTGTTGTTCTTTTAGGCTACTTTGTGATGCAAAATGCAATTTGCTTTTTAGGTGAGCAGATCTCATCTATTGTCAGATAAAAGCACCTGCTTTGTAAAGCATATGCTTCCAAAAGCAATCTTTTAATAGAATAATTGTTTTGTTTTTCATTCTCTAGAAGTAATGTCAGTGTCAGGAACTTTCATATTAACACACTTTAGACCTGTAGCTGCGGACACTGGGCAGTGCACGATTTTTAACTCCTCTGTTTCTCCCTTGTTTGATGATCTCTGCCCTTCAATGTGTGTTGCAAACTGGAAAGAAGATGAAAGAAGGAGAAATGCGAAGTTGGAGAGGGAGATGTTTGAGAGGAGAGATAGAGAAGTAGAGATGAATAACTCTATTTATGTGAGGATTACAAGTTTGCCCTCTTGTTTTATTAAATGTTTGACATATTTACACAAAAAAGGTCAATATTATCCTCAACAATAATCACGAAACTACATGTAAGGATCAGTCAACACATCTCAACCAGTCAACCTTTCTGGACAACTATGTCCTTAACACGTAAATGGTTCTGGCCTTGTCTGATCACCACTAGCCACTCAATAACTAATTTTGACTTCATGAGTGGCTCAGATCTTTTAATGGTCTTCAATATTTCTTCCAATTGAATAGTCATCATATACCTTGTGGCTCATTCATGACCCACTATAAAAAACCTTCACTAAAACTCTAGCTATTTTTTATTCGTCTTCTTTGCACCAAGAGTATACATCAACTATAACCATTACTCTTAGGAATGAGGTTTGAATCTCACCGGAGCCAACCTTTAGCTTGACTGCTAAAAAGGGAAAAACAGAATCGTTATCCTTATCATGTTCACAAAGTTATTACAATTCCATTGTAAGCCAATTAGGAAAGGAAATGAGGAAAAACCATTATATCACATTATGACTATATGAAAAGAGCCCATTTTCCATGTGGAAAGTTATGCTAGATCCTCCTCCAGTGAAACAAAAGCATCAGGAGGAAAGCCATCATGTCCTTGAGAGGGTGCATAATTTTTAGTGAAACAAAAACTGGAAAAGCCTAATGGTGTGAATAATGATTCCATAGTTCAAAACTCCCTGTCTTGCTTGCAGTACAAGTCAAATGGAGTTCTCAACAGTATTGTACAGAATGAGTTGCGGGCAGGATAGTCCAGATTCAATGTACTAGACAGAAGGCCTGGAAGCACACAAATAATACTCTTTTATGGTACTTATATAACTTGTTGCAATTTCAAGTTTGGTTTTCATGGCTTTCAAATTTCAAAAATTTCTTGAAAGTCGATTTTTTTCTCTTATGTTATAGAGTGATCGTTTAGTGTGCCTATGTAAAGTTCAACAGCTAACATTATTGTGCTGCAACCTCTTCCAAATGACCTTGTATATTGGATAACTGCCTAATCATTGAAAGCAACTCCCAATCATGCCCTTAGATAATGTCACTTGTGGCAGGGTTTGGCAGGATCTGACGGTGCTCATCATGATTAGTATTCTTGCCTATTTCTGTTTCCTGGAGCAGCTTCTGGTATGAAATCCTTTTTAGAGGAATATAGCTAATGGGAAGCCTTAATTTCTGTGGTTTTTGCATAATAGTCTTTCCTTTTGGTATCCATCAAACAGCTTGCAGATACAGGTACCCGTTCTCTTGCAATCTCTTTGCCATTCTCTGTTGTTCTAGGACTTCTTTCATCCACGATAGCTTCCTCGATGGGTATGACCATCCTATTTCCACCTTCACAAATTATTTAAAACTTTTTATGCTCGTAAGCATTCTATAATACTGTATATCCCATAAATCTTTCATGCTTTGACTGCAAATCATTATTTGCAGTTAGCAAAAACTACATTTGGTCTTATGCCTCATTCCAGTTTGCAGCTGTCGTTCTGTTCGCTCGTATTTTCTTCTCATTTGTAAGTACACCCTTTTTCTTTCAGTTTATTTAAACATGGATTTAAGTAGTATGTAAACTCACCCAAGCTTAACAAAATCTGGATTGGAAGTGTTGAGACTAGAGTATTATAGATCCAAGCATTCTGATTCAGATCCAAAAGTCTGGATTTGGTTTCCAACTGCTTCTGACAATGTCCTTTATCATACCAGTAACAGACATGACAAGAGTCATGCATAGAGTTTGCCACTTATATTATGTCCTGTACTTTTCATGTTTCGTTTTATCTGAAGGAAGTCATGGTGTATTTTGTTTGTGTTGTATTTGCATCAGCTCAGGGTCCATCTTATTCTTTTGGTGCTCCTTTCATCCCTTGTGGGGTTCGGAACTGCAATATGTACAATTTTTTTGTTGTTGGAATATTTAAGATGGAATGCAAGGCCAGAAGCTCAAAGACGACTGGCACAGCAGCGAAATGGTGCAGAACAAAGGCAGGAGCAACCCCTAGAAAATCTTGGGGACAGACCTGGAGATGGTACCAGACAGCAAGAAACCCATCCCATTGCTACAAATTCTTCACAACCTGGATGAACCTAATTTTTATGCTGTGCCAAAAGAAAGCAGATATGATGCTTCTCTGACTTTAAGCTTGAAGATAAGGAAAACTCATTGAGTCAATCATTCAAGTTATCTTTCTAATCACCGTTTCTGGCCCAATCTATCTGTGACTAGGAACTGTGTATTTTCATCAACCCTATCAACTCAGCTTAAGCCGCTAACAGCATCCAAATGATATTAAGTGTATAGTTGACTTGTCAACTGACTCGGTCCAAGTATTGGTTCTGGTTATGTTTGTTGGTCTGCAAAAAAAAAAAAAAAATGGTTAATTGCTCAAGACTACTTTTTTGTCTGATTTGGTAACTAAAGCCAGGTTTGATGGTTTAATACTGATGTTTAGAAAAAGTTTTGCATCCCACAGTTACTGATTTAAGAATAATGAGATCTGAAAATGAAAGAAAGTGAATATAGACCTTGAACTTGGATCTTATATACAGGTAGAAAATGAAAGAGACATACTGGTTATTCATATTTCAATAAAATGATAATGCATTGGGTCAAATAAAGTTGCAGTATCATAACTGAGTGACTTGTTCAAACTTCAAAGTGCACCTGGAGCTATACTCCAGTTTGGTGACCAAAAAAAGGCTAATCCATTGACAGCATCAATCTTGCTGATCTTGGCTTGTAGAATCCAAAAACCAAAAAGTTCAACTTACTGAAACATTTGCATATTGACTCATATCCATGACACTAATGGATATAAAATAATATAACAGAAATTCAGGCTTATTTAATTCAGCAGTTCATTAAATTAATGGCTTAAATTCCTATAGGCTCTTGAGCAGCAGCTGGTCCTTTCTGGTGTTTCGTACTTATGATAATTTTGATTTGAACATTCTTGGAAACTGCCAGCAGGTTCTTCTGCTGGCTTCACAGAAACGAATTTACTCTCTCTCTCTCTCTTGCTGAGAAGTGCATTTTTTCTAGCCAACCATAACATTATTCCTTACAGGTGATCTATGCCTTCTCTGAATCAGATCGTGCCAATTGACAGATTGTGAATGGTCTAGTTTGATTTTACTGATCACCACCTTTTAGACAACCAATTTTGTTTAGATGGAGTATTCTGGTGAGGCATTCTAGTGAAGCAACAAGAAAGAGAAAAGGGTTCTGTAATTGTAAATTATGCTCGAAACAAATACATACATCTCTCTCTCTCTCTCTCTCTCTCTCTCTCTCTCTCTCTCTCTCTCTCTATATATATATATATATATATATATATATATATATATATATATATATATGTGTGTGTGTGTTTCCTGTCAGGTCTTTGCACTAACCCATGGGAAATACATTTTCTTAATTTAAACGAAGAAAAAGAACAGAAGAACCAAATTAGCCCATAATCTCATATAGTGATGATGTTTAATGTTTGCCTTTTGGTTTCCTACTCACATTTTAGAAAAAATGGTCTGGAAAGTCTAGTTTTCTGCTGAAGATTTTCTTTAAGGTACCAAAGTATCATTGAAAAGGAGAAAAATATTTTAAACATCCAACTTAAAGCGCTAAACTTTCAATGGACTTGAAATAGTGAAAACTTTACCAGTGAACATGTTTCCCATTAACCTTTAAGATTGTTTGAAGAGCCAAATGGTCAGGTATTTTTGAAAATTGCCAAATAAAGAAAAAAAAAGCTTTTTTGATGAATCTTTTCCAAAATCAATCTTTGAAACTGTAGTCATTACGAGAGAAAAGTCAAATAACTTCAAACGTCAACCTCTGTGTTTGATTTATGTTGTAGAGCTGTCTAGTTTCTGGAAGAAACTAATCCCTCGTCATTTTCATGCTCAAATTCCAACTTACCCGTTGTCATATTCCAAGGTGAGATGTACAAACTCCCTTTCTTTTCTCAAACTGGTACTCTATCCTAATTGTGATTTTACATTTTTTTTTAAAGTCTAGCTGGGGTTAGGCTGACCCCCACCAGCTATTATTCAAGGTACCACTGGGGTTTGAACCTGCAACGTCCCAACAAGGAGACGTGCACTGATAGTTCCTACCAACCATGCGGAGCCCCCCGCTGGTTGTGATTTTACATTTGACATTAATGTATTTGGAAATTTTCCCATTTTCAGTGTAAAAACTCCCCAAGCTAGATCTCTCCATTTTGCTAATCAAGTTTCGAAAGGTCTTTTGATGCAGATAACTGGTAACTGGCTACTAGGTTATTGGGCCCAGACCATATTCACAAATATGGTTCTCATAAAAAATTTAGTGAGGAAAATCTCATGATAAATGCATTTTTTTATTTTTTAGGAAAATCACAAGGGAATGTGAGTATATACAAATTATATAAAAATATAACATATATATATAATGAAAATACAATTTAAATGTTCTAAAAAAGTTTTTTTATCATGTTAATATCCGGGAAAATATAATATTCTCAAAACTGGTGATATTTTGAAAAATTTTGCGTTTTTTGGGAAATGCATCTGCCTTTGAAAATATCGTTATAAAATCACATTGTTTTCAAAATATTGCCGATATTTGTTATTATCATCCAGACTCATACTTTTGAAATTCCTCTCCTTGTGGTACTGTAGTTCTATTGACAACCAAAGAGTGATCCCTAGGAATTCCAACATTGTCAATTCATATAAATCTGGTCCTGATCTGACCCCAAGATTTCATTTTTTTTCTTTTTTCTTTTTTCTTTTTTCTTTTTTCTTTTTTGATGAGGAACCTTCCTAAGGATACGGGTCACTTAATGGCCTGCCGACCAAGTAAAGCCCAGGTAGTCCACCAATCCCATGCCTTACAGGGACTGACCAGTGAAAGCAATGGTGTACATCCTGAAAGCAATGGGATTTGATGTCAAACATCTGCTTGAGTTATCACCATCATCAAGCCTTATCCAATAATTATATCATATATCCGGTATCCGACGGAATCCGAATTCGATCAGTCGCAATTTAATAAAGCACATCAGTAACCAGATATGGATTCAGCATACAGATTTATATCCAAAACTGAGTCTGACACCAATCCAAATCCAAATCTAACCGATTGTCCAACCCGAATGGGTATAAAAATATATCAGATCAGCTAATGGGATTTGAATTCAATAGTACCTTTTTCTCATACGGCTCCTCATCCAATAAGGCCGTATTCACTAGTTGTAGATACAATTCGAGCCCGACCCCTTTACATCCCCTAAGCTTATTATCTAGTGCTTCCACTTGGACTCGGGCTTGGTTTCATTAAAACATTTGGTATAGTAATCTGGATCTGGTTCTAGACCCGAATAGGTCCAACCATTTTTCATGTATTAGTGATGTGCATCTTTCATACCATTTGTCTCTCATACCCTTATAAAACATAATTTTATGTGTCTTTTGTTTAATTTAAACCCATAGATGTAATATCTGTGCTTTATTTAATAGAAAAACATGTATTAGTTTAAGCATTTTTTATGTTTAGATGTGTTTTTAGCCTAATAAAAAAATCAACGGTACATATTGCATCAAAACCTTGATTAACTAAAACTCAAGAATTCTTATTAAATTTATTCAATCCAAATCTTGGATCAGGTGATATTGAAAATCACCATAGAAGACTCAAGAATTCCTTTTCATTATCACATGCAGCCAACCCTAAAACTAAATCTGACCTATTTAACTAAATGAATGTAGAAAGACGTTACCAGACGCAACAGATGTCAACGGGTCAGATGTAACCCAATATCCATCCCAAATCTAATTAGTCAGATTCAGTATTAATTGTGTTGAAATCTGGATCTGATTAAAACCCGAATCCAATTAAGTGTAAATATCAGGTTTTAGACTAGTCAGATCGGGATTCAATTTTATCTTTTTCCATCCAAGTCCAAATCCGATTAGGTCAGATCCAATTCGGTTTTATCTTTTCCCAATCGAATACTACCCGCTGACATCTCTCGCTCTCATGCACACGAGGACACGATCTCGCAAAATTTTGAAAAAATGAATTTTTCTCAGGAAATTTCGGGAAACTACCAGTACATACAAAAATGGAAAATATATATAGATCAAAAATGAAAATATATAAATAATATAAAAGTAGGCATTAATATTGGCTAAATTTTCAGAACATATATAAATAATATAAAAGTAGGCATTAATATTGGCTAAATTTTCAGAACAGATAATATTTTTAAAAAGTTTTTTTTCCAGTATGATATCACCCTCTAAAATATCAATGCTATTTTCAAAATATTGACGACGCCCCTTTCAGCAAAGATACAAAAGAAAGGAGACAATCCTGGATCTTCAACAACAATTAGAGATGGCAATTTCTCCAATGCCCACGGTTAACTAAACCTGCTTAAATTTACAATCATAAAACAAATTAAACTTGAATTATACAATTACCCTCGGAATGCTGAATAAGCTCTCAGATGTCATACATTCTTCTATGATAGGCAAATGCAGTAAATATTTCTTGATACTGTATTAACAAAACTTGCTCAACAAAGAGAAACGAGACACTAGACCACCAAAAATGAAGAGCCAGACATCAACACATGGAGCCCCATTCCCATTTCACTTCATAAATGTGAGATGAATCTTCATTAGAAGATCCCTTTGGTGCCCCATCTGATTCATTTCTTCGGAAAACTGCAATTTGAGAAGCAAAGCCCGGTTCAATGTCAGCTGACCCACCCACCCCACTGATTTCGACGCTGTAATTGTGCCTTGATGCAAGATCCATTGCCCATTGGTTGAACTGTTCTCTGGTCCATTCGAACTTGTGATCATGGTTGCGGAACCTACAAGGCTGTGCTTGTGTTTTCTCTTCCAGACCTTCGACTGTAGAAGCAGGTTTCATTTCTGTAGCATTCCTCTGCAGAATGGAGTTATATTCATGGTTGGGCGTTGAAACTATAAGGATCCGTGGCCAGAAAGAACTCAACACAAGGTTCCCGAAAACACATGCTTGATCCTCCTCCATATGCTCAATAACCTGACAAGGAATCTGAAAGTTAACCCCAAAGTTGCCGAGGAAAACATGGGTTCTGCACACCCAAAACCATGGTTTGAAAATATGGCTAAGATCCATGGTGCATTGCTATCAATTGATGGTTCTTTTTGTTGTTTAGATAGCAAGTTCACTTAACCCCAACTGTTATGTTTTCTATCATAAAACATTTTATTAATCATTATATAAAATTTAAACATATTTTAATTATTAATTTTAATGTTTTTATTCCAAAAGTATTCTCAATATGTATTTGTATGTGTAAAGCATGAAGAATGGATAACTCGTTTGATTGTACAGTCATAAAATCATGTGAATGTAATCAATACATCCACATAAATTTTGGTTAACAAATAAATCTTGTGAACAAATTGTTGTAACTGATAATTCATCATAAAATAAACTATCTATGTTTCTCAAAAGTTTCCCGATTTGCTTCCTGGTTCATTTCCCATTTCACTTCCAGATTCATTTCCCTTTATATTTCCTGCTGCTCCTTCACATGATCCTAAAAGACCTTTTTTCAGCTTCCATTTCCCATAGTGATTCCCATTTCCGGTATTACTTTCTAGCAATCTTGCTTGAAACCCTTGAATTTTATTAATTTTCTGCTACTAAGAAGAATCTGTAGCGATAAACTGTCTAAGTTTGGGCAGCAAAACCTATGGAAAAAAGACATACCTCCAAACAAGTTCCAATGTCAAATCCATATAGCCGATGATCAAATTGTGTGATTGAACCTTCATAAAGCACCGCAGCCTTGATGTTTGCACTTTGCATCATCAAATCAGCATTCCTGCTCAGATTTGAATAAAGTGTCTGCAAAACCAAAGATGGCCAACAAATTAGAGAAAATAGAGGAATACCTCAGTGCCTTACTGTCAAAGAATGGATGGAACATAAGGATGTCACAGACAGCATAAAAAACACAAGAAAACTGAATACCAGTATAAAACGAGAGAGAGAAATATAAAGAAAGTACTTTCCTGGACTGTGCTTTGTATGATTTATGATTGTCTCTAACTGATCACAAGGGAAAAAGCTGTGAACCTGTTCTCATTTTCCCCAACTTGTTTTACATGATCTTTTTTAAATAGGAAAAGTTCATAGATAGGATGCATATGTGGATGCATGCATGTGTAACATCAATCATTGGTTCTGTTCTCCTTAGGTTTGGAACTTTTGGGCTGGCCTGATCATGGTGGTTGGACTTCTTTGAAATGCACGTAAGGCAATAGGTTTTGTGTCATCTCTTTGCATGTGTCAGGTTTTCTCAAAATATAGTTTTGCAAAAGCTCCAAACAAGTCTTGTAGCCTGTTTTCCATAGTATTAATATCTTCACCAAGGTGTAACCACTTTGGGATCTACATGTTGAAACAAGTCTATGAATTTTTTTACCCTTGGTACTTGCTCCTAAATATTCAAACTATACATCACTCATTCAAGTCTTAGTTCATAATGGGAAACTCAGGCGCTCTCCTTCAAAATGTGGATGCAATGGACCTGCCCATGAACTTATCCAGTAATATACTACTAACTATGGTTCATCACTATATGTCCCAGTTATATGGGGTCAGCCTTGCTCGTTAAATCTCTACTACATAGAAAGCACCATAAATAATTGATTCAGACAAACAACCATAAAAATAGGGGGTTCGCACAAACAATCATGTGAAAATAGGAATCTCTCTCTCTCTCTCTCTCTCTCTCTCTCTCTCTCTCTCTCTCTCTCTCTCTCTGAGTGCCACATAACCTCTAGGTGAAAACCTGATATACCTTTCCACTTACACACACTCTAGGTGAAAACCTTATATACCTTTCTACTTCTAAAACCTTATATACGTTTCCACTTCTAGTTTGGTGCAGAGCACCAGCACATTTCTAGTTTGTTATTCATCTTATCTAAAGCTAAACTGCATGTCATCTGTGCATCCTTAGATATCCAGTCGTGGATTTGATGATGAATTGTAGGTAACAAGCAGTCCAATTGTGACACAATACGGGATAACAATAGCAAGTTAAAGGCTGATGGAAGGTGAAAAAGAACTTCCAGGTCTGCAATGAGGAACAACATGAGGGCCCTGAAGGATGCAACCAACAAGCAAGCAAGCACCAGTGAAGGATAATTTCAAGCAAAGATTACCTGTACACTGATATTCTGATGTTGGCAGGCCCTAAGTTATAGTCTTATAGAATACAAACTTTTTGGAAGCAACATAGCAGAAAAAACAGAAGGGAAAGTATCAAAATAAAGAAACAAGATAGAGTGAAGTTAGAAACAAAGAAAAAGAAAACACAATTCAAACCTTTGCAGCACGGCTGAGACTCTTCTGTGAAATGTCAACACCTGCAATTTTTTCCAATGTTGTGTCATGCTGAAATAAAGCATCCAGCAAGCTGCCTGACCCACATCCAAAGTCAACCTGAAAAACATAAAGTGAGAACCCTAATTAACACTGTGAATGAGATGCAAAATTCTTAAGACAAAGGAAGTCATCACATCAAGAAAAATTAAGGTATTTAAATAATACCAAGGTAGTAGCCTGTGACTCTCTGATGTGTCTTAAAGCATACTCCAGCCTTTGTTTTGATAAAGGGGGATTAAAGAAAGCCTCCTCCATCCTATCCTCCACCGGCTCCGTGATTTGCAACAGCTTTATGTGGTATTCCAGGAATCCGTCATCTACAAGAGTAACAGAATGTTCATCAGCAGCTTCCAAAGTCCAGACACAGAGCAAACCAAGACCAAATTATAAAATTTAAGAAACAAATATAACTAAGCATAGGAATTATGGAACTTACAAGGACAAGATGAAAGTGCTGCTGCACTTTCACCAGCAGAAGCTAGTATCAACTCCTCAGAAGGAAGCACTGTACTGAAATTAGCAACTTGGTTAACAGACATCTGACTTACACACTCTTCAAGATGGCAAATCACAGCACCGGTCCCTATTTCAAACTCAAATTGCTCTTTGCTGTCCAGACATTTTTTCTGATGACCATTCACCCAAAAAACAGCATAGCTTATGCATGCTAAAGATCCACTAGATGCACAGACACCAGAATCAGGACCTTCAATGTTAAAATGGGTCTTTCCATTCTCCTGCACTAAGCTTGGTTGGTCAATCCCAAAAAACAAATCTAATGGCCTTCGATTTCTAGGAGAATTTTTCTGCTGAATATGATGAAGAGACCCATACAATGCAATTTGTTTTGAGAATTGTTTTGAAAAATTTGAAAGTGAAACACTAACTCCATGTGCGTCTTCAAGACCAACCAACTTCTCTATTGGCAAATCAATTTGTTTAAAGCACCTGTTCAACCAACCCAAAACCCTCAGGGCAGCATTCTGAACAGCATCATTCTTGCTTCTGTAAAGATTCTCAGGAGAGCATTCTATTATGACATGCTCTTCCTTTGACAACACTCTTACCAAACATCTATACAGAGATTTGGTTATGCCATCACCACCAGATTCCCCATTCTTTTCACCACCTAGCCCCCTACTTTTCAACTCATCTACCTCAACTGGATTTTCTGACTTCAGCTTTTGATGTGCTCCTAATGCCTCTGATGGTGGTTCCGAAGAACTTATCGAGAACACAGGTTCAGACAAATGGTGCTGATGACAGAACATGCAGAGCAGGTCTCTTGGCAATGAGCCCCTCCAGTTTGAACGTGTTGTAAAATTCACAGGCAACTCCGCTATGAGCATTGCATCTCTCGATATCTTGTAATTGCCATCAGGAAGTCTACTAAGAAGCATCCTGGAGACAACTATTAATATGTCATGTAATCTAAACAAAACAAACCAGATAGAAAAGTTCATAAGAGGAAAAATAACTATTTGCAATGAAAGTCACTGCCAGTATTTCTTAACCATAAAAAGAAAACACCACAGGTTGAAAAGAGTGGAATCTAGGATCAGTCCATTTGATTTTAGCTGATTTATCCAACTAGATAAAAATTTACACATTTAGTTTTCATGCCATAAATAAGGGTAAATGCAACAAAGAAGAAAGGAATGTTCCAATCAAGTAGACAGATGTAGTGATGCAGAGCAGGACTGGGTCCAGTCTACACCGAGTAACCCAGGCAGGGAACCGGGTCTGCGCGAGGGGGTTGAAGATCGGACCCATGCAACAGATCCGATCCAGATTCCCGTACCAAGACGCAAAGAAGAGGTCCCTCTGCGTACCTACTCCAGACGAGCATAGAGAGTACAGGCCGGGACGCCCCAGATCCAGCAGCACTCAGGAGTTGTTTCGGGTCCGGGACCGGACCCGAGACCCGGATCCAGCTGAAGCCTTTAAAAGACCCTCCTAGGGTTGCATGCAAGATAGAGAAGAGAGAAGAATAGCAGCAACCTTTTATTTTTTCTGAATTGTTTTCTTCCAGCCATTTTCCCCTTTTCTTCTTTATTCCTTTTCATTGTTTGTTTCTTTTCATTTACATTTGTTCCATTGTTCATTGAATTTTATATTGAAATAAAAATCAAGCCCCATCGTTTACGGTGGGCATTCTTATTCTTTTTGCACAACGCACGACCTTGAGGGTCGTGCCTTCATCAGCCGACGTCAAGAACGCAGAAGCCTTTCCTCCTCGCTGCATCAAAGCAGAGCCCAGGCGTCCTCCTTCGACAACGTGATGTCTCATGAAGCGAGGACCGATCCGGCACGTGGCAAGGAGCGTGAAGAACCGGGCATTGAAGATCCGGTGCTGCGAGTGCTTGACATGGTGACTACGATTCAGAAAAATCTACAACGCGTCAGCAAAGAGGTCGACGATTTGTCGAGACGCGTGGACGGAATCAAAGAACGGCTTGGGGCCATCGAGTCGTCCGGAGAAGTGTGTGCGGCCTCCATGCTAAAAACGGAATCGGGAGTGGGTGATGGTGCAGAAAATCAAATAGTTGCCACCGCAACCGAAGTCGGCCAGCCGATTCCTCGTGGTAGCACCGCCGCCCCGAATTTGGTACTTTCCCTAACGACAGACTCAGTCATGGTTGCTAACCAGACTCTCGGTGCCTACCAGACCAAGCACGGGGCCTTGGCCGTGCCGCCCAGCGTTAGCTGGGGTGCGCAGGCCTGGCCTCGTGCCCCAGCACCAGTGTCGCAGCCTGGGTTTGGCTCGCCAGGTCCCAGCGTGATGCTGGGCCCGGCTGCTGGCCCAGCCACGTATACCCGATCAGGGACCGGGTCGGTCCACTGTCCTAGGCATGCGTGTGGGGGCACTGTTGCAGGCCATCCACGTGCAGGGAGTGGTGGTACCCAATGGGTGGGTCCGGACTCAAGCTTGTGATATCGGGGCCCCGACCCGGGTCCCAGGGAGCATCCTTTGGGTCCCAGGGAGCGGGTCCGAGACTTGAACTCATTTACCAAACCTACCCAGTTGGGTCTGGTTCGCGGGTCGCCCTGAACCAGATCCAACCTATTAATTTTGATCCCCAATTCAGATCCTCAGTCGACCCAAGCCCATATCAGACCCGAACGGAGCTCCAGTTTGAATTTGAGTTGGGTCACAACCAAGCCCATAATCATATGGATCGTGGGTCGAGTTCAAACCAAGCCTTTTATCCCCAAAACTCGATCCCCGATCCAACCTACCCAAATCTGGGTCCGACGAGTAGTTTAGGAATAGACCTGATCCACATCCAATCAGGCGAATCAACACAATATTATACCAACCAGACCCAATTCCCAAACCAGAACCAACCCATTAACACGTCCCCGATCCAAAACCCAATACTGTATCCGACCCAACACCACTATCCTAGCCCGACCCATAACCCAAACCAATATTATCCCATTCCTACCCACCTAGAGCCCGAGACCCGACCAGTCCTTCGACCTATCGCAGGACCTCCTGTCATACCGGTGCCACAACGTCTGCCACAGATGGCTTCTGCCCACTAGCAAGCCAGACCGAGACAGATTCAGCAGGGATCGGCGTGACCTGAGCGCCGACCACACGTCATCAGAGTACATCAGCACCAATAGCCAGGCGAGCAGAACCACGATGATGAAGCAGTGTGGGATGATGATACTTTTTGGAACGAGTATCCCGCAGGCATGGTGGAGGCCCGTCAGCAAAAAGCACCAGAGCGCCCCTCCACGTACGGGGTGAAGTTGGAGCTTCCAGAGTTCGTAGGTCGGTTCGATGCGGAGCAGTTCTTCGACTGGTCTTATGGCGTCCAGTTCTTCTTTAACTACCACGATATCGTTGAGCACCGTCGTGTCTCCCTAGCCTCTACTCGGTTGAGAGGCCTAGCGCAGACATGGTGGGTTGAGCTGTAGAGTTCGAGGGAGCGGCAGGGACTAGAGCGCGTATTGACTTGGGAGGAGATGCAGCAGTTGATGCAGTTTAAGTTCGTGTCGGCAGATCATGCTGAGAGGGCCTACAAGGAGTACCTGACCCTGCGTCAAGGTACCAGTACTGTGGTGGCACCAGTACTGTGGTGGAGTACACTGTTGAGTTCCATCGTCTTTCCCTACGAGTGCAGATCGAAGAGACCGCCCGCCAGCAGGTCACGAGGTATATTTCTGGTCTTCGTCCTGCTATTTCTGACGACTTCAGTTGTAGCACAGTCGAGTCATTAGATCAGGCAAACAGTTATGCCATGAATGTAGAGGAAAATTTGAAAAGGAGGCAGGAACATAGGACATCCTGTAGTGATCAGTCCAGTCAACCCAAGTCGAGTTTCCCAACCAGGGGAGCGAGCTCTCCTGAGAAAGAAGACTCAAAATCCACCCCTAGAGTCGACCCTAGCAAGCCCGATCAGTCCGAACCCGCATACCACACCAGATCCAAAGGTAAGCCCAGTGAGTCTACAATTCGTTGTTTTAGGTGTCAAGAGTTAGGTCATGTTACGTCCAAGTGCCCTACTGTGAGCAAGAACACTGATCTCGCAGAGGGCATTATTGAGTCAGCGTCCGATAGTGAGAGCGAGGGTGAGTCGCTTGTTGAGGGGGATGACGAGATGAAAGTCGTAGAGTTCGACGGCAACAGTGAAAATTTGTTAACCATCTGTCATGTTTTGACCACATCCCGAGAGTCAGCCCCGACAAAATGGTTGCGGAATAATATTTTTAGAACCCGAGGCAACTGTGAGGGGCGCGTGTGTGATGTTATCATTGATACCGGGGCATGCGAGAATATGGTGTCCGAGAATGTTGTGTCCTCCCTGAACCTAAAAACGAAAAAACTGTCTCAACCTTATAAGATGGCATGGTTCAAGTAAGGGAACGAGGTACCTATCACCCTGCGTTGTCTAGTTCGGTTCTCCATGGGGGAGTATTACCACGATGAAGTGTGGTGCGATGTGGCTCCTATGAGTGTGTGTCACATCCTTTTAGGACGTCACTGGCAGTTTGACAATAAGACCATCCATGATCGTCGTAGGAACACATATACATTTATCTTTAAGGGTCATAAGATAGTTCTTCCCACCAAGGAGACCGGGTTTCCCCGGCTCGCGGGCCTATTTTATCGGTCTTACCTCCTTGAGCTGCCCGAAAATTGGCACTTTTCTCCTATATTTAATGTGTCTGATTTAAATGCTTACTGTGGAGACAAGTCCTCAGAGCCGACTTCTTCCCAACTAGGGGAGAATGATGCAGAGCAGGACTGGGTCTAGTCTACACTGAGTAACCCAGGCAGAGAACCGGGTCTGCGCGAGGGGGTTGAAGATCGGACCCATGCAGCAGATCTGATCTAGATTCCCGTACCAAGACGCGAAGAAGAGGTCCCTCTGCGTACCTACTCCAGACGAGCACAGAGAGTACAGGCCGGGACGCCCTTGATCCAACAGCACTCAGGAGTTGTTTCGGGTCCAGGACCGGACCCGAGACCCGGATCCAGTTGAAGCCTTTAAAAGACCCTCCTAGGGTTGCATGCAAGATAGAGAAGAGAGAAGGATAGCAGCAGCCTTTTATTTTTTCTGAATTGTTTTCTTCAAGCCGTTTTTTTCTTTTCTTCTTCATTCCTTTTTATTGCTTGTCCTTGTCGTTTACATTCTTTTTATTGTTCATTGAAGTTTTCATTAAAATAAAAATATAAGCCTCATCGTTTTCGGTGGGCCTTTTTCTTATTTTCTGCACATCGCACGACCACAAGGGTCGTGCCTCGTCAGCCATCATCAAGAGCGTGAAAGTCGATCCTCCTCGCTGCATCATGTAGCTACAACCTAAAAAGGGACAATTAAATGCCATCGAGAACAGGATAATGAACATTCACTAACAGAGAAAGATCATGCAAACCTAAAAAGGGACACAATTAAATGCATTGAGAACAGGATAATGGACATTCACTAACAGAACAAGATCATGTGAAACCACGGGTTTAATTGAATGTTCATTCATTTTAAATCACATCGCTAAAAGGAAAGTACTCAAGGTTGTAAGTATTGTATCGTAACCCGTATCGGTTAGACCCAAAGTAAGATATGTATCGTAGGGTAGCATATCATAAAAAAAATAAAAATTTCACTAAAAATTCTTTAAAAATCTAAAAAAATAAAAAAAAATCATATAATACAATTAACACAATTTATTTATGTAATAAGATTAACTAAACATAAATATGTTCTTACACATTAAACAACCATGCATTTGGTTGTGCATCCACTCATCTAATCACCACAAATACAATTGGTTAAGACAAACTAATGATACATTTAAAAGCTAAAAAGTTTTCAGAACTCATTACAAAAGTTAAAGTTATATTTTTTAGTTACAAAATGTCATGCCAAGAGAAAAGACATACAAGCTAGAGTTCATAAACATATAATAAAAGTCATCTTCATTGTCAAACTTCAGCTCAATGATTTTCTTTGTTTATTGCATTGTTCGGTGGCTTGAGATGATGATGAGTCATCTTCATATTCTAAATGCCTCTCTTTTTGACATTCTCTTTTTCACTATATCCCTGAGCTTGCTTCATATAGACTTCCTCCTTCAAGTCCCCATGTAAAAATGCATTTTTAACATCAAGTTGGCTTAACGTCTAGCCATATTCAACAACAAGAGATAAAATAATGTGTATGGTCCCCATTTTCACCATAGGACTAAAGGTTTCATCATAGTCCAGCTCGTATTCATGTGTGAAGCCTTTTGCCACCAACTTGACTTTGTACATTTCTATACTTTCATCGAGTTTATATTTAATCTTATAAACCCACTTCGATCACACAATATTTTTATCAACAGTTCTTGGAACGATGTCCCATGTTTGGCACTCATATAGCCCCTTTATCTCCTCATTCATAGCTTTTATCCACCTATTCAATTTTGATGCAATATGATATGTTTTGGGCTCTTCGTGCTTCGAGACAACAGTCAAGAATAATTGATGATCTATACTAAGATTTTCATAACTGACCCATCTCTCTACTGGATGTCTGATTCGGTTGGATCTCCTCACATCTAATTGCATATAGCTGCCTTCAATGCTGGTTATATTATGTTGCAATGGATGTGTTTCTGATTCAGCCTCTACTTGCATGGGTTCAGAGGTATCATTGCACAAATTTCTACGGTTGTACACTTTCCCTTTGAATCTTCCCTTCAACTGGTTATTTTGATCATCATTAACGCAGTTCCACATAAATCACTATCAATGCTTTCTTGGGGTGATTCATCACTTTTTGCTGGAAATAGTTCAACACTCAACCAAGGCCAATAATATTCAGTTGCTTGCACTTTTGCGTAATCATCCCCTTTGTTGTCAAAATTTCTTTCATAAAAAACTACATTCCTTGATATGATATGCGAACGCATTTAGTTTGAATATCATAGCATCGATATCCCTTATATTTATCAGCATAACCAACGAATTTGCAGGTATGTGCCCTTTTATCAAATTTATTCCTTAAGGTTGCATCAATATGCACATAACAAACGTAGCCATAAGCCTTCAAGAATCCATAGTTGGGTTGCCTACCAAAAAGTTCATAATATGGAGATCTGTCTTGAATTATTTTCATTGACAGCACATTTATAATGTGAACTATGATTCTATCCATAAATAAGTAAGAATGCATCATTCATTTATCATCGCTAAAGCACTCTCAACAATATGTCAGTGTTTTCGCTCAACAAGGTCATTCTGTTGGGGTGTTCGAGGATAAGATACTCTTTGATTGATCCCATACATCTTAAGATATTCAATAAAATCATTAGAGGAGTATTCACCCCACCATCACACTGTTAGAAAGTGACTTGGAATACATTGGGTTCAATAATGAACCCATACTTATGCACGTGGAGTGCAAATATACCCATTAAAGGGAAACAACATAAGCACATAATGTGCTAACACATAAAACCCATAAAAAGGGAAAAATATGACATAAAGTCATAAGTTGCATATCATTGAAGAATAATGGAGAAGGGGTAAAAAACCCATTACAATGGAGCATAAGCTCCCTCTTGAAGTAAGAAATACAAAGGGGAGAGCCCCTATTTATAACAACAAAAATGAGCCTTGGAGGGGCTCCACTCATAGACGTTGGAGCCCCTCCAACGGTCACAAATGTGACCGTTGGAAGGGGCCCAACGTCTATTTGAGTGGGCCCCCCAAGGTACCTTTTGGTACTTGAGAAAAAAGAAATAAAAAAATAAAAGAAAAATAAAATAAATTACAATCACATTCATAAAGTGAATGTGCGTAAAACAGAGGAAAAGACTAAAATACCCCTACAGCTAAACAAAAGGAAAATATATATTTTATATATATAAATAGGAGGATACATATACATATATACCATATATGTATATGTATCATCTTTTATATGTATAAAATATGTCTAATTACAACAATTGATGGGTACATTTTAACACACACTAGAAATTCAAGATGGACAAAGAGAATTGATTTTGAACCATAGCATAAAAAGTTTTTAACATGCCAAAAACCATATCTTTATGTTTCAAGAAATAAAATATATCCTGGTCTATCAGGAAAAGTTATCAATAAAGATCACATAGAAACGACTTTTAGAAGATGAACATTTAAGAGTTGGACCCCATACATTAGAGTGAATAATCTCAAAAGGTCTAGAAGCTCTTTTATTGTTAAAAACAAATGGAAGTACATGACTCTTGGACACTTGACAACTATGACAAACTTGACTCAAAATCCTGACTCACTAGAAACTGAAATCAACTTATTAGAAACAAGCTTTCTAATAAAAGCTTCATTACAATGTGCAAGACGACCATGGAAACGATTAGAATAACCCAACATTGACTCATTGACAAAACATGAAGACAAAATAAGACTCTTGGATTGTTGCCAGCTTTTATTGAATTCAGCCATAGGATCTTCCTTGAAGATGTACATATTTTCTCGCCTTTGTCCCTCAGCGTATGTCCTCTTCATGTGAAGATCATTCACATAAACGGAAAAAGCGGTAAAAACAACATAGGAATTGGTATCATCAACTAACTTAGAGACATACACTAGGTTCTTCTGAATATTTGGAACAAGAAAAACATTTGATAATTGGAGACTAGTGGGAGACATGAAAATAAAAACCTTTCCAGTGTGAGTGACGAGTTTCATCCCCAGTAATGACTTTATCATTTCCAACATAAGAAATCAAGTTTCAAAATTTACCTGCATCCCCCATTAATATGATTGGCGGCTCCTGAATCGACATACCAAACACCTTGTTCATTTTGCTTCAAATTGAGCCCTGCAAGTGCTTCCAATAGAAGTTGTCTATCCACCAGTGTCAGGGACTTTGAACTTGCCTCTTCTCCTCACACTTTATCTGCTGGTTTTCCTTGATTTTTAGCTTCTGAATTGTATATGGGATCATCTTTATACCAGCAATCTTTCTTTATATGGCCTGGCACTTTACAAACATAACATGTGAATTCTTCTTCCTTGATTTATCAAAGGTGAAACATTTGAAAGTGGAAGTAGACCTCGACCTCCCTGGTTCCCAAATCGACCACGTCCTCTACCACTTCTCATTCCTCCCCGACCTCTACCATACTAGGAATCAATTATCAATACATTATGGCCATCAGCCCTGGAGGAGTTGCTTCATGAACCTCCTGACATGTTCATTTCAAACATGAGCAGCTTTGACCTTAGAGCCTCAAAGTTTGGTAGCTCAGGTAGACACGATAATGTGGTGTAGACAACATTGTACTCAGGTCCCAATCCATTCAAAGCTTGTTGCACTTTATCTGTAATAACCGAAATTTTTCCATTAAAATTTTTAATGTTGTATGCGGAATACAGGCTGATTTGGGCACGGATCCAAGTTCCGGATCCAGAACCCATACTTAAGTAAATACCACTTATATATATAAACCTATTAAATATCCATATATATACGTAAATGAGAAAAATAGATAATATATATATATATATATATATATATATATATATATCATTAGTTGAGGTTTGGACCCAACTATGGGTCCACATCTTTAATGAGACCCGAATCCAACATGTTGGATCCCGGGTGCGGGTCGCAGTTCGGACTCGGACCCGGCCCACATTTTGTAAAACGAAAAAGGGGGGGGGGGGGGCAACCCGATATGGGTTGCCCGATAAAGCTATGAGGGAGAAACCCTCTTCCCCGATAAATCTCACGTTAGGGTTCTTTTGAACCCTAACACGCTGAGAGCGTGAGCGAGGGGAAGGAGAAAACACCGCAGTCGCCGGGAGGAGGAGCTCCTTCCTTTTCGGGTGGCCACTCTCCTACAAAAAAAAAAAGGGGACCCCTGAATCCCTTCCTTCTCTCTCTCTAGCTATCCCATTCTCTCCCTCTCTCTATCTCTCTAATTTTCGGATCGCCCTCTGAGTTTTAGGACTGCTGCTCGAAGCTTTGCCGGGTGACGCCGACCGACCTCCTTGCGTGGCTGCCACAACTCCTTCGCCGGAAAATGGTAGGGGCTGTAATTTTTTTTTCAGGTCAATCATGGGTTGGTGGGGTGTGGGTTGTCCTAAAACCCAAATCAATCAACTTGTGGGGGGGGGGGGGGAAATCCCCAATTTGGGGTCATCTGTCAACCCCAAACCGAAAACCCCAAATCCACGATTTGGGGGTTTCGGAATTTTTGTATAAGGGGTGTTTTTGGTTTTTGTAGGATTTCTGAAATTTTTTTGACTGTGCTCGGTCATGTTGGGGTGGGTTGCTGAGGAAACCCTAACTCGATCGACCTAGAGTCCTCTTGGGTTACCAGTTGCCGGAAACCCCAAATCTGTGGGTTGGTAGTTTCGGCAGTTACAAAATCCGAGCATGGGGGAGGGGTCGGATGTCTATAAAAAAAAAAGTGTTTGAATTGTCTGATAGGGGTATATGCACTGGGCTCGTGCTTACATGGAATTCACTGCCTTGATTGTTTTTAAAAAACTCATTATTCTCAGACAAAATGGGGGATTAGAAGATGTGCTCTGTTAGATATGTTTCTTTTGTTAAGTTGCATCTATTCTTCAGATTGCTAGACATGCACGTTCATAAGTTAGGCCATTTAGATGATTTCCTGAAGGTTCGGTTTTTAAATTCTTATTGAATTGAAATCATTATAAGGAATCTGTTTTTTTTTAGCGTTGTAGCTCCAGTAATTTCTCTGATTTAGGGGCTCAGAAATCCATCTGTTTATCAGGGTGTTAATGGTAATAGTTGTGATTTTCTTTTGCTAAATTGTCTCTGCTATGCATACTATGACTGTCTATGTTGACCCTCCATGCCTGAAATTAAAATCTGTCAAGGTTAAGCTTTAGATAACTGCTATCTTCACTAGTTGACACCAGGATTGCTTTATACATTGAACTGAGCATCATTGATGAAAATTGGAAATTTTAACAGTGTCCATAGTTCCTGAAAAGTTTTGATGTATATGTTAGTCATGGTTTCATACTTGGATTGCATGGCATAATCGGGTCTTACCTTTTTAAATTAACTTGGCTTTATGATTGTGTACAACGACAATCGTTTCTTTTCATATTCCTAACGGATGTTACATAATGGGTAATCCGCTGACAGGTCCAACCATTGTGGCTAGATTGTGTCCTTAATTATACTAAAACTTTCTGCACCTGTTAAGGAAAATGTTAAGACTTAATTCTTGCACATGTTGGGTTCAGAATTGATAGGCCCTAGTTAGGCTGTGTGAGTTGTATCAACAGTACTTCATTAGCTGTTGTGTATATGTACCATGCTCAATTATCTAGAAGGGACTATACCATTATATTGGAACATAACACAAAATGGATTGGATGAACTATAACTAGTGTCGTTTGGAACACCTTGCCCAATGGGCGATACTGGTTAAGTACCTAATGTAGGTACGTGATCTGGTTCAAGTATATTGGCAAATAAATTAAATAATAACTTTTGTGCTTGACTGGTTTAAAGGCACCAGAGCACTTTGGGTGGGTTATGCAATCCATATGATAAAGCATTGGGACTGTTCTATACACCTTGGTACAATGACTAAGGTTGGGAATTTTACTGCTATGATAGTAGAAGGAAGTTGGGGAAATGCCCCCTACTTCGGGAAAATAATTAAAAGAAAAGATTAACCCACTCAGATTCGGGTTTACCTTGGAGAGGGTAAGTGGTACAAAACTCTGGGGACATGTGTTTGGTTTCGAGCGTAAAGCGACTCGTTGGTCCCAGTCCTCAGAGTCGGGGGACCCGGACTACCAAATGGGTCCTAGGCGGTAGTTCTATGTTCTTCTGCAGAAATTAGGGATGCATCCTGGTTTGGTTTTGGCCTTTGGGAGTTTCTCTCGGTCACTGGCCGCTCCCTTGGGATTTCAGTCACAGTTAGAATGTTCGGGTTAATAAAACAACCCTGAATAATATACCCCCGGACATTCTCTTCTGTGATGGTTGCCTTGGCCCGTGTGTACCCGCGGGATAAGAAAAGATAAACATTAATTAGAACAGTTAGGTATCACTGTGTTGGAGTCATTAAAGAGACAACTGTTTACTTTTTCATCATGTTGTATATTCGGTGCTTATGATAAAACAACGTCCTAAACTGTGCATATATTAGTTAATTGAATTCATATTATGGATGCTATATAGATGTTATTCATGTTAGTGTAAGTTCTGTTTTAATTTCTTAATACCTTGTTTAATTGTTGTAGTTGAGTAAAATGCTTTTTGTGCTTAAGTATAAACTGTTACATAATCTACCTTTCTATTCAGATATATGTCTATTATTGCTATTGCATCGAATTCCCTATGTGTTTATGTTTAGACTGAAATTCCAACACAACACCCACATCACACCTGACACATGATCTACTTGCAAGAATAATTACAGTTTTCCTACTTAGACGTGGTAGTCTAATTCCTATAATTTCTATTATTTTCAGGAGAAGAGTAGTTCTATGAGCGATACGGGATGAGGCGCTGACCGAGACTTGATCTATTTGTTCCCTGGCGGTTCTGCTTACTTTCAGATTGAGATTTTTGTTTTGAGACTCAATGTGAAAACTCTGATGTTGGATTTTATTATTATTGAAGTGGAAATAAATGGTGTGGTTTGCTTTTACTTTCCTGTATCGTTCTGAAATGCTTAACCCGAGAATTTCCAGTTGTTTCCGCTTGAAAAAAAAAATCCCTAAAAATTTGGGTTAAATTTCGGGGCGTTACAGTTATGGTATCAGAGCCTGGGAACAATAAATCAAGGATCACGGTCATGCCACATCCTGAGATCGCTCTGTGAGTATATTTTTATCATTCTTACTTTATTAGGCCTGATAATTGCATTGTTTTCTATATAAGTTTAGATATATACTTGTGATGATTTTAGGGACACTACAATTCAAAGATAGTAAAACTGTGTGTATTGAAATGATTATTAGATGTATCGTCGATCCCAAGCTAGTTCAAGCACGGCGAACGAATGGCAGGACCAAAGGGGTTTCGTGATGGAAACTCTCGGTAATCTGGCTCAAACCATGGACACTCAAATGCGCCATCAGGCGAAGTTAGCCGCAGCCATAAGTGAAAGGCATCATACGAACACAATCACCTATGAGAAGTTCTTGAAGTTGAACCCGCCTACCTTCTCAGGCAAGGCTGATCCTGAATTAGCTGAGAGTTGGATTGCCGAGACAGAACGAGCTTTTCGGGTTTTGTCTGTTCCTGATGATAAGCAAACGGACTTCGGCACCTACCGCTTGACGGAAGATGCACAGAAATGGTGGGACACAACCCGAACCATCCACTTTGCTGGAGTGGATACTATTCCATGGGAAGATTTCAAACGAACATTTCTCGAGACATATTTCCCCCAGTACGCTCGTGATCAGAAGCATCAGGAGTTCTTGGAGCTTACTCAAGGAAATATGAATTTGGTGGAATACACTACCAAATTTCGGACCTTGGAGCGTTATTGCCCAAATTTGTTTGCGAATGATAAAGCCAGAGCAACTAGGTATGTCCGCGGACTCAAGGACGGATTGCGACCACGAGTGATGATAAATCTACCGTCCACCCTCGCACAAGCCATTGAAGTGGCTACTATGCTGAATGAAGAATGGGAGCGATCAAGGAAGAGTCAAAAGGACACACTGGAAAAACGGGGAGCCGGTCCGCCGCAGCACCACGGTGGCAAGAAGTACCAGCCACCTTACAAGAAGCAAAAGTACAATGGTGGAAATCGTTCTCCGCAACAACAAGGACAAAATCGGGTGTGCCAGAAGTGCAACCGGTCCCACTATGGACAACCTTGCCCTAGAGACACAGGAGCATGTCTTTACTGTGGAAAGATGGGTCACTATGCCCGTCAGTGCCACAAGAAGATGGCGGATATGCAGAAACGTAATGCCGGGGGAGGACAGCAACACCAACCATCTCAGCCGCAGCAAACACCGCAGCAAAATGCACAGAAGAGGGTGCCAGGACGAGTATATGCCACCACTGCGGAAGAATTGGAGAAAGGAAATCTGGTACAAGGTACTGTATTTGTCAATGGTTGTGCTGCACTTGTTCTATTTGACTGTGGTGCCACACATTCGTTCATATCCGTAGAATTTGCAAAATTACTTGGTGCACATACTGAATCTCTGAAACATGAATTATATGTGTACAATCCGATAGGATATAATTCGATATGTGTAAACTACATCCCTGATGTCATAATTGTACTTGAAGGGCAGAACTTACCTGCTGACCTAATCTTGCTCGATATGACTGAATATGATGTCATTTTGGGGATGGATTGGTTATATGAACATTATGCCAACGTTCTCTGTCGACAAGGGAAAGTGGTTTCGTCCCGACCAGGATTGCCAAAGGTTGAGTTTCGACTCTCTAGACCTACAGTGAAGGGCCGAATTGTATCGATATTAAAGGTTCAGAAGTATATGCGACAGGGGTGCCGAGCATTCCTAGTAAATGTATTCTCCTGCGAGTCGAAAGTCACACCATTAGAAGAACTTGAAGTGGTTCGTGAATTCCCGGAAGTGTTTCCGGATGAGTTGCCTGGACTACCTCCACAGCGTGAGGTGGATTTTCATATCGAGTTGGTGCCTGGGACGACACCGATCTCGAAAGCGCCTTATCGTATGGCCCCAGTAGAGTTGGAGGAGCTGAAGAAACAACTCCAGGAGTTGATGGAGCAAGGTTTCATTAGACCGAGCGTATCACCATGGGGAGCACCAGTTCTTTTTGTGAAAAAGAAAGATGGTTCTATGAGGCTGTGTATAGACTATCGGATGTTGAATCAAGCAACAGTCAAAAATAAGTATCCCCTACCTCGTATTGAAGACTTGTTCGACCAATTGCAAAAGGCTAAAGTGTTTTCAAAAATCGATCTTAGATCTGGTTATCACCAACTTCGGATCAAGGACGATGATATTCCTAAGACAGCCTTTAGAACAAGGTACGGTCACTACGAGTTCGTAGTTATGCCATTCGGACTGACAAATGCTCCCGCAGCATTCATGGACTTGATGAATCGAGTATTCAGAGCATACTTGGATACGTTTGTAATTGTCTTTATTGATGATATACTCATATACTCAGAGAGCATAGAGCAACATCGTGAACATTTGAGGATCGTATTGGGGACTCTCAAGGAACACCAGTT
Source organism: Nuphar pumila (assembly GCF_984573655.1). Classification (NCBI taxonomy): domain Eukaryota; kingdom Viridiplantae; phylum Streptophyta; class Magnoliopsida; order Nymphaeales; family Nymphaeaceae; genus Nuphar; species Nuphar pumila. Next base: position 14,619,757 of record NC_143255.1, read on the forward strand.
GTTCGCCAAATTCTCCAAGTGCGAATTCTGGCTCGAGAAGGTCATGTTCTTGGGTCATGTCATATCGCGAGACGGAGTCGCTGTAGACCCGGCTAAGGTTGAAGCTGTATTAAATTGGGGTCAACCGAAGAATATCAGTGATATCAGGAGTTTTCTGGGATTAGCAGGCTATTATAGAAGATTCATTCAGGATTTTTCACGGATTGCTATGCCCATGACCAAGCTCCTGAGGAAAGGAATCAAGTTCGAATGGACGGATAAGTGTGAGGAGAGTTTCCAAATCTTAAAGAAGAAGCTTACCACCGCACCAGTGTTGGCTTTACCTTCAGGTCATGGTGGTTTTGTGGTCTACTCCGACGCATCAGGTACTGGGTTGGGATGTGTTTTAATGCAAAATGGTAAGGTGATAGCTTATGCCTCTCGCCAATTAAAGACTCATGAACGAAACTACCCAACTCATGATCTCGAATTGGCAGCCGTGGTGTTCGCGTTGAAAATATGGCGACATTACCTGTATGGGGAACAATTCGAGGTATTTACTGATCACAAAAGTCTCAAGTACCTGTTTTCCCAGAAAGAGTTGAACATGCGACAACGACGATGGTTGGAGTTTATAAAGGATTACGATTTTACCATTTCCTATCACCCAGGAAAGGCAAATGTGGTAGCTGACTCTCTCAGCCGAAAAGCTGGTTGCAGTTTGTCTAGTCTTTTGACAAAAGGGTGGAATTTGGTGGAGGAATTCATTGATTGGAAACCGTTCGCTGAGGTAGTGGGAAGTATTAAATTATCTAATTTGTCTGTTCACCCGGAGATCCTTACAAAGATTATTGAAGGTCAGAAAGAGGATCCCCAATATGAGAAATTGAAGTCACTAGCACAACAAGATAAGTCACATTTCTCACTCAGGAAAGATGGCAGTATCTGGATGAAAAACGACTTTGGGTCCCTAGTGATCCCAAGTTGAAGGAAGAACTATTGGGTGAAGCACATAGGTCCAAGTACACCATACACCCGGGGGGCACAAAAATGTTTAAAGATTTACAACGAGGGTATTGGTGGAATGGAATGAAGCGTGAGGTCGCAAGTTATGTCTCGAAGTGTTTGACTTGTCAGCAAGTCAAGGTAGAACATCAGAAACCTGGTGGGATGATGCAGCAAATGGAGATTCCACAGTGGAAATGGGAAGAAATCACCATGGACTTCGTGGTGGGTTTGCCCAAAACACGGAAACAACATGACGCTATATGGGTAATAGTGGATCGACTAACCAAATCGGCTCACTTTCTACCCATACGAATAAATCAATCCCTCGAGAGCTTAGCAGACTTATACATCAGAGAGGTTGTTCGACTGCATGGAGTACCAGTTTCTATTATCTCAGATCGAGATCCTCGATTTACTTCGCGATTTTGGGGTCAGTTGCAACAGGCCTTAGGTACAAAACTGAAGCTGAGTACTGCTTTTCATTCCCAGACTGACGGACAATCAGAGAGGACTATCCAGACACTAGAAGATATGTTGCGAGCATGTATGCTGGATTGGAAAGGTGAGTGGGACAAGCATGTTGTTTTAGCCGAATATGCCTACAATAATAGTTACCATGCGAGTATCGGCATGGCTCCTTTCGAAGCTCTGTATGGAAGACCATGTAGATCACCTGTGTATTGGGATGAAATTGGTGAACGGTCGGTAGAATCACCAATCGTGTTACAACATTATACCCAACAGATAAAGATGATAAGAGATAGACTGCTCACAGCCCAGAGTCGACAAAAGAGTTATGCAGATCAAAGGCGCAGGGAGCTCACTTTTGATGTGGGGGATCGAGTCTTTGTGAAGGTATCACCCACCAAAAGTGTGTTTCGTTTTGGTAAGAAAGGAAAATTGAGTCCCAGATATGTCGGACCTTTTGAGATTTTGGAACGGATTGGAGAAACGGCCTATCGTATAGCCCTACCTCCTCAGTATGCTCAGATACATAACGTATTCCATGTATCTATGTTAAGAAAATATCTTCAAGATCCGTCACATGTCATCCAATATGAGGACGTAGATATAAGAGAAGACCTAACAATGGAAGAAAAACCAGTGGAGATATTGGAACAAAGCGAGCGAGTCTTGAGATCAAAGACAATTCCTCTCGTCAAGGTGAGATGGCAACACCATGGCATTGATGAAAGCACGTGGGAACCGGAGGCTAATATGCGAGAAAAATACCCCAAGTTGTTCGAGTAAGCACCTACAGGTAAAATTTCGAGGACGAAATTCTTTTTAGGAGGAAAGGATGTAATAACCGAAATTTTTCCATTAAAATTTTTAATGTTGTATGCGGAATACAGGCTGATTTGGGCACGGATCCAAGTTCCGGATCCAGAACCCATACTTAAGTAAATACCACTTATATATATATAAACCTATTAAATATCCATATATATACGTAAATGAGAAAAAAAGATAATATATATATATATCATTAGTTGAGGTTTGGACCCAACTATGGGTCCACATCTTTAATGAGACCCGAATCCAACATGTTGGATCCCGGGTGCGGGTCGCAGTTCGGACTCGGACCCGGCCCACATTTTGTAAAACGAAAAAGGGGGGGGGGGGGGGCAACCCGATATGGGTTGCCCGATAAAGCTATGAGGGAGAAACCCTCTTCCCCGATAAATCTCACGTTAGGGTTCTTTTGAACCCTAACACGCTGAGAGCGTGAGCGAGGGGAAGGAGAAAACACCGCAGCCGCCGGGAGGAGGAGCTCCTTCCTTTTCGGGTGGCCACTCTCCTACAAAAAAAAAAAGGGGACCCCCGAATCCCTTCCTTCTCTCTCTCTAGCTATCCCATTCTCTCCCTCTCTCTATCTCTCTAATTTTCGGATCGCCCTCTGAGTTTTAGGACTGCTGCTCGAAGCTTTGCCGGGTGACGCCGACCGACCTCCTTGCGTGGCTGCCACAACTCCTTCGCCGGAAAATGGTAGGGGCTGTAATTTTTTTTTCAGGTCAATCATGGGTTGGTGGGGTGTGGGTTGTCCTAAAACCCAAATCAATCAACTTGTGGGGGGGGGAAATCCCCAATTTGGGGTCATCTGTCAACCCCAAACCGAAAACCCCAAATCCACGATTTGGGGGTTTCGGAATTTTTGTATAAGGGGTGTTTTTGGTTTTTGTAGGATTTCTGAAATTTTTTTGACTGTGCTCGGTCATGTTGGGGTGGGTTGCTGAGGAAACCCTAACTCGATCGACCTAGAGTCCTCTTGGGTTACCAGTTGCCGGAAACCCCAAATCTGTGGGTTGGTAGTTTCGGCAGTTACAAAATCCGAGCATGGGGGAGGGGTCGGATGTCTATAAAAAAAAAAGTGTTTGAATTGTCTGATAGGGGTATATGCACTGGGCTCGTGCTTACATGGAATTCACTGCCTTGATTGTTTTTAAAAAACTCATTATTCTCAGACAAAATGGGGGATTAGAAGATGTGCTCTGTTAGATATGTTTCTTTTGTTAAGTTGCATCTATTCTTCAGATTGCTAGACATGCACGTTCATAAGTTAGGCCATTTAGATGATTTCCTGAAGGTTCGGTTTTTAAATTCTTATTGAATTGAAATCATTATAAGGAATCTGTTTTTTTTTTAGCGTTGTAGCTCCAGTAATTTCTCTGATTTAGGGGCTCAGAAATCCATCTGTTTATCAGGGTGTTAATGGTAATAGTTGTGATTTTCTTTTGCTAAATTGTCTCTGCTATGCATACTATGACTGTCTATGTTGACCCTCCATGCCTGAAATTAAAATCTGTCAAGGTTAAGCTTTAGATAACTGCTATCTTCACTAGTTGACACCAGGATTGCTTTATACATTGAACTGAGCATCATTGATGAAAATTGGAAATTTTAACAGTGTCCATAGTTCCTGAAAAGTTTTGATGTATATGTTAGTCATGGTTTCATACTTGGATTGCATGGCATAATCGGGTCTTACCTTTTTAAATTAACTTGGCTTTATGATTGTGTACAACGACAATCGTTTCTTTTCATATTCCTAACGGATGTTACATAATGGGTAATCCGTTGACAGGTCCAACCATTGTGGCTAGATTGTGTCCTTAATTATACTAAAACTTTCTGCACCTGTTAAGGAAAATGTTAAGACTTAATTCTTGCACATGTTGGGTTCAGAATTGATAGGCCCTAGTTAGGCTGTGTGAGTTGTATCAACAGTACTTCATTAGCTGTTGTGTATATGTACCATGCTCAATTATCTAGAAGGGACTATACCATTATATTGGAACATAACACAAAATGGATTGGATGAACTATAACTAGTGTCGTTTGGAACACCTTGCCCAATGGGCGATACTGGTTAAGTACCTAATGTAGGTACGTGATCTGGTTCAAGTATATTGGCAAATAAATTAAATAATAACTTTTGTGCTTGACTGGTTTAAAGGCACCGGAGCACTTTGGGTGGGTTATGCAATCCATATGATAAAGCATTGGGACTGTTCTATACACCTTGGTACAATGACTAAGGTTGGGAATTTTACTGCTATGATAGTAGAAGGAAGTTGGGGAAATGCCCCCTACTTCGGGAAAATAATTAAAAGAAAAGATTAACCCACTCAGATTCGGGTTTACCTTGGAGAGGGTAAGTGGTACAAAACTCTGGGGACATGTGTTTGGTTTCGAGCGTAAAGCGACTCGTTGGTCCCAGTCCTCAGAGTCGGGGGACCCGGACTACCAAATGGGTCCTAGGCGGTAGTTCTATGTTCTTCTGCAGAAATTAGGGATGCATCCTGGTTTGGTTTTGGCCTTTGGGAGTTTCTCTCGGTCACTGGCCGCTCCCTTGGGATTTCAGTCACAGTTAGAATGTTCGGGTTAATAAAACAACCCTGAATAATATACCCCCGGACATTCTCTTCTGTGATGGTTGCCTTGGCCCGTGTGTACCCGCGGGATAAGAAAAGATAAACATTAATTAGAACAGTTAGGTATCACTGTGTTGGAGTCATTAAAGAGACAACTGTTTACTTTTTCATCATGTTGTATATTCGGTGCTTATGATAAAACAACGTCCTAAACTGTGCATATATTAGTTAATTGAATTCATATTATGGATGCTATATAGATGTTATTCATGTTAGTGTAAGTTCTGTTTTAATTTCTTAATACCTTGTTTAATTGTTGTAGTTGAGTAAAATGCTTTTTGTGCTTAAGTATAAACTGTTACATAATCTACCTTTCTATTCAGATATATGTCTATTATTGCTATTGCATCGAATTCCCTATGTGTTTATGTTTAGACTGAAATTCCAACACAACACCCACATCACACCTGACACATGATCTACTTGCAAGAATAATTACAGTTTTCCTACTTAGACGTGGTAGTCTAATTCCTATAATTTCTATTATTTTCAGGAGAAGAGTAGTTCTATGAGCGATACGGGATGAGGCGCTGACCGAGACTTGATCTATTTGTTCCCTGGCGGTTCTGCTTACTTTCAGATTGAGATTTTTGTTTTGAGACTCAATGTGAAAACTCTGATGTTGGATTTTATTATTATTGAAGTGGAAATAAATGGTGTGGTTTGCTTTTACTTTCCTGTATCGTTCTGAAATGCTTAACCCGAGAATTTCCAGTTGTTTCCGCTTGAAAAAAAAAATCCCTAAAAATTTGGGTTAAATTTCGGGGCGTTACATTATCCTTTTCAGAGACTACACATCTAATGGTAGCTAATTGATCTGTGATATGTTTCATCCTGTTTAATATTTCATTGTGTACATGGAACCTTTCTTGAAATTCTAAAATTCCCTCTTCAAGAACATAACCCTGGCTTCATAAACTTGAGAATAAGTTTATACTAACTTACTCCAGAGTTCCATGGCAGTGCAGTCATTGGGTATGCTGATCAAAACCTCCTGAGACAAGGTAGAAGTTGTTAAAATGTAAAACTGTACATATATGTATATATAATAATATTATATTATTATATATATATAAATACATTTTTAATTTCTTTCTTTTCTGTATTTTTTTTTCTTTATTTTTATTTTTTGTCTTTATGTCATCTAGTTCAGTTTGAACTAGAATGACTGTTGCTAGTCAAGTCCTGTCCAGACTTGACTAGCAATAGAGCTGTTGGACTGACACAGTCCAACAGCTCTTAATAGAGCTGTTGGACTGACACATTCCAACAGCTCTAAATAGAGCTGTTGGACTGTGCCCAACAGCTCTATTGAGTCCTCTTTCAGCTGTGTATATAAAGGGGGTGCAGCCCCTCTAGTATTTTACTCCAATGCTTCTTAAGCAATTGGTTTTTCATATCAATAAAGAATACATTTTTATTTTTATTTTGTTTCCAGTTATACCCTTTTTAAGGGTTATGCTTTAGTGTCATTCTTGACACTTGCTCTTGTTAATCAAAGCTCGTGTTTCGAAGATCCCCATTTCATTTCATGGTATCAAAGCCGCGGAAGTACTAAATCTTGAGGAAAAGCTGCCTCGGTTTCCGTGCCCGTTTACAAAAGTGTTCGCCACTTGAAGAGAAGTGTTTTATCACTTCATTGGAGAAGATTTCACATCTTGTTGTATTGTTTTTTTTTCTTCTTTCTTTCTCATTTTCTTTCTTGTTTCTCTTCTATCCCTATTCTTTCTCTCCTTGTAATCGATGGATGACAATGATAAAGTCACCATCATGCCTATGAAACTAAGCAATACGAACTATGTAACATGGGCTTCAATCATGAAGCACCATATATGGGGAAAAGGCTTATGGGGGATTGTGGATGGTTCCGATTCGGAACCTAAGCTATCTCTTACTAAAAAGGAGGGAGATAAAGACGTCCCTCTATCGGAAGAAGAGAAAATCAAGGCTATTGCCTCATACGAGAAGAAATGGAAAGAATGGAGAATATCTCATGCGAAGATAATGTCATGGCTTATCAATAGCGTTGACATTAAAAAATGCTCAAGTCTTGCCAAATTTGATCATGCCGATAAGGCATGGGAATACCTTAAGAATATGTATTCCCTTAAAGATATTGCACACGTGTGCAACCTCCAAGAAAAAGTTCGAATGATGACACAAGGAGACAAAACTATTCGTGAATATTACAATGGGTTGTCCGAACTTTGGGAAGAACTTTCCCTTTTAGAACCAAAGTGGCATTGTGCCGAAGACATCGAGCTTCGTCAGAAACAACTCGATGTTGAACATTTTTACCAGTTTATCACTGGATTAAGGCCGGAATTTGAAACCACTAAATCGGCCCTACTTCACCGGGGAAAAATTCTTTCTATTGTTGAAACTATTGAAGAGTTAACAATGGAAGAAAATCGTCTCCGGAAAGGTTCTTTAAAAATTGAAGATGATTCTGTTTTAGCCGTGTCTAGACCAGGGAATCATGTTCGATCATATAGGCCTCCTCACTTTAACCGACAAAATGGTGACTATGATAAGAAGAAAGTTATTTGTCATCACTGTCATGAACCGGGACACTACAGGCCACAATGTCCCAAACTTAAGGAGCTGAGAGAAAAAAGAGCTGCAATTGCTGGATCGGAGCCTAAAGATCAGGATGCACCAGTTTCCCTGGCCCAACTAATGGAGATCATTCAGCCTCTCATCAAAGGTGCCTCTTCCTCATCTGAAGCTTCAACCGGCGCAGCAGCCTCATCTTTTTCTGATTTAGGTAAAATTTCTTGGCTTCTTGACTCTGGTGCATCTTTTCATATGACCCCAAATAATCAAAGTCTATCCAAATGTGTTAAAAATAAAACAAGTGTGTCAAAGGTCTTTACTGCTGATGGGACTTCTCTTGAAATAGAAGGAATAGGAGATTTTGAAAAAATTTATAAAACAAAAAATTTTTTTATTCCAGAAATTAGACATGTTCCCAAATTAAATTTAAATCTTTTATCTGTATCTCAAATTTCTGATTATGGGTGTAATATTTCTTTTTCTTCTCATGGTTGTTGGGTACAGGATCGCCAGTCAGGCAAGCTGATTGGGGAAGGCCATAGAGAAGGACTCTATTACATGGATTTTTTGGAAATGCCGAAGAAAGCTTTTTGTTATAATATTCAAAAAATAGAGTTGGAACTGTGGCATAAGAGACTTGGTCACCCACATATAGCCAAAATCCAACATTTTCCAAATCTAGGGAAATTTTGTAACTCTGAATCATTTGATTGTAAAGATTGTATTCTCGGCAAAATGAAAAGATTACCATTTCAGAACAGAACCTTTTTCTCTTCAAGACCACTTGAATTAATACACTCGGATGTTTGGGGTCCTGCACCAGTAATTTCTAAAGGAGAATTTGTTTACTATGTTATTTTTGTCGATGATTTCTCCCGACATACGTGGATGTACTTTCTCAAACATAAGTCTGAAGTATTTTCATACTTTCAAACTTTTCATAATATGGTTAAAAACAAAATTCAAAATGATATTACTATTTTTCGCACAGATTCAGAGGGAGAGTTTTTATCCACAGATTTTCAAAATTATCTTAAATTGCATGGCATCACACATCAAAGATCTTGTCCTTATACACCTCAACAAAATGGACTGGCAGAACGAAAACATCGCCATATTATAGAAACCACTAGAACTTTATTAATAGCAAATCAAGTCCCTAAAGACTTTTGGGCAGAAGCTGCCTTAACTGCCACCTATCTCATTAATAGGATGTCATCTTCTTCGTTACAAAATATCACTCCCATTGAAAAACTTATGAACATTTCTCCAGACTACTCTAGATTAAGAATATTTGGGTGCAAATGTTTTATATTTACTGACAAAAATGATAAACTTTCCCCTCGTGCGATTCCCTGTGACTTTTTAGGATATGCTGAAAACCAGAAAGGTTATAGATGTTTTGACTTCAAAAATAATAAACTATATGTGTCTAGAAATGTTTCCTTTCTTGAAAAAGAGAGCTTCTTTGATTTTAGAAAATTAAAAGACGTCACTGAGTACTCCTTTTTGCTAGATCTAACATCAACATCTGATGAATATGACCTTGATTGTAACTTTGATGATGATCCAAGAATTATTGATCTTAATGTTGAAAATGAAGAAGTTCATAGAGATACTAATATTCAATATTCCAGGCGACAAGAGTCTAATACTCCATGTGCACTTGAGAAATATTTTAACATTCCAACTAGACAATCATCCCGAATCTCGAGGCCTCCAGAAAAGTTTGTATCATACGAGTCTTTCTCACCCACATATAGGGCAGTTATTGCATTAATTCACTCATATGAAGAACCATCCACATATTTTCAAGCAAAAAATGATATCAAATGGATAGAAGCCATGAAAGCTGAATTAGATGCACTTGAAAAGGCTTCTACATGGAATATTCAAGATCTTCCTCCAGGGAAGAAAACTATAGGATGTCGATGGGTTTATAAAATTAAAACCAAGAGTGATGGTACTCTTGAAAGATATAAAGCCCGTTTAGTAGCCAAAGGTTATGCCCAAGAATATGGGATTGATTATGAAGAAACCTTTGCTCCGGTGGCTCGTATGACTACTGTCCGAACCTTAATTGCCTTAGCTTCTATCAAAAAATGGTCTATTTTTCAAATGGATGTCAAAAATGCTTTTTTAAATGGAAAGCTAGTTGAAGAAGTATATATGGAACCCCCTCCTGGTCTAAGTATTCCTAAGGGTAAAGTCCTTCGCTTAGAAAAAGCTCTTTATGGACTTAAACAAGCACCAAAAGCTTGGTATGATAGGTTTAGTCATGTTATGATTGATATTGGTTTTCAATTCTGTTTAACTGACACTGCTTTGTTTATTAAGAATTCTGATGCAGGGATCATTGTGCTTCTTCTCTATGTGGATGATATGATCATCACCGGAAGCGATAAACAGGGAGTTGAAACAATCAAAACACTTCTTAAATCTCATTTTGAAATGACTGATTTGGGCTTGTTGAGATATTTTTTAGGCATTGAAGTTGCTTATTCTCCTAGAGGATATTTATTATCTCAGACTAAATTTGCTTTTGATATTATTTTCAGGTCTGGTATTACTGATGATAAGAAAGTTGACACTCCAGAAGTTGTTAATGTTAAAATGAAGATTGATGATGGAGAACTTCTTGCAGATCCTACTCCTTACAGACAGCTTGTCGGGGCACTTTCCTATCTATCCATTACCAGACCAGATATAGCACATGTTGTTCATACAGCAAGTCAATTTCAACATGCTCCTACTTTTGTTCATATGGGAGCAGTCATGCGTATTATCAGATACATCAAGTCCTCTCTTTCACGAGGACTTTTCTTATCTTCCTCCTCTTCTCTTGATTTAATTGCATATACTGATGCTGATTGGGGAGGTGATCCCAATAACAGACACTCAACCACTGGCTTTTGTGTCTTTTTAGGGGAATCATTAATCTCGTGGAGGTGTAAAAAGCAGCAGAAGGTATCTCTCTCATCCACCGAAGCTGAATACAGAGCCATGGCAACCACGACCATGGAAGTAGTTTGGCTCCGACGACTGCTTGCTGACATGGGAGTTGAAGCAACAAAGGCTTCACAAATGTGTTGTGACAACAAAAGTGCGATCTACATTGCCAGTAATAGAACATTCCACGAACGCACCAAACACATCGAAATGGATTGTCACTACGTCAGAGAGGAATATCTACACGGGATAATTGATCTGCCATATGTCACTTCAGAATATCAGTTAGCAGACTTCTTTACAAAGCCTCTCGCTGCTCCCCGATTTCACTTTCTCTTAGACAAACTTTCGCTCATTGTACTGTAAGTTTGAGGGGGAGTGTTAAAATGTAAAACTGTACATATATGTATATATAATAATATTATATTATTATATATATATAAATACATTTTTAATTTCTTTCTTTTCTGTATTTTTTTTTCTTTATTTTTATTTTTTGTCTTTATGTCATCTAGTTCAGTTTGAACTAGAATGACTGTTGCTAGTCAAGTCCTGTCCAGACTTGACTAGCAATAGAGCTGTTGGACTGACACAGTCCAACAGCTCTTAATAGAGCTGTTGGACTGACACATTCCAACAGCTCTAAATAGAGCTGTTGGACTGTGCCCAACAGCTCTATTGAGTCCTCTTTCAGCTGTGTATATAAAGGGGTGCAGCCCCTCTAGTATTTTACTCCAATGCTTCTTAAGCAATTGGTTTTTCATATCAATAAAGAATACATTTTTATTTTTATTTTGTTTCCAGTTATACCCTTTTTAAGGGTTATGCTTTAGTGTCATTCTTGACACTTGCTCTTGTTAATCAAAGCTCGTGTTTCGAAGATCCCCATTTCATTTCAGAAGTATTATACGCCACACGAGCTCGATCCCGCTTCATCCAAGAAATATATTTGGGATTCCGAACATGAGTAGTCACAGCAGCCCCTTTATCATCTTTCTTTTCCTGCACAATGAATTCTGTTGGGGTCGGGACCGAGCCATCCAATTGACCCGAAAGATCTTGGCTGCGAATAAATGGGATGATTCGACATTTCCAAGTAAAAAAATTGGTATCGGTAAGCTTTTCAGAAAAAACTTGATTCAGGAAATTGGCTGAAAGGAAAGAAGACATCAAAGATTCCATGACGGGCACGAATGATAAAGAAAACGGGCACGAACGATAAAGAAAACGGGCATGAACGTTAAAGAGAATGAGACCAGTTTGAAATAACAGAAGATGAAGCTAAGTAAAGAAAAATAACACCGAGACGATTTTTCGCAGCAATTTTTTTTTCTAAACATCAGATATATCAAATCTCAAAATATATATATACATAACTTTTTTTTATCTAAAATCAGACCGATGAAGACAAATTTCTTCCCGTGAATATAAGTGTCATGTGTCTTAGACGGAACCCTGATCAGAAAATACTTTATTTTCAGATCTGAAAGAAACAAGATATCTTCAGATCTGAAAATCAACAGAATATTCTAGATCTGAAAATCGGATCAATGGGTTAAGGATGAGAAAGACGTTTTCAAATATGAAAACCAAAACAAGATTTTACAGATCTGAAAAATAAAAGATTTAGAAACTATAGTTTTCTTTCTAAGAACAAAACTTCCAGATCTTGAACGAGGTTCAGATCTGAAAGAAAGGAGGAGAAAAATACTTTAACCCAAGAGAAGTAGACCAAGATCGGTGGAGAATATAGGTTGACAGCAAAGAAAGGAAGGAGGACCAAGATTTATTTTTAGAAGGAAAAATGACAGAGAATAGAAGAGAACAAGATTTGAGAAAGGCAATTTTTTTTTTGCAGCCAAGATTTTCAATCTTACCTTGATGTTCAGTCGTTAATAAGAGACCCACTTTGATACCATGTAAAACAGGATCTTTGTGGAAGAAGAAGATGGAGAGTAGAAAAAGCTGATGCAATACACCAAAACGTCAACAACAGGGATGTCTGGGCTCTTTTCCTTATATTAAAGAAACTTTCTAATTTACATGAACATTTACAGTATTGCCCTATATTAACAACAATCTAATATACAAGGAAAGAGGCAAGCTGGAAAATACAATACAACACTCATAATAAAATATGATAAACAAAATATAACTTCAGCATAGACCAGATCTGGATCTAGTATGAATCTGAATCCAGATCGTGAATCCAAGCAAGGATGTCATGTCTCAATACCCAATGGCTTTATGTCTTGCCTATATGTATATATAGGGGATTACTGCCCTTTGTATCTAAATGCTTGTCTCAAGCAATAAAACTCAATAAGATTTATATTTTTTACTTTTTGTCTCTTGCCCATTTATGGGTTGTGCTTGTATTTGACCCATAAGTGGTCCTTGTGTTTACACACTTTTGTGTGTTTGTAAAGCTCATAATAGGCTCTCTATTATTTCTTTTTGTATTTAATTATATACCCCACAACATGATATTTAAATTTATACAATCCTCCATGCATTACAAAACCACAAAAGTTACACTTCACTATTCCTTTCAAACACATCTCCAAGTCGACCGATGTACAATATTTCAATATAGGATCCTTTGAGAGGCATCCTCCAAGACCTCCACCCTTTATCGACCTCCTAAAGCACGGATTACTAAATCTAATCACTACAAAGATGTAAAACAATACTCAATAACACACTTAGGAACAAATATTGAGTTCTAAGGGGAAAAAAATGGGATTAAGGGTAACAAAACTAAGAGTGAAGTAATTGTTAAAATGTATACTCAAAAACATTATTGTAAGTATAAATATATATACTTATATACCTAGAGATACGTATACATATGTTATATGTATACGTATCTCTATATATAAGTATATATATTTATACATTTTCCCCTTTTTTACCCGAAAAGGGTATTTTAGTCCTTTTACTCTTTTGCGCATATTCCATTTGGAATATGTTGTAACTTTTTCTTTATTTTTTAATTTCTTTTATTTTTTTATTTTTGCTTTTTGCTTTTTCAAAAAGGTGCTTTGGGGGTCTCCCCAATAGAGTCGTTGGGGAGCCCCCAACGGTCACAATTGTGACCGTTGGGAGCTCCCCAACGACTCCTTTGGGGAGCCCCCAAGCACCTCCCATTTCTTGTATAAATAGGGGTGTTCCCCCTTGTATATTGCTAAGCTTGAGAGTCTCAAGCATTCGTTTCCTTCTATAAAATACATGCCATTGTGCATGTTTATTATTTTTACGCTTTTGCGTATTTGTTCAAGTGTTGTGAGAGTGCCTTCGTGCACATCTTTTTTCATATTCTTTGTGCTCGTATGTGTATTGTCTTTTCATAGACAATTTTACATGGTATCAAAGCAAGGTTGATTATTGAAGATCGTGGGATTCTCCTTTTTTTGAGTGCCTCGAAAAACGTGCCTTCCGATTCTTAGAGATTGAAGTGGTGGATCTTTCTTCTCAAATATTTTAGGAGGATCTTGTGCAAATTTGGTGTTGGAAATATTGTATTGGTACGCTTTTTTCTCTATCTCTCTTCTCTCTAATGGGCGAAAAAGAGTCCCATTTTGCTCTTGGTTTCAAATTAAATGGGTCCAACTATCATGTTTGGGCCGGAAATATGGAGGCTCATATAAAAGGGAAAGGCCTATGGGGATATGTTCTTGGCACTATTCCGGAACCGGAACCCAAGATTACCATAGTTAAAGAAGGCGAAATCAAGATTCTTGAGGGAGAAGAAAGAACCAAAGCTCTTGAAGAATACTCCAAGAAACACGATGAATGGGAAATGAAGAATTTCAAGATTCTCTCTTGGTTTTTCTCATCCGTAGAAACCAAGATTAATGCCAACATTATTAAATTCAAAAAGGCATCGGAAGCTTGGCATTATCTTGAAAAAATATACACCTCAAGGCATCTCTCTCATAAGTATTACCTTCAAAAGAAGGCTATCTCTCTCTCCCAAGGTGAAATGACGATTAGGGAATACTTTGTTGATCTTTCCTCTATTTGGGATGAGCTTGCAATGCTTGAACCTAAATGGAGTGGAGAGGCAATTGAGCTCCGTCATAAGCAACTTGAAGAAGATCGGTTCTTCAACTTCTTAAATGGGCTAAGGCCCGAATTTGAGCAAATAAGGTCATCTCTTCTCTCCTCTTTCACCCCCCCTTCTCTTGAAGATGTTTTCACCAAGTTAAGTGGTGAAGAGACTCGTATGAATTTATGTAAACAAGGACCAAATGTTCTTGCGGTCCCTTGTAATATTGAAGAACATAGTGAGGTCAATGCCGTATCAAGACCTGGAAACAATGTAAAAACCTATCGTCCCCCTCATTTTAAATTCCAAAATCAAGGTGAAAATGCTGGTCAAAGAGGAAGAAGGGACTATAGCAAAACTATTTGTCATTTTTGTAAAGAACCGGGACACATCAAACCCGTATGTCCTAAATGGAAGAGACTTCTAGCTATGGCTACTACTGGGGTACCACAGAAGGATGAGGCATCTTCAAGTGGGACCCTTTCTATAAATCAAATAGTGGAAGCCCTTCAACCTCTCCTCAAGGGATCTACCTCCGGTGCGGCCATATCCACGTCTTCTCCTCCAGGTAAAATCTCTTGGCTTTTGGACTCTGGTGCATCTTTTCATATGTCCCCAAACTTTTTGTCACTTTCCGATTATTTGAAAAATCGTTCCCCATCGTATGTCTCCACTGCTGATGGAACCTCTCTTGAAATTAAGGGAATAGGTAATTTTGAAACTCAAGAGTTTTCTATTCCAAAAATCAGATTTATACCTAAACTTAACTTAAACCTCCTCTCTGTTTCTCAACTCACGGACCATGGCTGTGATATTAAATTCTCTTATGACAAATGCTTAATACAGGATCGCCAGTCCGGGAAGTTGATTGGGGAAGGCTTTAGAAGAGGAGATCTATACTATATGGAATCTCTTCAAGTTCCAAAATTTTTGTGTAATGTTGCCCGACATAAAGATATAAATGTATGGCACAAAAGACTTGGTCATCCTAATATCACCTGTAATGAGATATTGCGGAAATATAAAGAGTGCATACAAGCACATACAACAATGAATAAAAGAGAAACTATCACAAGTCCACGAAGGGACAATACAAGCACAAGCCTTTAAGAAGGCAACAATATACAAAGCCTCTTATTGAAATGAGAGAGGAGCTCACCAAGATGAAAATACACAAGGGGATCACCCCTATTTATACAAGAGAAGGAGGAGGAAAAAGGAGGGCCAAAGGGCCTCAAAAGGAGAGCCAAAAGGGGGCTCCCATAGAGTCGTTGGGAGCCCCCAACGGTCACATTTGTGACCGTTGGGGGCTCCAACGACTTCTATGTTGGAGCCCCTTTTGGTCCTCAAAAATAATAAAAATAAAAATAAAAAAATAAATAATAGAAATTACATTTGATCAAAAAGGAAAAAAATAGTTGTTTTCTAAAACAACTGTGAAATTACAAAAATACCCCTATCGGGTATTGATGTAATAAACAGAATATATATATATATATATATATATGTATATATATATGTATATATATATATATAATAGGTACATTTTAACACCCCCCCTCAAACTTTACGGGGGAAGGACGGAAAGTTTGCCGAGAAGAAACATGAACCGAGGAGCTGGAAGAGCTTTGGTGAAGAAGTCTGCCAACTGATATTCTGAAGTGACATATGGCAGAGCAATAGTTCCTCGTAAAAATTCGTCACGAACATAGTGGCAATCCATTTCGATATGCTTCGTACGTTCATGAAAAGTATGATTGCTTGCGATATAGATGGCACTCTTATTGTCGCAACACAGCTTGGAGGCTTCAGCAATATCAACTCCCATATCTTTAAGCAAACTGCGAAGCCATACAAGTTCCATTGTTGTGGTTGCCATTGCCCGGTACTCAGCTTCAGTGGATGAGAGTGAAACTTTCTGCTGCTTCTTGCATCGCCAGGCAATTAATGAGTCCCCTAAAAAGACACAAAAACCAGTAGTTGAGACTCGATCATTGGGATTACCTCCCCAATCTGCATCAGTATAAGCAAGAAGATTCAAAGGGGAAGAGGAGGATAGAAATAGCCCTTTATTGATGGTATTCCGAATGTAGCGAATGATTCGGAGAACCGCACTCATATGCACGGTTGTAGGAGCATGCTGAAATTGACTGACTGAGTGAACCGCATGAGTGATATCTGGTCTGGTGATGGTTAAATATGTAAGAGACCCAATGAGTTGTCGGTACGGTGTAGGATCTTCCAGAAGAACCCCATCTTCTAACCGTAACTTGGCATTAATAACCTCGGGAGTCTCTACCTTCTTATCATCAGAAATCCCAGACTTAGAACATATATCTGCAGCAAGCTTCATCTGTGACAAAATATATCCTCTAGGAGAATATGCAACCTCAATTCCAAGAAAATATCTGAGAAAACCTAAATCAGACATATCAAAATTATCTTTTAACATATTTTTAACATTAATAATACTACTTTGATCATTTCCAGTGATAATCATATCATTAACATAAAGCAACAAAATTACGATACTAGAACCTGCATTTTTAACAAAAAGAGCAGTGTCAGTATAACAAGCATGAAATCCTAATTTCATCATGATATCACTAAAACGATCATACCAAGCCTTAGGAGCTTGTTTAAGACCATATAATGCCTTTAAAAGCCGAAGTGTTTGACCTTAATATTTATTCCGGGTGGTGGATCCATATAAACTTCTTCACTTAAACTTCCATTTAAAAAAGCATTTTTTACGTCAAGTTGATAAATAGGTCATTTTTTGGTTGAGGCGACAGCTATTAAGGTTCTGACACTTGTCATACGAGCTACGGGGGCGAATGTTTCTTCGTAATCAATACCATATTCTTGAGAGTATCCCTTAGCAACCAATCTTGCTTTATATCGTTCCAACGAGCCATCGCTTTTAGTTTTAACTTTGAAGACCCAACGACAACCAATAGGTTTTTTGTGTGAGGGTAGATCAACTACTTCCCAAGTATTGGCCTTTTTTAAAGCATTTAGTTCAACTTGCATTGCTTCAACCCAATGAGGTATAGATTTAGCTTGATTATAGTGGGTTGGTTCAAAATAAGAGTGTAGAGTTATCAAACATGCCCGATAGTTGGGAGTTAAAGAGTCATAGGAGACAAACCTATTTGGGGGTATTGATATTCTAGAAGAATGCCTAACTTGTGGTTCCTCAATGGATTCGGAAATTTGAGAGTATTTTTCGAGGGCACTAATAGGTTTTTCTTGATTTCTTCTTGAGTAAACATTTATATTGGCATTGCTATCATGAACATTTGTATTTAAATTATGATCATTTGAGAGTGTTATGTCAAGAGGGGATACCTCGTGAGTGTCATCTATGTTTTCAAGAGAATCTTCTTGTATGTCATCAATAAGATCATATAAGAATACATAATCAATTTCATTTGTCTCTTCTATTTTATCAAAACCGTTTTCATCTTCGAGAAATGTTACATCTTTTAAAACATATAGTTTATCATTCTTAAAATCATAACATCTATACCCTTTTTGATTTTCACCATATCCAAAAAATACACATTCAATTGCTTTGGGAGATAACTTATCCCTTTTATGTAGTAGGACAAAACATTTGCAACCAAAAATACGAAGTCGATTAAAATCGGGTGAAAACTTAAAGAGTTTCTCATAGGGAGAAGCATTTTTTAACTTAGAGGAGGGCATTCTATTGATTAGATAGGTTGAGGTAAGAACGGCTTCCGCCCAAAATTTTTTTGGAATATTTCTAGACACAAGCAATGTTCTAGCGGTTTCTATAATGTGCCTATGTTTCCTTTCCGCTAGGCCATTTTGTTGGGGAGTCCTAGGACATGACTTTTGATGACAAATGCCATTTTGGCTTAAATAATTTTGGAATTCGTGAGATAAGTATTCACCACCGGAATCGGATCTTAAAATAGATATGTTACTTTGAAATTGATTTTGAACCTTTTTATGAAAATCTTTAAAGAAAGTAAATACTTCCGACTTATGACTAAGGAAATAAATCCAAACATACCGAGTAAAGTCATCCACAAACGTAACATAATATGAATAACCCCCTTTAGACATAACCGGAGAAGGACCCCAAACATCCGAATGCACCAATTCAAAAGGCCTTGATGAGAAAAAAGATCTAGTTGGAAAAGGAATAGACTTCATTTTTCCAAAAATGCAATCTTTGCAATTAATTTCTTTTTCCTTACAAAATTTGTTTCCAAAAGGAAAGAGATACATTTTGGAATAACTTGGATGACCAAGTCTTTTATGCCAAGTTTCCATATTTTTTTCTTGGACATAAGAACAAAAAAAATTTGTAGGGAGATCAAGATGGTCCATATAATAGAGGTCTCCCTTTCTATGGCCTTGCCCAATCCGCTTCCCGGACCGGAGATCCTGCACAAAGCAACCATTAGATGAGAAAGATATTTCACATCCATGGTCGGCAATTTGAGAAACCGAAAAAAGGTTTAAATTTAATTTGGGAACAACTCTTACTTTTGGAACAAAAAAATTTTGAGAATCTTTAAAAGAGCCAATACTTGAAATTTTCAAAAAAGTTCCATCGGCCGTTGAGACACAAGAGTCCTTTGAATTGATGCAAACATCACTAAGTGCATTCTCATGAGGGGTCATATGAAAAGAAGCTCCGGAATCAAGGATCCAAGAATACGTATCGGGTGATGATGTCGAAGCAATGGCCGCACCCGATGTGGAGGAAGAAACTTTAAGCATTTGTTGGAGAGCCATAGTTATTTGTCCAAGAGTTTCTTTAATGTCATTGTTTTTGCCTTCATCTTCTTTGGAGGTGGTTTCTTCAAGAGAGGCTACTTTAGGCTTGAAGGCTCCCATAAGCTTTGGACAAACGGGTCTAATGTGACCCGGCTCATTACAATAATGACAAACAATCATTTTTCTTCCTCCATTGTAGTTCCCTTGTTTCCCAAAATGAGGAGGCTTATAGGTTCTAACATTGTTACCCGGTTTGGATACGGCAAGGACTTCATCAACATGCTTACTCATGCCAAGCCTTGTCTCCTCTTGAGTGATTTCGGCAATAGCATCCTCAATAGGAGGAAAAATAGATCTATGGAGAAGTGAGGATCTCACTTGCTCAAATTCGGGGCGTAGCCCAAAAAGAAATTGAAACAATCGCTCTTGTTCCATTTGTTTTTGTCTTAAATCAACATCTTCCATAGAAACCCACTTTGGCTCTAAAAGAGCCAATTCATCCCATAGTGGGTTAAGGGCACTATAGTAATCTTGAATGCTAGAATCACCTTGCTTGGTGGTTCTAACTTTTTCTTGCAAGAAGTATGCTCTTGCAAGATCCTTTTGGGTATACATACCCCTCATAAAGGACCAAGCCTCATTGGCTCGACGAAATTTAGCTATATTAGCACATACCTTAAGCTCCACATTGTTCATAAACCACGCAAGGATTTTTGCGTGATTGCTTTCCCAATCTTCTACTTCCTTTTGATGATTTTCAATGGCCTTGAGACGAGCATCTCCCTCAAGAGCTTTTTCTTGATCTTCTTCCATTTTTGTGAGCATAAGCTTCGGTTCCGGAACGGTCCCCATGACATAACCCCAAAGCTTCTTCCCTTTGAGATTATTCTCCATTGCCGATGCCCACATCATATAGTTCTTTCCATTGAGTTTGAAAGAAAGATCAATCTTTGTCTCCATGATGTTGCCAAGAAGTGAGAAGATGTCCACCAAAATAAGAGATACACGAACCACACCTTTCCTTCAAGAATCGAGTGGCTCTGATACCATGTAATGAGATATTGCGGAAATATAAAGAGTGCATACAAGCACATACAACAATGAATAAAAGAGAAAATATCACAAGTCCACGAAGGGACAATACAAGCACAAGCCTTTAAGAAGGCAACAATATACAAAGCCTCTTATTGAAATGAGAGAGGAGCTCACCAAGATGAAAATACACAAGGGGATCACCCCTATTTATACAAGAGAAGGAGGAGGAAAAAGGAGGGCCAAAGGGCCTCAAAAGGAGAGCCAAAAGGGGGCTCCCATAGAGTCGTTGGGAGCCCCCAACGGTCACATTTGTGACCGTTGGGGGCTCCAACGACTTCTATGTTGGAGCCCCTTTTGGTCCTCAAAAATAATAAAAATAAAAATAAAAAAATAAATAATAAAAATTACATTTGATCAAAAAGGAAAAAAATAGTTGTTTTCTAAAACAACTGTGAAATTACAAAAATACCCCTATCGGGTATTGATGTAATAAACAGAATATATATATATATATATATAATAGGTACATTTTAACATCACCAAGTTATCATATTTACATTTTGCAAAAGACCTATGTAAAAGCTCTTTTTCTTGTAATGACTGCATTCTCGAAAAAATGCGCAGCTTACCTTTTGAGCAAAGAACTATGTTCTCTTCCAAAATTTTCGAAATTGTTCACTCAGATGTTTGGGGACCCGCACCTGTGGTTTCAAAAGGAGGTTTTTCTTATTATATAATATTTGTGGATGACTTTTCCCGTTACTCGTGGATATATTTTCTTAAGTTTAAACATGAAGTGTTTTCATGTTTTAAAAATTTTCACTCAATGATTAAGAATCAATTCAATAGCAACATAAAGATTTTTAGAAGTGACTCTGGGGGAGAATATCTCTCCAATCACTTTAAGGTATACCTTGAGGATCACGGTATTATTCACCAAAGGTCTTGTCCTAAAACACCTCAACAGAATGGGTTGGCTGAAAGGAAACATAGGCACATTATTGAGACCACTAGGACTCTTCTTATATCTCAAAATATTCCTAAAAACTTTTGGGCCGAAGCAGCCTTTGCTTCTGTTTATTTAATAAATCGTCTACCATCTAGGTTATTAGGCAAAATATCTCCTTTTCAGATTCTACATAAGCTTGAACCTGATTATAATAGGTTAAGGGTCTTCGGATGTAAATGTTTCATACTTACGGATAAGAATGACAAGCTTTCACCCAAGGCTATCCATTGTGCTTTTCTTGGTTATTCCGAAACTCAAAAAGGGTTTCGTTGTTACGATCTTCGAGAGGATAAGCTATATGTCTCTAGAAATGTAACCTTTTTAGAAAATGAGAGTGGTTTTGAAAAAAATGTTTCTCAACAAGAAAATTTTGATTACTCCTTATTTGACTTGTTATCTAGTAATGATGACATATCCAGTGATGATGATGTATCATTAAACCATGATGAGGAAAATGATGAAGATATTGGTGAACATAATGATCCAGAAAGTAGAGTTCCAAGTGAGCCTATTACCTACTCTCGTAGAAACCAAGACACCTTTAGAAGTGCTATTGATCAATATAGTGAGCTTTCCACTCCTCTTGACCATAGAAGATCTGAAAGAAATAGAAGACCTCCAACCCGCTTTGTATCGTTTGATTCTTTTTCACCCCGATATAGGGCTTGTCTTAGTGCTATTCACTCTTATTTCGAACCAAGAAATTTTGCAGAAGCTAATCAATGTATAGAATGGCAAAATGCCATGCAAAGTGAACTTAACGCTCTTAAAAGGGCAGAAACTTGGGATTTTCAAACTCTACCTATAGGAAAGAAAACTATAGGCTGTCGATGGGTCTTTAAAGTTAAAACTAAGAGTGATGGTTCTTTAGAAAGGTATAAAGCTCGATTAGTTGCTAAAGGGTATGGGCAAGAGTATGGAATTGATTACGAAGAAACCTTTGCCCCTGTAGCTCGGATGGTTACCGTTAGGTGTCTTATTACTATTGCATCTATTAAAAATTGGAACATTTTTCAAATGGATGTTAAAAATGTTTTTTTAAATGGTGATCTTAACGAAGAAGTATATATGGATGCCCCACCAGGCATGATAATTCCTAAGGATAAAGTTCTTCGTCTTCGTAAAGCTCTCTATGGCTTAAAGCAGGCCCCCAAAGCCTGGTATGATAGATTTACCAGTGTAATGTTGGAAAATGGTTTTTCATCATGTTATACTGACACTGCTTTGTTTACTAGAAAATCTAATGCAGGGATTGTAATTTTATTACTTTACGTTGATGACATGTTAATAACAGGTGATGATGTTCAAGGAGTCAAGGGTATTAAGTCCGTCTTGACTTCAAAATTTGAGATGTCAGACTTAGGTTTTCTGACATATTTTCTTGGAATTGAGATTGCCTATTCGCAACGTGGTTATTTTCTGTCTCAATCTAAACTTGCCTGCGAGATTATTGATAGGTCAGGTATTTCTGATGACAAAGTATGCGAAACTCCTGAAGTTGTGGGAGCAAAAATGAAGATTGACGACGGTGTGCCTCTAACCGATCCTACTCCTTACAGGCAGTTGGTAGGGTCTTTAATGTATCTTAGCATTACTCGACCCGACTTGTCTCATGCTATACACATCGCCAGTCAGTTTCAGCATGCTCCTACAACCATTCATATGAGTGCTGTGCTCCGCATCATCAGATATTTGAAGGGAACGGTAAATAAGGGAGTATTTCTATCCTCTTCCTCTGAATTGAAATTGCTTGCTTATACTGACTCAGATTGGGGAGGTGACCCTAGTAACCGTCACTCCACCACTGGTTTCTGTGTTTTCTTAGGTGAGTCCTTGATCTCGTGGCGATGCAAAAAACAACAAAAGGTCTCTCTGTCATCCACTGAAGCCGAATATATAGCCATGGCATCTACCACCATGGAAATAGTATGGATTAGAAGCCTCTTGGAAGATATGGGAGTAGTTGTCAAAAAACCAACCAAGCTTTGCTGTGACAATAAAAGTGCAATCTACATTGCCAAGAACCACACATTTCACGAGCGAACAAAGCATATAGAGATGGACTGCCATTATGTCAGGGAAGAATACTTGAAGAAGGTCATTGATCTGCCATACGTGACGTCTGAGTATCAACTTGCGGACTTCTTCACAAAAGCACTTTGTTCGCCCAGATTTCATTTCTTTCTTAACAAACTTGCGGTTATCACACCGTAAGTTTGAGGGGGGGTGTTAAAATGTATACTCAAAAACATTATTGTAAGTATAAATATATATACTTATATACCTAGAGATACGTATACATATGTTATATGTATACATATCTCTATATATAAGTATATATATTTATACATTTTCCACTTTTTTACCCGAAAAGGGTATTTTAGTCCTTTTACTCTTTTGCGCATATTCCATTTGAAATATGTTGTAACTTTTTCTTTATTTTTTAATTTCTTTTATTTTTTTATTTTTGCTTTTTGCTTTTTCAAAAGGGTGCTTTGGGGGTCTCCCCAATAGAGTCGTTGGGGAGCCCCCAACGGTCACAATTGTGACCGTTGGGAGCTCCCCAACGACTCCTTTGGGGAGCCCCCAAGCACCTCCCATTTCTTGTATAAATAGGGGTGTTCCCCCTTGTATATTGCTAAGCTTGAGAGTCTCAAGCATTCGGTTCCTTCTATAAAATACATGCCATTGTGCATGTTTATTATTTTTACGCTTTTGCGTATTTGTTCAAGTGTTGTGAGAGTGCCTTCGTGCACATATTTTTTCATATTCTTTGTGCTCGTATGTGTATTGTCTTTTCATAGACAATTTTACAGTAATACCTTCTAAAAACATCAAAAAAGAAAGGAGCTTACCCTTCTTCAACTTCAATCATATATAAATGAAGCAAAAAATGATGATTTTTTATCTTATCTCACTTCATTGAATGAAAATGCACTCTTAAGCAACCACAAAAGTCCTCTCCCTTGTGCATGGATTGGCACCCCAAATCGCACTCACGACTCCTAGGGTGCATGAATACCCCTCTAATGGCCTCTACATAAATGAGGGAGTCGGCCCTCAAGAGGTATTTAAAACGCAAAAAAAAAAATTATGAGTCAGCCATTTTTAAAGTGCACCGAAGGTGTATCGTACGATACATACGATACACACTCGTATCGCAATACGAGTGCATATAGTATCATTATTTCCCATAGTAACGATATGTATCGTACCGTATTGTATGATACGATGCAACATTGGCAATTACTCGACAAAGAAACCAGATACATTGCCAACAGCTTTTGAAGATGAGTGCACCGACCCTAAATAGCCCTCACAATGAGCCCAATTGGGTGATTTGTAAGTTTAAATACAATGATCACTAATACCTGAGCAGCAAAATTATTATTGTGGGAAAACCTGCATTACAGTTTACTGCTAACATAAGACATAAGGTTCTAACCTCATAACATGCATGATTGCACGTCAACAATTAGCTAAAACCATTGGAGCAAATTTTACTTGTTGCCATGATTTGCGAACACATCAGAACCTAATACAACGTGCAGAATGTGAATAATAAGTGAAAGAAACAGGAGCCATCCAGTACATTATATTAGACAATGAATTCACCATAATGACGTAAATCAATCCAGGAGAAAGAAGACTGGAAAACAAGAGATCCAACAGTGCAGAAAGGCTAAGACAAAAACTCATCTATATATGAAATACAGACCTGTAATAGGAATCAAGGGAGACACTTTCATAGAAAAGGCTTCCTGCAGACCTCCGTGTGTAACCAAGGGTCGTCAAAACTGCATTTCCATATACATTTTGTCCAGAGAAATAGGAAGCCCTGACATTTAGAAGTGGCTCCAAATCAACAATTTCTTTAACAGTAAAGAGATCCTCCAGAGATGAATCATAATCCAAAAGTGGAGTATCTGGAACAGGAAAATATAATCTAATCTCAGAAGAACTTTTGCCAACGGCCCTGTAATAGCAAAGTGGATATATAGTCATAATTTTCACTAGCTTAGTATTTCATTTAGAAACATGAAATGATAATTCAGTTCTGGAATGTCAACCTCCTACTTACCTTGAAATTAAAACTTGAGAAGAATCACTGACACCAAGTTTTTGGGCAATAACATCTATATAATATGCATTAGACGAAAGTTCGAGTTTAAATACTTCAACAGGATTCTCCATAGGGCAAGGTATATAAATAGCATTTGTTTGAAGGTTTTCTGTGGATTCTGAATGTGTTTCGATCAACGACTGTATGACATTTGCAGGGTAAGGTGTTTGTCTTGATATCCAGAGTTTGTCCCCTGAGGTACATAGAGAACCAGACTGCCTTGCAGACTTCGTTATAAGTGCCAAAGATATTACAGGATCCACTTCAGCTTTTGGATTGATGGACTTGCACAACTTAAAAAGCTTGGCATCGCACACAGGAAGGATAGAAGCAGGGAGCAAACACTGAATGTGACTTTTTTGCAGAAGTGTCGCTCTGAAGTGAGCAACCAGTGGATGAGGTAATTTGAGAAACTTGACAACAAACAGGAAGTCAGAAAATGTGAGTGTTAGAGAACACGTTGATTTTTTTCATCTGAAACAAGCTATGTTACATAACATTTCCAATCCATCATTGACATTCTCCAAAGCAGTTTAGTTCCCAAAATAGGCATCAAGATAATTAGACAAAACAATACCCTGAGAGTGTATTATGAACCAAAATGCCTGTGGCATGTCAATTCCTTTTAAGTGATAATAGCTCTCAACGAACAGAAGAACAGGTGAAATGCAGCCAATTGAAGACAAAAGCACATAAAAACACAAGAAGCATACTAGAAGCTTTTCACTTAGAAGATGAAACAAACTAGAGTTCTGTTGTCCATCCTTTTACCATACAAAAATAAAAGGAATGTTACTTCTCGTTCATGCTTTCAAATAATATTCCAAGTACAACAAGCACAATATAGCATAGCCACAAATATTGGAGCTTAGGAACTCATAATGTGTTTCCTTTGTGCTTTAAGCATAAGTTGAATCTTCTATCTACAACTCAAGTATTATTCAAAATAGCACAAGGATAACATATAGCATGGTTCTAAGTTCCAATTCATTGAAGTAGAATGCTAAGACACCAACCTCATCTGTAAATAAGAAAGAAAGGCATGCAACCAATTCGGCCCATTGCTCCCTTATTGTAAGAGTGCTTTCTGAGGACACATTACCAAGCTGCAAAAAAGTGAAATAGGAAACAAGAAAACATTAATTAGATGAGGAATGCCATTTTTGCTTAAGTGGTACTAGACAGCAACTTCCCAAGGAGGAGAAGGATTCATGAACCTTTACTCCAACAAATATTAGATTTGAATAGACCCAGTGGCTAAGATGAGGGAGTGTGCGCTCTTGGTGCTCCTTATTAAATATATATTGAATAGATCCAATGGCTAAGATAAGATGAGTATGTGCTCTTGGTGCTCCTTATCGAATATACTTAAACATTAACAACAACAATAATAATAAATCTTTTTTTTTCTTATCAATTATAGCTATACTACTTATAAGCTGCATGTAGACATGAAGTCATGAACCAAGTCAAGAACATTTGTACTAATTACTAAACAACAAGAAAAGCCCTTGTGCAAAGCTTAAAGCTAGAAAACACACAGAACTTGCACAAAATGGATAAAGTCAACATAGACCAATTTGATCAAGTAAACAATGGGCAGGTCCAACACGAAGGGGGTGCCATTCCATAGCACAATATTTGTATCCTTTGCTTCTCCCAGTTCATTATCAGGATATAAACTTTTGGAGGACTTCATATAGTATTTGGCTCTTTAGTTGCTTCTTTTCCTGTTAAATTATCCTCCTTATCATTTGACATTCGTTCAATCAACTCCCGACCACCTTCATGACCATGACCATTTCCATAAATTTGAGTGTTTCTCCTAGGCTGGCTAGGATATTACATACTTGTTGATTCCCAGATACACGTGTTTATATGACCTCCAATAAAGATAGATTCATGGCTTTCAAGTCACCTTGTCTTTGACACATCATTAGCTCATTCCTATTGAGTGGCACTTCTTCAACTCATCAAATCTTACATTCATTGATCAATTTGTGTTTCTTTAATTTGTATCCAAATGCACATAACACCCACGGCCAAAACTTTTCATGAATTAAAATTGAGCATCTTCACAATTAGTAAATAATAATGAGAATGAAAGACTTACATCCACAGACCTTTAGAACATCAAAGATAGCACAACTTCATTAACTGTCAGTATTTTCTTTCTGTCCCTACATTTTGTTGTGAAGCATGTAGGAATTAAACTTGCCTTTCCATCTCATTTTCTCATAACTAGATATAGAATTCATGTGATGAATATTTTCCCTCCCATCGCTACCAAAGTAGCAAATGGAATGCTTGAAATGCATTTCCAAAAAAAAATTAAAATTCTTGAATTCATGTCTCATGAAAAATATCCAAGTAAAAGCAAATGGCAACAAATAGGACATTTGAAATAATACCTAGAACCTATGTCACATGGGTGCGGGTGCGGGTGCGGGTGCGGGTGCGGGTGCGACACGGGTGCGGCACAATTTTAAAATTTTTGGACACGGGGATTCGGCAAAATATATATATATATATATATATATATATATATATATATATATATATATATATATATATATATATATATATATATAATTTTATTTTATTTTATTTTATTTTATTTTATTTTTAAAATGCCACAGCTGACAGCACAGTCTGTGTGTCTGTGCACAGTCACAGACTTTGACTTGACTGTGCACAGTCACAGGCACAGCACTGTGCACAGTCACAGGCACAGCACTGTGCACAGTCACAGACTGTGCACAGTCACACAGCACAGTCACAATCTGCACTGTGCCTTTTTTTTATATATATATGTTTAAATAAAAAATATAAAAAATTGGTTTTTTAGGGACATTTTTGGACTCGGTCAAAGTTGACCGAGTCCAAAATGTGGACGGACTCGGCCTGGACTCGTTGACCGAGTCCGGGCAGAGTCCGAAGCCGCACCCGAGTCCGCACCCGTGTCGGGGCGTGTCGACTCGGGTGCGGCACCTCCTTAGCCGAGTCCGTGTGACATAGCCTAGAACCAGAAAAGGATTCAACTGGTGCAGGACCCCAAACATCAAAATGAATAAGTTGGGATCCTGAATATTTTGTGACAAACTGGAAGAATATTTTGTGCATGGACTTATCAAACTTAGGATCCTGAATCATTCACCATTCAAGGAGCAAGAAATACGCCCATACAAAATTGAGATAATGTCATGAATCACCTCAATCAAGTACCATTAAGAATAATGAAGCATAATGCTTCCAGAAGACAATTCTCACACTGACCTACTTAAAGTCCCCCAGAATGGTAGTTTTTTACATTATGCAACTTAACCTTTTCCTTATTTTCAGTAACAAACAACAACAACAACAACAACTACGCCTTCATCCCAAAACAATTGGGGTCGGCGATATGAACCAACAAAGAAAATCATTCTGGGTCTTCCACATGAATCCTTCTCCTCCATTCATTTCTATCCAATGCCATGTCCTCGGTGAGGTTCAAAGCATTCATATCCTTTCCTATCACCTCCATCCATGTCTTCCTAGGCCTACCCCGACCTCTTTTAACTAATATATTTTCCCATTTCTCCATCCTTTTAACTGGAGCATCATTAGACCTTCGTCGAATATGTCCAAACCACCGTAAACGATTCTCTCTCATCTTATTTTCAATGGGTGCAACGCCTACCTTCATACGTATCTCCTCATTCTGAATCTTATCTTTTATTGTATTTCCACACATCCATCTCAGCATACGCATCTCAGCTACACTCATTTTTTGAATATGATGTCTCTTGGCAGCCCAACATTCTGTACCATATAGTAAAGCGGGCCTAATAGTCGTCCTATAAAACTTTCCCTTCAACCGCAATGGCATTCTACGATCGCACAACACTCCAGTTGCACTCTTCCATTTCATCCACCCAACCTTTATCCTATGATTTATATCTCCATCAATTTCCTTATTTTCAGTAACAAAACATATTTTTACAATTGATCCTACAAGAACTTGAACGAGCCATTCTAACTGAATACAAACAAAAAGAAAAAGGCAATCATGTATGAAGTGGACTTGAGACATAAAATGACTTAAAGAAATCGAGCAAAACAAACGACAAAATAATTGTACACTCAAACAATGTGCTAAAAATGAAAGGCAAAAGAAATAAGAGTGTGTTTGGCCATAAGTAGATTGCCAATGTTTAATAGATAAATTGAAGTTAAGCTAATTGTGTTTCATGCAACACAAAAAAATACACCAAATGAAGGCAAATAACTACGATCTTCTTCTATTTAAAATTTTAAGCATTCATGAAAGTGCCCACTTTTTTCATTTGTTGTTCAAAGAACATACTAAAAACTGGTGAAATTTTAGACAAAATAGTAGCCTTTGCACTACCATCCTCAAGCACATGAAACCAAAAGCACAAACCGAACTGATGAAGTAAAGAGGTATCAGCGAACACGGTCACAACCTTCTCTAATGCCATCCTTGCTGCAGACTGCTCCGCATCTTTCTTTCGAATGAAGACATCTGAAACAACCGTGAACTCAGGAAGTTCCAAGCGACAACGAAATTTGCACTGGCTCTGCTGTGGTATAGCCAATCCAGGACATAAACTCCTTGCCGATTCATCATGCACTTCCTCAGTACTATAGCATGCCTTGTTACCATACTTTTCGTTTAAGATGGTTTTCGGAGTAGCACCTGCCTTCTGGGGTGATTCTTTCGGAGTTTGATCCAGTTGCACCAAGGACATAGTATGGACTTAGCCTAAATAGAACGAAAAGCAGAACATAATTTGCCTTCTTTCAGCAAAACATGAACAATCCATATTAACCATAAAACCTAAAATTAAGCAGAGTTCACTCCCTAAGAACAGTCAGATACTTTAGCTGAGCGATAATGACATCTAAACCACAGGTAGGAACAAAAACAAAGGCATTAATACAATCAACAATATGCCTAAAAAACTGATAAGTGGAAGAAATGCCTCAATCAAATAACAGATTATTCGGTACTTTGAAAGTGGGCATCTCCTATTTCAGTTTCCTAACCGTTAGAGAGCACAACTAAATTGATTTGAAAATGAAATTTTCCAACAGTTGCAGATAACTCTTGAAACATTATGATCAAGCCTCAATGTAATAAAAAGCATACATCGATGTTGCCGCTCTTTTCCTTATGCGGTAATGAGAAGAAAACAGACACTCCCTGCCGAGAAAGTATCAATTTTATGCCTGAATACTTTCCATTTTCTATAGAGGAAATAAAAAGGAAATACTGACACCCTATATAATGAGAGAGAGAGAGAGAAAGAGCAAAATTCCCCAGAAGGGACTTCAAGCAGATGTTAAAAGAGGGAGAAAAGCAACCAAAAACAAACCCTGAAACCAGGCATAACAGAACAAAGATAAGAAAACAAAAACCCACAAATTATCGGAGACTATAATGCAAGTGAGACCACCACCAATCTCAAACCTCGCATAAACAGAGCAACTCCAACGACCACCTTAGCACCAAACCCCCATCAAAAGAATCGTGAAGAAAGATGACTGAAAAAACGAGTGGCAAAAGCAGCACAAGGTCGCCAGTGGCTGAGACACATGGGGGACAGGGTGGGCACGTCCAGGAGACGTGGGTGGCCAGTGGTGGAGCCAGGACAGGCACGTGCCCACCCTGACCTGGGAAACCCATTTAGGAGTATCGGGTCAGGATGGGCACCACCTGGGCCCAACCCACCACTTAGTTCCCCCGACGAGTCTTTCTCTCAACCTTAGCTCTGCAATTCTTCGGTCCGATGAGTATCTCCTCCAATCCGATTCTTTCAGTGCATCTGGGCAACCTTTCAAGGTGGTGGTCTCTCTCTCTCTACCAAGTCTCAAGCATGCAGTCCTAGTTCAATATTCGGCGGGTTCTTATGAGAGGGTGGCATTTTATCTTCATCTTCTTCTCATGCTTTCTTTTAGGGTTTAAGACTTTAGATTTTTTTAAATTTTTTTGTTAATTAACAATTAGGTTTTTTATTTTTATTTTTGCAAACAAAATGAATACAATATTAGTTTATGTGCTTTTTATGTTCAATCAACACTAAATATGATTGATGATTCCACATTTTTTATTTTAGTCAGAAGTTTAAAATTTTAAGTTTTCTTTAGTTAGCATATATATATATATATATGAAAGATATTTGTTTAGGATTTAGGTCTTTTATTTAGTTTTTATTTAGCTTTTATTTTTTAAATAGCATGAGCCATGAATATTTCATTAATTTGTAGGTTTTTTATATTTTTAATTAACATTTAAGTATTTTTATATTTTTTTATTTCAATCAACATTAAACTTGATCTCTTGCTTGATATTTTAGGGTTCTTTTTTCAATTAGTATATATATATATATATATATATATGAATGAAGTATGTTTAGGATTTAGACTTTGATATAGTTTTTATTTTTTAAATAGCATGAACCATAAATGTTTTATTAGGTTTTAGGGTTTTTTATATTTTTTTTAATCAATATTTAGGTATTTTGTGTTTTTTCATGCTAATCAATCTTAAACTTGATTCCACATGTTTGATTTTAGTTATAAACTTAGGATTTTAAGGGGTTTTTTTAATTATTATACATATAAATAACGTTTGTTGGGATTTAGGTTTTATATTTAGCTTTTCTAAATATCATAAACATTTAATTAGATTTTAGGTTTTAGTTTTCTTTTGTTTTTTTCAATTACCATTTAAATGCTTGATTTTGGTTTTTTGAATGAGGTGAATATTTAATCAAGTATTTTAGTATTTTATTTTTAATCAATATTAAACATGATTCTATATGCTTAATTTTAGTTAGAAACTTAAAATTTTAATTTTTTTTTATAATTAGCTTATATATATGAATGATGTTTGTTTAAGATTTAAGTTTTTAATTTAGTTTTTGTCTTTCAAATTGCATGAACCATAAATATTCAAATAGGTTTTAAGGTTTATATAATTTTTTTAATTATCATTTAAGCATTTATTTACTCTTTTTTTCAATCAACATTCTTTATTTTAGTTGTTAACTTAGAATTTTAGGGGTTTAAGTGGGTAAGGTTTTTAGAGTGAAAGAAATAGAGCAGGATGAAGGAGAAGGGAGAGCGCGATAATCCCCCGGCAGCGATCAAAGGAAAAGGAGGGAAGAAAATTATTAAAGTCGGTAAACAAAATCACTTCTAACTTTTGGTATATTTACAAACACACTTAACTAGGTGTGTATTCATAATACCTTAAAAATTAGGCTGTGTTTATTAATAAACCAAAAGTTAAGCGTGTTTTTTGTAAATACCCTGCAAACTTTTAACCTCTCAGTTAAGCAAACCAAAACCCATGAGGTAACAACAATAGTGACAAATATGGCGGGATTTATGAAAATCATGTGAGAAATTACCTAAAAGTTAAATACAGAAATTTCTCACAATATATTCAAAATATCATGATTTTTTTTGTAAAACATAAATATCATGATTTAAATACGATATTTATGTTCTTAACGACTTTTTATCATGAAAAAATTATGGTTTTTATTTTTAAATTCTTTTTTATATTTTCTTATAAAAATATTTTTATATTTTAATTTATTTTTTATTGCCGAGATTTTGCCAAAAAACACATGATTTTTAAAAAAATCAAAATCTCAAGACTTTTTGACTGCCGAAAAAAATGTGTTTTTTAACTTTTGTCAAATTGGCCTAGTTGGAGCGGGCCTTGGCCGGCACACCACGATTCCTGCTGGCACTACCCCATTACATAAGCCGAAACACAGCATAGGCCCTTTGGGGAAGATGGTCCTAGCATTTTATGCCCCGAGGATGGTGACTAAGCCTCCGTACCCCAGCTGCAATTTTTCGGTATAAAACATGAAAAAACTGGTGTTAAAAATACAATAATGTAACAAATTCATCATAATCAAGCCTTATCACAACTACATAGGGTCGACTAATGTAACTAATTCACCCTTGCAAAAATAACTAAAACCTATTTTAATTTTAACCTTTTAGTTCATGCAGATCTTGGTTCCAGAGAACCTATCCATACACAACAAAACATACTTGCAAATCAAATCTTGCCTTGTTATGGTAATATTTTAATTCACACTCATTTATCAACTAAACTTAAAAGTTGGCAAAAAATATTTTTCATAAGGAAAATATGGTAATTTTAACTCAAAAATAACCTTAACCTATAAATCTCATGATGGAACTCTTAAAGTGGTCATAAAATTGGTGGGTTATTCCAATTTTAATACATATTTGTGAGCCCCCATTAAAATGAGAACAAATTGAGAGCATGGCTGCCGGAAGCGTTTTCTTATGTACTTTTTGCTTTTGCAATCACTTTCAAAACGAATCCGTCTTCATTTCATCCGGGAAAAGCCATCTCTTTCTCAACAATGTCTTTGTCATTTGATCCAATAACGTTCTGTTATTAGATGGGAACAAATTTGATAAATACTGATAACTCTCGGATAGAGTATTAGAACGGAAAGATCCATTAGATAATGAACTATTAGTATTAGTTCTAAGCCATCTCTGGGGATGAATCAACAATTCGAAGTGCTTTTCTTGCGTATTCTTGATCAACCAGCGTTTATATATAGATGTTGGAGGATTTGTTTGGGAAGTAATAAGTCCCTTTGACATCTCTTCATCTGCAAAAAAATCTCGACGTGAAAACACAGAGACAAAGGGGTGATCTTTGAATAGGAAAAAGAATTGATCTGCAGGGTCCCAAATGAATTGGCTTATTCGAAAAAACCCTTGTTCTTTGGAAGATCTATCTCGTGTCTGGTACTGCACGGTTCCACTTTGCAAGAACTCTGAATCATTCTCTTGAAGCTTATCCTCTTTATGATAAATGATCTTCTTGCCCCAAAATGACCTGACCAAATAGGGAAATCCTAATTTATTGGGCCTTTCGATACAATCAAATAGATTGCCATGAGGGCGCCATAGTCTAGGAGCCCAAACTATGTGATTGAATAAATCCTCATCCTCCTCTATTTGTTGTAGGTCGAGGGTTCCTTCTCCTTCCCCTTCTTCAAACCCCGATTCATATTTTTCATATAGAAATCAACGCTTTGATACTTGCTTCACGAATTCATTTAGCTTCCTGGTAACCATGGTATACTGCTCATGGTAACCATGGTGCTTTTTAAGAAATAGTTAAGGACCTGAAATTTTTTGGAGAAATGATGGTGTGCCTCACACAACGCAAGAGAGAGAGAGAGAGAGAGAGAGAGTTGAAGTCCGCATTGTGTAGCCCGTATGTCTCAAGTTTGAATCCACATGAGGCTATCCAGCATGTGTCACACATAAGGTTGTATATGGGTGGGTCAGGGTTGACCCGGACCCACCCATATATATATATATATATATATAATGCTCAGGTCAGTTGGATACCAAAAAGACTGAGTTGAGTTGGCTACATGGCAAAAATCATGACCCAAACCTGACCCACATATTGCTCAGGTTAGCACTTTGCTCTTACTAGGGAATTCAATTTCAGGTCGGATCGGGTATATATATATATATAGAGAGAGAGAGAGAGAGAGAAATGGCTGCCCCAATAATAAAGATCATGGATGGAACATCTAAGGAAAAAGAAAACTCAGAAAAAAAATACCCAATAAACAGTCAAATCCATATGAAATAGAAAAAATGTTCTTGAGAATTGTTTAACAAAATTACATGACTACTACCAGCGGAGGCATGTTTGGAAGGAGCAGCTAATGCACATCACCTTTTCTGCAGAGACCACCTCCCTCAATGGGAAAAGGGTTCCGTGAAAAGGGAGTGATCCCCATTGAAAACATGGCTCCCTTTTCACAAGGAAAGGGAAGCCCGTGTTTACGTTGCTTCAGTGGAATCCACGAAAATGCATCGGTTCCCATGCATTTCCACGAAAACCCTTAGGTTTCTGCTGTTGGATTTAGGGATCGGTGGTGTAAGTAGAGCGAAGGAGGAGAGTATAGAGAGAAGAAGAGGGATAGATGGGAAACCAGGAAAACTATCCTTGCATGCCATGCAATCCTGTGCATCGGTGTTGGGCCTTAAATCCTCCCTTGATGTAGCCGTTCTCAACCCAGCATAAATGTTTAATTGGATTCCAATGAGTTGAGTGCCCCACCACCATGATTGTAGTCCACATTTCAAGGGCCCATAACATATAGATCATTGAGTTCTTTTACAGAATCCAATGACTAACTATGGATCCAATATCTTGATCTATATTTTAGATCCAACACCAACTTTAGATCTAATACCAAGATCCAACATGAACTATGGGTTCCATATGTAAGACTCTATGGTCACACTAGATTCTAATCAGTATTCAACATTTCCCACTTGGTCATATGGGGGTGAATATTATATCATAAATGTTGTATCATATATTATATATAACACTTCATGATAAAACATGCACTTAAATAAGCTTAAAAAATTCTTGGGTTATATCAATATTTAAATATGATATTTTTCACATGTTATGGGTTACTTCCCACATGAATTTTTTCATCATTAAATCTTCAAGTACAAGGTTTTCACATATGCTATAGGTTATTTTTTTGTAAAACCTGTAAATTTTAAATTTTTTAAATAAATAAAATGAACATCTTTATCATCGAGTTAAAAATGTGTTTTTGGCTTTTAAATTTTATTTATCAATGTATTACATACTTAATTACTCATTTTTGACTAATAAGAGCATAATTGGTATTTATAAAATTATTTTAAACAATTAACTATTAAAAAAACTTAATTTATATTTAAATATAAATATGTAAGTGTGTCTAGGATATAAAGTAGTTTCTAAGTGTTTGGGATTAACTGGATGGATTCTAGTAGCTTATGAAAGGAATTTTTATCAAAAGGTTATTTTGGTCAAAAACAATTTAAGTAGATATTTTAATCTAAAATAATTATTAATGAATTGCTAAAACAATAGTTTTAGAGGGTTAGAATAAATGGTTTTGTTTAATCAAGTTTAGAATTTTGTTTTGTAAAAAGAAATGGATTTCGATATGGACTCAGTATCCAAGTGAGTTTGGACCCAATGAGTCAACCCAATTGAATATATATTGGCTCTTTCTGGAGTTAAATGTTTATTGAAATAATTATTTTAATCTGTTATTTTTTTAAGTGCCTTTTCTTGTATATTTTTTTTGTTATATATATATATATTGGTTGTTGTGGTGCGGTTTGGTAGGAACCGCTTGGGCATACCCGATCTGAACCCATCACCTTGGGCCCACAAAGGTCGAGTGGGGTGGGGCTCACTAGGGCACCCGACCCTAGACATTTGTAGTGTTGGAATACATGTTAGAGCAATAAAAAATCGGCCCTCATTCTATCGAATTTTGGCGAAAAAGAAATCAAGTTTTTTCATTAAATCGATTCTATCTAAACAATAGTTCTTAGTTAAATAAACAATGGTGAATACATCTCGAGGTTACAATTAAGCAACAAACATGGTGCAACTATATTTTTTAGAATTTTGAACGTAAATTTTTTTGGAACTATTCAATAGTAGTTATTATCACTTAAATCATCGTTGACCCACGAGGCCTCTGCTCGGCTACTACATAATGTCACCAGCTTCAAAACATGTCCCTAATTCAAAAGGCACTGACTCAACTATTTTTCCCCATTGTAGAAGCTGGGTCTACTCCTTGATAGCCAAGAGAACACATGGTTTTATACTAATAAACTTCGTGAGTAAGCTGGATTTTGTCTTGCTTATTGAAAAAAAAAGGCCAATGCTTAACTGTTTGCTTGATCTAGACTTGTAGATTTGCTGGATTATTTGTTTTCCATGTTCGGAGTAATGGGTCCGTGATAAACCCATTTGATGCTAAACCGCGTGCTAAATGGGTTTTTCAGCTTCTCCGGTGCTTTTTATGCGGTTCTGGCCCTATAAATGTGTTGGGCATGGTTGATTTACTAAGAATCCACACCTGGATCATGTGTTTTCGATGAAAAAAAATGAGGTTTGGAACCTCAAAAATTTTCAAAGATTTTGGACCCTTGATTTTTTGAACTTAATAAAAACCCACCCATGTGTTGGAATCAAACGCTTCAAGAGCTTATCCTTATAAAATCAAGTACATAGTCAGAATTTAAAAAATAAAATGAAAAAAGCCCGAAAAATCCATTTCGCACGCGATCTAGCACCAAATGAGTTTAGCATCAACCCATTACTCTCCATGTTCGATGTTTTTATGACAATAAAAAAAATTTAATGAGTCATGTTGCATTATAACTAAACGAAACAAAAAAACTAGATTTTTCATTAACTGGATTTCATGCAAAGCATGTTTTTTAACAGATAACATTG
Source organism: Nuphar pumila (assembly GCF_984573655.1). Taxonomy (NCBI): domain Eukaryota; kingdom Viridiplantae; phylum Streptophyta; class Magnoliopsida; order Nymphaeales; family Nymphaeaceae; genus Nuphar; species Nuphar pumila. The sequence goes on from NC_143255.1 coordinate 14,657,527, forward strand.
ACACACTTTCCTCCTGAAATTTATCTTCTAAGTGACCCTTACCTTTCTTTATGGCCAAGATAGCCAGACCTTTTTAGAAGTTGTTGGGTAGCCGTTATAATTGTAGGACTCTTGGGTTTGACATCAATGTGATGCACAATCCCTTTCATCTCAATCTCGATGGATTTGTCCTAGACGAGTGCCGACGATCAGGAAACCCACGTAAAGAACCAAACCATTTCTGAGAAAAAAATTTCTGACGGGTTAACAAATGCCCTTTTCAAGGTTACAAAATATGCTACCTACATATAGGAAACACGTTTCTGAGGAAACCATTTCTGACGGGTTAACAGTTTCTATTAGAACTAAGGAAACAAGATTCCCTTTTATGTGAGAAAATTTTTTTTTTTGCCTTCTTGCCTTACTATTCGTTTACGCATTTTAATTAGTTATTTTTGGCAACAATGAAAATAGATTCTTATCACGTTTCTTATGATTAAAGAGGATGTAATATGCTACATGAAGACAAGTACTTTTGTAACCTAATTAAACCACCCTGTTTTTTTTATTTCTTAAATCTGTTTCTTCTAAACCCTCAAGCTCTACTATGAATTTAAACTTTAAAGACCATTTTTATGTCAGATTTCTTGTGTAAAAAGTAGCTTCATGTGTTGAAGCGTATGAAGTATAATCAGCTTCTATTATTCTGTATATATACGGTTGTAATCAATCTGTCCAAATATTTTACAAAAAATGTTCGTTTACAGTTTTCTACATGAGGAAGTCAAATTTTGGGTAGAGTGTCATGTTATATATATAACTTATATCCAACCCGATGACATGGATCGATGCAAAATAACCACTTAGAAAAGTGTGTCCTTTACTGAAGAAGAAGAAGGCTCCTGGCTGACAAATATTTGTGTAAGGTGGATACATTCTTGTGACAAAATCAATTGTGCCACAATTCGGGCCCACACAAAGACGCTTGGCAGGCACACAAAATCAATTTCTTAAATCATTTTCTTGTATTTTCATTACTGCACTATTCTCTCAACGTGTGTAATTGTATAGTTGTTTTTTTGCCTGCTTGTTGTTTTGCTTGCTGTCTATCTGACAGTCTTGTTTCTTCCATTACAGTTACTAACATTTGTGTCATGCCTAGATCGATAATTCAATGGACAGTGAAACCAGAAGCCCTATCGCACGCGAAGACCAAACCATTGTGGAGTCATTGCATTCTTTGCATGTACATATCAAGAGCTACACGATGGAAAGATCGCACACGCTCACACACAATGCTATAACTCTACACAAGTGCACACACGATTTAAGGTGGTTCAGTATAATGCCTACATCCACGGTATTGCCTCTCTATTCTCAACCATCTTAACATGTATTTATAGATGTTACATTTAGAGTCCAAAACAACAAGATTGGTTTGAGTACATGGAGTCCTACATGTGATTTGGGACTTGTCACAGGTTCTGGATTTATCTAGAGCTTCACTGGTAATAGACGTTTTTTGAACTCTTGACTTGGAGGCCTTTTCATGATCTTCATTTGGCTTATGTTAGGTGTCTTCAAACTCTTGCTTCTCAATAGGACTCACCTGAAATCTTCTGTATTGTATTCTTGGATTGCAGGAGAGCTAAAGTCCTTAACGTCCAATAAGACTATGTTGAAACCGTTGTAGACATTATCTTTAACACACGATCAAATGTGGTGTGTTGTATAAATCACCTGTCATTCGTTACAAGAATGACCCAGAGGAGAGAAACACCATGAAACTCATATTGATTGATGGAGAGGTATATCCTCTCCACTGTCGTTTCACAACGAAACAAGCAAAAAGAATGCATGATAGAGAAATAGATGTCTCCCAAAGCATTCCAGTTATGCCTCACAAAGTATGCACAATGCGTGCCGATCTTCACTTAAGTGATAAAAACACATCATGTTTGCTTGATTGCTTGCAGGGAAGAATGATGGAAGCCATAATATTCGATCAATTGGTCGAAGCCTTTGATCATTTATTACAAGAGTCGATAACCTACTATATATCTAACTTCTGGGTAAAAAAACTCAAATGCAAAGTTTGCCCACTTTCTCTCACCATATAAGAGATTATCTTCCAAAAAAAACGCTGTAGCTATAGCAAGTCAAGGATCGACCTGAACCCCGCATAACGTTATTGTCCAGTTAGATAGTATCGCAGATACAGATACACTAGACAGGGTGTTTGGTAATGTCTTAATGGTTCTTTCTCAGTGTATGTTGTTATTATGAGAATGTTATTTGGTTCTTTGTCAACTTTTGGTAATGTCTCAATGATTCCTTGTCAGTGTATATCTATTCTCACTTTAAAATGAAGATATCATGATGGTTCCACTTGATATTCACCCATCGATGAACTACTTAAATGTTACATATGCCAACCGATTCTAGGTTTCACATAAATACTCAAACAATAACATAGGAATCATATCACATTCTCTATGAAATGTTTTACATTGTGATTATTTTCTTGTGACTTAAGTTGCGTAGTTCAGGTTAATTAATACCCCAAAAGGGCAGCCTGTATACTTGAACTGTAAGAGGCCTACGGGTTAAAATTGTGAATGAATCAAATGCGTTGAGCCTTTTTTTGTTCACCCTAGTTGTGATTGCTTCGTGTGATTGCAATTTTTCTTCCTCTATTCTCTCTTGCTCTCTGATTACAAGCTTCCGCGATTGGCAAGTGAGCGATAAGTAGGCTTGCAGCGGTAAGAAAGGATTGTCGCATTGTGCTGGCCTATTAAATGAAATAGACCCAAACAAGTGGTACCAGAGCTCGTTCTCGTGATGGGAAAGAGACTCTGGAATAGGTGTCGACAGATGCGTCGACAGTCTGTGATTTGTGAGCAAGACATCGTGGTGCCCTATCAAAACTTACGTAACACCAAAGGCAAGACAGTTGCCGAAGCTGAGGAGATGGGTTCACCTCGGGGCCAAGAGCAGATGACTGCAACTGTAAACAAGCTGGTAGAAGATATGACTTCACACAAAGAAGCAATTTCACGTGCAGTTGAATCATTCGGTGGACTGAATGATGTGGTGGTAAGCCTGTAAGAGCAAGTGATATTTCTGATGGGACATGTTACTTCGTTGACGACAATAGTGGCTGACTTGTAGACTGAAGTATGGGAGTTTTAGTTGAAGAACCGCACATTGCAGCGAACAGTGACCCTAAATAAGGAAAATTGTGAGAGGCCATCAAGGATTGATGTGCCAAGATAACAAAGTTCAATGGTTCTCACGACAGGCAGAAGCGCAGTGACATGAAAAGGGGTCAATGAGTGATAGACACCTTTGACGACTTCAAAATAGAACTGCCCAACTACTTCATGTTGAGGAATGTGCAAAGACGGGCTTATAGGATAGTGTCAGATCTTAAACATACTGGTTCGTTGCAAGACTATGTCAGAATATTTTAGAAGCTTATGCTTGAGGTGCCTAACATGCCAAACAAGGACAAACTCAACCGATTCATTGTGGGACTTCAGTCATGGGCACAGTCCGAAGTAGAAATAAGCAACCCCAGTACTTTGAAAGATGCATGCATGATGATCGAGCGCTTAGCTGACACTCAACGCAAGCCCTTCACCCCATCAACCAAGGTCGGGAAGAAACCTAACCACAGAGGCAAGAAGAATGTGCAACGCGACAACAAAGGTGAGGCGTCGACACCCCATCAATTTGATAAGAAACAAAACTTCAAGAAGTATAACAACAACAACAAGGGAGCAGTTGTTACTTGATGGTTCTGTGGCAATAGGCATATCACAAGGCAATGCCCAAAGTGACTCATGAAGGACGATGAGCATGCCAATGCAGCGCATGCAGAATGCAGTGATACTGAGACCATGCAACTAAGGATGGGGGTCATGCAATTGATTAACACTGCTAAAAGTTACGCAACTGAAAACATGTAGGTGAGTAAGGAACTCATATATTTGGAAATCATTATGAATGAAAAGTCTACTTCAATAATGGTAGACTCTAGGGCCACACACAATTCTGTCTCACGAGAAGAGGTGGAGCGGTTAGGCATGAAGCTTGGGCCAAAGCAGATGATCATCAAAAGAGTGAACTCTGAGGCCAAGACCATCCTTGATGAAGCAAGAGATGTGGCTATCCAAATTAGGAGTTGGGGCAGCAAGGCCAACTTCTTTGTGGTGCCCCTGGACGATTTTAAGATGATTTTGGGTATGAAGTTTCTGTGCAGTCAGAATATGATGATGTTGTCAAAGTTTAACTCGTTGACGATTATGAGGCCAAATATGTCACACACAGTTTAGTGCCTTACTTAGAAAGGCAAGACTTTAGTGTTATCGATAATGTAATTGAAGAAGAGTGTCAAGCATGGAGAGCAGACATTCTTAGTAGCCGTGCACGCAAAAGAAGAAAAGGTGCAAGCAACAGTGCCACCGACCCTAGCTCCATTGTTGGCAGAGTTTTTGGTGATGATGCCTCCAAAATCACTGAAGCGTCTACCACCTAAACGTGAGGTCGATCATAAGATTAAGTTGACCTCGAGAGCGAAGCCTCTCGCAATGGTTTCATAATGTATGGGGTCAACTGAGTTGAAAGAGTTGCACAGGCAGTTGGGCAATATGTTGGATGCAGGCATCATTCGTCCATCAAAAGCCCCATTTGATGTTTCGGTCTTATTTTAGATAAAACATGACGGCTTCAAGCAATTGTTTATAGACTACTATGCTCTAAACAAGGTAACGGTAAAGAACAAGTACATGTTGCCACTAATAGCGGGCTTATTTAATCAGTTGGGCAGTGCCCGAGTCTTTTCAAAGCTAGACTTGAGAACAAGTTACTAGCAAGTGAGGATTGCGAATAACGATAAGTCGAAGACAACTTGCATCACCCACTATGGTGCTTATAAATTCTTAGTAACGCCATTCGGGTTGACGAATGTTACAACCACATTCACGACCCTAATGAAAAAGATTTTCTACCCTTACTTAGACAAGTTCCTGGTAGTCTACTTGGATGACATCGTGATCTATAACAGCAACATAAAGAAACATATTGGGCACTTGCGAATAGTGTTTCATGTACTAAAGGTGAATGACCTCTCTGTTAAATGAGACAAGTGTCTCTTCGCTCATGAGGAGATCAACTTTCTCGACCACGTTATGGGACGTAGTGTGTTGCGCATGGATGAGCAAAAGATAAGAGCCATATAGGAATGAGTTCCGCCAAACAAAGTGTAAGAGTTGTGATCATTCCTTGGTTTGGCGAATTACTATTGATGATTCATTGATGGTTACTCACTCATTGTTGCGCCCCTCACTGACTTGTTAAAGAAGAATCGAGTATGGCTCTAGACAAGAGCATGCCAAGATGCCTTCGACGACTTGAAGAAAGCCTTAGTGAGGGAGCCAGTGTTGCGACTGTCGGATCACTCGAGACACTTTAAGGTCCACACAAATGCCTCAGACTTTGCCATAGATGAAGTTATTATACAGGATAACCATCCGATTGCATATGAGAGTCATAAGCTAAAATATGCAAAGAGGCGTTACAAGGTGCATGAATGTGAGATTACGGTCATTGTGTATTGCCTCAAGACCTGACGACACTACCTTCTGGGTGCCCAGTTCATCGTCAAGATAGATAATATTGTCATATGCTATTTTTAGACATAGAAGAAACTCACGCCTAAGCAAGCTCGATGGCAGATATTTTTGGCTGAGTTCGACTTTGCCTTAAAGTACAAGGTTGAGAAGACCAATGTAGTTGCGGATGCTCTGAGTCGCAGGGTTGAACTGGTTGTTGCCCGTGTTGAGCCTTCTGAAGTGCATTTAGAGGGCGCTTTTCTGAGCCGCATTCATAAAGATACGTAGTAGGATCCGACGAGACAACACCTTGTTTCTATGGCGCAGGTAGAGAAGACTCAACGATTTTGGCTATGAGATGACCTCCCTGTGACAAAGAGAAGACGCGTCTTCGTTCTGCGGTGGGGAAGCCTCCACCGTAAACTGCTTAAGGAGTGCCATGATACACTATGAGCTGGTCGTCCTGGTCAGGAGCGAACCTTAGCACTTCTTGAGTGTGATTACTATCAATTGCAGTTGAGGGACGATGTGGAGGGGTATGTGTGAATATGCTTCATCTGCCAGCAAGACAAGGGGACCAACCAAAAGACTGTCGGATCCTTTAAGCCTCTATCGATTCCATAACGTTCTTAGGAAAACATCTTCACAGACTTCATCATTAGTCTGCCAAAGGTTGATGGCATCAGTTAAATCCTAATAGTGGTGGATCATTTTTCAAAGTATGACACCTTCATCCCAGCTTCGAAGGAGTGCCCTATAAAGAAGACTGCAAAGTTGTTCGTGAAGAATGTTGTGAAGCATTGGGGTGTACCAAGAAGCATTGTGAGCGATCGCGATGCTCGCTTTATGGGTAAATTCTGGCATAAAGTGTTTCAGCTACTTGGCTCTGGTTTGCTATTTTCAACAAGCTTCCATTCGCAAACTGATGGGCAAACATAGCTCATCAACGAGATACTTGAGCAGTACGTTAGGCACTTTGTTAGTGCCAATCAGAAAAATTGGGTAAAGCTCCTTTACGTGGCACAATTCTGTTACAATTTGTAGAAGTGCGAGTCTTCAGGCCACAATCTGTTTGAAATAGTCACGGGCCAGCAACCGCTAACTCCGCACACTCTTGCCGTCCAAGAAAAGGGAAGGTCATCATTCACCTATCAGTTTGTTCGAGACTTACACGAGAATAATGAGTTGGCGAAGGTATTCCTACACTAGGCAGCAAAGAGAATGAAGAAGTAGGCGGACAAGCATTGTCGGTCCGTTGGGTTCCAAGTTGGGACCAAGTGTTGGTGAAGCTTTAACCTGGTCGCACAGGCATCTTCCGCGGGCGGCACCGCAGACTGATAAAAAAGTATGAAGGATCATTCACCATTACAAAGAAGGTGGACAAACTGGCATACAAGCTGTAGTTACCCCTATATTTCAAGGTGCACCCGGTGTTCTATGCATGTAACTTCAAACAGTTTCATACAGATGTCAGAGATCCGGAACGTAGCGTGCCACAACGCACTTACATCATGTAGAGGGTCTCGGCAACACAATGAGCCGATAAGCACCTTAGTCAGATCCTTCGCCACAAAGTCAACTATTTGGGCGAAACAAAGAAATACCTAGTGCAGTGGGAGGAAACAACAGAACCTATGTGGGAGCCAGCTTTTCGAAAGAACAACCGTTACCCGGCTGAAGTCAGGGCTTACCATGAAACAGATGGCACCGAGGAGTCAACTTTGAAGGGGGCCCCACAAAGTCAACTTTGAAGGGGGGAGCATGTTCCCTTGTGACTTACATTGTAAAGTTGTGTTTAAAGTCTGTTTTGCTTCCGTTGAGTCTGATGTAAGCTGCCCAGTTCAGGTTAATCAATACCTCGAAAGGGCGGCCCATATACTTGAACTGTAAGAGGTCTACAGGTTAAAATTGTGAATGAATCAAATGCGTTGAGCTTTCTTTTGTTCACCCTCATCGTGATTGTTTCTTGTGATTGCAATTCTTCTCCTTCTATTCTCTCTTGCTCTCTTTCACTCTGATTACAAGTTTCTACGATTGGCAAGTGAGCAATAAGTAGGCTTGTGACGGTAAAGAAGGATCATCGTGCCGCGCTGGCCTATTGAAGAAAATAGACCCGTGACAATTATGTTTATATGCTATACAATGGACGGCAGTGTTGCAAAAAGATAATAGCGAGCATATAATAGCAATCACACAAATAAAAACCATATAGATGATACTGGTAAGAATCATACGATCTTGACTAAACATTACACGTCTCTTGAGGATCGCATCACAGATTCCAATGCAATTTTTGTACATTCAACCATCTCATTGAAGGCGACTTCGTACTCCAAAATCACCATGGATCCACTGACAGAAGAGGCCTTGGATTTAAAAAAACGGTTCCTACAACTGTAACACCTCTTTCCATAACCATTTTTTACGAACTAAAGCCCACAAAAAAATATGTGAGTTTTATTCTATTCAAATAGGCTTCTACTCATTGCCGATCCCTCGTCTTGGAAAGCAAATCAGGTCATGCTGAACATGAGCTTTTTGCTCATGCCGACATCGTGGTCGTTTGTTTGCATTTTGGATGAATGCCACGTAGCATATAACTGTTCTGTTGGCTTTTTGACTTTTCAAAATACAAAACGGATGGCCACGATGTTGGCATGAGCAAAAAAGCCCATGTTCAGCATGACCTGATCAGATTCCATCGTCTTGGATGTTTGTTTCTCAACCTAACTTAATTCCTCTCATTGCCTAAGTGATCCATTGTCTTAGTACCTTTCTTGAATATTTTTTTTTTATCAATGTGGCTTTACTATATCTACCGATCTCGATTTGACCAACAGTTAAGCTGTATCAGTCGATACCCAGTTACTCTATATCGGCCAAAATATAAACGAAAAAACGTTACATGTCAATCAAAATGTGACACATGTTAAAACTATTAAAACAATATTTAAAAATATTAAAAATTTATTTTTAGTATTTTTTACATTCATTAAAAAAAGTCGATGATTATACATTTTACTTCTTCTCCAGCGTGTAGCATCCAACCTGTAGGGTTCACTGGGGGCATTGGGCCGGCCTGAGCCTGTTTAGATTGCGGCTCGTTAGGATTTAAGTGTGGCCCGACCTATTTAACGAGCTCAAGTTTGAAGAGCAGTTCATGGCCTGACCTATTGGCCCAACCAGTCAATGTGAAGCAGGCCCGGTCTGGCTCAACTCTGCCAAATTCTATTTGCAAATAGTAATAATTAATAAGTTTTCAACTTTCTATGTATCTAATTAATTATATTAAGTAAATAATAATAATTAGTAAGTTACTAGGTAATAGATATTTTTTTAATTTCTATATTATTATTATTTTTAAATAACTCAGTTTCATTGTAGTGGGTCAGATCCGAATGACATTTATAATGGGTCAGGTTTCAGCCTGGTACCTAACGAGACCGTGCCTGAACCTTAGCCCAAACCCGGCCCATGACCGGCCGAGTAGCTTGGCCCATAGGGCCGGTCGGCCAGTTGCCCACGCCTACGCAAACGTGAGTTCCCTAGTTTGTGACTATGCCTGAAACAAAGATTGGATCAACCGTGGTCCTAAATCTGTCCCTCCGCAACCCAAGCGCGATCTCCCTGCCCACTATAAATAGTTCCTCCCACAAACGCCCCAACTTCCCCTCTCGTTCGCTGTGGTGCAACGGCGTCCGATCGATCCGAGCGTGGATGAGCACAAATTCTTCCTTTGTCTCCTCCCGTTGCTTCCTCCTCCCCTTCCGATCCTGTCTTTTCCTCTTTCGATTTCGCTTGGAAGTGCGTCCGTGAAGGTTCTCTTTTTCTTCTGTATTGATCACGATAGTTCGGAGCGTAACGGCAGTAAATTTTGCTTTTTTTGATGAAAAATTCGTGAAATTTGGATGTTGTTGGGGATGAAATCGTGATAAATATTTCGTGATTTTGGGTACTTCGTTTTTGTGAGAGTTGCTTCTGTTAATCGAATCTTCAGTTTCTAGGGTTTATGTATATACCTTTTTTTTGTTCCTTTTTTTTATTGTGGTCATATAAAAATAAGGTGGATTTGTTTAGTTTTTTATTTTAGTTTTTCTTTTTCATTTTTTCGTATCCTGAATTTGGGGGAGAAAGGAAGCCCGAAGCACCTGTACTATTATTTCTTATGGAAATTCACTAGGGATTGAAGTTCTCTTCTTCTTCATCCTTTTTTTTTCCTTTTTTCGTTATGATTTTATGTTGTGAATGGGGTTTTAGATCAAGCTGCGGTGTTTGATGTATGTTTGGCAAATTTTTCTCACTAAGCATCAAGCTTGGTTGTTTTCTGATTCTGCATTTAATTGTGACCTGAATTCTAAAAAAAAATATGGTGGGGGTTTTATGTACGTGATCTCGTGTGTTTTGCATTGTTGTTGTTTGTCCTCGAGCTATGCGGCAGTGTGGTGATTGCAATTGCACGTTTTTCGGCAGTATATCCAGGTGAATTTCTGGAGGATCAGCTCGATATTAGCGGGAATGAGGCTTCAAGCTTTAAGGAATTTCGATGCATTTCCTCGGGCGGAGGAGCATCTGATGAAGAAGACGCAGTCCGGTGCACTCGGTATGCATGCCAATGTTCCAAATTTCTTTCTTTCCAAGATAAGCTATCCCGTGCGTATAAATATAAATATAAATATAAATATAAATATAAATATAAATATAAATATAAATATAAATATAAATATAAATATACACACACCAACCACAGGAAGGTCCAAAATCTACAACTGATGACTATGGGATGGCTCCCCTTCTCCAATGTTTGTGCGTTTCATTGACCAGACCTTATATATTTGTTCTTTATAATTTATAATTTATTTAGTAAGAAATATACTCCCGTGTTTTTTGAAACGTAAAAAATCAACGGCTCACAATGCATTTAAAACTTTACAATACAAGTATTTATTGTGGGCTGTTGATTTTTTAGCGTTTTCAAAAAACACATCTAAATATCAAAATTCATAATCTAAAACATCTCACTTACTAAATGAATGATAAAAATCAAATTCAGTGAAGGAATGCCTTCAATCATCATAGGTTTATAGATTTTGGACCTTCGTTTGGTTGGACGGTTCCCCTTCTCTATAGTCCTCCTATCATAGATGTGTAAAATTCCCATTCCAAGGAAAAAAAAACTCATCAAAAGGAGTTTTTTTCCGCAAAAACTACTGTTAGTGTGCTTTTTGTGCACCGCTAAAGGCCATAGGGATGCTCGTGCCATTATAAAATTGTAATGAGATCTGGCTCCCTTTTACAAAGCGCCGCTAAAGGGTCTTTTCCACTCCTTTTTGCACCAAAAGAGTTGTTTTAGTGTTTTTTTTTCCGCTGACCATCCATCAAGCGTGCTATGAACGGTCATCTTGATTAAGTAGGTGCTCAAGCACCTATTCATTAAGCAGCTAAGCTTTGCTCTCTCTCTATATATATGGTGCTGTACCTCCATACCTACATTTAAAAAAAATTGCCCTGCCGTACTCTATGTACATGTACCTGTACCTATGTGACATAGGCCTTTTTTAATCTAGCTTTTTTTTACTAGGTGCAGAATTTCTCCAGCTCTCCAATTGCATTTCTCTTCTTGAATTGTTGTAGTTTTTTTAGGGAGTTCCATATGTGAAAATGAGCTGACACAGTATGTTCTTGTCCTCTTTGTAGTTTCCGTAATCGGTCTATCCATCATGGCCACATTGTTCGTTCATGAGTTGAAGTATTATCTGACAATTGATAAAGTTCATCAGGTTTAAATCGTATCTCCCTTACTGTCACATATTTATGTGATCTTCTCATTGTTGTTCCTTTTGAGTAATCCCTGCAATGTTGTCCACTTTTCCTTTCTTGCATTGTGCCAATGTATAGGAGGCTCATGGTTGCTAACATTTATTTGATTCTAGCATGCGTTTGATTTTTTATACTCTCTCTGCATTGCCTGTATCTATTTGTCACAGATGTCTGTGGACGTGAAGCGTGGTGAGACTCTCCCAATCCATATAAATATGACATTCCCTTCATTGCCTTGTGAAGGTTTGTCAATTGAATTTTGACTAAATTTTGATCTCTCTTGTTTAGGTTACTTTTCTCCTTGTTCCTTTGTTGTCCTTGTCACGGTTGTGTATTTTCTGAATATAATTTTAGAATTCCAAAATATTTTCGCAGTTTTGAGCATTGATGCTATTGATTTGTCTGGAAAACATGAAGTAGACCTTGATACAAATATCTGGAAAGTAAGCTTTTCTCCATTGTAGTTGCTATAGGTTTGGATCTTTATATTCTTTGTATTTTTGTCTTGTTAATTCTTTCATTTTCCCTCATTTTCTAGGTAAACAATAACAAAAACGTCAAAAATATCCATAACAATGAAAGTGCTAGTTTCTGTAGGATAGGGTAGGAGAGTGCAAACTGTGGGACAATGAAGGATGATTACAACTGCTTTTGAAGCGTTTATCATGTTATGGTTTGTAAGATATTGTATGTTTGTAATTAGAAAGTTAAAGCATGTTCTTAGGGTTAACCTTACATCAAGTTTTCTGGTTTTTTTATGTGAACTGTAAATTGATAGCTCTGTTAGGAGCCCCTAGCCCATAGTTTTTTTGCTACACTTTGCTATATGTGGGTGGGTTCAGGTTGACGTGTATGGGTCTTAGTGGATGTGTATTTGTGTGGCTTTCTAGCTTTGTTATATATATTATTGAAATTTTTATTAGAGCAGGAAAAGGACAGAGACATGCAAGGGTGATAAAGAATCATCCCAAACATGCAAGCACATTTTGAAACTATAGATGTTCTCCTTTGGACTTGATTGGAGTTTAAACATGCACTCTAATATTACAAAAACAAAGACAAATGGTAGTGAGTTACAAATATGTAGCACATTTGAAACATTATATAGAATTTTGGGTTTTATTTGATTGAAATTCTGCTTCTCTTTTAAAGGTTTTATCGTCAGCCTTCTGGTTTTGAATGTTGACATGCTAAAATGAAACATGTAGTTAATAGTGCATCTAGAACTTTTGAATGTTATTGTTTTCCCCTTTCTTTCTATTTTCCCATAAAATTTGTTCCATTCCCAATGCTCTTTCTGCAGCTTCGCTTGGACAAATATGGACACATTATTGGGACGGAATACTTGTCTGATCTAGTGGAGAAGGAGCATGCAACCCACAAGCATGGTAATATTCATAATAGACAGCATTACATCACTTTTTGTCAAGATAACTTGTATAAGGCACACTTTATCTCTCACTGTTGTGATTCATCTTTGAAGCCTTCATTAACTAATCTTTTAAGTACATTACCAGATAGTTTGGTTCTCTTTAATTTTAGATTTTTTCTGTGAAAAGTCAAGTATTTGTTAGAAGCTTAGTTGTCTATATTATTCATTAACTAATTATCCATAATTACTTATGGGTATGTTCTTGATTGCATGATGTTGAAGTTGAGAGTTGCCTCAGACCAGTGTGGGCTTGAGCGGTTCAATCCAAGACTAACCTGAATATGTGAGGTGATCCTAATTTTGATCCACATTTTGTAATACAGATTAGATTTATATTAGTCATTGAATGTACAATTCACTTGCATTGAAAGGGTATTTTGGAGAAATAACCTTTTATGGTTTGAGAGTGAATTCGTTCAAAGTACTTCAAATGGATCTAGTTGAGTTTGGACCATGACCTAATTTTATGTATTTGTATTGAGTATGGTTCTAGGGCTCTTCGGTTGGCAGTGAGTCTTGATTCTGATTTGATAAGGACCATATCAAGCTTAACTAGATTAATCCTTATTTATATATACATGGATCAACAAGAGGCATGTTTCCTTGTCCCTTTGAAATCATATTTAATTAAAGAGCGATGTGTGGAAGAGTGGAATTAAAAAGAATTTTGTTTATGGAAAAAAAATGTGGATTGGACTTTGGGACCAAAGACAAGAAATGATCTAGGCTTGTTATAGTCGGTCTCTGCTGGTAAGAGTGTTCCTTCGATGACTTGTACCCATTAGTAGCAAAAAGGCTCCCGTTTATCCGAGGTTACCTTCCTAGGTGAAGTTCTCTTTCTCTCTCTCTCTCTCTCTCTCACGCACACACATCTATCTATCTATCTATATCTATCTATCTATCTATATATATATATATATATATATATATATATCACTGTCACCGATATTGGCGATATTTTTAAAATATTGTGAGAAATACTGATATTTTAAAGTAGCCGATATTAAAGGTAATATCTCGCGATATTTTCAAAGTATCGCCTGAAGACAAAATATCATGATATTATTGTGATAATACCGTGATATTTTTGGAAAAACTATTTTTTTTTAAGTTTGCATTTCCTTTTTTTTGTTTCTGTTATATTTTAAAACCTTTAAAACATGTTTCTTTATATTTTTGAAAGAAAAATAATGGAAAACTTATTATTTTCTTAGCCTTTTTGTTGTTATTTATATTTTTCCAATTTTTTAAATTCTTGAGCTATTCTCAAGATTTATCAACTTTTGAAAATCTCTCCAAGAAATACCCTAGCCAAGAAATTACCTTTAACGATACAGGTAACTATGATATATATATATATATATATATATATATATATATATATATATATATATATATATATATAGAGAGAGAGAGAGAGAGAGAGAGAGAGAGAGAGAGAGAGAGAGAGAGAGAGAGGTGTTCCCCAAGTTTTGGTGTGCCCCAAGTTCAAGAACACCTCTTTCATGCAAGTTAACCCTACAAATGTGTTAAGCATAGTTTGTTTGCTAAGAATCATACCTTGGATTGTGCTTTTCAGAAATAAGATCATGATTTTTTAAGCTATCAAATTTTGGCACATTGTAAGCCATTGATTTTTCATGCCTTAAAAAATCCTTGTTACACATCGCAATGATAGAAAACATGCTTTTTATTAAAAACCTTGTAGATCACATATGTAGGGTTGTTTGAAGTTTTAACCATCTTATATTTCGATTGGGCAATTTAGGGCTAGGGCACACCAAAACTTGGGACACACCATCTGGTTTCTCATATATATATATATATCATAGTCATTTGTATCATTCAAGGTAATTTGTCGATGAGGGTTTTTCTTGGAGATATTTTCAAAAAGTGAATTTTCTTAGGAAAATCTCAGAAGCTATGAATAATAAAAATAAATAAATAATAGGTTTTATTACTTTTATAGTATTTTCTTGCAAAAATATAAAGAAACAATTAGAAAAGGCTTTATGATATAAAAGAAAAAAAGATATGTAAATTTTGTGGATCCCTATTTGTTGGAAAGATTTTTTTGAAATGGATTTTTAAAATGGATTTGGATATTGACTCTGCTAGACAAGGGTTCTCTTCTTTAAGAATACAAGTCTTTCTTTGGTGAGCAGGGATCAACTGATTTAGGGGTGCAGTTTTTCGTCTTATGGTTCCTAGCGTGCGATATGATGCACATCGACCCGTTCTTGTAAAAAAACATGAGGTTGATGGTGTGGGGCACCACCAACACTCGAGAATATGAGAAACGGATAAAATGTGAAAATTAAAAATTAGAAATTAAATATGCCCCAATAAATAAAATAAAATAAAACAATAAAACTAAATGAAGAGTGGGAGCTTACCACGAGCTTAGATATCCCTCTTATGACCCCGATGAGAGCAAGGCGAATCTGACAAGGCTTCCACAGGATTGAGGCTCTAAAGGGTTCGGGTCCAGCATGGTAGACCCAATGGGACAACAATTCTAGGCCTAGAAGATGGCTAGTGACTTGGCAGGGTGAGGGCATAAGGCTAGGTTGATCTCTCACAACAACGGTACTCTCACACTCAGGTTCTAGATGTTGAGAGGCTGAAAAGACCCCTATTTATAGTTTTTATGATGGATTTTGGACCCTAATTGATGGATACTAGATCCAGGTATCTAGATCTGCTTGCTGTACAATAGCCTCACTCTAATTGGTTGATGATTTGAGGTGGCACTCTGATCGGTTGGTGGGTTGCTTAAAGGATTAGAAACAAGGTTTTTGGTAAGCTAAGAGGATAGGTTTTGGCTTATGGAAGGCCTAATCACGAAATCCTAGGCTTTTGGAAGGTTGTGCTAAGGCTTATTACTGCACGTTCCTGGGCCAAAATTGTAACGACCCCAATTGACGCTAAAAAAATAGTGATTTTTTTTAAACAATTAGGAAAAACCTCTCAAGGACTCGGGGTACATTACAAATTTAATACAACCAAACCACAAATCATTCTATGCATTGAATCAACTTGAAGTAATAAATGAGCTTCATTAATAAAATCAATAAGTCAAAAAGTTTAGAATATCAAAATCGACTATATCAAAATCATGCCATCTAGTCAGAACCAGACACCAGTCACAAGTCTCTCGTATCTTCCAGTCAGCCAGTCCAAGACATCACTGAGCATTTGAGCATTTGTGCCTGTAAAACAGTTTTAAGAAAATGGGTAAGAACCGAAGTCTTCGTACAATTTTTTCTTAAAATTCAACAGTAAAAAAAAACATAAATTAATTCATGCATAAATTTCAGAGGAAATCACAAGTAATAACTTACCACAATCATATTACCATTCAAGCATTCAACAAAATATCATGCAGAATCAAATATGCATAGATGCATGAAATAATACTGTTTAGTAAAATATACATGATTTAATGCACATGCATGAATAACTTACTAAGCTATTTATTAGAGTTGCATTTGCATGTTTCCTAACAAATCGACCATGCCGAAGACATCTGCTCTGTCAGATTTGCGAAAAACTCCGAAGCACCTGTTCACTCACAGTAGGCTGGTGTTAGGCAGCTACTACTTTTCCTATATATATATATGTGTGTGTGTGTGTGTGTGTGTGTGTGTGTGTGTGTATGAAAAAAGAATTGTTGCAATCTTTTGTACGTACAAATGATTGAGCAAATCTGTTTCTTATTTTTGGTGTAAATTTGACCTTGTAGATATGATCTATGTGGTCCATTGTGAGGATTGACATATAGATCACTAGATTCCAACAAGTGGGTTTTCTGTCCATCAAAAAATTGCCAAACATAAACTATGTCACATGGATACGGATGCAGGAAAGGAACACAATGCGGACATGCATGATCTCCATAGTTCATTTGTGGAGAACATATATTGGATGAGGAAGTCGATGGTAAGATAGGTTTCTAAAAGAATGAAAAAAAGAAGCCAATGGTTTATATTGCACCAAAACTCAAGGTTTTAAAACTCGCCGAGTCAACTCGTTGACTCGGCTAGCGCGCCTCGGCTCGACCCTCCAGCGAGTCAACCCGGCAAGGCAAACTCGGTTTGCCAAGACTCGGGCTGACTCAGATTGACTCGGCCGGGTTTTGGGATGTTTGAAATTTGATTTTTGAGTTTCAAATTACAGTTTCGAAATATATAAGTACATATATTTTAACAAGGGTTACCCCCAGATTTTGTATAAAAAAGAAAATAAAAATCATTTAAAGATAAAAAATCATTTAAATCCATAGAATAAAATCGTCATGCTGTTGGAACTACTGTTCACCCAGTGCTATCAACTTATTCTAGCAAAATATTTTAAATAAATGATTCTCACTATATATGGAGGGTCAAATGTGTCTATAGGAAGTCACATTTAGGTTTCATCATCCATTTGTTATGTGAACAAGCATTGTACAGATTCAAATATTAGTAGTCTTTTTATAGTTGTGCCATTAATATATTTCCTGCATAGTTTTCATACATGAGAAAATTGCTTATTTATGTTGATATTGGGCATTCTGTAAACTTTCAATGCACATATACCCCTATTTTACATTTATGGATTTGTTAGAGAGGGAATTGAAACTTTTAAAACAAGCTAGCATATATGATTGGCCATTTTAGGAACCCTAGGTAGTAGCAGACTGAACTCATGGTGACCACATCCTCTAATTCAAGTCATGAATTAGTCAAAGTGCTTGTATAGATATCAAATTCAAGCAAACCTCTATAGCTCTTTGCAGTTGTTTTTATATTCTTACAGACATTTGGACAGTAGTGATACTGTCTCTTGGAACGTTAGCAAGTGGGAAAAATGTAGTGCCGTGTTGATTACAGTTATGGCAAAGAAATAGAAAACTAGAATTGCCTCCTTGCCTATTCCTTTGCTATTCAAAGTACATTTCCAGAATGTGGCTAAGAAATGGACTTAATGATTATCCACTCCATTGATATTCCATGATGTGCCTTATGTAGAGGTTATAAAATGAATATCATTATATGAGGGCACATATTTGTCCATATCTCCTTTCTGCATGCCATATTAAGTCATTCTGCAAACCTTTATATGTTTAAATGACAATTTATATATTGTTTTTCTTTTAAAATCAAAAGTTAACAAAACCCGGTCCGAGTCACCGAGTTGACCCGCCGAGTCACGAGTCAATAAAGAACAAGTCGAGTCCCGAGTCACTGGGTTTTAAAACCTTGCCAAAACTTTTCAATGGAAAAAAATCACACTTTTTGATTGAAACAATTGGATCCAAAGCATGTTTCCTAGTAAGTAAATCGTGATATAGATTGCATGAAATAGGTGTTCTTGACCCTGGGGCACACCAGGGCACAGCAAAACATGGGGAACACCATCTAGTTTCTCTCTCTCTCTATCCCTATATATATATATATATATATATATATATATATATATATATATATATATAAGGGATGGGGTGGAGGGATTCAATCAAGACGAATTTAATTCTGGGATTCTTGAAATCCCTTTCAAAACAAGGGATATTCTGATCCCTGATCGGTTTGTTGAAATAAGATTCAGCAAATTCCAGTTTTTGTGAATTTTAGGCTTCCGGAAATATGGGGATAAGGATTGCAGTATTGTGACAATCCTAGATTATAAATTTCTGGTGGCAAACTAGCCCTTAGTGTTACTTTGGAAACTTTTCTGAATAATTCGTTGCCTTTTGGTGGTGTTCCAACCATAGATATAATCTTCTTTTTCTAGTTTCTTTTGCTGATGTGTGAGAAACCTTGATTAAGGAGGCAAAATTTTCTTTTGTAAATGAAGCAGAACTAGAACAGGAATTTTGTTTGTGTATAAAAAAGATAGAGACTACACTGACATAATTTAATATAACATCATACTAGACCAGAAGATTGGTGCTGGTAACATGGCTATTGTCAGTGTTTAAAAACTCGCCTAGTCGACTCAGCTCTATTCAGCCAGTCACCTGATCAAAAGTGTGAATGATCAGGATTTTTACAAGACTTGGCCAAGTCAGCCGAGTTTTCATATGACTCGGCTGCACCAGCTTATGACAGCTGAGTCATATAAATGTACATTATTTTTATTTATTTATTTATGTATATGAGTATATAATTTATGTATTTTACATAATATATGTGTATGTACACTTATATAATTGTATATCATATATGCACATATATGCAACTCTCTCTCTCTCTCTCTATATATATATATATATATATATTCTATCCATTTAAAATTTAACATGACCCGGCCGAGTCGATTCCCTAGTCACTGGGTTTTAAAACATTGGTTATTATTGCTTATTTTTCGTCTTCTATCATGCCCTTTTTCTGTTTTATAATATTTCATTCAATGACTTCTTAGTTATCTATATTGTGCCTTTGGGATATATAGATGCAAATCTTTTATTGATTGTACCTTATCTACTGAAGCTTTGCATTTTTGAACTTCATGGTTTCTGACTTGCACATCATGGCTCGTGTGTTTGTTTTTTAATTTTTTTCTTTATCTCCTATTTTGTTCTTGTTGCTGTAACAAATCTGCATTGCTAAGAATTGCATATCTCATGAAAAAGATTTCCAGGGTCAGATGATGATAAGGATCATGGTGATTCTTCTCATCACACGCATACCCATGCTTTGTTCAAAGATGCTGAGGAAGTGATAAAAAATGTGAAACAGGCATTGGCAAATGGTGAAGGATGTCGGGTATTTATGAAGGAGATATCCTCCTTTTTTTATGACTTGCTGCAAAAGTGGATTTTGTACTTGTTTAACAATTCATGATCAAAGATATAGGTTTGGCTTCCAACAGGTTTATGGAGTTCTTGATGTTCAAAGAGTAGCTGGGAACTTTCACATTTCTGTTCATGGATTGAGTATTTTCGTCGCACAGCAGGTTTGTGATTGCTTTCCCTAAATGGCTTTGAACTCCTGAAAATGTTCTTTTCATTTTTCATATTGCTAGGTTGGATTACTTTTTGAGAGGTTCTTTATCTTTTTTTGTTACCTTGGCCAAATTTCATTCCCATTAGTGGTATCACTTGCAGCTAATAGTTACTGATAAATTTGGAATTCTATGGGCTATCTGTTCCTTTGCACTGAATCTGGTAACTTTCATCTGAATATTACTGAAGTGACTGATAGTATTTGGTATTTATACTTACATAGCGAAGAAATTGTGACAACATCAAAATATCTGTGGCCATGAACCTTTGGAATGCTGAATTTTTACCTCAGCTGCTTAGATGGACTAATGAGCAAAATGGTGTAACCTTGTCATGTTACAAAGAAGCATTTTTGTTTACAAATAGACCCTGATCTAAATAGAGTTCTGTTTCAATGTCAAATATGAACTTAATCATATATGCCCTCATTCCAGACACTAATATTTTTTGTTGAAATCTTACTGCTGCTTATTATTTCATATTTTGGATTTTATCTAGTTCGTGCTACAAGAATTGTTCATGTCCTATCCTAGCGTGCTTTTGAATATATATATTATAGGGCCATTAGAATATGAGAACTATCGTGTGAACTGAGATTTTCACATTTTTTTTGTTCTTTTCTTTTAATTATGATTAGATGGATGTGATCTACATGATTGGTTTTATAGGGACCCAGTGTTACCATATCGTATGATACGGTACGATACTTATTGTAACTTTGGGGGAAATGAATACGATACACACCTGTATCTCGATATGGGTGCGTATTGTAGCTATATCGAGTGTATTGTGCATACACCCCGATATAGGGTGTATCTTACAATACACAATCATTGCAATTTTAAGTTGCACTCATTTCTTTTTTTATTTGAAACATATAAGGCCCCTTAGGATGAGTTCATGTTCATTCCTAAAGAGCTTGAGGGTGATTTGTTGCAAGAAGAAGAATATGATGATCATAATCACGATTGACATTATCTAGTTCGTTTTTGTTTGAATTTTGAAAAAATTTGGTGATGAAAATTTTTAAGTACTGAGAAACACTTTTTGATTTTGTTTTTGTTTATGTAAACATGCACTATTATGAATCTTGTGACTTGTTAGCTTAGTTTTGTTGTTTAATATGCATAGCATTTCATAGTTTGCATTTTTCTTGTGAGATATGCATGTTCATAGCATATTATCTTGACTATTGAATGTTCAAATCTCTTATGCAGTTCAGAATTGTTTCATATGTGATATATGGTTTTATTTATCATTGTTTCTTGTGTTACAATTTTTTTTAGAAAATTTCATGATTTTTTTCTGAATTTTTAATTTTTGGTTTTTTGTTAAAAATATGATTTTTTATGATATGATATGTATCTTATTTTGGGACGTCCGATACGGGTTACGATACACTTTTTACAACCTTGTAGGGACCAGCTCTTGAATCATCTAACTATGATGCATAAGCAGGAATTTTTAAGGTTTGAAAACCAGCGGTTTAGAATTTTCATAAGTATTCAACTATCCAAATCTTGTGTTTTTTGTCGAAAATACATGATCCAGCACTTGATTCCTAGCTAGTTCACCATGCTGAACACATCTGCAGGGTCAGATTTGCAAAAAAAAGTGTTGGAAATGCCTAGTTTACATGGTCGAGAGAGAGAGAGCGCATGCCAAATGGGGTTTTTAGGCTTCTTCATTTTATTTTTAATTTTGACCGTATCGATGTGATCTACATGCTCTATTTTATAGGGATCTACTCTTGGAGCATTCGATTCTGATGCATGGGTAGTTTTTTATAAGGTTCGAAAAATCAACAGCCCAAAATCTTTGTAAAATTTCAAGGCTCCAAATATCATTTTTTTCATCGAAAAAGCATGATCTGGGTGTCGATCTTAGTAAATGACCATGCTGAACACTTCTATATGGTTTCAGAATTGCGAAAAAACACCGGAAGACCCGAAAAACCAATTTAGCATGCTTTCATCACTATATATATATGTATGTATATAAATCTGTGTGAATGTGAGTGTGTGGATATGAATGCATGCATGCATGCTTGCATGTATGTGTGTATTTACCATCATTTATGTTTTTGAAGAAATCTTATATAGCCTCTCATTATTTCACATGATGGATTTTCTTTAGTACACTTTATTTTTGTTGATGGACATTTACACTCCCACATTGTTGAGCTAATGATTTTTTAAATGATCAATCCCCAAAGCTGTTCTGTTCCTTTTTCTTGGTTAGTCTTTTGGTGTTCTCATGGTAAATGTCTTACATGATCTGATTTTTCCTGTTTGCTTTATCCTCTCTTTTCATCACAGATATTTGATGGATCAAGTCATGTCAACGTAAGCCACATAATTCATGATTTGTCTTTTGGTCCGAAATATCCCGGAATTCACAATCCACTTGATGGTACTAAACGCATTCTTATTGATGCAAGTGGCATATTCAGATACTATATCAAGGTTGGTGTCTTTGATATTCGTTATTATATGATTTGTTTCTGTTTAGCTTTTTTATCTGTTGGGAAGACTGATAATTTCTGTGTTCGTTATCAGTTACATATATACAAAATCATTAGGAGTTCCAATTCTATAGTCTGTGCGTGCATGCATGTAGTTTGTATACTTGTATTTGAACAAACTTTACTTGCCAAGAAGCAAATTTCTAGTAAAGCTCTAAAAGCTGATTAAAAAGAAACAAATACAACAAGAAAAAGAAATTTAGCTTGCATCATTACAAACCATTTAGATTTTATGTGTCGCATAAGTAATTACAAAAGAATTAGTGTTAGTGGACGAACATGCCATAGTAAAAGAGTTTGTATTCAAATTACTTGACACAAAACATGTTTTGATATGAAAGAGACTATGTAGGGTGTTAATGTAGGCAATCAAAGCGTTAAGAAAGTCCAATGGTTCTTCAGTTTCCTTCTAGGTTGCAGAACACTGCTTTTGCAGTAATAAAAATCTGGTGAGCATGTGTGTTACTAAGATGTGGATTTGAATAATATGTCATGTGCTTGGCACTGGACATGGCCATTCACCAGAATTGTAGATTATGTGGTGCTTAGCATAGCAATGAGACACAATATCTGGTAGCAAAATGGTGCAAGGCGTGCAAGGCATGGGTTGTTGGGCATGCAATGTAGCATCTAAGGGGTACAGAAAGTCCAACGTGCCCAATAATGCACAAGCCATGTAGGAGTCGATGGACTCTCTCTCTCTCTCTCTCTCTCTTGCGCATGCACATGCACTTACACATTTGTAGCACAAAGGGTTGCACAGGTCATATGTGAGTTGAAAATGCTCAATGGGCATTATATAGGCTGTTGTTGGAATTGCGTTAAGAGTGCTAATGATCGACATGGTCATGTGGTTCTAAGGGTGTAGAGATGTGAACAGGTGCTCAGTGGAATGGATCATCAAGGATGACTTTTTGTTTGGTTGGTGACACTAGAAGCATAACTTTAACAAACTACTTTAGAATTATGGATGACCCTTCATCATCATCATCCAACCAAAGTGGCATCACAGGAGGCTAGGTATGTGGGCAGACTTACAAGGTTGGGTTGCCATTTATGCACAACAGTGCATATGTTTTTAACAAGGCATCAGGTTGCAAGCCATGCCCCTAGTTGATCGATTTGTCCCTGCAAGGAACCTCGAAAGGCTAAAACATGCTTTTGAAGCAAATGTGCACAAGGAAAATTAAGAAAGGAAAGACTTTCTTGGTCCACAAGATGAAAATGACCTCAAGTACAACGTACTTGTCCCAGCCATGGGTGTAACGTGTCCTAGGACACAAAAGACAGGACTTAGTGTGACTCAACTAGGATGTGATTTCAACCGTGTTTGACTTGGTCAATTCAGGCCAATCATGATGAACATGATCAACAATGCATCTAAGTATAAAATTGTTCATTTTATTTTTTTTACATTTTCATTATTTTTAATGATTTTTTTGTCTTAATAATGTGGAGTTTAACTTTTAAACCATATATTTGTAGTTTTAGACTTCAAAAGTTTGAATCTTATCCAATCAAAATATATTGTTGTATAAAAAATGAATACTTTTTATATAAATTAAATATTAAAAGTGTGTCCTGCATCCTAAGTTTCAAAAAAATCATTTACCCATGTCTCATATTTGTATCCATATCCATGTGACAGGTTAGCATGTTGATGCCTACTAAAAGTTCAACCACACCAATCTGCCGATTTATCTTGCTCACACACATGCATGCATGTGTAACATTTTAGTGGTTTTTCTTCAAAACTAGTAAAACTGCAAAAAATATAAAAAGGCAATTTAACTGTATTTTATCAAGGACATTTTAGGACAGCCTCTTCATGGGTTTGGACAATGTTATGTGATGAATAAGATGGTGTTTTTCTTTTCTGTCCCTTAATGGATAAGCTTGAATGCCCTTTTGTGTAGATTGTTCCCACTGAGTACAGACACCTTTCAAAGGAAGTCATTTCAACAAATCAGTTCTCTGTCTCAGAATATTTTTCCCCAATGCGTGAATCTGATCGGACGTGGCCAGGTTTGTTTTTTTATCTTAATCTGTGAATTGTCCTGTACTTGGTTTACATTTTTGACTGTTTTACATGTGTTGGATATGCAGCTGTTTACTTTTTGTATGACCTTTCGCCTATCACTGTAACAATCACAGAAGAGCGCCGCAGTTTTCTTCACTTCATAACACGGCTTTGTGCAGTGCTTGGTGGCACATTTGCCATGACAGGTCTGAACATCTCTGTGAAGCTTTTTATGTCTAAAAATCAATTTTCTTATCTTAAATTTGTTTCCTTCCCCCCATTTGTAATTGGATTCATATTTTAACTCCTAAGTGCATCCTCTATATATGTTTTACATTGTGTTGTTGCTGGGAAAGACATAAAAAATCCTGCTTGTCCGTGTCTAGACCTTATATGAGCAATAATTGTCATATGGATTCATCTTTTATTGTAACTTTGTATGGTTTTCTTAATTGAATGCATGACTTGCTTGCACATGCAGACCAAAAAAGAGCTACAAGAAAAGTATATGATTTTATTATCTTTTTACATTAGCTCCATACAAATAAAAGGTCGGTTTTGCCATGTTGTTAACACAGTTGTTCATAATAAAAAAGAATGAACATCACATGAAGTCTTGTTTGATGTGATAAATGCTACAAGATAATTCATCCTCTTGTCATTTTTCTCTATTTGATAAAAAATCAGACGTGATGGAAATAAATCCCTTAATTGACATCATCTATATATCATGGAAGATTGTTTGCAAAGTTAGATGTTAGGTGATCCTTGCACCTGCTAATATATGTGAAACATTCTTCAGCATTGTTGGAAATACGATATGAAAGCAGAAGTGGAAATGAGTAGGAAACAACGTGGAAACAACTAGGACGCTATGTGAGAATGAATAGAAAGCAAATATAAGACTTGTTATTAGCAAAGAATCATATGTAATAATATAAAAAAAAAAAGCAAGGCAAAAGAGAAGTGATTTGAGAAATGTTTGGTCCTAATATGCAGGAAGCAGTCTTCCCACTGTTGAGACGTGCACTTGCCTATGCTTCTCCCTCTTAAGGGGAAGTGTGGCATTTCACACTTTAGAAGATCACTTCCTGGCCACCTAGGCGCTTTCAGTATCTATGGTTTGATCTAGATGTATTGGGAGACGGATAGCTTCAGGCGAGTTCTTTGTATTAGCAATAAGCATCTTTGCAAATCTCATTAGGGACATCAAACTGTCATTATATAGTATGATATTTGATGACTTTTAGGGCATTTTACAATAATGTTGCTAAAAATTACTAAATTATAATAGTAATAGTATGAAATATTGTAACAAGAAAACTGTGTGTGTGTGTCTATATATATATATATATATATATATATATATAGAGAGAGAGAGAGAGAGAGAGAGAGAGAGAGAGAGAGAGAGAGAGAGAGAGAGAGAGAGAGAGAGAGAGAGGATGCCCCCATCAGACGAGCGCGCGGCGTTGATCAACGTTGCGTGCTTATTTTGCACTAAAAGGGTTTTCAGCGGGGGATCGCGACCACCACCAAAGGCCTTACAGGCATTTTGCATTTCTGCGTGTAAGGCCTTAGTGGCAGTCGTGACCGCCGCTAAAGGCCCTTTAGGCAGACACACAGCTCACGACCACGTGTCTGCCTGTTAGATGGTTACACCCCGTCCACTGGTACTCTCTTTCATGGTAGCTGCCTATCACTTTTCTGACCTACTGCCAGCCTACCGCGAGTGAGCGGGTGTTTTGAGGTTGATTTTCTAGGAAAAGACACTTTGATCATGTTTTTTCGATAAAAATATGTTTTTTAAGCTTTGAATATTTATGAAAATTTTAGAATGATATTTAAACCTTATAAAATCTTCTTGTGTGTCAGAATCAGATGATCCAAGACTCGATTCCTATAAAATCAAGCATGTAGAATGCATCTGTACGGTCAGATTTAAGCAAAACATGGAAAAAACCTTTCAAAGCCTGGTGGTAGACAGCTACCACCTACTCTCTCTCTCCCTTTCTCTCTCTCCATATATATATATATATATATAGAGAGAGAGAGAGAGAGAGAGAGAGGTCCTAGTTTATCTGTTCTAACTGTCATAACCAGTTTCAAAAGTAGTTTCAGGTGTTTTTCTCTTAAGCCTTGCAAAATTTCTCTATGGCTTTGGTGGGAAACACGTTATGTACTCTTCATGTTCAGATGGGTTTTTAGAGGGATCTAAAAATCAAAGGCTCATATTCCACCATACAGGGGCGTAGCTAGGATTCATGTGAGGGGGGGGGGGGGCAAACAGGGGTGTAGCAAAAAGAATTTTATTTGTGTGATAGTTTGGGGGTTCGGGGGCAGCGCCCCCCCAAATTTTTTTTTTGAGATAAAATAAAAATGGCTACAATTATTAATAAAAATCTATTTCATATGGACAAATCAAACTATTTGCTGCAGTCAGGGCTGGGCTAAAAAATGGATAAAAATCTATTTCATATGGAATCAGGGCAGGGCTAGGACTGGGCTTTTAAAAAAAAAAAAATTAACTGTTTGGGGAGGCAGGACTGGGCTACAGCCCAGTCCTGCCCCCCCCTAGCTACGCCCCTGCCACCATAACTTGTTTAAAAGAGCAAAGGCTCATAGAGGTGATTGATGATTACTGGGCTTGTTTGTTTAAAAGAGCAAAGGCTCATAACCCCTGGCTATCAAAATGACAAACCACACACAGAGGTGGCCCATGATTCATGCAGAAAACATATAACGATCTTTGTAGGCTCATCCTTGGATAGGCCAAGGGTTCATTAATCATAGTTTCCCCTGTACTGGTTCCCTTTTTTCTTCAAAGTTATAATTGGTCCTGCATATATGAGATTTAGTTTGTTGATGGTTAGCTTCTCTTGATGGGATATTATATATCTGTATTTCCTGTGTTCTGATTTTCAACTGGTGGATTTTAATATCAAATTTATGGATTTTCAACAGGGATGCTCGACCGCTGGATGTATCGAATTGTTGAAGCAATAACAAAATCAGATGCTGGAAGCTTTCTTCGTTGATCGATGATTATGACTGGCAGTCAGTTTGCATGTAAAACTGCTGGCTCCACAAATCATTCCTGCAGTAAGTTTTGGTGGAGAGCTTGCTTACAAATTGCAAGGTTCTACTCTAACAGGCGAAAATTGCCCATCTGGCTCAAGTTCTCCATTATCGTATGACATAGAGTCATCCATCTTTCGCATCTGTTGAACATAATACTAGTTTGCTCCACTCCTATATAAACTTCATTTTGTTTTCAATGCCTCCAGCTTGTTATCATGCAACTCGGTGTTTTGACTGCTAGAAAGTTTTCATCATATATTTTCCGGTGCTTTTCGTATTATTCCCCGGCGGTTTCTATAATGCAACAATGAGCCCTTCAGTGACGTATGGAAAAATGATAAAGAACTTTGTTTGGAGAGTCAAAGTTTGTCCAACTGTGACAGTGTGCATTCTAATGGGTTTAAAACTCTGATAATTGGATTTTTATCATGACAATAGAGTTCTCTTTTAGCTATTACCAATGGGATAGTTTGGTTGAATGATATTATTTTATTCCTATTACATGGTGTTTCTTTCTCTTATATATTCACAAATATTTGCAAATTTTTTCCTTTGAAGAGTGCATTTTTAGACGTGAGATACTTATACATGATGGTGATTATTCAGCCATTTTTTAGTGCTTGGTGAAAGCGCAGCTTTTACTCCAAAGGGGTTAGTATAGTTGGAGCATGCCTAGGCTGTCAGACGGTCTGTTGGGGTTCGACTCCCACTGGGTGTGAGGATACTACCCCTGGTGTTTTATGCTGCTGGGATGGTGGCGTTGTCTCCAGTTCTGGATGCGGTTTCCCCAGGCAAAATATGGAAAAAATGGGCCACTTTTATTTGGTATTAACAGGTAGTGTGCAAAAGCGGTTTTAACATATGAGACGATGAACTCAAAATGCTACCTGCTAATGGTCAATGTCAGGCCAAAAGAATGGATTGCCACATTGAGTCATAGGATTTTGAAAAATGTCTTTTCCACATAAGATGGTTTATGATCCAAAGATGAAAGAAGTGTTTTTTTGAATAGGCGGAGATGGAAGATCCTACCAATAATCATCTTATCCCCTTTGTTGGTGCTGGATAGTTGCATAAACCTACCAACTAAGCCATATGGTCTTATCTGACCCACTGGGTTTGGACTAGATCTGGGCATACCCTGGTCAGAATCAGGCCGACCTGTGCCACTGGCTGCCATACTCTAGAATTGTGACTGTGTGGGGGCTTGTTGCTGTATTTTCAGGGCTGTGATTAGGTCAATTCTAAGTGCATCTGATAACAAACCTTATTTACAATTATCATTTCAGCCTGTTCTTGATCGGATAGGGTTCTGTATACGTGGTTCTTATATGTAAAATTTTGGTCCATTTAAACCAGTGCAAAACTTGCAACACGAAGCAGATCCAATTGGTTGGACTTTCAGCATGAGGCTTGAAACAGGTGGCAGCAGGATGTGGATCTCTTAATTGGCACCCTAATGGATGTCGATCTTTCAAATACTAGTCGAATCTTAACAATTACATCTACAGGCGTGCACCCGTGCGCACACATTTTTTTTTCATAGTTCACATGCATGGCCAAGATATCATATATTTCAAAAGCATGGATCATTTTTTGGATATGGTTATCCAAATGTTTATATTTGACATTTTAACTATGGTTAATGATTGATCTGTGCAAAAGTTTACCAATTCTACCATCATTAAAGATCTCTTTGATTTACTCTCTCTCTCCCTCTCCA
The DNA here is from genome assembly GCF_984573655.1 of Nuphar pumila. NCBI lineage: Eukaryota > Viridiplantae > Streptophyta > Magnoliopsida > Nymphaeales > Nymphaeaceae > Nuphar > Nuphar pumila. The sequence continues at coordinate 14,686,703 of NC_143255.1, forward strand.
ATGTCTTGCATTCCTGAGGTCATTCTGATCAGCTGAGCTCTTAATAAAAGTGATGCAAACAGACAGCAAGCCTGTGTGTGTGTGTGTGAATCTTCTAATCATTTTGATCAGAAGGTCTGCATTCAAAATTTAAGCATTAGCTCAGCATCCAAATCCAGATCTGATAAGATCCATAAAGGTAGATTTCTATAAGAACTGAATTACATGGTGACAGTGGATCTGGTAAAAACTAGTTGGAAATAGGTACTTTATATTGGATTGAATCCGGATTTTATTGATCTCTGCCAGAATAAGGATCCAAAAAGTCCCAACACATTACACCCAAATTACACATTTGGGCCTCGTGCTAACGTACATAAATACAATATGGATTTGAATCAGAGGTCCAACCCAATTCCCTCACCACTCGAGTCTCAAGGTGGAGGATCTGACGATATTTGGAGAACCAGCAAAAGCACCCAAATCCTGATATCTGTGGACCCAATCCGTGCCACATGAGAAATTTTGGCTGCAAACGTAGGCAAACCACAAGTTATTCCCCAAATCCACACTAAGAGTCCTCTTAAATGTTGTTTATATTTTGAAAATATAAACAAGGCGTATACTTCGTTGTGCTTCTAGGCATAAGCCTAAATATTTCTTGAGCTGTAAAGTTCAAAACCTTGAAGAATTTTAAAATATTATTTTGGGTTTTTAGCAAATTAGTACCTGCCTTATTATCCATTTGCAAATTAATCCTCTCCTTATCCAGTTTTTGCAATTTGGTCCCTAAGGTTAACAGCCGACCCTCACCACCTGACAGAAACCATTAAGGGCAGGAAAATTGATGGTTCTGCTTATACTGATTAAGGCAGGGACTAAAGTGAAAAAGTGTGAAAAGACTGTTTTGCTCTCGTCAAAGACTATTTTGCTAAAAAGCCGTGCCACAGGGACTGATTTTTAGAAAAGCCAAGGAAAAAATGACTGTTTTGCCTTCATTGAGGACTATTTCTGAATCTTCACATTGCTCAGATTCTGAACAAAGCTAGCAGTCAGGGATTTTGTCTTTCATTCAAACTCACTGCTTGCAGGGTTTCCCAGTTCCAGAGCATTTAGTTTTGTAGTTGCTAGTCGAGGAAGGGGGAGCAAAAAGTGAGGCATTTTTAAAATTTTAGGAAGTAGGAAGCGAAAGTGTGGGACGAAGCGAGAGGGAAGCAAAATAAAAATACAAAAAAAAAAGAAAAAAAAGCAAGGGGAAAGTGAGCTTTTCATTTAAGAAAAGCGAGCTTCCCCTAAACAGGAAGCCAATTTTCCATAAATAGGAAGCGAGTTTCTCATAAATGGAAAGCAGACTCGCTCCCCCCGTAAATGAAAAGCTTTTCAATTTTTTTGTACGCTTTTCAATGCGTTTTGAAGGGTGACGTTTCACGCATTTGAAATGCACTTAGGGGAATTACGCTTCCCCACTGTCTATGGCACTTTCGGTAACTCTGGTTAGTGTCCATGTATTCCATCGGCTACCAAGGTGTACGCAAAGACATGGGAAGTCGAATGAAATTATTGGTTCTCGACAAAATATCAATTAGGCCTCTCATCTAATTCTCCGGACTGTTCAAAAAAATAAACAGGCAAATCCTACACACCAAGATATATACCATGTAAAATATGAATTGAGATTATATAAGAAATCATCTCAATTGTCCTAAAAGTTATATTCACATTTTCATGAGAAGCACAAGACCATCAAAGCTGCCTGTACATGCAGCAGCACTACAATACAAGTAAAACCGGAGTCTCCAACACGCATACGGAGAGAGAGAGGCAACCACATTGCCAGTGACGATCCTCATTACAGGCCCATACTGCTGCTTCCAGCAACCAGGGCACTGCTCATGTGCTGTGCCTCGTGGTAGAAGAGGCCATAACCGAAACCCACATGGACATGGAAGGAAGCTTGAGTATGTGAGGTCAAGAACCTGTCATAGCAAATGGGGCAGGAGGACAGATGCGGAAAAATAAGTTCCAAAGCTCCCCCCCAATTCATGGATCCCCTCTGACAGAGCTAGGAATAGTGATGCTTCAAAAGCACTGTTAAAGTCTTTTTTTTTTTTTTAAATATTTTACGGTACTTTTGCAAACACCGGGAAGAAGGCTCTTTGCCTAACATTCACAAATATATTATGACATTCATAACCATGAGTTACAAAAGGTTCTCAAAATATGCAAACCATTTTTTACTAAAATCACATAAAGGGCACAAGCAGGAGGACGTTTGCAAATGTGTGAGGATATTCACATGAAAAGGTAGGGACATTCTTAAATGTGAAAGTATTTAGTTAAAAAAAAAGTGTGCACAATTTGAGGACTTTTGTAATTCATGAGAAAATTAGCATATTTGGGAGAAAATTTGCATATTCTCATACACTACAAGGATGAGGGTCAATAGCGGTAATTTTTCTCATTGTAATTGCTCTATTTCTCCTCGCTATTGTCCTATAACGGTGCAGATAAATCACCGTTAAGAAATGACCTTTGTTAACCAATAACGACGACATTTATAGGTTGCCTTTAAAAAGTGACAAAACACCAACGAGATAGGTTGCCAAAAGTGGGAACACTAATAGTGGCGAGGTGGCCTATAATGACAAGGTTGTTTTAACGATGAGATTTTTGTCTGGCCGTTATAGGCTACCTATAGGTTATACCATTCTTGTCTCGCCATTATAGCCTATAACAATGAGTATTAACTCATCGTTGTAGGTTATAACAAGGAGAATTAAGTCACCGTTATAGGCTGGCTATAACGGTGAGACATGGATCTCGCCTATAACAAAGACACAAAAATATCGTCGTTATAAACTATAAACCTACAAATTAAAAACTAAAAATTAGCTTTTATTATTTTTATATTCAAATACACATTCAACAAAAAATTAAAATACACTTCAAATATACAGTTCAAACATAAATCATCAAAACATTCAATTTGAAACATACATCTTTAAAAATACACTTCAAATTAAAAAACAAATATATACTTCAAAAATTATAACCCCCTCTCTCCCTACATCCTCTTCAAGCCTGCAACAAACACACTTTAAATACAAACCTCTTACACTTTCTACATCATCTTCAAGCCTGCAATAAACATATATACTTTTAATATTCACATAAATCAAAATTTAATTGTAGCAAGGAGTTTAAAAATAAAATACTGGATTAATATTTACTTGAGATTGTCGTAGATAACTCTGGAGTTTCAGTAGCTTGTGGTGTGTGATGGGTCACCTCTTTCTCCTTTGAAGTATCACCTACCTATGATCTGAAGATGCCCTATAATATCAGAAAATATCACAAATAAGACTAGATTGAAAGCTTTAAATAAATAAGATTTTTTTATAACATAAATAAAGTGATGAATTGTACCAATAAGTCAAAGACCTTCCATACCCTTTCCAAGCAATCGTCCAGAAAATGCTAGCGGTAAGAACTTCTAGCAGTTCTTGTCCTATAAATATTTCTCATAAGAAGTCAGGTCAAAGTGTTTGTGCCCACACATTACCATGTTCGTCAGACTGGTTTTTGTGATACTTGGATTTCATTGCAACCTTTATCTTTCACGACATTATGCATCACAATATTTATCAATCATCCTCTAAATCATTGTTACACTAATTATACATTGTTTTGATATATAACAACTTGATAATGAAGGTTAGTTTTGTTAACTTTGTACGACCTGAATATAAATCGTTCCAAGTATCACCCATTAAGTCTTAAAAAGGTCTGTATTCATCATCATCATTTGGATATTGATCCAATGTTGTCCCCATAATAACATCATCCCTCATTTTTTTGACTCAATCATGGATATTTATCGTATCATCACTCTCATCATGATGTGCATGCACTGCATCTATGTGGGTTTGGGCTAAACTCAGATGAGATTGAATATATTTTGTGGTAGAACCACACCCAATCCAGTATAGTTTGATCTCTGTAGAACTTTATATTTTTTTATTCTTGCAATCCTGACACGGGCATCACATCCTACCAGCGAAATCAACATGAGCACGTGCTGTTACAAGTAATCAATCAATTCTAGATGTATAAAGTTTAAAACTTAGGTCGTAAATGTGTATCCATGATTGATCCATATTCATAAACAACGACTCCACTATATTCGGCCGAGAGAAAAGAAGACAAAACAAGAAAAAAAAGCAATAGTTAAATAAAGAAGATATAGCAAACAAAGGCATGAGCAAATGATGGTCATTTTCATCATAGTAGCATTATTCACACTCTCTATGTAACTTTGTTGACGACATATTTTTTATTGTAATTTCTTTGTTATTTCTAGCTTTTTGTTTAGCCCTCTAAGCTCTATAAGTTGCTATTAATGTCTCTGCTATCTCTATAATTGTTATGTTTATTGTTTTCATTTATTACTTTATCGATGTAATATGTCGTTCTTTCATTAATCTAAACTTGGTCGGTAGTTGAGAGTTAAATTTGGAAAATACAAATTTCTTGATTTAGTTATAGAGTTACCTTTGGAAAATAAGATTTTCTTGATTTAGTTATTAAATATTTCTATGTTGAATATTATTGTGCTCTTTGTTATCATAGCTGACCTTGAAAGATCTAGCGTCATTTTACCAACAGGTGTCATCCTTTTCCTGTGCTTACTGTTTTTTTTTTCAAAGCAAGAAAATAAACAAATAACTAAGTTAGCAAAAGAAACCACTAAAAAAGGCATACCGACGTTCAAAATTAAGTTCCAAGGTAACAAGAATCACCCGACCTTATCCTAGACTAATCTGCCTAGGCTATCCCAATGAGGCACAATCCTAGTTCTTTTTCATTCCAATGAACACACATTAATGAAAAATGAATCATAAAAAAACTAAGTATTTCCTGCCAGCTGTGTAAGCCAACCATATTGTGGTTGGGAATGATCTAGAGCAGAGAACTCAAAAAAATATGGGTTATCAATTTTGAATCGAGAACACCTGAAAGTTACATAGAGAGTGTGAATACATGATGAAAATGACCATCATATTTGAAAACCAATTCTTTTCCTAGCCTAATTTCCACACAACAAAGTCAATCTAAACATGTCATATATGCTCATGTGAATCCCAAACCACAAATAGATTATGATGATTGACAATCCGGTTAAAGCCAACAACTCGGATGGGCACTAAAACATGTAATATTTTATTTTTTTAAATATTTTGTGTGAAGCTCATGCTTTACAACTCACTTGATGGGTAGTTCTTGTGCCTGGCTATGCCTTAATACTTTTCACAAAATTGATTGAAACTATATGCAGAACTAATACATGCATATGTTTGAGACTATGACCTAAAATCCCAATATTTCTTTCGTTACTTTTGAGTGTGGTAGGTAATTATTGAGTCCTACGTACAACACTGAGGCCCTGTTTGGAAACTAGTAGCTGGGATGGGAAGTGGTATTTCAGGAAGTGGCAGCTGCCAAATCCTGTGTAAATACTATGCCACTTCCCATCCCAAATGCATTAACTCCCATCCCAGCTACCAGTTTCCAAACAGCTACCTGGTGGTAGTTTGACCAACTTTTTGCCAAATGCATTGACTCCTATCCCAGTTCCTAGATTCCAAACAGCCCCTAAGAGCTCTTTATATTATCAACAAAAGCAGCATTTTCATTGGTTAAATCCACGATAAAAGCATCCACAAGTACACACAAAAATTGAATTCCATTACAAAAAATGCCTTCAATAATCAAATACTATGAAGTTTGGGCAAAAGAAAACCTAAAAAACTGATTAGTTTCAAACAAACAAAAGAAGAATTCAAAGAATCTTGTTGCCCAAAAGAAAAGGAATAGAATCAAATCAATATTTCCACAACACACTCAACTTCCTACAAACACTAGCACAAAAAAAGCAAGGAAATCAGTAAAATTGAAAAAAGGAAAAAGGGTTTGGATGCCATTCATTTTGAAGAACACTGCAACTTTTAAGGTTTTTTTTTAAACCCTAATACCATTCAATAGAGACCATCAAGACTATGGCCCACCAATTATCAAATGGTAAAACCCTAAAAAAAAACTATCATCTAAAAGAAGAGAAATGAAAGAACCTACCTCTCATCTTGCGTGGGTGGGGTTGCAGACTAACGTGGAGATGGCCACCCACCCATGGTGGCTCAGTTGCAGCCAAAGAGAAATGGAGAGGGAGAGGGAGGAGGATCGGGCGGTTCAGCGAAATCGCATATATATATATATATAGGCCTGACAAGCGCTTTTTAAATACAATGATGTAACTGTCGCCATTATAGGGTGAAAACCTATAACAATGTCAACAAGATCTCACCTTATTGATCTATAATCGAGATACTCCGACCGTTAGATATTGTCGTTAAAGTGTTTTAACGACAATAGTTATATCAGGAGCAAGGTATTCAAGGCCCAGTCTAGCTCATTGTTATTGATGAAGAAATAGAGGCAAGATCTATGATCGTCAATGTGATATTTATATCACCACAATTATGTATCAGTTAGTAGGGACAAAAATCTCTCCGTTATTGCTTGATCAATAGCGATGAGGTTTTTTCTCGCCATTAACGAGTTACTACTATTGATCCTCGTTCTTATAATAATAATTGAAAGAAAGTTTACATATTTGGAGAAAATTTGCTTATATAAAAGATAAAAAAAGTCCTTTTAAAACTAAAAATTTGTGAATTTGAACATCGAGCAGATTTGAAAAATTATAGGGCAATCAAGAAATGTATGATTTTTGTCATACAGTAAGGTCATTTCCCACCCAATAAAGCCAAGGCGACCACTTGAAAAGGCCAATAAGATGAAGAAGTGACCACTCAATAAGGCTGATAGGATTAAACATTTTCACTTTGTGTGTTTTCCCTCCAAAGCCCAACCTATTTAATAAGGGTTAAGAAAGGGAAGCATGCTCACATAATTTTGAGCCAAAAACAACATTTAGAAATTTAACCCATTATTAGTGGATTCTTGTAAGTTGTATAAAATTAGTCATGAAAGAATGAGATTAATAGTGCAAAAAGTTGGAAGAAACTTTTTGTTGTTTTATTAAATACATTATTTATATTTACTTATTTTCATTGACTTGATTCTTGTTTTATAATTTTTTAATATATAAGGTCATAAAGCTAACAAATTACACAGTTTTATATAATCATGGTGGAGATTCTATTATATGATTCCCACTAAACATTATTTATTATAAAATAGATCATTATTACCTTTTGTTTATTTACTTTTTCACCCTAGTTACTGCCACCTAATTTCTTATAGAATGAGTTATCAATGATACTGGAATTAACTACTCAAATAAAGTCTTAAATCTTTTTTATTTTAAGTTTAATTTGTAAAGTTATTTTTTATTCCCTCAAATTTGTACCTAAAGCAAGATTTTTTTTAAATGGCTATTTTCAAGTGAAAATAAAACTTTGAAATAACTAGATTATACCGTAGTTTTTTAATGCGGAATTCAATTTTCAATCTTTTTATAAAGGCTTAACCTATGTCTAAGTGTTGAAAAATCATGCCTAAGCGAATTTCAAAAATAATTCCCAAAGTGTGGAACTGCCTAAAACTTTTTGCCTTTTATTCTAAACCTTTTGTGGAATTGACAACCATACATGCTGAACGTTCGAGATGCCAAATGTTTAGCATTCTGGTTGGATATTCAACAAATTAAAATCCAAATCTCTTGCTTTGATTTGTCAGAGTAAATGACATCTGATTATTAATTGGATTTGGATTAAACATGGTTAGCCATCTAAGCCAATTGGATCTGTGCTGGTATTAGCTTTTATTCTCCGAATGCACGTCAAACTAGAGTCCAATTAGGCAATTTCTGACAGGTCAGATTGAGTACCTATATCCGAATCAAAACGGACCCGTTCATGTCTACTGATCACCAAGAACTGTCATATCTGGATGTCACATTGGATGCGAGTTAAGCTTATCCAATCTGGTAGTGGCTTAAGCTCATGTCTTACACTGACAACCGGCTGGGTCTTACCCCACTAGACCCTATATTGACTTGATAGCATTAGGGTCTGGACCAACTAAAATACATCTAATTAGCCAAACAGATTGGCCCCATAAGATTCGAGCAGTAGATCGGCCAGGCTTTGTCTGAAAGTTTTGAATCAACCGAACCACTACACCCTTTTTTTTTCTTATGATCTTGTTAAGAAGTGAAGATTTTACATGCAAACGTTCCACTGGAGGGTTTACAGATTCCTGTTCTTATCATCTGAACCCTAACCCTAATCTGGTCATGCCTAATTCAGGTCCAATCAAGCTCCGAAACGGACCGGTGTTAGTACCTCAAAGCCAGATCCAGGTCGGGGTTCATCTGGGTCTGGCCTAACTCCAACTGGCTGACAGCCCCTAGTAGGGATAGCAATGGACCGGGGCAGGGGCAGGGGACAAGGTCTCCACCCCCGCCCTGTCTCAAAATCTCAACCTCCATCCCCACAATGGGATGGATTTTAACCTCCACCCCTCCTCCATCCCTGTTTCATGTCCTCCATCCTCGGTCCAAATGGGGGTGAGGCGGGGCTTCATTTCCCCTCGGTCTAGTGTCATCCCTTAGAAGGATTGGGGATGGGATGGGATGGGGAGGGGTAAGGCGGGGATCGAGACGGGGACGGGGCAGGGTGGGGGAAAGCATAAGTCCATCCCCGCACGGGGATGAATTTTAACCTTCATCCTCTCCTCCATCCCCGTTTCATGCCCTTCATCCCTGGTCCAAACGGGGCGAGGCGGGGCAGGGCTCCGCTTCCCCCCGGTCCACTGCCATCCCTAGCCCTAGGGGTGGCAAAATCTGACCCGACCCGCCAACCCTCCAACCCGCTTCTTAGCCGGGTTAGGGTTTAGCTTAAACGGGTTCGTGCCATAAATGGGTCGACCCACCTAACCCGTTTATTAAACGGGTCTTGTTCGTGTTAGGGGTATGCCAACCCGCCAACCCGTTTGACCCGTTTAATAAACGGGTTAGGCGGGCGGGTCAACCCGTTTACACGAACCCGTCAACTTGCAACCCGTTTATATATATATATATATATATATATATATATATATATATATATATATATATATATATAAACTTATCTAACCCTAACTCCTAACTTTACACTTTAGTCACCCACCTAACTCCTTCCTACCCAGCCGCAACCGAGAGCCCGAGACCTCTCCTCTCCAGTGGTGGTGTGCACTTGTGCGGTTATTGTATCTATGTTATCGGGTCGACCCGTTTAATAAACGGGTCACCGTGTCGTGTAATCGTGTTGTGTCGACCCTACCCGTTTATTAAACGGGTTAACCGTGTCGTGTCGGGTTACCCGTTTAATAAATGGGTTGTGTTCATGTTTGCCACATTCGACCCGTTTAATAAACGGGTCGTGTTCGTGTTGAGGTATTCTGACCCGACCCGATTGCCAAGCCCGATCATGAGGCCTGTGCTCTCACAAAAAGGTAACAGCTCTGGAAATGGTTTTCAATCAGAAATTTTTAGTTCTTGTTTGCTTCTTTTTTTCATTTTTATTTAGTTTGCATTCCAGTTTCTCTATGCCACTCCTGAACAAAATCATATATAGAACATGTTTGCTCGGCCACTTTGAGAATCATTCTATCACATTCACGTAGGGGTGGGCATTGGGCCAGCGCCGGCCTGTTTAGAGCTCGGCTTGGCGGGCTTTAAGTGTGACCAGGTTCAGAGATGGCCCAGCCCGTTTTTAACAGGCTCGGGTTTGAAGAGCAGCCCATGACCATGGCCCATTAGCTCATGGGGCCAATGTGAAGCGGGCTGGGTCCGGCCCGACCCAGCCCAAATTCATTTGTAAATAGTAATAATTAACAAGTTTTCAACTTCCCATGCACCCAATTAATTATCTTTCTAGTTTTCATAAAATTAATGTAACTAATTAAGTAAATAGTAATAGTTACCAATTTACTATACAGTAGTTATTTTTTTTTAATTTTATATTATTAAAAAATTAATAAATAATTCAGACACATCGAGCAAGACCTACCCACATATATAGCAGCCGGGTCGGCTTGGTCCATCGGGCGGCCCGGACCGTTGCCCACCCCTATATTCACAAGAGAATAATTGTCACATGCCTTATTTTTTAGTGTCGATGCAAACATGAGAAAATGAGACTATTAAAGAATGAAATTCATTCTCTCACAAAATGTGAGAGAGTCATGAAGGTCGCCATCCAATTAATTTCTGAACAAGTTAGGTATTTATGTTAAATATTTAAACCTTGAGGTGGCTAAACATGGACTCACTATAAATTAAGTGCCTCTAGGTAAATTATCCTTTTTCATGTAACAAAACTTTCCTTTTCTCACGATGTGATGTAAAAAGAGATTCCTGGATACAAAACCAATTATTCTTAATTTTTTTCTCATCATATTGGCGATACTAATAAAGTACAATTTTTTTATGAAAAATGATCATATTGTACAACAAATTTGATGTGTTTTTCTAAATGCTTCACAAATTTTAAAATCCACCCGATGTCCAATTTCGCGGGTTCTCAACTTTTTAAAGAATTTTTTACCCTTACAATGTGTGAATTTCTCTCGATTTTTATGTATTATATCGCAACGCTCTCTCATCTCGCTAAATCTCACTAAAAACAAAATTCACATGATATTTCTGCAGAAATCACAAATTTTGCATAATATACGATGCAAAAATGGTCACTTTCGCAAAAGCCTCACAATTTTCGCATCAATAGTACGAAAATCGCAACATTGCTTGTGAAAATCCCTTCCAATTTTTGTTTTAGCGTACAAATTTACCTGTATATATAGGTGTTTAGTTCATGAATTTCATAAAGAGTTTTGTGTTGGTGGTTGTGAAAGTCTATTTTTTATGCAAAATTGATTAAAACTTAACGAAATCCACAAAATTTCGCATGTTGTTGACTTTAAGAGATGCGAGATTCTGTTTTTGCATGCAGATTTACCTATATATATATATAGACAATTGTGTTTATTTTTTTTGTTTGTACTTAAAAAGATCGGTAACCTTTTTACCTCTAAAAGCCTAATGCTTTTCTCTGTACCCTTGTAGCGATTCTTGTGAAAGTTTTTTTGCTTCATTCTTACTCATTGACTACCTTGATTATCGTACAAAGAATCATCACAAAGGTATAGGGAACATGGTTAGGGTTCTAGAGAAAAAAAGATTATTGCTCTTTTCACATAAAAATCAAAACAATTGTTTATATTTATACAGGTAAATTCACATGCTAAAACACAATTTCACATCTCTTAAAGTTGTCAACATGTGAGTATGTAAATTTTTCAAACTTTTCATGAATTTTACATAAAAAGTAAACTTTTGCAACTACCAATACAAAACTCATGACGAAATTCATACTCTAAATGCCCATGTATATGCAGGTAAATCTGCACGCTAAAATGAAATCTCACATCACTTAAAGTCGACAGTATGCAAAAGTCTATGAATCCTGCATCAAAAGAAAGACTTTTGCAACCACCAATACAAAACTCTTGACAAAATTCATAGGAGATTTTTCAAGAAGTGTCACAATTTTCGTATTTTAGATGCAAAAATGTGGAGCTTTTGCAAAAATAGCCATTTTTGCATCGTATATTGTGCAAATTTTTTTATTTATGCATAAATATCATTTGAATTTTGTTTTTAATGAGATTTAGTGAAACGAGAGAGCGTTGTGACATAACACATGAAAATCAAGAGAAATTCACATGTGCTAAAGGTAAAAATGTCCTAAAAAAGTTGAGAATCTGCGAAATTTGACATCGGGCAAAATTTAAATTTTTTTAGGCATTTGAGAAAACACATCAAATTTGTCATACAATACAATCATTTTTTGTTTTTTTTGTAAACCTTACCAAGTTGAAGGGATGTAGCAAGTTTGAAAACCACAAAGAGAAATCTCTGGCCACTATTGGAAAACATGGTAGGTTAGGTTCGATAAATAACCTATAGAACTTTAAAAAATAATAATTTTACATGGCATTAAAAAAATACTTTATTTGAATAATACATACTATTAACAAATGTTTCATCTTCATGCATTGGAACGACATACCATAGAAAATAGAAATATCTTAGCCATGTTTTAATGGAGATGTATGCACGAGTGTTGATATGTATGAAAAAATAATGATATAATAACATGTTGGCAATATTTTCTTTTAGTTCTAACTAAAGTTCAAGATAATTCCAAATATGAATAACATCCTATAAGACAACTTGGTTTTCAAATAACTCATAAGCATTAGTAGATTCTTATTTACAGTGTTGGGCCTTCTCCCATTAAGACAGGGAGTCTCAATTGACCTTATCTCCAACCACACAAAACCAAGCCAAAATCTCATTATCCCCAAGGGAGGGTTAACGTAGTGGGTGGCTACTAGACGGGCAGTTATGGTTCGATCCTCATGGGTGTTGCCTCTCTCTGCAAGCCAATGTATATCATAAACCACAGGGGCAAGGGTCAAAACCTCAAAGTTTTACGTTGTCGACATGATGACCATAGGTATGGTAGGCTGAGCCAGCATGACCAGCTCTTCATGCTAGGCGCAATTTCTTCGGGTTATAAATTAAAAAAAAAGTTAATGAATATTAATTAATAAATTAAAGTTTTTTAAAATAAACTTGTAGATATACCAAAATAGTATCCAACAATTATAGTTTTTATAAACGTGCCTTAAAAACATGATTTGCAAAAACTTGTTTAGTAAATCATGATTTTGACTCAATATACTTAATTATTATTATATATTAACATAAGTCACCTTGAAAGAAGTACTAAAGGTTTGGCTCGTATGGTGTGCTCATGTCGGGTACCATAACGGGTACTGAAAAAGGCCCACTTAACCAGTACATAGACATACAAACCAATGATCAACACATTTAATTGTCCAAAACCAAAGTTTGTTTATCCAATTTCAACTCAAAGACCACCAACAAGTGTAGTTGCTAACCATTATCTTTCCATAAGGCCACCTGCCCTTCACACACTGCAATGCTTAACCGATATAGAGAGACAATGGGGAGTCTCTAGCAAGCACATGTGTTGCATGCTCTACAATTTCTGTTGGCGTGAGTAGGTCCATTCATCTCTTGAAGGCCTCTTCTTGAGAAAACCTTATTGCAGAAAAACAAAAGACACACGGCATCATCCAAACTCACTTAGGATTTACCCTTAACCTAATATAAGACATCAAAAGCAGTGTATCTAAAATATTCTGAGGTTGGGGTTTTCACATTTCAAATTGATATAATTTATATTTAATTTTCAGATGAGTTCATTTTATAGACAACTGGTTAGTACCACAACATAATCTTGTACAAGTCAAAGTTGCATGCAATAATGCAAAATTGTACATGAACAAAATATAATATTCATTTAAATATCAATGGATTTCATTGAAAAAATTATGCAAGGCCATACAAAAGTCTTACATCTGCCACTTGGCTTAAATAATTTTTTAGAAGAGTACAATTTTACACCCATATCAAAAGTATCTTTTTACAAAAGATCTTGAGTTTAGTGCTTTAGTTAATGGATATGCAAAGATCTTGAGTTTATTGCTTTAGTTAATGATTATGCAAGGCAAATATGATAGGACAACTTGTCCCTTTTCAACTTCATATTCAATGAATAAATAATGACCAACTATATGTTTTGCCTTGTCATGAAAATTTTGCATCTTTCAACAATTCAATAGCAAACTGATTATCACAAAATATGGTGACAGACATATATGCCCATGCCAATCATAAGTTTTTTTTTATCAATATCGCTTCTTTAATTACTTCTTCTACATGAAATTCTAACTCTATAATAAATAATGCAACACTCAATTGTTTCTTTGAGCACCAAGAGGCAACACCACCACCATATCTGAAAACATAACCAAAATTGAAAAATCTATTGTTTAAGTCACCTTACCAATCTACATCTTTATATCCTTGAAGAGAAAAATCTATATCTCTATATACATGGGAATATGATTTGATACCTTTAATATATCATAATATCTGCTTTACCGCAGTCCAATGTTGTGGCCTTGAATCACTCTGATATCGACTAACAAGACCCACCAGATAACATATATTTTGTCTTGTGCATAATATAACATACATGAAAAAACCTACGACACTGACATATGGAATTTTCTGCATGGCTTGCCTTTGCATAACATATATTCGATCTTGTGCATAGCATAACATGCATGAAAAAACCTATCACTGACATACAAAATTTTCTGCATGGCTTGCCTTTTGCCATCATTCTCGGATCTCATCTCAACATTGAGCTTAACAGACTTATTCACTAGTGTATTGTTAGGCTCACAATTTGATATATGTAATATGTCAAAAACATGATCTAGATAACTTTTTTGAGATAAGAAAATAGTCTTGTTAGACCAGTCTTTAGTAATTTTGATTCTAAGAATATAACAAGTTTTACTTAGATCTTTCATAAAAAACAAAGATGAAAGTCATTGTTTTGTCTCATTAATGAGCCTCAAATCACTACGGGCAATAACAATATCATCTACATAAAGATAATATAAATAACACTGATTTCATTGATTCATAAAAAAACTATAAGAAACAAGTGAATCATGAAATTTCTTATATCATTGTCTTGATGCTTGCTTTAACCGATAAAGAGATTTAAGCAATTTGCATATTTTGTGTTATTGTCTTGGAACTTCAAAACCTTCTGGTTGTTATATATATATATATTCATTTAAATTAACATTAAAAAAAGTAATTTTGACATCCATTTGATGTAATTCAAGATCATGAAAGGCCACAAAAGATAACAAACTTGAATGAAAGTGAACTTAACAACCGAAAAAATGCCTCATTATAATTATTTTTTTTCATTGATTGTAGCCTTTAGCTACTAAATAAGCTTTGTATTTTTAAATAGACCCATCAGATTTTAACTTCATCTTAAAAATTCACTTGCATCCCATAGTACGATATCTTTATGGAAAATCAATAAGAATCTAGACTTCGTTTGGAATGATTGAATCATATTCATCTTTCATTGCAGCTAACCATTCTTTAAAATTGGGTGATTTCATAACCTCGTTATATATGGAAGGCATGTCAACAACCATAAACTCACTCAAATACACAAAATAATCAAAGAATACTGTAGGATGACTTATCCTTAAACTTCTTTATTATTAACATAGCAAGATATGCAAACGTCTCATCTTCACGCGTTTGAACTACACACGATGGATAATAGAAATATCTTAGCCATGTTTTAATAGAGATGTATGTATGGTTGTTGATATGTAAGAAAAAATAATGAAATAATAACATGATCACAATATTTTCTTTCAGTGCTAATCAAAGTTTAACATAATTCCAAATATGAATAGCAGCCCACAAGAAAACTTTTCACAAAACTCATAAGCATCAATAGAAAAAAAATGATAAAACAACCTATCATGTTCCACATAGTCACATGGTGACACAAGATGCATGGAGATGCGGTTTACTGGTATGCTCACCGTATCTGCAATTATGGGAATATGGCATAAAATTTAGTATGCAATGATTTTCTAATAATTAGGTCAGCAGCTTTTATAATAATATCAATTATAATGGCATGGCAAATAAGACAAAATAAATTCATTATAACGCTATACTAAAAAATGTTGACATGAATCTAACTATTTAAAGACAAAATATAATTTGGTGATTGTATGCATGGCTGAACAAATAACGCGATGCATATGCATATATATTGCCAACTGGAACAATGGCCAACACCAATACATTGAATTAGTGTGAGCATGTAGAATACCCAAAAAGATTTGCAATGCTCTCCCCAAGGGTGAGAACTTATTTATAGTGTCTGTTGGGCCTTCTCCTGTTAAGATAAGGAGTGCCAATTGGCTTTATCTCTAACGACAATTTTCAAAACCATGATTAAATAATATTAATTAATAAATTAAAACTCATTTAAAATAAACTTGTAGAGATTTTGAGAATATCAAAATAATATCCAACAATTATGGTTTTTATGAACATGCCCCTAAAAACATGATTTTGCAAAAACTTGTTTGGTAAATCACCATTTTGAGATTGGGATTTTCAGATGTAAGACATCAAAAGTAGTGTAATAAAAAAAATTTGATGGTTTTTCACATGTCAAATTGAAATAATTCATATTTAGTTTTCAAATAGCTCATCTCGTAGACAATTGGTCGGTACCACAACATGATCTTGTAGAAGTTAAAGTTACATGCAATAATACAAAATTGTTCATGAACAAAACATAATTTATTCATTTAAATATCCATGAATTTCATTGAAAAAATGTGCAAGGCCATACAAAAGTCCAAAAGACGCAACATTGAAGTTGAGTGTACTCTCCATCTCTAGCAATCAAGGAAGACCTCAAGGCTTTTACCCAAGGGCCAAGGTTGCCAGGAAGGGAAACTGAAATGAGAAACATGTTGGGAAACCAGACTTTCTAAAGTTTGTGTGAAATAAGAAATATTATATATATATGTATATATATATATATATATGTATGTATATATATATATATATATATATATATATATATATATATATATATATATATATGTGTGTGTGTGTGTGTGTGTGTGTGTGTGTGTGTGTGTTTAAGGGGTACACACTTAGATCTATGCTTCAAATGCAAAATCTAACATTTGAATCATGCCTAACATGTTTTATTCACTGTTTCCGTGTGTTAAGGTTGACTGAAATATGATGTTTTATACCATTTCTAGACCACCCTTATTTTCATGAATTGTGAGCCACTGATTTTCACTATCTCAAAAGTAGGATATTATGGTGTATTAGACATGATAAAACCATTCAACATAGTAAATAAACCATGCTAAACATGTCTGTACAATTAGATCCACCATTTGATGGTTATATCTATGAAAGCAAGAGTGTGTACAAACTAAGGTGTCATGGTACAAAACCACCATATATATATATATATATATATATATATATAAAGGATGCTTCTATGGTGGTACTGTACCACCATAGTTTACGCTGGTAAACACTTGATTTACATAGAACTGAGCTTCAAAAGTAAAATCTAATCATTGGATCATGTTTAGCATATTCTATTTACCATTTTCATGTGTCAAAGTTGACTCAAATATGAAGTTTTATTCCATTTTTAAATTATCCCAATGTTGTCAGTATTGGTGCACATCGGCTTGAATGGGCCAATACATATCGTATCGCCAGAAAACCGATATGATATTTTTTAAAAATGTAAAAAATAACTTAAATTAATTTTTTAATATTATTTTAATAGCTTTAACACATGTCACGTTCTGGTTGACATGAATATTTTTTTAATTAGGTTTTATCCAATTCAGAACGATTCACTTGAGAATCAATATCAGCCAATTCACCTAAATCGTTGGCCAAACGATACAGGTCCTATTTTGATACTGACAACATTGAACTATCCTTATTTTCATAAATTGTGAGCTGTTGATGTCACTGTCTCAAAAATAAAATCTTATAGTGTATTAAACGTGATAAAGCCTTCTAATAGTATAAATAAATGCTGCTAGACACATATGTACAGTTAGATTTGCCATTTGATGGCTAGACCTATGCAAACAAGAGTGTGTGCCACCATATGGTTTAATGGTACATAACTATGATATGTGTGTGTGTGTGTGTGAAGCAAAAGTGCAAATTTTGACAATATGCATAAAAAATATTACAAGTTTTCATAAACTTTACCCTTTTAACTAATAAAATTTTCAGAAAATATATGGCTGTAACTAAAATTTTTGATAACACAAATCTCAACTTTTCATTGAAAAAGAAATTTCATATTTTAGGAAAACTTGCAAGAAACATACAGTTTCCCATTTTTAATGTGATGTGAAAAGGGTATCCCGTGCATTTTTAGAAATTTCTCATAAGTTTTGGAAATGCAAGGTTTCCGTCTTCAAGAATGGCTTCTTAGGAAATGAGTTTCCCACATGTAAGTAGAGTTTCTGGTAGCCCTGGTTTTACCAACCAGAAACCTACCAACATGTGGTTGGTGACGAGGGGCTTTTCCATTGACCTAGAAAAAAAAGTGCACTTATTTGTTTGATGCTCTAGCATGACAAACTTGATTTCCGAGCTCATGTGGCCACATCATCACAGTCGTGATACATCATGCATGTATGCATTTGTCTAAAGTAAAATGATCTTAACGGATTAGTTTGAAGGAAAAAAGCTGATCCCCTTCTGTGTTGCACCTGTAATCAACTTCCACCAGGGGAGGTCCAAGTCAAAAACCATGTTCATCCTACTGAACAACAGGGCTCTGGAGAGACAACAATGTGCTCGGAGAAGACCAAGACAATACATAAAAAGAGTACATAGAAATCAGTTCACAGGAGATCTTCTCAACGACATTTGCATTTCATCTTGCTCACAAAACTGAAAATTACAAAGATTGAATTCAAAACCAAATTGGCAACTTTAAATGAAGTTCATGTATAATGAGATTCACCTCAGATGGAGGAAAGATCCTCATAAACAGATTTAATTCCTGGTCTTTCAGATGCTGGCCGGATACATCTCAATGCTATTCCCAGCATCTCTTGCATGCCTTTCCCAGCAGCTGAATTCTCACTTTCTGTTGCAATTGCAGCATCAAAACACTCTGAACCGCATCTGTTAACTGCTCTTGTCATAACCCACTCAGTGAGATTCACTGCACCCTGTTCCTCGGTGATCACATCTCCTGCACATCTTCCAGTCAGAAGCTCCAAAAGCACCACCCCAAAGGAGTAAACATCAAACTTAAACGAAGGCACCGGCTTCTTTGCAGCTGCCAATTCTGGAGCACGGTAGCCAAGAACTCCGGCATCCACTATAAGTTCAGATGTGCCAGTCTGAGTCATTAGACGGTGAAGACAATAATCAGCTACCCGTGCATTCAGCTCTGGTCCCTCCAGCAAGATGTTGGTTGATTTAAGGTTGCCATGTGGGAGTGCACGGTCAAAATGTAGATAATTCAAGCCTCGAGCTACATCCACTGCAATCTTGAGCCGTTGATTCCAAGTTAATGGCGGACCTTTTCGGGTTGGCCGGTCTGCAGTAAGATGAAAAATAAGAAAAACATTAGAATTTTGGGCATCAAGAAAAACAATAAAATTCTAGTAGCCACACAGTATCCTCATGGTTTCACTGGTCAGAACATCTATGACTCATCCATCCTGAATTTATGCAGTCCAGATGTACAGTTTGACCAAACCAGGACTGTATTAACAGGCACCACCATACCAACACAGCCTAGAGCATTATCATCAGGGATAACAGAACTTGAAGCAACTGTTCATGGATAAAATTATTTACTAGACTTGGATGTGCAACCAGAAACGTCTTGGTCAGTAGTTCAATTCAATAGGTGCTCGAACCATCATTCTCTGTGGATAATGATCAGGTACATCTATAAAATGATCGAATCTACCATCTGTGAGTGGTTGGTGGTCAGACGGCCATGGTATGAATTGTTATCCATCATAAGAAGAAAAAAAGCACTTAAATAAGAAAACAACGAAAAGATTGGCCAAAAAGAAGCGAGTTCAAAGATGAGCTCACACCATAAAGAAAGCTTGCAAGACACCCAGGAACTATGTAGTCGGAAAGAATAAGTTTCTCATGCTGGCTTGGACCCCAATAATACCCTCTCAAGCACACAACATTGGGGTGCCTGATATTACTGAACTTCTTTGCCTCTTTGGCAAACTCCTTCCTCGGTTTTGCAATCCCTTCTCTCAACCACTTGACAGTCAAGAACGCCCCATTGTCCAGAGCGGTTCGATAAGATGTTCCAAGGCTGCTCCTTCCCAACACTTCTGCCGGTGCCCTTGACAATTCTTCTGGTGTAAAGGTCAATGAATCATCCAAAAAGTGCAGCTCGCCAGCAAGCCTATCTGGGGAATGCACTTTCAACTTCCCCAAGTGTTCTGGTGTGGATGGACCACCTGAACCCAGTGACGAAGAGAGCTCACTGTTATTTGAAGGTGAATAAAAACCTACAACACCACCAC
The DNA here is from genome assembly GCF_984573655.1 of Nuphar pumila. Classification (NCBI taxonomy): domain Eukaryota; kingdom Viridiplantae; phylum Streptophyta; class Magnoliopsida; order Nymphaeales; family Nymphaeaceae; genus Nuphar; species Nuphar pumila. The sequence goes on from NC_143255.1 coordinate 14,706,824, forward strand.
CACCACCACTGCTGCCAGATGTTTTTTTATCAGGAATCACAATGCCAAGAGGAGGTGAACCCTTTCTGCTTCTAGAGACAACAAGCTCATCAGCAGATACAACCAAAGCAGCAGAACCTGCTACACCTGAACTTGGAACAGCTTCGCTGTTTTCCACACTCTGTTTTGTTCTTGAAATCCTTTTGTAATATATGAAAATGGCCAGAAGGATTATAGTGGTGAATGCAATCACACATGCTATTATTACCAGAACTTTTGTAATAGCATTGATTGGTTTGCGGTGTCTTTTTCTGCCAGGGCCAGAATTAGGCCCAGTTGGGGAGTAAGGAAACTTCAGATTTTCGTTGCCAGGGTGAAAAGAGGAATCAGGAAACTTCTTGAGGTTTGCTGGAATCAGGCCTGTGAAATCATTGTAAGAAACATTGAAGCTCTGGAGTGTTTCTGGAAAGGAATATGGCAAAGGGCCAGTAAATTGATTAGAGGACGTATCAAGAGAAACAAGTGAAACAAGCTTGGTAATAGTAGCTGGCAAGTTCCCAGAGAAATTGTTTCCAGCTATGTCAAGTGTATTCAGGTTGGTTAAGACACCAATTTCAGAGGGAAGGGTACCACTAAGATGATTCATAGATATGTCAAGGAATTGAAGATGAGTGTTGTTCATCGATGAAGATGTGAAAGGAATGTCTCCAGTGAACAAATTGTTGTGAAGATGAAGCTCTTGTAATGTGGGTGAAGCTAGTAAGTCATAAAGAAGAGGACCATCAAACTGGTTGTTGCTAAGGTCCAAGATACTGAGCTTAGGATACTGAGTAAGAACAGATGGAAGTGAGCCACTCAGCACATTGTGTGAAACATTTAGATAATTCAGACGCAAAAATTGAGAAGTTGACTCAGGGAAAGATCCAATCAACTGATTCTCACTTACATCAACGAATTCAAGGTTGTTTCCCCATTTTGCAAAAACAGATAAATTTCCAGTGAATTGGTTACTTGACAGATCGAGCATGGTGCAGATTCCTGTGAGCGGTGGAAGCTCACCAGAAATGGAATTTGATGACAGGTTAATAACCTGCAGTGTGGTTGAGGTAATTATGCTGATTGGACCTAAAACAATAACAGCACACAAGCACAGTTAATAAAACTAACAATTAAAACTGGCAAGAAATAGCATATAAAGTGTCATCATGAAAAGACAAGTAATTATACAAGCACCTTCATAATTAACATCCAACAGTTAAGGGACACAATAAAACAGAAAACACAAACTAATAAACAAAAGGAATAAACTGAATGTGAGTGACCAAGAATCTATCTGAAGGCACAATTTGTGTAGAAATTACTAATAGACCTGGACTGGAATACCAAGTGATATTTCTGATATATTCAAAAGGATGAACCATATGGTTCTAGGACTAGAAAAGAATCAAATATTTTGAAGAAAATTCTTGTTCACTAATGTTTGATGCTTAAAACATCTCTACTTCAATATCTATTGAAGTGTCATGAACTATGTGGAATTACAAAACAAAGTGCACAATGTACATGCACAAGTCCAAGAAAGAACAATACAAGAGCACTAAGACACTACACAAGCACTAAGTGCATATAAGACATCAAATAGTTAAAAAGGACACAAAAACATAAAAAATATACAACTTATTGAGCATAAATGCTTAAGAGAAGCATTGGGTACAAGAAGGGGGATTACCCCCTTTATATAAACAAAGGAGAGTACTAGATCCCTTGGGATCACCCCCAATGGATAGCCATTGGGGAGGTCCCAACGGCTCTAAGAGCTAAGGATAATAATGCCCTTAGCTCAGATCAAAAGACAAAAAAATAAAAAATAAAAAATAAAAAATAAATGACTAAAGTGCCCCTAATGGGCATAGCCTATTACAATATTGTCAAAAGACAAAAATACCCCTAATATACCTATTACAATGATAAATATATAATGTATATATACATTATATACATACATCTTAACACCCCCCCTCAAACTCATGGTGAGTAACCGGAATTTTGTAAATACAAGATAAACAATGGAGAGGATTCAAGTCTTCAAGTGTCTTCATTCCATCTTTATGATGAATCCGAAAAATTTGTAAATACAAGTCTTTGAATGTCTTCATTGGTGACCTCCATTTTCATGATGCATCAAAGATATTACTTTATCAACCCATCTTATCTTTAAGAACCTGCGGAGAGGATAAAAAAAAACAAAAATTCCAACTACACAAAGGAAAATATCATAACCAAATAGTTATATATATTTTTGAACAAGAATAAAACTCAACTAGAATTTTCAAACAAAGTAGCAATAATTTTTAGAAACATTAGATAATCAATAAGAAATATAAGAAAAGCATACCTCAAAGATAAATTTTTATGAAATCAAATTTAAACAATCATAAACCCAAATTCAACATATTTTTCAAGAAAGCATAAATATTGATCATAAGAGAACTTGATCACTAAAGGACATACAAATCATCAAGAATAGATAAACAATTATGCATAAATAATTTTTCAAGGATTTTAGAAAAGTACTTCAAATAAAAAAACAAAACATCAACGACAACATGCATATAACAATTCAAAAGAGCCCTCAAGAAAAGAGGAGTTAATTAGATTCATGCATACAACACAATGTGAACAAAATAATCAATATGAAACATATATATATATATATATATATATATATATATCTGACATGCAATTAAAGTATATTTATTGCACATAATAATGAATGAGAGCAATCTCATAAATCATAAGTTCATAACCCATTAGGATTAATTCACGCAACCTAGAATGAGTTTTCATCACAAAGGACCAAACAATAATATTAAAAAATATATATATGTCTATATATATATATATATATATTATCAATGAAATATACATAAGATGCATGAAATTTTATCAATAAATATTTTTCCATACAAGGAAAAGCAAGTAGTAAAGAATTTAAAATTTTTATTAAGCGATTTAAAAAATCACACATAGCAAAAGGAATGATATTTGCAAATCTCAACAACAATTTGCTCACCACAAGCAACCACCTCTTTGACCTCCAACTCAAAATCCTCAAAATTCAAGTGTATCAACACATAGGACAAGAGATCAATCACAATGCCAATTATGGGCCAAATACCAGTTATAACCACAAGAGGTGCACATCACTCACCTAACAAATGACTGTAAAACTGTAAACATCAGCTACAACGAGTGCACATAATTCACCACAACCTATGTCACATAGGTGCGGGTGTGGATGCGGGTACGGGTGCGGATGCGGCACTTTAAAAAAACTTGGGTGCGGGGGTGCGGGGAGGATATATATATATATATATATATAGTGTGTGTGTGTGTGTGTGTGTGTGCATTTATGTATTTATATGTATAATATAGATAAAAATGAACTTGATTAGGGTTAACTGAATCTACGTTTGGATAGAAATGGACCTCAATGTGGTTGACTTCACCTAACACAAAGGAAACTGTGTTCAAGTGTCACACCCGCCTGGGTGCGGGTGCGACGTGGGTGTGATGCCCTGCTAGAAGAGTTTGTGTGACATAGACCACAACATAAACAAAAATTTCTTATCCAATAAAAAGGTCACTCAAATAAGAGGGATGAGTGGAGAAACTAACGAGGTAAAGAAAGCTTGTAATGAAATCAAACTAATGTCATCAAGAAAACAAGAAAAAAAAGGTTTACAAATCAAGGCAGGGATATTAAATTTTACAAACTTTCGAAATACCTTGGTTTAAAAAATAGATAGTCATCACAGATAAACATAATTATAAGCATTCATCTTAATAGCAATGGCCAAATATACAAATGAGTGATTACATCAATAACAATGAAATGAGCATGTCCAATATAAGAAAGCTATATAAAGAGACAGCTCAATCTAGATTATAAGTTTATTATGAGATAACAATGACATACAACATTAAAGGGGTCAAAATATATATAGAGATCCTCAACTAACCATATAGAAAACTAAGAGCATACTCGAGTACAACTAATCATAGATACTCACAAAAAGATAAAAAATCATGTATATGCAATAATCTAATAATTGTAAAGCCACATATCTCACACAAAAGCCATGAAAGATAACATAAGATATGCATAGGAGCCACTATCACCGATATTGCTGATATATTGAAAATATCATGACATTATCGACTATTTCAAAGACAATACAGAAATATATCACGATAATTTCAAAATATCGCCAAAAACAAAATAGCATGATATTTTTTTGGGAAAAACATTTTTTTATTTTAAGTTTGTATTTCCTATTTTTTTTGTTTCTTTTATATTTTAAAACCTTTAAAACATGTCTTTTTATATTTTTGGAAGAAAAATAATGCAAAACTTATTATTTTCTTAGCTTTTTTACTGTTATTTATATTTTTTCAATTTTTTAAACTCCCAAGATTTATCAACTTTTGAAAATCCCTTAGAGAAATACCCTCGCCGAGAAATTACTTTTAACGATACAGGTTAAGCATATATGCAAGTGATAGATTAATCCAATGCAAGATATATAAGAGAGGTAACATATGACACAAGGCATAACTATCAACCAAGGGATGATCACAAAGGCCACTAAGAGCACACACCAAAGAACATAATGTAAAAATTTTCATAAATAATAAGTGAAGATATGGAAGCCTTCAAATGTCACCAACAAAGTTCACCAAATTTATATAAAAGTGGACAAACATAAAAAAGGAACCCACTATGAGATTCCCTCACAAACCCACAAAGGGGGTATACTTACAAACACCCACACAAGGGGTCACCAGAAAATAATATTTTATTGATGATAATATGCAAGAGGCATTTTCAACTCATTAATCCAAAATTACACTAATGACAAGGAGGAATGAACACAAACCATATATATAAATCCAAAATCATACACAAGCATAACCAATTAAGGGTGCCTTTTAAAATAATTTTGCACAATAAGATGGAATTCAAAGAGCATGGTTTGACACATGTATAAAGTTACCAATAATCATAAAGGTGTTACAATTCTCAAAATAAATATATATACTTTGAAAGAAACACATACGCAAATCCACTAAGGGATATACATGACAACATAAAAATATAATTTTGTATTAAAAATGAAGAACTTACCATAAAGAGCTCAAGAATAAATTACTTGTAAGCTATGTCACACGGACTCGGCTAGGGAGGCGCCGCACCCGAGTCGACACGCCCCGACACGGGTGCGGCTTCGGACACGGCCCGGACTCGGTCAGCGCCGTTGGACTCGGTCAACGAGTCGAGGCTGAGTCCGTCCTTGTTTTGGACTCGATCAATATTGACCGAGTCCAAAAATGTCCACTTTTAGGGTAAAAAAAATGAACTTTTTATATATTTTTTTTAAAATATATATATATATATAGCATGAGTCTTAAACATAAGCCCAAAAAAAAAATTCTGGGGGGCGCTGCCCCCCTAGACCCTTGCCTGCTGACCGTGCAACGAGACTTGCGCCGGGGGGAGCCCCCGGACCCCCCTTTCTGCAAGGGCAAAAGTACAATTTGCAAAGTTTATAAAAACACTCATGCTGGTGCCAAACTTTAGAGGACAATATCCATATATATATATATATATATATATATATATATATATATATATATATATATATATATATATAGCCGAGTCCCCGTGTCCAAAAATTTTAAAATTGCACCGCACCCGTGTCGCACCCGCACCCATGTGACATAGCTTGTAAGTTAATGCCAAAACTAAGACACAAGGGCCATTCAAGCATACACAAGAGTCAATAAAACAATATTTCATTAAAAGAAATTTCACAAACTCTAATTCTAATTGATTTAAAAAAAACACATTTTACATTCCCAAGAAATAATCATAATATTTCAAACAAATTTTGAAAAATATATATTATAAATACCTTTTAAAGATTAAACAAGAGATACATACTGAAATACAATAGCCTCGAGTCCAAGCCATATATCAATCCAAAATTTTCTTTCGAAGCACAAACTAAAAAAAGATACCAAGGTCAAGAATCCTTAGCTCTGATACCATGTCATGAAGTATGCATAATTACAAAACAAAGTGCACAATGCACATACACAAGTTCAACTAAGGAACAATAAAAGAGCACTAAGGCACTACACAAGCACTAAGTGCATACAAGACATCAAATAGTCAAAAAGAGGAACACAAGAACATAAGAAATATACATCTTATTGAGCATGAATGCTTGAGGGGTATTACCCCTCTTTATATAGACAAAGGAGTGCACTAGAGCCCTTGGGACAACCCCCAACGGCTCTAAGAGCTAAGGACAATAATGCCCTTAGCTCATAAAAAAACAAAAAAATAAAATAAAAAGAATGAAAGACTAAAGTGTCCCTAATAGGCACAGCCTATTACAATGCTGTGAAAAGACACTAATGGGTATTTATTTATTACAATGATATATATATATATATATATATATAATATACATACATCTTAACATGAAGTTCTGAGGATGGGAAGGGAGAAGGGATTAAAATCTACAAATAGATACAGGTAAATGAGACCTAACAAATGCAAGATTTTCAAGTTAAGGTAATAAAATTTTGAGGTAAACAAGATTTCCCTGATGCAAGATTTTCAAGAGTGAAGTGCATATCTGTAACATGGGCTTGGTGATACCATAGTCACCTGTATCATTCAAGGTAATTTCTCGGCAAGGGTTTTTCTTAGAAATATTTTCAAAAAGAGATTTTTCTTGAAAAAAATCTCGGAGGCTTTAAAATTTTGATAAAATATAGATAATATAATAAACATATGAAAATAATATGTTTTTTATTATCTTTCTTGTGAAACATATAAAGAAACAGGTTTGAAAAGTTTTTAAAATACAAAAGAAACCAAAAAATAGAAAAACTGAACTTAATATATATAAAAATATGATTTTTTTAAATATCATGATATTTTCATTTTGGTGATATTTTGAAAATATCGCAACATTTTGCCAGTATTATCAACCTTAGCTGAAAATGCTGATAATATTGTGATATTTTCAAACTATCAGTGATGTCGGTGACACTGGGTGATATCAATGCTCCCCCTCAGCATTGCAAAGTGATTTGCAGCTTGAGATGAAAGCCTTCTCTAAGGACCCATTTGTTTCATAGTTTTCACAGGAAAATTGCAGAGCTGGCATCCTTTCCCTCCCTTTCCACTACAAGTCAAACAAACATCCAAGCATCATTGTGGGAAAGTGCCATGCTGGCACAAGTGGGGCCCAGTTCTTCTGATCACCTTCCTCTTTTCATGTGAAAATTCATTCTTACCTTCCCCCATATGAAAGGACTTTCACGGGAAAGCTGAGTTGGCAAGAGGTTTTAGAAACCCATGCCTTTTCTCATGAAAGACACTTCCCTTCCATGGGAATGACTCAAACAGTCCCCGGTGTCATGCCATGTTCATACACTGCAAAGATCAAAATTGTCTAGCAAAGACAGTGAAATGGCAGAAGATTTTTAGATGAGATAGAACACTGGTTCCCTCTCTAGATAGATGGCCCCAACATATTTCTTGGTAAAATGTAGAAGAGTTCCTTGGTTAATACGCCACAACACTGTAAAAGTGTAGGAGAATCCCTTAGGCAATATGCCAAACTAATGTGAAACAGAAGGTGGTAATAATTTTAGTTCCCAAGTTTAGCAATCTGTTGTCTTAGTGAATACAATACATGGTGAAGTTCGTAGCTCAAGGTGACGAATATTAGCCATTTTGTCAACCTGAAAATTTAATCTCAACTGGCATCTTTACCCCTTGAAAAGATCAGGAACACAGAGGCCAGATGTGGCGATTGGATGGGCAACATCTCGACCAAGATTTTAGAAACCCACACTTCACAACAACCCAAAAAAGAAACAAAAAAGGGATAAAAAAACCCTTTGAACATTATCCACTAAAAAGAAATTATAAAAAGGAAAACCTTCAAAATTATTCACTAAAGGAAATAATAGAAAACAAAATCTTTCCATCCCAACAACAAAATTCCAGATGAAAAGAATGACGCAAGTACCTGACAGATTGTTGCCACTTAGATCCAGTTCGGTCAGCACCAAAGAATCACCTCTTAGAAGCCCATTTGGTACAACTCCAGAGAACCTATTGTTACGGAGTCGCAGAATTTCAAGAGCATATGCAAACTGAAATGCTGGAAGCTCCCCTAAAAGCTGATTGTCACTGAGATCCAAAATCTTTAGTTCCCCCATAAGTGGCAAATCACCTGGCTTAATCAGTAAGCCCATAATCTTATTGTTACTGAGGTTCAGATACTGAAGTGAAACTGACAAACCAGACAGAAACCCTTTCTGGAAGCTTGAACTGAGCAAATTGTTGCTTAGGTCAACATGTGTAGCACTTGACAGAAGAAAAAATCCCTCGTTGATTACACTGCTGAGATGATTCTGATGCAGGTCAACCACTTGTAGATTCTGAAGGCGAATCAAGCCAGCAGGGATATTATCAGTAAAGTTATTACATGAGAGATTCAGGGAGACCAACTGAATCAATTTAGTCAAACCCACAGGCAGTGCACCAGACAAAGAGTTATGACTCAAATCTATAGATTGGATGGACACTAACCCACTAATTGAGTCAGGAATTGATCCAGAGAAACCATTGCCAGATAAAGAGAGGTTCTTCAGGCTACGTAGATGTCCAATCCCTAAAGGCAAGGGTCCAGAGAAGAGGTTGTTTGAGACATCCAGGTAACGAAGTTTACGAAGGCTTCCAATGCTTGGAGAGAGTTGCCCAGTGATCGAATTGCTTGAGAGTGACAAAGTTATCAGCATTGTAAGGTTTGCAAATACACCTAAATCAGAGTTTGCAGATAGGTTCAAATTGTTAAGCACAATACTAGCAACGCTGTTGCCACTACAGATAATGCCATACCAGGAAGAAGGGCATCCATTGAAATCAATCGACTCCTCGTTCCATGAGTTAAGGATAGAACCAGATGGGTCACTTTTTATTTCCTTCTTGAATTGGAGGAGCGAGAGAATGTCCTGTGATGGAAGTTGTGCCACAACAGAGAGGTAAGGGAAACATACAAAAACCAGGAGCATCATATTCATGGTGGATGCTGAAGTTGCACCCAAGAGACTTGCTTTTGGGATTTCAGCTGCACTTGTTCCAAATGATAGCAGATGAACTTCCAAGAGAACCTCAGCTTTAAGCCAATCCAGGAATAATGGAGCAAGAGATCAACGCTGGAGACCTATTTGGCAAGAACCAAGCTTCTTGAAATTGTCTGCTTGGTGCAATACTTCAGGCTCCCTAACTTTCAGGATGATTCAAAGGGAGCAACAAGCCCATGTTCACGAGGTAGAAATAGCATCTTCTCTGCATTTCCAGTAATTCAGGGTGCTCTAAGTAGTTCACAGTTTTGTCTGAATAAAAAGAGCAATCTGGCGTGGTGGGGTGGGACCTTGGTTGCTAAACGGGCTGTCAATGTTTGATTCCCATGAGCGTCACCTCTCTACGCAAGCAATGCTTAGCATAGGTCAAGGGTCAGGGGTCACAGCCTCGGAGTTTTAAGTTGCCGGCACGACCGTAGGTACGGAAGGTTGAGCCCTTTGTGCCGGGTGCGGTTTTTTTTAGTTATAAATCCAAACACCCATAAAAAAAGACCTCAAATCGAAACACCCTTAAAAAAGACTTTTTCACTATCTTGGTCCTCTTTGTACGAGTCAAAAGTCAAAACAAAGTCCTTCGTTTTACTTTTGTCAGAAAATATTTTAATCTAATATTTGCCAAGAAAATTCACCGAAACCTCTCAAAGTAAGAAGAATAAAAGGTTGGGGAAAAAAAAGAGACCCTGGAAAAACTAGGAAATTGAAAGAGAATGGTCGTTACAGAGTTACCTGAAATCTGATCAAGAACGTTCAGGAAACATTTCTTCTACTCTTCACCCGCGATTTTTGGTACCAGAAATCGACCGAGGAAAATTTCGCCCTCTGCATTCTAGTTTGCATTCCACTCTGTTTCGTGATTAAACATTAGTTTCACCCTACTCCTATGTTTCAGTGGGCAGATTCGAGCTTTTACTGGACGGTGAGCGCAAGAAAACTGAAACCGTAAAACTTCGCTCGGAGAGAAACCTCCTTTTCCAGCAGAGAGGCTCGCGGTCCCACCATCTCTGAAGAAGAACGATCATCCAGAATACCGAAGAAGAGCAGGAAAACAGTTTTTCTCCTTCAGCTAACGATATTTACTCTGATTTCGACCCATATTGTCCAGAAACAGCTTCGTCTGTAAAGCAATTCGCCCGAGACCACTTTAGACGGAGGAAACAACCTTACTGCAAAAAATCGCCGATCTCACGGCAAGAAACTTCAGTCGTTCAAGTATCTTCGACTTCGATCAATCGCTCCGTGAAATGCTTCAATAAAAAAATCGAAAATACAGTCGAACCTTGCAGAAAGAGAGTTCAAAAACGCTCAGAAATCGCAGAATCCGCCGATTTTTCAGTTCGGATCCGTCTCCGACCGTCTAGGGGCTCAAGAAGCTAATACTCTGAGCCATTCAGAGCAACGACGTTTCTTGCTGCCCGAACACGATTTACGGCTCAAAACTCGGTGACTTTTAGGAGAGTGAAGCTTCAAGTCGGCATTCTCAGAAGAGAAAACTCGTAACTACTAGAAGAACGGCGATTTCTCTCATCCTGACACGATTTACAGCTCAAAACTCGGCGATTTTTAGGAGAGTGAAGCTTCAAGTCGGCACTCACAAGCGAAAACTCCGAACTACTAGAAGAACGGCGATTTCTTTCCTCCTGACACGATTTATAGCTCAGAACACGCGATTTCTCAGAGCCAAGAATCGATTCTCGAGATTCTCAGAGTCGGGGCCTTCAGCGGGAAATCTGCATCCGAGCTCATGATCTATCGCCGATGATCACGCGAGAAAGAAAATATTCTGAAACAAGGAAAAAAAAACACATGATTCTCGTCTATATAACGCCAAATGAAGGACGAAGCCTTCTGAAGAACGGACAGAAGAAGGGAGAGAGCGATTCCCCCGACGAGCGGGAACGAAAGTGTTCCCTGGAGAGGAGGGAAGATCGGGTGAGATGTAATTTCACACTTTTGGTTTGCTTCTATACCTGATCACCCTCCATCTTCTGTTGGGCCCCACATCTGATAGGCTGGAGGGTGATCAGGTGCAGCATCACGCTAAAATCGTACAATCACATTGCACCTGATCCTCCCCTGTCACTTTCTAGGGTTCTCCCCTCGCCCCCATCTCCCCGCGTCCCCCGGGAGAGAACGAGGGCATAATCGTAATTTCGTAAACGTGAAAACGCAATTAGCAGAGGGTGTTTCCCTCCCCCGCCAAAATTAAAACCTCTATTTGAAGGTTGTCAATGAGTCGGATATGTGTTGCGTATCAGACCCGACCCGAAGCTGATTTTCCCGGGTACGGGCAAACGAGTTTGGCCGGATATTCAGTCCAATTTCGACACACTATGTTGGGCACGTCTCCCATTGAGAAAAATGCTCAGATGGTTCCTTATGAACTGAATTGGATATGCTTATTTGGATTATTTTTTTCTGATTTAGTTTGGTTCAGACTAGTATTTTATGTTGGATACTCGATTTAGACTAGTATGATGACCGAAAAGATTCTAGCTTAATAGATCCAAATAAACCTAATTCTCGGCGAGAATTCGTGCACATATCATCTAGATCCAACAATACAGTTTGGATCTTCATCACATTTGCAGTCCTATCTATAGGATTGGTTTTAGCCTTTTTCTCGAATCTAGGATTACCCATATCTTTGGAAACTGGAATAGGATTCAGAACTAAGTTACGTGCATTTTGAGTTTACATAATTTGGCCCATACAGATCCATTTGCAACCCTATCTAAACCAGACCCTAGGGTCGGGTTTGAGCTATTATGTATCTCAATATTCAGAGTTTTTTTTTTTGGCCCAAAGGGGTTTGGCGTAGTGAGGTGGGGGCCTTGGCTGCTAGATGGGCAGTCAAGATTCTATTCTCATGGTTGCTGCCCCTCTACGCAAGCCAGTGCCTAGCATGGTCTTAGCCTCAGAGTTTTACGTTGTTGGCACGGCAATCGTAGTTTTGACTGGCCACCATGACCAAGTCTTTGTGCTGAGTGCAGTTTCTTTGGGTTATAAATTTAAAAAAAAAAACTGTGTTCTTTTTATGTATAATTAAAAAAATTGCTCTAATAACTTTTTTTACTTGATGATTTTTTAGTCAAATGAAAAAAATTTGTGTTATTTTTTGCAAATAAAATGACCAAATTGACATTAACTCCTTGTAATGCAGTGGTCGGACCGAAAGAGGATGAATTTATAGGGATGGCAGTAGACCGAAGTGGGGGAACTGGGGACAAAGTCTCTACCCAGCCTCATCTCAAAATTTTTGCCCTCCATCCCTGGTCCAAAAAGGGTGAGGCGAAGCTGGGCCCTATTTCTCCTCAGTTCACTGCCATCCCTAACGAAGGAGAGGAAGGTGAACTAATGGGGATTCGGGTTCGGAGACGAGACAGTGCGGGTAAAGAAGTATGTCCATCCTTGCACAGGTTTTGATTTTAACTTCCATCATCATTTCATGTCCTCCATCCCCGGACCAAATGGGGGCAAGACGGGGTGGGGACCCATTTTGCCCTGGTCCACTGTCATCTCTACGAATTTCTCAGGTTCTTCAGTTAGTGGACCCATGGTTGGAACAGAGAAGAGATTGATCTATTAGGTTGTCCATCTAAGGTGCAAGTTGGAGAAAAAGAAAAGGAACACGAGCTCTATCTACCACACTTATACAAACGAGAGATACTAAACTCAATACCTCAATGCATTAACAAAATAGCAAAGTAAAAATAACAAGAAAACACAACTCACAAAATAAAATAAAAAACACAAATGACAGTTTCAACCCTCACGTTTAATGCCGTTTTATATGCACACAGCCATTAATACACACCACTAACTCACTAATACCACTAAGTTTTTTAATTTCAACAGTTACACTCCAACTCACACCCGTTTTTCACTGTGTACATAACTTTTCAACTTATCTCACTTACAAATTTCATACAAACTGTCCTCGTGAAGAAGACGTTACAATATCGACCACGTTAATACATTAACTTTCATCACTCCTCTTTAATGCAAAACCGGAGACACCAAGTGAATCTCTAAATTTGATGAACTTTCCATGTAAAAGTGCTTTGGTGAGACTTGATCATTCATTCGTTAGAACAGTATTTTGACATAATTATCATCTTCAGCAATAGCATTTTCAATAAAATGATAGGGGAGCTAGAGGTCACATGAAAAACCAATTTTTTTTTTTGTCATTGCTACATAAGTACATGACCCAAGTCCAATTTGGCAGTTCAGATATCAAACTAGTCAGATGTGGCTTAGATGTATAGTTTTAGTAATGTTATTATACTTATCCCACGATTGACCTTACTTTATTTGAGGTAAGGATGGCAGTGGACCGGGGCGAGGGCGGAGACAAGGTCTCCACTCCTGCCCCATCTCAAAATTCTGCCCTCCATCCCCACAAAGGTTTCGATTTTAACCTTCATCCGCGTTTCATGTCCTTCATCAATCCAAACGAGGTGAGGCGGGGCCTTGTTTCCCCGATCAACTACCATCACTAAAGAGTGAGAGAAAGGTTTACTGTCGGGGACAGGCGAGGCAGAGCAGGGAAAAGCATAAGTCCATTCCCATACGAGTTTTGATTTTAACCTCCATCTCTTCATGTCCTCCATCTCCGGTTCAAATGGAATGAGGCAGGGCAGGGCTCCGTTTTCCCTCGGTCCATTGTCATCCCTAAATAGCGGCATCTATTTGATAGTTTCAATGAAAAGTTAAGTCCTAAATGTTTTTTCTAAAAACATGACTCTTTTTTAACTATTAGTCTAAAGGTGGGGCCCGTTTTTCTCTTTCAATGAATTAGACATAATATATGTAGTTTTTATAAAGCACATTTTAAAAAAAAGTACATTGTATTTAACGCCAAAAAGATTTTATTTCTAACTTTAAGAAAATTCGGTTGCATTAGAGAAAACAAGTTTTTCTTGTTTCTTTCTTTATGGTAAGTTGGGGTTAGGCAGACAATACCACTTATACAACTATACCATAGGGTTTTGAACCTTCAATGTCCCAACGCAAGGTGACGTGCACAAGCTGACAAGCGGATGCTTTTCATTGTCTAGAAATGTCTAAAGGCTTTCCAGCTTTCGAAACGAGTTTTGCAGACATTAAAGGCTTTCAATGCCTAAAGGGAGTAAAATTCTTATCCCGATAAATGGAAAATCCAATTGTAGAGCACTAAGTTTCTTACTTAAAAACTCATTATCCCACTCATTTGAATAACTGGGTGCATCCAAAACACCCTTTAGATTTAAGAAAGCAATATCCTGGTTTATCCTATTTTTTCAAAATTCAGGGCGACAAAGATAGAACGCCTTGGCCTTAAGTGAAGACATGTTGATATCGAGAAAAACTTGTCAGTAGGGATGGCAGTGGACCGGGGCAGGGGACAAGGTCTCCACCCCCGCCCCGTTTCAAAGTCCGAACCTTCACCCCCACCTCCATCCCCGCGCCGGGATGGATTTTAACCTCCATCCCCGTTTCATGTCTTCCATCCCCGGTCCAAACAGAGGGGGGGGGGGCGTTTCCTATTAGTTTATAGTAATCCCTTTAAGGATTGGGAGTGGGGCTAGGCGGGGATTGGGACGGGGACGGGGTGGGAAAAGCGTAAGTCCGATTTTAACCTCCATCCCCGTTTCATGCCCTTCATCCCCGGTCCGGGGCGAGGCCGGGTGGGGCCCCGTTGTCCCCCGGTTCACTGCCATCCCTACTTGTCAGGACTCGGAAGAACATTTTAGTCCTAAGATAATAAAGGCCATTTTTTTCCTTCTTTTGAGACAGGAGGGGCCATTCAGTGATTTGCTTAGTGGCAATATGGTAATAAAAGTAGCCAGAGATGTCTTTCCCTAACCGCGGACTCCAAACTTTCATCAAATCTGGTTCAGTATAAGGGGAAAACGAATAAATGGTTGCCGCGTGGCAAGTGCGACCCTCACTTCCGAATCAATTACCGCGAAGAGCCATAACTTCAGTGTAGGAAAATACCAAAGTTGCCCTCTTGCGTTGGCACAATGAATGAACAAAAGAGGGGCCCTGATCTGACAATGATCCCTCACCCTTCAGGTGAATCAGGTGTGCTGCAAATGGGTCGGTATGAGTCCCGTCTCTGGTGAACTTTCACATAACTATATCATTAGTAAAAATAATCTGGTTTAGGTTTAGTTGCCCTGCTGTTAAAATCTCTGTGAATTTTCTCTCTCTCTCTCTCTCTCTCTCTCTCTCTCTCTATATATATATATATATATATATATATATATATATATATATATATATATATGAAAAAGTGGTAGCTGCCTACTGTCATGCCTACTACGATAGAACAGGTGTTTTGGGGTTGTTTTTAGTAAGTCTGATTATGCAAATGTGTTCTACATGATCGATTTGCTAGAAAATGATATTTGAATAATAATAAAAAATATGATTTTTAAGCATTAAATATTTATAAAAATCTTATACCAATAATTTTTAAAACTTATAAAAACCTACCTGTGTATCAGAATATGAATACCATGATTCAAAGAGTTGATTGCTATAAAATCAAACATGTAAAACACATTTGTACAGTTAGATTTAAGAAAAACATAAAAAAAAAACTTTCAAAATCCAATGAGATGGTGATAGGCAGCTACCACCATAGTGACAAATATCGCAAGATTTATGAAAATCTCTTGATAATATTTCAATAAATTACTTAAACATTTTAAATGGTAATTTCTCGTGATATATTCAAAATATCATGATTTTTTCATCAAAACATAATTATTGTGATCTAAACACGGTATTTACATTTTTAATGGCTATTTAACATGAAAATTTGTGAGGTTTTTATTTTTTTATATTTTTAATTATATTTTATTATAAAATTTATTATATTTTTTTATATTTTTTATTGTTGAGATTTTGCCAAAATGCAAGATTTTGAAAAAACATTTAAATTCTAGCGAGGTTTTGACTATTTTGTCATTTTTAACTTTTGTCATTGTGGCTACCACCCAACGTCTCTCTCTCTCTCTCTCTAAAACCTACAAAACCCAAACCTACTAAATAAAACATCTATTGAATTTTCATGAATTTTTTGGTATTTTTCTAAATTCTGACCATACATATGTGATCTATATGCTTGTTTTTATAAAAAACACTTAGAACAATTTTATTTTGATGTATGGATATGTTTTTATAAGGTTTCAAAATTCAACAGACTACCATTTTTATAAATTTTTGAAGCTCTAAATACTATGTTTTCATTCAAAATGCATTATCCAAGTGTCAATTTCTAGTAAATCAATATTGCTGAACACATATATGAGTTCAGAATTTCTAAAAAAAATGCCAAAAATCCACTATCATGTATTATTTAGTAGGCTTTGTATTTTATAGCTTTCCATTTCCCTATTTATACACACGCTAGAGAGGATGTAAGGTTGAACATCAGACACGTGCACTAAATAGGCAGAAAATAAGGCTTTAGCAGCGGTCGCTAAAACGGACATGGGTGCGTGACTGAGGGTGGTTGATGCCTCAGGTGTTCGATGAGACTTGTCTGTGTGTGTTAATTCTTCCTAAACGGTGCTGACTTTTGATATTTCATCAGGCCATGCTTGGTAATTATGTTCTTACATATGTGTTTAGTAGGATACTTTTAGGAATTGATTGTTAGATCATGTTTATTTCAATGAAAAATATGATTTTGTGAGCCTTTAAAATTATGAAAATTTTGAGTTGATTTTTGAAGCCTTGTAAAAGCCTATTGCTACTAAAATAAGACCATGCAGATCACATTGCATGGATTCTTAGAAAAAAATAACACTATCCACACCCTCTTATTGTAAGGAGGAACCACTATATATATATATACACACACGAGAACTGCACATATTAGGTCCCATTTTTCGTTCTGCCTCATAGTTTTGAAGTATTTGATGGTATATCTCAACCATTAGATGTGTTTTAGCATGCTCTATTTAGTGAGAATTGACTCTTGAATCATGTATTTTTTATGAAAAACATGATTTTATAAAAAAATTGATACCTTAATGGCTAGTGATTTTGGATCACCCAAATCTAACATATATATATATATATATATATATATATATATATATATATATATATATATATATATATATATATATATATATATATATATATATATATATATATATATGTTAGATTTGGGTGATCCAAAAGCTGGTTCCCACTAAACAAAACCTCATAGATCACATCTACGGTGTTAGATATGAGAAAAAAATACCAAAAACAATGACTTTTGAGGGGTAGAACGAGAAGGTGAAAGAACTCATCTCTCTCTCTCTCTCTCTCTCTCTCTCTCTATATATATATATATATATATATATATATATATATATATATATATATATATATATAACTCATAATAGTGGATGAGCAAATCGTCTGCTGAACGTGCGGACAAGTTTTAACAGCATTTGCAACAGCCACTAAAACCTAATTTTTCTGCTCAGAGCATTAGTGGCGGTCAAAGACCATGCTAATCCCTCTTTTTAGCTCAAATTCAACATGCCGGGCGCGTTCAACGATAATCCACCCACTGTTTCGTGTGTGTGTATATATATATATATATAAAATGTCAAAAGGCATTCTTTAATTACCATGCTAAAATGAATTGCTAGTTGGTTTACAGGCCATATTTATTAGATGCTGTTATGCTCTTACAAATATGTGGGAAAAAAAACATAGGCTTTTTACTGCAACTGCCTCATCTTACTCTGAATTACACTGCTGTTACAATACTTGGTAACTACAGTCTCCAGTCTGAACCACCTGCAGTACAAGTAGCTATAGATGCCATTCAACCTGACCTTGTAAGCACATTGTACCTACTAAGCCCACAGTGGGTCCAGTTCTGGAATTGTCTACATGGTCTCTGACTGAGGTATGGATTCATAGATACTTTTGTCATACTTCACATGATGCACAGATGTACCCTGAGAGAATAATGCTATTAGTGTCATCAGTGGGGCCCAAGTGTTGGAGTTCATGAACTTGGGCAACCTTCGTTTGGGCACTGATATATTGGATTAGACCGTAGCCCTACTAGAGAAACCGTAGTTAAAGGGATACAACTACATTGCAAAAAGACCACCGTGGGGGTTCCCCAGTGGCGGGGTGGGGGGGTTTGCCAAGGTGTTGGATTTATGATCCTTGATCGAATCCCGCCGATGCATGGGTGTGTCTGTAGCTTTCAGAGGTGCGCCATGTAAAGCAGGGTGGTCGTCGGGCTCACCTAAAGGTTTTCGGCTTCGGTGAGGGTTCCTCATCATAAAAAAAAAACTAAAATGCAAAAATTGATGAATGAGCCAACCATTCCGGCAAATATCACAATATTTATCAAAATTTTGCAGAAAAAAAAATATTTGGATATGTAGTTACTATAATATAAAATGAATACATAAAGCGACCCATGAATTTAAAAATATGTGAAGCAAGAAAGGGGAAAAATTTAAAAAGCCTTAAGAAAAAAACTAGAAATCAAGGATGCATGCAAATGTGAAGGGAGATGTCAATGAATCGGATTTTATCTTATATCCGTTCTAATTTGATTTTATTTAGTTGCATTTGGTAAGCCAAAGGCGTATCCTATTATAATTGAATGTAGATATGGTTTTGATTTTTTGTTATCAAATCTGACAAATATGTTAAATTTGACAGATATTCAAATCAGTGTAGATGTAAAAAAGCCAATCTGGTATGAGCTTTTCACCATTCAAATCCAAATCCAAATCTGAATTCAAATTTGTTTAGCCAATATTGGAGGTATTGGCTACATCTGATCCGAATCTGAACTGTTTACATACCCAAGTGGAAGCAACAAGGATGAGGCAACCCAGACGAAAAAAAAAAGGTCTACCAATCAAAGTTAGACATCTCCAAAGGGGTTTTGGGTAGTGGGATGGGGCTTAGGCCTGCCTAGGCAGGCGGTCTACGTTCAAATATCATGAGCGTCATCCCTTGCACAAGCTGAAGTGTGGTGACTCCTTGGGGAAACGCCCACTGAGTCAGGACAGTTAGCTTAAGTAAGGCAGGCAAAGCCAGCTGACTAGGACTGTTAAATATATAAAAAAAAAATGATGCAAGGATTTGATGAAACTGGCTTCCAATTCGGTAAATCCAAACACAAGACTAGTTGGGACTTTTTTACTCGGTAATAAGTTTTTTTTATGTAATTATTCCATAATACATTACGGTTTTTTGGACCAACAAGTGGATCAAATATATCGGTCAGGATTATGACCCGAGAGGGCTTACCCATCGACCCCAGGGAGTTGCCAAGCTTCGGCTTATGCAGAGGTGGGGTGACGCCCATGGGATTTGAACCAATTTCAATACTTTTGTTAATGGAAACGAAGATAAGTGTGCTTTGGTCCGGCTCCTAGACGCCATTGACTGAAACTGGGTCAATCCTATTCCCTGACCAAAACTTGATAATATCTGAACGATTGATCCTTGAATTTTTCTAGAGGGAAATTTATTTGCTTGTCTTCCCAGAGGGAGAGCCGAACTAAACTGTCTGACTTTTTTTCTTAAGATTTATAACAAAATGATGAATATTATTTCATTGACATTTTGCTAATGATAATCAGTTTATTAATCTTACATAAGATGATTATGTTTCAACAATAAATGTTTTTCAGTAACAAATCCATTTTTTTTGTCTTCTTTGTAACGTCCCAAAATCCTCGAACTTATAAATTTTAAGAAAATTTTAAAATTTTAAAATTTTAATAGTCAATCATTTTTTAAAGTTAAAACATTAGTTCAGCGAAAATAATAATTGCAAAAAACAAGTCGGCAAATCCTAAGCAGATTACAGGCAAAATTTTCAACAACGAATTGGGTCTCCAAATGTCTTAGATTTAAGTCCACATTTTTGTACATAAAAAAAAAACTAGGAAAACATTCAAAGCAAGATTTTATATAAAAATGGATACAAAAATTCTTATACAAAATGTCAAAATGTGCTCAGGAGCAAACAATAGAGAGAGTAGATTCTTGATATCATTATGTCATCATCTGCAACATTCATCTAATTATCACTTGTATCCCATAAAATAAGTCAGACTCATGAAAGCCTGGTAGGTACAATGATATCAGACAAGAGAACAAGACTAATATATGCATTATCATATTTCAAAACATTAGATCATATATGAACGAATTGTAAATTGGTGTAAGTGATGTATCATTCTTAGATTGGAAAAGCCAAGTGAACATCATAACTTTATTTTGATAATTATCTACCTGTGGATACTCACAGGGTAAAATAGTAGAAACAACTTAGTTATTCGAAGGTTTATTATTCTATGTGAATTGATAACTCGAATGGCTAGCTAAGTTTGATCGAAAAGAAACAGTTTTATCGATTTATTTCTTGTTGATGAATATATTATAAAAAATACCTGAAATAATTTTGTATCAATTATGATAAATTCAGAAAATTTGGGGACTTTATATTCTTTGCTCTAGCAAACAAAACCAATCAATTCTTACTTTTCACTTAATAAAGGCCAATTTCCCTTTGTTCTTTATCATGGTTTTGCTAAGGGTAACTCAAATACGTTTACTAGCCAAATTTGTTTATAGGTATGAACGAAAATTTTCATAGGTTTTTTTTTACTTCTTTTTTTTTTGAAAATTTCACTATACAGATGTGATCTAGATGTTTCTTTTTATAGAAATGGTCTCTTGGATCATCCAATTAAGATGTATAAGAATGATATTTTAAGGGTTGAAAATCAATGGCTTAGATTTTTTATAAATATTCGAGCATAAAAAATCACATTTCTTGATCCAACAGTTGATTCCTAAAAAATGGACCATACCCAATGCATCTATAGGACTAGATTTGCAAAAAAAATTATTAAAACATATTCCAATTTCTCGTTTGGTTTATACTATGTTGAGTTAACTTACTGAAAACCGATTGACTTATCATCTATTTACAAAAAAACACCCAACTTTATCAGAATGCATTTTAAATACCCCCTTGAGGAACAAAAGACATTTAAGATGATTACAGAAAAGCTCATCTGATTATATTATGTTATGGTTTCCTGTAAAGCAAATTAACAAATGAGGGCATTTTAATCACTTTATTTGACAAAACTAAAGGTCAGCCGAACGGTTTTAAGACCAAAGGTTGTATTTGAAACATAAATTATAAAAGCAGGCAGCTACACGTAATTGCCAACATATTAAGCAGCTTTTCTGTAATATATGTATGCAGTGTCAATTTTTAAACGCATTAGGTGTAGTTTCGATGTGTTTGTTTATTGTGGTAGAATATAGCAAGGGGATTATGTAATATATTAGGGCTGTCAGCGGGTCGGGTACTCGACCCATTAGGGAATTATGTGAATCCGCCCAAATAATAAATCACTGGGTTTGGGTTTTATTGGGTCATGAAAATGGAATACCAGACCTGGGCCCGCATAATTAAAGAATTTTTAATTAAAAATACATATAAAATATTTGAGTCGGATCAGGTACCCGGTAAAGAAAATGGGTCAAATCGTGTACCTGGAAAAATCATGACCCAAACCTGGCCCACATATTGCTTGGGTGAGGTTCGGGTCGATTGGAGACGTTATTTTTCATGCCGATACCCGAGAATTCGGGTTAAGCTCGATTGGGGTACCCAATACAAATCCGACCCATTGACAGCCCTAAATATATATTATATTTATAGGCATTCCCTTTATGAACTCACAATCGAAAAGCTGTAGGTAAGGTTAATCTTGAAGCTGAGGCATTGATAGATCCCACTCATCCATGCTGAAGATTAGGGCCCACTTTATAAAATGGCCATTAAATAATGTATAACATGTTGGGGAACATAAACTAAGACATAACATGTGGCCTAAACTGGCATTAGGTAAACCAATTGTCTAGATCTAATTCTATAAAAATTTGGTTAACAGTTGAATATAAACAATAGTAATAGATTCAATAAAAAAAGTTTGAATAGGCCCTGCCAGTTATCCACTGATCTAAGACTCTGTTTGGCAGCCGGGCATTGGGATGAAGACACCGTTTCTATGTATTCTCAAAACGGGGACAAAACCTACCCAATAGAAAACCTCCCAAAGCTACCCAATAAAAACTTTTATCTGATTTTCATTGTTCTTTCAAAATTCTGACCTTACAGATGTAATCTGTGCCTTAGTTTTTATAGAAATCAGTTCTTGGAGCATTTGATTCCGATGCATGGATATGTTTTTATAAAGTTTCAAAAATCAATGTTCTACAATAGGTTAGGGTGGTTTTCTATTAAGTTTTCATTTTCCTTGCAAAAACATGGTTTTGCCGCAATGTGGTGTTGAGGATGGAGTTGCCAAAAATATCCTCTTGTGAATGGTGTTGAAATGTGGTGTTGGGGCTGCCACATTTGTTTAAATATCAAGACATAACTCTTTAAATAAACGAAAGTGTGATAATTTTATAACAATATTTTTACATTTTTTATTAGGAAAATTTGGGGAAAATATGGACATTTTAACACTTTGCATAAGTTTGGCATTTTTTTTCTTTTTCTTATATACACATTTGTAATTAATTCGTTTCTGCCAATATTTTCTTGATAAAAACATTTAAAATCTCACATTTTCTTCTCCGAGAAGTTGCCTATCAAAACGTTTGTCACAGTGGTTATATACTTGGGCTTTCCCATATCACAAATTTCTGGTACCTTGTATGCATTTTTCTTTTTCCTTTAATTTTATTGGTTGGAGAGAATAATGTTGTGCACCGCCATATCTTCAATTAGCTAACCACAAACTTGGTGCCAAGTGGGCACAGTGCTACCCACTTCATCTTCACATGAAACTTCATCACATCTTCTTCCCTGTTGCTATAACTTTCTCTCTCAACTCTACTACACTTTGAGAGTAAAAAACAGAGAGAAAGTTAGAGAGAGAGAGAGAGCATAGCAGACAGGCAAATGGCCTCCTCCCTTCTCCCCTCACTGACCCTTAAGCCTTCACCTCTCTCACAGAAGTCCTCCATCAAGGGGCAGCCCTCTCTTGCTAGGGCCCCCTCTTCCTTCAGGGTTGAAGCCAGTGGTGTCAAGAAGATCAAGACTGACACACCATATGGTTTGTCAAAATTTCACATCATCCTTCATTTTTGTTTTCAGAACTATATTCATTAATACATCCATACACATAAAACATATAGGGTTCTCATGGAAAAATACCATGTAGATATGTACATTCATGTATTATATAGGCATAAGCAAGTGGATACATACATTTATGGGCTATACAGATGTAAACAAGTATATACAATAGGATTACACACATATACATACTGGTGGATCTAAGCATATACATTGACCATTATAGTTCAACTAGGCATAGATACAATTGCATGTACATCACATGCATGTTATAACATCCATATATAAAGACGTGTATATGTGAAGGTATGCACATAATTGGTGGAGAGAGAGTTTAAAACTTTAAAACATAAAGAGTTCAAAATGTAAATTAAAGCATACATACATAACTTTATGCACGTAGATAAGGGAAGCAAACGGTTCAGATTCGGATCGGAAGTGGCCAATACTATATTCGATTAATCAGATGTTGGCTAAACAGAGTCGAATTCGGATGGTGAAAATCTCATACCAGATCTACTTTTTTACATATAAACGGATTCGGATATCCATCAAATTTGGATATTTCTCATATTCCGTAGCGAAAAATCAAAACCATATCTGCATATGATTATAGAATTGGATATGGTTTTGGCTTACCAAATGAAACTAAACTAAATCAAATTCTGTCGGATATCCGATAAAATCGGATTCATTGACATCCCTAGATAAAAGACAAGAATAAGATCCATGCAGCACATGCATAGAAAGGCAAGGCAATCAAGCTCCAAACATGTGTACTTTTGCAATTATATAAGTGCGTACATGAATATAAATGCCCATACTGCATGTGTGAGCATTAATTTGCTGTCTGAAATTATGCAGGAATTAGTGGGAGCATGAATTTGAGGGATGGACTGGATGCATCAGGAAGGAAACCAAAGGTTAACATAGTTTCTAAATGGCAATTTCCATTTACATGTATGTAAAACTTTCAATTAACAATGATATACTGAGACTTTTTGAATACTCAGGGAAAGGGAGTATACCAATTTGTCGACAAATATGGTGCCAACGTCGATGGATACAGGTATGTTGTTGTTTCAGATTATAACTGCAGATTTTTAGTGTGTATAAATGCTAGCGATTTTATATGTATTTTGTGCATGTATGATGAATCAATTTATCTATATCTGTAATTATGCATGCACATAAGCATATAGATATGTACTTGTGTGTGCATAAGTATGTTTCTGATTATGCTTTAAATTTTACTGAAATGTATTGCAGTCCTATCTTCACACCAGATGAATGGTCTCCCAGTGGCGATGTATACGTCGGAGGTGAGAATTCTGATACTTAAATTACTTGAGAAAAACAGCATCCTGCTGTTCTTGCTTCCTGTGAAAGATGTTCCCAACTTCCTGATACGTTTACAATATCTAACATACCCGTTGAAATTAGCAATATTTTCATTATTAGGGATGCTATAGTCCTTGGGAAATCATCCTTTGTTGCCATTTGAAATTATTATGTTGGCCATAAAAAGTCTCTCTCTCTCTCTCTCTCTCTCTCTCTCTCTCTCTCTCTCTCTCTCTCTCTCTCTCTCTCTCTCTCTCTCTCACTTGATTTTAAAATGGGTTGCAGGAACCACAGGGCTGTTGATCTGGGCCATAACGCTTGGTGCCCTTCTCCTGGGAGGAGCCCTCCTTGTCTACTACACAAGTGCTCTGGCTTCTTAAATTTCTCAATCTCTTTATTCTTGTTGCCTTCTCTGTGTTAAATTTACATACTTGTAATATTATGGCATTATCCTTAAGTTTATATGTAGATCAACTGATGCATATCTTTTGTGGTTGTAAACATGATTTTGGTTACTGCTGGCTATGGACTTATATAACTTGGGTTGTGGTCATTAAGTTATGCATAGTTCTGTCTTAACCAAAGGATCTTGGATTAAATCCTGAATTCCTTCAAGCCAATATAAACCTTGACCAATTATTCATATCACTGTGATGACTTCCCAAAGTTGACCGAAAAAATGACCATATTATACCACAAATATGACACATTTCTCCAAATTAATGCCTTTAAATTTCAGAAATCTGCCGCTATCCAAACAGCAAATATGCAACTTAATGCAAGATTCTCGCACAGACTTTGCGCTGACCTGACTTAGCTAACCATCCTGATCCTTGGCTTATTTGCCCATCTAATATAATACAACTTAGATTCAAATTGTTGATAGAATCAATAAAAAGAGTCCAAGGAAATTTCAAATATAATTATAATTCAAGTTTTTGAAATCAGGACCAATATGCAAAGAAATGTAACAGGGATCATTTATATGTTCTTTATATGATACTGTAATTTTTTAGGAAAAGCAAATAATATATGATTTATATGATTGGTTACAACGAGTGACCTCCCTCAGTAACGAATGTGTACAATGCATAAGGTACATAAGCGTATCCAGCCCAGCCTAATCTGCTACTGTTTTGATGCCCATATGCGCGACTAGGGATGTAAATGGTTCAGATTCGGATAGGACGTGGCCAATACCATATCCAACTCATCAGATGTTGGCTAACGGAATTCGAATTCAGATGCAGATTCGGATGGTGAAATGCTCATACCAAATCCAGTTTTTTACATGTAAACATATTCTGATATCCATCAAATCTGAATATCTATCAGATTATCAGAGTCGGTAGCAAAAAATCAAAACCATATCCACATCCAAAAATAATCGGATATGATTTCATCTAGCAAATCCGAGTGAATGGAGTTGGATTCAATTGGATATCAGATAAAATCCGATTCATTGGCATCGCTATGCACGATGGCTTAACCATGCCTCAGAAAAGGCGAATCCACATGCGGCTAACATAATGCATGAATGTGGACGTACCACACATTTACTGAACAAAATTGTTCCAAACCAGCATCTATTGGACCAGGTTCTCTTTTGATAAGAAAAAGAATAACGATAAGCCTGGCCAGTGATGCCTTTCATGATTCTATTGTTTGCCAAACGCCATGAGAAAAAATGGCTTTCATGATTCCATGGTTCCTTCTGCAGACAGATCCAACAAGGCCTAATTTTCAATGAGTGCATCAACAGGGTTTGAAAGATTTACAAAGGCTGGTGTGTGTGTGCGCGCGCAACATGGGTTGGATGATCATGAGCAGTCTTTTTTTATTTTTGCTGAAGCGAGGAAAACCCCGAGTGGAGCCCCATGACCACCCTGCCTACATAGCCCACCTCTGAAAGCTACGGACACACCCATGCGCCAGTGGGGTTTGATCCTGTGCCTTCATCTCAGCACCTTAACAACCACCCCACTGGCCACGCTGGCGACCAGGCTGTGGTGATGACCATGAGCAGTCAGCCAAGCTAGTGTGTTGAAAAGATAAATCATCGCATAATATGGATTTGAGGAAGAAGTGATCAGGTAGAACTCCAGAACCAAATCTGGTTAGGTGGTTTTATTTATTTATTTATTTATTTATTTATTTGAAAGGAAAGCTGGGGTTAGGCAGACGGCTACCAGTACATTGATCAATCTGGTTAGGTGATGCCTTTCTGCTGTGCCTCCTGCTCGTCCCTAAGGGGGAGGGGGGGTTCCTGCTGCCTGCAACTCCCCTTCATGCTGTTGCTGCTGCACGGTCCCTTGATTCTGGCTGGCTACATCGTCAATGTCGTTCGAGAGTAGTATCAAGCTATTCACAGACCTCTGCTTTGCCCCCATCCTTCCTTGGCCTTGTGGATTTCCGGGTGACTTTAACCTGGTGCCACCCCTCGGCGTCTATCGGGCCGTTTTCTTCCATCACCGTCGGACGGGTTCGACAACGATCTGATGAGTGGGAGATTGCACCACAATGCGAAGTAGACGTGGCCCCATAACCCAATGTTGGGCGAAAACCCTGTAAATACAACAAGACAGGGAGCGTACCTGGATTCGCCATTGATCGTGTAGGAAGTTCGGCGTTCTCCTCAGCCGGTCGACGCCCACAATGAGCCCAGGCCTAATGTCGACGGTGAGCAGGACCCATTCTGCTGCGCCTGAATGCAGAACAATATTATGGCAGGGAATTGTTACAAAATCTCATCATTTTCGTAACCCCAAACCTCTTTATATAATGGAGAATTGGGCAGTTACGTGAATGTGGTCTCTCCACATTCACGTAACTCCCACCCACTACCTCCATTATTCAGTCACTTACGTGACCCACTAATAGGGTGTCAAACCGGGTCAGACTATGGGTTGGACCCGAAAACCCAAAATGTCCAATAGTGCATGCTACACTCATACACTACCTCTTGATGAATCAATCTCCCATTTTCGACTTCTATATCGGCCATCGGGGTTGGCCGGAAGTTCAGTGGCACTTCAAACTTCATCCGAGCGTATTCAAACGCTCTCTGGTCCTGGTGAACTAATCGATTTCCAAGAAATCCCCTCCCAGCGCATTAGCTATGCCCTCGAAAATGCCCGACGACCACAGCTCTGGGGAGAGCTCCGGTAATCAAATCCAGATCGGCACTGTTGAACAAACCTCTAACTTCACCGGCATGCTTGGTTTCCAGGGGTTCGTGACAAGCGTTCGGCTCTCCAACCTCCATGCTCCCTTTTTTGTTATAAACCATAATTGATCCTCATTTCTAGCCGTAATAAGGAACAAGCCATCCCAGGGTTGAGAACGTCATCCTCTCTTGCTTTTGAGGCCTTAGTGTTGGATTCAAAATCCATCGAAAACTAAAACAAGATTGAATACATATTCTCTTTAAGCCGTAGAAATCAAAACAAAAGCGGAGGTGATACCTGAATCCATAATGCTCTGATTGATATGATCTTTGATAACCTATATATTTGGCTATTTTTTTCTCTAAACCTAATAAGAGGGACTGAATTTTTTTCTAACTTACGGTGAATATGAAGAGTAAGGTTTAGGAGTTTGTCTCCAACTCAACCCATTACAGAGTTGTAGGTAGGGCAAGTTTCTCCACATAGTGTACCATACCATATGAGATATCACAGGGCCCATCTGGATTAGATCACATGAACCAGGTCTGAACCTAGGACAACCTTACAATATGTGGTTCAACGTATGTAAGCCCACACAATTTTCTAACAATCTCCCACTTGGGCCCCATACGTAACCTTATAATCACATTGTAATTGTATGAGCTCAAAAATATTGTCTTATCAATTGATATCTCTACCAATCCGGTCTGTTGATTATATCAACATAGAACCAAAGCAATCTTCATTACAAATAACGTAATTGGACCCATCAATGATCATGCATATTAACACAACCAAATTACATGGATAAAATATGAATGTGAAGCATGAAAATTATATGCAATGTGATCAAACATGTCTATTTCCAACTGGTCCTTCTTGAAAACTTTAGTGAGATCACAACATAATGAGTATAGAATGAAACTAAAACTTTAACTTTATACCAAAGTGGTAAAATAAACTTTATTATATCATAGAATGTCTAAATACAAACTCCCACTAAACCAGTATATCATAAAATGATAAAACACCCATGCGAGCAGTATGCTCGTGAAAGACCTTGTGTGGCAAACCTTTAGTAAGTGGATCCGCAATCATGAAGTTTGTGCCAATATGTTCTATCGATATCTGATTATTTTTCACTCTTTCTTTAACAACAAAGAACTTAATGTCAATATGTTTTGACTTTGAGGAACTCATGTTGTTATTGAAATATGCATTGTTGAATTATTGTCACAAAATAACTTTAGTGATATTTCAATATTATCTAAAATCTGAAGCCCTGTGACAAAATTATGTAGCCATATCTCATGGTTGAATGTCTCATAACAAGCCACGAATTCTGCTGCCATGGTGAAAGAAGCAATGACTCTCTGCTTAGCACTTCTCCAAAAAATAGCTTCCCCGACCAACAGAAAAACATAGCCTGACATGGATCTACGACTGTTTTGGCTTCCCGCAAAGCCAGAATCAGAATACCCAATGATCTCCAACTGACCTGACTTTCTGTATGTGAGCATGTAACCTTTTGTTCTTTACAAATATCGCATAACCCGTTTGGCTGCTTTCCAATGATGCATTCCTAGGTTATTAAGATATTTGCCTAACATCCCAACAATGTACCCTAAATTCGGATGCATACATACTTGAGCATACATGATAGTCCGTACAACAAATGCATAGGGAATGTGTTTCATAACCTTAATTTCATATTGTTGTTTGGGGCATTGAGCGAGGCTAAACTTGTCTCCTTTAGCAACGGGAGTAAACCTTGGTTTGCAATCCTTCATGTCATACAATTCCAGAATCCTTTTGATATAGCTCTTTTGTGATAATCCAGGAATACCCCGAAAATGGTCTCGATGCATTTGGATTCTTAATATAAAAAAGGCATCCCCAAGATCTTTCATTTCAAATTTCTTTATCAGAAATCTCTTGGTTTCGTGCAGTATGCCTATATCATTACTGTCAAGCAATATGTCATCCACATACAAAATCAGAAAAATAAATTTACTCCCACTGAACTTATGGTATATGCATTCATCAATTATATTCGTCTCAAAACCAAATGAGAGGACAACTTAATGAAATTTATGATACCACTGACGAGAAGCTTGCTTAAGTCCGTAGATGAATTTCTTTAGTTTGCAAATTATTTTTTTGGTATCGCTTGAGACAAAATATTTTGGTTGGACCATGTATATTGTCTCATCGATGTTCTCATTAAGGAATAGAATTTTAACATCCATCTAATATAGCTCTAAGTCATAATGAGTCACAAGTGCCATCATAATTCTAAAAGAGTCTTTCGTAGAAACCGAAGACAAAGTCTTTATACAGTCAATGTCTTCCCTTTGAGTAAACCCTTTTTCAACAAGACGGGCTTTATATCTTTTTACATTACCCTTTGAATCTCTTTTTGTTTTAAATATCTATTTGCAACCAATGGGTTTCACACCTTCAGGTAATAGGACAAGATCCCACGCGTCATGCATTGCTTTAATCTACTTTTGAGAATTAGAACTTTGTGTAGCTTAATAGAGGTTGATTGGATGATCTTTCATTAGGCCAGTATCACCCTCATATTTTTGTCGAAAGACAATATCATAATCTAAAATTGTCCTTTTTCTCTCTTTGGTGGATTTCCTTAATGACACTGGTTCTTGATGTGTTTCTTGAGGTTGTTGAGTTTGAACTCTAGAAGTAAAATTCTGATTTTAGATAGGGAGATCTAAAGCATTACTTTGATCCGAATTTGTGAGAACAATGTCTAGAATAAAAATTTGATCATTGTCATTCATACCTGTAGGAAGAGAAAGAGACTCTTCTTTAAAAGTAATGTCTTTTACTTTATCACTCCCCCCAAACTTAGTACCCTCAAAGAAACAAGTATTTTTTATTTTAAAAAATGACTTATTCGCAAGGTCATAAAATTTATAGTCCCTGAACCTTTCAGAATACTCAACAAAATAGCAACTAATCGTTCTGAAATCTAGTTTCTTTTCATATGGCCTATAGGGCCTAGCCTTAGCTGGACATCCCCAAATATGAAAATATTTTAAACTAGGCTTTCGGTCTCTCAACAATTCATATAGGGTCGTAGTTACTGCTTTAGAGGGTACCATGTTCAAAACATAGGTTGCAGCCTTTAATTCTTTTCCTCAGAGAGACTCTGTTATGGTAGAATGAGAAATCATACTCCTTACCATATCTTTAAGAGTTATGTTTCATCTTTCAGCAACATCATTCATGCTAGGAGTATCTGACATGGTATACTGATGGATGATCCCACATTCCTCTAAGAATTTTGCAAAAGGCCCTGGACGTTGTTCACCTGATCTATCATATATGCCATAATACTCACCACCACGATCAGATCTGACAGCCTTAATCCTTTTGCCAAGTTGGTTTTCAACTTCGACCTTATACGATTTGAACACATCGAGGGACTGAGACTTTTTATGAATCAAATATAGGTACCTATAACGAAAATAGTCATCTATAAATATAATAAAATATTGTTGATCATTCCAAGAAGTTGTAGAGAAGGGTCAACAAATATTTGTATGAATTAGTTCTAAGACGTTTGTTCTTCTTTGGGCACCTAATTTCCTTATGTTTGTTCGTTTCTCTTTTATACACTCAACACAAACCTGAAAGTCAGTGAAATCAAGAAAACCAAGAATCACATTTGACACAAGCCTTTCAATTCTTTGTTTAGAAATATGACATAAACGCTTATGCCATAACAAAGCAGAATTCTCATTTATTAATTTTTTTTTTGTACCATGAAAACTTATTTGCAAGGTTTCATTAAATGAGGCAATAGTATCAAGCAAATAAAGGTTATCAACTATAGATAAAGAACTGGTCTCAATAAGATTTGAATCAAGAAATAATTTAAATTCATTATTTTCAAATAAACAAGAATAATTGTATTTGTTCGAAATAAAAATAGAAACCAAATTCTGCTTAAAATACGTCATAATAAATGTTTCTTTCAAATCTAAATAATTTTCAGTCTTTAATAACAACCTAAATATCCCTATTACATCGACTTCAACTATTTTATCATCGTCCACATAGATGAATCTTTCAGCATCAATTGGCAGTCGACAACTTAAGCAACCCTACATAGACACACTTATGTGAATGGTAGCACCAGAATCCATCCACAAAGTGTTTTCGAGCATAGAAGTTAAATTAACTTCAGAACAAACCAAAGTATGGAGCGTATTTTTCTTCTCACTCTAGACATGATACTTGGTACAATCCTTCTTCATGTGACCTCCCATTTACAAAAGAAACAACTAGACTTTGGGTCCTAATGTCTTTTCTGTTTCTTCTATGATTGAGGGTCAACTGAAGCTTCCTTAGTCTTTTTCTTTTTTTTAAACCTATCCTTAGAGGTTACTGTCAGATGAGTACTTTTAGTCTTCTCTTGCTTCATCCTATCATCTTCTTGCACACAGTATGAAATGAGCTCATTAAGAGTTCATTTTTCCTTCTGTCAGTTATAACTGACCTTAAACTGGTTATACTGTGTAGGAAGGGATATCAAAACCAAGTGCACAAGTAAATCCTGAGACAACTCTAACCTTAGTGCCTTGAGTTTTGAAGTAAGATGAGACATCTCCATGATATACTCCTGAATGTTTTCTTTGCCCTTATACCTCATGGAGACAAGACTCAAAAGAATAGTATTTGTCTCAGCCTTTTCATTTTTCGTAAAATATTTTATATTTCTTCAAGAAAATGTTGGCATTTTCCTCTTCAGACATGGTACCCCTGAAGGATTCAGAAATTGCAGATTTTATGATCATGAAACTCATGTGATTAGATCGATCCCACCGCTTGGAGTTCTTTTTATCCTCAACAAAACTTTTATCTGTAAGGGCGGGTGGTTGATTTTCTCGTAGTGCACGATCCAGATTCATACAACCAAGCACAATCATAACAATTTTTTTTCATTTCTTGAAATTAGAATCGCTCAAAGTAGAGATAGAATTAATGTTTGTAAATATCATAGAAGCAGAGGTATTAACTAAATAAAGAACAAACAAACTCACAATTAACATTCATATTTACATGTAATAACATAATATATATATATATATATATATATATTTAAACAATGGTAAACCCCATTACAAGATACTCAGCACAACATTGACACTTAGTCTTTAGAGAGAAGTATCAACTTGTAAGTAGACTCTCAATACAGTAATCAAAATATAGACAGTCAGTCATGTCAAACATTAAGTCTTTCTTTGAACCGACTCGTTATTCACATGAAAAACTGAATGATTGTCCCATATTCATTACTAAAAGTATACATTTGGGTTCGACCAATTAGTAATCTTCCTTTGATCCGATCACTATTTGCATGAACCATAAACATATAATCATCATAATATTCTAAAATAAATTAACCTACACAACAGAGGTTACTTCGACAACATATTGATTCAATTTAAAATATTGGACCCAGAATCAGAAATAATAACAACGTTCAAATATGTCAATGGATGCACATGAACAATAAAACAAGCATAATAATACACATGAGCTGAAAAGTAACCGAATATCGACCCACTTAAGTGACCCATAATGCACACGAAATAGCCCTATAAAATCCTTATTTTTTTTCTTTTTAGGGCTAGAGCACGGGTCTGGCCAATCGGGCCTGACCGAACTCACCAGTAGGGCCCCGAAGTTGATCTGACTCAAAATGGGTCAGACTCAGTATCGCTTCAGTCGGGTTTGAAACTACGTTGTTGGGTCAGGTCCGTATAGGCTGGATCCAAACAGGGCCCCTACATGACTCAATTTAGCCCCTCAACCCGATGGAGTTGAATCAGGTCAGCGAGACCCTTCACTCCTAATGTCGCCTTGGTCGGTCTGGTCCCTTGACTGGGCACCGAACCGACTTAGGTAGCTAGTAAAGACATGGCTCAGCAAGCACAGGACTGATCTGGTCCTGTGCACTGGGACTGAAATATTTAAGCTCGGCTAAAACTGGCTATGTGCACAGGGGGGGCGAGTCAACCAAAACCAAATGGTCGAACCACCTATGTGCACAGGAGGTCGGGCCGGCC
The DNA here is from genome assembly GCF_984573655.1 of Nuphar pumila. Lineage (NCBI taxonomy): Eukaryota > Viridiplantae > Streptophyta > Magnoliopsida > Nymphaeales > Nymphaeaceae > Nuphar > Nuphar pumila. Next base: position 14,740,792 of record NC_143255.1, read on the forward strand.
AAAATCAAATGACTGAATTGGCTATGACCGAGTCAGCCAAAGGGTTGAACCACTCAAGCATGGCCGGGTCGGCCCGACCAATGACTGAACTGCCCGACCCGACTGTGTCACCGAAAGCACGTCGGATCGGTCTTGAAAACTGAACCGATCATGACTAACCTTAGGTCAAAAATGAGGTTGAGAATGGCAGTCATCGACCTCAAAGCATCCGACGATAGTGGCTGGCGTGAGCCAAATGCCACGCACACCATCGCCGCTCATGGTCGGCTCTGAAAAAACACCGATGGTGGCTTGGGGTGAGCCGTATGCCCCAAGTCATTGTTGGTCATCGACTTCTCGACCGAAAACCCAATTGATCCATCAAACAGAGTGGGGAGTTGCAGCGTCGACCGACGATCCGACCGGCAACCGAACCCGACCGGCAACCGAACTCCTAATGGTAGATGATCAGAACGTATCTAACGATGGTCGAAATCGACCCTGGATGCCAACATACACAGTGCTTAGCAGGTGCTCACCTTCCTGTCGATCGGTGATGACCGAATTCGGCCAGGGTGCCAGCGACTCCAACGAGTCTGGTGGACGCCGAATTCGGCCCTGAATCCATACGATTCCGGCGAATAAACGCACCCAATGGTAAGGATGATGGATCAAGCACATCCGACGATGGCCAAAATTGTCCCCGAATGCCAGAGAGCTCGATTTAATCGATCATCCACCCATCTGTCATTCGACGTTGAGATCCGGTAACAACCCACTCAGCAACCAAAAAAAGGAAAACCCCATTCAACCGGTGGAATCAAGAATGGACATGAGCGCCAACTGTTTGGCGTTCAGACTGGATGACCGTCTGTCTGGTGGTCCGAACAGAGGTAAGCCCCACTCCACCTGATGGCGGTTTGATGATCAAGGAGGATGGCGTCATCGTCCGAACAACAACCTAACATAGGGCACCATGGTCTTTCCTGCTCAGCAATCATAATGGGGACAAAACCCCATGTCACCCGGAAGTGATCTGATAAGGATAATGGATCATCACCGTAAAACAAAAAAATATATATATACAAAATACATGAAATCATTTATTTTCAACGATTCAACGAGAACATAAGCTCTGATACCAATTATTGGATTCAAAATCCATCAAAAACTAATATAGAATCAAATACATGTTCTCGTTAATTCATTAAAATTGAAACAGAATAAAATTAAAAGTAGAAGCGATACCTGAATCCATAGCGCTCTGGTTGATCGTTGATGGTATGATCTTCTAGAACCTATATATTTGGCCATTTTTCTTTCTCTAAACATAATAAGAGGGATTGAATCTCTTTCTGACTTATTTGAAATCTGAAGAGGGAGAGACTATATATAAGGTTTGAGAACCATAACCTAATGTATTTAGGAGTCTGTCTCCAACTCAACCCATTACAGAGTTGTAAATAGGGTAGGACTCTCCACATAGTGTATCATACCATATAAGATACCACAGGGCCCATTTGGATTAGATCACATGAATCGGGCTTGAACCTAGGACAACCTTACAATGTGTGGTTCAACGTATATAGGCCCACATGATTTTCTAACACTTCGATCATGTAACAATACCCCTTCGTTCTTTCATAAAGACCTCCTGGGAATCCCGCTAGCGTTGTGAGACTCATCAGTTGTAAGAGTTGATTATACCTTTCTGCAGGAATGCGGATTCTTGGCCTCAGATTGCTCTGTTTCGCCTGAAACAATTCTAGCACTTGCGTCGGGAAGGAGCTTCCTCTAGCCACTACGTTGGCCCACGAACTTCCTCTTTCAGAGCCTTTCATTCCACCCTCCACTAATTCGACGCCTTTCATACCACCTATCTCCTGCTTCCCTCGATCCAATGGCAGCCATTCTTCTGCTGTTATCGGGATGTTGTTTGTTTCTCTTGCCTCCATGGAAGGCCCCAAATGCAGAGGAGGTTGTTTCGACCAAATTTGACGTAATGGATGTGTTACAACCATCTTACCCTTAGATCATAGTTTTTTTTTTTGGATAACCCAAGGGAACCTCCCCCCTCCCTCCCCACCATCACTGACTGCACATGGCTAGCCTCCTGTTGTTAAAACCCTTGAGGTCCCCCTGCCCACACCTAGCTTTGACCTTGTAGCCATGGGTTTCGAACTTGTGACGTCCTGTGGGCTCATTGAATCATAGTTTTTTTTATATAAATATGTTTTTTTATGGTTTGAAAATCTAACATATACATCAGAAAAACATGATCCAAAGGTTAGTTTATGCTAAACTTAATATGTACATTACATCTAAAGGATCAGATGTGCAAAAAAAAACAATAATAAAAATAAAAACATTATATTTTTTCACTACGGTACCTTACCGCGAGTGTAACCAACATTGCCCCTTTATTCACTGGTAAATGTATTGATTTTTTAGATTAACTGCTTAACTTTGATATTTATGTGAAGAAGCAGACGTATGATCCCTTGTACCACAAACAGAGAGAGTATTACTTGAAAGACATAAAAAAACTCGATGGACCAGATGACGTAGAAATACAACAAAAGTGAACAAAGTGTACTGAATTCCTTTCTTTTCTTTTCTTTTTTTCTTTTTCCAAAAACTTGTATTAAGGATTCAAGTCTGAGGACCAGTTTCATCTCCAACTGCGCACGTTCTTAACCTACGTCTTTTTTTTTTAACGAAAAGAAAATTTATTCATGAATATTGTTAACAATTATCTCGATTTTCCAAGTGTCAATGTTGATCAGCAAATTTGCACCCAACCAATTAGTAGCTTCTAGACAGTTTATCTTCTAAACCTTTCTAGACATTTCCTAAAAACATGCATGTATTATTTGTTTATCCCTACTTATACATGTGTTCATCATTGCTTATTCACTAAAAACCATGTTTTGGATCAATATAATTTAACAAGCAATCTGATTTTCTTTTGTACAATATAAGCCATTTATTTTAAATCGCTTTAAAAACAGATTTAAACGTGAATGTTTTTTGCCAAGTAAGCTATAAAAAATACATTTACAAGTTTCAAGTAAATACTCAAAATTTTGTCCTTTCAAGACATCTTGGATGTGTCCAAGAGTTAAAATGTTTAGAAGCTATATATATGGAAAACATTACCTTCGTGGGTAAGGAACCCCCTAGTGAGAAAACATAATATTACCTTCGTGACTAACGCCACCATCATCCTTTCATTACCATTCTAGGGAGCGAGAGCTTCAAATACGTCAAGGCACAAGCACAAGCTACAAGAGAGATGGGGATTGTGATCCCTAGGCAATACATTTTTTCAGTTGGATACAGTTACGTTGGGTAATCTCAATTAATCCGTCAAGTGATTTTTAACTTGGCAACAATAGCAGGTCGCTCAATGACATTTGACAGCTGCAATCTCTTAATGGCCAAACCTTTATGCTGCTAAAACATTTTGGGATACAATTTATTGAATTATCCTTAAAACATCATCATCTACAAGCAACGCAGAAAAAAAAATCATATTTGTGCAGAGACTGCACAGGCCACAACATGCAAAAGAGAATCAGAACAAAAATGGAAAGAACAAACAAATTCAAGATCAAACCAAGCAGTGGGATAAGACATCTGATACCCAAACCCCTCAAGCCAAATCCAAGAAAATGGCTCAACACCATGAAGCAGAATCTGTTTGATAACTTAGATCAACGTGATATAGCCTATATTACTCAGAAACTGTCAAGGAAGCAAGTCTGGATGCAATCTTGGCCATTTTGTAATCTTCGCGCAACTGCACAAACCTGCCATTACAAGCAAAGCACCACTGCTCAGCACCTCCATTCACCATTCTGCCACTGATTGGTAAAAATTACCCAAGACAATATATTACATGAATACTAGATTTACTGCATACCTGAGAGCATCAGCTCGAATGTTTGGGCTTCCTTCAAACAAGGTGACAATGCTTTCAGGAGCAACAATAAGAACATTGGCCATGCTGAAACCACAGTAAACTCAGTAAGCATTCAGAAATGTCCTCTAACAATTAAGGACTGTAAAATATAAACGACATCAATAACTTACATTCCCAGCATCTCAAAATTTTCATCAACCGCTGGAGCATTGAAGCTCCGCACAAACTCCCCATACTCTGTTATATCACGTTTTAACCGCAGCCCACCGCTGCAAAAGAAAATCAGAGCAAAAATCAAACCTGAACTTGGATATTACAGACCTAATCTGATATACCACAAACACGCAATACAACCCTTGGAATTGACTGGCAAAGAGCAAGGTGAAGGAAATATCTTGAAAGTTGGGATACAAGCATAACCACACAACTTGTCAATCCTTTAGTAACATAATAATAACTCACTGAGGGACAAAGAATATCATATTGCTTAAATGTTTAAAGTGGTATCTCTTGCATGTTGTTATAATTTATATTGTTCAATGGTTAATGCATACTGATTAATTACCATGCATAACACCAAAGCTTATCAAAATAAAACACCAGCTAAATTGAGGAAGGAAAGGAACTTTAGGAGTTTGCACAAGGAGAATTAACAGTTGCAGTTAAAGAAAATGTTCCTCACCTGGGACTGAAAGTAAACCTTTGCCAATGATTAAGAAGCCCCTTATGCAAGCGGTTGCCCTACAGAAATTTTAAGTTCCAGTCATCCCAATAACTAAATAAAATTCATTGCATAATGATATTAAAAAGATAGTGACACATTGGAGGGTTGACAAGAAGAATTGCACTAAAATATTACAAATGAGAGAACAAGAGCTGTAAGAGAACTGCCAAAGCTATTTTTCCTCAACCAAAGATGTGATTTATATTTCCTATAGCATTCACAGGAAGATAAAGCCACAGCAGACATTTAAAGATGGTAAATAAGCAGTACGAACATAAAACTAGGAAATTATCATAGATATATGCCTAAATATCCAGTAATAGGTTCCTTTTTTCTTGGGGCGAAATGACATCCAATAGTAGGCTCATGCCCCTCCCCTTCTCAACAATAGGTGCATCATGGCTATTTCTGCCGTTTGACCTAATACAGTGCAAGTGTGCAACCCTGAATAACAAGTCTACAAACAAACATGTAGACATTCATTACTATCTTGTATCGTAAAGTAGAGTTCTATCAAAAGGTTATTCTGTTTATTATCCAAACTAAGATTTGAGGAAATCTGAGAACTTTTCAGCAATAGAAGATTTCACTGGTGATCTGCATGCACATCTTCCATATTCACTGCTTTAGTTGACAATGTGATGGCAATTCACTAACACCATCTGTAAGGACTGCTAAAAATTAAGAATTGGCATCACAACAACAAACACAAAGGAGGACCAAGCCCATTAATGCCGAGCTACAGCAGTCATTTAAAGATGGTAAACAAACGGTAACATAAAACTAGGACAATATCATAGATATATGCATACATATCCAATAATAGGTTAACTTTTTTTTCATGAAATGAAATTCAATGGTAGGTTTGTGCTCATCCCCTTCTCAACAAAAGGTGCATCATGGCTATTTCTGGAGTTTGACCTAATACAATGCAACCCTGAGCAACAAGTCTGTGAACAAACATGTAGACATCATTACTATTTTGTATGGTATAAGTATATCTTTCTTAAAAAAGCTATTCTTTTTTAATACCCAAACTAGGATTTTAGGAAATCTGACAGAACTTTTCAGCAAGAGAAGCCTTCACTGGTGATCTGCATGTGCATCTTCATATTCACTGCTTATAGCTGACAATGTCATGGCAAATTCACCAACACCATTTGTAAGGACTGCTAAAAATCAAGAATTGGCATCACAACCCAAAGAAGGACCAAGCCCATCAATGTCAAGCTATTTATAAAGGTATAAACAAATTTTCAATTCATAACTTCAAAAGCCACAGGACATTTTACTTGTCTCACTCAAATTTATCAAGGCATTAGAAATTATGTTTTGAGATCAATGATGCGCATTCCTGTAATGAAACTATAAAGAGAGTACAAGTGGGTGCCTCTTATGGGTATACAAGAATACAAAAACATACACAATCACACAAGCCACTTAGAGGCTAAAACAAAGAGTAAAAAATATAGATATTATTGAGAATAAATGCTTGAGAAAGCATTAAGAGGGGGAACACCCCTATTTACACACACACACCATAGAGCCACTGGGACCTTCCCAACGGCTAGAAATAGAGCTGTTGGGGAGGTCCCAAAAACACTATGGGTCTATTACCTAAATGCCCTCAAGTTTACAACTTAAGTACTAAGTTATAAAAATAAAGGAAAAATTTATAAAATACTATTGTGCCCCTAGTGGGGCACAGCCTATTACAATACTGTGAAAAGACCAAAGTACCCTTAATGGGTATTTCCTATTACAACACTATAAATACTATAATATATATATGTACAATGTGAATTATATATATATATATATATATGTTACAACTTAATAATTTTATCCTCTAAGATCAAACTTTTCATGCAATCCACTTTTCCCTTTCTTTTCTATAATTGTTATTTGACCCTCCAGTCATTTTTTGGCTTCATTTTCCGCTTTATGGATAGTGAAACTTTGAATGAACATGTATAGCATGTATGAACTGTATCAGAACATCCTGTTGATTTCCCAAGGCTAATAATGACCCTCAAGTTCCAAAAAAAACATCTGAGATTCTGAAGGATTTAAAGGAAAAGATCTAATCACCTGAGTTTCTTTAAGACCAAAGAAGGGTTGTTGTTCTTTTTGTTTTCAAGAGTTACTTCATAGAACTCTGGATAGACAATCTATTGTGTTACATCATGGACATGTAATGTTCGACAGAATATTGTGGATTACACTGCCATAATGAGTCAATGCAATAATCAACAACTTCTTGTTGAAAAAAATTACAGTCATCCTAAATGAGCTTTGCTAGTTTGTGCATCAAATTCCACCAACTGCTTTATAGATGATCTGCTGCAACTTCTTGAATTTATAACCAAAGCTAATTGAATAATGCTACAGATAAACAGTGTGCGTCCTAGCAGGAAGTTGTAGACAATTCATAACAACTGTAAATGATAAAAATCCAGCATCAATAGTACTTCTAATCTTAGGGTTACAAACGAAGAATATTCAATAAAAGGAAAACAGAAATATACATGAGAGACAACAAGAGATAAGCATGCAATTATTTCAATTCAAATTTCAGTTTCCTTTAAAACGAAACTAGTCTGCCAAGAAGCACTCAACAGCGAATGAATGTGCCCAACATCAAAGAGAGGCAGGCAGTTTACTGGCTCTTAAAGATTCCCTTCCCACCCAAGAACTAATGAAAAATATTAATAGAAAGCATTTTATTCAAAACTGGAAATATACAAAGCTCCTAAATATCACTGAATCAGCATAAATGAAATAAAATGAATGCCAACACAAGCAAATCTTAGGAAAAATACAAAAAGAAATGTATAGCCATTCCAAACATGCATATGGAATTAATGTATATTTGTCACAAAAATTAGGAATTATGACTGCACACTAAATATATGCACCTCAAGCCAGCATGCATGTGTGTGTGTGTGCATGTGTGTGTGTGAGTGTGTGCACACGCGTGCATGCACATGTGTGTGTGTGTGTGTGTGTGTGTGTGTGTGATAGAAAGAGAGAGAGATGCAAAAGAATTGGGAGTCTACGTGTGCACGTGTGTCTATCGCATTCTCACACACATGTCAGCATTCCTATTCTTCTAATTCTATCATTAATCCAGTAGCACAGACAACTTTTAAGATATGCCAAGCAACATGTTAATTCATGGAGAATGGATGCTAGGTTATCCAAGTTGATCATCTTGGCAATTGCCTGACAACCATGCTTGGTGCTTGTGGAGAGCAAGCACAACTGCTTGCACTAAATTCCACCATAAAACTTCTAATTTTCCAAAAACGTAATGTCACTACAAGATTATGTAAAGACAACTGACTAAATTAACGTACCAAATCTGTGAGAAAAGCTTGCTTGTTAAGCCCTTCTAGAGCACTGTATGCAGTATCAAGCACACGAGAGAGGTATGCAACAACTCTGTAAAAAGCTGAGAGAAATGTCAGATTAACAACTACTTTGTTACTTCTTTCTCCTTTCTTTGTTTCCTTAAGCAACCAGCATCACTGTAACAAATCAGCCATTTATAATTGCTTTTTGGAGTTTAAAAACTCTTAATGTAAAAATCTGTACCTTATACAAGCATTAGTAGGTCGATGATCAGGGGCATTCCCATCATCAGGAGTCCGATAATCTGATGCCTTCTGTTCACTGGAAAGAAGTCGTTCTACCTGCATAAATTTTCAAAGTTCAATAAGATACATCATCCTGTATAACAAAAAAAAAAGGAATGGTAAACATCAAAAACAATTAATCATAGAGAAGACCCAAAGACCACTATAACTTGAACACACGCGTGCGTGCACACACACACACATCAACAAGACTGCACATTGAGAAAGTGTTTACATGAACAAAAGCAGCTGCATATGAACACTATGAAAGGAGAAGTTAATGGATCACCATTGCATGTTCAATAATCTTGGAGATGAAAGCATCAAATTTCACATGGCAAATGTGAAAAGAGAGAGAAAAAAAATCAAAACAAAGAACTCCTCAAGAAGCATCTAAAATTACAACTATCACATAAACATATGCAAGCATCAAGCATACTGTTAAGCTCCAGCAATAACAGCATGGCAAGTTGGCAACAAATCAGCGGGAGTTTCAGATTCTGTGAGTAAAAATTTAAAGAAATATATAAAGAAAAGTCTAGCAACTAGATCATACTCACCAATACTGATCTTGTAATAATATTTTTTAAAGGTTTTCCCAGAAGAATTTAAAAACAAATGGCATTTCCCGGAAAAACCTAGGTTTTTTTTAAAACATGTGCAATGGTCATTTCTGGTGGTTTGCAGGCTACAGTCATGTTTTGTAGAGCAGTGAGGAAACTTCACATGGATGGATGATGGACCAAGGTTGCCAGACTAGGAAGCAGAAGCGGGAAACGATACGGGAAGCGAGAAGCGATGCATTTTAAAATGTATAGGAAGCGGAAAGCGAGGAATATTATATATATATATATATATATAAGAATTGAATGGGCAAATAAAAAATAAAATAAAAGTGACAAATTAAATTTCATGTTTTTTTAGTTTAAGAATTAAATTTTTAACAAAATCTAAAAATGATGACTACCAATTTAGAGAAAAAGCACATGGAAGTGAGTGAGAAGAATGAGATAAAACACATAAAAAACAAGAAAAGTTGAGTAAGAGAAAATATACGAAGAATAGATGAAGCGTGTAGAAAGCATAAGAGAAGCGTGGGGGAATCAAGGTTCTCATCAAGTTTCGAAAGCACGGAGTATCGCGCTTCTGAAGCGAGTTTCTGGGAAGCGAGCTTCCCACCTATCTGAAAAGCTTCTGGTAACTCTATGATGGACTAGCCTTCCACCTTCAAACATGCTTTATGGTTTTGCAAGTCTTGGACTGTGGAGAGTTCAAAGACAAGCCCTATGAATCTTTACCATAAATAGTGTGGCCACCTAGAGTACTTCCATCCTTAGATGGTTGATTAAACAAAAGGATGACCATGGCAGCCAACTACATTCCCTTCATACCTGTGCTTCGGTTTTGCAAGTTTCATATGGTGGTAAATGTTGAGATGTGTATCATGAACATTTTTTTTTGTGCAAGCCCGTTGCCATACATGAAGTCTCCTTCTTGAGATGGTCTTTGATAACTCATGGCAATGGGTTTAGAAAGGGAAAACATGGGAGTTCCTTGAGTGTTAAGGTAAAGAAAAAAGGAAAGAAAATGGGTTGCTTTCTTTTGGAGCAGTAAATAAGAGAGAAAAAGAGGTAATCTTTCTTGGAGGAGATGAGTTTCTTTGGAGGGAATATCAGGTAGGCTCTCTCTTGGGTGTTGAGAGAGAGAGGGTAGGTCTCTCTTGGGTTTGAGAGAAAGTGGTATATCTTAGGTTTAGAGAGGGTGAAGATAGATCCAGCATAGTGAACAGGTTTGATGGATCGGTGGTTGGACTACATGCATCAGCATCTTTCTGGTGTTTTAAGACGACTGAGGTTCAAGGTGCAGTTGGTTTGGTGCTCTCTTTGTTTGTTTTGCCTCTCTCATGCATTTGCATGTGGCTTGGTTATTCATGATAAAAGCTCTCGGTACTCTGGCCATGGAGGTAGGCACATCACTGAACCTCGTAAAATCCTTATTCTTGTGAATGATTTATTTCTTTGTCGATTATATTGTGTTTGTGTGTGTTCCCTAGTTGTATCAATATCGGATCCGACCTACCGTGATCCTGGGCATGAGACCCAAAATCACAACAAAGAATTGTTTTAAAAACTCGCTAAGTCAACCCAGTGACTCAATTCGACTCGGCCATTTACTAGGTCAACCTAGTGAATGACCTAGAATTTAACAATAACTCCTGAGTCTGTTTTAGCACGACCCATCCCAGTCATACATACATATAACATATTTTTGTATATATCTATGTTATATATAGGGATGTAAACGGTTTGGGTGCAACCTGAATCCGATTCCATTAAGCGGGTATGGTAGCCAAATATGGATCCGATTAATAATTGGATATCCGGGTTTGGTATTAAGTTTTGCATTCAAACCGGAACCCGAATCCGACAAAAAACCCGACCCGATTAAGTGTAAATACCGGGTTTTAAGCTAGTCGGATCCGGGTTTGGTTTTATCTTTTTCCATTTGAATCCGACTCTGAACGCGATTAGGCCAAACCCGATTAAGTCGGACTTGGTAATGCCCAAATCCAACCCGAATCTGAACCGTTTACATCCCTAGTTATATACAATAATAAAACATATATAACATTAATATGCATATTATGTATTTATATATGTAAGGATAAATATACATATATTAATAATATAATATATAATAAACATGTTATAAAAATATTACTTTGTATACACATGTATATTGTCATACATATTACATATAATATTATGAAATAATGTTCCTTTATAGTTCACTATTGGATCTGACCTGGAAAACCAAAAGTGTTTAAAGTTTAAACTCCTTTAGTAATCCACATTAAGGAAATGTATCGAGCTATGTCGCTGGCTACTTTAGATATACCTTAGCAGTTAGCACTGTCGATAAGGTAGTGACTTTAGGAATCACCTTTCTGCTACCATATGTACATTTTCACAATGAGATAAAATTCATTGATGCAAGTACACATCAATGTATACTCCACCATCCATCAGAGTCAATTTCATTCTCCAATTTGCTCCAAGACTAGCAGTCTAGCATAAATCCAGAGCATCTACCTGACTAGAAACATTAAAAACATGGATATGCCTTGCCTCCTTCAGAGAAACATGCACAATATCAAGGCCAGAATTAATCATTGGGTGGCTAAGACCACCATCTACAAACTGACAAGCTCTTCTAGATAACTTTTTCATCCACTTATCATGAACTTGGATACATTCTAATTCATTTACTACTTTAAAATGCCAAAGTAGTCACTCAGAAGGCTCCTCCATGGGTTATGATGTGCACTTTTTATTCCCAATAAAATTATTACTGAAGAGAAAAAACTTAAGGATTATGCCCTTGCAAGCTTATGTATTATGTGCTTTAAAGACATTGAATCAGCCTCATACCTCTTCTTGAGTTTGGAATTTTCTTGGGTTCTTGGATTAGAAGACACGAAAGTGGCAGCTGAATGCTAGTAGATGATGTGTGAAAGCTGCTGGTGCATTTTATGGTGGAAAAGGGGTGCTATCTTTTATGAATAAACCATGTTTTAGAGATGTTTTAATAAAGATCGACAGAGAAATTTTGGTCTACACTTTTTAAGCTGCCTGGCTAAGGCTAGTGTGATCAGGTCTTCAAGTATAATTTTTCTCTTGCCATTTTCAAGAAAAGAGAATTAAGAGGCAGGGGAACCTAAGGCACATAATGCTGAGTGTGATACTCAGCAATCAAAATATACAACTAGAAAAATGAGAGTTTCTGGCTGGTCCACCAATCAACCATCAATAACCACAACTAACATTTATTGGTTGGACACAATCCTGTAACATGGAAAAGTAAAAAAAACCACTACTTCTTTAGTACAGTGTCACTGCATCATATCTAGTGAAGCCAAAAGGAATACAAGGACACTGGTTTCTACTTGCACACCAATTATGCATGTCTTATGTTAAACATGACAGAAGATCGTGCGCATGCATGAGAGTAGCCCTTCTATAATCAAGCCTAATGGTCAAACATCAGGAACGAATTGGCAGAACACTAACATAGACAGAAAGTATTCGACTTCAATCACAAAGTGGGTCAACTCACTGAAGAAAAAGGTCTAACAGAGTAGTAACCAGCAAATGCTTAACCTACCTTAAAGGTAAAATTTGGTTTTCAATGCTAATCCATGCAAACTAAAAGAAAAGTGCCGCAAAAAGTTCATTTTTCTAATGGGTTGTGTTTGCTTCCCACCTAAAACAGCAGTCAAGTTTTCACACATAATTTCTAACCGTCCATGCTACTATTACTATTTGCACTTGTATACAAAACAGCAGCATAGCTTTCAACAGAGAAAACCATTGATACTACAAGCCCTATGGACATGTACTCGGACAAAAATGCCATCATCTATATAACTTTCCACCTAATTCTCCATGAGTAAAAGTTTAAATTAGTAGGATGCCATGACTTAGGTGGGCAACAAAAAATCCTGTATAACAGCCAAGATAATAGTTCCCTGAATCCCTGTTCAGCCTCTGATAGTCAATTACTATCAAAGTTTATATTATTCACAACTCCTTGGATAAAGGATTTCTTTAACTATTTTAATTTAGATTCAAGGCAGTCTGAGAGATAATGCAATAATATAGATCCAAAACTCTTGACCCTTTCCAATCATTCTTCTTTTTTCCCGTACAAAAAAATTCACTCTAAGTTGAGCAAGATATACACTTCTGGGAAGCAATTAAGCATCATATTGCTAAATTGCTACTCGATAATACCAAATGAAAGCATATGAACAATCACATACACAAAAATCTGAAGATTTGATATTATACAAATAGTAATATCTTTATCAACTTGTGAATCTCAATCAAATGATAAGCCTTTCACATTGATATGGCGATGGAGACAAAATCAAAGAGGTTGAACAATGAGGTATCAGTAGAACTAACATGAAAGACTGCCAGGTATATTTACAACCAGGTGGATATACCAGCGCCAACAAACTCAAAATTACCATGGTACTAAAACAGAAATTTACAAACAAGTCCAATGTATACCTGTGTATATGATCAACACTTTGGGTGCAAACCCACTAAAATGTATCAATATAATTAAATATTATTAAAAATTAATTGGAATAGTATCCAATGGATAAATGATGTGATTATGGAACTGATTTAGTATTCATGAATATGAAGAAATGCAACCAATTGAAAAAGCAAACCTCAGCCATCACAGTGTCAATACACTGCTGGAGACCCTTCATTGCAGCACTCTCTGCACTAGACATGGCTGTTGCCATTTCTTCACAAGAGGCAGCATGAGCACCATCAACAGGTAGCAAAAGCCTAGAAATTGTGTTTGTGAAGTACTGCAGAGAGCAGATAAAAGTAAAGAGAAAAATATAATTAAACAAAAAAAACAGTTAATTGTATAGCATATAGATAACATAAGAAGTAATTCTGAAACCAACATACTTGTTGAACAACAGCAGCATTGCTGGCTGCACGCTGCACAGCCACCATAAAAGATTTGATACTGCTTTCACCAGCTGCTGCAGCAGCCTCTGCCTGTAACCAAATAAAACCAATCCATCTAAGTTTTCAGCTGGATCATTTACGTAAAGAAACGAAAAATTGTAAAACATAGAGCAATGAGAAAGCAAGTAGCCCTAGCACTAGAAAATCCAGTCCCCCTGGTGAAAATTACAAAGCACACAAAGCAGCAAAAGTTTCCCATGAAAGATGGTGAAAACTGAAAACATTATTCAGTTGGCACTTTATGCATATGTAATGCAGAAGCATATACCATAAATCTTCATACAGCACTGACCAAACAGAGACAGGAATAAGAAACAAAAGTGTCCTGAAGATAATTCTTACAGCAGAAGCAGCTGCAGCAGCAACCCTACGACTGACACTTGTTCCAATAACAAATCTGTCCCTTAAGGCTGTGGCATCATTAAGACCTTCTCTAGTCTTCTCCAGGCCTTCAGTTGTATATTGACTTACCTACAAACATTAATCAATGAAAATCAGCTTTCAGCTATGTTGTGAAACCAATATCTAGAGACAACTAAAAATTCTTTTGACTTACTTGATCAAGCAAGCAGGTGAAAATTGTCCTGACATTATTTGCAAGGATAGATGGCTGGACAGAAAGCACAAAAGATTTACTTCAATCACCATTCTTCAATTGATTGAATAATAACTATTGCAATTGCATTGAACTTTTCAATCTCAATGACTATATGCAATGTATGCTTGCAGCGAGCAGTTTCAAGTAAAAACTTAGTGAATTTTCAACGAGAAACAGCATGACAAGAAGATGATCAAACATAAATTCATCCCAAAGAAATTGCCCAAAGTGAGTGTTAACAGTTCACACACTGTAAATATCATAAATCTTATTTTCAGCAGGCACACAAGCCAGGCATGATATGTTTTTGTTAAATAAACAATAGGACAAACTTTATTTAAATCACAACTATTAATCTTATAAGCTTGGTAATTCAGCTCAACAGGCTTGTACATGGCCATGTATGAGTTGAACTAGGAAGCTCAATGCAATAACCAGCCCTGAGAATTCTTAGATGCTTAATTACATTTTAAGGAAGAAAAAAGATCCATTTCCAGAAGGATCATGAGATGAAATCTGCAGCATCTCCAGAAAATAAATATTACCTTGCTTTTTGGTACAAATAGACTCTCATCAATATCAAATATATACTATGTGCTCGTTCAATTCAGAAAAATATGATTTTAGTCACTGGTTAAGGTAATAGATACACAGTTGGAATACATAAAAGGCACAATAACATTAATAGAGTGCTACAATGTTGTAGGTGATCTTGTCAATCAGTTGCAGGTTTTTCGATTGGCATGTCAGTATGTACCACATGCACGTATCTATCTATCACATATTTAAACTGCAATAGAATTGCATTAAATTCATGACACAGAAAATGCTAGGAACTGATTTACTGTGACACAACCTTACCATGAGATACAAGTGTCATACATGACTAGACATAGCCTTGGCACAGTAAAATTTCCAACAGATATACAATGAGGTATCCAACTCTGAACACTTCCGTTCATAAGTTCGCTGCTCTGAAGTGTCAATCATTACTTCTTTATGTCATGACACAACATCAGATATGCACAAATACACAAGACAGAGATTTATGTCTCTTTTCCCCTTTGTTGCTTGAACAACAATTTACGCAGCTGAAGAGTACATAGATGCTTACAGTGCTTGACACTCTGTAATGTTTTGAATTGAAACATACAATATCTGGTTGTCTGTTCAGAATCACAAGTATATCAGTAATTTATTTTTTGTAATTTTATGCTCATATTTCATATGAACCATCAACATCAAAGAAGCATCTAATAAAATTATGAATATTATTAGTCTTTTTGTGTGTGGGTATTACCAATTTAATAGCATTGTTACTTTATAATTAAAAATTCAAAGTTATTCATCCAGATATGTATAGTTATCCATTTATTTACATTCATATTTATGTTATACTTTTACGAAATATCTTTCTACTTGTCTAGTTTTTATATGAGAAAAGACAACTAAAAGAGCTAATTTCACCTGAGCAGAAAATAATATGCATCTACTGATTGCCTCCTCATTCCATCGCACTATCTCAGTCACAACAGTAACCGAGATCTGCTGCTGTGAAGGTGGCACAGCCGCTGCTTTTGAACGTGAAAGAGAACCACTGCTTGATTCAGACTGTTGTTGCATCCCAGCACGCAATTCTTCCATCTACCAGAAAACAAAACAAAGTAGGTTAGAAAACCAGTCATTTTAATCAGAAATTCAAACAATGTTTTTCATAAACATTAATTGAGTTGAGTATACCTTTGCTTGATATAGCTGTCTTAGAGAAGCTTGCTCGTATTCAGGATACTCATCTTTATGGGCAGTAAACAGAGATTCAGTGAGACCTGAATGAAGTAGTAAAGTGAGGAAGATCTTTAGCAATGAACATGTGGCACACCAAATATGTTAAACAATTTATCTATCACTACAACCAAACTGATGCGGCTTTATCTTACTAGCAAACTCTTAACCAAACTGTAGCATCATGTGACACAAAACTCATGCCGTCAGTTTGTTTAGTAGAAAATGGGTTGTGATTGTGACATGCAAGCAGGTTTTTTAGGAACCTCAAAAATCAACGGTCCACAATGTACCAAAATTTCACAACTCAAAAAATCATATTTTTACATTGACAAAACATAATCCAAGGTTTGACCCTCAGCAAACAAACCACGTTGAACACATCTACAGAGTTTCAACTGGATTAGACCATAGAAAAAAAAGAAAGAGTACATCAATACATATCTAATATGAACAAAATGAATATAAAAAAATTTGGTATCATAACATCATAAGTCATATAATGAATCTTTTGAAGAAATCTGTCATACAGCAAGTTGGTGGGCATAATGAAGAATCATTAGTAGGATCACTGTTGTGCAAATAAAGTGGAAGCAAACTAGTGATGTGCAGTAATTAAGTAACTATATAATATGAAAGGCTATGACAACTTCATACTAACTTCAAATAGGAAAGAATGAAAAAATAGACTGTTGTGGCCAACCAATGTATATTGATCAAGGAATGATGATGATGTGATATATGTGCATATGCATGTGTCTGAATGCGGGTATTACCAAACCACCTCAAATAAGTAAAGTTCTGTAATGCTATAACCACAAGAAAAAGTGGATAAATCACCTTCAACATCCAAGTCACCACATCCCACTGCACGCAACTCCTTAGAAAGTTCCAGGGTCTTCTCATATGCAACTGCAAAGATTCTAAGATACTGCACCAATGTCATCACAGAATGAAAGACATAAGAAAACAAAAAAAAATAGAGTAAAAATACAAAGGTGGAAAATTAGACACAACAAATTGAACCCACCAGCAAAAGGCCACCCTCGTCAATGGGAGGTAAGTTTACCAATGATGGTTTCACCAATAATTTATCAAGAATAGTTGCTACCCTCTGCTCCAAGACTCGCTGCATGCAATAGGCATGGTTAACAACCAAGCAATACCTTTTCTATTATTACCAAAACAATATTTCCCTACCATGTGTATGCTTGGTAATATAAATGGCTAAAGCTTGTTGATACCTGAACCAGGATTGACATGACATCGTCAGGGGCAGGGAAAACAGCCATTATAGTTGCAGCCTCCTTTCTAACAGTTTCTGTAAATTAATGATTTCCTGTCAACATATGTATAATCATCCCCTTGGCATTACCAAACATGTGGAAGACTATGGTTGACTGAATAAAACCTATAATTTCTTTGTAGAATGTTGAGAGACCACGTGCGATGTTGCTCGGGCTAGCCTGCAAGCCCTGATCTCCAAGTACCAACCTGGTGTCTGCAGTCATTACTTCTAAATCAATGAACATTGGTCGAGATGCAACATAATGTTGCATTGCACTGCTACCCCTGTTAAACTGCACATCACAAAAGTAAATCCAGATTAATTAATGGCCAAATAAAAAATATAACAATAGGAACTTATGGAAATGTAATTAAAGAGAAGGGACATGCCCCAAATAAATATCCTTTTAAATTACCAATATCCTAGCAAACCAAATTTAACAGAATTTGTTGCACTATGATAAGATAAGTAAATATCAGAGGGCACTAAATAAGGATAACCAACTCAACACTTGACCAAACTAGCCCAAAATTGGGTTATGAGCTCTAGAATGATTCTTTGGCTTGGCTGACCAGCACAAAAAGTTAGGGTGACACCCGCTTAAATAAAGGCTCAAACTAAATGTGTTTCACAATAGTGAAAAATAGCCATTTAGGAGGAAGCATTGATATCTAGGTTCTTCAAGGCATAAGAAAACCGATATGAAATAATGAACCACCACTACATCATCCAAAAGAGCTACTTAAAACAACAGATGGAATGAGAGCTCCAATATACTAAACCCGATCGAAGATTTTGTTTCTAAGATTCCCAATCGATTGTTAACAAATCATTCCCTCTTTTGTACATCAAATGGATCTTTTTTTATTTGTGTTTTTACAATGCCTCCTAGAATAATTAAAAATGCCGTGATCAAAATTTCTTAAGTAAAGCTGTCAACATCATTTGAGGAATTAGGACATGTGGAGTTAAGGTGGTCTTAGAAGCACGTTTATCCTACTAATACAGATCATGCGTCCACTTCCTATGAAATTTTTTAGCAATCGGAGAGCAAAATATTCAACAAAAATGCTTTTATTGCAGCTCCCACTCTCACACCTTGCTAGGTTGAATAACAACAAATCATATAGTTGTTTCTTTACTGAAAAAAAAATCTACACTTCACACTACTTTTTTTCTTCTAGAAGACAGGTTTTTTCCAGAAACTCAAAAATAAAAGTTCACAGAAAACAGAAAGGACATTAGGAGAAGAGACCTGATGATAATTTGTATGACAAGGAACAGAACACGTCTTTAAATCAGACTGGTGATATATGAATGAGGAAACCCGGTCCTAAAGTGGGAGGCTGGGCAGTAAATATATCATATTGTGATAGCAACAACCCATCATCCAAAGGTAGACTTGTAAAAAGCATTGATAATGTTGATCACAATCAGCATTGTAGAAAATGCAACAGCTCGTATAATAGGTTACACTACAGCTCTGTACTAGTAGCAAACCATTAAGATACACCCTACATCTAGTTGTGGCAACTGACCATAATTATACAAGAGACATGCGACAAAGGTGCATGATGCACCCACAACCCCAACCATCACCACCACCACCAAACCAACCCCCTTCCCCCAAAAAAAAATAAAAGAAAGGGCAGAAATGTGCCAGATGTTTGAAGTTAAATTGTGATCCTAGTTACAGAGAGAGAGAGAGAGAGAGAGAGAGATTAGCAAAGTGTCAGCTAATAGCAAAGGATGAAAGTAATTGGTAATCCCTAGCACAAACACCCAAATATGGATCTTGATCTCTCTATGTTCATCAAAATATAATTGCAGTTAGTCTAGATCATGGTTTATAGAAGGCTGGAACAAAATTCTCTGCAAATTTCTAAACAGTAAACATACAAAAGCAAAAATGCAATAATGGTAATGGGACACAGACCAGATCCCATGGCAGTGATCCAATTGTTAGAGAATGCAGCAGAAACTGATTCAACATAGCAGAAGCCAGAAGGTTTCAGGAACAACCAGGGGCATTGGCATGTTGGTAATTTGCCCACGAGGGGCATCTAGGACAGGCATTGTGCAATGGCAGATAGTTTCCTAACATTGTATTTGTGCAAAAATTATGTTGATATTGTATTTTTAAACTAATTTATATGCATGTACATGATGTATTACCATAAGGACATCTTTGTGATTGTACTAAACTTAAGACACACACACATAAATATATATGAGAAAAGTATTGGTATCCTCGTGAGTAAGGAACCTCCTAGCCGGAACTCATAGTGAGAGACTGCTTTGACCAAATCTAACCCCATGGATGTGTTCAGCATTGTCAAAATAGTAGGAATCGACTCTTGGATCGGATTTTTATGACGTAAAAATATGGTCCTATGAGGGTAGAAAATTTGGTACACTGTAGACCATTGATTTTTCAACCCTTGAAAAATCTTACATACACATTGGTCTGTAACATGATCCGAGCACTGATTTCTACTAACCCAAATATGTAGATCACATCTTTTTTTGGATTTATAACCCGAAGAAACCGCACCCAGCACGAAGACCTAGTCACGCTGGCTCAGCCTGCCATACCTATGGTCGTCATACCGGTGGCATAAAACTCTGAGGCTCAGACCCCTGCCCCTGAGGCTTATGTTAAACATGTAGATCACATCTGCAGGGCAAGATGTGCAAAAATATTAAACAATTAAAAATAATACAATTTTTTACTAAGGGTTTCCTTACCCATGAGGGTAGCAAACATTAGACATATATATATTTGCTACAGCCGTTTGTATATACAATCTAGAAGAAAACACCATTTTTTCAACTTTTTTGATATTTTTCTGCGGATCAAAACTCATAGATTCAACTTTTTGATATTTTTCTGTGGATCAAAACTCATAGATGTGATCTACATAATTTGTTTAGTAGAAAAGAGGTTTTGGATCATGTATTTGCAACCTGTAAGTAGATTTTTCCAAGGGCTTCAAAAATCAATGACCCACAATGTGAAAAATTTTGATAAATAAAAAAAACCATATTTTTACGTTGAAAAAATATGATCCAAGGTGTGCTTCCTAGCAAACAAAACATATTGAACACGTCTATGAGGTTAGATTGAGTGGAAACCAATTGCACCTATGATTTTTCAACTAGATTGTACATACTGTACACAATAGCAAATATTTATCTTATATATATGGGATAACATTTGGTAATGGGCCTAATGGCACAATTATGTACAAACGCCTCTAGATCTCCATGGTATAGGTTGTTTTGATCCATTCGGACTTTGTAGATGTGTTCAACATGTTCCAAATAGCAGGTACGAGCTTTTGAATCATGTTTTTTCTAGCAAAAAACACTATTTTATGACCCAAGAAAGTATTGCACATTGTAGGCCATTGATTTTTGAAGTCTTATGAAAACATGCCTACATGTCGTAATTGGACGATTCAAGAGCCAATTCCCACTAAGAAAAACATGTAGATCACATTTGTAAGGTTAGTTTCATGAAAAACAACCAAAAAATGGAAGAAAAAAGCCATTTGTACCTTATGTCACCATTACCAAATTTATCCCTCTATATATATATAGAAGGGGGTAGATGCCTATTCCAATCCGTGCCTACTGAGCTTCTGAAGATTCTTTTCATGTTTTTTTCAAATCCGGGTCATCTGATTATATAAATGTGTTATAGGAATGGACTCCTGGATCTTCTTAGGGTAGGTTTTTATAAGGTTTGAAAATCGACAGTCTATAATTTTCATAAATATTCAAGCTGAAAAAATCACATTATTTCATCCAAAAATGTGATCCAAGTGTCATTTTCTAGCAAATCGATCATGCTGAATGCATCTGCGCAGTCAGATTTGCAAAAAAATGCCCTAAAAATCCCCATTCACTGGTGGTAGGCACCTACTCTCTCACTATATATATATATATATATAAGATAGCATTTTCTACCGTCGTGGGTAAGGAACTCCTTAGTTATAACCATGGTTGCCAGTTGAGGAAGCGGGAGCGGGAAGCGATACGGGAAGCGGGAGTGGGAAGCGAGGCACTTTCAAAATTTTAGGAAGCGGGGAAGCGTGGGACCACTTAGGAGCGATTCGGGAAGTGTCTCGGAAGCGACCTAGGAAGCGTCTCGGAAGCGACCTAGGAAGCGTCTCGGAAGCGAGGGGGAAGCGAAAAAATAAAAAATAAAAAATAAAAAATACAAAAAAATTGAAAAAAACAGGGGAAGCAAGGGGGAAGCGTGGGGGAATCGAGGGGGAAGCGTGGGGGAAGCGAGGGGGAAGCGTGATGGGAAGCGCGCTTCCCATTAAAGGGAAGTGTGTCCCCCATTAAAGGGAAACGCGTCCCCCATTAAAGGGAAGCGCACTTCCCAAAAAAAGGGGGACGCTTCCCCCCACGCTTCGGAAGCGCGACGTTTCGCGCTTTCGAAGCGCGCTTCCCCTTTTAGCTAGGCGCTTCCGGTAACCCTGGTTATAACACATAGAGGAAGGTTGTTTTGACCAAATCTGATCTCATAGATGTGTTTGGCGTGGTCAAAATAGCAGGAATCGACCCTTGGATCATAGTTTTTATACATAAAAACATGTTTTTTTGAGGTTTAAAAATTTGGTACATTGCAAGTCGTTAATTTTTCAACCCTCATAAAATCTGACATATTAGTCTAAAAAATATGATCCAAAGGCCAGTTTCTCCTAGACTTAATATGTAGATCACATAGGGCCAGATGTGCAAAAAAATGTAAAAAAATAAAAAAATATTATATTTTTTCACTAGGGGGTTTTTTACCCACAAGGGTAGCAAACATTATCCCTATATATATATATATATATAGAGAGAGAGAGAGAGAGAAGATATGATGGTTATATACCATGATACCACATATAGGGAAAAATAATCAATGTCACAATAACTCTCTGTTTATGTCCTCAAGATCTGAAGGAAGTGTTATCATTCTTTTATATGTAGCTGACATGATTATTACGAGCAGCTCTGACAAACTTACTAAGATCTAAAGTGTCTCCTGTAAAACATATAAGATAAAACACTTGGATAGTTTGTGTTATTTATTATTTATATGAAGTGGAGATAGGCAAGAACCATATCAAGTTGTTACAACAAAAATAGGCATATGATATGCTTTATGCTTCAAAGGTATAATATGCAATTATGCATATTTGTGAACAAATTGACACCCAAGCTGTTATTATAAAAGCTTATTAAAGAAGATGGAGAGTTATATAAGGATATAAAAAGATATAAGAGCATGGCTGGCGCATTACAATACTTAACTATCACAAAATTCAAATATATATACGGTAAACCAGGTATGTTAGTTTGTGCATAACCTTGCAGTGGTTCACATGAAAGCCTTGAAGAGAATCGTATTTAATATGTTAAAGGCACATAGGGCAATGATCTCAAACATTTATAAGAATATTCTTTTTTTCAATGTCACATTTCCAGTTCATTGTTGGTTCTTCTAATTCAGACTGGGTAGGTGATCCAGACACAAGAATATCTATTCCAGAGCATTGAGTTTTCTTACAAGAAACCTCACAACCAGACGGAGTAAGAAGAAAAAAATGTCATACACAAAGATTGAATATAAAGCATTAGCCAGTTTTGTTGTAGAGATGATATAGGCAAGGAGTTTGCTGACAGCCTTGAAAATGAAACCACAAAAGTCAACAATAATTTGCGATAATATAAGTGCAATTGCTTTATTCTCTAATCCCATTTTACATGATAGGTCCAAGCATTTTCAGATAAATTATTGCTTCTCGCATAAAAGGGATCAAGTAGAAGCAGTAAGATTATCAAAACTGGTCAAGTTGTAGATATTTTCACAAAATGAAGTATCTAGACCTCAGCATAGCTATTTGAAGGATAAGTTCTGCATGTTCAAGCACAATGTACAACTTCAGGGAGGAGTTAAACAGTGGAGGTTTTGTATGTTTGTGTCTTTTACTTTATTAATGGCATCACTAATTGGTGGCAGATATTGTAATTCACTCACAATCAGCATAGCTATTTGAAGGATAAGTTCTTCATGTTCAAGCATGATGTACATCTTAAGAGGTAGTGTTAAGCAGTTGCAGTTTTGTAATTTTAGTCATCCTTTGTGTCGTTTACTTTATTATTGATGACACTTATTGGTCACAGATATTGTAATTCACTCACAATTAATTGTTAACACACCTCTTATGAGTTCAATCTTGTAATTTATAATAAATGTAGAATTTATGTTATTCTAGGGTTTCTATATAAATCAAAACATTATAGGAACAGCCCACACCTAAGAGAGAATTTCCTAAAAGGCCACAGCTGCAACTCCTAACCTCTTTTACCGCCATCAAACTTGTAATTTCACTTCTTTGATGTCAACAGTAAGTTAAGGTCAAGGTGACATTCTGATTGGTACCTTGATCAGATCAAATGTAAAACAAGCTTCAAATATTGCATCTGATGATGACAGAAGGTATATCATGGATGTGAGTATATAACATATTAACCAGCACTCTATCCATTTCCATGCAAGTAATGTGAGAATTGAAGCCTGATGCTGCTTGTGTATTCAATTACTTGTATTTTTGGTTTGCATGTCAGTACCATAAATTCTAAAGAAAAATGTTAAGCAAGTTTCCCTTTCCAAAGAAGTAAGTTGACAACTTATAACAGCCATGCAATCATAACCAATTTTATCATAATAGCAAACTCCAACACCACTAAGTGCATATACCAGATTGTTTCCCAAGAATTTTTTGTAATAAAGAACTAAGAAATTAATGGACAACAGTGGCGGTAATGGCAGGACCTGCAGTGTGCGTAAAGCTTATAATATTGCAAGTGTTTATTTTTATTTTCTAAATTAAAAAGTGAGATTAATAATAGGAAATTTTCAAATCTACCAATATTTGAATCATTTTCATGTTAATAAAGAGAACAGAAGACTATCACAATGAACCACCTGTGACAAAATTTTTGCACATTCCGCCATTGTGGGCAATTCCCGTCTCTGTGATGCTGCATCAAATCGTGCAAGCAATCTATTCTCAAGTTCTACAACACAAAATAACAACAAGCAAGGCTTAGTTAAGTGCATAAACAAATAGCATAAAGAAAGTCATTTAGTTCATCCTATACCATTGCAGTAATCCTGAAGATTTGCAACAGCAGTTTCAAGCCCCCTGCTTGCATTTGCAGCACCAACAACAGACGTTGCAGCCATACCATGTCGTCCAATGTCCTCCTCAGCAAATGCACCTGAAATGATGATTTGGGTATTCAATAAATAGCTAAGCACAAAACCAAAAGCACAAGTAACAATGCCTGTTTCATTCATAATGAAATCTAAGAAGAGAACACAACACAAGAAGAAAATGAAAGGAGCATATCTGCTTTGTTCATTAGGATAACAAAAATTTTACCCCAGATGATACTTGACCTCTCAAAATATTTATTGGGAGTTGCATAAACTATTATTCCCAAAAGAAAATTTTAGATATTTAGACCCTATATTCATATTAATAATGCTGAAGTAAATGAGAGTATAAGAATTTGATAGTGTTTAGCTAGATATCAAGACTTGGTTCGGAAACAAGGACACAAGCCAGAAAAATACAAGTTTTGATGATGAAAAGGTTGTAATCTTTATGTAAGGGAAACAAAAGGGTATAACTTATTTTGACAGAAAATAACAATTAACAAACCATTACCAGCCCCAACATTACAATGATTGAAGTTTGACTTTGAACACAATGAGATAAATGTTTGTTTTATCATTGGTCAGTCCACAGAAGCATAAGATTACTGTCACCTTCTAATCTTTTTGCATAGAGGTAGGTATATCTGGAAAATTATGTATATGTTTACATGATACCAATTATAGTGCAGAGATTACAATGAATGATACGTAGAGTAATGATTAACCATCTGTTACAACCTTGTTCAGATCTCACAAAATGAAGCAAGACTAAGTTCATTGGCTGGCTCGGCCTCCCAATAGTTTGATAACTTTAAAAACTCATGTCCATCACAAGTAACCATCTTTTAATAAAAAATAGGCAATATCAGACCTGCAATTGCTTCATGTAGTTCTTTTGCTCAGCAATTCATGCCCCTATATAGATGGATGCATGATAGAGTTTCCATATTAATAGAAACTGCATGTTTGATACCAGCATTGCTGATATTCAATGATAAAAAGGTTACAAGGAAATTTTTAAACAAAATGAACTTGAATCGCTGAAAGACCTAATCTGGAAGCAGTTACCACTATAACTCATTTGTGCAACTTCAAGAGATGTTAAGGTGAATCCTCAAAGCAATCATTTCTTTCTAATATCTCTTTCCAATTGCCAATCAACAACAGGTAGATCTATCAGATGTACAGGAACACATGCTTCACAAAGCAATGCATTTATCAAATTCAAAGGGGATTCAGTGACTGAAATGTCAGAATGAGCTCTTTAAAGCTATTCGGGACAAGATGGCAATGATACCTACGTAATTTTTGTGCAACAGATGCAGCCTCAGCAACACGGCTATCATCGGAAAATAGAGGTGACAGTTCAATTAGATCGCCCGGACTGCTGTTGAACTCCATCAAATACTGCAAATTCAAAGAGTATGTAAAATGTAATAATTTTCAGAAAAAAACAGATGCCCCATGAAAAATCAAGACGTACTAATACCTTTATCAGATCTATTGTTTGACTAGCAGTTTCTCTTTGAGAATCAGCACTCTGCATAATAGGCCCTAAATATATTTAGGTAACATGCAGCAGTTGAATCCTCCATGTTTATGGAAATAGTATTCTAAAACAATTACAAAATTGATGGTGCATCCTTGTACACAAGATAACCTGTAAGTGGTCTCCAATTTTAGCTGCAGTCTGCCCTACACTGGAGATGCGAGAGTCCAACCTAGCAAAACTATCAAAGAGACCATCCACACCTCTTTCCAACTATCAAAAACAAACACATCAAACAAATATCAAGCTCATGCCATTGCCTAATCCTTACAACCTACAAGAAAAGATAGATTCAAACTTTCATGTTTTACGACTTTCAACTATAGCACTAAAAATTATGACCAGAATTTTAGATGATTCTGCCGAAAATATTTAGTTATGCCGCAGTACAGATAAATGTCTCTTCAAAGTTCTCTTGAAGATTTTTCAACATCGCCTACATCATTTTTCCTATGTTCATGCCATTATAGAAAGTCCAAAAAAGATAAAAGATATGGAATAAATGAATCAAAAAAATAATTGTTTAGCAGGTTTACAATTTTTATTTTGCACATGTTATACTAACCTCAGAAAGAGTCTTGCGGTGCTTAGAATCTTGAACAGACACCTCCTTCTTGAGATTGTCAAGTCGTGCATCAATCTTCAAAAACAAAAGGTACAGATAGCTGATAACAGAATGCAGCATATAAACTTCAACACCAAACAGCTTAATGATATACCTGGCGGCGCAGATCAGCCAACTCCCTGCAGGAATCTTTGAAAAGAGATAAAAGTGCGTCAGCTTCGGGAAACAAAGGAGCGACAGGTTTTTGTGCAGATTTTGTGGGTTCTGGTTGGCCACGTGGATGTCCATTTGGAATAACATCTATACCACTGGCATTACTATGATCCTCTGATGGATCTTGATCTTCATCTTGAAAGGTCGGAAGCAATTCATTTACCAAGTTTCCAAATAATGCATCAAATGAGAATTCTCCCTGTAAAAATTTGGCAAAGGTACATTCAGTTGAAATAAAACTTTGCAACTAATAACTGAACTTGATGAGTGACTTAATTCACTCAAATTCTGAGAGAAGGTGTGTAATCAGATAAAATAATGCGGAAAAAAGAATCCTTCTATGGTCATGCAAAAAACTATTGAACTACAGAAGAAGCAATAACTGTATTTCAGTAGAGGAGAAAGCATAAAGACAAGCACACAACCACAGAAACTGTATCAACACCAGCACCTTAAAGTCCTCTATGTCCAATATAAGTGGAAGTGAGCTGACAGATGAAGCCTTGGAAGAGGGGGCAGTTCTTCGAGCCTTAGGTGCCCGTAATCCATCTTTAGCATCTTTCATCTGTTTACAAACAAAATTCAATAGGTCAATCAATCTAATAGAAAGCAATCAGTCAATGTGTTCCATATAACATGTATAAAGCTGCTAACTGCACCCACCATCATTGAAGGACGTGCTTTGTCATCAAGCCTTAACTCATAATTCAGAAGGGCAATCAACTGTACTTGGGTGAGTCAATTTTTTCTAGAGATTACAGATAGAAATTTAAAAATTGTTGGATAATGGTTAGAAAAAAAATCAAAACTGAAGAAAAAATTGAATTAACATGAGCTGGGAAACAAGAAAACAAAGTTAGAAAAAAAGAACAGAAATTTTCATATTCCAGTGGAAACCCTTTTTGTGCCATTTGATATCCCATGAGTAGAAAGGAATGAGGGGTGTTGGCTACCAGAAGCATGCAGTAGAGAACCTAAGCATCTAGTTCGTCATAGTGACGGAAATGTCTTAGAGCCTTAGAGGAAATACCAACTATGGTTCTGGACAGAACAATTTACATCTAGTCTAGGAAAATCAACAGTTACCAAACAGACAATAAGATACAACAAGAAGCATGGGAAGCTAGAAAAGGGCTCTCATAACAAAACGATGCAGGGCAGCCTGGTCCTTGGAGATTCGTACTGAATCAAGAACAGGTATAAAACCACCTTATTCAACTCTTGCATATGAACCATGAATAAAGCAATTAATGGTGAAACAAAACACTGGAGTAATTAACAACTCACATCATTGCTTGTTTCTACAGGGAAGAAGAGAAAATCCATGGAACAGTGTGATTCTATACCATTTGAGATCTAACTTTGATATAGAGAACAAAGCTCATGACTCTTTCCATGACATACATTCTATTTGTGTCATTATTTCTCTCAACAACAAAACAAAACAAATTTCACCAAAAAGAGTGCACAATATACTTCTTAATATTCAATTCATTTTCATTCTCCTTGGAAAGCTTAACAATAAAAAAGCATAGTTACTCAAATATCTTTCCAACCAAACTAGAGAACTCTCAGATTCCAAAAACATAGAGCTTACCATTCTACCCTAATGTAAAGCAGGAGAACCTAGATCATAGTCACAAATATGGACAATATTTTGAATTTATCATGATAAACTATCATGCCAAAAAAATAAATGTTTTAAATGTGGTATCTTAGAAGTACTGCCATATTTTCATTTCTCACAATTTTATCACAATTTTTATTATAAAATACAATAATATTGCCGATAATTATAGAAAACATGAAAGCTATTTATCTAGTGCCCTCTTATGTGGAAGAAGAGAATTTGTAGTTAGCAACATAGCATGAGGGGTACCTTTGTAATAACACTTATGCTTCACACATCACAGTTCTCAATAAAGAGAATCAACCCTTATATGTAGGGGTGTCAATGTGTCGGGTTTGGTTCAGACCCAGGTGGAACCAAACCCAGAACCGATTTGAGATTATGGTACCAGGTCCAGACCCTGGTCTAATCAGACTCACCATAAGAGAAACCATGCCCGGATCCTTTAAGGATTCCATGAACCAGACCCAGACCATACACGGTAAAATAATATTTTTTATCTTTTTTACATTGAAAAATTGTGGATCTTAGTCAGAACTCGGATTTGGCCCGGGTTTGGTATGAAATTTCACAAACCATACCCAGCTCCATATATTAATCGGACCCTTCGGGTCCGACCTAGATTCTAATCGAACCTTTTTGTTCATCACCAAACCTTGACCCTATAGGGTATGGTGCGGGTCGGGTCTGGGTCAAACCCAACCCATTGACACCCCTACTTATATGCAGTTCCCAAGGAAACCAACTCTGTACACAAGATGAAATGGGGGAAAAGGAGACCCTTTGTATAACCACCCTATAGGGCCAATACACCTTTCCACGACCGATATGGGACTACCTTTGTCCCCATAACGTGGATAACAAGTTTAGGCTGTCAACTTATTAAATCTATAACAAACACAAACAGGCATGACTCTATCAATCGTTTTCTCATATTTCTTTTAAACTATGAATTTGCTGATATTTTTCAAGAAAAGCAACATTTTCAAATTATGACGAGATTTTCACATTGAAGAAATCCCAAGAACAAGATTTGTGACTGTTATATATATATATATACCTATGTCAAATGGGTACGGGTACGGGTGCGGGTACGACATGGCAATTCCACAAAATGTGGATACGGAGACATGGTGGTATATAATATATATATTAAATATTACATAAATATAAAATAATTTCCAAAAAATCAAAATCTATTATTCCAACAAGACAACATAAATTAATTTAACATTTAACAACCAACTAAAGTAGTAACAAAACAGGCTAACAACTTTTATTCAAAGAATCAAAATTCAATAACAAGTAAAGCTACAACTACAACTGAAAATATCTAAATAATATATGAAGTCTGAAAATATCTAGATTATTAGATATATTCAGTAGAAAATATCTAATAATCTATATTTTGTCTGAAAATAGACAATCTATATTCGGTCTGAATATCTAATAATATATATATAGGTATAACTGAAAAACACCTTAAAAAAAAAAACTGAAAGAGGGAAATCGAGAGGGAGACACAGAGATGGGGAAGACGAGAGCAAGAGAGAGGGAGACAAAGAGGAGGGGGGGGGGGGGGGGGGGGGGAACGAAAGAGAGAGAGAGAGAGACAGATAAAAAATCTAGAGGAAGAGAGATGAGAGAGGCGAGTGGAGAGGGAGACAAAGATGAGAGAGGCAAGAGGGAGACAAAGACGAGAGTACCGGAGCTGCGCAGAGAGGGCGACATTGTGAGGGGCGAAGCAACGCTGCGAGGAGC
Organism: Nuphar pumila; assembly: GCF_984573655.1. Classification (NCBI taxonomy): domain Eukaryota; kingdom Viridiplantae; phylum Streptophyta; class Magnoliopsida; order Nymphaeales; family Nymphaeaceae; genus Nuphar; species Nuphar pumila. Next base: position 14,771,230 of record NC_143255.1, read on the forward strand.
TGAGAGAGGCGGTGCTGTGAGGGGTGAAGAGAGCGAGTCAGGGGGTTAGGGCAAAGAGAGCCGAGAGTGAGAGGGAGTTGGGGATCTTTAAAAAAAATGATACAGGTCGGGGGGTTTTGGACCCGACCTGAGCGGGACCCGATCCGAGGCATACTCGCACTGCATCCGATGGCGGTACCCATGTCAACACGGGTATGACACCCTAAATGGAGTGTTTGTGTTACATAGATATGTACATATATATATATATATATATATATATATATATATATATATATATATATATATATATATATATATATATATATATATATATATATATATATATACTCTTTTATTTTCAGATATGCATCTAAAAAGAAAAGGAGTACATATGTTTTTTTTTAAGAAAAGGAGAATATATATATTCTCCTTTTCTTTTTAGATGTATATCTGAAAATAAAAGAGTAGATATATATAGCCATAGATATCGGGAATATTTTCAAAATACTGCGATGTTATTGTTGTATTTTCAGCACAGTCACAGATATCGGTGATATTTTCAAAATATTGTGATATTATTGTTGTAAATTCAGCAAACAATAATATAGGTAAAATATTGCAATATTTTGAAAATATCGCCAATTTGATAATATAGCGATATTCTCGTGATATTATCACGATATTATCAATTTGTTTTATTGTTTTTGTTTATTTTTTACATTTTAAATATGTTTTCTTCTTTATTTTACATTTTTTACTTATTTCTTTTATTATTTATGTATTTTTAGTCTAAACATGATATTTTCTTACTTATTTTTGTTATTCTTTAGATTTTTTAAGCCCCGAGATTTTTCCAAGATTCATCACCGAGCCTATAATATCGCGAGAAATAGCCTTGCCGAGATATAAACAATACCAATATTTGTGACTATAATTTTCAGCGAATGATATAAAGGTAAAATATCATGATATTTTGAAAATATTACCAATTTAATTATATCGCAATATTATCATGACAATATCACAATATTTTCACAATAATATCGCGATATATATCAATTATTTTTATTGTTTATATTTATTTTCTATATCTTAGATATTTTCTTCTTTCTTTTACATTTTTTACATGCTTTTTTATTATATATGTATTTTATCATCTAAACATGATATTTTCTACTTATTTTTGTTATTTTATATTTTTTAAGCCCCGAGATTTTCCCGAGACTTATCACCAAACCTATAATATCACGAGAAATAGCCGATACTCGTATTTATGGCAGTGATATATATAGGGGAATAAAAACCTCCCCAATGAAAACGGTCTCAAACCTCTCAAATGAATTTTTTTTGATGTTTTTTTTTTTAATTCTGACAGTACAGATGTGATTATCATAATTGATTTACTAGATATCGACACTTGGATCATGAATTTTGGATAGGAAAAGGGGTATTTGGAGCCTCAAAAATTTATGAAAATTGTATGCCGTTGATTTTTGAAACTTATAAAAACCTATCTATGCATCGGAACCAAATGATCCAAGAACTTATTCCTATAAAAACAAGCATACAGATCACATTTGTACAATCGGAATTTGGAAAAAAACACCAAAAATCTAATAAAACGTCCATTTGGGAGGGTTTTCCATTGGGGAGGTTTTCAAAATTATATATATATATATATATATATATATATATATATATATATATATATATATATATATATATATATATATATATATATATATAATGATAAGGTGCTCCCGGAGTACCTACTCCCACCTAATAGAATCTTTAGATTTTCAAATTTCTTAAAGCTCTTTTGTTGATCAGACCCTATATATGTGATCTATAAGTATTATTTCGTAGAAAACAAGTTTTGGATCATGTGATTATAGCATACATGTAAGTTTTTTAAGACCTTTAAAAATCAATAGCTCACAATGTATCAAAATTTCATAATTTAAAAAATCTTATTTTTATGTCTAAAAAGCATGATCCAAAAAACAAATTCTATCAAATAAACTATGTTGAGTACATCCATAAGGTTGGTTATATTGAGAAGATACAATCTGCAACCATGATTTCTAGTATGTGAGAGTACGTAATCCCAGAGCACCATAGCTGTGTAGCATTACTCTCTCTCTCTCTCTCTCTCTCTCTCTCTCTCTCTCTCTCTCTCTCTCTCTCTCTCTCTCTCTCTCTATATATATATATATATATATATATATATATATATATATATATATATATATATATATATGGGTTAATGTTTGCTACCCTCATGGTTAACGAATCTCCTAGTAAAACACTGCAATATAAGTTTATAATGTCTTTTGCACATCTAACACTCCAAATGTGATCTACATGTTTGGGTTAGTAGAAATAGGTGTTTTGATCATGTTATTCCACCGTGTATGTAAGATTTTGTTGGGGTTGAAAAATCATCGGCTTACAATGTACCAAATCTTCAACCCTCATAAAATTGTATTTCTACGACGAAAAAATACGATCTAAGATTTGATTCATACTATTTTTTACCATTCTGAACATTTCCATGGGGTTAGATTTGGTCAAAACAACCTCACACTATGAGTTCCAACTAGGAGGTCCCTTACCCATGAGGGTACCAAATACTTTCCATATATATGTATATAATATTGAATCTTATATAATTATATATATTGTATATTATGTGCTTTTCTTATTTTTTTTGTTTTGTCTCGCTTAGGACGACTAGTCCTGACTAGGCCTCTTAAAGGTCCATCACCTAGGCACCACCTAGCGCTCTTGACTATATAGAGGGGTGGACATTGGATCGGGCCAGCCCGATCTGGACCCTATTAGAGCCGACAAGAGCAACATGAATGCCAACCCGACAATTATTTGGTTAGGCACAGCCCAATATTGTTGGGGCTCATGTATCAATAACTGGACCGATACCTACCGAGTAGGATACTTATTTCGAGTGGGGTCGGAGCAAGGCAACCCAAGAGCCACAAAAAGTCCAATGTTTTTTTGCAAGTACCCTCAATTTGTAGTTTTTTGAAAGGTCTTCCATCTCCTCCCTAATCAATATGGGACCAACCCAAGCCAACAAACTTTTTTAATGCTATGTTTAAAAAGTCAAAGAAACATGTGAATGCTCCTTCCTTTCTAAGAAAGAGAGAGAAGATGAATTTATATGAGAGAGAGCATTCATAGTAATCCTTTATAAAGGAAACTTTACATTTTCTCATGCAAACCATGCATGATGAATGCATGCAAATCGAACCTCACGAGAAAATAGTCCATATCGATGGGTTGAAGGGAGTTGAGAGCTCTCCATTGACTATAAAAAAGAGATATAAAATATAAAATTCAAATATATAATCAGGTATAAGGGCCCAACTCGAGACAACTTTGATACTCGAGCTTGACCTGATAAGATTAGGGATGGCAATGGACCGGGGCGGAGGCGGGGTACAAGGTCTCCACCCCCGCCCCGTCTCAAAATTCTGCCCTCCATCCCCGGCTTCATCCCTGCGTGTGTCTTGATTTTAACCTTCATCCCTGCCTCCATCCTCGTTTCATGTCTTCCATCCCCGGTCCAAATAGGGTGGGGCCCCGTTTCTCCCCGGTCCACTGCCATCCATAAGGGTATTTTAGTTATTTTACTAATGGGGATCAGAATCGAGGCGGGGTGGGCGGGGAAAAGTGTAAGTCCATCCCCGCACAAGTTTTGATTTTAACCTCCATCTCCGCTTCATGTCCTCCATCCCCGGTCCAAACAGGGCAAGGCAGGGTGGGACCCCATTTTCCCCCGATCCATTGTCATCCCTAGATAAGATATCAGGTCGATCAGAGACCAACATTTATTGGGCTTGGCTTTCATATTGAAGACTGAGCCCGACCCATTATTCACTGAGTACCTGAAAACCCTACATGTATTCATCCCAATGTCCACCCCTAATTAACACTGATGGGAATTTGATACTTCCTAAAAGCCACCAACAATATGATCTATAATAGGATGATGATCATATTGGCTTAGGTTATTTTTCACTTTACCTTTTCGTAGCGACATTTGTTCCTCCAACCAAATGGGATTCTAACCTGCAATCCATTGGTTAAGATAGTACATCTCCAACAGTTCCAACTATTCCAACTATCTTATTCAGTTCACATCAGGGATGCAGATCTCCACCCATGGATGTCATGATTTTGCCTATCCATGACCAGATTCCTTAATAATCGGTTCTTAATATTCAAAATTGTTAGAACCAGCAACATTATGAGGTTTCAATAAATTTCATTACTTCTAAACATAAAGAATGAAGTTTTTTTTATATGCATACTCTGGCTTAGGTACGAAAAATACTGCATTGTGCCATTCAGCATCGTACAGATATAGATCAACCAATAACAAACTAATGGTTGAAATAAAACCAACTAGTTAGTTAACAAGGCAGACATGTCATATGAAATTGAATATGTTTCCCTATTGAAACTCAATTCTAATCACATATGCAATTCTATAAAGTGAATGTGTATCACTGCTTCAACCTTATGCTGCAACAGTTACTACTAAATTATCCTAAAGAAGGTGTCAGATCAAATGAGAAAACTGAACCATTATAAAAATAATCATTTAAACATGCACTAGAATTAAACCTTTAGGGAGAGAAAAAAAGAAAATCTCAAGGAAAAACTCAAATGATTTACAGCAGCAACAAAAAAAGAAAAGAAAAATCGCTCTGCTTTTTCCCAAATCAAATACGAAAAAAACTTTGCATTCAGATTACCATATAGAGAAAGCAACAACAATTTTAATAAGCAATTACACTTTATCGCCTAAAACCAGAATTTTAGAAGAAACAAAAACTCTCTCCGATTCAAATCCCCTCTTAACCCAAATTTCATCTCAAGATTAAAGGCCAAAGACAAGGCACGAGAAAGAAAATCAATAGAGAAGACCGATACAAAACCTAACCCTAATCCAACACTGGCCCTAAGCATTTAGAGGTTGGGTCCTTGGCAGAGAAGACAGACCCAGAGGCATCCCTGAAACTTAAGGACATGATCCAGCCGTTCTAGCCACAATCAGGATGGCAATTGCTTCTCTGGCGAGGGCAGAAACAAGTGAAGAGAGCGAGAGGTGATAACTTTATGATAGAGATCGCTGGGTCCTGGTTGTGGCTGCACCGGATTCCAGTGAGGAACGAGAACGGGAAGGAGTGGTTGGGAAATAGTGCAGAGGGGCATTGCCAGTTGGGTGTACTGAAGGTTCCACATATCCAAAAGAAGACGGCTCGGATCCTGATCCTACCAAAGTCGGACATTCTAAAGGCGGCAAGCGACCGGAACCCGAGCTGAGCTGCTGATCCTGGGCTGTTCAAGCTCGGCTCAACTAGTTGAACCTTTGCTTAGGCTCCAGCCAGACTCGAGCTTCACAAGCCATGCACGAGCTCAGCTTGTTAAGTTACAGAGAAGCCCGAGCACGGTTTCTCGGCTCAGCACGGCAACTCAAACAAGCCGAGCTAAATCAAGCAAGTATCGCAGAAACCAATTCGAGAACAACATAAATTCACACCAAGTTATTGCACAGAGGTCCAGCTGAATCAAGCACGAAATTTTCCAATAAACAAAAAAAAAAAACTTTTCTCTTAATCTAGGTAAAAGAGACCGCGGCATAATCAAATCCCTAGATGGTGAAAAGCATCTCGCAAAACCAGAAAAATTACAGATCTTCCCGAAAATGACGAAGAAGGAAACCCTTCTTCTCCAAGGCAGAACGAATTAAACCAAAACACATAAAATCTACGTCCATTCACATGCACTCGCGTACAAAAATCAAATAAATTATTAAATCAAACAAGATTTTCCCCAGTAACAACGATCAAATGAGATACATTTCCCTCCCCCCAAAGGAAAAACGAAATTAGGATAAAAGAAGATCCCCGGGTTCCTCTATGAACAATAACACACCAGAAGAAATCCGACGCAATAAGAGAGGCCAGGAACTCAAATCGCTACAAAACCCAACCGAGAGAGAGAGAAGGAGCTCACCGTAACGTTCCCGGCGTTGCCGTTGCTGCGAAGGAAGGAGAGAGAGAGAGAATGCTATAAATTTTTTATTTGGTATTACGAAAACAGCCCCAAGTTTTCTGTAAAGACATTTTAGGACCCATGTTTGCCGATGAAACCGTCATATGAGAAATTGGTTGGGAGGTGAGAAAAAAAATCTCATAAGAAAATAAAATGTTGCATATGAGATCAGTTGAAAATTCTTCACACTCGAAAACTTTCCCCATATTTGCATGACCTTAGGCAATTGCGATGGAAAAATGTCGGATCAAATTGTCCCTCGCTTGTGTGACATGAGAGAAATGAATTGAGAAAAAGTGAGAAAATTGTTCACTATTGGCATTATAAACCATATTTGTCACTATCGGCATCATGCACCGTGTCTCAAAATAAACGGATGAACATATTGGCAGTAGAAAACGAGTATAACAGAGGACAAATTTGACGGTAGATAGACATCTACCACCGTGATCAATCAATCAGACGCTGCAATTTCAGATCAACTATTACATGAAGTCCTTATCAAACTGCTAGGATTAACTCTTTTCAACGTAGCTCATGAGAGAGAATCCTGTTTGATAATAATCGGTCACTGGTTTTCTCCATTGCTCATACATGGGAACGACGCCCCACTCTCTTCCCATCAAGAGATGCATACACACACACACACACACACACACACACACACACACAGAGAGACCTTGGATCTGTGGGTTAACGGCAGCCCTCTTCTGGAAATACAAGATGTCCTGTGGTGGAATGACGAAGGGAAAGGATGGTTGGCAAACGGAGAGGATGCAGATGGGGGGAAGGGAGAACGGGTGGGTGGGATTAGGAAGTGGGTAGGAACGAACAAAATATGATTTTTTTTTCTACGAAATTTTTCTCCTTCTTAAGAGGGCGTCCGTTGCACTGAGCCTCTTTACTTTGAAAAAGAGCCACTTTGGAGGGAAGTGCTTTCCCATGGTAGTGGTGCGAACCTAGGAAAACTGTTTTTTTTTTCATTTCTTATGTGGGTCCAGCATATATTTCTCAGAGACATGTCTGTTTGGGAGTTATGTTTGCTGCTCCCATCGGTAAGAAACCCTCTAGTTAATATATTTTTGTTTTCGGGCATTTGTGTCATATTTTTATGAGAGCTCAAAATTCAAAGGGATACCGAGTTTAAACTCATGGGGAAACTCGCTTTCTTGAAAGCGCGCTTCCTAAGCTAAAACCTTTTCACTTCTCCAAAAAGAGGAGAAGCTCTGAGAAACCCGCTTTCAAAATATGAGAAACTTGAGTCTCTTTCGTAGGAGGGCCACTTCTTCATTTTTAAAATTGATTATTTGTCTACGCCTCTTACCTAAAGAGGCTTAATCCTCTATAAAAATGTAGAAACCTTTAAAAACTGAATTATTTGAAAGTTATTTGTACAATTTACTTATTTCTTAAGTTTTTTTTAATTGAAATAAAGTTATTTAGGAAATAAAAAATCATGATGTAATTGTAAATTTGTGTTGATAAAAACTCATAATGTAATCGTAATTTGCTGTGTCCTGTATCAAATACTACAATGTTTAAATGGGTTACTTAAATGAATCAATTCCCCAAATGAGTCTGCATACACAAAAGTCAAAACTAAAAGTAAATCTTACTAGTTGGAAAGAATATTAGGTTACAAAAGTTGTTACTATCCTAATTCATTCACGGGTTGCATCTCAGATTCTTGGGTCCTTTATTAAACTTGACATGATAATCATAAGCAATAAAGATCTTTTTTTGTGGTAAAATATTTGTCTTTGGTGGTGATTTTCATCAAACATTGTTAGTAATTCAAAAATGCACAAATTGTTAATGCACTTTTAATGAAATTTTATGTTCAGAGGGATATAATCATCTTGCAGCTTTGCCAAAACATGTGTGCTATTCAAGATAGAGCCAACTATAAATATTGACTTGATTGAACTCGCTTCAGAAATGGTCATTCATCATGTTATTAATGCTGAAGAAAATTTAGCATTAATCAATGCAGTGTTTCCTTCTATTACAATGTATGCATGTGATGATAAATTATACAATTTTAACAACAATAAATTATTGTGATGATGTTTTAAACTTGAAAGTACTCAAATTATTTCTTAGACAGGAGGTTGAATGCTTTAGTTATGATTCAGTTTCAAAAGATAAGTAATACTTATATCAACAAGAGTTGCTAAATTTTGTAACTTCAAGTGGCATGTCATCTGATATACTTAAGCTTAAATGTGGTTGTCCTATTATGCTGTTAAAAAAGAGTTGCTAAATTTTGTAACTTCGAGTGGCATGTCATCTGATATACTTTAGCTTAAATGTGGTTGTTTTATTATGCTGTTAAAAAAATATCAATTCATCAATTTGTCCATGTAATAGTACAAGACAAATATGTCGAGATTTTAAGACTAACATCGTAGTTGCATATATAGCTACTAGGTAGCACAAAACAACATAGATTTTCTTAGTACACATTTCTTTGTTTCCACCTAAAGTAAATTGTTTTTCAAGTTAAAAAGAAAATAATTTATAGTTAACTTGTTTTTGCAATGATCATCAATAAAGCACAAAGATAAACACTCCAAAATATTGAAGTACATCTTTAAGAACCCAGGTTTTTCACATGACCAACTTTATGTAGATTTATCAAGAGGAATGTGTGATTCTTCATAAAAAATCCTTGTAAAAAATAGAAAATTTCAAGGTAGAAATGACACTTTCACAAGAAATACGGTGTATCATGAATTCTTGAACTTATTGATTATTTGTTACATTGTTCATATGGTAACATAAATCATTCTTAATGTTTTGAATATATTTTATGTTCCATGATTTTTTTATTGTAAATATTGTAGTTTTTATAGGTATGGAGTGAATCACAAGATACACAAATATTCATACAATCATTGACAAGTTATTACATAAAAGGTCTTGTTATAAGAGACCGAATAGGAAAATTCATCATGTGTTTTTGAAGATAATGAGGTATACCTAAACAAAAATATGTGTTTTTTAAGATAATGAGGTATGCCTAAACAAAACTATTGTACACTTTTTAAGAATAATGCATCTATTTTCTGTTATTATACGATCTAGTTGTATGGTACCATTATAGAAGGTGTTTGCTTTAATAATAATATAAATAAATATACGATGAGTTGTCATAAGAGAAAGTTTACTTTGAATCTAACTTTGAAGTTAGAGAAACAAAGGACTTCAGAATTATTGATAATACTTATGAATTAAAGTTTACATCTAAAACAATCACTAAAAAAATTAAAAGTAGTTGTATGAGTTTTATATATCCAAAATATAATTTGGTAAAGATAAATTTCATTCCTCCATATTCTTTGAAGTATTTAGGTATGTATAAACTAAAATATATTGTTATTTTTATTTTTCTTAACATTTACATGTTATAATGTATTTCATCTTTTTAACCACAAACTAATTTTTAGTTTCCCTTATATGCATATTTGATTGGTATAATAATATCAATTGGTTTGGAAAGATCTATGTCAAATGATAGAGCTTTTAGAAAAATATCATTGATATATGAATCAAATGTTAAATTCATTCAAATGCAGTTTATTTTCTTTTATTGTCCCATGTTTTCTTAAAAATATTAATTTTGATTCATTAGTTTTATTTTATTTTACTGAGACAACAATTAAAGTTACTTTAAAAGGATATTTGATTTGTATCAATGTCTTGCCAAACATGCTAGATGATAGACAATTGTGGTCATTTTAATATACATCAAGATTAAAAAAAACTAATGATACAATCTTACTCAAAATAATTCACTAATTTATTTTTAAAAAAATACAACTATATTTTTTGAAACAACTATGCTAAGTACAATGGTAGAACATCTTGAGTATTGAAACTGGGATAGTATATAAATAATAATGTAAAGTTCACAAATTTTCTGAGATTTACAAGTTCATAATTGATTTACTCTAGTGAATTATGAATATTTAACAATTCATTGTCTCTTGCAATTATTTTGAAAATTAAATTGAGAATTTCATGAGAAAATGATTAAATAATAATAATATGTTATTTTGGGGGAAATAAGACTTTTATGAGAATTTTAGGGAAATGATTAAATAATAATAATAAATTATTTCAAGAAAAAAATAAGGTCTTTATAGGAGTACAACACTATTTGGGTCAAATTTGAGGTCCTTTGGATCCGTTGTTAGTAGACCCAACCCAAACTTAGTTTTGGATCTAAGAATGGATTCAAAAACCAAGTGATGGGTTGGGATTCATTTGGATCCCATTACCTATCACTCGGCACCTCACAACTCCTTCCTTTTCCTCTCTCTTTTTCTTCTCCTTTTCATCGCTCTTTTTCTCCTTCGTTCCCTCCCTCTCTTTTTTCCTAAAACCCTCACTAAATCCTCTCACATCCCCTAAAATCTTCACCTACCCACATTACTATCCCCTAAATCTCTCCTTTCTTTTTCTTATTTTCCCCTTATAAATACTCCTAATTGCAACCCCTTTTTCTCTCATTGCAATACTTTCTCTTCTCTCTCTTGCAAAAAAGAATTGGTGGCAGCCACCACTTCCACCACCACCTCCATCTTACCTTGCACTACCTCTACAACCACACTATACCCGACTACGAGTTTAGTTTTTTTTGCGATAAAATTGTATTGCCTGTCAGCTATCTCCAACACCCACTTAAATATAGAATCACAAGTTTTTTATGCAAATTTAGACCTCACAAACATTGCATAAATTTATTTATAAAATTTTGGTGAAACTAAAACCACCAAAATTTCAAATATCTTACTATTTCACATATATGTCAATATTTTGCATAAATATATTTGTGAAACACCTCTCACAAATATCCTACGTTTTGTATATACTTTTCAAAATCACATAAATTTATGTATGAAACTCCACTTAAAGGAAACCAATAAGATCACAAATATGATACTTAAATATTTGCAAAATTTTTATTATATGCATTTTTTCTTAATATTTGCAATTTTGTTGAATCATATATAAACTTGTTTTTGTTCGAGGGTTTATTCTTTTCGTTTGTGTCTGCAAAAAACTTTTTTGTAGAACCCTTGTGATGATTCTTGCATTCTGAGGAGGTTGTGGTATCATCTTTGTCATTGACTTCTCTATCTCCATATTCAAAAGGTGAGTTACATATAATATATATGTGGGTATCCTCATGCGTATTTTTATTTAATATGATAGCCTACAATTAAGGGTGTGAATAGATTCAGCTCGTAATCATTGAATATCCCCATTCATATTTATGTTTAGTTGTTGCTATGGATGTTTTTTGTATATTTTTTTGTATTGTCATCGATGTTCCCAGTCATTAGATTTAGCGTTTAGGGTTTACTATGTTTATGATTTTTTGCATACAAATTTAGATATTATTGTAGATGATTTATTATTATTTGCTTGTCCTTTAGTTAATATTTGTTGTTCGTGTGTTGGTGTAAAGGGGTTAGGGTTCAATGTGCACAATCATTAGAAGGGCTAAAGTACATTATTGTGGTTGTTGTACGCAGTCAATAATGGCATCTGAAAGGGTAGAAGTATACTATCATAGGTCTGATTACACTAATCAAAAATCTTTATCGGTCTTCAAAAGTAGTACCGTTATAGAATTTACGACTTTGATATTTCATAAAACTAAATATGATGTAGACTTATTGAGCCTCCAGTATAGTTGTTCTCCAAACAGCATAGATATTGAGAAGAATGCTGATGATGTAGAATTGATGTTAACCAGAAGTAATGTTTACTTCAAAATATTCAAGTAGTTAAACTAGGAGTAGTTGATCAATAGAATGTTGTGAATTTCATGGAAAATGTGCATGTATCTCAGGTACCATCTATCGAGTTGAGTCTTTTGCCGATTACCCAAATAGTGGATGGCACTTATGTTGTATGTGGGAAAAAAAGTGCTAGTGATCTTCATCACAATAATTTGAATGGCATGCAACCTTCTGAGACATACGACAATGCTATGTACAAGTTATAATTTTGATGTAATTTATTATTGAGATGTAAGTGTGATGATGAATGTAATATTTTGATGGTTAATCTTGAATGTTGAAAAAATAAAAAATGTTGCATGTATAGAAATAAATTAAGTAATAAATATAATAAATTTTGATTTAGTTATTTCAATCAAATAATTAATCAGTGATAACAGTGGTCATGTTGACAATGCATAATCAGATGATATCGATAATGATTAGTATATCATGTTGATAGGAGATGATAAAGACATTGATAATATTAGACAAATAAGGAAGGGTGAAAGCAATGCACAAATGGTATTGGAGAATGCAAACCCTTGGTTCTCATTCAATGGGTTCTCATATAATGAAGAGTAATTGGAAATCATTGAAGCAGAGATATCTTATTTGTATGAGCAATTACATAATGAAACGCTTAATGATTGTGAATAATTTTAATGGCTATCAACACACTCAAACGATCGATAAATTGCTTTGGGCAAAATATTTAATGATCTCCAGCACTACTGAGAGTTATTGAAAAATCATGTGATTAAGAATCACTATAAAACAAGATTCTTAAAGAGTTGCAACAACAGAGTCACTGTCGTGTGCATGAAGAAGAACACTTGTATGATGATTGATTGCCCTTAGAAGATCCATTACATAAAGGTACACAAAACAAGTTTCTTTCAAGTGAAGATGTATGATAACGAGCATACATGTGTTGGATCACTGGGCAACTATGTAGTAGAGAAAGTGCCTTCCAAATGAATTTAAAGTATTATTTACAAGGACATGCATGATAATCCAAAGATAACTCCAAGAGAAATCATGAATGACATTAGTCGCGATAAAGGTGTAAAAGTTACGTACAAACAAACATGGCATGAACGAGAACACACTAAGACTGCATTATGTGGTCATTTGAACAGTCCTTTAAGATGCTTTCTGCCTAGTCATATGATGAATGTTAATCGAGGATCACTAGGGTATATTCAAACTTATTAGAAAGATCGATTGAAGTACATGTTATTATCCTTTCGGCCAACCATCGATGGGTTTTTGAAAGGATTATTGAGACATGCGATCACATGCATTTTGTATGAAGGCAACCTATCAGAGGATTACTACGATAGGTTATTCAAAATTGAATCAAATCGAGCTGCATATAATTAATATTCATTCTTTTTTATGGTAGATAATGTCTCACACATCATTCCACCTACTCTTATGGCTATCTATCCAACAGAAGTGGCTCACAAAGTAGGGTGACCTAAGGTTAATAAACAAATAATGAAACATAGAGATATTGTGCCATACAAGTGCAGTGTAGGTGATGAGGTTGGCCACAACAAGCGACACCACGAATAACAATATGTATATATCTAGTGTTGTTTAATGAATTGCTTTTTTATGTGTATATTCATTATTATTATTTTTTTGTATATCCATTATTTTTTAATTAATTGCTTATTTGTGTGTATATCTAGGTTGTTTGAGATGTATGGTTATACACATTCTTATAAAAGAAAGTGATTCAAAGGGCTCTGAGTTTCGAAGATAAAAGAACATTCGATCATATATGAGGTATAAGCAATTTTTCAAATCATGTGTGTATATTTAATATTAATTATATACAATTTATTTTTATTGTTAAGAATAAGTTAATGAGAAATAAAAAGCTATACAAGAGAACACACTCCAGAGCCGAAAGAGTATGAGTTTGGCAAAGAATCTCTCTTCACAAGTGACATAAGTATTAGTTTTGCTTATTAATTTGTTTATTCTTTTGTTACCACACTAGATTTACTATATAGTATTTAGCAAGATTTGTAGAAAAACTTCAAGTGGCTCACAACGAAGACAAAGAAAAAGACAAATTGTAGAAGACCCTTTACCTTATCTTATATTTATCTGCGAGTTATAAAAGCAAAATTTATATTATTTTACTATCGATTAATGAAAACTAACTCATAAACCGTGCATGTTTACAACAAATGGTTGCAACTAAAGGGCAGCAAGGTGGGGCAACTAACTGCATAGAGAACAATGACTTGTATAATTTTCTTGATGCTGACAAGATATGTTTTTACACAACTTTGCATACTTACAAATAAATTTCCGCATGCATACTAACTTTACACTAGATTTATGTTGCAACTCTTAATTCCTTTCAACTGGGACAATGAGCACTGAGTTCTTTAAAAAATAAACATGAAGAAAAATGACTTCAGACTATACAATTTTATGTTAAACACATATTTAACTGACAAAAGCTTCAAAAATTGGTATGATAACATAAGTTAATAATGTACTCATTTTTTGTGTATGCTTGTTATCTCATTTTCTTGCATATCTATTGTAGGTTCATTTTTTTATTGTAATTTGTATTCGATTGTTACAAAGATTGAACAATGCAGAGGATGGTGGGTATTCTTCAACAAGAGAATGAATAATTACTTTATATTTGTTTGTTAACTCACTGCATATATGTACATGTTTTTCACTTGATATTTTTTCATTTTAAAGGTATGATAGTGGTATATTTGTCATACAGTATATGCAGTACTTGAGCAAAAACTAGTGATTGAATTTCATGCATGTATATGCTTATATGTCGGTTGTTCACTAGTTTGAGATGTTCGTTGTAGTTAATTGTTTACTAATAAAAAATTATTTACAACAAAATGTCACATATATAAAGAATCTTATGATTAAGTTCTACTAGCACATAAAGAAAATGGCTTTTAAGAGTGCAAAAGATAATGAAAAGACGGATATATTGGTTACTAGCTAAGCAGTGGACAATTATGCACTTTTGTAATAGATCAAGTTAAACTTACATTTATAATTGGATGGATCAAGTTAAACTTTGTAATTGAATAAATTAAGTTAAACTTTGCAATAAAGCCCATGTATTGAATGCAACTTTGTAATTGTTAAACTTCGAGTTATCTGATTTAGTGTAAACCAACTGTATTTAGTTCTATGTTAATCATATTGACTTGTTTATACATGGAGAAACAATTTTGCAAAACTGTTTAATTATTGCCGATCAGTAGGATTTTCACAAATATACTTCATGAGATTTCAGAATGTATATGTGAACAAGTATGATTCCAGAAATTCATAAAAAATAAGAAATATTGTATATTTGTCATAGTTTCACAAATATTTAAGTACCATATTTGCGATATCTTGAGATTCACAAATAACTTCACGTAGTATATGCAAAAAAGTAAGTTATTTGCAAAATTAGTGGTAAGTGTTTCACACATAAGTTTATGCGATTTTAGGTAATATATGCAAAAAAGTAGGATATTTGTGAGATGTGCTTTATAAACATATTTATGCGAAATATTGACGTATATGCAAAACAATAAGATATTTGCAATTTTGGTGGTTATGTTTTACCAAAATTTCGCAAATAAATTTATGTGATGTTCATAAGGTCTAAATTCACATAAAAACCTATGATTTTGTATTTAAGTAGGGGTTGGAGATAGCTTATGAGCAGTATAATTTTATCATAAAAAAACTTAAATTCATAGTTGTGAAAGGGTAAAAAGGTCCTAGTGATGTTAGATATTTGAGATTTGGACATCAGGACAATATAAAAAATTATAAGGTTTTTACATAATCGGGTCAAATTAGTCATACACCGTCAATTTTCGCCCAAATAAAGTGTGCCCATAACCAAATGCAATCCTAGATCCTATTGTTTCTGGTTTGGGTATAGTTTTCAAACTGATGAAACCTAAGCAAGGCCAATCCATTTACAGCTCCATTTCCAGTAACATCACTTTATTTATTTTGAAAAGCAAGCTGGGGCAGACCCCTACCAGTTATACAACTATACCATTGGGTTTTGAACATGTAACATCCCCACACAAGGTGACATGCACTAGCTCCTCCTACCATACAAGCGAAGCCCCCTTGGTAGTAACATCACTTTATTATTTTGATAATTTGGTTAAGTTTTCATTCAAGGCCCACGAAGGGGTACAGGCGACATATGAACATCACTAATCTGAAGAGACATCACATGTTCAAAACTCACGGTGCATCATCTGCGTCAAGGTCAAAGCTGGGTGTACTCTTTGGTGGGCAAACAACACCTCAAGGGTTTTACCAACCGGAGGCTTGTCAATGTGCAGTCGATGTTGCGGGTTTTTACCCTTAACCTAGAAAAAACAAAATCCGTTAACTTGAAAGATCCAATTCTATATATACAAACATGTGGCTTTGGTCTTGTTTCCCACTAGGGACTACTGTTGTAGGTTGAAGTCCATTAACTTGGTTTGGATCTAACCAAGGGCAGATCCAGGGGGGGGTGAGGAATTGCTCGAGCCCCTCCTAAAGTTTTAAAATTTTTTTCGACTATTTTATTTTATTTTATTATAAAATTTTTTGCCCCCCTTTAAGCAAAATCCTGGATCCGATTTGTATTGGAAAGAAAAGCCTCCTGATTGGTCTCTTAAGCATGAGATCATAATTTTTTAGTGCTTGAAACTTGTAATTGCTTTTATCAATCGACGCCTTTATGTACTTTAAAGATTATCATATATGTTAAGACAAAAAGCCTTTATGTACTTCAAAGATTAATACAAGGAACTAACCAGGTTTAGGTCCGGATCCAACCAGAACTGACATCATGGTGACCTCACCCGACCCAGATCCAATATGGGATGGACTAATTTGCTATTTTGGGTGCCCTGCCTATTAATGCATAGGAAAGGTTGGGCCAATACCTAGACCAAACCAATTCAAATTTTTTTTTTACTACTTTGTTTTATTCTTTAGTAGATCACCAGGTCGGTTTCAGCTGGCAATCAGCAGGTTGGCCTTTGATCCTGCTCTCTCATAAATTCCCTGGAAAATTGTTGATGATATGATGATAAAAAGATATAGGATCCAGCTTCCCCCAAGGGCTCCACTCCAAGTTGGTGGAGTGTCATGAGTTCAAAACCTATAGGGGGCATCCTTTGACAGAGTCAACTCCTCAAGGGTTTCACTAACAGGAAGTCAGCTAATGTGTCAGGGGGTGATGGGTGGAAGGGTTTTCTTTGGCTTATAAATAATTTTATTTTGGATTATTTTATTTTATTATAAAGAATTTTTGCCCCCCTTTTAAGCAAAATTTTGAAACTGCCACTGGATTTAATGGTAGTTCCTCGCGAACCAGGCAGATCCTAATTTAGTGGAGTTGACTAGACCTGCTAACTATAACCAACCAATATAATAACTAATAAGGCTCGATGATGTGATCGTGGCAGTGATGATGTTAAGATGACAGCAATGGTTCCTAGTGTGGACCTAGTGATGCAAAACAAGAGCCCGTTCACCAACGGGTTCTGCTTGGTTGGTAGGAGCTGTTAGTGCACGTCACCTTGTGTTGGGACATTGCAAGTTCAAAACCCAATGATACCTTGTATAAGCGGTGGGGTCCGACTAACCCCAGCTTGCCTGTAAAAAAACAATTAGGTTCACAAAAACCAATGAGACTTTTCTTATTGTTTCTTTGTAGGCACACGTTTTGCCGGGCCCTCCAAACATGCACATGATGTTGCCAAATCATCAAGCTTGGAAACTTTGGGATATTTGAAATTCCGAGGTCAAATCTGAATCCAAGATCACAACCTAAATTTCAATTATGGAGCCCTACCCACATCAAGGAACAATTTGGCGAAGAATAGTAGAAAAGAAACGTGCATACACACACAAGCTTTTGCAGGTGAAGGGGTGCAAATGGATCTGATTCCATATGCACATTTTTTTGGACATGGGTCTCAAAATAGTCTGAATTTGTCTTTGAATAGCATTCAAACTTATATGATCAAAATTGACTTGCATATGGATCAGCAATTTTTGTTGATTATCTTACAATTCAGTTTAAAACTAATATATTTCGGTTTTTTGCATGTAAAATGCATGTTCTTCACAGTTTTTTATTGGATCTGGTATCACCACATCAAATTCAAATCTAGATGCAATCCTACTTCATTGGACCTTGTTCCTATTGAATCCAGACTCGAGACTTACTGCTCAAAAAATAGATTCTTATTTGGATAAACTTGGATTCGATCCATACCCCACCCCTTAGATAAAGTTTTTCTGATATTTACATGGAGAAACCGCTACTAAGATCAAAAGACCTAACCGTGTTGGCTTTGCTTGCCGTACTTACTATCACTGTCGTGGCAACGTTGGCTTATCACGACAGCAAAACTATGGGCCCTACTTCCACGAACCTCATTCATCCTTCGAAACCAAAGTGGCCCACTTCATTGAATTCCAAATTTAGCTTTGAACGATCGTTCTCCCCTTTGAGTATTCTTGTTTGAAAGCCGCCCTGCGTTTGGCAGATTTGCCCCAAAATCTTTTAATCCTCTCTCTCTCTCTATATATATATATATATATATATATATATATATACGAGGTTTATGCCCTTCATGGGATCAATGCAATCCATTGGTCCTGTTCTTACATGAAGGTACCCAACAATTTTTCTCTCTCTGTACGTTGTCTGGTATCGTTCTTGGGCGTTCTTCTTTGTTCTTGGAAGTTTCTGCGATGAGGCGGTATAGGAATGGGGAGATGTGGGATTTCGAGCGGGAAATGCCGATAAGGGCAGATGGGTGGGAAGAGGGGGTCGTCCTCGGCGTGGATGGGGGCACGACGTCGACGGTTTGTATCTGTATGGGGATTCCCCTCTCTAACCAATTGCCCGACCCCATCCCCGTGCTCGCTAGAGTCGCTGCCGGCTGCTCGAATCACAACAGCGTTGGAGGTAAGACCACCGGTCTTGTTAGTTGCATTTTGTATCATGACATATTTTCGTGAAGGAGGAAGCGAAGTCGCGGCGTTGGTTTTTGTAATCTTCATCTGTTACTGATTGTTGGTTATGGATTCTGCCATAAAATTGATTGTTGGTTATCGGATTTTAGTAGCTATACATCCAATTTTTCGGATTCATGTAAAAAAATGAGCAAAATCGGGCTGTTGGACATTGCAAAATTTGTATTGGTTGCGATGTACGTGGTGACATTTTTGTTGGTCCTGATTTTCTTGACTCCACTTGGACCTTTTTGGTTATTCTTAAGAAGGAATCAAAATTGGGCCGTGGGTTATTGTCCTTGTAGTCTATGACATTGTGAACTGGATTGCTTACAATGTAAAGATGAAATTCTTTGGTTGGTGTATCACATTTTATGTCCTCCAATTGGCTTTTTTTTTGCTTAATTTTGAGAAGAAAACAAAAGCTGGCTTGCACATTGTTTTGATTCTTTGGTCCTTTGCATTGCACATTTGCATGCGTGGATTGGTGATAATACGGAAATGATTCTTTTAGTGGGGTTTTGTTATTATTCTAATATACAATGCACGTGTTATTTCAAGATTTTTTTCATCTGTTACATTGTTATCAATTTGTTGGAATTGTATATGTAGATGGTTTATCGCTGACGTGGATAAATAGCATCCTACATCGCCATTTTAGTCAATCTATCGACGATAGACCAAATTGCAATGATTTGAATTTCGTATCTGACTTGACATAGGCCATATTTCAAAATTCCAAAATTTGAAATTCTTCTTGGAAGCATGTATGTTGTGCATTTAGCTATGAAGTGTTACCAAATATGATAATCTTGTTTACTCATGCAGAAGCTGCATCAAGAGACACTCTGGAACGAGTTATGGCAGATGCACTAATGAATTCCCACTCTAATAGGTCTGCTGTGCGAGCTGTTTGTTTGGCCGTATCTGGTGTTAACCATCCAACTGATCAGCAAAGGATATTAAAGTGGCTTAGGTTTGGTCCATCATAATCCTTTGCTAGACTACCTATTGTTATCGTTGCTGTTATTGCATATGCAATATCATTTCAAATATTTCCTTCGTGAGTAATAACTTGGATGTTCTAAGTGCTTTAGAGTTCAAAATGTTCCATCATTCATTCCATTTGGTTCCATTTATTTACAAAGTAGCTATGACTGAATCTTAGGTGCTGTTTTTTCTGTTTGTGAAGCTGCTTGTAGGAGTTGTGTTGCATTTACTGATCTTCTCCATCATATGCGGCAACAGTACTATTAGTTGTATTTCCAAATTCTTGCCTGAATATGGAGGCTGGACTCTGGAGACAGACCATGCCATGTTAGCATTGCATGCTTAATATGGTTTTCCTCCTTCATGTTATACCTGTAGATGCATACCTTGAGGTAGTAGTCCCGTTGGTTTACACTTTACACAAGAAAACCAGAAGAACAGCATTGCAATTTCTAACCAATAAAAGGCTTTTACCTCTGTGAAAAGGTTGCATATGCAACTTATATGCAGAACCATTGCGTAATGTGTAGCTGGAGTTTTCAGGACTTTGTCTCATACATCTGATTAGAAACAGTTCTTATGTTGCTTACATAGGGGAAAGTGAATGCACACCAATATTGAACTTGTTTCTGTCCAAAAAGTCGTAATCCATCTTTTCTTCCCAACCTCCCTCTTCCCCCTTTTCTATTCATTTTATTTTGTTTTAGTCATTAGAAGAATTTCTGCACGCTCAGTTGCTATATTTAAGTTATTTATTATTATTTTGGTATAGCCTGCTGTTTTTTTCTCATCTATTTATATTGTGTTTTGTATGTGTTTTTTCTTACAAGGTTTAAACTTCAAGTTGTTTCATCCTTTTTTACATTTTTTTCCATGGTGTTGAAATAGAGCCCTAGCTTTTATGAAGGATTCATCTGAATGCTCTTGTTATATACTAGGTCATTGTTCCAAAGAAGTGTTGGTTCAGGTCTGTGTGTAACCAATTGAAACCATAGCATTGAATATTTTTACTCCATCGTGTCTATCCTTGCTTCTTTAATGCATTTTTATCTTTGTTATTTCAAATGTCTACATTAGCATGCACATCAGATATTGATTAATTTTCACACCTCATTTTGTATAGTTTACTCAGTAGATCTTATATGGGCATATTATGATCTATTTTGGCAGTTTTGCTAGAATGACATTTGAATTTCTGCATGAACATCATCCTGAGGACTTTCAAAAGAAGGATTAAGTGCTTTTTCACTAGTTTGTAACTTCTCTTTCTACATGAATATTTTCAAGTTTTTAGTCAACGTTTGTTTCTTATAGCTTTAGGTCCATGTTTCACCAGACTCACCACCACGTGTCAACTGTCAAGGTTTTTGCTTAATGCTGGAAGATACCTGACTGTAGGCTTAAAATAATATCCTTGTTGTCAACTGCATGCTGTATTCATTAACATCTATGGGAAATTTTATTGATTTCTATCTCCTTTGGTGTGTGCAGAGGCATCTTCCCCAATCATGTTAAGCTCTTTGTTCGAAATGATGCTCTGGCAGCTTTGGCAAGTGGAACAATGGGAAACCTCCATGGATGTGTACTTATCGCAGGTACTGGGAGCATAGCTTATGGCTTCTCTGAAGATGGAAGAGAAGCTCATGCTGCAGGTGCAGGACCTATCTTGGGTGATTGGGGGAGGTGAGTCACATCTGCAGTGATAAAAAAAATTAATTTGAGAACAAGTCTGTCAGTGGATATTCATGTATCAATACACAAGCTCTTTTTCATTAATTTTTACGATGTCTTCATCAAAGACAAAAAATAAAGAATTATGAACATTTAAAACCTGAAAAAACTGGTCAGTAAGATATAAGGAATTGGAAACACTCTTGGTTCTATGTTCTTGAACTCATCTCAAATTATCTTAATGTTATGCCAAAATCACTTATCAGACATATTAAATAAACCTCCTTGAAGTACTAATTTATCATCACTAAACAACTCCAAGATTATCATTTTATCCACAAAACTGCAGTGATGCAATACAGAGTGATGAAACAAGCTCTGAACTTAATTCATAGTGATTCTTATTGGGCTCGGAGCATGTTTTTCTTATGCCAAGTTCATTTGTCTTCGTAATTTGATTAATTCTTTAAACATGCATTCAATGTTTGAAGGATTGTGAAAATAGCTGGGCTGGACAAAACATTTCTCAACATTCTTGAAAAGTTGAAAAATGCGTTGTAAGCTGAGATGGAGAGCAAAATTGGTAATAAATTATCATGACCCAAATTTACAATGATATTCTTATAGTTTCTTTACCCCTCTTGGATGTATTTATAAATAGCTGCTTTCTATTATATTTGTTTTAAACAATTATTTTTATGTTTGATAGTTCTATTTTTATTTATTTATAACAAGTTTTGACAAAAAAATAAAACCACCATATTTTTTAAAACAAGGGGTATCTACTTTTTTGTTCTTCGTTTCTATTTCTATTCTCTCACCACAATCACCACCACCACCACCACCACCACCATAGCCCCATTCTTCACCCTGATCGCCACCATCACCACCCTCCCTCCTTTACCACTGTCACTATCCCACCACTGCTATACTGCCATCAGCACTGTCACTGCCACTACCACCATTGCCGTTCTTCACCTCCATCTAGGGGTGTCAATGGGCCGGACCAGCTTCAGACCTAGGTGAGTCCAGACTCCAAACACGGATCTGATTTTGAGGTGCTGGTACCAGGTCCAATCAGACACACCATAAGAAAAACTATACCTGGGTCCTACAAAGATTACACAGACTCGGTTCATACCAAGTAAAATAATATTGTTTTGTCTTTTTTACATTGAAAAATTGTGGATCTTAATCGGAATTCAGGTTGGACCTGGGTCTAGTATGAAATTTCACAAACCATACTCAGCTCCATATACTAATTGGACCCTTTGATTTGACCCGAATTCTAATCAGACTTCCTTCTTTAGCACCAAACCCTGATCGTATAGGTTCGGTACAGGTCAGGTACAGGTCAAACCTGATCCACTAGCACCCATACTCCCATCATCACCACCACTGCCACCCCTTCTTCATGCCATCACCACCACCACAACCTTTACGTCCGCTACTACCACTACTACTTTCATTCCACCACCACGGCTTCAACAACAACGAGACTACCATCATCACCATCATACCATCTTCTTCAACACCAAACCCACCACCACTCCTTCAGGCTTCAACACTAATACCACTGTCACCACCAGTACTGATATCACACCAAAACCACCACCACTACCCCTACAGCCCCTTACAACACCAAAACCACCATTACTACCCCTAGTACGTACCCCTTACAATGCCAAAACCATCACCATCATTGTCCCCAATCTTCATCCTTCCTATACCTCCTTTTCTTCATCCTCTCCCACCCATCACCTATCCCTCTTTGTTATTCATCCTTGAATCCAAGATCTTCAGTGCGTTAGACTAACATGATAACCAACTATGTCAAGCACACTGAAGGTCTCTAGTTCAAGTCCAGGGGGTTGCAATTTTCACATTTAACTCTTTTTCTTTCACAAAAAACTACACAGCTACTGTAACTTTGATTTGGGTTTTTTCTTTGTTTACCTCTTGGTGAATCCCTTATAAAGTTTATGGTAACCCATCTGGTCTGGGACACTAGCTAGATCTGTCACTGGCTCCCAAGTCCAACAATCTTTATATACCATAGGATGAAGCATACCCTAGTTTTGCTTCCAAGGCAAGCCCATAACAGATGCAGTTTACATATATATATATATATATATATATATATATATATATATATATATATATATATATATATATATATATATATATATATATATATATATATATATATATATATATAAGGGGGGTCCGGGGGTTCCCCCCGGTGAGGGTCCCGCTGCGTGGTTAGCGGGCGGGGGTCCAGGGGGGGCCGCCCCTGGAGGGGGGTCATAGGGGGGCAGCGCCCCCCCCCCCCCCCCAAGATATTTTTTTTTTAATTCCGCAGCCCATTTCATAGGGAATTTAAAAAAGAATGGACCAAAATGACC
Organism: Nuphar pumila; assembly: GCF_984573655.1. Taxonomy (NCBI): domain Eukaryota; kingdom Viridiplantae; phylum Streptophyta; class Magnoliopsida; order Nymphaeales; family Nymphaeaceae; genus Nuphar; species Nuphar pumila. The sequence continues at coordinate 14,795,201 of NC_143255.1, forward strand.
ATGGGTGCGGTCAACGCACCCGGTGCCCGCACCCGCGTTGAGTTGCGCCAACGCGGGTGCGGCACCCTGCTAGCCGAATCCCTGTGACATAGATCTGCACAAAGAGAATCAGTAATTGCCTCCGTATCCTTTTGAATGAGGTAACTGGTGGCTTAGGGTTAAAACCAAGTGAACTCTGTCAGTTTGTTGAACCCTGTATGTGAGCTGATTCTTCTACATAAAAATCAAAAACAACATGGAAAAAACTTTTGCTCAAGGAGAAAGAGTTAACGTATATCTAGGAGAAGGAGTTAACTTATGTCTCTTAAATTCAAGATAGAATTTTTCTCCAAGTTCTCTAATATTGCTGCCAAATTTTCCATTGAAAGATAGTTTTCAGACTAAGAGATCCCACTGATCGCCTTTTGTTGTTATTGGGTCATGGTAAGTTCTACTCTTCTTATCTACAGTCCAGTTCATCTGATTATTACAAGGTTGTTCCAACCCAGAAGTATGAGCCGTAGAAGAAAATGCCTGTTAAACCAATCACAGGAATACTTGTTGTGGTACCTATCAACCAAAGGAGAACCTTTGCCAGTAGGATTGGCCATTTGCCTCAATTTCCTCCCCATTCATCAAGCGGTCATGCTAGAGATATAGAGTCTATAGACAGTCATGGGGGTGCAATATTCTTCCAAATGAGATAAAAGAATTTCCTCTGTTTCTCTCAATTGAAGAAATAATTGGAAGTCATGGATAAGTTGCAAGTTGCAACAGAAAAAGGAGAGGTTTAATGAATGATTTTGAAATATAGTCTACTTTATAATCTATTAATTTTGTGGATCAATGTAGTTATTTCTGTCATTATGGTTGGACTTTATTATGGATTTCTAACCACATTTTTTTTTATATATATATATATATATATATATATATATATATATATATATATATATATATATCACTAAATCTCTTCCACGAACTTGGTCAACAACTGCTGTTGTTGTTATTGAGAGGCAGACTGATTACTAACTGTTCATATGTGATCAAGGAAGTCCTTTAAATGGTTATGGTTCCTTTACATTTTTATGACTGCTTTTATTTTTTAAAGTATTCCTGATGTTTTTGAGTACAAGCTATTCCATTTATATAGCTTACAAAATGCAGCAATCAAATTCAATTGTTGCTGTCATATGTTGGTGTAACTAATTAGTTTTTCATTTCTTGTTTTAGAAACTAAAGGCGTGTCTTGATCAATTTATGATGCAGTGGCTATGGGATTTCTGCACAGGCTTTGACTGCAGTTGTGAGGGCTCATGATGGTCGTGGCCCACAGACAACTCTCACTAGCAGCATTCTAGATAAGCTTGGGCTCTCTTCCCCTGATGAAGTCATTGGGTAATTTTTACTTTATCCTACTTTGGCATCATTCTCTCAGATCAGTGTATGTTAGAGATTGAAGTAATTCTGTCCCTTTTGTTTAAAAGTATTTAGCAATTTGACCAGCCAATCACTTAGACATGTATATCAGAAACAATACTCAATTTCTAATTATTACCAAGTGTTTTATTCCTGAGTTACTCTCCATCAAGATCAAATCCACTTGTAATTCTCATGAACTAAGTTCATCAGTGATGTGCACAATCAGACTAACGTAATTCCATGCACACTATTAAAAGAATTCTTTTCTTTTTCTTTCCCTTTTTTCTCATATCCAAAGGAGAGAATTTGTGTAATCACGAAAGAACTGAAAACATTCATGAACTATATGATGGCATTATATTTTGGGTGGCGAACACCTGAATAACAAATTAGAAACTTTCCACAGTTTATTCAACTTGTTTATCAAATTTGCATTTGTCACGTGTCTGTTTGTAATTTATTGAAAAAACTGAGTTGTTTACGCAAAACCCATATCAAGTCACTGGCTATATTGATGTAGACTGTATTTGAGCTTTGCCAGCTTTTTCATCAATTCTTTCCTTCTGCAACAACCTGCATGTGAACCATCTATTTTATGCTGTCTTGCCGACTGTCAGTCATCCATCTTAATATGCATAGTTGCATAGATACACATGCACAGAGTGTATGAGTTATCAGTGCAACAATTAAGGTTCCATTGCAACTCCATGAGAGGTTACAAAATTGGTACTCTTGTTATAGGTGGCACCCCATAAATAAAGAAGCAAACAAATAAATAAATAAATGTATATATGTATACACACATTCCATATGTTATCCTGGCACCTCCTCCTGTGTGTTGCTTATAGCTGTCAGTTGTACAATACAGTAAAAGAAACAACTATGCAGGGCTGATGCTCACAGACTGTACCATTCGTTTCTGCATTGCATGGCTATATGATATGGGAATGAATGATTTTAGTAGTCTATGCTTTTGAAATTAGTATACAGATAATCTTGTGCAAGGGAAAAGGGAAATTTTAAAAGAATCTCCTAAAATTTTGGTAATAATAAAAAACATACTAAGCTTTAAAAATTGTTAAAACACACCTAAATTTGTGCTCTGTTAATCAAAAGCAAGTTTCTATCAATTGAACTTCGGTTATCATTATCCCAAGTTGAGCTAATGACTTAGATTACTAATTTAAACTCAAAAACTTGCATCACATAGCTATGGGTATGGGTTGGGGATCAAGTACGGAGGGTATCAGACCACAAATTTTAAAGGTGCAGGTACAGGTACAGGTACAGGTACAGGGGTAGTATTTTTAGTAAAAGTGGGAGAGGTGATATTTTGAATACAATAGGAAAAATGAATTTTTTTAAAAGAAAATAGAAAAACTCTCTCGCTAGCAATAAATAAATAAATGAACAAGGGGGTGGAGGAGAAGAAGAAGAAAAGAAGCGGAGGAGAAAGAAAAAGAAGTGGATGCAGGTACCTCTTGTAAAAATATCTCAAAAGGAGATAGTGTGCAAACCAAGCTCCAACTTCACAAAGGAATATGCGCACAATGGCACAAGAACACTTAGAACAAAATGTACCCAAGGTACAAATGAAGAACACAAATGCAAAAATATAAAGAATTTTATTGAACAATTGGAGAACAATGCTCCAAGCATTGAATACATTTATGAGGAGGGCTCACCCCTATTTATACACAAGAGGGACCCTTGGAGGGGCTCCCACTAGACGTTGGAGCCCCTCCAACAGAAATCTAACCGTTGGAGGGGTCCAACGTCTAGTGTTGGACCCCCTCCAAGGTTGACTAAGTCAACAAATAAAAAAGAAAAAGAAGAAAAGAAAGAAAAAAGAAAAAGAGAAAAGGAAAAGAAAAAGAAAGGAAAAAAATAAAGTACAATCATATTCACTAATGTGAATATGCGCAAAAGGGGAAAATACTGAAATACCCTTACGGGTTACATGTTGGGAAATATATATGTATATATATATATATATATATATATATATATATAGAGAGAGAGAGAGAGAGAGAGAGAGAGAGAGAGAGAGAGAGAGAGAATTTAACACCTCTCTCTCTCTCCATCTTCTTCTTTTTCCTTCTTCCTTTTCCTCCTCTATTTCTTCTTCTTCTTCTTCCTCCTCCTCCTCTCTCTCTCTCCAAAGGTGTACATGCTTCAAAGTTGACAAAACTTAAAGAAGCTGGCTTCAAATCCCTCATAGGCCTCCAAATCTTCTACTCCAAAGTGATTACCAAAGAATCCAAAAAGAAAAATCATAGACGAATTACGTGCTTATTTGAAAACACTTTTTTGAGGGTAAAACAGTAATTACAACACACTGATGTCAACCTTGATGGAAGGAAAGTCTAGTCTTTTTTAATTGCCAATGAAAATATTTAGGTGTATTTCTAACAATTTCTAAAACTTAGGTATGATTTTTCTTTTTTTTTTTGAAATTATTGCCAAAATTTTAGGTATGTTTGAAAAATTCCCCCCCAAAACTCTCCCATTAAACTATCTTCAGTGCAGGGAAAACCTCACAGTGCTTTTTTGATACTCAAGGATTCATTGAAGAAGTTACTTGGCTTCCTTTTTCCTTTTCACCATTGTTTTATCATGTATGGTAGACCTTCTGATTATTTTAGATGAAAGCAAGAAAACTACTATGAGCCTATATATATATATATATTCTAATTTTCAAAATCTGTGTTCCTTGAGGTTATATTTATATTGCCATAAATCCTGACTATCTTGTTTTATGCAATTTGATCAATTCTCGAGCTTCACATTCACCTACTTGATTTTTTTTCCTTCTGGATGCAGCTGGGTCTATGCAGATCCATCTTGGGCTCGCATTGCTGCACTTGTTCCTACTGTAGTGGCTTGTGCAGAGGCTGGTGATGAGGTTGCAAATAGAATCTTGACAGACTCTGTTCATGAGTTGGCAGCTAGCGTCAGAGCTGTTGTCCAAAGACTTGGCTTGAGTGGTGAAGGTAAAACTTTATTCAGATTATCCTATTTATAGATCCATTTAATTCTATCTGTTAGTAATGAAGATGCTTGAATACCTTTGAGATAGTAATGTCTTTGGGTTCTGTCCACTAAGGTAGATAATCTCATCTTCCTTGATGGTTGTCCATTCATATTATGTCCGTGAAAGCACTTATATAGGATTGACCTACAGATACATGGTAGGCTCCTGTGAGTTTGGCGTAAACCAGGTGCATTTTGGTCATGTCCTTGAACTACACTATTTACATGGATTTGTGGCCTGTAGTAGCTAAATCCTGTTGTTTCTGTTGTTGATTTTGTTTTAAGGGTTGTCTCATCAGAAACCGGCTATTTTAATACATTCTTATCAACAAGCATACATGCCTGTACATCATGTCATTGTGCATGTGACATTTACAGAACTTATTTGCTCAAACTTTTTCCTGAAGTATATTTGTTTTAATTTCATCCAAGGCACAAATTGTCATCAGTAGTGTACAATTTTTTGAGCTTTCATATGCCAAAAAAGTGATAATTTATTAATTTAATTTTTTCTAAAGCTTCTTCATATGCCATAAATGTTCACATATGCATGTGTGTTGATCACTGATGAGTTTGAATTGCAGATGGAAATGGTTCATTTCCCCTTGTTATGGTTGGTGGTGTCCTTGAAGGTAACAAGGGTTGGGATATTGAAAAGAAAGTGATAAATTATATATCGAAGGACTATCCGGGTGCTCATCCTATTAGACCGAAGGTTTGTAAGTTGTACTTTCTTCTTTTCTTTTGTGTACAAAATTCTTAATGATCCGTCTGTAGACTTAAGGTGAGACCGATCCACAATGTGTGGCATGAGTCTACATACTGGTCAAATATCAATCTAATTGGTCAACTCAGCCCAACTGAGCTGCATTAAGTTCCACTTGTTAGGCTAAGCTCTTGTTTGAGTTCCAATACGTGTTTGCGACTGTGTTTTTAGTGTAAGTCATTGAAGATAAGACTGCAAAATGAACAAAATAGGGGCTGAAGAATCAGTCTCTTCTCTTTGAAGATGTGATTTGTTCTCTAAGTTTTGTAAAATTAAAAAACCATTCTATTTTGAGGCACTTAAAAAATGAGATCAGAGTCATCAGACAATCTAAAACATGTTCTTGACCAAACAAACCACATAAACCATATCCTTAGGGCTTGATCCACAAAAAATCAAGAAAATGTGCTGGAACAGGGTGTTTCTACTAGAGGGTATGGTACAGTCGAAGGTAGCCAATATTTTCCCATTTGGTTAATACACTGGTTTTAGGTGATTCACATAGTTGCATTTCCTCTTTGTGCAGAAATTTGTTTCATGGTCTTCCTTATGTGAATTCTTCAAGATTACATATTCATAGACTCTCTGGCTTAACTTTCTTTTTGGCTTTCCCCTACTGTTTATTTATTTATCTATTTTTTTAAATTTTGGAGGGGTTTCTTTTAACAATTTAAAACTACAATCACAGTTGCAACTAACTTGATTATGGACTGCCATAGCTTATGGGTCCATACAAGTTTAGTCTTCTTCCAAATCCCTGTAATGGTGTGATTTGTCATGCTTCTGATCTCAGGCTAAACAACAAATTTTTGTTCAGACAACTCAACACCAACTGCTTGCGAGTTTTCAGGCATTAATCATTCCATAGAAGGATGAATAGTTTCATCAACTAATCCCACCAACTTGTGAACTGGGTGTTTCTAAAATATATTGTAGTTAATTTCAGTTTTACTCATTGAATGCTGATTTCTCGTGGCCAAGTATGACTTGTATCTCTATTTTCCAATGTGTAGGTTGAGCCTGCTGTTGGAGCTGCTCTGCTTGCTTGGAACTTCTTTCTAAAAGATTTGGATGGTAAGAGCTGACTGAGTTTCTGTTGGTGGCTTTCCTTGTATAGTATGTTCATCTCAATCATTCAAGCTAAAAGAAATAGAATTTGGGGTAAAAGGATGGGAATTTCTTGCAACAGATAATGGTCATAAATTTGTGATAATTGGATCACCCTCTACAAGGTGAGGGGTTCTATATATCTTGTTTGCTTGGCATTGATCTTCAATTTGCTCTTAGTTAATGAATCGTAGTATAATACTCTGGGATGAAAGACGGAAACTCTTGTCATTTCCTCGAGAGAAAACGTTCTTGTTGAAGATGGCAAGAATTGGAAAGTAGCGCAGACTCGAGTATGCCGCCTCTGAAAACTGTCAGGTAAGGGCTATTCTCTTTATGAGGCTGTTTGACGGTTCTCTATATTGCAATTCTCTTCACCATGTCAAAAATTGTGAATACACAAATGGACCACCACTTCCATCATCATGCTCTACTAGAAGGCACACACAGAGGCAGAAGCAATCATTCTTCGTCGATGCATTCCAGCCAGTGCAAACAGGGCTGGGAAACGAAATGAGCTGCTAGTAGCTTGGATAGACAATGAGTGTTCAACTCGGCTAGTTATATAGTTTGCCTATATTTTGTATTAGAGTGTAGATGGTTGAAGACACTGACATGTACGCTAATATTTTTATATTTTAAGTAATGTTTTGATAAAACATTCATTTTTAATATTAAAATATCAAAAAATTAGTTTTTATTGATTAAAAATTAAGTAAAAAATTCTGTGTCTTCATGTCCTATTCTTCAAAAAGATTTTGAACGTCCGAATTAAATCCGTGCCACACGTCCCTGTGCCCACGTGTCTCTGCGACAGGTTAAAATATTTGGCTTGCAGACTAAATTTGGAGTTCAAATTCTACTTGCTTACAGCTTTGAAGCAATGCATTTATTTTGTAAATGACCCAGTTTGAGCTTGGTTCAGTAGGTTTATGGTTCAAATTTTATTAGACAAGTAGGACATTGCCCATCCAATACAGTTGCCTACCTACCTACAAAAAGAAGTCTAAGGATTATACGCTGGAAGAGGAGCCTTTTTCCGGCCAAGACGATCAAGAATGCAGGAATACCTATGAAATGAAACTCCACTAGTTGTACAGAACGAGCCTTGAGGAAAGCTCTTTCTATAGCGCGTTTAGCGGACTTGCTTTGAGGTTAACTTGATAAACAGGTGGATAGGAGCCTTAACGAAGGCAGAGCCTAAAGCCTAATGCATGCACCGTCTTCCAACAGGTACGTCGTTAGAAAACAGCCAAACTTGATAGCCTCTTTTTTTCAGTCATTTCTTGCCACCCAACGGACTTCCTCAACCAAACACATGTTAAATCCAAGTTTTAGGCCTTGTTTGGATGACGGGAAATCCGAAATGGTTTTCAACACGAAAATATCTAAAAATAAAATAAAATATGAAGGCCAACCATTTTTTGGTCAGCCACCAGCTGGGAAATGGCCAGCCTGGTGTTACCTGGCATGGGTGGCCTGAAGCAAGCCATTTCCCGGCTGGTGGCTGGCCAGAAAACGGCCAGCCCTCATTTCAAAATACAAAATGGTTGGCTGGCTATTTTCCAACAAGCCACCGGCCGGCAAATGGCCAGCTAGCCGTTTTTTTATTAATGTAAAAAAAAAAAGAACTTACGTTTCTGACAGGTCACCAGTGAAAAAAATGGCCGGCTAGTACCACCCTCACCAGGTGGTACTAGTCCTGCCAATGACTGGCTAGAAATAGCCGAACACAAGTTGGAGCGGGTGGGGACAACCATGGTTGGGGGGTGAAAGAGGGAAAGGAGAGTGGGAATAGGGCTCCTCATAAACCGGGTTGAAAAAACTGTTGCGGGGGAGGGCTAGGCAGGGTTTGCAAAACTTAGTGAAAACCCAGTTTTGCACCAAACCAGGTTGATTCAAAACCCGATTTGGTGGCATCCAAACAGCCACCAAACTAGGTTTTGTTGCTAAAACCTGGTTTTGAGTGTCATCCAAACTGCACCTTGGTGTCTGCATCCAAACACCCTATAAGAGATCTGGTGTTTTGGGTCTAACAATCATTCCCAATCGCCTCATTATAGTTACAAAAGCTTGGGTATTAACGCACAACCAGACGAGAGAGAGTCACAATGCCTTAATCTAAAATATAAGCATCAATTGAACTCAGAAAATCGAAGTATATACACTGCAACTGGGAAACCAAAATCAAAACAATAACTAAAAGAATACACTAAAAATAACATAACTTTATTTGTTCATAGCTACATTTTCTTTCTTTAACCTAAAAATGCCAAATCTCCTATTTGATGTTGAATGCTGTACAACATAAAGAGACAAAAAAAAAAGTAAAATAGATCCAACGGCCATGGTGGAAAAACAAGATGATTATATATTGGTACAAGCAAAAATGAATCCCCAACCAACAGAATTTCAGTCATCTAAAGATCATAATTCAGAAGAAACTGCTTATGGTACCATATGCAACGAACTCCTTGACCATCGCAACTTCAGTTGTGCTTTCCATTTCCTCTAAACACATGCGATGAGGTCCTCCCTTCTCCTAGATGCTAACTGGCAAGCCAAATTTTATGAGACGCTGACAGGATGAGGAACTTAGCTCGCAAGCCTGATTCTCGTACGACACACCAACAAGCAAAAACAGCCTCTAGATGCTAACATGGCAAATCAATAATCCTGATTGTCTGAAATGCATGGCCTTCCACCAAACATGGATCCAGGATCGGAAGTGCCCTCATCTGATGATGCATTCATCTTTGTGAGATCAATTCTACAAATTCAATACGAAGGATGTGGAGAGTTTTAAAACTAGCATCAACACACAACTTCTGAGAAAAACTGTAACTCAATCATTATGTACCATGTTGAGATACTAAAAAAGACTGGCTTGATGATTTTTCTCCACTCAATTCTCGTTTAACCAACCTCAGTATCTCCATAATCTGTCATAAGAATGCTACTTGAATGAATCAGGAATCCTAAACAACGCAACTTGATTTTTTCTTTTTCACCTTAGACAAAGGAGGCATTCCAAAAATGATTGAAAGTTTTACAAAATATAACACATAGCGATGAGGGAAAAACACTTACACCAGGGTAATGCTTTAAAACTGGAGAGTAGTGATCGAGTGCGAAATATAACTTCTCAAGAAGATTTAATAAAGAATCAACTTCATCGCCCAGAAGATCAACCTGGATTCCAAACAAAACTTGCATAATAGTGCTAAACGTGCGGACATTCAAGAATTGAAAAGCATGAACTAATCTTGTTATTCCTTTCAAACAAGGAAATAAAAGATACCAGAATGTGAAGATTAAATTCATAAAATCAACAATTAATAGATGTTTGAAAACTGGGTACATCGTGAGCCTGTAAATGGAAGGTGGGCATAACTTTCCAAAGAAATTTTACATGTTATGCTTATTTCATAGCATCATGAACTTGAAATATGGGGCAGAAATCCTCCAAACCCTGAAACCCCAAAATATACAACAAAATGATCACAGATGCTACCGTCCAGCTTTCCAAATACTGGGTATGAGATAGGATACTTAACACTATGTGATGTTGGTTAACCATCGTACGGCTAGTAAGCAAAAGTGTAATTCAGGACTCTCTGGCATCATCCAAAGATTACAAAAAAGATCATGAAGATGAACAATCTAACATTTGTGAATCATGCAACCACTGAGATCTCACATATTTCCTCATGTTCAAACTGATTTAAACTCCACTGTAATGGCCCTTTATCCATAAAACTTGAGAACCATACGAGTATAAGTTGCACTAAGATCTTAAAATGCAGGGGCTCATTTTAGCTAGAGAAGTGAACAGGATGTGATGGTAATTAATAATAGGATCTAGCTACTTTGGGTTCAGTCAAATTAGGCTGTCGCATGTTGAGAGGAACTAGGCAGCAGACGGAGGAACACTTTATCAATTGCTCATCCATGGCAATGAGTGACCAAGGAAATGCCAGAATGAAGCTATTGAATTTTTAGTAAATTGGAGTCCTACAACATAAAAGCTATTTGGAACTGAAATACTTATCTGGCCGCTAAGCATGCATTTGTGCACATGCACACATCCAACACATGCATCATAGTCACCAATATCAATCTCAGGAACATCTTGGTGAGGCAATTCATCAGGATATTACAGGTTTTCTTATAAATCTTGTTGGCATAAAAGAAGCAGAAAATACAAAAGTAACACAAAAATTTAGATCAGAAATAATGTCTTTGCAAAAATGTAACAAAAATTTAGAAAAGTTTTAAAATATGATTAATAAGAAAAAGAAATGACAGGAAAAATGTTGTAAAAATATTTTGATAATGTTATGATATTTGCCCTTCCTAATTGTTTTCCCATTGATAATTTTGCAACATTTTCAAAATATAGGCAATATCTGTGACCACGTGCACACACATAAAAAGCCATCCACATGTACCATCCTACCTGACAAGATGCTACAGGCCATTTTTTTTTCAAATCAACAACTTGATGGTGTGATTAACCACCAATGGCCATCAGATGCAGTTTGTTTTTTCAGGGATTATTTTGACTAGAGGATATAAAAGGCAGAAATAAGCTAACATTGATCTTGTGAAGAAACCAGAGTATGAAAATCCATGTTTGTGGATTAGAGAATTCTAGACACAACATGCAATAACTGAACCTAAAAATCATGCATATTCATTATTCAATCACAGACAACAAATGTAAAAGAACGCTAGGTAGCTTAAAAAAAAGAAAAATAAGCAGATACAATCTTACCTCCGCTTCAGATTTTCGAAGATCAGAGAGTATCTTTTTACACCACAATCCTCTTTTTCTTAGCAAGCTTCCATGTTGAATGAGTGGGCACAATGCATCATTCAACTTTTGGAGTCTGCAAGGTAGACAGCATATATGGATTATATCATCAAGCTAAGCCTTTGAAAACCATATAATTATGGATGATATGCTACTAATCACATCTAATATTTGCAAATATATGATACGAGATATGTCACAGGCCCTAAAAGCTTGAAAAAAATCAGTGATGCATCTTCCAAGAATAATTCATAAGATGATGGATGTAAATATTTCATCAAACATTATTTCCAAGAGAAACCGAGAATCTAACTTTCATTCCTTAAAGCTAAAGAGTGACACAGCAGTAGTACATAAGAAGCTGCATAAGTGAGCCGAAAAGCATAGAAAAGTAAGCATTCTCTGATCATCTTTCAGTAACCTTCTCAAAACTTCTAGGAGTTCATCCTGCTTATGTAACATCATATCTTACTACATGCAGATAGCACATATGTTCCAAACGTAATACAAGCAACTATAAATTGATGGCATCATTAGACACTAGCTGGCGTTGCATGAGAAATGCATGCAAAATAAATCTAACCTACTTCTACTGAGAATGCAGATAACCTTATCAGAACCAAGGACTTCCAATCTGTCACTATTTTGTTTTTGAAAGGCAGAAGCTGTCACTACTTGCATAACAGTAATCTCAGCATTACTTCATAAAGTATTCAACTGAACATTACATCTCTTACCAAATCTTCTTAGAATGATGGGAAAGTCAAATTAACTCTAGATCAGAGCCAGAGCAGTTAGTCGTGCATGATATTTAGCCATTTAGCAACTGTTTGACCGTAATTACTTATCTGATATATATTTTCATCATGAAAGAAAAGGGCAGGATGATGCTTGACAAGTAAAACAACAAACCCGTTAATTCAGCCAGAAACAATTTGAATTTGCCTCTTGGAAGCAGCACCAAAGTAGCAAATCCAAGTTGCACACTAGAAAATAGTAAATCTATAACACGTCAGGGAGAAAAAAAAAGTCTAAGGAATCAGGATAGGGTAAGAAATACATATGTATGAAAGCAATGTCATTAGTTTAACATATTTCACACTGTAAAACCAAGTATTCTGTTTACAACTATATCATAAATTTGCAAGTTATATGAAAAACTTGAAAGAAAAAAAGACATGCAAATGAGTGATTAAGAAGCTGGTGAAAAGAATACCTCAAATTGTTTATTGAAATCGTATCAGCCACCCTATGTTCAAATTTCATCATTTCTTTTGAATAATCCATAATAAAATTGCAAACAACTTCCCATTGTTTCTTTTGTTCCCTTTCCTTTTCCAAAAGCATAGAAACCCTCTGTTGCTTTTTTTTTACAACATCTTCAAGCACAGTTCTCTGCTTATATGCTTCATTCAAATCATTCAATGTCTTCTCCAATCTCCATTCTAGCTCTTTGAGATCAATTTTGTATTTAGCCACCTGCTGCAAAGCTAAATCTAGTGATCCACCCATTGCATCCAATCTATGGCTCTTATCCATAATTAATCTATCTTGCTGAACTGTCTGACACCTTAACCTGTCAAGTTCTTGAGAAACTATATCTAGAGCTTCCTTTTGTCTAACCAAAGTAGATTTTGCTTCCAACTCTGACTTCTCCTTCTCTCCCAATGAAGCTGAAAGGGACATTATTTCATCCTTCAGATGCTCCTTTTCTTTGATCTCCGAACACACAGCTTGCTCTTTTACTTCTGCTAATGATTCAAAATACTCTCTGAGTTTCTTTTCTTCAGAATACTTTGTCATTGTGGACTCCATAATGGCCTCTGCATCCTTAATGGCTTCTTCCAAAATAACTTTGCAAAGTTCATGCATGATAATAGTTTCGAAATCAGAATCACTGATTTCGCAGTTGTGGCCCAAAACGAACTCCTTAAGCACTGTGGTGTATATCTCATCCCTGATGAACACTTCCATTTCACTTTCTTCCAGGTCAGATTTGAACTTCCTTTTCTGCTTGAGCAGGTTTATTTCTGCTGAAGACTGCAGTTTTATTTTTTGCATTGCATCAGTAACCTGCAAAGAGAGGAAACTGATATCTTTCTTTCTCCCATTAAGTACCATTTTCAGATTCTGGTTTTCCTTAATTATTTCATCCATCGTCCATTGGATTCTTCTATAATCATAAAAAATCGAGGAGATCTTGGAGTTCTGCTTGATTATGTCATCCAATTTTGCTATTATTTCTAAAACTCCCTTCTTCAGACCTTCAAAATCCTTATCTTTCTGTGTGTGGACTGAACCCTTGTCTTTAAGTAGTTCTCTCTTAAGTCGGAAGCATTCTTCTGTCGCTGCTTGTAATTCAGATTCATGGTTCCTACTCATCTTGGTCATTTCAGTTTTGAAATGATGTATCAACTCCTCCCTATTCATATGCTTCAGGTGGGCAAACTCTGAAGTCTCACCAGAAGCACCTTTACCACCTGTGCTATTGTCAGAAGAGACAATAGTGGCATTTTGCTCCTGATGCCCTAATGATATATGGTCTCTCACGACCTTCCGTTGTACTCTTTTTGGGCAATTAGCACCTTCATCATGTCCTTCATGAGACCCATGTAACAACGTGTGTCCTGATTCAGAACCAAAGAGAGATTGTGAGATATTGTCCAATTCTTGACGCAAATTTGAGATGGCATCCATTTGACTCAACCAAACATCATGCTGTGTGCTAATCACTTGTCCCTCCAGCAATTCTTCTTTAGAACGCTCTTGAAGATTCTCAATAAAACATTGCATCACAATAGCATTGACTGATTCCTGAAGCTCCCACATCCACTGGCATTCCAACAATGTAGATTTGGACAAGAAAAAGGCATTGTCTATCTGCTTATATACCTTCTCTAAAGTGTCTTTTAGAGAAACAAACCCTTCTTCCATCTTAACAACTTTGTTGGAAATCTTACTCAACTTAGAACCTGCTTTTGCATCATAGAAAGTGCATGTTCTCTCTGATGCAGATGCCTGCTCCGGTTTTGAAACTGAATTCAGTTTACTAGCTATATTGCAGTTATTCAAATTTGAATCATCAACTGAGTTACATGAAACAAGCATTCTTAAATCCCCCATTTCTCTTATAATACTTTGCCATTGCTCCTCAGCTTGGATTCCCAAACTCCACAAAAGCCCATCCTTTTCATCCTGACCAATATCTCTTATCAGACACAAATGCAACAACTCATTGGGCTGTCTATTACTACTGCAAATAGTTGCCTTGAGAGACCCATTTTCGAGCCCTCTAGCTTGCAAACAATTCTCAAGACTTAATACCTCCAACTCACGGCTCCTCAACTTCTCACGCAGATCGGCTATCTCTGCTTCCTTTGCCAAAACTGCTTCCTTTGCCTCTTCGCTGACAGCTTTGACAATGCCCTTAATGACAGACTCATTAACCATACGAGAAACAGTCACCCTATCCAAAAGTTCATCAAAGAACAAATCTGTATCTTCCAAATATCTCTTATAATATTCAGAACCATCATCACCATTATCACTACCAAAACTACAGTCTGACCGCACACACTTGCCGTTCTCCAACACCACACGTTCCATGCTTCCCAACCTCACACCACTACCAAAAAGAACAAAAACAAGGTCAACCTTATTCACAAAACCGTAACACAAGAACCCAGAAGCCTGTAGTCAGAGTGCATGAATTGTATTGTTCACCATCAGACCTAAGATTTTGTTAAAAGTAAACATAAATAATCAAGTTGAATACTAAAAAACAACAAAGATTTAGAAATTTGAGCTTTTACCGTTATCAAATTCATAAAAATAAGCAAAATAGAGTTTAATATAGAGATTATTGTTCACCATCAAACCTAAGGTTCGGCCTTCCATACAATAAACAAAAATAATCAAGTTCAATACAAAAAAAAAAGACAACCAAGAAATCTGAGCGTTTCCCAGTAATTCATAAAAATAAGCAAAAATAGAGTTTAATATTGGCATTAAAATCATCACCAGCAAGAACGAAGAACAAAGAATCCAACATTACCAAGGAAAACAATACGTTTTCACACCAAACCCCAACAGATAAGAATGAATTGAAATAACCCATTAAAGCAGACCTCAAAATTAAACAAAACAAAATAAAAAAGATTTAAATCCACTAATAAAACCAACCATCGAAATTTCCGTAGCTTCAACACCACACTCAAAACGACAACCACAAAAACCCTAAAAAAATAATGAGATCAATCTCCGAATCAACTCATAAAAGCTACCCAAAAACTAAAAACGCATTTATGACATTCAACACAAAAAAAAGAAACAAAAAAAGTGAAAAGAAACCCTTGATTCAGTAAATTCTCGATACAAATCCCCTTAAGACCTAGGGCTTTCCGCGAACCAATTTCAAAAATTAAAAAACTCATAAATACAAACAAAAAAATAAACCCAACAAACTCGCACGAAAACTAAATGAGAAATTATCAAGTCTCAATTGACAAAAAAAAAAACACGAACTAAAGAAGAACAACAACAACAGAAAAAGAAGAAGAAGAGTGGGGTGAAGGGAACAAAAAAAAATTCAATATAGTTTAGGGTTTTCGCGAACCAATTTCAAAAATTGAAAAAACTCATAAATACAATAAAAAACCCAACAAAATCTAATGAAAACTAAATGAGAGATTATCAAGTCTCAATTTCGAAAAAAAAAACGAACAAAAGGAAAAGGAAAAGAAGAAGAATAACAACAACAAAAAAGAAGAAGAGCGGGGTGAAGGGACCCAAAAAAAACTCACATAGAGGTTAGGGTTTCCGCAGAAGACACCAAGCCACTGTGCTCCGAGGGACGCCGTTAAAATCAGACGTTGGTGGTTTTGAATTTCCCACCATAGCCGTTGCTGAACCCTAGTTCCCTTTGTTTTCCCGCCAGATTTCTCTCAGTTTCTCTCTCTCTCTGAGTCTCGTGTGGCAGAGAGAAAAGCACAGCAAAGTGAGTGGGGAAAGCAAGAGAGCCTTTTTATATTTTTAGGGCACTCGCAGAAATTTACTCTCTCTCTCTCTCTCTCTGAAGAAGGAGCGGGAGAGGGAAAAAGACCATGAGAGGAAGTTACCGAATTGGTCTCCACAAATGATTAAATCACAAATCTGGAGTATCTGAAATGTCTATACTACCCTCCAGATTTTTGTACAAGTACAGTGCAGTCTCTTCCCGTCCTTTTGAGCGTGCTCAAGGCGGTAGAGCGTGAGTAAAAAAACCTCAATTTACCAAATTGGCCTCCTGAAATCGTTATTCCTTTTACCGTGAAATTACTATGATAACCCTAATGTTTTGCAGAAGTACAATGAAGTATTTTTTTTTCTTTCACGGAGCAGTGAATAAACCACCCCAGTAATAAGAGACCAGGTTGCTGCCCGGAAGGGGTTTGGCTTAGTGGGATGAGGCCGCTAGGCAGGCAATCTAGGTTCAAATCTCATGGGTGTTACTTCTTGTGCAAAAGCGCACCAAGTTTTACTCCGTCTGGCCAGCGTTTATAAGTACAGCAGGCCGAGCCAGTGTGACTAGGTCTCTGATCCTGTGGGTGGTTTCTCCGTGTAAATATAAAAAAAAGTAATAAGAGACCTGATCAAGCTAGTCTATTGGACACACTTAGGGATCGCTCCTCTAATGGTATAAAATAGTGGTGCACCCCTCACTCACCGGGAAACTCCTGCTTCGGCTTGCACAAGAAAGGTGACACTTTTAGAATTTGAACATCGATTCCTCGTCTAGTGTCCTAGGCCCCATCCTACTACACCAAACCCCTTGGAATTAGGGATGGCAGTGGATCGGGGGAAAGCGGGGCCCCACCCCGCCTCGGCCCGTTTGGACCGGGGATGAAGGGTATGAAACGGGGATGGAGGCAGGGACGAAGGTTAAAATTCATCCCCGTTCGGGTATGGAGGCGGGGATGGACGTTCACTTTTCCCCGCCCCCACCCCATCCCCGTCACAATCCCCGCCACTTCCCCCGTCCCGCCTCATCCCCGTTTGAACCGGGGATGGAGGACATGAAACGGGGATGAAGGTGGGGGTGGAGGTTAAAATCCATTCCCATGCGGGGATGGAGGTTCTAATCTTGAGGTGGGGCGGGGGTGGAGACCTTGTCCCCTGCCCCGCCCCACTGCCATCCCTACTTGGAATGCCCTCTGTGAGTTTTAAACCGTGGTAATCCAATGTCAGATATTGGGTTAACTGATTTTATTTTAAGGATATAGATCCTCATAAGGAAACTAAGTTAGATGTGTTATTCTAACAAAAAATGATGCTAAATACTCGGCAGCAGCCGCGAGGAAGAGCAGTTAGTGCACATCACCTTGTGTTGGGACGTTGCAAGTTCAAATCCCAATGGTATGATTGTATAACTGGTAGGGGTCTGCCTAACCCCAGCTTTCTCTATCGAAAAAAATGATGCTAAATATGATTTTTGGTTAATAAGAGTTTAAGATGATTTAACTGGTCAAGCTCACATTATTTATGGTTTGACCTTCATTACATATACTCAATCCATATCCAATTGTATTTGCAACAAAATGCTTCTTATTCTTCTTCTATAAATTTAAAGAGATCATCCTCTCTAAACTAGTTACAATTATGGTATTTATTATTCTTTAAGGGCATGCAGATCAGATTTTTATTTGATTCTAACTCGGCTACAAAAATTTGGCAGATATAGTCCATAAAAATAAGTCCCATTTTACAAACGGGTGTATTCAGTTGGATCCGGGTCAGAATTGAAAAAATAAACAAGTTTTAAACTGGGTTTGATAGATTCATTTGTATATATTTACAGGACCAATATACTTGATTTTCTGTGATTCAATGTCTGAGAGTGTCACATCATGTCCAAATCCATAACTCTAGTATGTGTTCGAGTGGGATCCACATCCTAAATTGGTTCCACTCAATGAAAGTCAAATCTAGTGTCGAGTCAACGTGGTTCGGACCTATTTATGTTCTCAGCTTTGGATCTAAATGGGGCTAATCCGCAACTTGCATCCAAAGGAGAAAAAAAAAAAAAGAAACTTATCCCACTTAAGGTTGTCAATGGGTTGGGTTTTAGTAAAACCTGACCCATACCAAACCCTATAGGGTGAGGGTTTGGTGATAACTGATAAATGATGACGTCCGATTGGAATCTGCCCGGTCCGATTAGTATATGAAACCAGGTATGGTTTGTGAAATTTCATACCAGACTCGATTCCAATTAAAACCTATGTTTGTTCAATGTAAAAAATCTAAAAAAAATTCTATTTTACCAGGGTATGAACCAAGTCTGGTTCATGTAATCCTTATAGGATTCGGGTATGTTTTTTCTTATAGTGGACCAGATTAGACCCAGGTGCAGACCGGGTTTGAACCCACCTGAGTCCAAACCAGGTCCAACCCATTGACACCACTAAGATTCTCACCAACAGTCTTGATATGCTTATAACCGTGGTTCATACATGGACATTGTATGTGTAAAAGATATTGTACTTAACAAGATTTTTGATTTTTATGTTTTAATGAACCAAATTTTGGGGTTGGTATTTATATACTAACCACTATTATGCTAAATTCTTTGAAAAATGAAACAAAGGAGAAAAAAATAGTTTATCTAATTTCCTCATCAAAATACAAAACTAGAAACTGAGTTTAAAAATAGAACAATAGAAAATTTTGAAAGAAGTTAAAGATTTGCTTTGTTTTCACAACATACTATTAGGGATGGCAGTGGACCGGGGCAGGTGTGGGGGAATCCTTGCCCCGTCTCAAAATAATGACCTATGATGGGAGAGACTTTGAACCTCCACCCCCGACCCATCTCAAATTTATCATTCTCTGTCTTAATATAATGACTATACATTTCCTTTATGCTAGTGGGTCATCACTCATCTTAAAGTTTCTAATTATTTCATAGAAAATAAACATAAGGGTTGATATACAGTAGGGGTGGCAATCGTGTCGGGTTGGCGGGTCAGCACACCTCAACCCGAACCCGACCCGTTTATTAAACGGGTCGGCTGTGGCAAACACGAACCCGGCCCGTTTAATAAACGGGTAACCCAACACGACCCGCCAACCCATTTAATAAATGGGTTGGGTCAGGTAAACAGATTCTCAGGTTCATGGGTCAGGTTGGCAGGCGGGTTGACCTGCCCGCCTAACCCGTTTATTAAACGGGTCAGCCGGGTTGGCATACCCCCAACCCGAACCCGACCCGTTTAATAAACGGGTTAGGCGGGTCGACCCGTTTATTAAACGGGTTGGCTTAAGCCCAACCCGAACCCGCCTAAGAGGCGGGTTGGCGGGTCGGGTTGGCAGGTCGTGTCAGGTTTTGCCACCCCTAATATACAGACCCCAAAACAAGTCAGAAAAATAATTTAACTTTATTAATAATCTTTCTTGGTCTGCCGAGCTATCTCTGATTAGCTTAGAAGATGAACGGCTTCCCAAACACTATGAGAGGGTTCTTTATATCTTAGATGAGTCCCACAAATTCACTGAGAACGATTGATGCTCTAAATAAAGGGGATCTAGGGTATACAAAATGAACGGCTGCAAATAAACTTAAAGCATTGTCTTTGGGAGGCCGTTCATCCTGTAGATGAATGGTAACTGAGGCAGCTGACACAGACCTGATCCGTTCTCTTTGAAAAACATGATTTAATGATTTTTTTCAATTAAACCAAACATATAAGCCACATCTAAAGGGTTAAACCCGACCCAAACCAAACCCTATAGGGTCATTGTATGATGATAAATAAGAAAACCCGATTAAGACCCAGGTTCAGACTCAATGGTTCGATTAATACATGGATCCGAATATAGTTTATGAAATTTTATACGAGACACAGGTCCAACAGGAGTTCCAATTAAGACCTGCAATTTTTCAATGTAAACAACAACAACAAATGAAAAAATATTATTTTACTGGTTGTGGTCTGGGTCTAATTCATGTAGTTCTTATTGGGTCCGGGTATGACTTTTTTTTTTATAGTGGATCCGATTAGACCTGGGTTCAAACCCGATATCATACCTGAAAATCGGGTCCATATATGATTCCACCTGGGTCTGAACCAAACCCAACCCGTTGCCACCCGTAGTTAAATGTGCCAAAAAAAAAATAAAAGAATAAATTTTTTTGGGCTAGCAAGGTGCAACAGTTAATATGGGGTACACACTCAAGGACATTTTGGTCATCACAAAAAAATGTGGGGCCCACAATCCTTTGATGTTAAGAAAACAAAGTTGCCGAAAGCTTTCATGACCTCTTTTGATGACTGATGAGTGCAAAACTTTTCCTACCAAGGCATCCCATTTTGCTTCATGAGGTCAAAGATCATGTTTGGATACTCGATCCATTTCATAGAATTGGATGAACCTGGCGCTGCAGTTCCTCACAAATCCGGAAGGACAACATCTCTCAAGAAACTCAGCCTTCGCAATTCCCGTGGAAATGGATTTCCGAGGCACTGAAAGTGTTTCCAACACCTGGAATACCTTGAGGGTGTGTTTGGATTCATGGAATTGGGTGGAACTGGAATCTGATTTCATCATAACTCCCTCTTTTCCAATTTTCGATGGAATTTTTTTATAGCAATTGGGTTCCTACCACAATGAAATCCAAGAATTCAAACAAACCTTGGCTGTGTTTGGGATCCTTGCATTGGGATGGAAGTACCGTTTTCATGTGGTGCCAAAATTCAGTTTTTATTAAAATGTATGTTACCAAAATGTGGTTTGAGCATAGAGTTGCCAAAAACATCATATTGTGAATGGTATGGAAATGTGGTGCTAGAGTTGCCAGTTCCATCCTCAAGACAGTGTTTGGCAACACAACTACTCTCAATCAACCCAAAGAGTGTAGGGGAAACCACAACACCGCTTCCAAACAGCAGAAGGGTGTTGGGTTTGAGCATAGAGTTGCCAAAAACATCATCTTGTGAATGGTATGGAAATGTGGTGCTAGAGTTGCCAGCTCCATCCTCAAGACAGTGTTTGGCAACACAACTACTCTCAATCAACCCAAAGAGTGTAGGGGAAACCACAACACCGCTTCCAAACAGCAGAAGGGTGTTGGGAAAACCACAATTCACCTCCAACCCAAGGTTTTCAAAACAGAGCATTCAATATGTTTTCGAAGGCATCCACTTGTCGGGATAAGTGAGATTAGTTGGAAGATTGGATTACGTTCCCATAATATCATATCCCACAATATCTCGTTTATTTTGGATAAGTGGGTGGTGAATCCAAACATTTCTCAAGATTGCAAGTATTTTCTCTTTTAAAGCCTCAAGGAGAGCTGATCAAGTGATCAGACAAATCACTTTTAGAAAAATAATTTGGCATCCTGATCGTCCACAATGTACACAAAGACCATGATATCTTTGTGTGATGAAGCAATGGACGGTGAAGATCTCAAATCACTTTCTTATCGTGATTTGACAGATCACCTGATTTGCTCTGGCCCCAAGGGTCTCACGTTCGAATCCAAACTCCACAAAATCAACAAGTTTGCCTAAATACACATGGAGCATGCTTATTGTCCAAGCAAAGGTTTGTCCAAAATATATTTTTTAGACCAAATGTTGGGCCATCCACGCTTCTTTATTCACATATGATTCCCCTGTTCCACCTCCTTTCCTTCCACATTAATTATTCCTTGTGCACTACCTTTTTATCTTTCTTTATTTGCTGACTAGATAATGCAAACCAACTTTTCTTAATGTATAATTATCTTGAACTTTTTAATGTTGTTAAAAATGAAAAAAAAAAAACTAATGGATCTCGAATCAGCCCTTTTAAGCCATCAGATGACACATGTCAATAAAAAAAAGTGTTTAAAATATTTTTTAAACCATTTAATGAAATATTAAAAAAACAAATTGAATCGACCTTGAATCATCTTTGGGCCGATTTGATCGGAATTGACTGGTTCAGGCAGATCTAGGAAGGCGTAGGGTGTCACCCCTTGCACAAGCTGAAGTGTGACTACTCTCTTGGGGCAAGGGGTAAGCTCACAAAGTTTTATGCTGTCAAGGCTAAGTGCGGCAGGCAAAGCCAGCACAGTTAGCTCTTTGATCCCGGGAGCGGTTTAAAATCTCAGTGAGAATCAAACACAAGACTCATGATACCAAAGAACAATCACAATTTGACCTAACCAACCACATGCACGACTCCGTGGTGGGCTCATAGGCTCAAACATGAGAATGCATAATTTGAATTCAAATCATGGGCTGAGCAGAATCACTAGTCATTGATAGGATGAAGAAAAAGTGTTACGTTGGCCTCAACATGGAAAAGGTTGCGTTTGGTAGCACGAACATGGGAAAGCCACGCTGACCACAGGAGGGAATATTTGCGAGCAAATCAATCACATGAGATGTGTCTGCCTTGGCAACAGACTGTCTACGCAAGTAAAACCAAACACCTCCCACTTGAGACAAACAACTACGTTTTTCTATGCCCCCCTGATGTGGGGCCCACTCATGAAGTGGGAAATTTATTGCTAGTATATACAGTATATATTTAACTAGAAAGGGGTAGGTAGGTGGCAGTTTAATGTATTGGAATCCAACGTTCATATTCAATGATAGAAGCAAGGGGTAAAGTTGGGGGCATTGCCTTTGACAAAGTTTCTTTGGATTTATTCTTGTACGTATCTGCATGTGCATGATGAAATAAATAAATAAATATATATATATATATATATATATATATATATATATATATATATATATATATATATATATATAGAGAGAGAGAGAGAGAGAGAGAGAGAGAGAGAGAGAGAGAGAGAGTTCCTACGCGGATTGTGGACCCCACCTGAAATCGATCAATGGGGGAGGATGGCGAGGCAGCTTTTCTTTTTTTACCTATTTTTAACGTTAAATTAGGTGCTGAAATGTTGTTCAATATCTTCTTTTCATTTTTCTCCTTTTCCCTTTAACAAGGTAACCACTTTTTTTACTTTTAAGGATGTAAAAATTATTAACCTTATCAAGGTAACTTTTACAAAGGATTAATCTCTCTCTCTTTCTCTACATATGATTAGGGATGGCAGTGGACTGGGGAAACGTGACTATTTTTAACGTTAAATTAGGTGCTGAAATGTTGTTCAATATCTTCTTTTCATTTTTCTTCTTTTACCTTTAACAAGGTAACCACTTTTATTACTTTTAAGAATGTAAAAATTATTAACCTTACCAAGGTAACTTTTACAAAGGATTAATCTCTCTCTCTCTACATATGATTAGGGATGGCAGTGGACTGGGGAAAAGTGGCCCCATTTAGACAGGGGATGGAAGACATGAAACAGGAATGAAGGTTAAAATCAAAACCCGTGCGCGGGGATGAACTTACGCTTTCTCCTGCTCCGTCGATCTCTCCTCAGCCTCAATCTTTTTTTAAAAATGGGGCCCCACCTCACCTCGTCCCGTTTGGATCCGAGATTGAGGACATGAAATGAGGATGGAGGTTAAATTCAAAACCCGTGCAGGGATGAAGGGTAGGATTTTGAGATGGGGGCGAGGATAGAGACCTTGTTCCCCGCCCCACCCGGCCCGGTCCACTGCCATCCCTACGTATGATAAGATGCCATTGTGGAAGTGGTACATGCCACAATCATAAAATTTCGGTGAGTTGTGAACCGTGAAGCTCTTAAAGATCCTACTTACACAACTTAGGGGGCAATTCAAAACATGTTTTTGACCAACATCCAAACGCGGTAAGTAAACCACTTAGATCATGTCCAGTGTGGTTGATCCACAAACATAGCAAGAAATACGGAACGCAGGTGACTGATACTATATATATATATATATAATATGTGGATAAGTTTTCTCAAGTTACAGAACACTGCTGCAATTAAACATCTTATCATATGTACTTGGATAACATGAATACACACCAGTAGCCTCAGAACCCACAGTACCATAACAAAGAAAAAAATGCTCTTTTGATTCTATAAATGCAATGCACGCACATCAAAATGAATCAGTCTTTTCAGGGAGCCAATGCCTGCTCATAAAAATGATAGCAAGTTATTTAGATAATTCATGTATTTCTATTATTATAAGTAAGGTTTCCATTATTCTTTTTGTATTGACTTGTATGTGTTCATAACAAAAACCTCTATTTGGCTTTACCTATTAGATAGTCAATCTCCTAATATGTCTTAAAAATATCATACTTTCACATAGGCCTAAGGGGTTTGGAGTAGTGGGATGTGGCCTAGACAGTTTGACAGGCAATAGAGGTTCAAATCTCATGGGCATCCTCTTCCTAAGGAAGCCCAAGCTTGGCGACTCCCTAGGGTCAAAAGGGGTAAGCTCTCGGAGTTTGGAGTTTTAAGTTGACAGGACAATGACCATAAATAGGACAGACTGAGCCAGCACAGCTAGGTCTCTGCGCCTAGGACAGTTTCTCGGAGTAACAATTAAAAAATATCACAGCTGAATTTAAGGACACTTTGGACAAATCTCCAATATGGAAGTCGCAGCCTAACAATGCCTTCACTTGAAAATCTTATACCTCAATGGATTAGAGGCGTTTGGCCAACCACCATCTGTCAATAACAAAACCAAAAAAGAGTTTTATTCTAAGTCAGGGACACGCCATTTCGGCCTCATGTCCTTAGTGACACGACTGGACACACACAGACATTCTGATACGGACTCTGACATGTACTGCTATTATTCTAATATTTTTAATATTATTTCAATAAAACATATATTTTTAAGAATTAAAAATCGCAAAAATAGTTTTTATCATTTAAAAAAAAAACTCATGTCCTCGTGTCCTATTTTTCAAAAAAATTTCTAACTTGCAAATCGAACTGACATAAGATGTCCATTAAAAGTTCTGGGTTAATGTATTGACAATAGAGGAACATGTCCAGAATTGCCCTCTTGGAGCCCAAGTCTCTTAACTGGTATGAATCCAATCTAAATGAAGCTGTTACACTTTTTTTTTTTAATAATTTGAAAAAGCATGATATATATTAGTTGGATACATCCTAAGTCAAATTAGATATCCAGATCCTGGTACAAGCCAGGTACTTTACATATTGATTTCCGCAATTAATGGTTACTGGCAGTACACATGCCAAGGTGCATACACTCTATGTCCTGGGGATACTGCCACCATATGGTCATGGATCCAGATTCAGATTCAGATTCAGATTCAAATTCAGATCCAGATCCAGATCTTAGTTGTTGGTCCAATTGAGGAGTTCCTTATGTGCTTATGTATTTCTAACTCAGCCCGAGTGTTTTTCCTGTTCAACTTATATGGAATTAACAGAAAGAAGAAAAGTCAAATTTCCCCCTTGGTCAAAGGCTGAGAAAATCCCCATAACCTGACTAAGACTTCTTCTGTTGGTCATGGACAAGCCATAGGCGCTAGCCCATGGTCTTTGATCGTGTGAAACAAATTTCCCTAAAATTGACATAAACAAATAAAACTAGAAGATGCAATTCCTTCTTGAAGCCAAATTTTGCATTTCTATGTGGGAGAGAGAATTATAGGTTATTAGGAAAACATACTTGAACTCTAGGGTGTGTTTGGTGTGCTGGATTTGGGATTCCTGAATATGGCTTCCGACTTCCAACATAGAGCATATTTTCTTTCTTTTTTTTTTGAGAAGAATGAAAGAATATTATTAGCAGAAATCAAAGAAAAGTAGAATTTTGTTTTTGAAAGGCAAGCTGGGGTTAGGCAGACCCCTGCCAGTTATGCAACTATATCATTGGGTTTTGAACCTGCAACGTCTCGACCCCAGCTTACCTTTCGAAAAAATGACCAATATGTTTTTTTTTTATGAAAAACATGTTTTTATAAGTAAACAAATATCGATTCCTTTATAGCCATTGATTTTTGGATCACCGAAAAAACTTGTATACAGGTCAGAATCCGCGGATCCAAAATCTGGTTCCCACCAAACAAAACATGTAGACACATTGATGGTGTTAAATGTGAAAAAACAAACAAACAAACAAACAAACAAAGAGGTTCCACCCCCATTTGATAGATGATTTACACAGACAAACTACTGTAGCAAATCTTAACCCTCCAAGAGAAACCCCATGGGGTGCAAGTATCCCGTCAAAAGATCACCCCCACTGTTCATCTCAGAGTAGAGGGTATAAAAT
Source organism: Nuphar pumila (assembly GCF_984573655.1). Taxonomy (NCBI): domain Eukaryota; kingdom Viridiplantae; phylum Streptophyta; class Magnoliopsida; order Nymphaeales; family Nymphaeaceae; genus Nuphar; species Nuphar pumila. The sequence continues at coordinate 14,821,503 of NC_143255.1, forward strand.
CCCCTTTAGGATTGGTCGATCTCGAAGCCAGTCAGATAGCCATAGCACCTGATGTCTCGTGTCGCATCGGATCCTTGGTCTACTAAATCCAGACTAGATCCAATTTGCACGGAAAACCATTTCTACTAGGATTATTTAGTTTTCGGTAACTTAATTATAGGTATGATCTACATGGTTTGTTGGATCCACATTTGGATCGCAAGATTCTGAAGTGTGAGTGAAATTTTCTAGTTATTCAAAAATTGATGGTTATAAATGTTTCAAAATTTGTTGACTCATAAAAGGCATATTTTTTTTGTCAAAAAAATACACTATCCAAGGGCCTATTTCTAACAAACGGACCACGCTGAACACATATCTATGACTCAAAACGACTTGCATCACAAGATTCTAATTAACTAGATTGCATGTACACATGCTTATAGCAAATATATTTCTCAATTTAGTTACATAATCAGACCTAATACAAACATGTAGTCTAGCAAATAGTACAAGGGGTTATTTCATTCTTGAATATAGTCAATTAGTACTTGGAAAGTTTTCTAGGCAAAAGGAGTCAAATATTCCATAGAGTTCACATATCTGATTGAACGAGCAAGTCTCTCCAGTAATCTGGTATAGTAAAGTTTTGTGCAAGAGTCAACATTGTTCTTTGTTTTTTACTGGGAAAAATGGTCCAGGCGCAGAGACCTAGCTGCGCTGACTTAGCCTGTTAGACTTACGGTCGCGGTCCTGTCAGCATAAAACTCTGAGGGCTTGTGCCTTGACCCAGGGAGTCGCCAAGCTTTGACTTACACAAGAAAGTGACGCCCATGAGATTTGAACCTAGGCTGCCCGACAAACGGCCTAGGCCCCAGACCACTATGCCAAACCCGTTGGGGCTACATTTTAGTTGTAGCTGATTTGGATAGAAAGCCTCCAGCTAGCAGATTGGATCACTCGACGGATGTCACACAAGAGTTATCCTACCTGACCTAGTTAAGGAAGGATGTCGAATGAGACAGATGGATGGTTATGTTGCACTATAGTTCATAATAGTGTTGTGAGAGGCGTACACCTCAGTACCTGAAAGCATATGCCTCAGAGGCGAAGTGTAAGCAAAAGGTATCGAGGCACTGTAGTGAGGCGTTTGAGTCTCGAAGCGTACGCTTCACATGGGTGAAGCGTTGTGAAGCGTATGCCTCACATCGAAGCACGCTTCACATCTAAGGTGTACGCATCATGTTACTCTTCCCTCTTCGGTGCGCGGTGGAGTACCTCGAGATGACGGAGGAGCACAACCATGGCAATCTCATCGCCAAGATGGAGGCGTTTCTGAGCTAGACGCTGTCAAGACCCTGAGCTCGTGCGAGCGACTCCTGTCGGAGGCCAAGGAGCTTGACATCACCGGGCGGTGCATCAAAGCCATAGCGATTAAGGGCGCCACCGACCTGTCCCTCTTCGGATGGCCGGTGGTGGAGGGGGCATCCGACGATCTGGCGAGCCCCAACAACAATGTCCCCTGGAATGGGATTGAATCCAACCTCCGACAACAAGGACCGGTGAGGTCCGCTTGGTGGTTACCTCATTCTTATATAATACAAACTTGCTCTGTTGAAGCCGGTAACCAGCGCCGAAAAATTTTCCAATGAGGCAGGGGTTCTGGAAACAACGATCTCAGAAGTTCCAGAGAAGGTATTACTTGATAAGGTATCCTTCTGCTTCTCGATTTTCTTAGGAGATGAAGGCATTTGAATTGTTATCGATTCCCCTCTGTTGGCCTGCGGTTCACGGACTCCACTAGCACTGGGGCATTAGACTGTGGTGGGACCTGTGTTTAAATATCCATCGTAGCAACCAAAGCAACTACAGTAGAGCCGTCTCCCTCTGTAGATTTAGAATCCTGAGGAGTTTTATCGTTCTTCTCAAAATCATTTAGGACCGAAAAAAGTTGGTTCGATTCTCTCTGGGAACCTTTGCTTGAACAATTTTGGGTTTTTGATGCATCTTCACCTGGGTCCACTCATCCTGGGAGGCAAATTGAGGAGTCTCATCGGAATCAGATTTCTGAGCAGGACAGGTCATCGCCGAGTGGTTTATCGACCCACATTGAGAACAAAACTGTATCTTCTGTTCGTACACTATTTCTTGCTGAAAAAAGCGTCCATTGAGAATAGCTATCTCAATCTGTGGCTTAGCAACAAAGTTCAGTGGAACCGCCACTCAAATTCTGGCGAAGGCACATCTATCCATGGTGCGAGTGTAGGCATCGATGTCCTCTGGAATGTGATCGAATCCGACCTCCGGCACTGAGGACCGGTGAGGTCCGCTTGGTGGTACGACGAGCTCACCGTTCTGGTTTGTATTACATAAGAATGGTTGTGCCCCAAGAGCATCGAGGGGTCGTTGGTGTGCTATGCCAAAAAGTTAATCCCGGGCCTCTCGTGGAGAAATCGAGCACTGTCCTCTCACTTTGTTTCCATCACAACAGAGGACGAGCAGAGGGAGCTCTTGGAGACGGTGGTGAGTCACATGGCGGCGAGGAAGAGCAGCAACCCGACAACAACGATGAGTTAATTATAGGAATATAGGAAAATACTATTTATTTTATAATGTCGTTTATTATTAGTTTTTATTTAAAATTTTTATTATTTTATTAATATTATATATTTTTTTATTTTGATCATGAATCTTACGCTTCAACGCCTCGAGGCTTACGCCTCGCTTCATAACAAGCTCACACCTCGAGGCTTACTCCTCGCTTCATAACAAGCTCAATGCCTCGCTTCGCCTGAACGCATTTAACAACCTTGGTTCATAGTAGTAGAGCCGAGGCAGCACAGGGGAATGGTTGGCCTCCTCTGGGACGAGGGGAGCAGCTTGCCTATAAAAGAGAGAGAAAAAAGGAAAAGTCAATTCTAATACTTGATCACAAGAACAAACAATCAGATCTAACAGCAGGTAAAGCTTCATCCATCCCTTATGTCCAAATCCTTTCTTTTAGGGCTTCATAGTGTCATTTAGTAAGAAGACTTTAGACTTATTCTTTGAAAACTAATTGTAATCCAAACCAACATTTTAACCATTTGCATACGAAAATAGGTTTTAGAAGTTTTATTTTTAGGTAAATAATGTTCAAATTAAACCAGTTCAATACAAAATCATTTTTTTATAACCAAAGAGCAAAAATGGCAGATTCAAGTTTATAATCATTGTGTGGATGTCTGCAGGAGAGAGAGAGAGAGAGAGAGAGAGAGAGAGAGAGAGAGAGAGAGAGCCGAAAGTAATTCAACATTACCACTCATGAAGATCAACAAAATGTTGAACCCATGAACTGAACAAGAACAAAATCCAAAACAAATAAAGAAAGCACAAGAGAAAAGAACATTAGACAGATAAAATGGGCTCACGCCATAGCCGCGTGCCCAGATTGTGACAAAGGATAGGTAGCATCAGCAGGAGGGAGTGGAAGATCACTAAGATGCATACGCAAGATCGCATAAACATCTACCAAAATTTTATGCACCAGGTTTTGAATGTTAACTCGAATATGACGAAAATGAGCATCGTTACGCGCCATCCAAACAAACCACCAAGAGGTAAGCAACCACGTCCGCCAGATGAACCTCCACCTCTTGCTGCGCCTAATACAAACCGGCCCCAATATCAGATCTAGCGCAAATGACTCCTCCTTAACAAATACTTCCGGATGCTTCCAGGTTCTACTAAAGATTTCCATAAATATTGGGCAAGACCAGAACAAGTGAAACGTAGATTCTTCTGCAGCTTGACAAAGCACGCACCAACTCGGCAGTTGAATGCCCCACTTCTTTAAATTACTGTGGGTCTGGATCCTATCGTGCAAAATTAACCAAGCCAAGACTCGCGAACGGGGGGAAGGACCCTTCGCCCAAAGCACATCCTCGGGCAACCAATCAGCCCCTGGCGGTAGCAACGATCTATAGACTTTCTTGGTGAGAAACTCTCCACTTGGAGCCAACGCCCACTGCAACCACTGACCAAAATTTCCGGAGACCTCAAAATGGTCTCTAAAGCAGGCTAAAGCCCTCAACCACGATTTACGCAAGTGCGAGAGCGCCAAACCTCGGGTTCCCAGACGAACCGGAATAAGAGTTGGATCCCCATATTTAGCAAGAAGAAAACTAGCACAAGGGTTATCCGGTTGGTGGGCCAACCAACATTGCTTGGCGACAAGAACAATGCTTCGCAGTCTGGGCACCGGGATGCCTAAACCACCCATACGCCGAGGTAGAACCACCGAACGCCAACCAATCAAGTGACGCTTACCTGTGAGTTTACACCCAGACCAAAGAAAGTCTGCCAGCAAGCGCGTCAGCTGCTTCTCTACTCCCACAGGCATCACAAACAGAGACATGAAAAATTCTGGAATAGTTGAAAGAACATGTCTGACTAAGGTTAGACGTCCAGCGCTAGAGAGATAAGACGACTGCCACGAAAGCAATTTGCGCTTCACTTTTTGAAGCGTCGGAGCCCAAGCCGCTGAAGATACAGGCTTCACTTGTAACGGCAAGCCAAGGTACATAATAGGCAAGTTAGAAGTAGTGCAATTAAAAATTCTCTTTCCAGCTGCAAGCATATTGGCATTAATATTGAACATGGTAATAGAGCATTTGGTCTCATTTAGAGAAAGCCCAGACATGGAGAGAAAGAACTGAATGATAAGCTTGAACCTGAGCATCTGTTGAACATTTGCACGACCAAAAATGATCATATCATCAGCATAAGTAAGAATATGACCCGGGAAGTCGGAAACCTGCAAAGGATCAATGAAACCCGATACAACAGCCCGCTTAAGCAAGACCACAAGACCCTCAGCAACTGCATTGAACAATAAAGGTGATAGGGGGCACCCTTGCCGCAAACCCCGCCCTAGCTTGAACCGGTCTCCTCTAATACCATTGATATTTAACATGGCCTGGGCATTTGAGACCAACTCTCTCACCCAACCAGAAAAACGACGACCAATACCGAAATTTGCTAACATTTGAAATAAGAATGGCCAATGCACAGAGTCAAAAGCTTTATGAAAGTCTAATTTAAGGACAAAGTAAGGTTGACCGCTATGCTGCAAGGAATGGACCACCTCGGACGCCATGATGAACGAGTGCTGGACCCTCTTATTACGGATAAAGGCGAACTGAGAGTCTGAAAAAATCTGGTTAGCCACCGATTTCAACCTATTCGCCAAAACTTTGGCAAACATCCGATAAAGAGCACTCATAACTGAGATAGGTCGGAATCGAGAAATATCATTGGCCTCATCATCTTTCGGAATGAGCGAAATAATAGCAACATGCAAATGATAAGGCAGTCTGGAGTTATGATGAAACTCATCGAACATACTCACCACGTCTGATTTAACACAGTCCCAAAAGATTCTAAAAAAGTCGACATGAAACCCGTCAATGCCAGGCGCTTTCCAACCCGACAGATCCTTAATGGCCGAAAAAATCTCATCTTCAGAGAACCTTCTTTGCATATATCTGGCTTGCTCAAGCTGAATTGAGCCAACTAGGAAATTACCAAAGACACCCTCCGCAGTTAACGAAGCAGAATATAAGTCCTTAAAGTATAGCGAGACTGCCGGATTAACGTGCTGATTGAGATAAGAAACACCCTCAATGGAGATAGAAGGAACAACCTTCCTCCTATGACGATGGGAAGCATATGAGTGAAAAAATTTAGTGTTGCCATCACCAGCCGCAAGCCATTTCACCCTAGACCTTTGCTTCCAACGAATTTCCTCTTTGATCCTCCAGTTTTTCAAGAGCATGGTTAATTCTAAGGACCTGGCCTGAAGATTGAGAAGTTGCAAATCAGAAAGAGAGTCAGGAGAAGACATTGACTGATACAACTGAGAAATCTCTTGATCCCATGCGGCTATTTGCTGAAATTTCTCCACCTTACGACTATGAAGCCAAGCTTTGATATCCTTAGCTAGACGAGAAAGCTTATTTTGAACACGTAGCGCGGCCCAATGCACATCAACAGTTTTGTTCCAAGAATTAGTAACAACCGTGAGAAAATCTGGCTCCTGAAGCCACCATTCTTCAAACGCAAAGCTCCTAGTGGGTTGAAAGCCATCTCCCCAATGAGTAATGATCTGCCCATGATCCGAGATAGAGGGAGCAAACAACACACACTTAACGTCGGGAATGAGGTCCAAAAAATTAGGTGTGACAAAGACCCTATCAAGGACCCTACAGCACGGACGGGACCGCATATTCGACCAAGAGAAGCGCTCCCCGGTTAAAGGAATAGGGTAGAGAGAATGACGGTGAACAAAGTCTTGGAAACCTCGCATAGAGGGATTGGGAATTACGAGGTTATTAGAGTCATGGATAGATAACAAACAATTGAAATCCCCCATAAGAAGGTGACAATCCGCGCTGGAAACGACAACCCTATCCAAATCATCCCAAAAAGCGGGCCTCATGGCGGCGAGATTAGGACCATAAACAACAGAAACCACTACTCTTCTATCAACTGCCTGCAAATTGAAAGCAACAGACAAAGAGAAAAGACCCACATCCAGCTGTGATAAATTTAAAGACTGCTTTCCCAAGATAAGGATACCGCCTGCATGATTTACCGCTGGCTTATAGAAATAGTCAGCTCCCTGCCAGATGCTAGAAACGACCACGAGCGAGATGACCTCCATTTTAGTTTCACATAAAGCAAGAAGGTCGGGCTTTTGCTCCCTAACCCAATTAGCCAGAAACAGGCGTTTAGTGGGACAATTTAAGCCCCTAACATTCCAACAAACAGTCTTCATGGAACAAAATCTGGAAAAACCCGTGGTTGGTGGCACCGAGATGACCTTCTTGGGGACCTAGCATCGGTAGCCGAAACAATTAATGAAGGCCTCCTTCTTCGCTGACCACCAGCACTGACAGACGACCTCAAGTGACCATCGAAAATGCCCAACTGCTCGCAATCTGCTCCACCAGAGTTGCAGAGAGAGTCCCCAATAATCGCAGAAATATCTGAAATCATAGAATCCATATCAACAGCTATCGCTTGCAGCTGTGAAGATGAGAGAGAGATATCCAGCAACTTAGCTGCATCGACAACTGTGACACCCAGGGGTTGTGGACTAGGATGCTGCTGACCCTGTGCTGGACTAATGAAGGAGACCGCGTCTGGCGGAATACCAAAAGATTTGGTAGAAGAAAAAACCTCAGAGACATAATGCGATACAGGGAAAGGACGAGGAACCGAGGAGCCAAGCACCATGCATCTGATTGCCATGTTGGTTCTAACATTAAACGCAATAAGATTGATAACCAGATAGTCATAGCGTCTGGAGGGAAAAATAATAAGGGACGATAGCAAATTCGTCCTTTGTCCATCACGCGCAAGCCTGCCCAACCGCGCCTCCAAGCTGAAATGGCAATTGGTACAAAGAGAAGCAGATACCAGGCCTCGAGCTTGAGAAAAAGCTGACGACTGAACTCCATTAGAGAAAGCATTGCTATCATGGTCAAATATTTGTGGGCTCACCCTAGACAAAGCTCGTGATGACGAGGATGGCAAAAAATTTCTCTGCTTCCCACGAGCATACCTACCCAACCGTGCCATCAGTCCGCCACGAGAATTAGCGCTAAAAGAATCAGACGTCGAGCTCTGAGCATTATAAATAGTGAGCGGAAAATCTCCAAGAGATGAAGCATTGATGGCAGACCCAAATGCTTTGGGGCCCACCCCTGGCAGAACTTGCAAAGGTTGGGAGATGCCATCAAAAGCTGGCGAAGAGTCTAACATAGATGGAGCAATAGACGGAAAAGATAGCCCAAAGTGCTGCGGCTCGACTGGGACCCAGATAGACCCAATCTTGACAGCATTAAATGAAATCGCCGGGTTGTGGAGATTGCCAATCTGCACCCATGGCGAGAAGCATAATTTTTGGGAAGGCCGTTCAGGATTCCGATTTGCCGGATGACGCACCACCCCAGAAAAATCTTTAGAGACTAGATTCATCCCCGATGAATGAGAATGAGAGGGGTTAGATCGTCTTCGCTTCCAGACTGGGTGCCGACGAGAGAGAAAAGATAAGCCGCACTTATGACAATCACAACGTTTATGAAAATTCAAAGAAAAACAATTAGCACACCACCAATCCCCCGGCCTGGCACGACTCAACTGAGATCTATAACGAATAGCATGGAAGGAGCTTTGCCAAGTAGATGAGACCTGCTTCCATCCTCGATCAGCAACCCATTCTGGAAGCTCACGAATGAAGAAAGGAGAAACAAGCAAAGCCTTAACAGAGCACGCTTCGAGAGGCTCCCGTCTAATAGCTCGCAGGAAAAACCTAATGTCTGAAATACGAAGAGAGCCCACATCTAGGCATGATCGGAGGGACTCCGAAAGCTTAGAGAAGAACCAACGATTGAGTCTGAAAGGCAAGACGACATCCAATCCCCATCGGCGAAGCACAAAAGCTGCACCCCAATCGTTCACTGCTTCCTTGATGAAAAGTAGGGCTCGCTGGTTGACCCTCAATGGGAGATCGGGAGCAAGTCCCCAAAAACGGCTAGACGAGGGGCGCATAACCAAAAGACGAAAGGCACCGATGAAGGAGCCTACGAAACTCTGAAAAAGGAAATAAACAAGATAGAGGCACACCTGCGAGGGTCGGGGGCTCCGGTGGTGATCGGCACGACCAACCAACGCAGCACAAGATAGGGCAACCTCCGTTCGAGTCTGCAGCGTTCGACGAAACTGGAAAACCACCGGAGGCAAACGTCGACGGTTCCTGGGCTCAGAATGGCAGCATCGGCCTTCCCTTCGGCACCGGAGAGAAGAGAGAAAAAACGAAACCGTGGCTCCCACGGGTTATGCAGCAATAAGCCCCGCGCTGCTCGCCAAACCCAAAACTGGAGGAAGGCTGAAGCCGCTGGATGTGTGGCTACACGGCTCAAGCAAACACGAGGTCCCACCGAGAGGATCGACTTGGGTTTGAGAAGAAAAGGAAAACAGTGGGGTCGCCGAATGGAGGCAGCGGTGGTGCATCGTCAGTGGAAAAAAAAAATCAGGGGAAGAACAAGACATCGTGAGCCGAGGGAGGCAGCTCAGGCATGGTGGATGTCGCGTGTGGCCGAGTTGGTGTTAGCAGCAAACAGAAAATGGAGCGGAGTTGGGGTTGTCGGCTGGTGGTTGCTGCTCAGGGCGGCCGTGCACAGGGAGATGATTCCACCGCCAGGACTAGTCGGCAACGGCTACATCAGAAGGGTTCAGCCATCTCCAAGGAAAGAGGGGATTAAGAGTCTAAAGACGGAAAGAGGGGACTCGCTCGCCATATGGTGGCCATCCTCCACTAGGGATCAGTGTTTCGGCGGAAGGGTTCGACGGACCGACGGGGGAGTGAGGCGGCAAAGAATGTGGTGGCGGGCGGGGTCGGATGGGATGGCTGGAGAACAAATCTAAAGAGGGGGAGCGTGGCACCGGAAACAGGGAAACAAAACAAAACAGAGAGAGTTAGGTGCCGCCGGCCTGTTGGCGGCCCCGACGGGGGAGTGAGGTGGAACCGACCGGATAATCACCGGCGGCGGTAGCCGGTGGCTGGAGGAGGAGACGGGTGAGGGGGGAAGAATGTGGTGTCGTGTGAGGGTTTCCGAGCAAAGAGAGAGTCACACCCACGAAATCAAAAGAGAGGTAGAGCAGGCAAGAAAGGGGATACGGCATAGCAGATTTTCATTTTCATCTTTATGCAGTGGGCGGCGACAGTGGATTAGGTGAATCCCGGTGATAGGTGGGGGATGGAGCAAGCACGTAGCAGAGAGATATGGTCGCAGATCTCCGGCAAGTTGGGGGAAGGGTCTCCGGCAGCGTAGATCTCTCAGAGAGAGAGAGAGCAGAGAGGGTGGTATCTGCTAACCACATTGAGCAGAGAGAGAGAGAGAGAGAGAGAGAGAGAGAGAGAGAGAGAGAGAGAGACGTTCTTTCTACAGTCTTTCACCTCGAGAGAGAGAGAGAAAGAGAGAGGAGAAGGAAGATCATGAAGATGGAAGAAGGTGGAGGTGATAAGCACGCCATGAACACATGAGCCACGAGGGCTTTGGAAATCATGCACGGAAGCCTCACGTGCAATTGAATCCAGAGAGAGAGAGAGAGAGAGAGAGAGAGAGAGAGAGAGAGAGAGAGAGATGTGGTAAAAGCTGACTGTACTCCTTGGTAGGCAGGGGGCCTCAAGTTTATCAAGAACTACCAATGCGTGCGTGTGTGTGTGTGTGTGTGTGTGCGCGCGCGTGCGCGAGCGCGATTTGGACCCTAGTAGAGTTGTATCAAAATTAGTCCTTCAAAAACCAACCACTGTTGAATAGTGAATCTTCATGTACTCCTGAAATTTCTTATGATTTCAAGGCAATGTGATTTTGAATCTTCCCTATGACATGAATGTCATGATAACTTTCAGACACTAATCACTTTCCACAAGCTTGCACTATCAACACTGATGATATGCATTGAATATCATACTGACCTTAAGTGGATATACCCAAGCACTTGCCACCCAAACCAAAATCTATACCAACTCCAATCAATGAAGATCAGAGCCCATTCATACTAGACAAAGAAAAACCTTAACAAATTTACACAAGTCCGTTTAAACCCCATATGAATATATACATATTCTTAAAGACAAACAATATCATATCTAAACAAAACCAAACCCGAATGTTAACCAACCACCATACTTAAATGTATATATATCCAAGATTTCTAAGGGTGTTCATGATACTGCTCATAAGGCTGGGAAATGAGATGGTCACTGGTAGGTCGGCTCGTGCTTGGCTCCTGAAGAGCTTGTTTGAACTCATGAAATAGGCTTGGCAAGCTGAAGGTGGACAACAAATGCTCGGTTTAGTTTCACTCATGTAGGCTTGTTAGCTAGTAATGAGTACATTTTACATATATTATTTTGTATCATAGAGTGTAGATTGTTGAAGTATTTGGCTTGTTAGCAACAAGTATAAAGTTCAAACTCTATTGCTTACAACTTTGAAACATTGTATTTATGTCATTTTATAAATGAGCCAGTTACCAATGGGGGGGCTTCGTGTGGTTGGTAGGAGCTGTCAGTGCACGTCTCCTTGTGGTGAGACGTTGCAGGTTCAAAACCTAGTGGTACGTGAGGTGGGTTTTACGGAATCCATGGATAGAGGACCTTCCCGACACCCTGCCCTTCCCTGTCTGGCGTTTGTTTGCTGTCACTGTCCTGTGAGTAGGTTGTCAGCGGTCCTGGTTTACCCAGACCCAACCCGAACCAAACCCTATATATAGGGTTCGGGTATGGTGATAAATAAGAAGACCCAATTAAGACCCGGGCTCGAACCTGATGGTCTGATTAATACATGGACTTGGGTATAGTTTGTGAAATTTTATACCAGACCCAAACCCGACCCAAGTTTCGATTAAGACCCACAAATTTTTAATGTAAAAATAATAAAAAAATATGGTTTTACCGGGTATGGTCTGGGTTTGGCTCATGTAGTTCTTATTGAGTCCAGGTATGGTTTTTCTTATATAGTGGTGGATCTGGACCTGATACCATGCATACTAAAAAATCTGGACCAAGTTTGATTCTACCTGGGTTCAAGCCAAACCCGACCCTTTGACACCTCTACCTGTGAGTGATTTGAACTTTCAATATATTGCTTTTTCAAATATGTGCAAATTGGTTTCTGACATTGTTGCATGATTTTCAAGTATTGTATCCAATTATAGGGAGACATCAGACATCCCCTCTTTTAACAGTTTCTTTTCTCCGACACACAAGGGGTGGACAACCGGCGAGCCAGGTTGGCTCGCCCTGATTGACCGGGCTGTTGATGGATCGGGCCTGATCAATTTACCAACTAGGCCTGGTTTGCGAGCCTCAACACACACACACACATATATATATATATATATATATATATATATATATATATATATATATATATATATATATATATGGATGTTTTGAGTCAATTTTCACAAATCTAACCTTACAAATGTGTTCAGCATGGTCAAGAAAACGATACCGTCAATTTTTAAACCTTATAAAAACCTACTTGTGTATCATATCCAAAACTCATAAAATCAAATATGTAGAACATGTATAATCTATTTAAGAAAAACATGAAAACCCTTCAATAACCGGGTAGGCTCACAACGAGTCCCGTTCCAAGGAGCGTGTATATGCCATGCCTATATGCCATAGCATATACCCGATCAACACATGTAAAGGCAATTGAGAGTGGGGAAAATGAGGAGAATTTCTTCTCATTTTTCCCTTGTATTCTAAAAAAATGCTCATAAAAAATGTTCAGAAAAGACATGTAAAGGCCAAAAAATATTCACCCTTGTTTTGAGGAAAATCGGTTCCAAAGAGTGAGTATACAAGGAGAAGGGTACACAAGGGAAGCAGTCCGGCCGGTTGCTGCCAGAATACCGGCCAATTTCAATCAAAATACCACCCAGCAGAGATCTGTGATGTTCACTCCAATAACCATTGGAGGTCTATCTCTCTCAAAACACTCACAAACAAGTGTTCTCTCTTTCCCCTCAAAACCCTCCTCCCAAATCAGAGCTCTCTCTCTCTCTCAACTGCAATTGTTTAAGGTCTAGACCCACGTATTGTAAGTAGAGATCTTCCTACATTCCTTTGGGTATGTTTCTTGTTAGAGATTTAGGTCTTCTATACCATATCCCTGTCCAAAGAGAGTTTTTTTCTAAATCTCTTTTGCTTGATGCAACTGTTCGTATGTTTTTAAAAATAACTGCATTCATTGGTCTGAATAGACATCACTTTCTGCTTATAGAGTCATATATAAATGTCTTTTTAAGTTACTTTCGGGGTATGTTGATTGGTTTGTTTTAAAATTCTAATTTCAGATGCTTCAGTTTCTTCACTTGATGCGGAAGGTTAGGAACAAGCTCTCATCCCTTAGGATGAGTTGATCATACATGACTCTTGATGGCCATGCAACTTATGCATGGACTCATGCGTTGAGGAGAGCTCAACATATGGGTCACCCATTCATGGGCCTATCCAAATAAAGGAATATCCAAAATGTGCCCAATTTGGATAGTTATCCAAGATGGTTACCCCATTATAGTTTCCTCTGTTCTATCTCTCTGTGCACATCATAAACATCGGATTCCTATAGTGATATCAGAGCTTGGTGCCTAGTGTGCATGGAGTCTCGACTACCTTGTTCTCTGATCGAAGTTACAGATAGCCGTTAAGAGCCAACGATTGCTCGAACTTCATCATTGAAAACCAAAACAGGAAAAAAAGCGAATAATCAATTAATATTTTTTTCCATTTCTCTATTTGGTACAATCATAAAAAATTTGGCCACACAGTAAGCATCTGAAGTGGAGTCGATCCTTGCCGGATTCCGACAGCCTTTGCTGTCGGTATCAAGGGTAGAGGAAAAACCTCTTCCACCGGGTGGTAGTTGCTGATATCAGGGGTAGAGGGAACCACCCCTCTTTCAGATAGATGGTTGCTTGCTTGAGAAGAGGGAGGAGGTAAAACCCCCTCTATCATGATGTCATCGAATTTCGACAACCGTTGACACCAGAATTAGAGAAGGAGAGAGGCAAAAACCCCACCTTCTGTCAAAAGGTTGTCAAACTTCGACGACCCCTGTTGTTAGTAATTAAACAAGAAGGCGAAGGAGATCCCCTCACTAGATTTTGATCGACGTCATGCCTTAGGGTGGAGGGGGTGCAAAATTTTCTTCCCTTTTCCGTCGGGTTGCCTGCTTCAAGGGTGAAGGAGTCCCACTTCTCCAGTGGGAGGTGGATGCCTCTAGGGTCAGTGGTGGAAGTGTCCTCCACCAAGCTTCCATTCCGTCAGAAATGCAGGTAAAAAAAAAAAAATTTGGGATTAAGGTTTGAATCCCGATTCTTTTATTTTTATATAATTTTAAAGTTGCAATTACTAAACTACCCCTATTTTTTATTAATTTCATATGTTAAGCTATAATATAGATATGCTCCTGCATTTTTCAGTTTTCTCCTTCTCGATCATCTGTTTTTATAGAATAAAGGCTTCGGTTTATGAGATATTCTAGAAATAGGCCTGTACTATGGAAAATATTCGAGACAGTCTTTGAAGTTTCTGAAAATTTTAGAAAGCCTCCTATTTTTTTTGTTTAACTTAGAAAGTTCTATTTTATTTTTTTTCAAATTTTGTTTTTTCAAATTTTCTTAGAACTGTCTTTTAACTTTTTTGAAATTTAAGAAAAGTGGTTATTTAGTGTTGTTTGCCTCATAGAGCTCTATTTTGATTAAAATAAAGTTGAAATTTGATTCTTTCATATTTTTTATAATTGCATAATAAATTATATCTAATATCATGTATCACTTGATTTCTCATATAATCATGACTAATGTTGTATTGTTTATCCTTTTATTGGATGTTAGACACTTGCTTTTTATTATTTGCCAACATAAAATAATTAAAATTAGGAAAATGTCTAGTAAGGCATGTGCTACCGAGCTTGCCAAAACCCATAAGTTGAATGTCGTAAATTTTTATATATGGAAAAGGAGAATTCCTCTTGTTCTGACTATAGAGGGCATCAAGAATGCCCTGAATATAGAGATGCAAAATCTTGGAGAAACAACTTCAGATGAAGTTAAGGCTGCATTCATCAAATAAAAAAAGAAAAACATGTTGGCTAGAACTATCATGCTTATATATATGAAAGATGATCTTATTAGGGTATTCAAGGATTACCCTATTGCCAAATCTATGTTTGAAGCAATCTCTAATAATTATGATACTACATCTGATACTCACATTTAGTTACTCTTGGAGCAATATCATTTATGCAAGATGCATAAGAATGATAATGTAGTTGACCATGTGAATAAAATGTTACTAATGACAAAAGATTTAGCTATTATTGTGAATGTGATCCTTGATTATATGGAGATATTTACCATTCTACATGGTCTTTCATCTTTAAGAAAGATTGCCACAACTACTCTTAAGTTGAATTCCAAGCACATGTCATTGGAAGAGCTGCTTGCTCAGTATAAAATTGAACAACAATACATGCAACAAGATAAGAAGAGTGAATTATATTTCATTTGAGATGCTCCTAGTAGTAGCCATGGTCCTCTTAGATACCCACAATTTAAAAGAAAGCCATTTTAATTTTTGGCAAATTTAATAAGAAAAAGGGTCAAACATTCTACAAACCACGAGAAGCTGCCTTCATGATAAAATGTTTCAAGTGTGAAAACTTGGATACTTCTAAAGAGATTGCTGAAGTCACTAAAAAAATAATAACAACAAAAATGGCATGAAACAAGAGAGACATTATATAATCTACAAGATATTAGAGTGCTTGTATGCATATCAGAAACTTTCAGGATGGCGGGTGGATTCTGGAGCATCTCAACACATTGCCAAGAACAAGGAAGACATGGTGAACATGATAGAGTACAAACCCGAAGAACATTAGGTCTACATAAGAAGCAACACCTATTATGATGTTATGGGTGTTGAAACTTATTGTATTGAAACCCTTGAAAATAATAATTTTCTTACTAATGTTATGTTTGCATCATCCATGAAATAGAACCTGGTGTCTGTTTTAGCTATGAATAATGAGGGTTTTGAAGTCAAGTTTTTACAAGGCAAAGTGATTGTGAAAAAGCATGATCGGGTTAAGTTTAAAGGGGTTTTAAAAAAAACGAATTGTTTAAACTTAAAGTTTCTTATATTAATAAAATTGCATCTTCTTTTGCTTATATTGATAATGTTCTAAGTATGGATATGAATTTATGAAATATATAAAAGATTATGACATTAATTTAAAGAAAATAAAGAAACTTGTTAATCAAAACCGAATGCCTAACTTTAAAGAAATATCTTTTCATCTGATGTAATTAGAGCATCTAAATTATTAAAAATTAACCATACAAACATTTGTAAACTTTTCAAGACCCAAATTCATAAAAGAATATAATATTTTATAACTTTCATTGATTATTACTCAAGATATAGTTATAGATTTATAACATATAAATCTAAGGCATTAGAAAAATTTGAAGATTATCGTCAAGAATTTGAAAACCAACTTGGAAGAAGGATTAAGGTCTTAATGGTCTGACCGATGAGGAGAATATACCTCAATTGATTTTTTTTAATATTGTAAGGTGAATGAAATCAAACCTCAAACATCAACACTTATAACACCACATATGTTTTGAATATGGTTCCATGCAAGGCCATTGTCTCCACATCTTATGAGTTATAGACGAAAAGAAAACCATACCTTAGCCATCTTTATACATTGAGTTTGATAGCTTATATAAAAGTTATTGATCGATCAAGAGATAAAATTTATAGCAAATGTATAAAGTGTATCTTTATTGGATCCCAAAGGATCCAAAGGTTATACATTTTACCTAACTGATAAAGGTTTAATTAAAAGTAGAGATGTATTCTTGGAAGATCAAAACATGAAACCAGTAATTCTTGAAATAAATGAATACGATTCATTTGATCTCGTCTATGACTCTAATGATTCACAAGAATAATTAGGTAATGATAAACCAACTCTTAGTAATCCTTCTACTTTACATTAGACTCATGTTGGCCACAAAATGATAAGAGCTCCTCCTTCATACTTGAATGACTATTATGTTTACTTGTCGAAAGAAGTATGTTATTTGATAGATCTTGATGACATGAGAGATAACCTCTCATATAATGAGACAATAAAATCTATTGAATTAACAAACTGGGTAAAAGCCACAGATAAAGAAATTGAGTCTATTAAAAAAAACCAAGTTTGAAAATTAATTGATTTACCTAAGAAAAGAAAAGCCATTATTGCAAATGGATATTAAAGAAGAAATTTAAGTTCAATGAGAGTATATATAAGTTTAAAGTTAGATTGATAGCTAAATGTTTTTCTCATAAAGAATAGACAAACTATGTTGATATATATTCACCCATTATAAAATTTGCCTCAATAAGAATACTCTTTGTAATTGTAGCCCATTATGAATTAGATCAACATCATATGGATGTTAAGATTGCATTCTTAAACGATGATCTTAAGGAAACCATATTTATGAAACAATATAAAGGATATATTATTGAAGGTCTAGAGGATAAAGTGTATAGGTTGAAAAAAGTCCCTTTACGGACTTAAACACTCATTATGTCAGTGGTACTTAATATTTTATAAGACATTTAAATTTATGACAAATAGATTTGACCACTATGTTTATGTTTGAAAAAGTGAGAGCAAATTCTTTATAATTCTCTTTATGTGGATAATATCATTTTAACTGAAAACGACAATGAGATGATTGTCAAAACCAAGTCATTGTTAAATTCTCAATTCGAGATGAAAGACATAGGAGAGACATCCTATGTTCTTGGAATCAAAATCACTCGTGACAGAAATTTTAAACTTTTGAGCTTAAGTAAAAAAAAATATATTTAATAATATATTCAAGAAGTTTAAAATGGGTGATTGCAAGCTAGTTAGAACACCTGTAGTCAAAGGTATCAAATTAAGTAAAAATGATTGTCTTGGTGAAGAACAAGAAAAATTTAATATTCTTGACTGTTTGAAGCTTGATGTATGCTATGTTATGCACAAGGCCTGGTATCAACTTTATTGTTAGTCTTGTTAGTCCTACCAAAGTAATCCTGGTTGACCTCATTGACAAACAATAAAAAAAATATTTGAATATTTGAAAGGGACTAAAAACCTACAATTTTGTTTTCAAGAGGATACCTTAAAACTGACTAAATATTGTGATGTTGATTTCGTTAGTACGTAGTAGAGATGATAGTAAATCTACTTCTCGATATATTTTTCTTCTCGAAGGATGTGCAGTTTCTTGGTCACATAAAAAACAAAGTTATGTAGCTCATAATACTCGAGAAGCTGAGCATGTTGCATGCAATGCTGTTGCTACCTTTGTCATTTAAATATGCTGCTTCATCATTGATTTGAAGTATGATATAAATATAAATTTGTTGTGACAATCAAGCTACCATCTCTCTTATGAAAAGTGGAGTTGATAATTCAAAAAACAAATACATAATAGTAAAATATTATTATATTTATGCCATGATTGAAAAAAATAAAATTACAGTTAGGTACTTACCCACAAATGATACGATTGTTAATTCTTTAACAAAAGGCATATTAAAAGATTTGTTTTTAAAGCATATATCGTGTATAAGATTAAGATATGTCTAATTGAGACATCTAAATGGATGTGAAAAAAATGAAATACATCATTGTTAGATTTTTTTATGCAAGTGTAAGACTCCAATAGTGAGAGAGAAAACCTTGCATAATGATTCGGTTCGTATGGTCAAGTGGGAAAAGTTGATTATACATGACCCACTCTCTACTTATTGCATGCATGAACTCATTCACTAATGAGAGAGGTGGGCTCACTCTCTACTCAACACATGGGTCACCTATTCTTGGGCCTATCCAAATGAGGGTATATTCTAATGTGCCCCATTTGGATAGTTATCCAAAATGGTTACCTACAATGCCGGAAATCCGTTGCATGATACATTAGCTGGAAAGAACGGCTACCCAAAGGCATCAACCTTATCCCCAGCCTCTGCTCTTTTATATGAGCCGGTTTATCGATAAGGAAAAATATAATTTTGAATATCGATAAACATAACCCCTCTAAAGAAGGTCATTTCTCCTCCATCTCTCTCCTCTGTTTTATCTCTCTACGCACATCATCAACATCCTATTCCTCCAGGATCAGCTTGGAGGTATCTGATGCAATCATGACCTTGTATGCGAACAAGGTTATGATCGCAACTATGGTGCTCAGCCTTTGCGAAAATGTGATGAGCACCACATTACTGGACGTAAACTATTAGGAAGGTGATACGGTCTTTGTAGACATTGATGCAACTGAAAACACCTTTGTCACGAATCCCTCGGATCACAACATACACTTGTCATCTTTGTAACTTGAAAGTGATATTGTAAGCTACAGATTATATTAGCGTGCAAGGGCTTCATTTTGTGTAGTATTGTATATGAATCTTTCTATTCATTATACTGCTGTGGGCCTTGTTTCATTTCCTCTTCATTTAGGTTATGAGCATTAATTGTGCAGTGCGTTCCCAAAATGATTCTCTTCTCGGGTATCTCGGATATGAAAGATTCTCATTTGTGGTCCAAAGCAAGGGAGGATAGGTTCAATGTGATTGCACACTTTTTGTGTGATGCTGCACCTGATCACCTATGATCCATGGGTACAACCTGTCAGCTATGAGCCCAACATTAGATGGTGGGTGAGCAGGTGCAACAACACACTTGAAGTGCGCAATCACATTGCACCTGATCTCAATTCATCTGTTCACAATTCATATAACTAACATGTTACTCAAATGAAATAATTACATAAGATAGTAACCTGGAATCTGTAAATCTAAAATGCCAAAATCTCTTCTGCAACAATAAACAATAATTTCTTTATAAATGAAAATATATTCACATCAATGTCCAGGCGAGAAGTTTCATCCCCTACATACAAATGAAATTACATATGATATGTGATTGCAGTGTCTCAATTCCAAATTGCAGATGTACGCTATTAGAGGACTCTTCCTCAACAAAATCATCCTAAAACAAGAGCATCAGATACTTTCATCAATGGCTTATATTCTCGGTTTTTGCAGCAAGTATACAAATAACTGAACCATAAACAATCGTTCATCAGTCCAATCATACCCAAAAAATAAAAAAACCAATGGTCAACATATATGTATAGACAAGTATACCCTCCTATCCTATCTCCATGTATCAAAAAGTCAAAAATTGGTTCGATAAATCAATGGTCAGCATTGACACTATTTGCCTTTATCCACACTATCTTAAATTAAAAAGTCAAAAATTAATTTTATAAATTACCCAAAAAAGTAAAAAAAATGTCAATATATATGTATAGACAAGTATACCCTCCTATTCTATCTCCATGCCTATATCCACATTATCTCGAGACAAAAAAATAACAATTTGGTCTTCAATAGCAACATCTTCAAAACCTACATTTACCAAAACAATCACTAGTTAAAGATAAAGTATAAAAATATATAAATAAAAGAAATGCATTATTATAGCAATTTCAACTATTGATTTGCTTTTTTTTTTACTTCTTCCTGCATGCAAAATACAAGAATTAATGCTGAACATAAATTTCATATATATTATTTTTATCAAATACTTCTATGACATCAACAAAGTATAATATACCATCAAGTGTGTGAAAGTGAGTGTATCATGGGATTGCTGAAAAAAATGAGTATAAATTGTGGTGGTTTCTTCAAACTAATATGCTTCAATTGTACATCCTCCAATTCTAAAAAAATATCAAAAGGACAAACATTTTTTAATGGAGGTGCATGAAAGTTTTCGGAAATAGTTAAGCATTATTTTGTTTTTACCTTACATTCTATAGAAGGATTAATCATGTTGCACCTATTACATTTTCGTGTCGAACACAAAGGATAAAATAATTAAAATCATTATGATTGGCATACAAAAACATAATTATAAATGATAAACAAAATAAGTATCAACCCTTGAAACACATGTAAACTCACATTCAATGACCATATTCACTTGTGATTTAATGTTCTTTTCTGCTTACCCTTCTCGAGGCAGCTTTTGTTTCTTCTTCTGGTACGATCAACATGCTTCATTTTCTTTATACCTCTAGCGTTTTTTGGTTTGTCTACGTGATATTGATATTCTTGTGTTTGAGAATTATCATATATAATATCTGTTCTTTGAGATGACTGTTGAGTTAAGGATGACACTGGATGTTGGCTTGAAAATCTTTTATGATTGATTTGATTTGTCTTGCCTGTGTGCTTTTTCAATATGTGCTCAACCTCTTTCAAAATTGTTAAAGCTTAAGTTTGAAGATACTTATATGCCTACTCGTTTTCTGATGCTATTGCTGAGATTTTAATCATCTTGGGACTTAATGAGACTATATCGTATTGAAATAATTGACAGTGGATGTTTACAACTCCATCCTTTGCAGCTTTGGTTCACCTTCTCAAAATATAGTGTTGCAGAATTTGATTTATTCCCACATGATTAAATGCCGTTAAAGCATAATTAAAGACATAAAATGTCTTTGAGCTCAAAACTTTTGTATTTACAATGCACCCTAGTATTGAATGAATTATAACTTACAAAATATTCTTTAGGAGGTTTGCCTCTTTGCTGGTATATGATTTTATATATTTTTTTTTTCATTTCCCTTGAAATAATAAATACTATAATGTAAGACCACTAGTGTCTCTTCTCTTACCAGTTCAAAAACATGTGGAGTGTAAATATTTTGCAGCTTCTTTTACTAAATCTGTATACAACATTACTGGAGTTGTTTGGTTCCCTATAAGATCCTCTCCCGATTCAAGATCTCTTCAATCTTGCAACAACCTATTATAATGACGAAAAAATCGCAATAAATCCATGCTTGAATTCACGTACCTCTTCAAGGAATTATTCATGCTTTCGCTACGTTTACTTATAATATCAACACAAAATATGTCTCGATCATACACTAAAGCCAATTTTTTCTTTTAAACAATTTCAATAACCATTTATTATCTTCAAGGTTATGCTTCTGTAAAATGTTCTCCCATGCCAATAAGAAACTTTCTTCATCTTCACAAACAAACACACACTTATTAAAATCATATTTAAAGTCGGTAAGCTGATAAAAGGATAATGAAAAAACCACAAGAAATCAACAAAAAAGTTATAAAAAGAAATCAACAAAAAACAAATAAAGATATGATTTCACCGGATGCCAAAACCACAAAAAGATTTAAAAAAATTTAACAAAAATCAAATAGAGATCTGATTTCTTGTTGTGTTGATACGATTTGTACACAATTCACAGAAGTGTCGTTGCACTACGGCCATTATGGTTTCATATATACAAATATAGCCGATATTTTGAATTTCTTGTGATTTTTAACAGTCCATAAAAGTCCCAATAAAATTACAAGAACTTCAAAATATCACTTATTTTGGATATATTGCATTTTTTACATGTTTTCAAATTTTATTTATATTTTAAAATATAAAATACTAATTTTTTTATTAAAAATTCTGATTTATTGCAAGATTTTCTCTAGCCCCCCAAAAGAAATCCGAGAACGAGACTCATGACTATAACTTTATGAACTTATAGAGGAAACGCTTTGGGATTTGGATGAATCTCATGGTATGATACAAATTGGATTAAGTACCTGACCAGGCCCAACCCGACTCCTTTCCCCAGGTGAAAAGCCCGAGAAAAGTTGGACTCAACCTATATCCAACCCATACATCTGGTTTCCTTCCAGCTAGTACTTAGGGATGCAAATGGGTAGGATCATGGGTGGAGGTCGTTTTGCAATTTTTAGCTGTTACGGATCCGACTCTCCATTCATTTAGCTGTTCCGGATCTGATCCGTTTGAGTCCTTACTAGTAATATCAAGATCCAACTCGATTGACTCCACATATTGCCAAGTCCAGGTGGTGGCCTACTGGGTCAAAACTGATCCCACCCGTTTGTCACCCCCAAATATATATGTGCCCGAGAAAAGTTGGACTCAACCCATATCCAAGTGACTGCATCAGGTTTCCTTCCAGCTAGTAATTAGGGATGCAAATGGGTCAGATCCTGGATGGAGGCTTTGCCATTTTTAGCTGTTCCGATCCGACTCTCCATGTATTTCTCTGTTCTGGATCCGGATCCTTTTGCATCCTTGCTATCCAGCTCTATTGACTCTGCATATTGTCAGGTCCACGCAGAGGTCTACAGGGTTGGAACTGATCCGACCCGTTTGAAACCCCAATCTGTGTACATTATCCCAACTCAACCTCTCCTTATCTTTTTGTACTTGGGGAGTATCCTATACACCACACCCTTATATATATATGTAACTCTTACTTTTGACACTTACAAGCAATATCCATAAAGCTGAAGAAATGGGAAATGAAGAAACAGAGTGACTTCTGAAACGGAGCGCTGTTGGGGTGCTGAATAGCAGTCACAAACAATGGATGGCCGGAGGGGGCACATATGTCAATGCCTGAGCCGGATCTCGACGACCCGGCAAGACTTTCCAGTCACCGTATGCGAGGGCCGGCTAAAAACCGGCAATCTATTCGTCGAGAGCGTGCTCGGCATCGCCGGCTGGTTGACTGAGCTCTGCCTAAGACCTGGGGAGGTCGTCGCTATTGCAGCAATGAACAGGTCAGTCTCAATTGCTAGTCTTGTTGGTTTCTCCTCTGTTTGTTGTGGGCTGTCTGTGGTGCACTATTCATGATTGTGTCAATTTGGAAAATAACAAGCATGTCCCTTATCACGAAACCAAGATTTTTGGCCTTTTATTTTGTGGCTGAGCCTGTGTTCTTTACCATCATTTCAAATAGGATGGGTTCATCTAATATTCTATCCTAGCCATCCAATCAACGACTAGATGGTTATGCTGGACGGCTAGGATTGAATGTATGATGAAACCCATCATATTTCAAATGATAGGATCCGTATTCTTCGATAACTGTCCTGGGAGGGTAAAACTCCGTGGGCTTACCCCTTGCACTAAAGGAGTCGTCACCCTTTGGTTTGTGCAAGGGGTGACTGACGCCCATGGAATTTGAACCTAGACCGCCTGCCAAGAAGTCTACACTATGCCAATTCCCTTTGTGGCTTGGCTGAGTTGTGGTTTCATCAGCTAGGTGCTCACTTTGCCTTGGATGATCCTTTGATTCCGGCTGTTGGGTCTTGAATATAATTGGATGGTCTTGATTTTTGCCCCAGTTCACTGAGGATGTTACTTGAAGGAAGCACAGGCCTTGCTGCACATCTGGACCAGTGATTTTTTGGGTTTGATGGTCCAGATGTGAAGCTCATCCAAGCTGATTGAGCACCATGCTCATGTAATCATTCCTCTCTAAAAGCTTCATATGGTTTCTTGTGGTCTGTCCTCGGGTCGGATTCTGACTGCAGAGGGAAACCGTATCTGCAGGGCAGCCTGTGGGTCGGTCAGCTGGGGCTGTCACCGTGTGGGAACACCCAATCCAACTTGAATCATAATATACAGATATCGTTACAAAAAAGACATGTAACAATATTCTGGTGGGATTAATGGAGTTGACCCAGATATTATTTGGCCCGGTTTGAGAGCTGTGACTTTGTTGGATATCTGACCTGATCCAGACCTACCCAAGAATTTCTATATGAAATTTTAAGCCAAAATAGTTCTTACATTCTAGGGTCCAGATTTTGGATCTCATTTTGTCGGCTTTACTTAACGCAGACCCGATTGTGTAATCTGATCAGATTCGGGTATATACCCAAATGGGTCATGTGCCCGACATGTTGAGAGCACTATCCGTACCAGTGACTGCAAGCCTCTTGAATGTATGGTCGGATCCATGTGAAGCACAAGCAATTGGTGGACCATAATCCGATTCATCGTTTTATACATAAAACTTGAAAATTTTGGGTCCCAAGCCAGAGCGTTTGGGTCCGATTCTATCCCTGCTTTAGGTTTGCCGGGATCTGGACATTTACATTGATTTGGATCTAGATAAGGATCCAATTGAACTATCAAGCTACTTGGCACTGGTTGCAATAGCAAGACGACCTAGTCTGGATCCAACCCATCATTAATTACCACATAAACTTTTTGGCTGGCTCCAAGCTGGATTATTTTGTCACATTCTATCCAGATGTCTGGAGCCCTTCACAATTAGAATCTTTGACAAGGATGTGGAC
Organism: Nuphar pumila; assembly: GCF_984573655.1. Taxonomy (NCBI): domain Eukaryota; kingdom Viridiplantae; phylum Streptophyta; class Magnoliopsida; order Nymphaeales; family Nymphaeaceae; genus Nuphar; species Nuphar pumila. Next base: position 14,846,332 of record NC_143255.1, read on the forward strand.
CAGGTTGAGACATGACGCTAGATGGATCTGGATTTGGGTTGTTCTAACATGGGTTGGATCATCACTATGATGTGAAGCAAACTGGATCTTCATCAATTCCAACTCTATCCAAATTACTAGTTGGAGTCAATAATTGCAGTATCAAGTCTTCATGCTATTTCTTTTAGCAACCAATAACATACTAGAAATGTTTTACAAATGTAGATGTGATTTTAACTTCCAATTTTTCCTATAATGGTGAACTTTTTTTTTGAAAGACAAGCTGGGGTTAGGCAGACCCTATCAATTTTCATTAAAATTAGAAACGTATTACACTATGTGATTTCCCTAGAAGGGATCCATTCAGGGGATGGTCCTTTCAAGATTTATGGACTCCCCCCTTTCACCAATTTGGCAAGTTGTCTAGGTATCATGTTGGACTTGAATTACTGTTGAAGAGGCCCTTGGAGGCTCTTATTTTCTTTGGATGTCTCCCCATTACTGGGCACCTTGGTTGGATTCCTGGATCGGTCCCGTATGTTCGGTTCTGTGAGGATGTGCTCCATACCCGTATTCTCGACCTGGTCCATTTTGGAGGAGAGATGTTCCATGAACCAGAGGAGAAGCCTAGGCCGGCGTTCAGTTCATTCTCAACTAGGTGTCCTTCCTTGTTTTCACTAAAAGCAAGATTAAGCTTAATTGTGAACTTGATAAGCTCTTATTTTGTAATATAAATTTATCATTTCTTTTTTTTTTAAATCTAATTTAGAGGGTGTGACCTTGTGGGCAACTGATCATGCTTTGTGTGTATGTTTGTGGGGTCCATGCAGTGACTTTTACATGGAATGGATGATGGCCATCACATTTGTTGGTGGAATTGTTGCCCCCCTCAATTATAGATGGGTAAGAGCCAAGGCTTGCTTATCATTTCTTTTCTTACCCTTACATCTCTTGTTGAGGATGTGAGGCTGCAGTATTTCTAGGTTACCAAAAGAAGATTTAAAATATATATAAAAAATATGAAATAAAGATAATTTGATTGTGGCATCATCTTCAGATAATTATCGCTACAGATGATTCTAGAAATTAAAAAACCTTACATTAATTAGATATTATACTTTTGAACACAGTTGGTAGAAGACCTCATCAGACTCATTTTCAAGTCTGTTCTTAGCTTTCTTTGGATGTAACTTCTAATTCTTAGCTTACTGAAGAATCTGAAGTTTGATTACAAAAACTACAAGCAAGGATGAAGTGATTTAAGTTTGCATAATGATGATACATGTAGAGCATTGAAGAGGCAAGGGCAGCCATGGAGTTGGTAAATCCAGTCATTTTAGTTGTTGATGAATGCTGCAGATCATGGCCATCAAGGGTTGGGGACATGCCTTATCTGAGGTTCTGCCTCTTCACTGACCCTGCACTAAACATTCAAACACTTGGTAAGTTCTCTTCCATATTACCCCATTGTGTGCAGGGATGTAAACGGTTCGGATTTGGGTCAGATGTTTTTTCATACCATATCCAACTAATTGGATGTTGACCAAATGGACTCAAATTCGAATTGGATTCTGGATAGTGAAGAGCTCTTTTTTCTTTTTCTTTTTCTTTTTTTATGACGAGGAACCCTCGCCGAAGCGAGGGAAAATCCTGGGTGGGGCCCCACAACCACCTTGCCTTACATGGCCAACCTCTTAAAGCTACGAACACACCTGTGTGCCAGCGAGGTTTGATCCGGGGTCTTCAACTCAACACCGTCACAACCACCAGGCCGGCGACCGCCACGGTTGTCTGGATAGTGAAAAGTTCATACTAAACCTGATTTTTTTTACGTACAAATAGATTTGGATATCGATCAAATCTGGATATCGAACGTGAATGTGGTTTTGGATTACCAAATCCAACTAAATGGAATCAGATTCATGGGATATCGGATAAAATCCTGATCCATTGACATTGGCATCATGTGACTGTGTTAAATGAACTCCAATGTTCCTAAGTTTGGCCTCACATAACAAATTTTATGACCTCATTTATTGCCTCTTCATTGAATGCTTTGTTTTCTATCTTTATATATTTTCCTTTTTAAATTCAAATCATTGATTGGATGACCTTGAAGAGTCATCAGGGCAGGAGCCCATGCTCCCCCATACAAGTCACATAATGGAGTCCTATATATGCCCTAGGGCCCATAGTATCCTATTCAGATGTAAACGGGTCAGATATAAGTTGGACCCAGGTTTTGCTCCACCGGTTTTGATCAAGCTCTCTTCTAGGCTTCTAGCCCCTAACTGGATAGGAACCTCCAAATGGCCGGTGGACCATATATGATCAGATCTGGATCCAACCATACATGTACCAGATCTAGGCAAGCAAACAAATTAGACATGGGTCGGGTCAGAATCAACCCAACACTGTCTCCAGAATTTGAACCATGGATCCAGCTATTGTTCTCTATCTGTCTCATGTCTCAAATTGTAGTTCCAGATCTGATAAAGAAACATGACCATCTGGTATTGGATCCAAAACAGGTATAATCTATTGATTTAAAAGTGAGAAAAGATAAACTGGTCGGGTTAGACCAAATTCCAAAACGGGTTGGATCGTATATTGTTATGTGATTCTGACTTGGACCTGAATAGACTGTGTATCCGTTCCAGATCCAACTCAGCTTCAGATGCTTACCATCCAAACCTGACAATATGGGTTGATCCAGTGAAGACACAGAACTCCGACCCATTTGTGATCCTAGCCAGATCTGAACATCAGAAATTCATCTACCATAAGATTTATGAGTTCTATCTACTACCTTATGTTTAGGTGCTTCTATTAATCACTTACTGAACATCATGATCATTAATAATATGCTTAACACATGCTTTTCTTCTTTCAGTTTTAAATTTTTGCTTTTATTTTTGTTTTTTGAAATTCATAGCATTTGACACAGACCATCTCAGGCAGGGTTGCTGAATATAATTCAGAACTAAAACTAGCCTGTTTTCATTTAGCGAGTACATGTGTAATCAGGGTTAAGGATTTAGTGTAGTGATGTAGGAATATAGCAGAAGATCCGAGTCCATAAAGATTAGTGTGAATCCATGTTGATGTTTTTGGATTTTTTATTATTTGGATCATTTTTAGTATTTGGATAATTTTGTAATGAATCTTTGATTGATATTCAGCTAAGAAATTTTTTATTTTTAGGAGTTTATCAGATTAGGTAGTTTGTTTGGATTGGGATTTGGGAGACCTCATCTATAAAAAAAAGATGAGAGCCCTAGGTAATGATTAGAGTTAAAGATGAGATAAATTTCAGTATTTTATTATTTTAATTTCCTGTTATTTCCTATTTTTCCAATATCTATGGTAAAAAATAATCATAGTTGGTAGTTTTCTCGTAAATTGAGCCCTCCCGATTTGCATCGTCTAGTCACATAAGTACCTGAATTGGTTGGATTGGAGAACTAGACTTAGATCTGGCTGGGCCTTTTAGTACTTAGTTGATCCAAGGTTGAGTTAGGTTGGACTTACAACAAAGACTCGGTTTAAGAATTTTACTGTCTTTTAAAGTCCTAAACCATTGTCTTTCAAGTGTGAGTTCAGTTGACAGTCATGTCCCCACATGCCAAATTTGTCAGATGGATCAACCATATAGTGGAGTTTGCTTAATTAATCAAGCCAGTAAAGTCATGTAATCTAGCTAGATCTGTAAATTATCAATTTAATTTTGTTTAATTATTTTTTTTTTCAAAGGGATAATTACAAGCTCCATTCGACTATCTCCACAAGAATCACCATCAAAATTTAGCTTCCGATCGTCGCCGGAGTCCGTCGCACTCATATGCTTCACATCAGGTAAGATGCTCAAAACTTGCCCTTAAATTCATTTGCACAAAGCAGTGTTTGCCTTTTGTAATTTCGTTTTTGTTTGGTTTCTGTACAAAAGCATATTTTTGAAATACCTGGTGTGTTTTGGAATCACATTAGGCCATGTTCATAAATTTCAATATTTCTGGATATGTCAAAACCTTGAAATTCATGAGCTTGGTCAGGTTTCATGAACTCCTTGTAATCTTGATTTGGGTTACTTAGACAATTGATTAGTATGTTTCTATCTAAACAAAGTTTTTGTAAACTACAATCAATCTCTCTCTCTCTCTCTACTTGGTGTGGAATTATGATGACATTTATTACAGTTACCCTTTTAAACAATGTTGTCAGTATCGGCTTTGTATCGTTTGGCCAATGATTCAGGTGAATCGGCCGATACTGATACTCAAGTGAATCGTTTTGAATCAGCCAAAAAAAAATTAAAAAATATTACATGTCAATCAGGACAAGACATGTGTTAAAGCTATTAAAATGGTATTTAAAAAAATTAAGTATTTTTTTATATTTATTGAAAAGTAGCTGATTCGTGGTGAATCGTATCATTTTTTTTGCATCGATACTGACAACATTTCTTTTAACTATTATCCTTGTCAGGAACCACAGGTAGGCCTAAAGGAGTTGCCTTGAGCCATGCTGCTTTGATGGTTCAGTCCCTAGCCAAGATTGCTATTGTTGGCTACAATGAAGATGATGTAAGTCCTCATCACATGATAGCATTCCATGGAGTATACGGATCCAGGATGGGTTTCATATCCTACATTCAATCCTACCCAGCCCATCAACAGCTAAGATTGGTCTACATTTTCACCTGGATGGACGGTTAGGATCGACCCATCTTATGTTAAAAGACTTGATCATTTTTGCATTCTATGGGCCCCAGTGCAACAGAATGCAGGCCCCAACTCAAAATGCGGCAGTGTAATTGGCTGGGCCAAATAAGGGATCAATCAAGAGATCCCTGGATCCCAATTAAGCCTCCCTCTACTCATGCTTTTCACCTTTCCTTTGAGATGCTCTTACATATGCCCCGGAGGGTCAATTAAATCTGGGTGAGTTCTAGAAACCATAATCTTGATCCTGGGTAGATGGGACCCAAACAGAATTAAAGGGTTGGATCTGGATTGAGCACATGTTATTGTGATTGGATGTTTTGGGATCCATACCATTGGCACTGGATAAAGATCCACCATAATCAAATCCAGATCCATACTCCAGTTGGTTGTGAATGAAGTTGACAGAACAGAAATTTTGATAAGGTTCTAGTTTGTCCCGTAACCTTCTGTACTTGCACTCTATTACTATTCTTTCCTTCTTTCTTTGTTTCTTTTAATGATGAAACCGGATCACTTAATGGGCCTCCCCTGGTGGGAGTCGAACCTGGGACGAAGGGTCAGCACCTTCTCCTCAGGTCCACTGCCACTCCCGCTACACCATTCTATTCATGAATATATCTAGTTTGTTTTGTAACATTTTTGGATTCACATTCTATTACTATGTATTATGGAATAGGTGTATCTTCATACTGCTCCCCTCTGTCACATTGGTGGCATCTCCTCAGCTTTGGCAGTGTTGATGCTGGGAGGTTTCCATGTCTTCATACCAAAATTCTCTGCAGAATCAGCCTTTCAAGCCATTGACAAGCACTCTGTGACCTCTTTCATCACTGTCCCCACAATGATGGCTGACTTGGTCTCCTTTGCCAGGTAATTGCTCGCCTTGTTAATTTTTTTTTTTTTACGAGACGAACCCTTGCCGAGAACTGGGCCACTTAATCGACCCGCCCTCAAGCGAGGCAAAGCTCGGATGGGGTCCACAACCACCCTGACTTATGTAGCCCAAAGCTAAGAACACACCCATGCGCTAGTGGGGTTTGATCTGGTGTCATCATCTCAATGCCTTCATAACCACCCCTAATTGCTCACCTTGTTACCACTCAACTTATTCCAAAAGTTGTAATGATGTCATATTTTCTGAAAATATCAAGTAAATAACAAAAGTAATTATTATTAGGCTGGCGCACACACATACACAAACATTCTATTGTTTGGTTTGTAAGAATTTTGAGAGCATTTACCAATGGGGGGCTCGGCTTGTCTGGTAGGAGCAGCTAGTGCACATCACCTTGTGTTGAGACGTTGCAAGTTCAAATCCCAATGGTATCATTGTATAACTGATAAGGGTCTGCCTAACCCCAGCTTGCCTATCAAAAAAAAAAAAATTTTTTTTTTGAGCGCATTTTCTCATTACTTGCATTGCCATGAAAGAGATCTCCAAAACTCCTAATAGTTGCCCACCACCACAATATAAAACTTGACTGAGTTCATAACCTCGGTATTTTAGCTTCAATTGCGTTGGGACCAAATTCATGAACTCTTACCAACAAGGGCTCCGCTTGTCTGGCATGAGCAGTTAGTGCACGTCACCTTGTGTTGGGACATTGCAAGTTCGAATCCCAATGGTATTAGTTGTATAACCGGTAGGGGTCACTTTGTTGCAGTTCCTATCCATTATCAAGAATTTGCTCAGATTTGCTAATCCCTTGGTTTTGTGGGATCATGAATGCCATGCAATTATCAGAGACCGAATTGCTGGGGTGAGTGTCAAGAAGATACTCAATGGTGGTGGAGAGCTCGCGTCTAGGCTGGTCAGGCAAGCCTCTCAAGTATTCCCCAATGCCAAGCTTCTTTCTGCCTATGGTATGTTCCTTCACATGCAATGTAAACATGACCAAGTTACCGTTAAAATTGTTGACTTATAGGCTGTCACAAAGACAGGGATACGAACCATGACTCTCTATGACAATTTTTTTTGTTGGTAAAACCCTTGAGGTCCCCTCTGCCCACCGCAGAGTACACCTAGCTTCAACCTTGTCACAAGGGATGCCACTCATGGGTTTCGAACTTGTGACATCCTGTCAACTTGGTGACATTCACAAGTCGCCCCTACCAATGAGCGGAGCCCTTGTAGGCCATGACTCTATACTAGTTATGGGTTAGAAAATTTTTCAAAAGTAAGACCATGGATACCATTGATTTTGTTCATTTTTTCTTTTTACAAAAATACTAGTGGGTGCTTAAAGGCAGGTTGAGTTGCAGAGTCTCAGATATTTAGGCATGTAGTTTGAAGCGATCCAGGCTCAGGAGTTTTAATATGAGTCAAAACTCAGTAGAATTGATCAAGTTGATTTAAGATTAACTTGGCCTAATTGCCAGTTCATATCGCGCACCCCAATTGTTTTGGGATGAAGGCGTAGTTGTTGTTGTTGTTGGCCTAATTGCCAGTTGATTGGTGGTTCATTGTAGTACTAAGTTGTAGACCAATCTATGCCAAAATATATAGATGATATTTTCAAAAATATCGTGATTTAAACCTATGCTGATGTTTTTGACAACACCACCAATTATAGGCTGATGGCCAAATTATACACAATAAATACAAGTAACAAAGGTTTGCCAAGTTACCATCTAGGTGGTATCCCATTTGCTAAGCTGGGTCCTGTGCCAAGCTGAAGGCTCAGGTTCGAATCCCTCTGCCACATGGGGCTTAAGAGATATCTGGTAGGGGTCTGCCTAACCCCAAAGAAAAAAAATGCCAACTATGTAAGATTCCAGGGAAAGGGGTAAGCCCACAAAGTTGTACGCTGTCAGGACAGTGATCGTAAGTACGTCCGGCAGAGCCAGACTAGGTCTTTGATCCTGAGGGCTGTTTGTCTGTGTAAATGTAAAAATAAAAAGTCCCATTTGATTCAATTGAACCCACCCGCGGTGCACATTAAGTAGGTCCAGGTCTATTCACACAGAGTGAGATTTCAAATTGGATCTGGTCATGATCCTAGATCCAATCCAACCCATAACATCTTATGTGATCCCTGTTTCTTCCTTCTGTAGGGATGACAGAAACATGCTCCTCACTAACGTTCATGACACTCTACAACCCAGAGGGACAAGGTTCTGGTGGTGGGCATGGTGAACATCCAGGATATAGCCATGATACAGTTCGGAGGCCTACCGGCGTGTGCGTTGGAAAGCCGGCACCCCACGTCGAAATACGGATCGGAATCCATGGAGATGTGGCCGGTGCTTTTGTTGCAGGGAGTATACAAACAAGAGGCATGCATGTCATGGAAGGGTACTGGAGCCGGAAACCAACTATGGTAACCATGCCTTGTTCTAGACAGAATGGTTGGCTGGACACAGGTGACATTGGTTGGGTTGATGACCAGGGCAACTTGTGGCTGCAAGGACGCAGTCAAGACAGGATCAAGAGTGGTGGTGAGAATGTTTACCCACAGGAGGTAATAATACTATTCCAGTTTTTACCCGTGACAAAGGGCCTGTTTGTTTCACAAGAAACCCCTCCCCGTGGAAAAGGCCCACTTTCTCACCGAGTGAAAATGGGAGCGTGCCATCTGGTTTGGTGGGTGGGCCCCACCATTTTACCATACACTTTTTTTTGTTTTTGAAAGGCAAGCAGGGGTTAGGCAGACCGCTACCAGTTATCCCACTATACCATTAGGTTTTGAACCTTTAACGTCCCAACACAAGGTGACGTGCACTAGCTGTTCTTACCAGACAAGCAGAGCCCCCTTTTTTACTTTTTACCATACATGCCTGGGGAGGTGGGTAGCCCTTTCCATTGAAAAGGGCATGCCAATTGTTTTTTTCCGACCATGTGCATTTTCTCACCAAAAGCATTCCTCCTAGGTCTGCTGAAACAAACAGCCTATGTCGCAAATATAAGTTGACATGCGATGCGAGTACAGGACCCGTAAGTTGGAAAATTTTGAGGGGAAATAGGACATGAGGACACAGATTTTCTTTTTTAATTTTTAATCAATATAAAACTAATTTTGCAATGTTTTAATAATAAAAATGTATAGAAAAATTAGAATATGCATACTACATGAATATGTTTGCTCCTATGTCACATGAGTGCGGCTACGGGTACGGGTGTGACACAGGTGGAGAGCAAATTCAAAAAATTTGTACACGGGGACACGGCTATATATATATATATATATATGGACAAAAATAGATTCGATCAAAGTTCACCGAGTCTAAAATTAATTTTAATAAATAGATAAAAATAGACTCGGTCAAAATTGATCGAGTCTAAAATGTGAACGAACTCAGCTCCGATGCATTGACCGAGTCTGACACTTTGTTGACCGTGTCTGCCTTGTGTTCGAAGCCACACCCATGTCGGGACGTGCCGATGTGGGTAGGTAGACCTTTTAGCCAAGTCCGTTCGACTTAGTTGCTCCCCACTACCCTTGATCAGAAACAACTTGTGTTGGTTCAAACCAGCAAACATATATATTCTAGATTTCTTTTATATAAATATATATACATATATCAACCTGCAGACATAAGTTGTGAATAATAAACCTCACAAATATTGCTGCAATATTGAATTTCTCACAATTTTATCAATATAAGTTCACAAGCTATGGACATCTCAATAAAGCCATAAAAAATTCAATATCATGACTATTTCAAATATATGCTACATTTCATGATTTTAATCTTTTATTTCTGTTAATTGTTCATGTTTCCATTGATTTTTTTACATATTTAATTTTAAAATGTGCCATGATTTTCCTGACCTTTTTTTTCAGAAAAAACAAAATTTCAATTTATTTGCAAGATTTTCTCTTGCCAAGAAAATCCTGAGAAACAGAGGTTTAGTGACTGTGGTAAGGATGGATGGAGTCATAACTGGGCTTCTGCTCCAACCTTTCTTCTGTTTGCTTGCATGGAGCAGGTGGAGGCTGTTCTATCACAGCATCCAGGAATCATGGAAAATGTCATCATCGGAGTCCCGGATGCTCGGTTAGCAGAGGCTGTAGCAGCATGCATTAGAATTAAAGATGACTGGAATTGGATCGACGGGAACTCGAGCTGTTTATCGTCCCAGAACACGAAAGAGCAGATTCTGACATGCAAGATTTTGCAGTCTTACTGCAAGGAGATGCATCTCTCTGGGTAAACATGCACTGTCTACGAGCTCAAGGATGCACACATGCATTTGCACATATTCTTAATGAATTGTTGTGCCTGTTTCCACCATATTCCACCTTTGAGGTGGACAGCCATTCAATGAGGTAGTTGTGGATGGTTGCTGGGCCATACTTTCCACTCATGTCACCAAGTTGATGGGCCGTCACAAGTTTGAAATGCACAAGTGTCATCCCTTGCCGCAAGGTCGAAGCTGTGTGCACTCCAGTGGGCAGGGGGACCTCAAGGGTTTTACCAACCAAAGGCGAGCCGATGTGCGGTCGGTGATGGTTTTTTTTTTTTATCTTGGATTATAAAAAAAAAGGGCCCTGTAACGGGAGTCAAGCATGATAACATTATGCATGACACTTTTGAAAAAAATGGAGACAGTGATGGCCAACTATCCACAACTGCCTTAAGGTATATCTAAAAAAAACAGCACAATTTTAGTGGTTGGACCAAGCATAATAGTACTATAGAGGGTGTTTTGCAAGAGGGTCTTCCATGGCAGACTGACTCTGACTAGAAATGTATTTTGTTTTGCAGGTTCAAAATTCCAAGGATCTTCATTCCATGGAAGAAGCCATTTCCAATGAACTCAACTGGAAAGATTATGAGAGACAAAGTGAGAGCAGAAGCCATGGCACATGTACATGTACAAGCACTACACAGTAGTCTATGAGGATCTGCATTTTCAGGCATTCACCATTTCTTGAATACTACCACTCCCAAAAGTTCTAAATATGAGACTTCTCAGTTGCACAGTCAACTGCCACAGATTTTTTCCAGGAGAACAAACTCATATTTTTTTTCCTTTTTCTTTTTCTGTAAAAATAGAGATGTCAAGTTATTTAATTTTATATTCACAAAGAAAATGTAAGTCCATTTCAAGAGTGCAACCATGTGATACTTTCTCCCCTCTGTGCAATCAAATTGTTCAGGCACATCCAATAGATATTTGACATGGCATGAGATGCCATCTCACAACTTGAGCTTCCAATTAAAATGCCAATTAGCAGAAATAACTTGCACTGATTACTACACAAAAGGAACTCAGATTCACCAAAGCAAGCTATGATGCTCCCATCTCAGTACAAACGCTGATCATTAACTCAACCAACTTCAAAAGTGTCAGGGTGGAACCTGGTTAACTGGGCGGCAGATCTGGTGCAATGTGATTGTACACTTTTAGTGTGCTGCTGCACTTAATCTTTTTTTTTTTAATGAAAGGAAATCCCTCACAGAGAATGGGACCGCCTCCCTGAAAGGGGAAACTCCAGGTCAAGGACACGACCACCAAACCTTATTGGAAGGCTGATCAGGTGCAATGTGATTGTACACTTTTAGTGTGCTGCTGCACATAATCACCCACCATCTGCTGTAGAGCCCCATAGTTTACAGACTCTGAAAGATGGTGGATGATCAGGTGCATCAGCACACTAAAAGTGTTCAATCAGCATCTGATCTCACGTGGTTAACTAAGCCTGATCAGCCCAGGTCACTAAGTCGGTGACCAGCAATAAAAATAAAAAATGACCTTCAAAACAAAAAATTAACAAACACAGAATGATGCAACATGCATATTTTGCATATACAACCAGAATAACTCCATCTACAACAGGCTGGGTTTCATACACTGTTTTGGTAAAACTTAGTAATTACTGATACCAAGGCGTTGCCTGCAAACGCCTCCTGATCCAAACCCGTTTTTGTCGGTCAACCATGAAAGCATAAACCCATTCTAACAGACCCCAGCTGCACACAAGCAGGAACAAAGAAACGATAAGGTATTCCAAGAGCACCTACACCTAAGGGTGGGCAACAAGTCAGCCCGGGCAGCTAATGGACCAGGCCGACCAGGCTGTTGAGCGGGCCAACCCAGTCAAAGCCTGGTTCGGGCCAGCCCATTGGGAAACCCCAGTCCTATGGCCTGCCCGTGAACCCAATCGGGCTGAATAAATAAATAAATAAATATATATAAATAAATATATATATATATAAATAAATAAATATATATATATATATATATATTGCAAATCTAACCCTGAGATGCATTCGGGGTAGTCCATTTACTAGGAATAGATTGTTGGATCATTGTAATTGGATCAAGAAATGCGATTTTTTATGCTTGAATATTTATGAAAATTCTAAGCTATTGGTTTTCAGCCCTTAGAAGATTCTTCTTATACATCATAATTGGATGATACAATAGTCTTTTTTTTTATAAAACCAAGCGTCTAGATCACATCCCCACAATTTTTTTTTTGAAAAAAAGTAAAAAAAAAATATAAAAAACTTGGTTCATACCAGTAAACATATTTTAGTTACCTTATATATATATATAGATATATAGGTCCCAACTAGACATGAGTTCACAGCCCGGCCTGTGTCGGGCCAAGCCTAGGCCGAATTTAAGGGCCCAGGCTCGGCCCATGATAGGCTGCACACGGCTCATTGCCCACCTCTACCTGCACCCACATATTAGAAGCTAGCAATTTTCACAATTCTTGACTTATTTGTAGATCAGACCTATATATATATATATATATTTGCACATGCATTCGTTAGTTAAAAACATTTTTTTGGATCATGTGATTGTGATGTACATGTAGGTTTTTTAAGATCTTTAAAAAATTGACAGCCAGCAATGTACCAAAATATATGACTTAAAAAAATTCTATCTTTAGGCCCAGAAAACATGATCCAAAGCATGATCCCTATGAAACAAACTATGCTGAATACATCTGTGAGGTCTGATTTCAAATATGCAGCCCATACCTATATAGGGTTTCGAGAAGGTAGGTGTCAGTGATCCAGAGAACCATTACTCTGTAAATTTTTGTCCAGGGTCTAAAAGCATTGTTACCAAAGGCGTCTAGAAAGCCCAGAAACATTAAATGACATGCTTCTTTTGTTCTTCCAAGACTTTATGGAAAGCATTCTTTCAAATAAGAAAAAAACTTTGTTTTTTTATATGAAATTATTCCATGCTGTTAGAAATAATTATACCTTTTTAATTATGTTTTTATTATAAAACATCAGCATATGATGAACATATGATGAACATTGAATTTCAGTATCATTAAATTGAGTTGTATGTCCATCTGTATAGAAGAGGGCATTCATTTTTTTTCAGATAAAGTCTGGACATGAGTTGCAGGTCCATCAATATGGAATTAGGCTTTCATTTTTTCTCAATTAAGGTCTGGACATGAGTTGTAGGACCATGAATATAGAACAGCGCATTCATTTTTTTTTCAGATATATGATCCAAACAGCCAGTTTCATATGTGCATAACTTTAGCTATTCAGGAATCATGACAATATAAAATGACCTAGCAGGTGGAGCTAATGTTGATCATGCTTTTAAGTACTAGTTAATGTAGCTATAGGCATATCTTATATGTAAGGAAAATGATTGTCCTTTTCTAACATGTGAATGACTTTTGAGTTACGTGGTCTTTATTGGTACACTTTTCTTTTTTTTTTGAAAGGCAAGCTGGGGTCAGGCAGACCCCACCAGTTATACAACGTACCATTGGGGTTGGAACTTGCAACGTCCCAACACGAGGTGACGTGCACTAACAGATCCTACCAAACAATCGGAGTCCCCCCGTTGGTATTGGTAACTCATACTTGCCATTAGACATAGGGGTTGGCCTACACCTTTTGAAAACCATTTTCTCACTGGTTACAAATAGGGGTGTCAATAGTTTGACTTCATCCAGAATCGACCCGTACCAAACTCTATAGGGTCAGGGTTTGGTGATAAGAAAGGAGGTCCGATTAAAATCCAGGTCAAACTCAAAGAAACTGATTAATATATAGATCCAGTTTATAAAATTTCATACTCTAGAGTTGGGTCCTACCCCAGTTCCAATTAAGATCCACAATTTTTTAATGTAAAAAAGGTAAAAATTGTTATTTTACAGGATCCAGGTCTGGTTCATGTAATTCTTAAAGGACCCTAGTATGGTTTCTCTTATAGTGGGTTCAGTTGGACCTTGGGTCGGACCCAGTACCAACACCTCAAATCAGATTTGGGTTTGGTCCCACTTGGGTCTGAATCAGATCCAATCCGTTGACATTCTCCTTACAAACATGAAAAAATGGACCCCGAGAGAATTCTCCCAAAAAAAAAAAAAATCTGCAGCGCTATGAAAAAAGAGAAAAGTGGAGTTTTGAGCCAATTGACTCCCTTTCTCATAACAAAAGATTCTCTGTCATTCAAAATCACAACTTCAAAATACTTGCAGATGTGCCCATAGTTTCATGCCAGAAAGAAAACCAACGCCTCTCTCTCTCTCTCTCTCAATATCCAGTCTCATCATTCAATTCGTGTTGGGGTGTCAACGGGTCAGGTTTGGTTTGGGTCAAGGTAGAATCAGACCTGGCCTCGATTTTTGGGCATGGTATCGGATCCAAACCCAGTTCTAATCAGATCTAGCATAAGAAAAACCATACCCAAACCCGATAAGAACAAAATGAACCAGACTCGGGTCATACCCAGTAAAATAATATTTTTTTTTATTTTTATGTTAAAAAAATTGCAGGCCTTAATCGGAACTCGGGTCGGGTATAAAATTTCACAAACTATACCTGGCTCTATGTATTAATCGGACCTTTGGGCCTGGACGAAAGTCTTAATCGATTTTTCTTATTTATCACCGTACACGGACCCTACAGGGTTTGGTATGGGTCGGCTCTAGGTAAACCCGACCCATTGACTCCGATAAATACATGTGATGCTATTTTTAAACATTAAAAAAAACTATGGATGTTAAATCTGAGGGTGTTGTGCATAATTTTTTTGAGTTTTATTTTTTAAGTCTAGTCTGGGTTAGGCATACCCCACTAGTTACTATTCATATCATTGGGTTTTGAACATGCAATGTCCTACCACAAAGAGACGTGCACTGACAGCTCCTACCAACCACGCAGAGCCCCCCATTGGTGGGTATTGTACATAAGTGACTATAAACAAACCAGCACTTGCAAATGAGAAAGGGCTATGTTGATAATTAATTTGATTCTAGATACCAAAGGAGGGGTGTTTCTCTCCCAAACACACACTGTAGCTGCAGTGCATGTTTTGGGTCTCGACTGAGCGCCACATAGCACTCAGTGGAGTGTACGAGTAAGCCATACACCCGCCTGCGGGATGTACAGCAGTGTATGAATCACTCGTACACTCATCTGAGCACCCCATGACGCTCAATCGGAACCCAGAACACGCACTGTAGCTGCAGTGCATGTTCTTGGAGAGAACATGTAACCTGCCCCAAAGAAGAAGGAACCAGGGACATCAACAAAGTCTCTGCATAAAGATACTCACCAGTTTATCACCATGGATTGTAGCTATCTAAATGGGGGCCCCAAACAAACTTGATAATGAAATTTCTTTGTTGGCATCCTAGTGAGCAATCAGTACCTTAAGAACAGGAGCACGTTAGAAATTGAAAATTTGTGGTTCAATTATTGCTATTGCATTTGCTTCTGGTGCACGTTGCATATACAAATAGAACACCATCCCCTACTTCAACACTCATAATGACTAAAAAGAACCGTTGTCTTTGTGCAACGCAAGTTGCATATCCTTGTAACCAATGTTGGGTGTTGCAAGTTCAAATAGTATAACCGGTAGGGGTCTGCCTAACCCAGCTTTTCCTGTAAAAAAAAAAAAAGTTTGCATTTCCTTGCCCTCAAAGGGGTTTAGTGTAGGGAACGGGGCCTACCCGCCTAGGCCGCTGGATAGGTGGTTTAGGTTTAAATCTCATGGGTGTCACCCATTGCGCAAGCTGAGACCAGTGTGAAAAATATAGGGAGAAATTGCCCGAAAATTTAAAATGGCAATTTCTCGCAAGATTTTCAAAATATCGTAAGATTTATCGAAAAACATAAATACCACGATTTAAATGCAATATTTACGTTTTAAACGGCTATTTATTACAAAAAACATCTTATATTTTTATTTTAAATTACTTTTTATTAATATTTTCTTATAAAAAACAATTATATATTTTTTAATTAATTTTTTATTGCCAAGATTTTGCCAAAAAAATGCTAGATTTATAGATTTTTTTCAATTTCTCACGAGTTTTTGAAAAACGAGAAATTACCGGTAAAAGCTTTTGTCAAAACAAGAATTAAGCTCATGAAGTTTTATCCTGTCAGGACAGCGACTGTAAGGACAGCAGACAGGCCATGGCTATGTCTCTGTTTTTAAGAGCGGTTTCTTCGTGTAAATATAAAAAGTTGTACTCTCTCTCTCTCTCTAAGACACTGGTGTCTGCGCATTCAAACGCTCCCTAAAAAGTTCATTTTATGCCACTTTTTACCGTAAAATGACAGCAGCAGATAAGGCTGACTTAAGTTCTCCCAAGTAAAGCCTCTTAGCTTTTAAGAGGGAGTCCTCATCCTTATTCCTCAAGTCATCTCTATCTCCGTACTCCTCTTTAGGATTTCATTGATGCATGTTGTTTCTATCAAATCTGATTTCATAGATGTGATCTACATCGTCCATTACTTCAAAACCCAAACAAGCCATCAGTTTTTTGAGTCCGAACAAACGAAAGAGAAAAGCAGAAACCCTTTGACCTTTCCGTCAAACAAACAAACAAAAAAAAGTTGGAAAAGAGACGCGTCTTGTGAGGCGAAAAGCCGGAGATCCTTGAAAATCGTTTCCCCCTGCTTCCGCTTATCAAGGGATTCGGGAAGGAGTGAGAGCACAGGCGTTTGTGGGAAAACATAAAGCAAGGAAACGGAAGACTCTCAAAGTGGATTTAGAGTGCACGAAAGGAAGGAAAAGTTTGATTGGATTATGGAGAGACTGCAAATCTGTTCCTGGAAAACGAAGGCTCAGGACAAAGGAAACAGTGTGAAGGAAAAAAATCGTTTTTTTTCTTCTTTTTTTGGGTGAATTTCTGCGAGTTTTCTTTTGTAGGGAAGGCGGCAGTAAAGAAGGGAGAAATCGAGTTTTTTTCTGATAAATATCTAGAAATTTTTGCTTGCAGAGAAGGAATAAGTGAATAACTAAAGGGAAATCGGAGATTTTAATTTTGCTTTTCCGCTGAAGATTTTCGTTTTTCTTGTTTTTGGTTTTAATCTTATAAGGATAGATGTGAAGAGCTGTTGAACAGTTGAATAATTCCAAGTGTGCGTTTTTTCACTATTTCCTGGAAGATCCGGGAAGAACTGAGGCGTTTGAGTGGAATCGTGGGTGAGATTTAGCAATATAGTGTTTCACTGTTCCTGAGAGGCTTAACTGCGGTTTGGCGAGCACGGAGAGGGAAAACCAATATTTTTTTCTGGGGAAAACTCGTTGAAGGATGGAATTATTCTGATTTTTTTTTTGTTTTTCTTTGTTCCTTCATAGAAGAGGCAGAGCTCCAAAGAAAGACGAGCGGGTCTTGCTGAATTCGGAAGCAGGAGAAGACGAAGACGGATCGGCGAGTTTTGCCCAAGGAAGAAGATTATGGTTATCCAAACGAGGAATTTCAAGAGAAAATCGGAAGCAGATCGTCCTTTTACGACACTCTGAAGTCAAATTGCGGCTAGGATTGCAATAGTTCTCGAGCGAAACCGGGGGCGTTTTTGGTAGTAGGTGAAAATAAAAAACCAGAATTTCTTCGCAGTTTCTGAATCTACAGGGCAGAACCATCGGAAGAAGGGAAAACATTTCGCTCTCACTCCTCTAGTAGTGAAACTCCGCCAGAAAATTGCTGAAATTAGGTTGAATTCTCAAAGTTTCACCGAAGAAGGTGAATTTCAGAATCCTTCCACCGTTTCCGTACAGAGAAATCGGATCAGAGTGTTAGAAAGAAGATACAACTAGGATTTCTTCCCACTGTGGCGGTTGGAAGCAAATTTCAGAGAGAAAAAGAGAGATTCCGAAGAAAAATCGCATTTTTACCATTCTCGGAGAAGAAATGCAGTAAGAGAAGACTCTTTAGTTTCCTCTCCGTCCGCTTTCTACTGCCTCAAAGATAGATACAAACCCCAGAAAGAATTTACTGTATCTGGAAGCAGAAATTCAGAAACCCCAAGAAGAAGAAATCTGAGGCGAAAAACCCTCAGAAATTTTAGCTAATTTCGGAATGGCGGGATGCGCTTGGACTCCGGTTCTCCTCCTCCTCCTCCTGCAGCTTTTCCGGCAACCGGCGGTGCCGGAAGCGAGAGATATCCGGCCGTCGATGCATGGGCTGCCGTATCAGAGACCGGTGGCGGTCGTCTCGCCGTCGACGGTCACCTTCTTCACGAACTCCTCCGACGTCGCTCTGCCGGAAGGCCTCGACACCGACGCGGGGCTCCGGCCAGCGGCGGGAAACGCGTCGTCAAGATCGGTGCCCTTCTTTCCGGTGAGGAGGAGGTCCGCCGGACCTGGCCGGACGGCGAAGGTCCTGTTGGTCGTCAGCGTCGTCTGCGGCGCCCTGGGCGTTGTCTTGGTGGTGGCCGCGGTTTACGTGGTGCTCGCTCGGACGCGGAGCTCCAAGTGAGTTCCTGTTTTGTTTGTTTTTTCCTTTCTTCCGGGTATTCTTTTTCGTGATCTTGATCGTGAAAAAGATTGGAATTAGTGTGACTTAGATCCTGTTTTCGCCCTTTTCTCATCTCCTCTGTTCGTGATTTGGAATCTGAAATTATTGAAAATTGATATCATGTGTATTTCTTTATTCTTTTGTGCCGTTTTTTTTAAACGAATAATTTTCCAATTCCGAATTTTTTGTCTTAAATTAATATAACGACCACAATTTTCATTTTTTTTCAAAGGACTGCCAAAATTTTGCCAATCCTCTACAACGCTTGGTTTAGTCTCTTCTTCTTCCGATTCCTGTCCAATGATCTACGACGTAATCTTGGAATAAAGAAGAGTAGATTTTTCGTTTCCTTTGATCCAATGAGATTTTTAGGAAATTTTAAAAAAAATGCACCTAAAGTTTGGGCATTAATAAAAAAAACACTTAAGTTTTGATTTTTTTTAAAAAGGCACATAAATTTTTGCACGTTACTCAAAAACAAACTTCCATCTAATCGAAGATGAGTTAAAGGAGTTGATTTACTACTTAACCCTTCAAAGACTCCTTTGAATGATGTTAAGGGTAAAATGGTAATTTCATCCTACATAGTTAACCACCATATTTTAAGTGTGTTTTTTAAAAATATTTTAAAACTTATATGGTTTTTGTTAATACTCAAACTTTAAGTGCCTTTTTTGAAAATTTCTCTAATTTCTTTTTAGGGTGTATTTTTTTATATGTACACGAAGAAACCGCTCCAAGGATGAGAGACATAAACACGTTAGTCTGCCCGCCATACTTACCATCATTGTCCCTGGCTTATCCCTTGCTCCAAAGAATCACCAAGCTTTGGCTTGTGCAAGGGGTGATGCACATGGGATTTGAACCTAAACCTCTTGCCTAGCGGCCTAAGCCCCGGGTGATGCACATGGGATTTGAACGTAAACCTCTTGCCTAGCGGCCTAAGCCTCATCCCATTACGCCAAACTTCTTTGGGGCATTATAAGAATGCAACACGGGAGCTTCCTGAAGGTTATCCATCCTGGCACTATTCTCACCCAAGCACACTTAACTTCGGAGTTATAATAAGATCTGGTACATTAGTGCTGGTATGATCGCACCAATGAAATGAGGTTAGGAAAAAGGAAGAAAGCGGCTTAAAGCATATATTACTTGAACGCCCATCGTGGGGCTCAAACACACAACCACAAGGTCAACAGCCTTGCACTCGACTAAGCTAGATAAACCTTGAGAAGAATTCTCATTCCATAGAAATGTGAAGAAAGAGAATTCTCAATCTGAAGAATTCTCTTGTTAGATAACCCAAGCATGCTCAAAGAATTCAGTTGATAAGTCTCTTGTTACTGTTTATTTTATCATAGAATCCATGTGAGAATTCTGACTATCTATAATTGGATAAAGACCTTATGAATATGGCATGTGATGAGTGTATTTATGGGTTAAAATGGACAAAAACAAAAAGCCAAATTTTCTGCAATATTTTAAAAAATAGTGCAATGAGTTGTCACTATGCCATATACCTCAACTCAGCCAACCATGTGCCTCATTAGTCAACTCTCACTTGCCCTGAAAAAGGCTAACCAACTTGGCCAATCCAGCGAAACTGAGCCTCACACCTACAAAGCTTCAACATGGCTAGAAGTAAAACCACATATAATCAACCACCACATATAACCTGATAAACAAACACAATCACCTATTCCACTCCAATTTGAACATCATTTAATCAACCACTATCCATTCAAACACAATATTATCATTGTTTCAGATTGTTTCCAGACATAATTTCTTCATTTTAGTTGACACCACCATAATCTTCTCACTATAAAACCAACATGCCAAATAAAACAAACTGAAACTAGTGGTTAAAAATAAAAATAAAAATAAAATACTATTTTGGAACTTAACACAATCCTGTAAGAATTGGAAGACCTTGGTTCCTCATCTACTTTCACAGATAAAACTAGTGGCTTCACTGAAAAAACATAGCATGCACAGAAAGTAGAAAATATACAAAAGATGGAGAAAAACGTGTTCAAAGGCAGACAAAGAAGAAGAGAATTGCAGCCTCTTCATTCATGCATTTGTGAATACCAGAAACCAAAAATTAATAACTGCAAAATCTGTACTCTTCTTTGCTGATAATCAAAAGAATATGCATTAAGTAGCATAATGAACAATCCTCACGAATTATGTGGTTCAAATTCCAACGTCTAACTAGTTATTGGAGCTGAATGAAAGCTAACAAAGGCTTTATATTTTACAGAGAACACCAAGAAAAAACCATGGCACAATTCATGCTCAAATTGAAATGCTAATGAAGTCTGTCTGTGTAACTAACATAAAAATTGCATGAAACCCATTTATTCCCACCTGAGAATTCACTAAAAAAACTCAAACAATCCCATCATCACCACCATCACCATCACCATTATCATCATCAGTATTGCCACCAACACTATTACCATTGACTCTACCACCACTACCATTGTCACCATTACCACTCTCACCACCACCATCACCATCGCC
Organism: Nuphar pumila; assembly: GCF_984573655.1. NCBI lineage: Eukaryota > Viridiplantae > Streptophyta > Magnoliopsida > Nymphaeales > Nymphaeaceae > Nuphar > Nuphar pumila. The sequence goes on from NC_143255.1 coordinate 14,867,261, forward strand.
ACAACTACCATCCACCACTCTTTAAAAAAAAAACCCAACTACCATCCACCACCACCATCACCATTATCACTACCACCACCACAATAAATAAAATTATATCCAAACAGGGCCTAAAAATATTACATTTTTTCATATATCATACCTAATCGATCAATGAAAAAATATATGATCCATTAATAAATAAAGCACAATTTATGTGAAACAAAATATTCTAAAGCATTTATAAAACCTACAACAATGAAAAATAACAGAAAAAAATTATAACAAATAAGAATTGAACATAACACTAAATCAAGCAACTAATCCATTGCCTATAAGAGGAAATTGATAGCCCATATATTGTCATTGTGTCAAACCGAAAAAACTACATTGTTATCAAGTAAAACCATAAAAGTTTTTGCATATCTGTAAAACGTATAACTATGCAATGATGTAATGCTCCCATATGCTGTCCAAAATATACTCAAATGCATGGATGTATGAATGAGTCCAATATACTCAAAATATATTGGATCCATGCAATTCATTAAAGGAAGAATCAGATTGAGAGATTTTAAAAAAATGGCTGATATTTGTGACTATGGGCCCAAACCAACATGGGGTTGAATCAAAATTTAATATCGTGCTGAGATTTTAGCTAACTCAATCCACTAAACATGCATGTTTAATTCAACATAATATATGATATATAAAACCCAAAGTGGAATTGAAAGACGACAATGAATTGGTTATTTAATTCCAATGTGCAGATTACTTCAACCTCATAAAAGCTTGGTCAATTTGAAAACCAGTTCAGAATCTCAGCAAAAATTCTAATCATCCATGGCAAGCAGATATCCAAGGTCCATCGCTTAGGATAGAAGGATATGCCAAAATAAGAAAAACAAAATTTTCTAAAACTTAGACAAGCATATGCATATTTGTCTTCAAAATGAAATGCTAGAGGGAGCCATGTAAAGTGCATACATATCTGTTTTTTCTTGATAATATTTATAATCTAAGTCACAGGAATTCGGCCAATCGGGTGCCGCACCCCGTTGATGCGACACGACGCAGGTGCGCGTGTGGGTGCGGCACCCAGTGCGGTCAACCAAACCCTGGGTACGGTCAACACACCCAGGGTCATTTGTGTTCAATTTTTGGACAAAAAAAAAATGCCCGATGAAAAGGGCCGAGGGGAGGAGGATTAAGGCAATTTTTTTTGCCCTAATCCTCCCGAGTTTGCTTCCTATAGTTGACGGCTTCGCCGACGCCGACACCTTCACTGACACTGACTCCTTTCGGCCGCTCCTCAGTTACCAGGTCTCTCTCTCTCTCTCTCTCTCTCTCTCTCTCTCTCTCTCTCTCTCTCTCTCTCTCTCTCTCTCTCTCTCTCTCTCTCCTCTTCGTCACTCTCAGTCACTCTCTTTCTCACTCTCATTTTCAATTGGGGGTTTTGGGCATTCCAAAAAAAATTCAATAATGTTATTTGGGGGTTTTGGGCTTTCCGAATTTTTTCGATGAATTGGTGATGCTATATCCTATAATCGCGGGTGCATGAAAGAGGTTGAACTCTGCATTTGCTAATACTGTGATTTGATTTTTTTTGACTGATTTATGTGATTTTGTTGTTGGCTATCGGGTTGTTAACATTGATCGTTAAGTAGAAAAAAAATTTGTGTATACACAATCTCTTTAAAAGTTTTCCTTGAAATAAAATATTTTTTATTAGATTCACATGTAATTGTTATTGTTTTCCTAGTACTTGGCGTCAAATTGATTCTCTGTGGAGTTCAGTTTTGATGTCCTCTAATGTTTGATAGTGATCATATGTCCTTTCTAATGAACAGTTTGATTTAAAATAAAATAGTTTTTTTTGCAAATCTGATTATTGTTCTTTTAATCCTGTTGAGATACATATCTAAAATTTTGTTCATCCATTCTCTGTCATCTGAATGCAATATCGAAAGTTTGTTTATTGTGAATATGCTTAGAAGGTACTGCAATAGTGCATGTTTCATTATATGTTTTTATATTATTGTTGCAGGCTTGCAGTCTTGAATATGCATTGAAAATTCAGAATGAATGTGAATTTGTCCAACTGATTCACATTTTTTGATATTAGCATGTCTGTCCAACTAAAATTTTGGTAATACCTGTTAAAACTGACTTTTATTGCTTTGAAGTTTGCACTCAATGTGGTTTTTACTCTTTTCTATTTCTCACATATCTTTGTTTTCAGTTGTTGTATACCGATTTCTTCTTTGCACTCAATATTATAAATCTTGATTGTGTGCATAATTGATTGATTTTAATATAAGTTATAACTTTTTTTGTATTTTCAAGAAAAAAATGATGGATAAAGGAAAATGACTTGCATTATCCTCATCCCCACATGTGAGTTCTGCTGTTAGTATTGCTGATAGTTGTAGTGAGAGTGATGATGCGAGACCATTATGGATATGTAGATAAGCTTGAAAAAACTGGAGGACGAGGTGGTAGAAACAAGAGATTTCGATGCAAGTTATGTGAAAGAGATTTTGTTGGGTCTTACACAAGAGTTAAAGCTCATTTGTTGAAGATACCATGACATAGCATTTCAAGATGCAGAAGAGTTGATGAAGCAATGTGAAAATAATACAAGAAAATACAAGAAGAATATGAAAAAAGAAAGACAATGAGTGATTCTTGTGCAATTAGTGTGCCATTTTTAAGCCACCAAAAAGATGCTAAAAAAAAAGAAAAGTGAATGTAGGAGGTAAAGTAAGAGGAATGATACAAGCATCATTCAATACATATGAAAGAGAAGAGATGGATAGAAAAGTAGCGATGTATTTTTATTCTAGTTCACTCTCATTTAATGCAGCTAAAAATCCTTATTGGAAAGATTTAGTTACTTCTTTGGCAAATTGTAATTTAAGTGGCTATGTACCTTCGAGCTTAGAAGAAATATGAATCATACTTCTTGTAGAAGAGAGGGCAAATGTTAAGAGATTGTTAAAAATTAAAAATATTCATGGGAGCAAAATAGAGTTTTCATTGTTTCTTATGGGTGGACAGATATTCAAAGGCATCCACTAATCAATTTCATTGCTTCTTGAAAGCCCAATATTCTTAGTGGCCCAGTATTCTTGAAAGCAGTTGATGCATCGAGAGAATATAAAAATATTGAGTATTTGAAGAAGTTGTTTATAGAAGCAATAAAAGCAGTAGGTGATCAGAAAGTAGTACAAATCATCACAGACAATGCTTTAGTTTGTAAAAGTGTAGCATTGAGTTTGGAGAGTGAGTATCCTCATATTTTTGGACTCCCTATGTAGCACACAACTTGAATTTGACCCTCAAGAGCATCTGCAACCCCAAAAAAGAAGAAAATTCACCAACATATGCTCTATGTTCATGGATTGAAGAATTAAAAAAAAATGTCAAAAGCATTAGGAATTTTATTGTCAACCATCATCATACTAATGTTATATTTAATAGGCATTCTGACTTGAAATTCTTGATTAAAACACATTTTGTGTCCATCATTGTGATGGTGAAGAGGATTAAGTAAGTGAAGAATGCTTTGGTTTTTTTAAAGTGTTGCACCCCTGCACCCGCATCCATGTGACATAGTTTGTAATCGATATAACAGACAGAAAATTGAACCTAAAATAGACAAAATATCAACCATGGCAAAAGATGAAACCAACCTTCAATATATAACTGTTTCATCTATAAAACAAACAAATGTGGTAACGAAAATCTGTAGAACAATATGAAGCAGATAAGTAATAAACCAATTCATATGGAACAAGAAGTGTCAAAACCATATAAGTAATAAACAATACATCATACTTTTACTTAGATTAATATATAATCTTTCTAGATAAAAATTAGCAGCATTTCCCTAGTTTTCATTATGGGTTCCAGATTGGTCAGAAACATTTCTTATTAAAGGGGTTCCCATTTAAAAATATTCCCAAGTTTTCACCCAAACGGATATTACACTGACGTGGCTCATCTAGAGGCTTAAAATTTAACAAATTTATTCCCCAAATCAAATTATAGTTGACAAAAACAATACAGGAAAATCATATATTCTGGACTACATGGAGCCAATCGAGTGCTTAATTTCTCTCCTTCAAAACATACCACTATAATCATAATTTTAGAAACATAAATCAGAGCAATCATATGCACCAGAAAAACACCAAAAATCACCATAAAATTGATATCGGTAGAACAAGCAACATGAAAAGAATAATCAAATCATATCAAAACTATATAATATCTATAAACAATAACAAATCAAGAAAAAATGATGATGAAGAAGAAAGAATGGCAGATTTAGGATGAATGAAAAAAACACTTCAACAGTTAATCAAAGCCTTGAACTCCTCCCAATCACATGTAACATGGAAAACCCTAATGCCATTCTCCGAAACTATCCTTGTTTTGAAAAATCAGCAACAAGTAGAGATGATTCATTTTAGGGTTTCTAATGGCACCAAACAATTTCATTCATATATTGATTTTTGGGCTCAGAGAGAAGGTAGATGGAGGGGAATCTGATACGTTTCACATTTTAGATATTAGGGTTCAAACAAAATCCACTAAATAAGGAAAAACAGAAGATCAAACATAGATATATAACTATAAAATAAGGATACAGAGTGCAAGAAAGGGATGGACGATCGGGAGGGAGGAGAACGAGAGAGGTATCAAGAGAGAACTCCCAATTAGGGTTGGGCATCGGGCCAGCCCGTGCCCGTTTAGAGCTCAGCTCGCTCGGCTTTAAGTGCGGCCCAGCCTCAAGATGGCTCGGCCTGTTTACTAACTGATCGGGTTTCGGCCCAGATCTTAACGGGCTAGGTTTTGAAGAGCAGCCTATGGCCCGACCATTAACACCTCTAATAAACACCCATCCCAACTACCACAAGGTAGTTTGACCAAGTTTTTGCCAAATTCATTAACTCCTATCCCAGCTCCTAGTTTCCAAAGAGGGCCTTAATTACCATGTGCATACATTATAGGGGTTCCTTACCCTTACCCCATTAGATTTTATCTAATATCCATATGGATTTGACTCTATTTATTCAGATTTGGTAAGTCAAAACGATATTCGATTATAATGAAAAAACATTTGGATTTGATGGATATCCGAATTCGATAGCTTATAAAAATGAAAAAACTGAATATGGTATGAACTTTTTGCCATCCGAATTCAAATATGTTTAGCCAAAATTCGATTTGTGGATCTGGTATTGGCCACATCTGAACCGTTTACATCCCTACGTGCTAGGGTAGCATCTTAAACATAACTCAAGTTAAAAGGTTACAACAGGCAATTTATGTGAATCTATGAGTGAAATATTATTCCATTACATTGGTCCTTGATGAGAATTATTTGCCAATGGCAAATCTCGTCTTAGATAGGGGTGTCAACAGGTCGGGTTTACCCGGACCAAACCCCATAGGGTCTGGGTATGGTGACAAACAAGAAGACCCAATTAAGACACATGTCCGGACTTGAAGGTTCGATTAATACATGGACCCAAGTATAGATTGTAAAATTTTATACTAGGCCCGAGGCCAAACCCGAGTTCCGATTAAGACCCGCAAATTTTCAATGTAAAAATGATAAAAAATCTTATTTTACCAGTTATGGTTCAAGTCTGGTTCATGTAGTTCTTATCAGGTCTATGTATGGTTTCTCTTATAGTAGATCTGGGTTCAGACCCGATACCATATCCGAAAATCTAGTCCAAGTCTGGTTTCACCTGGGTCTGAACCAAACCCGACCCGTTGACACCCCTAGTGTTAGATATCGAAACACGCTTGTGATCCAATTGGAGGTAGGATTACATTCGAGTTCACTGTGGAAATTGTTGTAATCTTATTGCCCTTAGTTGGATTCTTACTTTTGTTAAGCTCTTAAACTTGGCATGTTATGCTAGATTTGGACTCGAACGGTTTGGAAGTCTATAATATGGATAATGGGTCAAATAACTTCATTTTTGGATCGTACGACTCGATTCATTACACCATACAAGCCTTTTGACATTTTTATTATGAATTTTACCCCTGAATATAGATCTCAATTGGATTCAAATAAAAAATATATATAAAACTTATGTAAAACAAATAGGCAATCATATTTTTGATATACAAATGTTATAATAGGTATTATGTTGGATCCAATTATTAATGTGTGTCAAAAAAATTATGTATTTTTGATCTGAATATGAATCTAAAATTGGATTCATATACCAAAATAGTATAAAACTTATGTAATTTGAAGAAATAAATAATAAATAAAAAATAGGAATTCATAAACTTTCATTCATTCAAACATAAACTTGCTCATATATTCGTTTATTAAAAAATAAACCTACTCATACAATCATTCATTTATTTATTAAAAAATGAACTTACTCATACATTCATTCATTAAAAAATAAACCTGCTCATACATTCATTCATTTCAATCATTCAAAAATGAATTTGCCCATACAATCATTTATTAAAAAATGAACATACTCATACATTCTTTTATTTTATTCATTCAAAATGAAAATACTCATGCATTCATTCCAAAATGAACATGCTTATACATTCATTTATTTAAAATACCAAATATACATAATAAATCATAAATTTGTATTCATTTTAAAATAAATATTCATATATTCATTCATGCATTCAAAATCAAGTATATAAGAGAGTATCATAGTATACGAAAAGCCAAAATGTTATCAATAAAGCAATATAACAAGAGTATATAAGAGAGTATCATAGTATGCTAGAGTGTATCAAGTAAAATCAAAGCCAAAATTAAGTTATATAGTATGTCAACCGCCCACCTCAGCCCAAAAAAGTTTATATCACCCTAGCACAAAAATACATCAAAATACTAGAAAAAACCAGAAAATTAGGAAGAGTAACACAACAAGAGAAATGTAGCATCCCCTCGAACATCATCTAGTCGTTCCTAGGTGCACCTCTCGTTGTTGCATCCACCTTCTCTTCGCCATATACTCTTGCAACTGATTATCAACTTCTTCAAAATCAGTGAATGATCTGTGCATTGCTCTACTATATTTGTGCATGTGTGGTTGGCATGCCTCCCAAGAGTCATAGAGGCTTCTAGCTCTCCCCTCGAATGCAATGCAATATTTACGATATAGCATCATCGTCTCGACTCTTAAAGGCAATAATATAAATTAAACATACAATGTTATTAATCAAGCACACATAAAATATAAATTTTATTAAAACACTTTTGCTAATCATACAATTACAATCATGAAACTCATTTAATAAGTAATAAAATCATCAAATATACTTACTGTGTCACCAATCATTCTACATTTGAATTGTTATTGCATCTCTCAAATCATTGTTGCTAACACAATTAACTCATTGTCTTATATTTTCCTCTTCAGATTCAAGTTGACGTAAGATATTATTATCATTTTCAATTGTGAATTGTTTTGCATCTAAGTTCTTTTTCAATATAAATTTATATAATATGCACATTGCATGAGCAATTTTAACCAGAGTGAGAACTGAGTATTGTACTTGTCACTTTAAAATTAAAAACTGAGCTTTTAGCAAACCAAAAACATGTTCTATTGTTCTTCACAATTATGAGTGTCTATAATTGTATAACTCTTGTAGTTTGTCGATTGGTTTTACATCGGGTGTATTAAATTTGACAAGTGATAATGATACCCTTTGTGCAAAGTTATAAACCCAACAAAGTTTGGATGTCCACCATCTATGAGATAATATTTGCCTACATACACACATTTGGTTTAGTTTGGCAAAATTTATTAGTCATTATAAATTACACACATAATATATATTTAGTTATCTTCAGGTATCCATAGAGGTTGGTCAAGATCATCAAGTGCATTGTACAACATTTTTGCATCAATTGTGCTTCCTTCCCAACCAGCATCACATAGTGAAATCACATGTCAAACCCTACCACAACAAACATGTCTTGTGATAACCACCTTTTTTTATTTCAGGACATCATTTGTTCTTTCCTTGATATGTGTATAGGAATATGTGTTTCATTTATAGCCTCCAAACAATTTTATCATAAATAATATAAATGCAAGTTACTATGCATGCACACACGCGCACGTGTGTGTATTTAGCTTTAAATATGAGTAGAATCTTGACTCTCCCCTAATTTTTGTTGGGGCTATCATCACTACGTTGGCCCATGAATCAATGTTCAATGCTATCAAATTAAAATACTTGTTAATTGTTTCTTCTTAGTGTTGGAAGACATACGGCACTACTCTATTTCGCTCGTTGTGACCCAATGTTAATAAAAAAATTGTAACTTGTTTTTTAACCCATACATCACAGACAATAATCCACTGCTAGGAAGAGTCTCACGTAATGATATGTATGTGTGTTTTTTCACATCTAAGAGGTCTGACTCCTATATATAAAATAATGAACAATTGCCCTATGTTAGGGTTCACTCAATAACAAAGAGAGCACATTCGGTAAGGATGCCGTGCCGGAGAGGATGCCGCTGCTGGGAGGGGACATTGGAAAGAGAAGGGCAGTCAGGTGTGGTAGAGGGGAAGGGGAGGAGCTATCAGTGGGGAGGAGCTATCAGTGTCGGTGGGGAGTTTTTTTTTTTAAGGGGTGTCCAACACTGTTCGGACACCCCTGCTCCATGGGGAGAGGTGGAACAGCTATGGATGCCGCCCACGCACCCACATGTTTGGCATTCGTGTGAGCATGTGGACCCCACGTTTTGCAGGGACGGGGAACAGTGCCATCCCCACAATCAAATAGGCCCTCAAGGTCCAAGGATCCCCTACCTTCACAGGCACATGTTTGCTGCAACATTTCATATTTTAAACCTCTTGTCCCCATGAGCCACCAAGGCTTTCAGTATGGCTATATAAAGATTGCCCTTATGAGTTGTGTGATGCATGGAGGTTGAAGAGATCACGCTCACGACTTAAAAAAGGATACACGTAAGTTTTGATCAAGGTCGCCTCAAAGGGGGTTGTCGTACTGAAGTTGGGCTCACACCCTCAGACAGGTATTGAGGTTCAAATCCTGCAGGGATCACATCACTTGGTCTAAGCCGAGGCCCAGCATAGGCCTTAGGAGCAAGGGTCCTAACCTCAGAGTTTTATCCCTTGGAAGGTCAATGTAGGATCTACCTGACACGAGGGTGTGGGCTTCTCTGTGTAATATACCAAAAAATAAAAATAAAAAACTTGATCAAGGTCTTAGCAAATATGGGATTGCCACTGGGTCTCAATCGAATCAAGATGGTAATCTTTCTAGGTCATGATGGGTTATAGTTTGGGTCTTCACAAATCAGCTTTGGACCATGATCCCTCAAGTTTACATCAAGGAGCTTTGTGCAAACATAACAAGTTTAAATCTGTTATACACCTTAGATTTGGGCAATGGTCTGCTATCATAACTTGTTTTGGTAGTCAAGCCTAAGTGGCTGCAATCATAATACAAGTTTAAAGTTAATGAAAATTAACAAAAGAGATGGAAAAGATTTCTTTTACTCCCAAGCATTTTTTCGAATTATCACTGCTTAGCTTTCAATTTAAATCAATTAAATGAAATGTGATAACCCAACACCCCTTTCTTTGAAGCAATCACAATACCTGCCTATAAAAAAAGAACGCCAAGCGTCCTACTTATAGTACATTATCTCAACTTATAGTACATTATCTCAAGAATAAATAAAAAATATATGACATGAATGAAAAGAAAAATATGAGCTTCGCTTTAAAGGAAATGCTGGGATATTTACAATGAGCAAAATGTTAACTTAGTTTACATTAACACAAAATGAAAAACGAGATTGTATTGAAATTAATGAAGATAGTGCTGCGAAATACCATAAATTCAAAAAAAAAAGTCCTCACTTCTAAGAATTAAAACTGTGAAATGCATTAGACCAACCATACTGGACCAGGTTTATTCCATTGGTGAGATTAGGGAAAATTAGATTTTAGAATTTAGTGAACCTGAGCCATGAAAACCTGATTGTCTAATCAGAAAGTATATTCTTCTACTAAGAAAACAAAACCGGCACCCTGGTCAGCAGATCACCCAATATCAACCAGTAGTAGCAAAAGAATAGCAGTTAGTAGATTAGCACGCCAGATGGGGACACAATCTGTCCCCAATTCATCAAAATCCAAAAGCTCTATGAATCAAGTAAACCTTGCAATTCATAACCCTGCAGAACAGGTAGAAGACAGATTAGCCAAGCTTTCCTTTCTGATTGAATGATGGCTAAAAGAATCATAAAGCAGCAGAAAACTTCACAGTACAACAAAACATGTACAGTACTTGCAGAGAAAAGGAGATCAATAGATCTATTTACAACCAGAACAGGCATCCAACCTCTGTTCAGAACGTTATTCCCTTGTTTCCTTCCCTTCCCTCTTTTACTGATCTCCAACCTTCACTTCTTTTTTCAACCTGCACGAGCTTAATGAATTTGGCAAGCCTTTCGTGTAACCGTTTTTTTTTTTTACAGCTCTTTTCTTGATCTTTTGGTTTTCTCTGCAGTTTCCTTTTGAAACTGTCAATTTACAGACCACCCAGCCATTGTTTCTTAAACTTCTTTTGGTTGATCAAGAAAGAACCCCAGGACCTTCTGCGCCTGGACGATGTTTCTGTGATATCAGAAAAGAGACCTGCAGCCAATGCTTGCTGAAGCCAAACGTCAAACTCTTCATCCCCTTTTTCATCTGTCATCTCGGCATCCAAATCCCATGTGAATCTGCAGTCAGATTTTGACCTTTGAACCTTCTTCTCTAACCCAACCATATTTACATGGAATGTTGGCCTGTGAGTATTTGGCTTGCAAGCCATTCCCTGCCCAGACAAATAAATCAAGAAATGTGTATCAGTTCCGGTCAATTATCTTTTAGTCTGCCAGGCTGGAAGTGATTTCCTTGGTTTAAAATTTTACTGTCATTGAGCCAGCAGAAAAGAAGCAGCTGCTGGTTTTTCTACAGCAGCATTTTCATATTATCGTCAGGGTCAGTGGTACTTTATGCCTGGTGGCATGACCGTGTTAATGGAAGTAAGGAAGGCAACCAATACTGAAAGGATATAAAGAATGTGACTGTTTAGGTGTTAGGACAGATGCAAATTCCACAAAACAGATTATAGAAATGGAGCCAGGAAGCAGATAGTTGAATTTGTAGTTTTCGGCTGGTAATATGGTTACTTTTCTATTTCTAAGTTTTCCATGCTGTCCTTTTCATTGCCTTCTATAAAGATAAATAACAGCTTCATAAACCTGGCAAAGCTGGCCTTTCAGTTGAACAAAAGAGCTGGTACAGAAGGTAACCTTGACAGGAAATAGATAATTTCATCACAAGATTATATTACTGCTCATCTTTAGTACAATCACCAGGACCATCTTCCAGCCAATAAGAGGCACATACTCAATGCACCTGACAGACGCATAATTAGAACCAAGAGCACTCCCCATACATCATAGTGCATAAAAAGTGTCTAACATCTGCCTATCAAAAAAGATAGTCGAGGAGAAGAGTGGATAGGACAGATGTTGGAGCTTTTTACTCATACAAACATACAGTGCACACGAACCCTCATAGTGTATAAAAAGTATCTAACATCTGACTATACGAAAGACAGTTGAGGAGAAGAGTGGATAAGACAGATGTTGGAGCTTTTTACTCGTACAAACATACAGTGCTCACTAACCTGCTGAACAACCACATGTTGAGCACCTGCATTGAAACTGTGGTTGACGCAGGCATGACACTTCCTACATAATGGTGTATAAGGATTGCTATCTGAACAGAACCACACAAAGTAGCAAATGCTTTGTCTTTTCTCCATTTATTTCATATAACATAGCATATGACAAAATCAACCAATGTCACAGGGGCACACCATTTTGGTGGAGTGTCCCTGATGACATGAGCGGACATGTGGACACTGACAATGACACATACGGTCCATATTTTGATATTATTTTATTATTTTATATTGTTTTAAGTTTTATTTTAATAAAAAATACATTTTAAACATTAAAATATATAAAAAAAGTTAAAAATTGATTAAAATTTTCAAAAAAATCTGTGTCCTCGTGTCCCCTTTCCTAAAAAAATCAAACGTTCGAGTCGAATCCGTATTACGCGTCCTCATGTCCGCATGTCTTTGTGACATAGAAATCAACATATCTGCAGATAGAGTCTCACATTTATTGTTTTAAATATGATAGGCTGATAGCTGTACCTTTGACAATATCATAAAACACAGTTAACATTCAGAATGAGGCTCACTTTCTTATAAAAATTGTGCACGCTTATTTTCAAAGGAAAGAAAATCAGCATAACCACAGTTGTGGAGTTAACCCATCTATATGTCACCAGGGTGGGTCTATTCTTTTAGAAGAAAACTGAGAACTGTTTCTATGCATTACCTGACAAATAGCCCATTCTGAGACATCAAAGATCTTGCTTTCACCACAAACATAGGCACGAGGAATATCTACCTGTGATGCCAAGTATTATAAATATGTTATTCATAGCAGCACAATGTCCAGTAGAAACAGGAATAAAATTCAAGAAAGTTTCCAAATAGCTAGAAAGTTTTTAAGATACTAATAATAACTTGCACCATGTTGAATAAAGGATGACAGAAATATCAATGTGAGCATTTAGAATAAACAGCTCAGCACTCTTTGAGGAGCTTATGCAGGAATATCATTATTACGATGAAATAATTTTTCCATGTGTATTTTATAATTATCTGATAGAATTTCATCTGCACCTGCATTAAGAGAGAAAACAGAGAAAGAGAGGGGGAGAGAGAGAGATGAGAAGAGAAAACCAAAAGGGGCCTCTGCGGCTGTCACGATTTCTGTATCTCAGAAATCGTGACCTAATGCATTGTATAAAGGCACTTAAGTGTACATGGGTCGGGTCGGGTCTAATATAATATCCGAACCCAACCCAGAAAAAAGAAATACATTTAAATTTTACACTAATACATAAAATGGAATGAACTCGGGTCTGGTATAGGATCCAGATCCGAAACACTATACACCTTTTTCACCCCCCCCCTCAAGTTGATCATGGTTATGAACCATGCACAACTTGCCTTTGAGCGTCCAAAAACGATCCTTTGTTAATCCTTTCGTAAATAGGTCCACAACTTGTTGTTCAGTATTGACGAACTCAGGCTCAAGCTTTTTTTCTTCAACTTTCTGTCTCACAAAGTGTTGGTCAATCTCAATGTGTTTAGCACGACTGTGATGTACTGGATTGAATGACATGTTAATAGCACTTTGGTTGTCACATAGCAAGGTAGTGTGGGAGATCTTTTCTCCTACTTCAGTCAGTAGATGTCTGATCCATGTGACTTCGGCAGTGGCAGCAGCCATAGATCTATATTCAGCCTCAATACTTGATCTAGTGATAGCTTTTTGTTTTCCACTGCTCCAAGAGACTAAATTTCTTCCAATGAAGACACAATATCCTGATGTAGATCTTCGTTCATCAAGATCCCCAGCCCAGTCTGCATCACAATATACAGTGAGTCCATGCTCATCTTTGCCATATGATTGTGGTGAGTAAGTCAATCCATCCCCAATAGTCCCTTTCAGATATCTAAGGATCCTCTTGACAACTTCCATATGTCCAGTACCTGGCGCATGCATAAATTGAGATACTTGATTGACTGAATAAACAATATCTGGTCTAGTGAAGGTCAGATACTGTAACATTTCTATTATGCTTCGATACCTGGTGGGATCATCACACAAATCTCCATCATGGGCACTAAGTTTTTGATGCAGCACACTCGGAGTTCCCAAAGGTTTGCAGTCTTTCATACCTGCCTTGCGGAGAACATCTACGGTGTACTTGTGCTGAGTGAGTGTCAAGCCATGAGTTTGATTATCAACTTCTACACCAAGAAAATAGCGTAGAGTTCCAAGATCTTTCATTTTGAACCTCTGACCTAGTAAGTCTTTCACTTCTTGGATGTGAACCACAGAGTTTCCTGTGATAACAATATCATCAACATAAATTAATAACAGAGTGGTCACAATCTAGCTTCTAAAAAAGAACAATGAGTGGTCCAGCATGAAACGCGAAAATCCATGTTTCTGAATCTCTAGTGAGAAGCTATCAAACCAAGAGTGAGATGCTTGTTTCAGATCATAGATAGCTCTCTTTAACCTGCACACATGAGTTTTACAATTTTGTTCTTGATATCCAAGGGGTTGCTCCATATACACTCCCTCCTTCAAGTCCCCATGCAAGAAGGCATTCTTTACATCAAGCTGACTCAACTTCCACCCATGTTCAACAGCTAGAAAGATAATAATCTGAATTGTTACCATTCTTACAACCGGACTAAAAGTCTCATCATAGTCTTGCCCTGCTTCTTGAGTGAATCCTTTTGCTACGAGCCTTGCCTTGTATCGCTCAATAGTTCCATCTGGCTTGTACTTTATCTTGTAGACCCATTTACATCCAACAACATTTTTGTCAGGCGGTCTGGGAACGACTTCCTAAGTTTCACATTCATGCAAAGCTTGCATTTCATCATTCATGGCTTCTACCCACTTGGTAGAAGTGGCTGCCTGGTAGTACATAGTGGGCTCATCTTCTTTATTGAGAGCAGTTAAAAACAGCTGAAGATCCAAGGAGAAGTTGTTATAGCTGACCCACCTGTCAATGGTATGTCGTATGCGGCTTGATTTTCTGATCTCAGGAGTGTGAGAAGGGGTCGGATTGATGACTGAAGCATGATCTGAATGGCTTGATGTCATCGGTCTCTGTCTGGAATAGACAAAGCCTTTGTATCTGCCAGGTATTTTTTCTGAATTCTGTGACCCCGACGTCTCAGTGTTTTCAGACATCTCTTCTTCTTGCTGCACGCAATCTGGTGAACATGCTTCGCTAGAGCTAGCAAAAAGTTCTGAACTCAACCAAGGATAATAAACTTCAGTTGGTATATTGGTTGCATCAGCTTTGTCATCGAAATTTTGCTCATCAAAGACAACATTTCTTGAGATTTTGATACGTTTGTTGGTGGGATCATAGCACCTATATCCTTTGTAGTCATCTACGTATCCCACAAACCTACACTTCTAGGCCTTGTCTTGAAACTTGTTTCTCAGGGACCGATCAACCTGCACATAGCAAACACATCCAAAAACACGCAGATCATGATAACTAGGATGAGCTCCAAAGAAACACTGATAAGGAGACTTGTTTTCCAGAATGACCATTGGCAATCTATTTATCACATGCATGGCAGAATGAAAGGCTTTTTGTCCATAGGTTGGTGGGAATATTGCTGTCATGAAGCATACTCATGGCACTTTCAACGATATGTCTATGTTTTCGTTCAGCAATCCCATTTTGTTGAGTGTGAGGGCAGGATACCCTTCTTCCTATTCCATTATCTCGAAGAAAAGAAATAAAATCATGGGATGAAAATTCCCCACCTCCATCACATTGGAAAAACTGAATGGACTCAGAAAATTGGTTTTTGACCAAGGAAAAGAAATTTTGAAACAAAGAGAAGACTTCTGACTTATTTTTTATGAAATATATCCAAGTGTATCGAGAATAGCTATCAACAAAGATTAGATAATATCTGCTTCCAGACCCAGAGACAATTGGGGCGGGTCCCCACACATCAGAACAAATGATCTCAAAAGGTTTTGAAGCTCTCTTATTAATTGAATGGAAAGACAATACATGACTCTTGCACAAAAGGCAACCGGAACATTTATGACTACTCTCATCCCCTTTAAGACTTTCTTTTGGAATGGGATTATTAGAAACAAGTTTCTCAATCAAATGACTCCCACAATGTCCTAACCTACTATGCCATAAGGATGGCTTATTGCATTCAGAGATACTAAAAACACTAGCAGAAGAGGAGGAACATGACTCTGATGAAGGCTTCGAAATCAGGTGAGAAGGGCAAACATCACGACATGGAGCTTCTTCAAAGACATACATGTTGCCTCGTCTCTTTCCTTCAACGAATGTTTCCCTCGTGCGTAGGTCCTTGACCTGCACAAAGAAGGGAGTGAATTCAACTGAAGCATTATTATCATCAATAAGTTTAGAAACGGAGACAATATTTTTCTTAATGTCAGGGGCATGAAGAACGTCAGAAAGAGTAAGAGTGGAATGTGACATGGGGATGACAGTCTT
Organism: Nuphar pumila; assembly: GCF_984573655.1. NCBI lineage: Eukaryota > Viridiplantae > Streptophyta > Magnoliopsida > Nymphaeales > Nymphaeaceae > Nuphar > Nuphar pumila. The sequence goes on from NC_143255.1 coordinate 14,883,463, forward strand.
TCCAACATGGGAAACAAGATGGCGGGATCCATCTCCAATGACAATCTTACTTTTTCCAAAATAAGGAATAGGATTAGAAATTTTACCTGCATCGCCTGTCACATGAGTCGCTGCCCCGGAATCGACAAACCAAGTGCCTTCATCATTCTGCTTCAATTTTAACTCTGACAAGGCAGATATCAGCAAATCTTTAATCTCTCCACTGTCTCTGGTATTTGTGAACTATCTCTTGATTTCTATTTGTGGACTCTTTCCTTTATTCTCTGGATTATGCCAATAATTCGCCTTGATATGTCCCTTTTTGTTACAAAGGAAGCAAGTATGGATGGATCTTGTTCCCTGCGCATGAGTAAACGTGTTTGGAGTGGGAAGCAAACCACGCCCTCCGTGTCCACTTCGCCCATTGTCCTCCTCGTCCTCATCCTCGTCCTCTACCATAGGTCACTCCTGTAGCAAAAACTTCTTGAGAATTTGAATGATTATGAGTTTCTTCAGAGAATCCCTTCAGAGTCATTTCATATTGGATCAATTTGGCTCGTAATTCATCAAAGGTAGGAAGAACAGGGAGACACAATAGTGAAGTGACTATCATGTTGTAGTCAGATCCCAATCCACTCAGGGTTTGTTGCACCATGTCACTGTCACTAACGGCACATCCTATAACTGCAAGTTGATCTGTGATGGTCTTCATCTTGTTCAAATATTCCATGATGGTCATGGAATCTTTCCTTAACAACTGAAATTCTCTTTTTAAAAAAACTACTCTTGCTTGAGAAACCTGCGAATACGTTTGAACCAGTCGTTCCCAGAGTTATAGAGCTCTACAATTGTCAGGAATGGCAAGAAGGATCTCTTGAGACAGGGTGGATGTGATGTATGCAACAACTGACTGGTCTTTTCTTTCCCAATTGAGGAATTCAACATTTTTGACATACACGATTGAACTCGCCCCTTTGTCATCTTTTTCTTCTCTCGGGCTAAATTTTGGTGGAACTGAAGTGGTTCCATCCAGGTGACCTAAGAGGCCTTGACTCCTTATGAAAAGAATAATCTGCCTCTTCCATATCAATAAATTTGAGGTATTCAACTTCTCAGAAACAAGTTGGTTGAGAAAACTTGAAGAAAGATTTGATTGAGGGTGGTAGGGATCCATAGAGAATAAGAATCAACAGACAAAAAGTTCAACCTTCTCCCAACACTCAGAGAAGAGAATCGTAGACTGTTAAAATCAGAAAATGAAGAAACTTGGGCCTTTCTGTGCACCAAAAGGGGCTTGCGCGAAAAGATAATCACACGTTAAGAAGTAATCACACGTTAAGAAACCCCTCCTTTGACTGTTTCAGCAAAGGGAAATCAAGAATGATAATGTGCAGCAGAGCACAGGGAATCAAAGGGAAGCACTATAACATCCGAATATGCAGAGAGATTTTGGAAAAGACAGAATGAAAAGGGAATCAAACGATTAATAGAAACAAATTTAATATCTCACGTGAATCAGTTCACGAATTCACGTGAAGAGATGTTAACCCACGATCTGGGAGAAGACTGATGCTTCACGTGAACCAGTTCACGTGAAATGCAGTCAATCCACGATCTGGATTCACGTGAATAGAGTGCCCGTGAATCACAGATTCACAAAAATGTAACTCACGTGAGGTGTGAGTACACAGGAAGATTCAGAAAGGGGGAAAGAAAAGAGACGAAGGAGAAAGAAGAACAGAAAGAAAATGAGAAGCGAAAAACCTCAAATTTTTTTGATCGTTGTCACGAGCCAGAGTTCTTTTTTGCCTCTAGAAGGATCTACGCTCTGATACCATGATAGGATTTCATCTGCACCTGCATTAAGAGAGAAAACAGAGAAAGAGAGGGAGAGAGAGAAAGAGAGAAGAGAAGAGAAAACCAAAATGGGCCTCTGCGGCTGTCACGATTTCTGTATCTCAGAAATCGTGACCTAATGCATTGTATAAAGGCACTTAAGTGTACATGGGCCGGGTCGGGTCTAATATAATATCTGAACCCAACCCAGAAAAAAGAAATACATTTAAATTTTACACTAATACATAAAATGGAATGAACTCGGGTCTGGTATAGGATCCAGACCCGAAACACTATACACCTTTTTCATTATCTATCCACCAATTAGGATAAATTACAACCTACTCATGTTAAATTTCTCACATGTCATAGATGTAACTGAGTATTCAAGTTTTCCTTCATTGTAAGTTTTAAAACAATGCAGTATCTTCCATTCAGAAAAGAAACAGGGTAAGTGTAGCGTCCATAGTGCAAAAATACAGTCTAAACAAAATTATATATTTTTCTAAACTTGTAACAATTGGCTTATTGGAAATTTAGGGCAGGCAAGTATATGCGCATAATGCTTGCTTGCACATTTTTTAACAATATTAAATACTACAAGACCGTAGTAATAGCCATCAGGAAAAAAAATAAAAGAGGGACCTTCACATAAGAGTAGCAGATCCTCAGGGGAGAGAGAGATGCAGATATTAAAAAATGCAATATGCTAATTACTGCTTGCAATAAAAAGCTAATCACACTCATTATACTAGCTATGAGCCTGTGGCTGTATCTTTCAGGTTGCTGCAGTTGCTAACTTTGAATAGAGAAATGCTATGAAATAAGGGAAAAAAAATTCTACTCCTGTCAGTGATATGGACATGATACTAAGATAAAGATAAGTAGATGATGTAGGCACTTGTTATCGCACATGAATTTCTTAGTCCATGGTTTGTGAAACAGCTTACAAGGAAATGATAAGAGTTCAACAATCAGCTATGTCACATGGGTGCGGGTGCGGGGGTGCAGCACTTTCAAAAAACTTGGGTGCCGGGGTGCGGCAAATATATATATATATATATATATATATATATATATATATATAAAGTCCAAAAGTTGGACATAAATGACCCTGGGTGCGTTGACTGCACCCAGGGTCAGGTTGACCGCATCGGGTGCGGGTGCGGCGCGGGTGCAGCACCTAGTTGGAGAGTCCCTGTGACATAGACAATCAGCAATCCATGCCTTGAAAATGCACAATTGTAACTTACCAAAATGTGTTAAAATAGCGGCCATTTTCTGCAGGAGGAAATCACTAATGGCACATTTGTTCATGGGAAAGGGGGCTATTTTGCATGAAAATGGCTTACTTTCTTGCCAGTATGAAACAAACAGGCCTGAAAGAAAATGTGGGGCTAACACAGTGCCTACATTGCAGCACATCGAGTACCGCATTTTCCCATGGGGCTTACCATTTCAAACGAAATGGATTCCCCATTGGGGGGAGGTGTGGAAACCAATTTGTATGAAAGGAGAGGCAGGATGGTTTTTCGAATCATGTGCCCCTTTTCATATGAAAGGGGTTCCCTCCCTTCCCATGAAATGAATGGGCATCAAGTGGATAATAGCTATGTTACAATATTCAAGCTTGATGCCTGGAAAAGCCAAATGCTTGGTAAGGAAGTGTAGAAGGGTCTTGCTAATTTCATAAACTACCTCTCCACTCCCAAAGCAATACCAAGGATTTGGTTTACAACAGAGACGGTTAAATTGTTATTATGCATTATCCAAGCCTCACAATAATGACATAGTAATGAATGAGTTGAAGCAGAGATAAGCAATTCAATTCAACTGCAATCAGAATGAATATTTTTTAATTTTTCTAATTCTCTCAATTGATTTGAAAAAGAAAACAAAGGAAAAAGAGGAACATATGGAAACCAACTTCTATATGAAATTCCAACTTATAACAAGATTTAAGACACTTCATAGCTCTATCACTTCCTAGCAAGGCTACAAAAACAGCTCATTCCCAACCAGAATCCAACCTATCCAATTCCAGTCATTCAAGATACAGCGCTGCCCCATATTGCTCAAAAGATGGGATATTGATTGATGTTGAGTTCATGTAATAACACCCACGAACTTTCCTGCATCTCCCACACATATAGTAGATATTTCATATGCTTATCAAAAGATACACTCCATAACCATTTGTAAATAGGTATCGGATGACAAAGAAATGATCTAGGTGGAAGCAGAGATAGATACAAGCTGGAATTATTTGGGCACATCCAGAACCAGGTCTAAGTCCAGATGAAACACCTTAAGCCAGTTCAAGATTTGGTTCCCCAGATATAACCTTGAAATATAGAAGAAGGTTACCAGATACTGTATTCATATGTGATTCCATAGGCTTCCTTCACCTGACCAATTGAGGCCTAGAACCTCCCCGAGTTTTTGTGCATTTGCTGAGTTCATTCTACATATCCAATACAGATATTTTTGAAAGCTATAAGATACCAGTTTTTCTTTCTCTGTAAACATGCCACTGAAATGGGGTACTATATCTATAGCTCTTGCAGGTTCAATAGGAAGCATTTCCTGGTATCATGGTCTGATGGCTTTGGGTATGCCCAAAGTGACCCCATATTCCTGGTTACTGGCTAGCATTAAGAAAGTTCAGATGTAACAACTCTTAGTGGCTTCTATAGCTGGTGGTGCACTTTATTAGAACTTCTGCATGAATCCATAGCCAATTCATTGTTAGTGCAATGCAATTGGTACGACAAGCACCTGCAGGAGGGACTTCGGATGGTAAAGCCACACTATCATACTGAGCGGTCTCAGGTTCGAAACCTAGGGAGATTAATCCCTAGATTTCCCATAAAGAAAAAAGACCCAGGATCGTTTTCCACTGGCTAGTGTGAGAGGATTCACTGTTCTGTCCTCCTTTCTTGCGCCCCTCCAGCCCTTCACCTTTTTTTCTTCATCTTGTTTGGTTGACACCTCATCAAGGATTAGCTCCTTTGACGTGTGGTGGGATTGAAGAAAAAGAAAAGATGGATATCTGAAATTTCTTATTGTGCAGACCATGTCAATTGAAACTTTTAGTTATTTCCATTTTCAGTTTTTATACCCGCCTTCTCTCAAACTAATTTTTATCAATCTCTTCTACACAGACATGGTTCCAAATTTCAACTGCCAAAAGAGTATAAAACATCCAACGTCAAGAATAACTAAGACTTGTGAATCATTCATAGATTAGTAAATACCTTCGGAGGCATCCTGGCTGATGTACACCCAAGTTCAACCCAACCATCCCCATCTCTGGCTTGATGGTATTGTCTACAATCCTAATAACAACAATAAGTTTTCACTAAAGGCTCAAGACTAGGTCAGCAAACTGTCTGTTTGATGCAATAACTGATCTATAACTAGCAAAGCAAATCAAACCTGACACCACCTCGCCTTTGCCTTAGATCTACTTGTGCACACCCATATATGAAAGTTTCCACATTTTGTGCAATGTATTCTTCTGGATTCCTCAGACCGATAGTCAACTCCATCCTAAAAGACAAACACATATTCAGCTCAAAGCTTATTGTAACTAATGATGGTGAGGTTAATGGCAGTGAAAACAGAAGTCATTTGTTGTTACATGGGCATGTGAATAAACCAAACAAGCATGAAAACTTTTCCAACTTAAAAATAACAAATAACTACTAAGATGAAGCTCCATCTTTTTATGGTGCAACTGAATGTTGTTACATAGGAATTCTGATATCTTTGAGTTCAACATGGGAGTTGGAAATGCCTGGGGATTTCTCATGGTCAATATATCTGCCCAGGCAAGTCGAAAGAGTTCAAACCAATAACACTAAACTCTAAAGAATTTTGTTGAGAGAAAACATTTCTTTTCCACCTCAGTTGCTGAATGAATTACAAATGTATGACACTGAACAAATTACCGGTTGAGAACTGCCACGGCTCCTCTGTTGAATACTGCTAGACTCTCTACATTCTTCCTTTCTTAATTGCTCATCATAGTTTTTCCTCTTTATTGAATCTGAAAGAACCTGAACAAAAGTTTCAAGGAAAGATCCTTTCATAAACCTTCAGGGAAAGCACATCCCAAGAAATCACACAATATAAACCATGAGTACTTGAGAAAGGCCTAGCATAAATTTTTAAGCTGCATCTTTTCAACATAGAAACTCACCTCATACGCACACTGAAGCTTCTTAAATGACTCACTCGCCATTGGAATTCCCATATTTTTATCAGGATGAACAAGCACAGCCTGCAAAAATGATGCCTTCATAAACCCATGAACATGCAAGTTTGGAAAGCATATTGCAAGCTTAAAACTGTAGAATGCATTTCATATAAATGAATGGAGGCCAATGAGTATATTCTAATCAAACCTTTTTCCGATATTCCTTTCGCAACAATGTCAAATCTATATTACTATTCCTGGGAAATCCTAGAGCTTCATAGTGATTCTTGCAATCTAATATTCGTTTTATCTCATCCAGTGAACTTGAATCTGCTTTAACAACCCTGCTAGCAGAAGCCTCTTGGTGGATTTGCACTGGTTGTGAGACACTGGACATTCTGCAAGATGCTTTGCAAGATGAAAATTTCTCGGATTCATCACTCTGAGCAGAATATTCAGAATCATATGTAAAATCTTCTACATGGGAACTAGCTTCATTGTTCTCTGCTGAAGTTGAACCCTCGCTCCCACATTCATATTCTTGAAGCACATAGTTCAATAGGTCATTTGATAAAAAGGCTAGGTTTAGTGACAGGAAAACTCCAAGTAACCCAACACGAACTTTAACACAGTAAATGGCATATGCAGTTGACATGAAGACCACTAACCGTGCATGATTCAAGGAGAACAGATAGCCTACATCATCAAGTCAAAGCCTTTAGAATACATATAAGAACAGAGAAACAGTAGATATTGTCAACAAACAAAGACAAATCAGTAATAGGAAAAGCATAACAGGAAAATCAAACTTCACAACATGGTTCTAGATACCATATAGGCCAAAAAGTTTTCCAAGGACTTGCAGACTAGTACAATCATAGAAATTGAAACTATTGTTGCTTCTGTATTGACACATGGACCAGCAACCCATGAGGCAAGAGACTTGGTTCTCCATATTCATCAACAGAATGATTTACAACCGACTATGGCTCAAGATGTGGCTAGGTTGCTGGAATTTGTTAGCCTACATTTTGCATATGAAAATAGTGTGAAATATAGGCTACACTCTAGAGTACCGTACTCTCTAACTAAAACTCATAGGTGCAAGTTTTATTTCATCAATTTGACCCTACAGATGCATTCAGCATGGTCCTTATACTAGGGAATGCACTTTTTGTCGAGTAGTTTCGATGTAAAAACATGACTATCTCAATCATAAAATTTAAACATGACTATCTCAATCATAAAAATTTTACACATTGTGCAACATTGAATTTTGAAGCCTTTAAAAATCTGCTTACACAATGCAATCTGACAATCTAAAACATGTTTTTGACTAAAAAAATCACATAGATCATATCCATAGGGCTTGATCCACAGAAAAATCAAGAAAATGTAATGGAACAGGATGTTTCCACTAGAGGGTACAGTACAGTCGACGGTAACCAATCATTTCCCAAAAATAGTAAATACATCATATAAACAGAAATTTTCTATATTGAATGGCAGAAGTGTTCATGACATCACCAATATATATATATATATATATAAGGTGGTTATGTACCATGATACCATACGGTGGTAAACATTCTTGATTGTATGGATCTAGGCACCAAATGGTAGATCTAACCCTAGAGATGTATTTAGCACAGTTTATTTACTATGTTAGAAGGTTTTATCATGTCTAATACATCATAAGATCCTATTTTTGAGACAATAAAAATCAACGGCTCACAATTCATGAAAATAAGAGTGGTCTAGGAATGGCATAAAACATCATATTTCAATCAACTTTAACACATGGAAATAGTAGATAGAGCATGTTAAACATGATCCAAAGGTTAGATTTTGCATTTGGAGCTTAGATCTATGTAAATCAAGTGTGTACCATAAGTTATGGTGGTACGGTACCACCATATAAAGTACAAACATGAGATTGATGCTTCCACACCTTAATAGAGCAGGAACTGTCATAACTCAATTAACACTACTCACCATGCACCTAACAAATATGCAGGATAAAAGAAAGAGGAAAAAACAAAACATTTAACGGAATAGAAGCACACAAGCATGAAAAATACACGGATGCCAAGGAGGGGTGACACCTCCAATTATGAATATCATCCCAGTTATCCACAGATTGCCATATATAGACAAAATCAAAACCCCAAATAGTCCAACGATGAAGAGTCCAGGGGTATAGCCCAAATAACGAACCGTGGCACCAGAAGCTCCCTGGAAAATAAAATTTTGTTAACTTGTCTTCTCTTAAATAAATATGTTCAGAGAAAACCAGTAGAATCTCAAGGTACATCAGTCACATCAACAACAAAAATTCACCAAAATTATCAAGACATATGGTACATACGGTTGTAGGTTCCTCTAGCACACAGATTTAGTGTCTTCAAATGGTCCAAAGGGCTTTCAGGAGATAACTGATTATCAAATAGTTCTAAGACAAATAACTAAATGGGTTTTGATAACGCTAGAATGAAAAGAAAGGCATATTCAGTAGCAGATATAGATGCAACCATCATAATTCAACATAAGGATCTAATAATTCCAGGAAATATCTTTGAAAAGAAATGCACAATTAAAAGTAGATGTTTTGCAATGAAGATATGGAGTGAAACAAGCACAATAGGAGGAAGAAACCTTTGAAATAGAAAAGTTCCCTAAAATTTATAGTTCTAAACAAACAATATGGCTAGAAGAAGGCCATGACCTAATTGTTAGAAAGGAGAAGACAATTCCCCAACTTCAGGTGTCCCAGAGAAAGTAAGGAGACCGCTGGAGTCCCTAAGACAACCAGTTCTCACACCATATTATCATATACTTCATATCATTCCATTTGCAACTTCATATTTATCCCTTTTAAATCCCAACAAGCCTTGGAAGCATTTTCCCACCATTTAAGCAGAAAATTTGAAAAAGCAATAGGGGTAACTTGGAACATCACTTATTCCTTGCCAGTTAACATGGTCCAAACTTAAGATTTCACTGGCTTGACCTATCGAAAGAGGCAAGATGCCCATCGCTAGCTTTCAAAGTTTAAAGTTGCTTATCAATTTTTTTTTGCACAAAAATATGCTCTTTCTGGTTAAGAAATGGAAAATCTCTTCTGATGCATGACTCAAATGTTTCAGTTTATCATGGAAAAGATGTATTGTTTTCAACAATGACTTTGCTTTTGTTCAAAATTTATCAACCACTCCAGGTTAAATGGAAAATGAATGCAAAGCTCCTAAAATTCTAAGCATATTTTAGGTAAAAAATGCCACTTCTTACCTCTAAATGATGAGATATTTTCATCAAGTTTAAGGGTCAAGGTGGTCCAAGCTCAAGATTTAACTAAGTTGACCTATTGCAACAGGTAGGATGCATAGCTTTACCCTTAAAAGCTTTTTTGGTAATGGATTTTTTGTCATTAAAAATTGTGCACCTCTTCTTCTAATGCATGACTCAAATGTTTCAATTCACCAGGAGAAGACTTTCTAAGCAACCACTTTGCTCAAAATTTTATCAGCTGCCCAATGTAAATTTCCTAAAATTCTTTTAGGTCAAAATTGCAAACAAATGTTTAAAAAAGATGAACATAAACCAATAAATATTTTGGTATTATAACAAGTTTCAACTTCTGGTGAAACGTAACTCCTGCTCTCAATGATGCAAAAATTCCTTTCAACAGAACCCCTTTCTGCAAAATGCACTCTTCCACTAAATACTCTTAAAAGCACTAGAACCTTTTATATTTTTAGAAAAAGCAAAAGAGCATTATTTATTAGAAAATAGGTACAATAAATTTTCAGCAGAAGTCAAGCAAAGAAGAGGACGAGAAGAAGAAGAAACATAACTAAATGATGCATAACTTAATCAAAAGCCCTGAGTGAAACTGATACACACTCACTCACCACAATAAGTTAATCTGCATGCCTTGCAACCCTAACCAAAGTAAGATCTCCTGTTTTATGTTATAATTTATTCTTACGTGGTCTCGGTCGACCCAATGAACCCCTTTGGTGATGTGAACTTTAGCAGTTGTGCGTAAAGCAAGGTGGTCATACATACATACATACATACATACATACATACATACATACATACATACATACATACATACATACATGAGGGTCAAGATTTTGTCAGGTCATCATGACGTCCAAATGAGTTTCTTTTTCATTTTTTTCATTTTTTTTTTGTTTTTCATGAAACCAACCTTACAGATGTGATACATGGTTCAGTTAGCGGGAACCATAGTAACAAATATCACGTGGAAAAATGTGATATAAACCTCAAACACAATATTTCCATTCTTTTCACGAGATATTAAAAATCTCGCTAAACTGAATGTCTTGCAATTTTTTTGCAAGATATTAAAAAAATCTAGAAATTCTTCCATCATCGTAATGGAATGATTCCTCCTTCCCTTATTTATATAACAGCATTTAATAATGCTGCATGGCGGGAAGCACATTTAAATGATGCACGGAAGGCAGCATTGATTGCTGCCCATCTTCGAAAAAAGCCTTTTAGGCACAGCGAACGAAGGCAGGAACCTCCTCATTTTATAGGATGTGGGAGGCACTCACTCCCTTTGATATGGGATTATTCCAAATTCCTTGAAAACATGTATTAGCAGTGCATAACGACATAAGCATTCCCATTAAACTTCCCCTACTCGTTACACACTTCACATTCTTGCTCAAGCCCAACACCTTTCTCTCTCTTTGTATTTATTTTTTATTTGCCAAGATTTTCCCAAAAAAAATCTGAGAAAAACTCATCTTTCGAAAATATCCTGAGATACTCTTTTACTGAGAATATCCCGAGAACGAGATTTGTGACTATGGTGGGAACTGGCCCTTGGATCGCCCATTTATGACATGTAGGCAGTATTTTGTGAGGCTTCAATTCAACATCCTACAATGTGTGGCATTTTCTTGGCTTATAAAATCATGTTTTTTCGGAGAGAAAACACGATTCAAGAGCTGACTGCTAGTGATTGGACCATGTTGAACACATCTATAAGGTCCGATTGGGTCAACAATATCTGCAACTATGATTTCCAGCTCATTCAGACTGTCAGGGTGCCATAATTCAAATTTCAAAAAGCCCACTCTTTTGGTGATTAAAACAAAAAACAAAAACAAAAATGAAAACTGTCTGTTGACTGTGCATGCTCAGTACCCTCTTCCCAAAACATAAAAGAAAACTGTAGACTGCCTTAAAAAACAAAAGATAGAAAAGGAGACCATTAATACTCTCTCTCTCATCCTTCACATGAAGAGTTGAAGAGTTATTTTGAAAGACAGAGAATATTGGTCATTTTCAAGATAATTATAGATTCTACCAATTTAACAAATTTCTAAACAACTACATGATTAGAATGCCCCTCTATCACCAAGGAGAAACTACATTTTTCGATAATTTTACAATACATAAAACATGTGACTGCGATTGGAATACAATTAACTCAATACGACCAGGGCATTTCTTTTAAAGTGGACTGGTATAGTTTTTCTATTAGAAATTCAATTTAAGAGACTAAGAGTCAATATCAACCTGATCTCCTGAACAGATTGAATCTAGTGCACTCTATTCAATCTGATATCCATGCCAAACTTGACCTATTGGCATCTTGACCTTAGTTATCAATGCTTTAGATTTTGTCCTCGCCATAATCCACCTATAAGATTTACTTTTAATTGGATAATCATGCTCAGATTTATAACTAGCTCAGGCTCAATTAGGTCAAATATCTTCAATGGAGCTAATGTGATGCAGTCAACCTAATGCAAGAAGGCAAAAATGACCATGCTAACAATGTCCTCCATAATCACATCAGACTCACAAGTCTTATTCTATTCTTATTGCGATAGATACAGGTGTCATGGACAGATTTTGTTTTCACTTTCTTTACTATATACCAGTTTTTACAATTTTTAGTTGCAAACTTGCAATACCATATCATTAAGCTACAAGCATTTGAAATAGTACATTTATGCAATGAATAGAGACCATAGTGTATTAACTATTCAATGAATATGCTTATTACTGTCTGATACCGGCCACTAAAGCTATTACCTATTAAATTATTTGGATCTAATCATAGGGATGCAACTTGAATGAACTTTGACAGCATATTCAATAGAAAAAACCGTTTAATAGGGTTTTGACTATAAATATATTTGATTAAGTAATTGGACGTAGTTAAGTAGTTTATCGTGTCTTTGTGTATAGTAAGGCTATCTAAATTTATGCACATCTAAGATGAAGCATGATGAAATCTTAAACATTGATATGAAAGTATAACTTCAGAGTTCAGTTGGCCAATTAAAAAAAAATGGTTTAGAATCGCTTCATGTTGATATTATGGCGATTGAATCGACAAAGACAAACCTAAACACTTCAACCTTACTACCTTAGTAATGTACAAGTTTAACCTAATACAATGCAGCCTATTTATCACCAACAGAGTAGGAATGTCCTACCAAAATAAGAATTTACTTTAGGCTTAATTAAATCCACACAAACACTTAGTGCTTGCACCAGATCCAAACCACTAACTATAAGCACACACGTGAACACAAGAGTGCAAAAAAAAAAACTTATGGTAAAAATTTCATATCTTACCAGTCCAGTTGTATTTTGGAATCTCCCCAGCTGGGTTTGTGCAAATGTGAAACTTGATAATAAAATTGATTTGTTCAGATTAATAGAGAGGGCTCATCTCATGCTAAATGAAACTAAGATTGGCTTTTAAACCTAATTCTATCTTTGAAATAGCATTGACTTGACACATTTTACATGCAACACATCATAAAATTTATACATATTATATCAGTATTAAAGTGAAAAAAATGTTATTAAAATACCAGTTATTTGTAATTACTGGATCATCAAACTTAAATTCATAGTTCAGTGTGGGATTCACTAAACCCAGAACCAAAATGTTTGATTATGGCTTGTGTCCAATTAAGACAAGTTTAATAGACTGAAGGCTTGAGGGGCCAGAGGAGCTTCATCTTCTCTTTCAGTGACTGGTGTTTTGCATAAAAAATCATGCAGTCTTTTCAGTAGCTTAACCTTAAAATGCAACAAAATCCAGTGCAATATCTATCTTGTATCTTAATGTCATTGAACCATTGATATATTGAACCTTATCAAACTATTTTACAATATGGCATGCATATATACTAACCTTAAAATGCAACAAAAGTCCACACTATAATATCTACCTTCTATCTTAATGTTATCGATATATTGAACCTTTTCAAACTATTCCCAATTCCATTGCTTGCATATACAGTAGCTTTTTATAAAGGTCATAATCAAAGGACCTGATAAAACTAACTTTCAGGCACCTTATTTTCATATGATAACACTTCTACACCAATTCTCTCCACCTCAACTTAGGACCGGGCAATACCACTTGTTTATTCTACGTGTTGGGCATTGTACTCAATGGCAACATATGGAAAGCGAATGAATGATCAAAACCTTGCCATCCCCTAAGTGAAGTATTCTCCGTGAAAGATGTCAACGTCTTTCCGTATTGTGGTCACGGTTATACAAGAAAGGTCAATGAAACCACAATATGAAAAGGGAAAATAAGTAAAAACATTCATGTATACAGACTTATGATAAAAGAGGCAAACTATGCACCACCACCACCACCAAATGAAAAAAATAAAGAAAAAACGAAAAGGGAAGCAACCGAGAATATGGACGAGGAAGAATTACCAGCACCAAAACCACACAGACCAAGCAAGATGTCGATGTTAAACTAAGAAAGCAGCTCCAGATTATGACGAACAAGGCCGCCGAACCCAATCCAAGCATCGAGCTGATGCCGCGGACAGCGCAATCCCTCCACTGCAACAACAAGAACAACAAGAACCCCCCCAGCTGCGAGCACCAACTGGAGAAAATAGGCCCGTGCCGGTCGGCGAAAACCGCAACCCGTTCCCTCAAGCAACTCATGAAGGCCTGCGCGCCCAAAAACACATCCTTCTGGGATCGAACCCATTTCAGTCCCTCCTTAAGCAGCCCTATATCCCCCATTGTTTCCCCCCTCTAAATCATCTCACTTTCAACTTCAAAAAACTCAAACACCAATTTCTCGAATTCCACCACAAAAACGATAAAAAAAAAACTCTAACTCGAGCAATCAATCACTGCCACTTCAGCTCACATACTCATCAAAACCACCACACCAGCATTCTCAACAAACCACAGAAATAAAAAAAACCCTAGATTTCTTCCATGTATCAATCAATTCCCAACTAAACCACTTCACATGCTTGCCGTGAACAACGAAATCATAGCAAGAAAAGAAGATCACCAGACGCCGGATTTCACGAGAATCCTCCGCTCCCGCCGAACCCAAAAACGAAAAAACCTAGAATTTTCTCGTCGACGAATTCACGTATTCCCCGCCGGGATTCCTCCGACATATTCTCCATTAACACTTCCTACATTGAGAACACAGCACTCAGAGCGATCTCAGAGAGGGGAAGAGAGGGGGAAACGAAATCGTTCGGAATCTGGCGAAGTACGATTTCCGGCGAGTATCCGGCATATATCGCTTTCGTTCTTTTTGTTTCCCGGCCGAAGTCTCTCTCTCCCCCGCTTCAAATGACGACTTCGAGACTCGTCTTTTTACCAATCAGCCACGCTACTGACATCACTAAATTCCAGAAAATGAAATTACCCAAATGGACAGAAATTTCTCCCTGAAGGACGAAAATCTATCTCATTACGTCCTTTTACTTGACTTTTGCAAAATGACGAAAGCACCCTTCATGCTGGATTCGGGTTGTGGTCTCGATTTTGGTCCAAGTCATGGTTAGTTGAAAAACGTCATGTGTTTGATACCCGAGGTGGGAAGCAGATCAGGTCATGCTGAACAAGAGCGTTTTTGCTCATGCTGACATCGTGGCCGTCTGTTTGCATTTTGGATGAATGCCACGTGGTTTTGTTTACTTTTGAGATGCAAATGGATGGCCATGATGTCGGCATGAGCAAAAACGCTCATGTTCAGCATGACCTGATCTGCTTCCCCCCGAGGTGTGTGTCCTTTGCCGGAAGGCCGAAACTAAGAGTATTCTTGACCGAAGTTAGGGTTGGATCCGTTTATACCATCTCGATTTGCGGCCAATGAGATCCAAGTTTTCCTTTTATGAAGTGGTTGAGAGAAGTGATACACAAAGTATGAAGTGAAAGTGTTTGGAAAATGACTTATTGATACTCATAGGGGAGGTTGTTTTGATCAAATTTGATATCATGAATGTGTTCAGCATAGTCAAAATAGTAAGAATCCTCCCTTGGATCATAGTTTTTCATTGTAAAGGCACATTTTTTATGTTTGAAAAATTGGTACATTGTATGAGATATTTTTTTTTTCAACTCTTATAAAAACTGATATATCCGTCCCAAAAACATGATCCAAAGGTCAGTATCTAATAAACTTAATATGTAGTTCACATCTAGAGGGTCGGATGTGTAAGAAAATTAAACAAATAAAACGTATATTTTTTTATCAAGAGATTTTTGTTGAAGGATGACCGCTATGAAGTTAAAGATCGACGATATTGATCATGGTGTGACCTAACCATCCAGCTATCTCATTCGACTCTAAAATCAGTGGTTTTTTTTACAAGAGGATCTTTCAAGGTTTTTTTTTTTTTTAAACCAAGTTACTAACCTAAACAAAATATTAAGAACTCAATTCTTGTAACATGAAAAGTGCATTTTCAGTATCAAAAAGTTTAATTGTATTGCATTGAAAGAAGCAACACTTTTCATTCTTTCATTCTCCAGAAGAAAGCTTTTCATAAAGTTTTACAAAGCACAAAGCGTGTATTTTTTAACATTTCTTCAAGGAGCTTATTGTAAAGTTAGTTTCCAAGGTTTTTAAAATGTTTGGTTCATATATGTATAAATATATATAGCTAGAGAGAGAACTAAGGTTATTTTTTTCAAAATTAAACAAAAAACAATATTTTTGGGGAACTGGCTTAAAATGAAAAGATTTAATTATACTAAAAGATATTAAAAGCACCTATTATTTTGATTCAGTTTTATCAAATATTGAGTTCAAATCAGACTGGACTTGAAGTTGAATCTCGTAGCTATTTTGCTCTAAGTTTTTTTGTCAAAAATTATCTACTAATATATATATATATGTGTGTGTGTGTGTGTGTGTGTTTTCTTTACTTTTATCTTAAAAAATAAAATAGAATTAAGCTTATACGCATGGTTTTCATATATTTTTTCTAACTCATTTTTGTGTAAAGCATTTTGAATGCCTTGTTTGTACTTTTAATGAATTTTTGTTGCTAATCTTTTGGGGATGGTTGTATTAATAGACTTCACATTATATGCAGCATTGCTGCATGGTGGGGTCGATCTCAAGAAATGTTGAGATGGGTGATCATTAGGAGCTTTTTTTTTATTTTGGATTTATAACTCGAAGAAACCGCACCCGGCACGAAGATCTGATCATGCTGGCTCAGCCGGCCAAACCTACGGTCATCGTGCCGGCAACGTAAAACTCTGAGACTAGGACCCCTGTCCCCCGAGCTGATGTTAAGCATTGGCTTGGGCAGAGCGATGCTCATGGGAATTAAACCTTGACTACCTGTCTAGCAGTCATGGCCCCACCCCACTAGGCCAACTCCCTTTAGGGCGTCAGCAACAGAGCTGCATGCTAATATTAATAAATCCTACATATTTTTGATATTCTGATCTAGCATGGTCAAATTCCTGGCAGGCCAAGAATATGGATCAGAAAATCACTGCTAGATCAGGACCCGAATGGCAATGTCGTGCTCACTGCGTGCAAACTCAGTGCATCACTTTTTCTTTTCTTTTTCGTAATAGCCATAAATGTAGCTAGTATTTTTGAAAAGATCACATTTTTTCATGATATTTTTCGGCAATCATAAAATCCTAACGAATCAGGATATATTCTACATACTTCGTATTCTAAAAATATCACAATTTATTGTTAAAATTTATATAGTAACCCTTTGTACATGTTACATTAATATGTTGCCTATAAACTTCAACTATAGAATATACCAATATTTTTCTAACAATTTTGCAGAAAACAAACAAAATCATTCATTATAAGATTTTCCCTGTCAAAAAAACCCGATACCAAGATTGTGACACCGCATAATGTCTTCAAAATTGGTTTTTAAATCGAATCAGTTTTCAAAAAGTTTCGGAAAATCAGTCCTAATCGAATTGAATCAATTTGAATTAAACCATTTAAAAAAATTTATTTTTATTAAAAAATAAAAAACATTAAAAACTTTATAACAAACACCGAATCAGCTTAATCAGGCTGTATCGGTTCGATTCAAGCTAATACAGCAGATTCGAAACAAAATCAATTGAATTTCTTAAACCCTTGTATCAACCCAATCTGATCGATTGCAGCCTATTTGATTCCATTCTTACAACATTGGCCGCCAACACACACACACACACACACATATATATATATATATATATATATAGAGAGAGAGAGAGAGAGAGAGTAACCCGTATCATCAAACACGTAAATTATATGACTAAATCGGCGGACTTAATTGGACGATTTTGCGCCACTGATAAAACAAATTATAAGCATAATTGTAAGATCATGTAGTTAGAGGTGGCAAAATCTGACCCGACCCGCCAACCCGCTTCTTAGCCGGGTTAGGGTTTGGCTTAAATGGGTTCATATCGTAAACGGGTCGACCCGCCTAACCCATTTATTAAACGAGTTGTGTTCGTGTTAGGGGTATGCCAACCCGCCAACCCGTTTGACCCATTTAATAAACGGGTTAGGCGGGCGGGTCAACCCGTTTACACGAACCCGTCAACCCGCAACCCGTTTATATATATATATATATATATATATATATATATATATATATATATATATATATATATATATATTAACTTGTCGTGTTACTCGGGTTGGTTATCGTGTCTATGTTATCGGGTTGCGGGTTACTCGGGACGGTTATCATGTCTATGTTCTCGGGTCGACCCGTTTAATAAACGGGTCACCGTGTCATGTCGACCCGACCTGTTTATTAAATGGGTTAACTGTGTCGTGTCGGGTTACCCGTTTAATAAATGGGTCGTGTTCGTGTTTGCCACATTCGAGCTCCGTTTAATAAACGGGTCATGTTTGTGTTGAGGTATTCTGACCTGCCAACCTGACCTGCCAACCCGACCTGCCAACCCGACCCGATTGCCACCCTTACATGTAGTGGGCAGTCCACTTTGAATCTTTGACAGAAGGTCCATAAAGGTGGAGTTCAGCTAACTTAGGGTCCATAAACAGAAGGTCAGTCCGGTAACTTCATGTCTACAACAAAAAGGTCCGCATTGAAAATGTTTGAAGAGTTGGTTAGTTTAGTTAAACCGAGTTTAGGTCGTCTGCCCAAAATCCAACCGATAGGAGACGGGTTAGGTTGTTAAAAAAATGGTCGCGGGCACATTATTGGGGAGCAATAGCATCAGGTCGTAATCGTTTTATAATTGATGAGCACGAAATACGTTGCCTGTGGTTGGGACCCACGGAGACGCATCGCCATCGACAAAAAGGAATAAAATGGAGCTTTGGGAGAAGGCAGAGGTGGGGGCCCACATTATGACGCATGCAGACATCCGTAAGCAAACTCCAAATGGAAACCAAAATTTGGCATCGGTTACTATGGTGGCAATTCATCCATGTTATTCTGTTTAAGTCTGTTATAAATATAAAAAAAAAAAATTCCTCACTCGTTTTAATCTCTCTCTCTATATATATATATACATATATACATATATATATTATTGAAATCTGTTTACATGTTGAACACCGGCAATCCAAAAGCTATTTCTCATCACAATGCGAGAAGAGAAAAAAAGAGGTTCTACCATTTTGCTAATTGAATTGTATTTATAATCAACTGTAGCGCACTTATATATATATATATATATATATATATATATATATATATATATATATATATATATATATATATATATATATATATATATATATATATATATATATATATATATATATATATATATATATAGGAAAAGTGGTATCACGTGCCTATGTTTTTTTATGTGATATTGTTTTATGTATACTATGAGTGCATTAGATGCACGTGAACAATTAAATGTTTTATTCGTACATTCAAAGATGAATGAACTATGAGATGCCATATAATGAAATATCTCAACCAATGTATAAATGCTTATGTAAGTGAGTATGCTCATACATTCATAAATAAGATGCATATGTCACGAAAATCAATTATTCATTTATGTGAGCATGTTTATGTCAAAATATGTATAATTGTGTTATAGAACTTGCACATCATGAATGAATGCCATATAATGCATGAAACAACATAAGATGATAATGTTCCTTGATGATGTCATAAAATACTATGTTATGTCATGTATATGGTTTCTAATACCATGAATTCATTATGAAACTTATACATGAATAGCACATAATAGAAATGTACAATACATTTATATGTATATCATGTAATTAAATATATCTTGTGCTATGTTGTGAATGTTAAGGTATAAGGTTCGAGAAACCTAAGTGAACATTAACTTTGTGTGGATTTTCTATGCAGGTAGGAGTAGGTTCGTCTGTCTAAATCAGTGGTCAATTATGTTGGCCGTCCGTCACCTGCATTGATGGACAGTTATACACAAAAAAACTAACATCAAAATGATGAGTTTTTCTGTCAAAGGGGCATTAGCAGTGACTAGGGATGGCAGTGGACCGGGGGAAAGCGGGGCCCCGCCTCGCCCCGTTTGGACCAGGGATGAAGAGTATGAAACGGGGATGGAGGCGGGGACGAAGGTTAAAATCCATCCCCGTCCGGGGGTGGAGGTGGGGATGGACGTGCACTTTTCCCCTCCCCGCCCCGTCCCCGCCACGATCCCCGCCTCATCCCCGCCCCGACCACTTTTCCCCGCAATATTCCTGTTTGAACCGGGGATGAAGGACATGAAACGGGGATGAAGGCGAGGGTGGAGGATAAAATCCATCCCTGGCAGGGAGGCCGGGCGAGGGTGGAGGATAAAATCATGAGGCGGGGCGGGAGTGGAGACCTTGTCCCCCGCCCCGCCCCACTGCCATCCCTAGCAGTGACAAAATTGTCTCCACAATGTCACTAACAACAATTTTTGTCGCTGCTAATGCTTATTTTTTTGCCTAGAGCATTACCTCTTTGATGAAGAAACTTGTCAAAAATGCTATTTTTTATTTTGTTTTGCGCTGGTCGTCCATTAGCATGCTTGATGGACTGTTAGCTAATTTGGCCACAGATTTAGTACCTATGGATTTCTCAGCTACCAATCTCTCTCTCTCTCTCTCTCTGAGAGAGAGAGAGGGAGGGGGGAGAGGCCATTATAATTGCCTACCGACTTTCTAGCTAGTTGTCAATGGACACAAGCGTTCATCACGTGCATGATGGACACGCAGTGCACATCCAGTTTTTAAAGGGTCTTTACCGTCACTTTACTAATGCTGCTAAAGGCCCTTTACCTTTTAGTGCGACGTCTGGCCATGTGAGTGGTATGCAGCTACAACTCTCTCTCTCTCTCTCTCTCTCTCTCTCTATATATATATATATATATATATATATATATATATATATATATAGCCGCCTATGACTTCTTCATTCACACTGTTAACCTACCGGGTTTTTGAAGGTTTTTTCTGTGTTTTCTTTAAATCTAACCATATGGATGTCTTCTAAATACTTGATTTTATAAAAAATAGTCTCTTTGATCATATGGTAAGTTTTTATAATATTTAAAAATCATCGGTTTAAGGTTTTCATAAATATTATAGGCTTTAAAAATCATGTTTTTATTAAAAAAAAAAACAGGATCATGATCCAAGTATCATTTTCTAACAAATCCACCAAGCGGAACACATTAGAAATGCCAGATTTTTGAAAAAAACAACCTGAAAACACATGCTCACTTGCGGTAGGCTGGTGGTGGGCCAAAAATAGGGTAGGCAACTAGCCACTTTTCATATATATATATATATATATATATATATATATATATATATATATATATATATATATATATATATATATATATATATATATATATATATATGATCAATATTGTGTTATAATAACTTTCATTTGCATGATAACCCTGGCCAGATGTTGCAATGCAGTTGGTGGAGGGCTATCCTCTACAACTTGGAGACAGATTTAGATTTGGTTGCTGTTAACCATAATCCATCACAAGCCGAGTGCTTTTTCAAACGGTTTAGGATTCGGCCCACGGTGACATGACTCTTACTGCTTAAAACCAAAATGGACTTTTCTTGCAGGAGAGGCCTTTTTTTATGTAGACATATAACTCTTTTGGATCAGACAAAATTGCAGCTACAAGGAGTTAATGTTACACCAACCTTGTGAAAATGGATTTCAGAAAAGAGATCTCAAGCCTAGAGGCACATTCTTAAGATCGCTATCTTTAGAACTTCAATCGCCCCACTCCGGGAAGACCGAAGATGCAAAAAGAGGTTTGATGCGACTGAGTTCCCAGGATACAACTAGGCTTGAACCTCCAGAGAGTCACTGCTTTGCAAGGACAGATGATCTCTACCACACTTGTACTCTGCAAGCCAAATCGAGAACAAGGAAGAAGAAGATTTTGGAGAGTCGTAAAATTCTTGTGTTCTCAAAAGACGAAAATAGAAGATATTTATAGACTTTTAGAGAGGCCAAAATGTTTTGCGATAAATGAGATTAATGGCCATAAATCAGACGGTTTGAAAATAGGATGAAAAAGTACCTGAACGGTCACCCACCTTTGACTGTCAATCAAAGGCCTCCAAAACCGCCCAACAGTCACAATGCAACATTAACTCGATATGCATGCAACTTAAAGCTTTTTTAACGGCCAGATAACTCAAACCGAAAAGCAAAACGGATATTTTCACCTCATAAGCACCTAGCACTGCTGCGAGCGTGCGAAGTGCAAAGTGCGCCATCAAAACGCCACATTGCGCCTCAAGCGCCTTGCGCACGCACGCGCGTGTGCGCGAACGGCGCGTCCGTTGTTGCACGATGCGCAGCAACGTCCGCAATCCACCTAAAGAATCAAGGCTTACCAAAGTAAAGAATAGATAACAAGCTCTCTATTTAAACCTCTTGAAAAACTTTTCTCTCTTACATATGGGACTAAACTTTTTCAAAACTCTTTTGGTAGTAATCATTAATATTTTTAAACTTTCCTAACAATCCCCCACTAGTTTTAAAATATATTTGGCTTGCATAGAAACTTATGCATTAGTGAGAGTGTCTGCATGACTTGAACCCCCACTATTTGAAAGAAAACCTAAATTAACCAAGGTGCTAAGTGGACTTACCTTGAACTTAGCTCCTTATATTGTTAACGAAGTTTTCAATCATACATAGGTTTCCAAAAGTACGATTGTGTGGATTTCATGTTGGCACATTTAGAGCCTTGTGCTTTCCTAGATTCATGAGTGCTCTAGAGAATTGCCAATTCTCATAAGAAACGGCTCACATTTCTACACTCATATAGGTGAGTTTGTCTAGGTGTACTGTAACACACACCTTAGCCTTAAGGCCTACAAACTCATTAAGAGCTATTAGCTCAACCCTCATATTAGTTACAGCTCGTGAGCACACATCAGTAATGAGCTTACATAAATATCCTCAATATCTGTCATTCACCAATTTGTTTCTCATTGAACCTATGCATGTGGGATCTCCAGCGCTCTAGGTTGGGTATCCTTAGATGATGACTTAATTGGCTTAATTCCCATTCCCCTCGATGTTTTATTGATGACATCTCTCGAAAGGCCTTTCGTAAATGGGTCTGCCAAATTTTGACATGACTTCACATATTTCAATGAAATAATATTGTCATCAATCATTTGTCTTATAAAACTGTGTCTTAGACTAATATGTCTATACTTCCCATTGTATTTCATATTACCTGCTTTACATATAGCTGATTGGCTATCACAAAACATTGAAATAGCAGGTATAGGCTTCTCACCTAGTGGAATATCCACTAGCATATTTTTAAGCCATTCAGCTTCTCTACAAGCAGATGCCAAAGCAATAAACTCAGATTCCATTGTAGAATGAGTTATACAGGTCTATTTCTTAGACCCCCATGCAACTGCTCCTCCTCCAAGGGTAAAAACCCAACCACTCGTAGACTTGGAATCTTCAAAGTCAGTATTCCAACTTGCATCACTATACCCTTCAATAACAGCAGGAAACTCGGTATAGTGAATTTCATAGTCTAAAGTATGCTTTAGATATCTAAGAATCTTGTTCACTGCATTCCAATGTTGATGACCAGGATTATTAGTGTATCTACACACTTTACTCATTGCATAGGCAATGTCAGGCCTTGTGCAGTTCATTGCATACATAAGGCTACCTACAACACTGGCATATTTTAATTGTTTAACACTAGCACCATCATTAGGAGTCAATTTCATATTTGGATCATATGGGGTGCATGCTGGTGAACTATTAAGATATCCATACTTTGTAAAAATTTTCTCAATATAATGTGATTGACATAATACAATGTCATTTTTATTTCTTATAATTTTGATTCCTAAAATAACATCTGCAACACTCAAGTCTTTCATACAAAACAAGGAAGATAAAAATCTTTTTGTTTGATTTATGCATTCACTATTGTTACCCAAAATAAGCATATCATCAACATATAAACAAATAATAATAATTGAGCTACTATCTACTTTACTGTAGACACATTTGTCCGCATCATGAATTTTAAAACCATTATGCACCAGAGAACTATCAAATTTTTTATGTCATTGCTTAGAGGCTTGCTTTAATCCATATAAGGATTTCTCAAGTTTGCAAACTTTGCGCTCTTGCCCTAACACTACAAAACCTTCAAGTTGCTCCATATATATCTCTTCATCTAATTCTCCATTCAAAAAGGTTGTTTTCACATCCATTTGATGAATTTGAAGCTTATATATGGTAGCCATGGCAATTAGAATTCTAATAGTAGATATTCTGGTTACAGGAGCAAAAGTATCAAAATAATCAATACCTTCTTTTTGTTTAAAGCCTTTTGCAACCAAACGTGCTTTAAATTTATCGATTGTACCATCAACTTTTAATTTCTTTTTGAAAATCCATTTGCAACCAACAGGTAAATCCACTAATTTCCATACATTATTAGACATAATTGATTCTATTTCATCATTAATAGCTTCTCTCCAAAAGGCAGCATCTTGAGAAGACATAGCCTCTTGAAAAGACACAGGATCATTCTCAATTAGAAATATATAAAAG
Organism: Nuphar pumila; assembly: GCF_984573655.1. Lineage (NCBI taxonomy): Eukaryota > Viridiplantae > Streptophyta > Magnoliopsida > Nymphaeales > Nymphaeaceae > Nuphar > Nuphar pumila. The sequence goes on from NC_143255.1 coordinate 14,907,850, forward strand.
TCAGAACCAAAATTAGTTGGTTTTCTAATGCGTTTACTGAGTCTAACTTCAGTTTCTGGTTCATCAACACAATCATTAGAATATTCAATCATGTCATTTACAGGAAGTTCATCTACTATAATCCGGCTGCCATCAAGAAGAGAATCAAATGCATTTTTATGTTCTATGAAAGATGCATCTCTAAATTCTACAATAACATCAATAACAATGTCCAAAAATCTATATGCTTTACTATGTTCAACACACCCAACAAATGCACATTTAAATGCTTTAGGTCCAACCTTCTTCCTTTTATTTTCTGGAATTTTAACATATGCTAAACAACCCCAAACACAAAAATAACTAAGATTAGGTTTCTTACCAAAACACAATTCATAAGGTGATTTATCAGATTTGGAATAAGGAACTCGATTAAGAATATAACAAGCAGAAAGTATAGCCTCTCCCCATAAGTTGGAATGCAAACCCGTATTAAGCAGCATAACATTCATCATTTCTACAAGTGTTCTGTTTTTTCTTTCTGCTACTCCATTCTGTTCAGAAGTTCTAGGAGCTGACGTTTGATGGATAATACCATTATCTTCACAGAATTTATCAAATTCTTCACCTAAGTATTCACCTCCTCTATCTGTTCTTAAATGTACAATCTTTGTTTTAAACCTATTTTGTACTTCAGCTAGATAAAGAAGAAATTTAAAAAATGCTTCATATTTATGTTTCAACAAATAAACATAACAAAATTTTGAGTAATCATCTATAAAGGTAATAAAGTACCTATTGCCACCACGACTCAAAACATTATCCTTCGTACACACATCAGAATGCACTAATTCAAGCAATTTATAATTCTTTTCTACACTAGGAAACAGGAGTCTAGTTAGCTTAGTTTGAATGCATGTCTCACACTTATGTTTATATTTTATTCTCACATGACACGGAAGAAGACCAAAGTTATTCATATTATGAATGCAACGAGAATTTATATGTCCTAATCGTGAATGCCAAAGAAAATAGGAGTCAACCATATAAACAGAAGTAGTAGCTTCATTTATGCTCATCTTGAACATACCACCAGTGGCAAACCCTTTTCCTACAAAGATTTTTCCTTTGGTCACAGTTACAATCCCAGACTCAATAACAATCTTAAAACCATTTCGTGACAGGAGATCTGCAGAGATTAAATTTTTTCGAACTTCTGGAGCATAGTGGACATTCTCAAGTGTTAGGATTTTCCCAGAGGTGAACTTAATTTTCACACTCCCTTTTCCCAGCACTTTAGTTGAGGAAGAGTTTCCCATAAAGAGATTGCATTCCTCCCCCACTACTTCATACGACTTGAACAAGTTCCTGTCGTTTGCCACATGAATAGTGCTTCCAGTATCCAGGTACCAGTCCTTATTTGCAGCCACCATAAAGGTTTCAGAGATTACAACAACAAGCCTCTCCTCTGACTCATTTGGCTTAGGACCAGTCCTCTTCCGTTCTCTGCATTCTCTAGCAAAATAGTCAAACTTGCCACAAACATAACAACTAATTTTCTTTTTATCAGTTGGCTTTTTCCCTTTCACAAAATTCTTTTTGATTTTCTGGGTTTTCATGATTTTGCCACCCTTGTTACTAACAAATTTCACTTTAGGATAACCTTCTTTAGGACTCGAATTCTTTTTGTCACGAAGACGAGTCTCTTCCTCAATTCGGATGCCCTTAAGAAGGTCATCTAAAGTGATTTTCTCATTTTTATGTTTTAGGTGATTCCTATATTCTTTCTAGGAATCCGGCAGCTTCCCAATGATGACAGCAACTTGGAAGTCATCACCAAGATACATACCTTCTCCTTTGATCTTATAGGTCAGTATTTGCATCTCATGAATTTGAGCAAGTATAGGCTTATCATCAACAATAAAAAAATTAACATACTGATCTACAATAAACCTTTTGTTACCAGCATCTTTTGCATTGTACTTGATCTCGAAAGCATTCCACAACTCTCTAGCCGACTCCAATGGTGAATACAAGTCAAAGAGAGAATCGACTAAAGTGTTCAGGATATGCCCTTTGCATCGGTAGTTGTCAGTAAATCACTTCTCTCGTTCTTTCTTTTGTTCTTCTGTCTCAACTTCTCCAGCAGCGACAGTGGGACAGGGCTTTTTGAGAACATAGTCAATATGCAGCTCGGATAGCAAGAAAGAGACATTTGATTGCCACCGCTTGAAGTTTGACCCATCAAATCGATCAAGTTTTTCAAGGTCATGGCTAAGCAGGTTGATGGAGTTGGATGTCAAACCAAAGGTCATATTGAAGTTCTAAAATTGTTACACCAACCTTGTGAAAATGGATTTTAGAAAAGAGATCTCAAGCCTAGAGGCACGTTCTTAAGATCGCTATCTTTAGAACTTCAATCGCCCCACTCCGGGAAGACCGAAGATGCGAAAAGAGGTTTGATGCGACTGAGTTCCCAGGATACAACTAGGCTTGAACCTCCAGAGAGTCACTGCTTCGCAAGGACAGATGATCTCTACCACACTTGTACTCTGCAAGCCAAATCGAGAAGAAGGAAGAAGAAGATTTTGGAGAGTCGTAAAATTCTTGTGTTCTCAAAAGACGAAAATAGAAGATATTTATAGACTTTTAAAGAGGCCAAAATGTTTTGCGATAAATGAGATTAATGGCCATAAATCTAACGATTTGAAAATAGGACGAAAAAGTACCTGAACGGTCACCCACCTTTGACTGTCAATCAAAGGCCTCCAAAACTGCCCAACAGTCACAATGCAACATTAACTCGATATGCATGCAACTTAAAGCTTTTCAAACGGTCAGATAACTCAAACCGAAAAGCAAAACGAATATTTTCACCTCATAAGCACCTCGCACTGCTGCGAGCGTGCGAAGTGCGCCATCAAAACGCCACATTGCGCCTCAAGCGCCCTTGCGCATGCACGCGCGTGTGCGCGAACGACGCGTCCGTTGTTGCACGATGCGCAGCAACGTCCGCAATCCACCTAAAGAATCAAGGCTTACCAAAGTAAAGAATAGATAACAAGCTCTCTATTTAAACCTCTTGAAAAACTTTTCTCTCTTAGATATGGGACTAAACTTTTTCAAAACTCTTTTGGTAGTAATCATTAATATTTTAAAACTTTCCTAACAGTTAAGTCATTCGGAGATCCTGGCTGGTTAGAGCAGCGATGGGCCTCTCAAGTAGGTCGGATATGGTGAATGGACCCATCAATTGGAGGTAATATAGAAGGTTTAAATGTAACCTTGTCCACTTGCTGCGTCGGTACATCGAACACCATTAAACCATAATATTTAATCGTAAGTGAATGCCGTATTTTCTTGTAGTGTATGAATTAACAGATTACAAAACAAATGAGACAGTGTGCAAATTGGAGCGGTTGTTGTTTGATGTAACTTGCCATATGCATTCAGAACAAAGGACAGAATCGAGAACAGGTTGAATTGTATATCACATGTTTTAGTTTGGTTAGAATCTAGTAACATGCTAACTCGTCTCTTGTGTTGGTTTACTTTTTTTTTATGACGAGAAACCCTCGCCAGAGCAAGGAAAAACCCTGAGTGGGGCCCCACGACCGTGCTGCCTTAGGTGACCCACCTCTGAAAGCTACAGACACACCCGTGTGCCAGCGGGGTTTGATCCGGCCGGGGTCTTCAACTCGACAACTTCACAACCACCCCCCTGGCCACGTGGGCAACCCCTCTGGTGGTCTCTTGTGCTGGTTTACACTTGTGGACATAGGTATGGTATGATCAAAACCATTGGAAACGGATTCCCTGGACCAGGACGATGAGGGTCTATGGTTAGTGCAGGTCTTCCCTTGTAACTAAACCTGTCAAAGGAGCAACACCAAGCCGGTTCATGTGGAAAACTGCAAGTCTGGTCTCGCAGCAAACATCAAACACATGTCAAGCTTGCTGCAACAAATCAAAGTGAAATAGACCCAATTCATATAACCCTTTTAGGTACACCAATAACAATATGATCTAGATAGATGAATCATATAGATATGGATTCAGATCCAAACACATAACTCAACAAATATGAGATGAATCCAATGCAAGATTCATTTTTCACTATAATCAATATATAATCACATAAAATTAGCTTGCATGAATATGAATCATTAATCTAAAAAAAGATCCAAAGCATGATAGTGGATATTAGTATGGATCAAATACCCAAAACTTATAAACCCTGCTACTAACAAGACCAATAAAAAATTAATAATGAACTTCAATTATCACGACATATAAAATTCAGCTTGCATGGTTAAATACAAGTAACTGAACATTAATTTCAAGTAAATATAAAATATGAAAATGGATATAGATTCAATATCACGTAAAATATTCTTCATGTAGAAAAAGACCCAATACACGACCTTGAGTGAACACTAAAACTCAGGACCACAAGAATCACATAACTTAATGGATCCCAAAAGAAAAAAAAATCCTAAAAAGGATTAGGATAATAAAATGGATTACAATGTAGATCTAAAAACCCAAATTTGGATAAAAAATACGGCCCAATGCAAAATCATGCATGCTTCAATATTGTACCTTCTAATGATGAAAAATGCCAATATAATCCATCTATATGAAAGTAGTTTCAAGAGATTAAGAAATACCCACTAGAAATCCCATAGTTTCGCCATAGGTAAGCTTGAGTATGCATGAGCATGCAACCCCTTGGTCCAAAAAGGCATAGTCTATAACTTCTTGCCAAGAGAACAAAATTAAGTATAGGATCAACAACGTACCTTACTCCATTTGATTTCCTACATTTGATCAAACATCTACATATGTGGTCACCTTAAAGCATGATGTTGGTTTTAAATATTGAAATTTTCTGCGCAATCCGTATGGCAACCATTGTAAGAAATCTGAAACCTTTTCTGCTTTAATTGTTGGGAACAATGTTTGGAGGTGCATAGAAAGATACTTTCTTAAAAGCGGCAGTTGCCCTATCAAGAATAAACCCGAGTGAAATAGGGTTGTACACAACTTCACTTTTGGAATATAACTAAGCTTGTACCTTCTTATGCAATACTAACTATCCCTGACATTGGGTAGATTATTTACCACAACACATTTACCCTAAACAAATTTGCAGAGAAGGAGAAAACTCACATAAAAAAATAGAAAAACTAAAGAGTTTCGCACTTGCTTTTTCATCTCTTAAAACTTGACCTTATAGCATCCCATCAAGGGTGACCACCGACCAAACATGGGAGCCACATGTGTGTTGACACATTGAGGCATACCGAAAGTCGCAGGTAATAAGAAATGTCATAAAGGTAGGTCGCAACTCTCAAAAGGTTGCAAAAGAAAAATCACATATAACAAGAAATTTTGCAAGTCACAAAAGAATTTCACAAGCTGGCTTTGTCTGTCTTGGTCAAGCAACGAGATATAAAATTGTCCAAAAAGATAGGTCAAAGATCGGACCAAATCCAAATCCAAGGCTGAAACTAAACCGAATTCAAGTCCAAGTCCAAAGCTAAAGCCAAAATCAAAACCAAATTCAAATCAATGTCAATATTTAATATTAATATTCAGTTCATTTGACAAGCCCAAGATCTAATGCCCCTTGAGAGCCTTGCCTTTTAAGGAAACTATTCTTATTTTAAACTCGTGGAGTTTTTCAGAGATGATCAATATGAGACTAAACACTTTTCATAAAGTGGGGTTTTCCCTCCAAAAACCTTTCTCAAACAATTAGGCAAAATAAAAGGTTATTGTGCCAAAAACCTTAGTTCCAAGGTGGCATAATTTTGAGCCAAATGATATAATGTATGCCAAAAAATGCTCTCTTACGAGCTTGAGTAAGATGTGAGATCATAATTATGAGAGGAAATATCACTTCATATGCTTATATCTACACATTGAAATATTGTTGTTATCGCCTTTATAAGCAAGATGCTTCTATAAGCTAAAGGAATCAAGATCATGTCATGACATGTATACTATCTTTAAGGGAGTATTAAGGCTATTGAGCTTATTTGCCATGTAAAGTGAGGGCATAAATTGTTAACCATCTTAAAAAAGATAAGGCCACCCAATAACCCAATCATAATGTTGGTGCACCTTAGAGATGGTGGAATGATACAATCTTACATGTAGGTTTCATCTACATGTCATACCTCCTTAAAATAAGAAGCAATGGCGTTCTTGGACCTCCAGTCACTTGAAGTTAGGAAGGTTGGGGTTACCCAAAAGTGATATTTTCAGCCACTGCAGTAGTATGGATTCCAATCTAGTTACCCTTGCAAAAATGTGATCGATCACGGACTACAAGCTTGGGTATGTTTATCCAGTCTGTAGGTGCCATAGCAAAAATATATCAATGGCATAATAAATACCGATAATATACTCAGAATGCTTAAAGTAGGTTTCATTCAACTCATTAACTACCCATAATGCTTAACATGCATAGTTGTTGTGATCAAAGCCAATGAAAAGGTTAGGGTCTTTATAGACTTTAGTGACCTAAATCGAGCTACACCTAAGGATCACTTCCCACTGCACAACATTAAGCTAATAATTGATAGCACAACGGGTTATGAAATGTTCTCTTTCATGGATGTGTATTTCAGATATAACCATATCAAGCTTGCTATAGCTTATCAGCACAAGACAACATTCACAACTCCATGGGGCAAGGACTCACCTTGCTGGCCAAACCTGCCCAAACCATGGCATGGTTCAAACCTGGTCTAGACCGACCTGGCTAAGTTTGAACTGTGGCATGGTTCAGACCAAGCCTTTGGTCAGGCTAAGGTCGGCTCGGTTCGGGCCTAGCCTGCACCTAACCGGTGCTAGACCAGCCTAATCCGATGAACTCGGTTCAGCCTGGGTTAGAACCCAGCCACACGATCAATCTGTCTTAGACCAGGCCTGTGTAAATTGAGGCAGACTGACCGATCAACCCTACTACCTGCGAAAAAATAAAAAAGATGAGTTAAACACTTAAAAAGGGTTTAGAAAAAATTCACATGCTTACAAATAATTTTTGTCCATGCTTACATGAATAAAATGTTTGTGACAATGCATATGCTTTAAAAAAATTTCAGTATATGCAAACCATGAAGAATATTTATGAAAATGCATAACGCAATCAAGTAATTCTATGCATATCTAAACCATGAAGAATATTTATGAAAATGCACAATGCAATCAAGTAATTGTATACATATGCAAACCATGAAGAAAATATGCAACATATGCAAACCATGAAGAAATGTTTATGAAAATGCATATCATATGCATATGCAATCAAGTGACTCTAGCGTATGCAAACCATGAAGAAAATGCTTATGAAAATGCAGAAGTACATACATAATATGCATATATATTCATGTGAGGTTAATCTATGCAAATCGTGAAATGTTTATAAAAATGCATAACTGTCAGTGTCAATTTTCAATTTTTCAAGCCATGTTTGACAAATTTGACATCATTCAACATGTTTTATTTGCTAGGAAAGGCTATTGGATCATAATTTTTTGGTGAAAAAATATGATTGCATGAATATTTAAATTTATAAAAATTTTGAGTCATGATTTTTGAAATCTTATAAAAACTGGTTAACATATCATAATCAGATCATCCAAAAGCCTATTTCTACTAAACATATCATGAATATTGCATCTATAAGGCTAGATTTTAAAAGAAAGAACTCCAAGTTGAAAATCACGACTGATAGGAAGAACCAATCTCTCTCTATATTATATATATGAGTCACTAGAATATATTTATTGAAAACATATTTATGGGAGTATAAACCTAGAATTTTGAAGAATTTTTTTGTTTCTTTCTTAAATCTCACTGTACTGATGCAATCTACATACTCAACTTTATGAGGACACCTCTTGGATCACTTAATTAAAATTTGGTGTGTCAACGGGTCAGGTTTACTGGACCCGACCCAGACTTAACCCTATAGGGTACGAATTTGGTGACAAATAAGAAGACCCGATTAAGATCTGGGTCCAGACCCGAAGGTCCGATTAATACATGAACTCAGGTATAGTTTGTAAAATTTTATACCAGACCTGAGCCCGACCGGAGTTTGGATCAAGACCTGCAAATTTTTAATGTAAAAATGTTAAAAAAAATAGTATTTTACCGAGTATGGTTCAGGTCTGGTTCATGTAGTTCTTATCGGGTCCGGGTATGATTTCTCTTATAGTAGACCTGATTAGACCCAGGTCTGGATCCAATACCATAGCCAAAAATCTGGTTCCACCTAGGTCCAAACCAAACCCGACCCGTTGGCACCCCTAATTACAATGCAAAACAGGATCTTTTAAGGCTTAAAAATAACGGCTAAATATATATGGGCCACTAGAATACGAGAACTAGTGTAAACTAAATAATTTTATAATTTTTTGCAAATCCTACTTGCAAATGTGTTCGACATGGTCCATTTGCTAACAACCGATCATTGAATCATGTTTTTTCAACAAAAATAAACAAAAAAACATGAATTTTAGATGCTGAAACAAAGAGAATATCTCCAAATAAGATAGAGAATCAAAGCTAATTAGGCAATCCGAGTCCTTGAAAGAATTTAATGTTATTGCTAATCAAGATGAATTCTTATAATTCTTATCAAACCAATTTCTAACTATTCCCCTAACTTATTTCCATCAAATTTACTCAATAAACTGAGCCTTAGTTGAGAGTTTCGATGAGCTATGAAGTTGCAGATCTACTTCGTACACACCCCAAAAAACCACAAATCAGATAAAAAAACATAAACTAATCTGCATCTCCATTTTAAAAACATAAAGGTTTTGGGTATGATACAATCAGGCCCAACCCGCATGACCCGTTGGCCAAATGGGTCGAGTCATGTGTTATCTTTTAAGGCTCCAACTCATTAAGAACCGAGCCAAAACCCAGACTATTGAGAACCAAGTAAGTTCGGCCAGCACATCTCGAATGCCAAGTAAAAAGTATTAAAAAATAGGATTTGATTTAAAATCCGTAAGAAAAATCAACAAAAAATAATTAAGATCTTGTTAGAGCACAATCTGAAATTGAAATAGGGAAATTTTCAAACAACCACCAAAGTTATCCCTCTATTTAATATCTGGCTTAGATCTGATATGTCAAGTTAAATCTAGATCCGAAATATGTATGGTAATACTGGATATATTAAAGAACAAAAACTAATCTATTTTCATGTAATAGAATTTGAAATTGGATCCGATTTTAATCTGGTTCAAAATTATATCAGACTTAAGATATTGATTGGAATATGACTCATATCCAAAAGAAATCTGATATAGAAAATTTGGATCCACACTTGGATCTTATTATAAGGATTCAAATCCAGATAGGTTGTGTTGGATTCAAATCAGATATTTGATTATATCTGATCCGTATAAAGCCATACTACTTCATAACTTGGTAGTGGACAGTGAGTGCCCTCTTTCAATGGATCGGATCTTGGCCCAGCTGAAGACAATCCAATTTGGGATCTCTCTCTCTCTCTCTCTCTCTCTCTCTCTCTCTCTCTCTCTCTCTGTGTGTGTGTGTGTGTGTGTAACGCCTTATAAAATTTCTAATCTAAAAATTTGTGATTTTGTTTTTAAGTATAATACACCTCAAATGAGGAAATCATTAAACAACAAAAATTGTTTTGAAATAAGTCAGACAATTTTGGGAGAGTTAAATGAAGAAAAACACAAGGAATGATTGAATCCATTTTCTTTTTTAACTTTGATCCAGATCCATATCACACAGGGTTCTCATGGAAAAACAGACTCTCATATATACAAAGGTTCAAAATTTTACATTCATCTAGCAATAAATAAGTATCAATTAAACTAAGCAGTGTCATAATCAAAATATAATTTAATAAGTCTCAAAATATGTAGAGCCAAAAGATTTTAGTCTAACTAAAATCTCAAAATTCCTAGGATCGAAGAAAGTGTAGTCGTGAACAACAATAACATATTCATACGAGCATGCACATTGGCACCCAAAAGGTTTCTTGAACCAAAGTGATCACACATGAGCAATAACAAAGCATGCAGACATCTCATACATAGGTCATCATTCCATTTTTAACATAGCATGCATGTAAGGCAGAAATGTAACTTGAATATGATAGCATAGTCATTTTGTGAATCATCACATCAACATATGTATAATACTTCGCCAGGAAAGGAATCACCTCCGGTAGCTATTTTGTTGGTGGGATAGTTGACTCTTGAATACAATGATATAGAGACAATGTCCTCCAAAGGCCATTGTTATAGGTGGCCTATGGTAGAGCTATGTGTGCAAAAATTATGGACACACATTGTGTTGAGTACGTGTTGCTCATGAGTATATAGTCAGTCATTGCCATAGGAAGGAGTGCAGAGATCTGCAATCACTTGCCTCCATTCAAAAACACGCAGTTTAAATTTAAAACCCATTCAAGGGATTTCTTCTCACAATTTTCACTACAAGTGTTCAACATTCAAGTTCATTAGCAGTGTTGGCTCCTACTGCATCACAGTCTTTCGCACATCGCAGAAATCATGCGACAAGCGCTTCCAACTCTAAACACATCTTTAAATTTAACACATCTTGTTGTGTGCAATTAGTTCATAATTGATGTTAGGTTCATGCACAATTTTAACAGCATGACAACCATCGTATTCGAGGTGATACCCTGCTCTAATATCACTTAATATGGCCATTACTCGTAACCCCAAGATCTATGCTATGGTACATCTCAACAGATTGGGAGGTATAGGAAAAATAGGGTCAAACAACTAAATCAGGTACGCCAAAACTAGGCTCAGTACACAAATCAATCAGAGATTTTAGTTCAAATATGAAAGGACCTAGTCTAAGACTTTTAGAGGGACCTAGGGATGTGTGTTGGGGTCTAAAAAAGGTACTAGGGTCACGCATGTTAAACTTGGTGAGACAGGCAAAACTACACGTTCTGTCAAATTGATAGGCTGCATTTTTTATATTTCTAATTTCAAACATGGGTACAGTCTTAACAAAAGTTGGGATCAGTTTCAACAGTTGTGTAGTAGGTCTACAGGGTCCTAAAGAAGTCCACATGTTTAAGTGTGGTTATGGTATATATAGAAGATTAGAAAAGACAAAACAACCTGCAAAACAGGATTGCACTGCTCCTTCAAGTCTGGTCTTAGTCTTGACAACTTAGGTGACTTTAGGGAAGGTTAGAGAATGGTCCTAAGGTATGATAGGGGTTCAAAAAGTGTATAAATACTTAAGACAAAACTAAAAGGATGGTTGATCAGCAAAAGCATGAATGACAAGGCTTCAACGTTAGCTTTTATAAGTAATGAGGCATTTTGCTGCAAGACAAGAGTACAAGAAGGGCTTGGGCTTTTGGAAGGGATGAAGGACCAACTTAGAAAGGTCTAGCCTCATGTAAATCACAAAGAGAAGAGGAAGAAACATGAGAGAGAGAGAGGGAAAAGGAAAGAGAGAGATGTCTAAAAAGAGAGTGAGAGAAAGAGAGGTTCTAAGAAAACTTTAATATTATTCCATTGCATTAAAAGAAAACCTCAGACCTCTATTTATAGATAGGAGGCATGAGATAAATTCTCTACTTAATCATATAAGTCATAAAGAGTCATATTATGAAAGAAGAACTAGAGTAGAGAGAGGATTCTAAAGTCTTACCTTTGTCATGACTTCTATTTTAATTAAAAGTATTAATTAAAACCGACTTGAGAAGACCTGATTACTCTCCCTAATCACATTCCTAAAAAAGTAGAAGAATCCTTTAAAGAGGTGGGGATGTCTCACCCTGAACTTCTTAATTAATGCCCTCTCATGTAGGCCTCACCGACTAGCTCTCCCTGATTCTGGCATGGATAAGTGTCATGCTATTTTTTTTCTTCTAGTATGAATATGTGTTTATTGACTTTTTCACATGTGAAGAAGACACCTCAGCTGCCATATCACCCTTATGGGTCCCACCTAGGTTTGGACAACCCTCATTGTCTGTAGGAAAAGGCATTGAGATTCTAGAGCTCAGATTCACACTATCTTTTGAAATTCAAGTTGTAACAATGCTAACAAGGTATCCATTAGACAATGTTGTGTATGTAGAAAACATAAATTTGAGGTGTCCAAAGAGACCTCAAACTCAACTTATGTTGTAGATCTTATTTTATGTCAACTAGGGCAGGTTCTTTAGAAAATGAATTTAAAGGCGAAGAAGTTCAAGCTGTACAATTCAATTCGTAGTACAACTTATGCATATAAGAATGTTTGCCGCATAATGAGTTAAGATTACTTATTTAAACATGATCTTATTACTTGTTACATCTATGCTTGTGATATATTTATTCTTTTGTACATGTACCACTTGGGCAGAAACAATGAATTGACCTTCACCCAAGTACATGTTTATATGTCCTTGTTTATGATATTTATGGGTGGTAAGCTATATTAGTTGTTTGCTAATAATCTTTTTTTAGAATGATGTCACAAAGTACAAAAACCATATGATCTCATTGTATAAAAAAAAATGAGCAAGGATGCTAAGGCAAAGAACAAAAAAAAAATTATAGTAGAAAACAATAGATACCAAAAAGGCAAAGGCTACAGAGATGTAAATTGCGGAGAAAAATATTGTGGAGATGAAGGTTGCATATACGGATGGTGCAGAGATGAATGATGTGAAACTGTGGACAATTTTGGGGACTATGTATTGATTAATATTGTAATTTATTAATTATCAAACTTTAAAGAAGTAAATTATGAGTTTCTTTAAGGATGTAAATTATGAGTTTCGTCATTGTTTTTCAAATATTTCAGGTTTAATGTTCTGCAAATTTAAAGAAGTTTAAAAAGGACGTCCAAAATATAGAAAATTAGCATAATCGCATATCTTGTGTTAAAATTGCATATATTTGTCATTGTTCATAATTTTTTTTTTTTGAAAGTCCTAAAATTATTTATGTTGGCAAAATCACATATCTTGTGTTGAAATCATATATAAGGAAAAATACTTATTTTGTATTGCGAAAATCCTGGATTTCTTTTAAATTGCATATATTTCTCATTGTTCATAATAATTTTTTGCAGAGTTTTGCATGATCGCAACTCTTTGTTTGCAAAACTATTTTGTGAAAGTCCCAAAATTTCTTGTGTTGGCAAAACCTTTTTGCGAAGTTTTTCATCCTCGTAACTCTTTGTTGTTAAACATTTAGGTTATAATCACATATCTTGTGTTGAAATCGCATATGAGGAAAAACACTTATTTTTTTTTGCGAAAGTCTTGAATTTTTTTTAAATCACAGATATGTGTCATTGTTTACAATAATTTTTTGCATAGTGCTACATGATCATAACTCTTAAGGCGATACACACCAAAATGTGAATAGTGATTTGAGTTTCTTTCTAAAATTATGTTCTTATAGCTGTTTGGAGAGAGTGAAAGGGTAGATGAGGATGGAGGGTTGGGAGAGGTTAAAGGGTTGACAAGAGTCAACACCAACCTCCTTTTCCAACTTCTAAGACCCTTCTTCCTTCTTTCACCAAAATGAAAAGAAGAGAAAAAGGTAAACCCCCCATGTCATACCCCTTATCTTTCCTTCAAAGACAAGCTTATGACCCTCCAATAGGGCCTAAGGCTTGGGAAGGGGGAGAGATGGGTTGTCCACATTGTGTGGTTCCCACACCTTCCCATCAAAATTTGAATTCTCTTAGGCTACCTCTTAGGATATCCAACTGGTTTGGGTCCAATTCCAGAACTGATATGGGTCCAAACCCACGAGGATACTAACATTTTTATTTTTGTTTATTTTTATTATTTGTTAGTCATTTACATCTTAGGTCATATTTTTAAAATAATTATGTTTATAAATCAAAGTTAGAAATTCACTTAATACCTTAAGCATAATTTACATTATATACTTGTTAATTAGCAAACCATCACTAATTACTCACAATTTAATGAATAAATGCCTAATGTCTAACAATTATATGCTAATAAATCCTAATTAGCAAAAACAATTACTAAGTTACTAATATTGTTAGCTAGGCACCAATTTAATTTGCCATCCAAATGAATAATTAATAGTTTTATTTATTTCATATTTAGCTAAAACTCTCTCATGACTATTGTTTTATCATTTCACTTAGCTAGTTATGATTTATCAGGAAAATTAGCCACCAAGTTAAATAATTCAATCAAAATTAACGACTTAATTTAGTTGCGAACTAATCAACTTTCTTAGTTTATTTATCAGTTATCCCTGAATTGTCATTGTGTCAAATTTAAGTTGAAAACATAGCAGTTAAACACAATCAATCACACAAGTTAATAATACAGGGAATAGAATTTTTTCACATTACTAACAATATTTCCTATTTAAAATTCTAAAATTTTATGGATCTCTCTCTCTCTCTCTAGATTGTCAATGGGTTGGGTACCCGACCTATCAGGGTGCACACATACTTGCCTAAATAACAAATTATTGAGTTCAGGTTTTGTCGGTTCATGAAAATGAAAACCTAAACCTGGATTTGTACAATTTCTAAAGTTCTTTTACTAAACATACATATAAAACACTCATTGGGTTGGATACTTAGTAAAAAGCCAAGTCTAGTAATTGGCAAAAATCATAACCCTAAACCAGAATTCTGTGTACAAACTTTTTTAATAATTTAGAAAAGCAATCAATTTTGCTTTTGATTTTTCAATGTGTAATTACGTACATGTTTGTTGAAATAGTATCTTGTTTTTTGTTGGATCCTTTATAATTTTCCACAGCTCTGAAAAATCCATGTATTCATTTTCCACAACACCATTGGATGCTTATGGTTCACATACACCGTGAGATCCTGAAATCTCATCGACAAATTGTGGGGCGTTAATTGTCATTCCTTCCACTTTTACTACTGGCAGGAATTTTGAGAAGAGTATATAATGACCCGAATCGAGGTGCTCGAACCTGGGTTCATGGACATTAATTCTTAGAGAAAAAATACCAAAACAACCTCGAAAACTAAGCCATATTTTTTTATATCAAGGTCTCAATAGTGTTCAATTACATTAATTCAATATCCATCCTAACCATGCATGTTCATAAAATTAAGGTATTCAGATTACAAGTCACAAAATAAAAAATACAAAAATAAAGATAAAGTACTTCCAAGTACACCAATAGCCAGTCCAAAAGTTACGCCATCACTGCAACGCTTCTCGAACCTACAGTTATAACAAAGTGAGGGTGCGTCTAAAACTCAATAAGATTCTATTTACAAATTTAAGACATGATTGTTACAACTGTAGTAAGCTCTAAGCTTCTACTCTTAGTTTAGTTCTCTAACTAAGTACACATGTTTACATATTTTATCCCCCCTTTTTACCTTTTCTTTACCTTTCCTGAAATCATCCTCATTCTTAGTGTAGACATTCTCAATGTCGCACTCAATACTAATCGGCTATTACAGAAATAGCCTCCAGAGCATGCCACCCATGTAGACAACTCTAGAGTCTATGATTGTTGGCCAGATATATGAACCACCTACAAACAATATAGTCCAAACCGGTCAAGACTATGAACTTTCAATGGTTGTAGCTTTGCTCGGTTGTAAGTCAAAGAGCCTAATATGCTCATCGGTAGCTAGCTGAAAACCCAGAAAGGCTATACCTGCTCTCAAGGTGTCCGATGCGGTATACTTGCCCTCAAGGTGTTCGATGAGCTATACATGCTCCAAAGGTTTGTTGTTCTTGCTACCTCCTACATGTGTCTAATAGGCTCTGTTTTTAACCCCTAAGGGTTACTTCATAATTCTTCAAAAATTATGGGCACAAACAAGCAACACACCTCTAACAAAACCTTATACCATGTCCTTCCTAGGAGAGTTCTTTATCAATCTTTGTGTTGTTACCCTATGTACATTATTCATTTTTTTTCTATGTTAGTATATTATACAGTATCAAATGTATATTCACTAACTAATGTTCAACATGTAATCATAAATACATGCATCAGTTCTAAGAATAACAATCCATCACAGAGATACATTTTCAATCAAATATGTCACGACACTTACAATACTCCTCCCAAGGTATAAGCGTGACATTTGCTAAATAATTTATTTTCTAAGAGCACTGAAACTCTACTTCTTTTCTCAAAGCCTAACATTCATTTTCACTTTCCACAACATATTACATGTATCCAACCATTTTCTCATTTCCACAACAAGCATAGACATGATATATGTCATATCATCAGTTAACATTTACATGACATGATCAAGTGCGAAAAATAAACATATAATATGTATCACAATCCTCATGTATCTTATTGAAAGCATTATAAATATAGATTCTTAAGCATACAATTCAAACGATCTATGAAATAATAAACATACTTATCAAGCACATGAAATCACGTAACAAGATGCATTTATGAACAATCTTGTATCTTTTTTATCTAAGGAGTTATTTACAAATGTTTACTTACATTGAATCGCCCAAATCCTAAACTAAAGATCAACCTTAGTCTTTCTACAAATCTTAATATGAAATGAGCAAAAATCCCAAACAATCACTAAAAATATCATAAAAGTCTCTACTTATATAAAATTGTGAAAATACTCCTAATTCTCTTTGCCAAACTCTGATCTTAAACTCTCAGAGTTTGTCATCCCACCTTATATTAATGGATCCCTCTCCAGAAGAGAAGTTCAGGAGTCCAAAAACTGCCTGAATCCGATATCAAGGTGGAGAGTTATTCCTGATTCATTGATTGGGCAAAATAATGGTAAAATGGTCTTTTCACCAATATGGATTTGGATTTGAATTGGACCCAAATCATATATAAATATAGATTTGATCCAAATAAGGACCCAAACCCATCTTCCTATAATAGGGAACCGAGACAACTATTATCTTGGTATTTTCTTCACTATATATATATATATATATATATGTGTGTGTGTGTGTGTGTGTGTGTGTGTGTGTGTGTGTGTGTGTGTGTGTGTTTAACCCATACAGAGTACGAACTGCACCTAGACCAAGATGGTCTGGGTTCATACCCAATCTGGGTTTGCACCAAGATTGAGGGGCTTGGCTAACTCATTCTGATTCAGACCTGGACTGAGTCAGTTCAAGGTCCTCATGGACTGAGACACAGAGAGAAATCTCTCAGTCCCTCTCTCGTGTTTGATCGGACTCGATCTGGGTCCACCTAGACTGAGTCAGTCTGCCCATCAAGACCGGGAACATCAGACCAGTCTCAGTCTGATCCAGACCAAGTCAATCTGATCCTAACCCACCTAGGCCAGATAGAGAGTGTTGCACCCCATTTTGACCATACTCGGTCTGGTTTCATCCAAACCGAGTTGGTCTGCTAGAACCGAGACAGAGGCAGTTTGCTCTCTGTCTCATTCCTTCTTTGACCGAACCCGGTCTGGGTGAACCCAGGCCAAGTCGGTCTAACTACAGACCGAGACAAAGAGTGAAGGCTCTCTGTCTCGCTTTGTATACGACCAGACTCGATCTGGGAAACCCATATCGAGTTGGTCTATTTTGTAGGTCGAGACAGAGAGTTCAGGGGCTCTTTGTCTCGCCCGAATGTGACCAAACTCGGTCTGGTAAACCCAGACCGAGTCGATCTGCATATAACTGATTCTATCTCCCTTCCTTTTTTGGCCCGACTCGATCAGGGCGTGCCCAGACTGAGTTGGTCTAGCTTGACTAGACTCAGTCTGGGCAGAACCCTAACCGAGATGATCCCCCTCCTCTACATATTTATATATATTTTTTCATTGCTGGGCCGAGACAGAAAGCCCCGACTCTCCATCCTGGCCATCACTAGACCAGGTTTGGTCTAGCTCACCCAGACCGGATCAATCTGGTGGCCTGCTCACCACAAACTAAGATAGAAAGTGTTGACTCTCTGTCTCACCTCCTTTCCTTGGCCTAACTCGGTCTGGGTTAACCCAAGCCAAGTTGGTCAAGAACCGGCATTGTGGTTGAGATAGAGAGATCAACTCTATTAAATGATGAAATAGAAAAGGAGAAGAAGAGAAGCGCCAGATCACGATCTCCTTTCTATCAATATCTTTCTCCCTATCCTTCTCTCTCTAACAAAAATGGGGGTTTGAGAGAAGGGACCCATGGGCTTTTATAGGCCCATGGGTAATGGAGGTTTCACTTCCATTAACCTTCTCTTTAATGGGAGATCCCTCCCTCTCCCTCACTACCTCATGCGTGGGAGAGAGGAAGGGTCACCTCTTAATGAAATAAATTGGGGGCCCTTCCTCTCCCCACTATTCTTTTAACGTGGGAGAGGGGAAGGGACTCCCCTCTCTTTCTTCTTCTATTTTTTTTTTTTTACCCAGCTGAACCAAGTGGCCTCAAGCCCACTTGGTCGGCTTGGTGAGGTATTACAGAATCCCATGAGGGCTTCGGTGCCACAAGGTCGAAGCTGGGTGAACTCCTTGGTGGGCATGATTGACCTTAAGGGTTTTACCAACCAGAGGCCAGTCAATGTGACGTCGGTGATGGAAGGGTTTTTTCTTTGGATTATCCTTAAAAAAAAAAATTGAGAAGAAATGAAATTTCAATAAAAGCCCTTCCTTGAACAATTGACCTTCCTAATCTTGCTATTAATAGGAAATTATAAAATCCAAAAATATTTGATTTTCCATTGGCTTTTACAAGCTCCATTAGTATCAATTTGGGATGCCACTAAATGGCTGGTAAACGAGTTTAATGAGTTGTCCTTGAAGTGTTCAAGCTTGGCTCATTCTTGTGGTGAGTCGAGCCAAGTTGGAGCTTATAATGAACCTGATCTAAACCAACCAAGCTCGAGGTGGCTTGTTTATAGAAAAATAGATTGTTTAAAAGATGCAAGTAACATGACTAAAAAATACATTGTCTCATAGTTGTAAGCAATAAGATTTTAGCTCTAAACATATTGCTTGCAAACCAAATACTTCTATCATATTTCTACGTTATATTATATGATACAATATATACAATGTAACTATTACTACTAAATGAGCTTACTCAAGCCGAACTTGACAACAGCCAAACACCTGTTGTTCGTGCTCGGTTTGCCTTGTTCGAATGAGCTATTTATGAGCTGAACACAAGCCAAGCACCAGCCAGCAGTAGATAGGGATTTTTAGGTTTCCAGACCTTACTGCAATTTTGTATGTTGGGAACTTTTGGACCCCTTCAAAGGCACTTTTTTTTGTCAATTCAGGCAATTACTTTTTTTTAGGATATTTTGTAGGATATTTAGGATATTTGTATGTTGGGAATTTTTGGACCCCTTGAAAGGCACTTTTTTTGTCAATTCAGGCACTTTTTATGTTCGAATGAACTATTCTTATAGGATATTTGTAATTACTCTTTTTTTGTAGTAAATGAGAATGGAAATTGCTTGCAATTGACAATTATGAATTGGTGCAGAGTCCTAGCTTGGGCTGGTAAACAAGCTGAACGAACCAAATAAAAGATGTTCAAGCTCAGCTCGCTTCTTGTGTTAAGCCGAGCCAAACTTGAGGTCACAACTAGCTTATTTGTGAAAAAATATATTTTTCTAGTGAAAAACTTTTTAAGTTTTGCCCCCAAATCTGCATTCACTAATTTTTTTGTTAATTTCAGGAGTGCCATACATAAGGAAATGAACTTGACAGAAAGTAGTTGCGAAGGCTAGGCCGGGAAACAGGATGAGCCGCTCGGGGCTCGGCTCATGTTCGGCTCATAAAGAACGTTGTTCAAACTTGCGAAAAACAGGCTTGGCAAGCTCGAGCATGAACAACCAATGTTTGGTTCAGATAGCTTCATGTAGGCTTGTTAATTTTGCAATCACAATACCAATGCATAGCGGTGGGCATCAGGCTGGGTACCCATAGGGAGGGCTTTCAGGTACCCAGCCTGAAACAAGTCGGACTAATGCAGCCCAAGTCCAATAAGAGTCAGGCCCAACTAGCTGAACAGACCAGACCTGGGCCTGGATTGGCCCAA
Source organism: Nuphar pumila (assembly GCF_984573655.1). NCBI lineage: Eukaryota > Viridiplantae > Streptophyta > Magnoliopsida > Nymphaeales > Nymphaeaceae > Nuphar > Nuphar pumila. The sequence continues at coordinate 14,927,861 of NC_143255.1, forward strand.
CCCCATTAGCTAGTCGGGCTTAAATGGCCCGACCTGATCAGACCTGATCCCAGCTTGAACCAGACAAGAATCCAGGTGGGGCTTGGATTGAGCTTTTTGGGTACTAACAGGCCTCTCCAGCCCCGAACAATTTCCACCACTTTCAATGCAGTAAAAAATATATATATTTTCACATATTTAATGTAACCAGTTTTTACCTGAGAAAACAGAGTTTTTGGATTATCCCAAGATTTTATCACTGAGATTTTCTCAATACCGAGATCTATGACACACTGTCTAAAGTATGCAACAACTCAAAAGCGCAGCTGCTTGCACAATCAAGTTTCATAGAGAGTTTTTTTTAGGTTGATTTATTTACATCTGAAATAAGCGGTTTACTTGCATTTCAAACTGCAAGGAAAATGCTAATCATTTGCAAATAAATTTAGGGCCTGTTTGAAATATAGGAACCGTTAATGCATTTGGCAAAAAGTTGGTCAAACTACTACCTGGTGGCTGTTTGGAAACTGGTAGCAGGGATGGGAGTTAATGCATTTTGGATGGAAAGCGACATTGTATTTACACTAAAGCATGAAATTGACATCTACCACCTCTAGGAGGTGGTAGCTGCCAAATCCAGGATTTGGCAGCTGCCACTTCCCATCCCAGCTACTAGTTTCCAAACAGAGTCTCTCTCTCTCTCTCTCTCTCTCTCTCTCTCTCTCTCTCTCTCTCTCTCTCTCTCTCTCTCAAACGTGCACACACACGCACACACAGCTAATCGAATTTGATATTTGATCCATTGAATCAAATTGGGTTTAATGTCACAAACCACCAACCGAAACACACAAAATACAGCATCTTCTGCCGTCCATTCGGTGTTGCGCCCAGGAATGAACTCCAAAACAGAAGCTGCAGAACAGCAAAATTAACGAATAGCAATATAAATTTGCTTTTGGATACAAAATGTTCAATGTTTAAAAATTCCAGAATTTTACATACTTGTGGACATCTAAAGAATCAAAAAAGCCAGTGAGAACCAGAGGCAAACCTTGGGAGGTAAGGCAGCAGCTCATATGTTAGTTTTATTTTCCAAAAAAACAAATATTTACAACAATAAGAAAAAATAATACATATTGAGATTTCCTGATGGGAAGCTCTGCTCTTCATGGCCTCCAGTTAACTCGCTTAGCTGCCCAGGTCCTTGTTGCTAAACAATGAATGATTTGTAAAAAAAATCAGGCTGAAAAAATAATAAATTTAAGAAAAATTGGTTTCCTTAATGCCAGCAGTTCTAGATCGGTGACGCCGTGAGCCTGGTTTCCTCTCTCTGGTACGCTTCACTGGAAACTTCCTAGCTGGACTTCTCACATCAGTGACAAGCTGCACTATTGGTGGTCCCGGTAGGTTAACATGTGTGCCACGAGTTGTGACCAGCGACTGTTGTGCAGCTGCAGCTCTCATCGAGTTCTTCTGCTCTAACACATCTCTATGGTATGCCTGCAACAAGATTTATAAACAGCAGATAATTTCTTGTAAACGAAGTATTGACATTATTTGCAACATTACTAGGTAGCCACTATCATGTTGTCTTTCTTCAATCACCAATTAATCAATGCTCAGACAACAAGTTCAGCAACAGATCTAAAAAGTTTAGTTTAGACAGTGAGAAGGCGATAAAAACATCCAGAAAAATCTTAAACAATCAGTATATCCTAAAGAAAATGATGTCACCAATGCAGGTTACCACAAACTTTGTGAAATGTGATGCTACCATAAACCTTACTCCAAAAAACTCATGAGTTTTGCCTTGAAAGCGGCTTAGTCAGGACATCAAATAGGTTCAGCAATTTTGATGAAAATGGCTGAAAAAACAATATCAATACAGACTTGACCAATTAGGCAGATATCGTGTAAAGATTAGATGTGTCTCAGGACTCGTTGAGATCAGAACAAATCACTCTGACAAGCTTGATTTCCTCCAATGAAACCAACATCAATCACTGGTGACGTCTTTGGCAACTTGTCCAATTTCAAGTTGGAGATCATCAACTTCATTAGTGAAGTGAAACTAATTAACATCAACCCCCCAAAAAATGGAGTCCTCAAATCAAAAACTTGAGTTCATTAACAAATGAAACCTAATCACTGGTCAATGTGGTGGCACTCAAAATTGGCGTGACTTAAAACAGGCATGCACCAATAGTAATCAATCTATCTATAACCTGTTCATGAAAAAAGTGTACCTGGATGACAAAATTGCGTCTCTCACAGTCCAAGAACATGGTGATGCTCCAATTCACCTTGGACATAATCTTGTCTCTTACGGTGGAAAAGCTTAGCTGGTCCCTAGAGGTGAATCGGTCAACCTCATTGAACCACAGACAAGTGAAGAGGTTTGTAATGGGAATATGTTCTCTTATGATTACACATCCTTCGGGGACATCTGACAAGCAACATATTGATATGCACAATTTAGCTTTTCAGCAATGCAAGACAAAGCAAAAAAAACATGCAAGAAAAATCAAGCTTACCACTAGTAATAGGAAGCTTGGCAGAAGAATATGGAGTCAGCCCCTCCTCCTTATAGAATTCAATCTGCGCATCAATGGAGGCATTGTCATACTTTCCCGCAGCTTTGTTAGCCGCTGCTTCCTCAAAAACATCAAAGCGTCTATAATGCCTAGATATTGCAAAAGTGGCTTTTGTTCTCCACAAGAATCTATGAAAAAAAGAAAGAAAAGAGCATGTCAGAAAAACATATTTGAAAGCTGTTGTCGGCACAAACATAACCTTAGCTGCATTTTTGCATGCAAACATAGTAGGAGTGGGCTCTGGTTCACACCATTAGACCCCATAAATGCAATAATGTGAGATTTTATTCTTTCACAAGAAAAAAGCCAAAAAACACTTTATTTTTGGAGCTTTGATTCTTAACTGTGTGCGCAGACACACATGCACACTAATGAAATATAAAATAAAGCACTGGATAGAATAAAACCGCTCAAGAATTTGGAAAGGATCTACAACAAGCTTTAGCTTTCCATCTATCCATATAGAGAAGCGAACATTGGGGAAAAGCCTATGCAGCAACAGCTTTGGGACCTGCCAATAGTATTACATTCAAGATCAGGTAACCAATGGTAACTTAATGCTTAAAGAAGATATTATTTCAGATTCTGCAGAAAATAGAAAGCAATAATAGAACAAACATTTCACTCATAACAACTGAACTCCAGTGGGCCAGTGGATAAACACTGCAAAATTTAATACAATGAAATGAGGTGATGAAATATTGATCGCAAAAGCTGAAAAGGCAACCAAAAGCACAAGCCATACTGTAAAAATGGATAAACTCACAGATCAGAAGGATCCTTTTTAATATGGATCAAGCTGAATAGGCCAATGCAGAAGAAAGTAGATGACTAAAAGGAGCATTCCACTCAGGTCCATGATTAACATGTTTGGATGGCATTTCCAACAAAATTACTATTCTATCCAATTGTTTTACTTTTCCAAAAAAGGTCAAATCTAAAAAGGTGAAAGTACATGGGACTCACAAATTTCTTCTTTTCTTCTTCTCAAAAACAAATTTCTTCTTTTCTCACTCACTCTAATTTCTAGGAATCCTCAACTTACCTTTAACTTTTCCTACTTAAAAGAATCTAAATGCATCTAACTATAGTCCTAACCAAGGTTGTAAGTATCGTATTGTTACCCGTATCGGTCGGGCCCAAAATAAGATACGTATCATATCATAATGTATTGTAAAAAATCATAATTTTTTAATACAATTTTTCCAAAAATTCTAGAAAAAACATGAAAATCAGAAAAAAAAACAAAAATTCAAAAAAAAAATCATAACACATGAAACAATGAATTGCACAAAATACAACCATAAAATCACATATGAGGCAATTATGTCTCTCTGAGCTACATAATCCATCATCAAACATGAACTAACTAACAAGAAAAATGCAAAATATTAAATATTTTGCAATTAAGAACATGCCACAAGACTCATACTTTCATATTACATAAATAAAAATATTATGGTAATAGTTGCACTCAATTTTTAATCGGTTTCCACCATTGTCACATAGGTGCGGGTGCGGTGATGCAGCACTTTAAAAAAACTTGGGTGCGGGAAGGTGTATATATATATATATATATATATATATATATATATACATTTTTTAATATTCTAATATATGTATATATATAACTTATCCAAAAAAAACCTCTCAATAAAAAAATTTGTTTTTCACCAGAAACAATAAAAAATTTAGAAGTATTGCTTAATCAAATTTTTAATCGAGTATAGCTTAATCATATTTGGATTTATATACATTTAATACAAAAGTCCATTCCAATGCAGTTTTACTTTTTTATTAATGCATTTAATACAAAAGCTTGACCTACTCGATTCTCCCCATTTAATACAAAAGTACATTTAATACAAAATTGGACCTACTCGGTTCTCCCCATTTAATATAGAAATTCATTCTAATGCAGTTTTCACTTTTTCTATTAATGCATTTATGACAAAGCTCTATAAAAGTATAAAGGAATGTAATGGCTCAACTTTTTATGACAAAACTTTTTAAAACCAGTAAAAGAATGTACATGGATCAAAACATATAATGCACAACTTTTTAAACTTTCAAAGCTTTGTATGACAAAACTTTAAATAATTTAATTTTTTTTAGTGTAACTATTTTGGACAAAAATAACCCTGGGTGTGGGTTGACTGCACCCAGGGTCACATTGACTGCACCGGGTGCGGCGGCCTCTATGTTGAGTCCCTGTGACATAGGTTTTCACTCATTGAGTGCCTGATTGTCATACCGGATCATCTGATGTCATTTTTGTTAGAAGATTATGGAGCCCGAGGCAAAAAAAAATTGGAAGATAGTTTTGTAATTTTACTTATAATAGATATTTTTTATCTTAATCAATTTTCTTGAGTGGAAAAATGGTAGAAATGCACTCTTACTAGAGCAAACCACAAAATCCCTCTCCCTTGCGCACGAATCGTTCTCCAAATCGCTCTCACGACTCCTAGGGTGTGTGGATACCCCTCTAATGGCCTCTACATAAATGAGGGAGTCTGCTCTCCAAAAGTCTTTAAAACCTAAAAACAATTACAATTCGGCCCTTTTTTTAGTGTGTTACAAAACTGATGCAGAGCAGGACCAGGTCCGGTCTGCACCGAGTGACCCGGGCGTGTCCAAGGATCTCAGCATCAATGGGATAGACGATCGGACCCAGATAATGGATCCGATCACGAGCCTGGTGCCCCGATGCAAGGACGTGGTGCCCCTGCGCACTTACTCAAGGCGAGCCAAGGATGGAGGCAGCACCGCACATTGACAGCGCCCCGATCCATCAGCAGCGACGAGTTGCCTCGGGTCCAAGGACTGGACCCGAGGCCCAGATCCAGTCACGCCCTATTAATACCCTCTTTTAGGGCTGCATGAGGACACAAAGAGATAATGGGAGATTACTGCAGCCTTTGTTTTTATTTGCTTTTTTTTTTGCCCTTTCAGCAGCTTTGCTATTTGATTCTTGCTCCCGTTGCATTGTCGATATTTGTTTCCCTTTTCATTAAGATTGATCCCATTGTTCAGATTGAACTTTCATTGAAATAAAAAGAACCTATACCATCATTTTCGGTGGTTATTCATTGGAATTTTTCTGCACATCGCACGACGTGGAGTCGTGCTCTTCTTTCCAACATTCAAGTGTACGTGAAGGCCAATACCTCGCTGCATCATACGATACACACTCATATCGTGATACGAGTGTGTATCACATATAGTAATGATATGCATTACTGTATTGTAAGATAAGATATGATATGTACAACCTTGGTCCTAACCAGTGTTTTAAAACTCGTCGAGTCAACTCGTTGACTCCGCTGACTCGGCTCGGCTCGCCCCTCCAGCGAGTCAACCCGGCAAGGCAAACTCGGTTTGCCAAAACTCGGGCTTGACTCGGCATGACTCGGCTTGACTCGGGCGAGTTTTGGGATGTTTGAAATTTATATTTTTGAGTTTCAAATTACAGTTTCGAAATATATAAGTACATATATTTTAACAAGGGTTACCACCAGATTTTGTATAAAAATGAAAATAAAAATCATTTAAATCCATAGAATAAAATCGCCATGTTGTTCGAAGTTCGAACTATTGTTCACCCTGTGCTATCAACTTATTCTAGGCTTCTAGCAAAATCTTTTAAAGAAATGATTCTCGCTATATATGGAGGGTCAAATGTGCCTATAGGAAGTCACATTTAGGTTTCATTATCCATTTGTTATGTGAACAAGCATTGTACAAATTCAAATATTAGTAGTCTTTTTATAGTTGTGCCATTAATATATAAATGCTTATTTATGTTGATATTGGGCATTCTGTAAACTTTCAATATGCACATATATCCCTATTTTACATTTATGGATTTGTTAGAGAGGGAATTGAAACTTTTAAAACAAGCTAGCATATATGATTGGTCATTTTAGGAACCGTAGGTAGTAGCAGACTGAACTCATGGTGACCACATCCTCTAATTCAAGTCATGAATTAGTCAAAGTGCTTGTATAGATATCAAATTCAAGCAAACCTCTATAGCTCTTTGCAGTTTTTATATTCTTACAGACATTTGGAGACTATATGTTTACTCAAAAACATGGTTTGAGACAAATTATATATGGTTTTTCTTTTAAAATCAAAAGTTAACAAAACCCGGTCCGAGTCACCGAGTTGACCCGCCGAGTCACGAGTCAATAAAGAACGAGTCGAGTTCCGAGTCACGGGTTTTAAAACCTTGGTCCTAACTATAGTATGAATTAGATAAGTTCTAGTCAAACTTGAAACCATTCATAGATGTATCTGTACTCTGTTTCTGCAGATTGTGCAAAAGTTTCTCAAGCAAAGATCAAAGCAATAAGCCACATTGTCCTGTTGTACCCTCGTATGATATTAAACTCAGTGTGCACAAACTTTTGAACTAAATGGATGTCATGAGATTCCTATATGATTCCTCATTCTTCCAATCTTAAAGAATCTGTTCAAATTTGCAGCCTAGTGCATTATTTTGACTTTTGTCCACAAGGCTAAGGTTCAAGAGTAGACCACCCATGCTGGCAATCAGAAAATGAATAGTTTCTAATGAACTTTCATAGACACCTCACATTTAACATGAATTTTCTCTAATTATGGGATGGTTTGGCTTGATTTTCATAGAAAAGCTCAGAATTGTAGAACCTGGCTCCATCAACATAACACAAAGAAGCTTTGTTCTTGGACTCTTCTTCATTCACCTGGTTCCTTCAATGCCTTATGCAACAAAAAAAGAGCACATTCCTGAAAATTGTTAGTTGATAAAAATGTTGTACCAACTTAGAATATTGTCCTATTTACCAGTGGAATAACTAACATATAGTATGGTTTTAGCTTGATGCACAGATACAAAGGATTCAACGAGAGAAACATGTTGATGACTTGGCATGTGTTCAAGCAATTTGATGCCTTGAATTTTTCATGGACCAATGACTTGAGGCTTTTAAGCATCGCAAGTAGAAGAGTGAGCTGTTGATGTAGTCTTTCAGACTTCAACTAGACTGCATCTGAAATTTCTTTTGTAACTGATGCATTGACCATGTCAAGCAGTTGTAGGACTCATGAAACTCGGGACAGTAACCCGTAGCAGGCTTTTTATGCAATTTTTCCATGTTATTAGCCTTATCGAAACTTCTGTATATATTTACTACAAACATCTCTAGGCACAATGTGTTAGCACATTTCATATCTTCAAGACTGTCTAACACTCAATATGCAAATTATTGTGGGCAGGTTCTTATATTGATCTTTATTTACAACCATGAAGTTCTACTAGTAGTCAAGTTTGAAAGTATGGATTCAACTAAACTAACCTATTTAACCTCTCTCTCTCACGAAGTGCACGTGCACATGGTTAGGGTTGGGAAACAAGCTGCGGGCTCACCACAAATTTGTTCGTGTTCGGTTCATGTAGCTGGCGAACCGAGCCATGAGCAGCTCGCTAACAAAAACTAAGCCGAGCACGAGCAAAGGGTGATCGGCTTGGTTCGACTTGTGTAAGCACCTAAGCCAAAGAAGAAAAAGACGAGGGAAGGAACACCTCTCCATCGCAGAGCCGGTCCTCAAACCCAAGCCATGGTTTCAAATCAAGCGCTTCTCCTTCACCCAAATCATTATTGCCGTCGTTGGAAGAGGAAGATGACGAAAGGCGATGAGATTGAACCTCCGCCCAAGACCCGGAAGGCTTCACAGTCAAAAGCCGCTGCATCTGGACAGATCTCCGCCAAACCCTTGAATTTAAAGATGCTGAAACCCTCTGCGGAGGGGTTCCCTTGCAAATTAAAAGCGTCCAACAAAAATTCTGAAGTGGAAGACAGGAGGAAGAAAAAGAAGGTCCAGGAGGAGGAAGATTTGAAGGCGAACAATGAAGCAAAATCAGAGAATTAAGGAATGTAAGGATTATATTACAAATGTGTGTGCTAGCCTCATTATCTTGTACATATGTTTATTCTAGAGGGGTATTTTGGTAACATAGCTATAGGGGCCATAGTCAACTATTTTTGTCTTAATGAAAGCTGTGAATAGGGATGTTGTGCTGAGATATTAGGTTTTTGTGAAGATCTGTTAAGTTTTTGGTGGTTCTGTTTGACGTCATTTTGTGTTTAAAGATATGTTGGCTATCGGGTGTACTGATTTGTTTTGAGGGCTGAAGTTTCAGTGTACTAAGTCTATTTGGGTGATGAAATACTTCGTTTAAGTATCAGATTTAGACTTGTTTGATCAAGTCTGCTGTGTTTTGTATTGAGAGTTGACAGTTCGGTGTAGCTTTTCAAATTGAAATCATGCTTCCTTATTTTGATTGTTGTCTTATAGTTGGCTTGTGGTAGCATATCTCTTGTGTTTTGTGGTTTCGTGCAGCTTTCATTTTGAACATTGTAGTTGCGGGTTGTGAAGCATGGAGAAGGGAGATCCGGTTCAGCTCACACCAGTGAAGCTCGATGGAACCAACTATGGGTTCTGGTCTGATTTAATCATTGCAGCTATTGATGGGAAGGGATTGGGAGGATTTCTTGAAGGGACTAGTGTGAAACCCAAAAAAGGTGACCTGAATTATGATTCGTTGATAAATAAATGAAAAATGAATAATGCCAAACTGAAGTGGATTCTTGGCTCGGTAGAGCAAAGGATTGCTATGAACATCTCTAAGTTTCAAGAATCCAATGATTCATGGGGTTAGCTAAAGCAGATTTATATACAAAAAAACTGGGCAAAACAGTATCAGTTAATGCAAAACTTGAGGTCCGTGAGGCAAGGAGACAAATTTATCCAAGATTTCTATTATGAGTTTAAACAACTATGGAATTCCCTAGCCTTGATTGAGAGCAACAAAAAATGTGATAAGTGCAAATATTGCAAGGCCCGTATGAAAGCTGAAACACAGTCTAAGGAGATTATGAGAATGACAGAATTCCTGATGTGGTTTCATCTTAAATTTGACAATATGAGAAGTACGATTATACACAAGATGTCCTTCCTCCTGTCACTCATTTGAGCTTATTGTTGAGGAGACCAAGATGAAGTCTCTTCAGTCTTATCCTACAAGTGACTGTTATGGTTGCATCTAAGCAAGTGAAAAAGGTGTATAGTGTTTCGGGTCTGGATCCTATACCAGACCCGAGTCCATTCCATTTATGTATAAGTGTATAATTTTAAGTGTGTGTTTTTATCTGGGTTCGGATATTTCACTAGACCCGACCCGACCCACTGTGTACACTTAAGTGTATTTATACAAAGCATTAGGTCACGATTTCTGATATACAGAAATCGTGACAGCCGCAATTGCCCCCTTTGGATTTCTCTTCTCGTCTCTCTCTCTTTCTCTCCCTCTCTCTCTCTTTTCTCTCTTAATGCAGGTACAGATGAAATTCTATCATGGTATCAGAGCGTAGATCCATCTAGAGGCAAAAAAAACTCTGGCTCGTGACAACGATCAAGTATTTGAGGTTTTCGCTTCTCTCTTTCTTTCTGTTTTTCTTTCTCTTTCGTCTCTTTTCTGTCCCTCTTTTTGAATCTTCTTGTGTAGTCACATCTCACGTGAGTTTCATCTTTGTGAATCTGTGATTCACGGGAACTCTATTCACGTGAATCCAGATCGTGGATTGGCTGTATTTCATGTGAACTGGTTCACGTGAAACATCGGTTTTCTCCCAGATCGTGGATTAACAACTTTTCACGTGAACTCGTGAACTGATTCACGTGAAACATTAAATTTATTTCTGTTAATCATTTGATCCTCTTTTACTCCATCTTTTCCAAAGTCTCTTTGCATATTTGGATGCTATAGTACTTCCCTTTGATTCCTTGTGTTCTGATGTGCATTATTATTCTTGATTATCCTTTGTTGTGATTATCCTTTGTTGTCAAAAACAAAAAAAACAAAAAGGGGATACTTAACGAGTGATTACCTTTTCGCGCAAGCCCCTTTCGGTGCACAAAAAAACCCAAGTTTCTCCATTTTCTGAATTTAATAGTCTGTTATTCTCTGACAGCCAAAAAAAAAAAGGTGTTGGGCGAAGGTTAAACTTTTTTGTCTGTTGATTCTTATTTTCTATGGATCCCTATCACCCTCAATCAAATCTTTTTTCAAGTTTTCTCAACCAGTTTGTTTCTGAGAAGTTGAATACCTCAAATTTCTTGATCTGGAAGAGGCAAATTATTCCTTTCATAAGGAACCAAGGTCTCTTAGGTCACCTGGATGGAACCACTCCAGTTCCACCAGAATTTAGCCCGAGAGAAGAAAAAGATGATAAAGGGGCGAGTTCAATCGTGTATGTCAAAAATGCTGAATTTCTCAATTGGGAAAGAAAGGACCAATCAGTTGTTGCATACATCACATCCACCCTGTCTCAAGAGATCCTTCTTGCCATTCCTGACAAATGTACAGCTCTACAACTCTAGGAACGACTGGTTCAAACGTATTCGCAGGTTTCTCAAGCAAGAATAGTTTTTCTAAAAAAGGAATTTCAGTTGTTAAGGAAAGATTCCATGACCATCATGGAATATTTGAACAAGATGAAGACCATCACAGATCAACTTGCAGTTATAGGGTGTGCCGTTAGTAACAATGACATGGTGCAACAAACCTTGAGTGGATTGGGATCTGACTACAATATGATAGACACTTCACTATTGTGTCTCCCTGTTCTTCCTACCTTTGACGAGTTACGAGCAAAATTGATCCAGTATGAAATGACTCTGAAGGGATTCTTTGAAGAAACTCATAATCATTCAAATTCTCAAGAAGTTTTTGCTACAGGAGTGACTTATGGTAGAGGACGAGGACGGGGACGAGGAGGACAAGGGCGAAGTGGACACGGAGGGCGTGGTTTACTTCCCACTCCAAACATGTTTACTCATGCGCAGGGAAAAAGATCTATTCCTACTTGCTTCCTTTGTAAGAAAAAGGGACATATCAAGGCGAATTGTTGGCATAATCCAGAGAATAAAGGAAAGAGTCCACAGATAGAAATCAAGAGAAAGTTCACAAGTACCAGAGACAATGGAGAGATTAAAGATTTGCTGATATCTGTCTTGTCAGAGTTAAAATTGAAGCAGAGTGATAAAGGCACTTGGTTTGTCGATTCCGGGGCAGCGACTCATGTGACAGGCGATGCAGGTAAAATTTCTAATCTTATTCCTTATTTTGGAAAAAGTAAGATTGTCACTGGAGATGGATCACACCATCTTGTTTCCCATGTTGGAAAGATTGTCATCCCCATGTCACATTCTACTCTTACTCTTTCTGACGTTCTTCATGCCCCTGACATTAAGAAAAATATTGTCTGTCTCCAAACTTATTGATGATAATAATGCTTCAATTGAATTCACTCCCTTCTCTGTGCAGGTCAAGGACCTACGCACGAGGGAAACATTCGCTGAAGGAAAAAGACGAGGCAACATGTATGTCTTTGAAGAAGCTCCATGTCGCGATGATCACCCTTCTCACCTGATTTCAAAGCCTTCATCAAAGTCATGTTCATCCTCTTCTGCTAGTGTTTTTAGTATCTCTGAATGTAATAAGTCATCCTTATGGCATAGTAGGTTAGGACATTGTGGGAGTCATTTTATTGAGAAACTTGTTTCTAATAATCTCATTCCAAAAGAAAGTCTTAAAAGGGATGAGAGCAATCATAAATGTTACAGTTGTCTTTTATGCAAGAGTCATGTATTGCCTTTCCATTCAATTAATAAGAGAGCTTCAAAACCTTTTGAGATCATTTGTTCTGATGTGTGGGGACCCGCCCCAATTGTCTCTGGGTCTGGAAGCAGATATTATCTAATCTTTGTTGATAGCTATTCTCGATACACTTGGATATATTTCATTAAAAATAAGTCAGAAGTCTTCTCTTTGTTTCAAAATTTATTTTCCTTGGTCAAAAATCAATTTTCTGAGTCCATTGAGTTTTTCCAATGTGATGGAGGTGGGGAATTTTCATCCCATGATTTTATTTTTTTTCTTCGAGATAACGGAATAGGAAGAAGAGTGTCCTGCCCTCACACTCCTCAACAAAATGGGATTGTTGAACGAAAACATAGACATATCGTTGAAAGTGTCATGAGTATGCTTCATGACAACAATCTTCCCACCAACCTATGGACAGAAGCCTTTCATTCTGTCATGCATGTGATAAATAAATTGCCGATGGTCGTTCTGGAAAATAAGTCTTATTATCACTGCCGTGCATGTTGATCGGTCCCTGAGAAACAAGTTTCAAGACAAGGCCCAGAAGTGTAGGTTTGTGGGATACGCAGATGACTACAAAGGATATAGGTGTTATGATCCCACCAACAAACATATCAGAATCTCAAAAAATGTTGTCTTTGATGAACAAAATTTTGATGACAAAGTTGATGCAACGAATATACCAACTGAAGTTTATTATCCTTGGTTGAGTTCAGAACTTTTTGCTAGCTCCAGCGAAGCATGTTCACCAGATTGCGTGCAGCAAGAAGAAGAGATGTCTGAAAACACTGAGACGTCGGGGCCACAGAATTCAGAAAAGATGCCTGGCAGATACAAAGGCATTGTCTATTCCAAACAGAGACCGATGACATCAAGCCATTCAGATCATACTTCAATAAGCAATTTGTCCCCTTCTCACACTCTTGAGATCAGAAAATCGAGCCGCATACGACATCCCATTGACAGGTGGGTTAGCTATAACAACTTCTCCTTGGATCTTCAGCTGTTTTTAACTGCTCTCAATAAAGAAGATGAGCCCACTATGTACTACCAGGCAGCCACTTCTACCAAGTGGGTAGAAGCCATGAATGATGAAATGCAAGCTTTACATGAATGCGGAACTTGGGAAGTTGTTCCCAGACCGCCTAACAAAAATGTTGTCGGATGTAAATGGGTCTATAAGATAAAGTACAAGCCAGATGGAACTATTGAGCGATACAAGGCAAGGCTCGTGGCAAAAGGATTCACTCAAGAAGCAGGGCAAGACTATGATGAGACTTTTAATCCAGTTGTAAGAATGGGCACAATTTGGATTATTATCTCTCTGGCTATTGAACATGGGTGGAAGTTAAGTCAGCTTGATGTAAAGAATGTCTTCTTGTATGGGGACTTGAAGGAGAAAGTGTATATGGAGGAACCCCTTGGATATCAAGAACAAAATTGTAAAACCCATGTGTGCAAGTTAAAGAGAGTTATCTATGGTCTGAAGCAAGCATCTCGCTCTTGGTTTGATAGCTTCTCACTAGAGATTCAGAAACATGGATTTTCACGTTCCATGCTGGACCACTCATTGTTCTTTTTCAGAAGCGAGACTGTGACCACTCTGTTATTAATTTATGTTGATGATATTGTTATCACAGGAAACTCTGCGGTCCACATCCAAGAAGTGAAAGACTTACTAGGTCAGAGGTTCAAAATGAAAGATCTTGGAACTCTACGCTATTTTCTTGGTGTAGAAGTTTATAATCAAACTCATGGCTTGACACTCACTCAGCACAAATACACCGTAGATGTTCTCCGCAAGGCAGGCATGAAAGACTACAAACCTCTGGGAACTCCGACTATCCTGCATCACAAACTTAGTGTCCATGATGGAGATCTGTGTGATGATCCCACCAGGTATCGAAGCATAATAGGAATATTACAGTATCTCACCTTCACTAGACCTGATATTGTTTATGCAGTCAATCAAGTATCTCAATTTATGCATGCGCCACGTACTGGACATATAGAAGTTGTTAAGAGGATCCTTAGATATGTGAAAGGGACTATTGGAGATGGATTGACATACTCACCACAGTCATATGGCAAAGATGAGCATGGGCTTACTGTATATTGTGATGCAGACCGGGCTGGAGATCCTGATGAACGAAGATCTACATCAGGATATTGTGTCTTCATTTGAAGAAATTTAGTCTCTTGGAGCAGTAGAAAACAAAAAGCTATGGCCAGATCAAATACTGAGGCTGAGTATAGATCTATGGTTGCTGCTATTGCCGAAGTCACATGGATCAGACATGTACTGACTGAAGTAGGAGAAAAGATCTCTCACACTACCTTGCTATGTGACAACCAAAGTGCTATTAACATGTCATTCAATCCAGTACATCACAGTCGTGCTAAGCACATTGAGATTGACCAACATTTTGTGAGACATTGAAGAAAAAGAGATTGAGCTTGAGTTCGTCAATACTGAAAAACAAGTTGCGAACCTGTTTACGAAAGGGTTAACAAAGGATCGTTTTTGGACACTCAAAGGCAAGTTGTGCATGGTCCATAACCATGACCAACTTGAGGGGGGGTGAAAAAGGTGTATAGTGTTTCGGGTCTAGATCCTATACCAGACCCGAGTCCATTCCATTTATGTATAAGTGTATAATTTTAAGTGTGTTTTTTTATTTGGGTTCGGATATTTCACTAGACCCGACCCACTGTGTACACTTAAGTGTATTTATACAAAGCATTAGGTCACGATTTCTGATATACAGAAATCGTGACAGTCGCAGTTGCCCCCTTTGGATTTCTCTTCTCGTCTCTCTCTCTTTCTCTCCCTCTCTCTCTCTTTTCTCTCTTAATGCAGGTACAAATGAAATTCTATCAGCAAGGTGGTAGTTATAGTGGTGCAAAGTTTGTGGCAGCCAAGTTTGATATGAGTTGCGTTAGGTGCCACTACTGTAAGGAGATGGGACACATGAAGAAGACATTGCCAGTATTAAAAAAAAGAGTGAGAGGATGGGTGCAAGTGCCTTAGTTTCCAGTGTTGTAATACGATGAAAAGAGTGAATTGGCAACTGCATTGCCCTCTACTTCTGATGTGCACTATGTAGTCAAAAGTGTAGGCGGTGCCTAGTTGGTAGACCCCCAAAAATACTAGTTGAGAACTAGGCGGGACTAGTAGGTACCCCAATTAAAATATAAAAAGTATATAAAATATATATAAATATGTTTACTTCTTTTAGTAATAAGATGTCTTTATCACATGAGTGCAAAATTCCACAAGATTTCACAAATATACAACAACTACGCCTTCATCCCAAAACAATTGGGGTCGGCGATATGAACCAACAAAGAAAATCATTATGGGTCTTCCACATGAATCCTTCTCCTCCAATCATTTCTATCCAATGCCATGTCCTCGGTGAGGTTCAAAGCATTCATATCCCTTCCTATCATTTCCCTCCAAGTCTTACTAGGCCTACCCCGACATCTTTTAACTAATATATTTTCCCATTTCTCTATCCTTCTAACTGGAGCATCATTAGGCATTCGCCGAATATGTCCAAACCACCATAAACGATTCTCTCTCATCTTATTTTTAATGGGTGCAACGCCTACCTTCTTCCGTCTCTCCTCGTTCTGAATCTTATCTTTTATTGTATTTCCACACATCCATCTAAGCATACGCATCTCAGCTACACTCATTTTTTGAATATGATGTCTCTTGGCAGCCTAACATTTTGTACTATATAGTAAAACGGGCCTAATAATCGTCCTATAAAACTTTTCCTTCAACCGCAATGGCATTCTACGATCGCACAACACTCTAGTTGCACTTTTCCATTTCATCCACCCAACCTTTATCCTATGATTTACATCTCCATCAATTTCTCCATATTTTTGAATGATAGATCCCAAATATTTGAAACAATCATCCACCGGTATTTCTTGCTCACCAAGCTTCACTACACTCCCATCACTACTTCGTTGCTTACTAAACCGACATTCCATATACACTGTCTTACTCTTACTCAACTTAAAACCTTTTGCTTCCAATGTCTGTCTCCATAATTCTAACTTAGCATTAACCTCAGCTCTAGACTCATCAATCAAAACAATATCATCAGCAAACAACATACACAACGACACATTTTCTTGAATTGATCTCGTAAGCTCATCCATCACTATAGCAAATAGGAAAGGGCTTAAAGCAGATCCTTGATGTAACCCAACCGCTATAGGAAAATTGGTTGTCACCCCTCCACAAGTGCGGACATTGGTTACTACTCCTTCATACATATCCTTAATTATACTAATGTACTTGAGAGAAACACCTTTCTTCATCATTGTCCACCAGAGAACGTTCCTAGGTACTCTATCGTATGTCTTCTCCAAATCAATAAAAACCATATGCAAATCTTTGTTCCTCTCTCTATTTCTCTCAATAAGTTGTCTAAGAAGATGTATAGCTTCCATAGTTGATCTTCCAGGCATAAAACCAAATTGATTCTCCGATATCATGACAACCTTCCTCAACCTATACTCAATCACCCTCTCCCAAAGTTTCATAGTATGACTCATGAGTTTTATACCACGATAGTTTGTGCAATCTTGTATATCACCCTTATTCTTATATAGAAGCACCAAAGTACTCTTCCTCCACTTATTAGGCATCTTATTTGTCCGCCAAATCTTGTTAAAAAGATTTGTCAACCATTCTAAATCTTTCTCTTCCAAGCATTTTCAAGCCTCGATAGGTATACCATCTGGGCCAACTGCCCTTCTTGATTTCATTTTCTTTAAAGCCTCTGCAATTTCTTTCTTTTGAATCTTGCGCATGAAGTCACGATTCATCTCATGAAACCAAGATCCTGAGCATGACTTCCATTAAATAGCTTATCAAAATAATCTTTCCATCTCTCCTTAATCTCCTCATCTTTGACTAAAACCCTTTCTATTTCATCTTTGATACATCTAACCATACCCAGATCCCTCGATTTCCTATCTCTCATCTTTGCAAGCCTATAAATATCCTTCTCGCCCTCTTTGGTATCCAACTTGTCATAAACCTCCTTATATACCTTATCCCTCGCGTTTCGAACTATTTTTTTAGCTTCCTTCTTTGCTATCATATACTTCTTCAAATTCTCATTATCACGACTCTTACTTAGATTTTTATAACACTCTCTTTTAACCTTAATAGCTAATTTGACATCCTCGTTCCACCATGATGTATCCTTACCAAGCGGTGCACCGCCTTTAGACTCACCCAATACCTCCTTAGCCACCTTTCTCATGCCACCCGCTATCTTATTCCACATTGATTCTGAATCCTCCTCGAGACACCAATTAGCTTCCTTAACTACCTGCTTTACAAACATTCCTTGTTTAGCTCCTTTCAGTGCCCACCACTTAATTCTAGGATCTATCCTATGTCTATCCCTATTGCGGCATTGTCTAATTCTAAGATCTAAAATTAAGACTCTATGTTGTGTAGCTACACTTTCTCCTGATATAACCTTACAATCGATGCAACAACCCCTATCTCTCTTTCTAAGTAGGAAAAAATCTATCTGACTCGTATGAACCCCACTTTTAAATGTTACTAGGTGAGACTCCCTCTTTCTAAACCAAGTGTTGGCTAAGATCATATCATAGGACAAACCAAAATCTAAAATCCTTTCTCCACTTTTGTTTCTTTCTCCTATACCATAGCCTCTATGGATACTCTTAAATTCATCCCTACTAATGCCTACATGTCCATTAAGGTCACCGCCGATGAAAAGCTTTTCTCTATAAGATATCCCTTGTACTGCTCCATCTAAATCTTCCCAAAATTGATGCTTAATGGAATCATCTAAACCTACTTGAGGTGCATAAACACTAATAATATTAATAATATCCGTATCTAATACTAATTTAATAAGTAAAATCCTATCACCCTTCCTACGAACCTCAACTATATTATTTATAAACTCACGACTCATAACAATCCCTACTCCATTCCTATTTCTATTTATTCTTGTATACCAAATCTTATATCCCCAAGGTTCTATCACTTTTGCCTTCTCACCTACCCATTTGGTCTCTTGTAGACATAAAATATCAATATTTCTCCTACACATAACATCTACTAACTCTACCAACTTACCAGTTAAAGACCCTATGTTCCAAGTGGCTAACCTAATTTTATGGTCTTGGACTAACTTCTTTACCCCCACCCGTCCAACAAAGTGAGGTAACCCTTGCCTATTTAACACCACACCCGGGCGTCGGTGTGACGTGTCGCTTCCGGGCGACGACCTAGCAACCCTTGCCCATTTATCACTACCACCGGGCCTATAGAGTACAGTGCGTCGCTCAGTAGGGAACACCCCAACGCAATTCTCATATTGGTTCATATTCATAGGGTATGACAAGATTTCACAAATATACATAACTAAAATTAACTGTGCATTCTTTCACCGTTTTATAGAAAAAAAAAAACAAAAGCAAACATATATATATATATAAAACATAACCAATATATATAATTAACTAAGCATGTTTTCATAATTTCAAAGAACAAATCATACAAACACACACACACACATATATATATCTAATTATATATATAAAAATAACATAATATATGAAAATAAGCATAAATGACTAAACTGCCCTTGCACCTAGTCAGTGCCTATTCGGCAAAATTGGTACCTTTTAAGGTATCCACCTAGGAATTGCAAAAACCTAGGTGTTTTAGTTGCGGTCAGGCCGATTAGGTAGACTAGTCGGTGCTTAGTTGGTACTTTCGACTATATAGGATGCACAATCTTCCGTACACTCAAGGCTAGACCAGTTACAACAGCAAATTCAGCAGCTTCTCTCCTTATCCACCTCCTTAGTTGTAGTGACTCCTTCAGGTACCTCTGGTTGTACCTTCGCAGGTATCCCTAGTATTAGTTTTGACTGGTTAATGGACTCAAGAGCATCATGCCATATGACTGCTAATGAATCTATATTAACCAATTGCAAATCATGTTGTAGTGTATTTTACCCTACAAATGGATCTCTTATTAAAGTCTATAAAGTTGGTTTAGTCACCTTTGATTCCAATCCTGGTAAAAAACTCAATGTTCCTGAAGTTTTCTTAGTCTCATTTCTTGCCATCAATTTACTTATATTAACCAATTGCAAATCATGTTGTAGTGTCTTTTACCCTACAAATGGATCTCTTATTAAAGTCTCTAAAGTTGGTTTAGTCACCTTTTATTCCAATCTTGGTGAAAAACTCAATGTTCCTGAAGTTTTCTTAGTCTCATTTCTTGCCATGAATTTACTTTTTGTTGGTCAAATTACCCAGTACAATTGTGATGTGTTCACCCCTGATTGTTGTTTTGTGTAGGATCGATCGCATAGGCGAGGCCTGTTAAATTATGTAAATTAAACTTGTAATTTCGTATATATATTTTATATATATAAGCTAATACATATACATATATTATATATATGTATATGTATCTACCTATTATATAGGTATATAATATATATATATATATATATATATTTTTATCTTTATTCTTAGGGGTAGTTTAGGCATTTTACACATTCTTTTTCGTGAATATGTTTTGTATTTTCTTTTTCTTTTTCTTTATTTTTTTTCTTTTAATAAAACCACCTGTACTCACCTTGGAAGGGGCCCAACACACTAGTCGTTGGACCCCTCCAACGGTCACATTTGTGACCGTTGGAGGGGCTCCAACGACTATGTGGAGCCCCTTCCAAGGTCTCCTAATGCCCCATAAATATGGGCACTCCCTCTTGTATTCTCTGAAGGTTTTTTGGATTATTGCCCAACCTTTTATTGTTTATGAATCTTATGAGTGCATTTGCACATTTGTGATTTCGTGTTTTGTGCACAAGTGTTCCAAGTGTTCTTGGTGTGCGTATGTTCACACATTTATTCTCAAGAATATTGTTCTATCGATTATAGTATCTTGTTGAAGATACTTTTACATGGTATCAAAGCCTCGTTGAAGAAGAAGAATTGTGATTTTCCTCCATTTGAGTACCTCGAAAAGCGTGCCTTTAAGCTTTTTGAGATTGAAGTGGATCATCTTCTTCGGGCAATATTTTAGAAGCCTCTTTTATCAAGAAAGACGCGAAAAATACTTGAGGTACGTATTATCTCTTGTCTTCCTTCCTCTCTAATGGGCGAAAAAAACTCATTTCTCTCTTAGGTTTAAGCTTAATGGCTCAAACAATCATGTTTGGGCCGGTAATATGGAAGCCCATGTTAAAGGAAAAGGGCTCTGGGGTTACATTCATGGATCAATACCGGAACCGGAACCGGAACCCAAAATCACCATCATTGAAGAAGGGGATATTAAGATCCTTGAAAGGGATGAAAGACAAAAGGCTCTTGAAGAATATTCTAAAAAGCATGATGATTGGGAAATGAAGAACTTCAAGATCTTATCTTGGATTTTTTCATCCGTTGAGACCAAGATAAACGTCAATATCATCAAATTTAAAAAGGCTTCTGAAGCTTGGTTATATCTTGAGAAAATGTACACTTCAAGAGACTTATCTCACAAGTACTTTCTCCAAAAGAGGGCTTTGACCCTCCAACAAAATGAAATGACCATTCGGGAGTACTTTGCCGAATTATCCTCTATTTGGGACGAGCTTGCCATCCTTGGAGTGGAGAAGCAATCAAATTAAGGCATAAACAACTTGAGGAAGACCGGTTCTTCAATTTTCTAAATGGACTTAGACCCGAATTTGAACAAATTTGGTCATCTCTCCTCTCCGCTTTCACATCTCCCTCACTTGAAGATGTTATCACCAAGCTAAGTAGTGAAGAAACCTGTACGGGGATTAACAAGAATAATCCTAGCATTCTTGTTACCTCTTCTACTCAAGAAGATGGTGAAATGGTTAATGTCGTGTCAAGACCGAGGAATAACATGAAGACCTATAGACCTCCTCATTTCAAGAACCAAGGTCAAGGAGGAAACGATCGGTATGGCAAAAGAGACTAGCAAATTAAATTGCCACTTTTGTAAAGAACCAGGATATATCAAACCTATGTGTCCTAAATGGAAGAAATTAATTGCAACGGCTATGACATCCCAAGCAGAAGAACGATCTTCATCATCAAGTGAATATCTTTCCCTTCAACAAATCGTAGAGGCATTGCAACCTCTTCTCAAGGGAGGCACTTCCGAAGCCGCTATGTCATCTTCTTCCCCCGGTAAGACATCTTGGCTTTTAGATTCCGGGGCATCCTTTCACATGACCCCAAGTACTTGCTCTCTTTCAAATTTTTCTAAAAATTTTCTTCCATCCTTTGTCTCAACCGCGAATGGAACACCTCTTGAGATTAAAGGAATAGACAATTTTGAAAAACAAGACTTCTTTATTCCAAAAATTCGTCTTATCCCAAAACTTAATTTAAATCTTTTTTCCGTCTCCCAACTCTCGGACCATGGTTGCGATATAAAATTCTCTTCTAATAAATGTTGGATACAGGATTGCCAGTCCGGGAAATTGATTGGGGAAGGCTCTAGAAGAGGAGACCTCTACTACGTTGATTTTCTTCAAGTTCCCAAGAGTCAATTTTGTAATGTTGTTCAAAACAAAGATATTCATGTATGGCATAAGAGATTGGGTCATCTCAATATTGTTAAAATCTCCTATTTGCCTTTTATTAAACATCTTTGTAAAAGTGATTTTCTATGTAATGAATGTATTCTTGGGAAAATGAAATGTTTGCCTTTTCCTCAAAGATCCATGTTTACGACAAAACCATTTGAAATTGTCCATTCCGATGTATGGGGTCTGGCTCCTGTGATGTCAAAGGGGGGATTTCATACTATGTGATTTTTGTGGATGACTACACTAGGTTTTATTAGATTTATTTTCTTAAACATAAACATGAAGTTTTTTCAACTTTTAAAAGTTTTCATATGATGATTTTAAATCAATTCAATGGATGCCTAAAAATCTTTAGGTCCGACTCTGGAGGAGAATACCTTTCAAATGAATTCAAAAGTTATCTTGAAAACTTTGGTATTCTTCACCAAAAATCTTGTCCGAAAACCCCCCAACAAAATGGGTTAGCCGAACGAAAGCATAGGCACATCATTGAAACAACTAGGACTTTACTCATTTCACAAAACATTCCAAAGAATCTCTGGGCTGAGGCAGCCCTTACCTCTGTCTATCTCATTAACAGACTTCCATCGAAAAATTTAAGCAAAATTTCTCCTTTTGAAAAATTATACGAAAATGAACCTGATTATAGCAGGTTAAGGGTCTTTGGGTGTAAATGTTTTGTTCTTACTGATAAGAATGACAAACTTTCTCCTAAGGCCATTCCTTGTGCCTTTCTTGGCTATTCTGAAACCCAAAAGGGTTTTCGTTGTTATGATGTCAAAAATGATAAACTGTATGTTTCCAGAAATGTGAGTTTTTTGGAAAATCTTAGTGGATTCGAACGTTGTGAATCTCATAATAAGAATGTGGATTATTCTTTTCTATTTGATTTATTGAATAAAGACGATGATACTAGTGATGATGAGTCAGATCAAAGTAACTCAAATGAATTTGAAACTGAGGAAAACATCCCCTTGCTCCCTTCATCACATCAACATATTGATGAAGGTTTATCTAGAGACCCTATCACCTATACTCATAGAGATCAAAACAGTTTTAGAAGTGCTCTTGAAAGATATGATGATGCTAGTCCAAGTGCTCCTCAGAGCGAAGTGATCCCTCGTAGAACCGAAAGAAGTAGGAAGACTCCTTCTAGGTTCATTTCCTATGACTCTTTTTCACCTAAATATAGGGCATGTCTTAGTGCCATTCACTCTTATATAGAACCTAGAAATTTTGAAGAAGCACAAAAGTGCCCTGAATGGATTAGTGCAATGAACAATGAACTTGAAGTTCTGAGAAAAGCCAACACTTGGGAGTTTCAAAATCTTCCCAAATGTAAGAAAACAATAGGGTGCAGATGGGTTTTCAAAGTAAAGACTAAAAGTGATGGATCCCTTGAAAGATATAAAGCTCGATTGGTTGCAAAAGGATATAGTCAAGAGTATGGTATTGACTATGAAGAAACTTTTGCTCCTGTAGCTCGTATGGTCACTGTCCGATGTCTTATAACTGTTGCTTCTATCAACAAGTGGAACATCTATCAAAAGGATGTTAAAAATGCTTTTTTAAATAGCGATTTAAACGAAGAAGTTTATATGGATGCTCCACCTGGAATGGAGACTCCCAAGGGAAAAGTGTTTCGTCTTCAAAAAGCACTTTATGGTCTAAAACAAGCCCCCAAGGCTTGGTATGATAGGTTTAACTCTGTAATGATTGAAAATGGATTTTCCTCTTGCTTTAATGACATTGCTCTATTTGTTAGAAAATCCAATGCATAGGATTGTGATTTTATTATTATATGTTGATGACATGCTCATCATTGGGAGTGATTCTAACGGGGTTAAGAGTATAAAATCTATCTTGAAAGATAAATTTGAAATGTCTGATTTGGGTTTTCTAATTATTTTTTGGGAATTGAAGTAGCATACTCTCTTAGAGGATATTTCTTATCTCAAACTAAGCTTGCTTCTGAGATCATTGACAGATCAGGTATTACAGATGAGAAGCTTTGTGAAACTCCTGCAGTAGTAGGGGCAAAAATGAAAATTGATGATGGGGTTCCTCTTTCGGATCCTACACCCTATAGACAGCTTGTAGGATCATTGATGTATCTGAGTATTACCAGACCAGATATATCCCATGCAGTCCATACTGCAAGTCAGTTTCAGCATGTGCCTACATCAGTTCACATGAGTGCCATCTTGCGAGTCGTAAGATACATAAATGGTACTCTAAATAAGGGAGTTTTTCTGTCCTCTTCTTCCGATTTAAGATTAATTGCTTATACTGATTCTGATTGGGGAGATGACTCAAATAACCGTCACTCCACCACTAGTTTTTGTGTATTTTTAGGAGACTCACTAATTTCGTGGAGATGCAAAAAGCAACAAAATGTGTCGTTCTCCTCAACTGAAGTTGAATATCGTGTTATGGCAACTACTACCATGGAGATTGTTTGGATTCATCAACTGCTAGAAGACATGAGGATCACAATAGAAGGGCCCGCCAAGTTGTGTTGCGACAACAAGAGTGCAATCTACATTGCGAAAAATCGCACCTTTCATGAGCAGACTAAACACATCGAAATGGACTGTCACTATGTTCATGAAGCATATCTTCGAGGAGTCATTGATCTTCCTTATGTCACGTCCGAATATCAGTTGGCAGATTTCTTTACTAAAGCCTTGTGCGCTCCGCGGTTCAACTTCCTTCTTGGCAAACTATCGGTCATATTGCCCTAAGTTTGAGAGGGGGTGTTAAATTATGTAAATCAAACTTGTAATTTTGTATATATATTTTATATATATAAGGTAATACATATACATATATTATATACATGTATATGTATCTACCTATTATATATATATATATATATCTTTATTCTTAGGGGTAGTTTAGGCATTTTACACATTCTTTTTCGTGAATATGTTTTGTATTTTCTTTTTCTTTTCTTTATTTCTTTTTCTTTTAATAAAACCACTTGTACTCACCTTGGGAGGAGCCCAACACACTAGTCGTTGGACCCCTCCAACGGTCACATTTGTGACCGTTGGAGGGGCTCCAATGACTACGTTGAGCCCCTTCCAAGGTCTCCTAATGCCCCATAAATATGGACACTCCCTCTTGTATTCTCTGAAGGTTTTTGGGATTATTGCCCAACCTTTTATTGTTTATGAATCTTATGAGTGCATTTGCACATTTGTGATTTCGTGTTTTGTGCTTTTTGTGCACAAGTGTTCCAAGTGTTCTTGGTGTGCGTATGTTCACACATTTATTCTCAAGAATATTGTTCTATCGATTATAGTATCTTGTTGAAGATACTTTTACAAGGCCATCTCTACTTTCTTGATTAGCTCGATTAGAATCCTAGAGGCTTAGCTAGGGATAGTGTTGGTGTTGCAGTTTTGAAGTGTTGGGTCCTGTGAAATCAATGGTTGGGTCTTGTGTCTAGTTCAATGTTACATTTTTTATGTGTTATCTTCTGGTGTTTTAGGTGGCAGTTGTACTCGGTGTATCATATTGTATTGTACGATACACACTCGTATTGCGATACGAGTGTGTATCTACCCATATTGGGTGTATCGTAAGATACGGTATTAGGCTATTAACGCACTTTAAAAGGGGTCAAAACTTATTTTTTAACTTTTGGGTTTTAAATACCTTTTTAGAGCCGACTCCCTCATTTGTGTGTAGGGGATGTCAATGGGTCGGGTTTGGTTCGGACTCATGTGGAACCAAACTTGGACCAGATTTTCGGGTATGGTATCAGGTTCAGACCTGTGCCTAATCGGGTCTACTATAAGAGAAACCATACCCGAACCCGATAAAAACTACATGAACCAAACCCGGGCCATACCCTATAAAATAATATTTTTTATCAATTTTACATTGAAAATTTGCGGGTCTTAATCAGAACTCGGGCCGGGCCTGAGTCTAGTATAAAATTTCACAAGCTATACCCGGGTCCATGTATGAAACTATGATACAAGAATGTTGTTGTTTAGTAGTGAAATGCCCGAAGAGTTTTGAGTTGAGGCTGTGGGAGTTGCAGTGCATCTAATAAATAGGATGACGTCAAGAATTATTGAAAGAACATCAACATATAAGAAGTTATTTGGAAGTAGGGGTGGGCAACCAGCCCGGCAGCTTGATGTGCCAAGCCGACCCCGGCCCGCCATGGGCCGGGTTTGGGCCATCATTTTAGGCCTTGGCCCGTTAGGTACCAGGCCAAAACCCAGCCCGTTACATACGTGGGCCGGGTTCAGGCCGAACCACTGGCCAGCCCGATGGCCTGATTTATTTATTCATTTTTTTAATAAGATACAAATTTTAAAAATTAATTACTACATAGTAACTTGATAACTAATATTATTTACCTAATTAGTTGCATGGGAACTTGCTATTTGTTAATTATTACTATTTACCTAATTAGTTGCATGGGAACTTGCCATTTATGCATTTTAAGATTGGGCCAAGTCAAACCCGGCCCACTTCACATTGGCCCGGACCATGGGCTTCTCTTCAAACCCGAGCCCATTTAGAATCGAGTAGCCCGTTAGTAAATGGGCCGACCCGATCAACCTGGTCCATTAGCGGGCCGGGTGTTAGAAAATAATACATATATGTGTATTTTAATTCTGTAACTTTTCTTTTTTATTTATTTTTTATGTAATCTGTCATCAGCTGAACACTGTCAGCTAATGACAGACTGTGTGCAGCACAGTCTGTCAGCTAATGATAGACTGTGTGCACAGTCTGTCAATAGCTAACAGACTGTGTGCAGCACAGTCTGTCAATAGCTAACAGACTGTGTGCAGCACAGTCTGTCAGTTAATTACAGACTGTGCGCACAGTCTCTGTCTACTAAAGAGACGTTGGGACGGTACCCAACGGCTCTAAGACTGTACCCAACGGCTCTAATTAGAGCCGTTGGGTACAGCCCAACGACTCCCACTCTTTCATCCCTCTATAAATAAGGGCCTCCCAGCCCATTATAATATTATTCAATAAGGGTTTTTATTCCCTTGTGCTCGTTAATAAAATAGTGCATTTTATGCACTTTCTTGCTTTTGTGATGTGTAGCATTTGAGTGCTACTTTGTGCTAGCCTATGTTTTCTTTTGTTTGAAATATCAAGTTATTGTCTCTAAGGCTCTTTACATGGTATCAGAGCTAGGTGTATGATCAACGGCGCATCGGTGGGCTGCCTCGTAAATCATGCTTATTCTATTTCGTGGTGGTGATTTCTTTTCCTCCTTTAATTCACCATGGGTGAATCTTTTTCACACAATACAAGCAATTCCAACTTTATTCCGCCGTTCAAACTTGAATGAAGCAACTATAATATTTGGGCGGGACACTTGGAGACATTCATCAAAGGTCAAGGTTTGTGGGGATTCGTAAGAGGTACTATTCTTGAACCCACTCTAAAAAATTCATTAGGTGAAAATTCACTAGTCTTGAAGAAAGAAACAAAACCATGGAAGAATACTACAAGAAATTAGATGAATGAGAAATGAGAAATGCAAAAATTCTTTCATGGATGCTAAGTGGAGTTGAAACAAAAATCGCCTCAAATCTATTATGCTACAAAAAGGAAAATGAAGCGTGGGAATATCTTAAAGGTATGTTTATCGAAAAAGACATGGCTCACAAGTATCATCTTCAAGAAAAGGTTAGAAATATCAAACAAGTAGATAAAAATGTAAGAGATTACTTTATGAAGTTATCTTCAATTTGGACCCAACTTGCTCAATTTGAACCCAAATGGGAAGGTAAGTGTATAGAAATGTGAAGAGTTCAAGTTGAAAAAGATAGACTCTTCGCCTTCCTCTATGGTTTGAGACCCGAATTGGAACAAACAAGGGCCTCACTGCTATCATCTTTATCACCCCCGCTTATTCATGAGATTCTCACTAAACTTAATGGAAAAGAAACTAGGCTAAACATAAGTAAGAATGTTAGTGTACTTGCTACTTCTAACAATGGTCAAGAAGAGGACCGCGCTCTTGCCGCATCAAAACCAGAACATTATATTAAACCATATAAACCACCCCACTTCAATAGGAATAAAGGTGAATAAAAAATCATTTGCCACAACTGTAATGAACCCGATCACATTAGGCCTCAATGTCCTAAATACAAATATAGGCCTAAAAAAAACGTGTTGCTGCTGCACCGTCAAAACAAGATGAAGATACTCTGAATCTCAAGGACCTCACCAAATCATTATCTCAACTGACGAAAGCATTATAACCATTGCTTAAAGGATCAACGTCAGGAGCGGCCATTGCATCATCTTCTACTCCTGGTATGGGCTCTTGGCTTCTAGATTCAGGAGCTTCTTTTCATGACTCCACATAAGTCTATATTATCTGAATATCAATCTAATTCAAATACATCCTTTGTTTCCACTGCTGATGGTATTGCTTTAGAAATAGAAGGTGTTGGAAGTTTTAAAAATAATAGCAAATTTTATATTCCGAAAATAAGATTTATACCTAAACTATATCTTAACCAACTTTCAGTTTCGCAAATCTCGGATCATGGATGTGATGTCATTTTCTCATCAAATAAATGTTGGGTGCAGGATCGCCAGTCCGAGAAATTGATTGAGGAAGGTTCTATGCAAGGAGATCTCTATTATATAGATTCTCTTTGTATTCCAAAGGAATCATTTTGTAACATTGCCCAAACAAAAGATATACGGACTTGGCATCATAGACTTGGGCATCCAAATATAAAGAAATTAAATTTTATACCAGTTACCAAAAATATTTGTAAGGAAATTTTTGAATGTAAATAATGTTTACTTGGTAAAAGGACAGCCTTGCCTTATGGTCAAAGAACTTTTTATTGTTCAATGCCTTTTGAATTAGTTCATTCAGGATGTGTGGGGTCCTGCACCTGTAGCTTCTAAAGGAGGATTCTCCTACTATGTTGTGTTTATTGATGATTTCACTAGATATTGTTGGATTTACTTTCTTAAGTTTAAATTCGATATATTCGCAATCTTCAAAATATTCCATAACATGATTAAAAAACAAATTGAAAGTAAACTCAAAATCCTCAGAACTGACTCTGGAGGAGAATATTTGTCAAATGAATTTAAACAATTTTTAGAAAATGAAGGAATCCTACATCAAAGATTGTGTCCTAGAACTCCACAACAAAACGAAATTTCAGAAAGAAAACACAGGCACATTATGGAAACTACAAGGACTCTTCTTATTGCTAAAAATGTTCCAAAAAATCTTTGGGCAAGCTGCATTAACTTCAGTATGTCTTATAAATAGGATGCCTTCAAAAACATTGTCCAATGAAATTCCCTTTGAAAAATTATTTAAATATCAACCTGACTATCAAAGACTGAGAATCTTTGGTTGCAAATGTTATGTTTTAAATGATAAATGAGATAAACTATCCTCTAAGGCTACTCCCTGCACATTCATTGGCTATTCAGAAACACAAAAGGGATTCAGATGTTATGTATAAAAAATGATGAACTTCTCGTATCAAAGAATGTCAATTTTGTTGAAAATGAAAGTGGATTTGAAGAAAACATGTTGGAAGACAAATTTTGATTATTTACTCTTGTTTAAACTGTGGTCTAATGATGAAAATATTTACGTAGAACCTCCTATTGAGAATATAACAACAGATGAACCAATAGTATACACTAGAAAGAATCAAAATACAACCAATAAAGGTGTAAATCAAAGTAATCATGAAGCTTTAGAAATTCCCTCACAACAAACAATTATTCGTAGATCTGAACGAACCTCAAGGATCCCAAATAAATTTGTCTTATGACTCATTCTCTCCTAAACATAGATCATGTCTTATCGTCATTCATTCTTACTTTGAACTTTGAAGCAAGCTCCAAGAACTTGGTTTGACGAATTCACTACTGCAATTATGAGATTGGGGGTCCAAGCAAAGCTTTCATGATCATGCATTGTTTATTGCATCCCTTGCTAAGGGCAGTGTATACTTTTGTTGTATGTAGATGATATGATAATTGTGAGGGATGACAAAGTCATGATTAAGAATGTGAAATCTCAGTTGGCAGAAAGTTTGAGATGAAAGATTTGGGCAAATTGAAATCTTTCTTGGGACTAGAGGTTGCATACTTTCAGAGAGATCATTTGATTGGCAAAGCAAGGCTAATTAAAGTAGGAACCATGTAGATACAACTATAGAAGCCAATTGCAAGTTAAAGCATTCAGATGATGAACTTTTTGATGATCTTATTGTATATAGGCAGTTGGTAGGGATTTTGATTTACTTGACCATTTCAAGACTGGATATTACTTTTGTTGTATATGTGTTGAGACAGTTCATGAGTGCTCCTAGACCTTCTCACTTGGCAGTTGTACTAAGGATTATTAGATATATTAAGAGCACAATGTATTATGCTATGCTCTTCCTTGCTTCATCAACATTAGAATTGAAAGTATATTGTGATGCAAACTTTGGGGGAGTATCATAGGATAGGCACTCCACCACTGACTTTTGTATATTTTTGGGGGACTCCTTGATATCGTAGAAGTGCAAAATGTAGCAGAGTTGTTATGTCCACAATAAAAGTAGAATATTGTGTGATGGCTCAAGTCACTGCAGATATTACATGGTTGAGATGGTTGTTGCAAGATATGGGAGTTACTCTTTAGGGTACACCTATCTTGTATTGTGACAATCAAAGTGCTATTTATATAGCCAAAAAATCCAAAAATTTCATGAGAACTAAGCACATTGAGATAGATTGTCACTTCACTCGTAGAGCTTACTTGGAAGAAATCATATCATTATCATACACTGGGACCGTCCCACTAGTCGAATAGTGGATTGCTTCACCAAGAGTTTACCTTTAAAGACATTTCAACCCTTTCTTTTCAAACTTGGAATGATTGTGTTCTCATTATCCCAAGTTTGAGGAAGAGTGTTAAGGAATGTAATGCTTATATTACATGTGTGTGTGCTACCCTCTTTATCTTGTACGTATGTTTATTCTAGAGGGGTATTTTTGTAACATAACTATAGGGGCCATAGTCAACTATTTATGTCTTCTTGTGTAACCAAAGGAAATGTCTCCTATATGTTGTATTCTCCCATTCTTTTGAAGCTAACGAAAGTCTATTGCTTCTTCCTCTCTTCTCTCTCTATTTGTGCATACTTGCCCTAAATTTGTATAAGCCCGTGGTAGCAGCACCAAGAAGTACCATAGGAAGTTGTTTGAAAGGGTTTGAGAGTATGAAGAAGAGACGACTCCGGAAGGTACTTCAGGATTACTCGCAAAAGAGACATGAGGCTCTAAACGACATGAGAGGCTTCATTTAGTTTTCAAAGAAGATGAAAAAATTCAACAAGACTTAGCTGAAGGAGAAGGTACGAAGGCTGAGGAAAAAGTATGACAACAAATTCGCCAAGGAGTTTAAAACAAAGAAGTCACAAATATTCAAGATGTCTCATGAAGGGGCCTTATTAATCTCAAAGGAGATCTGGGGGGAGAAGGTGAAGGGAGACGAGAAGGAAACAGAGGAGGAATCTTCTTGTGATGGTCAAGTACTGACTTGCCAAAAAACTGAAAATCATGGGAGAGGATCAAACTCGATTGTTCCAAGGGATGAGAATTGTAATGAAAAGAGGCGGAAGCACCAATAGAGTAAAAAACACTCTTTAAGAGTGACCTCAAGAGCCAAGAACACAAACACTAAAAGTGTACACACAAAACTCTCAAAAGTAGAAAATGACTTAAAGTCATAAGTTGGATTTATTGAAGAAAGGAAGAGAAGGGTGAAAACCCCATGCTTACAAGAGGAGAATACATCCTCTATTTATAGAGGAGGGAGTCTAAAGGAAGGGACCACAAAGGGGCTCCCTTGTAGTCGTTGGGAGCCCCAACGGTCATAAATCTGACCGTTGGGGCCCCAACGACTACAAGTGTGGGGCCCTTGTGGTCTTATAAAAAGAAGAAAATAAAAAGGGAAAAAAGAAAAAGAAAAAGGAAAAAAGAAAAAAAGAAAAGATTACATTGTGGTTTTACAAGAATACCCCTATCGGGTATTTCAATAAAAGGGAAACTGTATATATATACATATATGTATATATATACTTATATATATATGAATATATATATATATGAATATATATATATAAGTATATGTATATACATATACATATTTTAACACGCCCCCTCAAACTTTACGAGGAGAAGACTGAAAGTTTGCTAAGAAGAAACATAAATCGTGGAGTTGGGAGCGCCTTGGTGAAGAAATCAGCTAGTTGATACTCTGAAGTAACATATGGTAATGAGATAGTCCCTCTGAGATATTTGTCTCAAACATAATGGCAATCCATTTCGATATGCTTGGTCCGCTCATGAAAAGTGTGATTGCTGGCAATGCATATCGCACTTTTGTTATCACGGCAGAGCTTGGTGGGAGAGGAAATGGAGACGCCCATGTCACCAAGGAGACTCCTGAGCCATACGATTTCCATAGTTGTCATTGCCATGGCCCGATATTCAGCTTCAGTAGATGACAGTGAAACCTTCTGCTGCTTCTTGCATCTCCACGAAATGAGGGATTCACCTAAAAAAATACAAAGACCCGTTATTGAGATACGATCATTGGGATTTTCTTCCCAGTCAGCATCAGTAAAAGCAGTTAAGTCAAGAGATGAGAAAGAGGATAAGAAGAGTCCCTTGGATATAGTATTTTTGATGTATCGCACAATTCTCATTACGGCCATCATATGAACCGAAGTAGGTGCATGCTGAAACTAGCTTGCTGCATGAACCGCATGAGCTATATCTGGACGTGTGATGGATAGATAGGTGAGAGATCTGATTAATTGACGGTAGGGGGTTGGATCCTCAAGAAGAACACCATCTTCAAGTCTTAGTTTCACATTAATAACTTCGGGAGTCTCAACTTTCTTTTCATCAGATATTCCTGATTTGGTACAAATTTCTGCAGGTAATTTCATTTGAGATAGGATGTATCCTTACGCGGAATAAGCCACTTCAATTCCTAAAAAATATCTCAAATATCCAAGATCAGACATATCAAAAGTTTCTTTTAACATAGACTTTACATCATTTACTCCCTTTTTGTCATTCCCAGTGATGATCATATCATCAACATACAGCAGAAGCATAATAATGGAGTCACCTGTCCTTTTAACAAAAAGAGCAGCGTCAGTATAGCAACAAGAAAAACCTAAATTGATTAATACATTACTAAACCTATCATACCAAGCTTTAGGAGCTTGCTTAAGTCCATATAAAGCCTTTTTTTAATTTCAAAATTTTTCCATTTAAATTCATACCTAGAGGCGGTTCCATATAAACTTCTTCATTTAAATTATCATTCAAAAATGCATTTTTGACATCAAGTTGAAAGATTGGCCATTTTTTAATAGAGGCTATAGCAATAAGAGTCCGAACACTAGTCATTCGAGCAACTGAGGCAAAAGTTTCATCATAATCTACCCCATACTCTTGGGCATATCCTTTGGCTACCAACCTAACCTTATATCTTTCCAATGAACCATCACTCTTAGTTTTTACTTTAAAAACCCATCTACATCCAATGGGTTTCTTGCCATTGGGAGGATCAATGAGTTCCCAAGTTTACGCCCTTTTAAGAGCATTAAGTTCTAGTTCCATAGCTTTATTCCAATGAGCATATTGTTTAGCATCATTGTAATGAGATGGTTCATGAAAGGAGTGAATAGCAAGTAGGCATGCTCGAAAGTTAAGAGAAAAAGAATCATAAGAAACAAATCTATTGGGTATTTTGGAAATCCGATTTGATTTTCTTTGAGAGGTTTCTTCGATTGACTCACTTTGAGAAAAATTTTCAAGGGCACAAGGAGGATTTCTTTCATTCCTTCTAGAGTAGACTTGTATTTGTCTTGAAACATTTTCTTCGAAGTTTTGATCATCGTTTGGATGATCAGAATGATCTTCACGAAGGGGTTCACTAGGATCAATATGATCATCTATGATGTTTTCTTGAGGCAATAAGTCAAATAAAAAGGAATGATCAATATTTTCATTTGGTTGGTGCGAAAAACCATTTTCTTCTTCTAGAAATGTGACATCTTTTGAGATATAAAGTTTGTTTTTTAGTATGTCAAAACAAAGATTACATTTTTATTTTTCGCCATATCCCAAGAAAATACATTCAATAACCCTAGGAGAAAGTTTATCATTTTTGTGAGTTAGAACAAAGCATTTACATCCAAAAATCCTTAATCTTTTATAATCGGGAGACATATTGTAAAGTTTTTCAAATGGAGAAAGAATTTTCAAAGAGGATGAAGGAGTTCTATTGATAAGATACGTTGAGGTTAGAACCGCTTCGGCCCAAAACGATTTTGAGATATTTTTTGAAATTAATAACGTTCTTGTAGTTTTTATTATGTGTCTATGCTTTCTTTCCGCAAGACCATTTTGTTGCGGAGTGTTGGGACAAGAACGTTGATGACAAATTCAATTTTCTTTTAAATAGCTTTGAAAATCATTGGACATATATTCGCCTCCCGAATCGGACCTAAGAATAGATAGATTTCCCAAAAATTGATTTTTAACCATTGCATGGAATTCTTTAAAGAAGGAGAAAACTTCGGATTTGCGACTTAGGAAGTAAATCCACGTGAATCGAGTGAAGTCATCAATAAAGACCACATAATACGAAAATCCTCCTTTAGACAAAATAGGGGAAGGTCCCCACACATCGGAATCAACAAGTTCAAATGGCCGAGTGGTAAAGTATTTTCTTTGAGGAAATGGAGTAGCTTTAGATTTCTCAAAAATGCAATCTTTACAAGTCATGTGATTGTCTTTACAAGTATTGTTCAAAAACGGAAAAAGAGACATTTTTACAAAATTTGGATGACCAAGTCTCTCATGCCAAATTCCAATACTTTTGTCTTTTACAAGATTGCAAGATGACTTAGATGGAAGAGTCAAAAAGTCCATAAAATAGAGATCACCCCTTCTATGGCCTTGCCCAATCAGCTTCCCTGAATGGAGATCCTGCACGGTGCAATCTTTAGGTGAGAAAGAGACTTGACATCCATGATCGGTGATTTGAGAAACGGAAAAAAGATTTAAATTAATTTTTGGAACGATTCTTACTTTAGGAACGAAAAATTTTTGAGAATTTTTAAAATCAAGCGTTCCAATACTTTCAATTTTCAATGATGTTCCATCGGCCGTTGAAACATAAGAAGATATGGGTTCGGAAAAAACATTTGAAAGAGAGTTTTTATGAGATGTCATATGTGTAAGAACCACAAATTTTACATTAAAACTTAAGAATTATGTGGATTTGGGCCTAGGATCCGTTATTGGACCCAAAAGAAAATTTCGGATATTAGAGTATTTTAGTAATATTATATAAACAAATATTTAAGAAATTAGATATTTCAAATCCTCGGTTCGGACCCAAGTGGATCCAACCCTTGGGTCCACTGCTGTTTAAGCGACCCGGACCCAAATCAAATTTGGGTCCAGCATTTCGGGTCGTGGTTCGGACCCGGACCCGATCCACCCCCTGTTAAAATTAAAGAGGGGTTAATAAGGGGGGGGCAACCCGATATGGGTTGCCCGATAAAAAGTTTTGAGAGGGGAAACCCTCTCCCCTGAGTTATCGGGTGTTAGGGTTTAGCCGAACCCTAACACATAAGGAGATGCGAGTTGGGGGAGCACACCGAAGCCGCCGGGAGGAGGGGGAGCTCCATCCTTTTCGGGAGGCCACCCACCTACAAAGGAGGGACCTCGAACCATTATTCTCTCTCTCTCACTCTTTTCTACCTTTCTAAACCTCGAAGCTCCCTCCAATCCCAAGCCGCAGCTCGAGGCCTTGCAGTGAGGAGCCAACCTCGCCGGTGGTGGTGCTGTCCAGGCCGACCGACCCCTCTCGTGGATGCCGCAACAACCTCGCCGGATAATGGTAGGTTACTGTTTTTTTTTTTCTGTAGGTAACTCGCG
This sequence comes from Nuphar pumila, assembly GCF_984573655.1. Taxonomy (NCBI): domain Eukaryota; kingdom Viridiplantae; phylum Streptophyta; class Magnoliopsida; order Nymphaeales; family Nymphaeaceae; genus Nuphar; species Nuphar pumila. The sequence goes on from NC_143255.1 coordinate 14,963,789, forward strand.
TGTTGGGGGTGTGAATGAGTGGGAAGGGGGGGATCGAAAATCCCCAAATCACGAGGGGTGTTGTGACAGTTGGGGATTTCGGTAAATCCCACGCCAGAAAAACCCCAAACCCTAACCCTAAAGTCTCAAATCCACATCGATTTGGGTGGGTTCAACTCTTGGTGGTATACTGTAATACATATTATGAGTTTTAGTTATGCGAGTTGCCATTACGATGCACAAGTTGTTAAAATGTGAAATGGTTCCTAAATAATAGAAACTCTGTTATAATAGAAATTTACTTATAACAGGTTAGCCGATCCCTTGAGTCTGGTTCATTTAAGATTTCATAACAATGGTTATCAGATTTCCTTTCCGGCCATTTTCTCGATTAATATGCTGTTATTAAATGCTATTAAGACTGAATACCTATGTTTTAACTACCTGTAACCATACTTTATTCATTTTTATCAGAATTGAATTCCTCTGATTACATGTGTACAGTGATGACATTTGTGTATCATTAAAGTAGGTATACTTCAGAAATTTCTGGTAATCATACATATAGTCAGGGTTTGAACTCTTAGGGTGTTCGATAGAAAAATGGATTTGGGTCTTTCCTGAATAAATCGTATTAGGAACTGTGATAAATCACTGTGGGATGATTCATGTTTCCTTCTTGTATATGCATGATTCATGATTTGATTGATCGGAATTGGGGACATGTTTAAACAGTAAATGGTGAGTTTGCATGATTGATATATTAAAATAGTAAATTAGGAATGTGTGTTTTGTTGAAATAACAAATCTCTAAGTGTATGACAGTATAGAGATGTTATGCTATTTTGATGGTTATAATACTAGAGTAATACGTTAATTTGGGGTTTTCTATTAAGTATCGTTCCTGTATCGTTCTGAAATGCTTAACCCGAGAATTATTAGTTGTTTCCGCTTGAAAAAAAAAATCCCTAAAAATTTGGGTTAAATTTCGGGGCGTTACAGTTATGGTATCAGAGCCTGGGAACAATAAATCAAGGATCACGGTCATGCCACATCCTGAGATCGCTTTGTGAGTATATTTTTATCATTCTTACTTTATTAGTCATGATAATTGCATTGTTTTCTATATAAGTATAGGTATATACATGTGATGATTTTAGGGAATAGTAAAACTGTGTGTATTGAAATGATTATTAGATGTATCGTCGATCCCAAGCTAGTTCGAGCACGGCGAACGAGTGGCAGGACCAAAGGGGTTCGTGATGGAAACTCTCGGTAATCTGGCTCAAACCATGGACACCCAAATGCGCCATCAGGCGGAGTTAGCCGCAGCCATAAGTGAAAGGCATAATACGAACACAATCACCTATGAGAAGTTCTTGAAGTTGAACCCGCCTACCTTCTCAGGCAAGGCTGATCCTGAATTAGCTGAGAATTGGATTGCAGAGACAGAACGAGCTTTTCGGGTTCTGTCTGTTCTTGAGGATAAGCAAACGGACTTCGGCACTTACCGCTTGACGGAAGATGCACAGAAATGGTGGGACACAACCCGAACCATCCACTTTGCCGGAGAGGATACTATTCCATGGGAAGAATTCAAGCGAACATTTCTAGAGACATATTTCCCCCAGTACGCTCGTGATCAGAAGCATCAGGAGTTCTTGGAGCTTACACAAGGAAATATGAATTTGGTGGAATACACTACCAAATTTCGGACCTTGGAGCGTTATTGCCCAAATTTGTTCGCGAATGATAAAGCCAGAGCAACTAGGTATGTCCGCGGACTCAAGGACGGATTGCGACCACGAGTGATGATAAATCTGCCATCCACCCTCGCACAAGCCATTGAAGTGGCTACTATGCTGAATGAAGAATGGGAGAGATCAAGGAAGAGTCAAAAAGACACACCGGGGAAACGGGGAGCCGGTCCGCCGCAGCATCACAGTGGCAAGAAGTACCAGCCACCTTACAAGAAGCAAAAGTATAATGGTGGAAATCTTCCTCCGCAGCAACAAGGACAAAATCGGGTGTGCCAGAAGTGCAACCGGTCCCACTACGGACAACCTTGCCCTAGAGACACAGGAGCATGTTTCTACTGTGGAAAGATGGGTCATTATGCCCGTCAGTGCCACAAGAAGATGGCGGATATACAGAAACGTAATGCCGGGGGAGGACAGCAACATCAACCATCTCAGCCGCAGCAAACACCACAGCAAAATGCACAGAAGAGGGTGCCGGGACGAGTATATGCCACCACTGCGGAAGATTGGAGAAAGGAAATTTGGTACAAGGTACTGTATTTGTCAATGGTTGTGCTGCACTTGTTCTATTTGACTGTGGTGCTACACATTCGTTCATATCCGTAGAATTTGCAAAATTACTTGGTGCACATACTGAATCTCTGAAACATGAATTATATGTGTACAATCTGATAGGATATAATTCGATATGTGTAAACTACATCCCTGATGTCATAATTGTACTTGAAGGACATAACTTACCTGCTGACCTAATCTTGCTCGATATGACTGAATATGATGTCATTTTGGGGATGGATTGGTTATATGAATATTATGCCAACGTTCTTTGTCCCCAAGGGAAAGTGGTTTTGTCCCGACCAGGATTGCCAAAGGTTGAGTTTCGGCTCTCGAGACCTACAGTAAAGGGCCGAATTGTATCAGTATTAAAGGCCCAGAAGTATATGCGACAGGGGTGCCGAGCATTCCTAGTAAATGTATTCTCCTGCGAGTCGAAAGTCACACCATTAGAAGAACTTGAAGTGGTTCGTAATTTCCCGGAAGTATTTCCGGATGACTTGCCTGGACTACCTCCACCGCGTGAGGTGGATTTTCATATCGAGTTGGTGCCTGGGACGGCACCGATCTCGAAAGCGCCTTATCGTATGGCCCCAGTAGAGTTGGAGGAGCTGAAGAAACAACTCCAGGAGTTGATGGAGCAAGGTTTCATTAGACCGAGCGTATCACCATGGAGAGCACCAGTTCTTTTTGTGAAAAAGAAAGATGGTTCTATGAGGTTGTGTATAAACTATCGGATGTTGAATCAAGCAACAGTCAAAAATAAGTATCCCCTACCTCGTATTGAAGACTTGTTCGACCAATTGCAAAAGGCTAAAGTGTTTTCAAAAATCGATCTTAGATCTGGTTATCACCAACTTCGGATCAAGGACGATGATATTCCTAAGACAGCCTTTAGAACAAGGTACGGTCACTACGAGTTCGTAGTTATGCCATTCGGACTGACAAATGCTCCCGCAGCATTCATGGACTTGATGAATCGAGTATTCAGAGCATACTTGGATACGTTTGTAATTGTCTTTATTGATGATATACTCATATACTCAGAAAGCATAGAGCAACATCGTGAACATTTGAGGATCGTATTGGGGACTCTCAAGGAACACCAGTTGTTCGCCAAATTCTCCAAGTGCGAATTCTGGCTCGAGAAGGTCATGTTCTTGGGTCATGTCATATCGCGAGACGGAGTCGCTGTAGACCCGGCTAAGGTTGAAGCTGTATTAAATTGGGGTCAACCGAAGAATATCAGTGATATCAGGAGTTTTCTGGGATTAGCAGGCTATTATAGAAGATTCATTCAGGACTTTTCACGGATTGCTATGCCCATGACCAAGCTCCTGAGGAAAGGAATCAAGTTCGAATGGACGGATAAGTGTGAGGAGAGTTTCCAAATCTTAAAGAAGAAGCTTACCACCGCACCAGTGTTGGCTTTACCTTCAGGTCATGGTGGTTTTGTGGTCTACTCCGACGCATCAGGTACTGGGTTGGGATGTGTTTTAATGCAAAATGGTAAGGTGATAGCTTATGCCTCTCGCCAATTAAAGACTCATGAACGAAACTACCCAACTCATGATCTCGAATTGGCAGCCGTGGTGTTCGCGTTGAAAATATGGCGACATTACCTGTATGGGGAACAATTCGAGGTATTTACTAATCACAAAAGTCTCAAGTACCTGTTTTCCCAGAAAGAGTTGAACATGCGACAACGACGATGGTTGGAGTTTATAAAGGATTACGATTTTACCATTTCCTATCACCCAGGAAAGGCAAATGTGGTAGCTGACTCTCTCAGTCGCAAAGCTGGTTGCAGTTTGTCCAGTCTATTGACAAAAGGGTGGAATTTGGTGGAGGAATTCATGGATTGGAAACCGTTTTCAGATGTCGTGGGGAGTATCAAGTTATCTAATTTATCTGCTCATCCGGAGATCCTTACCAAGATTATTGAAGGTCAGAAAAAGGATCCCCAGTATGAGAAACTGAAGTCACTAGCCCAACAAGAAAATTCACACTTCTCACTCAAAGAAGATGGCAGTATTTGGATGAAAAAGCGACTTTGGGTCCCTAGTGACCCCAAGTTGAAAGAAGAACTATTGGGAGAAGCACATAGGTCCAAATACACCACACACCCAGGACGCACGAAAATGTTTAAAGATTTACAACGTGGGTATTGGTGGAATGGAATGAAGCGTGAGGTCGCAAGTTATGTCTCGAAGTGTTTGACTTGTCAGCAAGTCAAGGTGGAACATCAGAAGCTTGGTGGAATGATGCAGCAAATGGAGATTCCACAGTGGAAATGGGAAGAAATCACCATGGACTTCGTGGTGGGTTTGCCGAAAACACGGAAACAACATGACGCGATATGGGTAATAGTGGATCGACTGACTAAATCGGCTCATTTTCTACCCATACGAATAAATTAATCCCTCGAGAGCTTAGCAGACTTATACATCAGAGAGGTTGTTCGACTGCATGGAGTACCAGTCTCTATTATATCAGATCGAGATCCTCGATTTACTTCTCGGTTTTGGGGTCAGTTGCAACAGGCCTTGGGTACGAAACTGAAGCTGAGTACCGCTTTTCATCCCCAGACTGACGGACAATCAGAGAGGACTATCCAGACACTAGAAGATATGCTGCGAGCATGTATGCTGGATTGGAAAGGTGAGTGGGACAAGCATGTTATTTTAGCCTAATATGCTTACAATAATAGTTACCATGCGAGTATCGGCATGGCTCCTTTCGAAGCTTTGTACGGAAGACCCTGTAGATCGCCTGTGTATTGGGACGAAATTGGAGAACGGTCGGTAGAATCACCAATCGTGTTACAACATTACACCCAACAGATAAAGATGATAAGAGATAGACTGCTCACAGCCCAGAGTCGACAAAAGAGTTATGCAGATCAAAGGCGCAGGGAGCTCACTTTTGATGTGGGGGATCGAGTCTTTGTGAAGGTATCACCCACCAAAAGTGTGTTTCGTTTTGGTAAGAAAGGAAAATTGAGTCCCAGATATGTCGGACCTTTTGAGATTTTGGAAGGGGTTGGGGAAACAACCTATCGTATAGCCCTACCTCCTCAGTATGCTCAGATATATAACGTATTTCATGTATCTATGTTGAGAAAATATCTTCAAGATCCGTCACATGTCATCCAATATGAGGACGTAGATATAAGGGAAGACCTAACAATGGAAGAAAAACCAGTGGAGATATTGGAACGAAGTGAGCGAGTCTTGAGATCAAAGACCATTCCTCTCGTTAAGGTGAGATGGCAACACCATGGCATCGATGAAAGCACGTGGGAACCGGAGGCTAATATGCGAGAAAAATACCCTGGGCTGTTCGAGTAAACACCAACAGGTAAATTTCGAGGACGAAATTTTTTTTTTAGGAGGAAAGGATGTAAGAACCACAAATTTTACATTAAAACTTAAGAATTATGTGGATTTGGGCCTAGGATCCGTTATTGGACCCAAAAGAAAATTTCGGATATTAGAGTATTTTAGTAATATTATATAAACAAATATTTAAGAAATTAGATATTTCAAATCCTCGGTTCGGACCCAAGTGGATCCAACCCTTGGGTCCACTGCTGTTTAAGCGACCCGGACCCAAATCAAATTTGAGTCCAGCATTTCGGGTCGTGGTTCGGACCCGGACCCGATCCACCCCCTGTTAAAATTAAAGAGGGGTTAATAAGGGGGGGGGCAACCCGATATGGGTTGCCCGATAAAAAGTTTTGAGAGGGGAAACCCTCTCCCCTGAGTTATCGGGTGTTAGGGTTCAGCCGAACCCTAACACATAAGGAGATGCGAGTTGGGGGAGCACACCGCAGCCGCCGGGAGGAGGGGGAGCTCCTTCCTTTTCGGGAGGCCACCCACCTACAAAGGAGGGACCTCGAACCATTATCCTCTCTCTCTCACTCTTTTCTACCTTTCTAAACCTCGAAGCTCCCTCCAATCCCAAGCCGCAGCTCGAGGCCTTGCAGTAAGGAGCCAACCTCGCCGGTGGTGGTGCTGTCCAGGCCGACCGACCCCTCTCGTGGATGCCGCAACAACCTCGCCGGATAATGGTAGGTTACTGTTTTTTTTTCTGTAGGTAACTCGCGTGTTGGGGGTGTGAATGAGTGGGAAGGGGGGGATCGAAAATCCCCAAATCACGAGGGGTGTTGTGACAGTTGGGGATTTCGGTAAATCCCACGCCAGAAAAACCCCAAACCCTAACCCTAAAGTCTCAAATCCACATCGATTTGGGTGGGTTCAACTCTTGGTGGTATACTGTAATACATATTATGAGTTTTAGTTATGCGAGTTGCCATTACGATGCACAAGTTGTTAAAATGTGAAATGGTTCCTAAATAATAGAAACTCTGTTATAATAGAAATTTACTTATAACAGGTTAGCCGATCCCTTGAGTCTGGTTCATTTAAGATTTCATAACAATGGTTATCAGATTTCCTTTCCGGTCATTTTCTCGATTAATATGTTGTTATTAAATGCTATTAAGACTGAATACCTATGTTTTAACTACCTGTAACCATACTTTATTCATTTTTATCAGAATTGAATTCCTCTGATTACATGTGTACAGTGATGACATTTGTGTATCATTAAAGTAGGTATACTTCAGAAATTTCTGGTAATCATACATATAGTCAGGGTTTGAACTCTTAGGGTGTTCGATAGAAAAATGGATTTGGGTCTTTCCTGAATAAATCGTATTAGGAACTGTGATAAATCACTGTGGGATGATTCATGTTTCCTTCTTGTATATGCATGATTCATGATTTGATTGATCGGAATTGGGGACATGTTTAAACAGTAAATGGTGAGTTTGCATGATTGACATATTAAAATAGTAAATTAGGAATGTGTGTTTTGTTGAAATAACAAATCTCTAAGTGTATGACAGTATAGAGATGTTATGCTATTTTGATGGTTATAATACTAGAGCAATACGTTAATTTGGGGTTTTCTATTAAGTCTGTAGTTTTCTATCAGTTTGTTAGATGTGATCAGATCTGAGTACTTGAAGCCATGTATAAGAGTGTATAATTGTATACATGATGTTGGGTGAAATTCTATATCTCACAGTCTCATAAGTTTCTTTCTCATAGTTAAAGTATTCCGGAAAATGATGCTGAACCTAGCATAGTTTATAATCAGCCTATGTTGATTAAATTATTATGTAAACCTATGTTAAACATAACATAATTTATGTTGACTGATGCTAGTGGTTTCATTCTGTAAAATATAGCATGTTGATGCTGGCCGATTGGTACAGCTGTTGCTTTGTGATTATAAGTCTTCCATGCTAATTCTGATCACCCACTTGATATTCTTGTTATTGCTCAATGTTGATGGTTTAGTCTGTAAAGTTATGCTGAACTTAGCATAGTTATAATTAGCCTATGTTGATTAAATTATTATGTAAACCTATGTTAAACATAACATAATTTATGTTGACTGATGCTAATGGTTTCATCCTGTAAAATATAGCATGTTTATGCTGGCCGATTGACACTATTCCATTACGTAAACCCTAACTTGTCTAGGTAAATTCCCTTTAGCCTATTTTTGCCTATGTATTATGTTGGGAGATATGGCATGCTTATGATAACTCATGTTAACTATTGAAGATACTGGTAATTACCAGGTTTGTTGGAAATTGTCATAGTGAGACCCTACATGATAATAAATTATGCTGAGCATACATAGAAGTTGTTACATATTAGATGTTGATTCAACACATAACTTGGTGTACGCTGCAATCGTTAGACATGTGCCTTGCCTAATGGGCAAGACAGATTGGACTACACGATACGGGTTAAGTACCTAATGAAGGTGTGTGGTCTGGTTCAAGTATATTGGTAAGGAAATTAAAAAAATAACTTGTGTGCTTGACTGGTTTAAAGGCACCGGAGCAATGTGGGTGGGTTATGCAATTAAAATGACAAATGACTGAGACTGTTATATACACCTGGGTAGAATGACTAAGGTAGAGAATCCTACTACTATGATAGTAGAAAGAAGTTGGGGAAATGCCCCATACTCCGGGAAATTAACTAAATGAAAAGATTAACCCACTCAGTTTCGGGCTTACCTTGGAGAGGGTAAGTGGTACAAAACTCTGGGGACATGTGTTTGGTTTCGAGCGTAAAGCGACTCGTTGGTCCCAGTCCTCAGAGTCGGGGGACCCGGACTACCAATTGTGTCCTAGGCGGTAGTTCCATGTTTTTCTGCAGAAGTTAGGGATGCATCCTGTTTTGGTTTTGGCCTTTGGGAGTTTCTCTCGATCACTGGCCGCTCCCTTGGGATTTCAGTCACAGTTAGAATGTTCGGGTTAATAAAACAACCTTGAATAATATACCCCCGAACGTTCTCTTCTGTGATGGTTGCCTTGGCCCGTGTGTACCCGCGGGATAAGAAAAGATAAACATTAACTAGAACAGTTAGGTATCACTGTGTTGGAGTCATTAAAGAGACAACTGTTTACTTTTTTCATCCTGCTGTATATTCGGTGCTTATGATAAAACAGCATCCTAACTGTGCATATGTTAGTTAATTGAATTCATATTATGGATGTTATATAAATGTTATTCATGCTAGTCTGTTTTAATTGCTTAATACCTTGTTTAATTGTTGTAGTTGAGAAAAAAATGCTTTTTGTGCTTAAGTATAAACTGTTACATAATCTACCTTTCTATTCAGATATATGTCTATTATTGCTATTGCATCGAATTCCCTATGTGTTATGTTTAGACTGAAATTCCAACACAACACCCACACCACACTTGACACATGATCTACTTGCAAGAATAATTACAGTTTTCCTACTTAGACGTGGTAGTCTAATTCCTATAATTTCTATTATTTTCAGGAGAAGAGTAGTTGTATGAGCGATGCGAGATGAGGCGCTGACCGAGACTTGATCCATTTGTTCCCTGGCGGTTCTGCTTACTTTTAGATTGAGATTTTTGTTTTGAGACTAAATGTGAAAACTCTGATGTTGGATTTTATTATTATTGAAGTGGAAATAAATGGTGTGGTTTGCTTTTACCTTCCTGTATCGTTCTGAAATGCTTAACCCGAGAATTATTAGTTGTTTCCGCTTGAAAAAAAAATCCCTAAAAATTTGGGTTAAATTTTGGGGCGTTACAATATGAAAGGAAGCACCGGAGTCTAGTATCCACATACCTGGAGGTGATGAAGAATAGGCGATGGCGGCTCCGGATGTTGAGGAAGAAGTCTTGAGAAGATGTTGGAGAACTTCGGAGATATGATTAAGAGTCTCTTTGATATCTCCCTCTTTGGCATTTTCTTCTTCCTTCTTTGGAGAATTTTCTCCAACCACGGCTACCTTTCCTTTAAGTTTTGGACAAACCGGTCTAATGTGTCTCGATTCATTACAATAATGGCATATTATTCCCTTTCTAGGCCCATTACTATTTTTGTTAAAGTGAGGAGGTCTATAGGCCTTAACATTTGATCCGGGCCTAGTAACGGCCAAAACTTCATCATTCTTAATGCTTAAGTCAAGTCGAGTTTCCTCTTGGCATATTTCGGCTAGGGCGTCTTCAATAGGTAGGGCTTTGCTTCTATGGAGAAGAGATGCCCTCACTTGTTCAAATTCCGGGCAAAGACCATGAAGAAATTGAAAGAAGTGCTCCTTTTCAATTTGTTCTCTTCTTAATTCAATATCTTCCGGAGCCACCCATTTAGGCTCAAGAAGAGCAAGTTCATCCCAAAGAGGGGTTAGAGAGCTAAAATAATCTCGAACACTCATATCCATTTGTTTGGTGGAACGGATTTTTTCTTGACAAAAAACTTGTCGAGCATCTTTTGGGGATACATACCCTTAAGGAAAAACCATGCCTCATTGGCCCTTCTAAATTTGGCAATATTAGCACAATTTTTAAGGTCAACATTGTTCATAAACCATGCCAAAATTTTGGCATGGTTACTTTCTCAATCCTCAACTTTGGATTGATGTTCATTGATAGCTTTGATGTGCTCATCGTCATGTAAAGCTTTTTCAACCTCATTTTCGAATTTAGTGAGAACAAGAGAGGGTTCGGGAGTAGTTCCCATAACAAAACCACAAAGTTTCTTACCTCTTAGATGATTTTCCATCGCGGAGGCCCACATGAGATAGTTGGACCCATTTAGCTTAAAAGAAAGCTCCACTTTAGAATCACGTTCCATCGTCACCAAATATCCTTCCTTTCTTCTTAAAATTTGAGAGGCACACGTTCCAAGATAATAAAGAGAAGCCCAATCACCAACCGAGCTCTGATACCATGTAATGAAAAGAGGCGGAAGCACCAATGGAGTAAAAAGCACTTTTTAAGAGTGACCTCAAGAGCCAAGAACACAAACACTAAAAGTGTACACACAAAACTCTCAAAAGTAGAAAATGACTTAAAGTCATAAGTTGGATTTATTGAAGAAAGGAAGAGAAGGGTGAAAACCCCATGCTTACAAGAGGAGAATACCTCCTCTATTTATAGAGGAGGGAGTCTAAAGGAAGGGACCACAAAGGGGCTCCCTTGTAGTCGTTGGGAGCCCCAACGGTCATAAATCTGACCGTTGGGGCCCCAACGACTACAAGTGTGGGGCCCTTGTGGTCTTACAAAAAGAAGAAAATAAAAAGGGAAAAAAGAAAAAGAAAAAGGAAAAAAAGGAAAAAAGTAAAAAAGAAAAAAGAAAAGATTACATTGTGGTTTTACAAGAATACCCCTATCGGGTATTTCAATAAAAGGGAAACTGTATATATATACATATATGTATATATATACTTATATATATACGAATGTATATATATAAGTATATGTATGTATATATATATATATACATATTTTAACACGCCCCCGCAAACTTTACGGGGAGAAGACCGAAAGTTTGCTAAGAAGAAACATAAATCGTGGAGTTGGGAGCGCCTTGGTGAAGAAGTCAGCTAGTTGATACTCTGAAGTAACATATGGTAATGAGATAGTCTCTCTGAGATTTTGTTGGTTGGTTGGTTGTGTGTTTGCTATGGTACCTACCTAGAGTTAGTTTCTATCGGATGTCTGACCCGACCCGAACTCAAATTCCCAAGTATGAGCATGGAAAATGCTAAACCGAATAATTTTTGGGTCGACCCGAGTAATATGCAAGCCGAGTTTGGGTCATGATTTTTATTGAGTATCCGACCCGACATGAGTATTTATATATATTTTTAATAAACAAATCTAAAATTATGTAGGCCTGGGTTTAGGATTCTATTTTCATGACCCGATAAAATCCGAACCTGATTATTAGTTATATGGCAGGTCCAGGTCAACCCTGACCCAAACTTGACCCCACCCGTTGACAACCCCATATCCACCCCCTCTATTGTCGGTTGTTTGATGCATCATCAGGACAACTCTTGTATGTCTTGAATGTACACATGCTTATTATGCTAAAGTTTGCTTTTTTGTCTTCTATGTATGCCTCAACTCAAGTGTTGGAAGAACGACAAAGAAGAAGACCTATATAGTTGGTGATCATATGCCTTTCGAGGTAAAATCGAATTACATGGATACTCAATGTTTGGGAGTTTTACCAGATCAGTAGTGGCATCGAAAAAAGCTATCTCGACTACTTTGGCACTGACTATTGTCAGGATATTTACAATACACCTTCCAAAATTGAATAAACATGTCCACATTCAAGACATACAAAAGTTATCTTGATGATGCATTGAATAACCAACAGAATAGGAGGTAGTTACCACAGGAAACACACAACCAATCGACCAATAAAAAGTGAAGATCAGCTTTTCTATTAGGAACAAAACTTAGTTTACTAAACAAAAAGATAAAAATGAAAGAAAAATAAAAAAAACCATGTCAACAATAAAAAGAGTTGCAACAATCCATCATCTTTTGAATGCTCCTGGGGATCACAGTTTCCCATCTCTTGTCTCAGTATCATTGTACACTTCAGGTGAAAGCCTAGTCCTTCCAACAACAAGCTCCAAGCGCTTCAAACTAACCTCCAAAATCTTGCCTTTCAATTTCGTCCATTACTCTTCAAGTTCCCTCACATGCGACTGTTCTGCTAACTTAAGCTAAATTGCACATCTTCGAAGGTTTGGAGATGAAAATTTTCATGTCTTGAAGCAGAGTCATTAGCCATACCAGCTTCATTGTGGTTGCAGTCATTGCTCGATATCTACTTCAGTTGAAGATAATGAGACCGTCTATTGTTTCTTGCACCTCCAAGAGATTAATGAATCTCATAAGAAAACACAAAAACCAGTAGTTGAGATTCTATTATTTGGGTTACCATCTCAATCCGCATCAATATAGACAGTTAAATCTAAGCTTAAGGAAGAGGATAAGAAAATCTTTCTTGAGATTGTGTTTTTAATATAACGAACAATCCTCATAATGTGCACTAAGGTAGAAGCATGTTGAAACTGACTTGTTGCGTGGACCATATGGGCGATAGCAGGTCGGGTGATAGAGAGATCAGTAAGAGATCTAATTAATTCGCGATATGGAGTAGGATCTTCGAGCAATACACCATCTTGGCATTTGTGACTTCTGGGGTCTCCACCTTTTCATCAGAAACTCATGCCCTAGCATATATGTCAGTAGCCAATTTCATCTGGGAGAGAATATACCCTCTAGGTGAGTAAGCAACCTCAATTCCTAAAAAATATCTCAAAACCCCCAAGTCAGACATATAAATTTTTTTCTTTAAAATAGATTTAATTTCAATAACTCCTTTGTCATTTCCTGTGATGATCATATCATCAATATATAGAAGAAGAATCACAAATTTTTTTATCTGTTTTCTTGACAAAGAGAGCAGTGTCATTATAACAAGATGTAAATTCCAAATTAATTAAAACATTACTAAATTTATCATACCAAGCCATAGGGCTTGTTTAAGACCATACAAGGCCTTTTTTAGTTTTAAATTTTTTTATTTATAATAACCCAGAGAGGAGGGTCCATGTATACTTTTTTACCAAGTTCTCCATTTTAAAATGCATTTTTAACATCTAATTGATAGATGTACCATTTTTGGATAGAGGCAATGACAATTAGGGTGCAAACACTAGTCATTCTTGTGATGGGGGGCAAAGGTTTCATCATAATCTATTCTATATTCTTGGTCATATCCTTTGGAAACTAATCTTGTTTTATACCTTTCTAAAGATCTGTCACTTTTAGTTTTGACTATAAACACCCATCTACATCCTATAGGTTTCTTGCCTAGAGGAAGATCAACTATTTCTCATGTATTTGCTTTCCCAAGAGCATTAAGTTCCAATTTCATTGCCTCGATCCAAAGGATATTGTTTGGCTTTAAGATAATTAGTTGATTCATAGTAGGAGTGGAGAGTTATTAAATATGCTCTAACATTTGGAGAAAATGAGTCATATAATACAAATTTACTATGAGCATTAGAGATTCAATTAGATGTCCTAAGTTGGGATTCCACTTAGGGTATGTTTTGGGAGAACTTGTCAAGAGAACATTGATGGTCACCTTGACTACACTGAGTATATACATACATATCATTAGATGCATTTCAATTTAAACTTTCATTTTGAGGACTAACTTCAACCACAACCAGATGTTCAATACTAGAGTTATCATTCAAACAAGAGTCAATCACATCAATAGAGTTAGACTCATCATGCCTTGGCAATATACCAAATAAAAAGCATTAATCAATTTCTTCTTTAGTTCCTCGGTTATTAAATCCATTTTCATGTTCATGGAAGGTGACATCTTTATAAATATAGAGTTTGTTTATTGGGTCAAAACAACAATACCTTTTTTATTTTTTTCATATCCTAAGAAAACACATTCAATGGCTCTTGAAGAAAGTTTATCATTTTATGAATAAGCACATAACATTTATAACAAAAAAATCTTAGTTTTTTAAAATTAGGAGTCATTTTAAAAAGTTTTTCAAATGAATAGACATTTTTTAAAGAAGATGAAGGTATCCTATTTATTAAGTTGAAGTTAAAATGACTTCGGTTCAAAAAAAAATGAATATCCCTAGAAATAAGAAGGGTTCTAGTGGTTTCTACTATATATTTATGTTTTGTTTTTGCTAACTCATTTTGTTGAGGAATTCTATGGCAAGATCTTTGATGACAAATTCCATTTTGTTTTAAGTAATTTTGAAAGTCTTTTAACATATACTCCCCTCTCGAATCTGACCTAAGTATAGATATGTTAATAAGAAATTGAATTTTAATCATTATATGAAATTCTTTAAAGAAAGAGAACACATCAGATTTAAGATTTAGAAAATACACCCATGTGTATCTAGTAAAATGATCCACAAAAATAACATAGTAGGAGTATCCTCCTTTTGATATGACCTGTGAAGGACCCCGTACATCTGAATGCACTAATTTAAAAGGTCGAATAGAAACAAAAGATTTATGAGGAAAGGGAATAGCTTTTATTTTTCCAAAAATACAATTTTTATAAATAACTTTTTTAATACAAATATTTTCGAAAAAACGAAAAATATACATCTTCAAAAAACTAAGATGTCTAAGTCTTTTATGCCAAGTATTAATATCTTTGTCTTGTATATAATTACAAAATGACTTTGGTGGAAGTGTCAAAAAATCCATAAAGTAAAAATTGTCTCTCTTATTGCCTTGCACAGTCAACTTCCCTGACTGGACACGGTGCAATCTTTAGTTGAGAAGGAAAGTTTGCAAACATGATAAAAAATTTGAGAGACAAAAAATAGATTTAAATTTAATTTTGGAACAAACTTTATTTTTAGAACAAGAAACTTTTGATAATTTTTAGAATAAACAGTTTCAATACTATTTATTTTTGAAGAAGTTCCATCGACGGTTGAAACATAAGATGAAATAGAATTAGTGCAAAGTTCGAAAAGGGTATTCTTATGAGGGATCATATGAAAGGATGCACCCGAGTCAAGAATCCACATACCTAGAGGAGAGGAAGAAGATGCAATGGCAGCACTCAAAGTAGAAGAAGATTTGAGAAGTTGAAGTGTCTCCGATATTTGAGTAAGAGTGTCTTTGATATCTCCTTCATTCTTGCTAGATTCTTCTTTCTTGGGTGTGATTTCTCCAATGGAAGTGATATTAGCTTTAAGCTTTGGGCAAACCGGTCTAATATGTCCCAATTCATTATAATAGTGATAAATGGCACCCTTCCTATATCCATTATTATAGTTATTTTTTACAAAATGGGGTGGGCTTATAAGCCCGTACATTGGTACCTGGCCTTGTAATGACCAAAACATCATCACTCTTATTAATTATGTCAAAACGAGTTTCTTCTTGGCATACCTCGGCAGGAGCACTTTCAAAATGTATAACTTTGGTCCTATGAAAAAGAGAGGACCTCACTTGTTCAAATTTTGATCATGAACCATGGAGAAATTGAAAAAAGTGTTCGTTTTCAATTTGTTTTCTTCTAAGCTCAACATCTTTCGGAGCCATCCATTTTGGCTCAAGTACTGTCAATTTGTCTCAAAGAGAAAACAAGTCACTAAAATAGTCACGAACACACATGTCCTATTTTTTAGTGGTTCTAATCTTGTCGTGACAAAAATATTGTCTAGCAAGATCTTTTTTGGTATACATACCCTTAAGAAAGAATCAAGTTTCATTGTCGCTTCTAAACTTAGCAATGTTGGCACATATATTTAAGTCAACATTGTTCATGAACCATGCCAAAATTTTTACATGATTGATTTCCCAATCTTCTACCTTTATTTAGCAATGTCGGCATTACATATATAAATATAGATCAGTTTATATACAAAATGGTTCAAGTATAAATTGGGTTTGTGTTCAAGTTGGTTTGGGTGTGTATTATAAAGAACCAATTGGGTTAGGTATAGAAAATGGTCAGGGACAAAAGGATCAGGTCTCAAATTTCATACCCAAGAACTGACATGCTCCTTAAATGGGTCCAAGTTCTATAACAGACCAGATCATTCGGGTCTAATCGATCTAGTGCCTCAGTTCTATTAAGGTTTAACCAAACCACTTACACCCTTATAAAAAAACTATCAATTACTCCAACATTGAACTGCAATAGATTTTCCCATATTATTTCTCACAAGTCACTTCTTTCCTAAGTCCAACGCTATATGCTCCTCTACAATTCTCCTCGTGTATTTACCAGGGTTACTGGAAGCGCCATAGGACATGGGGAAGCGTGCTTCCCCATGTCGCATTTCAGAAGCGTGAAATGTGGCGCTTCCTAAACAGGCTGGGTAGCGCCAAAAAAATTGAGAAGTGTGCTTCTCCTTCTTTTTTCATTTTTTTTGTTTTTCTTTTTTTCTCTTTTTTCACTTCCCTTTCACTTCATAGGTCGCTTCTGGTTCACTTCTCTTCTCGCTTCCGAGACAATTCCTGGTTCACTTCTAAGTCATCCCGAGCTTCCTGCTTCCTAAAATTTTGGAAGTGCCTCGCTTCCCGCTTCCCACTTCTGCTTCCCGATTCGCTTTTCGCTCATACTTCCCCGACTAGCAACTCTAGTATTTACACATTGGCATTCTCCACTTTTAGACTGCTTTTTCAAGTTTGTCAACATGAATATGTTTTAAGGTTCAAATATGTTCCTGCCTTTCATGCCTAACAAAACCACATGCAGTTAGGGATGGCAGTGGACAGAGGGACAACGGGGCTCTGCCCCGCCTCGCCCTGTTTGGACCGGGGATGGAGGCGAGGATGAAGGTTAAAATCTATCCTCGTGCAGGGATGGAGGCAGGGATGGACTTACGCTTTTCCCTGCCCCGCCTCGTCCCAATCCCTGCCTAGCCCCTCCCCGTTCCCAATCCTTTAAGGGATGACTATAGACTAAGGGGAAATGGGGCCCCGCCTCACCCCCGTTTGGACCGGGGATGGAGGACATGAAACGGGGATGGAGGCGGGGGTGGAGGTTAAAATCCATCCCCGTGCGGGGATGGAGGCAGGGATGGAGGTTCGGATTTTGAAACGGGGCGGGGGTGGAGACCTTGTCCCCCGCCCCGGTCCACTGTCATCCCTACATGCAGTCAGATAAATTGCATTGTTGCACATATATAATATGCATTATCATGGGTATGTTGCAGCAGAACTCGTTTCTCCCATATATGCAAGTGAGCGGAGTTTAAGAAAGTAAATGTTAAATAGAGATAGAAAGCTGTTTGTATAAAGAAAAGGGACTTACTTTGCCCGTGCGCCTTGCATCTGTATATGGTGGGTTATTCACAACAACTAGCCTCCACAGCCCAACCTTCTTTGTACCATTCAAAGCATTGGTCTTGTTAATAAAGAACATTGTCTCTTCATCTACGAACATAAAAAAGCAAACATCTCTCTTTGCAGCATCGCTGATTTTTTTTGGGTGTTGAATTTCATCATAGTTACCTGTTTTAGAATTATAAATAGCATGGAACATATAAGATCCAAAGCATGAAAAAGTCAATTGAGATTTCTATGAATCCCTTACCAAACACAGCAGAAGCAACTACCACCCCATGACACTGCTCCATCTCAAGAAGATCATCAGCATCAATATCAAATCCAGTATGGTGACCAGGTTTACTTCCTCTCACAAATCTGAAATACAATAGACATTGAATAACTTAAAAAAAACACCAACCTACAACCAGTTTATAAATACTTAAAGTTGCATCCTTCACTGAATACAAAAGTCTAATTTCTTCTCAACCCTGATCTTGCTGAATAAGAAGTCATACCCACAATGGACAGTCATCGACTCTTTTATATTGTATGAATCATCTCTCTGTACAAGAGAAGGATATCCACCAAAAGTAGAACCACCGAATGTATTGTTTTGGACCAAACTTTCCCCCTCTTCAACAACATAAGTCAGATTCATAAGCACAGGAGATATTGAAGGTGTTGCTGGCATAAGAGCCATTGCCTGATCAACGGGAATGTAGCAAACTGGACATGCTGAGAAGAAATGGTTATGAGTATCAAATTGAGAGCATTAAGTTAGTAGAAGCATGTTAATTATAAAACATGAGGCGGATACTTACGCCTAGGACCAATTCTTCTTCTATCAGTTGGTGGAGGTGGTACTACAAATTTGTCACAAGGATGGACTGTGGATAACACATTTGCTGGAACAATTGGAGGAGGAGAAGCAGGAAAAGTCGGGTGTTTGTCACTCTCAAGAGCAGGTAACAGTGTTCTTGATGATGTCAACTCGTCACTTGCTGTATTTGTTTGTTCCTTCATGGTTTTCTTGAAATCAATCATGGTGAAGTCATCATGTCTAAAATTTGCAATGGGTTGAGATGACATTCTGCGTGGATCGACAACTTCCTGAGCATCTTCTTCTGAAGAGGTTGGAGAAACAGATAATGCCAATAACAGAAATTCACATAAGCAAATGAAAAAAAAAAATGCCATATTGAAGAAATATGACCTGGTTGATAAATATCATCCATTCTACAAACAAAGGGTTCATGTTCCTGAAAGAAAAGTGTAACTTTGACACCATATGACACCTTTAAATAAGCAATTACAAAATAATCTCCCCCTCAGTTCTCATGCAATGCATACACCATATACTTAGAACAGGAAGGGTGGTTGCACCAAACCAGACCTTCTTGGCCCCATTATAGGCAATATTAATCTGTCCAAAAAGGCCAACCCAAATTTGAACAAATTGACCACCCAAATCATAGTCACCACCATCATGGATGGCCTTTCTCGAGCAGGAACCAGACTATATTAAGAATATGAATTATCCTCGAACAATAACAGGAAGCAAACTAATAAGGAAAAGAGAGGGAAAGAAAAAAACAAGAAGGTGGAGTAAGATTGGAGACAAATAGTACAACCCAATTCATACCACCACAATTATTATCAGCAGCCTTTTTCGAGGAAGACAGAGAATCAAACTACACAAAAACAAGGGAAGAATAACAATGCAACATTGTAGAAGAGTTCAAATAATGTTGATGGAAAAGAACTAAATCCCCAAGAAATGAAACACCAATTCATAAACACAACCAGAACTGCCGAGTTCAGTATTTTCCAAACAGAAAAAGTGTACGTTGTACCATATAGTTGAACAGAAAAAGCAAAGGAAAAGGGGGTAATAATGACATGATGCTACAATTCTAGGCCAAGAATCATTATCAGCCTGTGCAAATTCAAACACCCACAGGTTCAAATTCTAGACAAAATAATACCCGAACAGAGTCCCGTAACTAACAACAAAGAGCACCATTTCATCATCTTCCGTAGAGTTTCAGATACGGTGTTTCTCACAATTCAAAACACAATTCTCGATTTTGTGCACTCAATTCCGCCGGTGAAATGCTAAAAAAAATCAGACAGTGAAATTAATTACTCGATCAATTTGCAATTGGCACGAACAAAATCAAGCAGAATTAGAACAAAGTAGGAAAAGGAAAGATCTCCAGGAACGACAGCACGAACCTTTAT
Source organism: Nuphar pumila (assembly GCF_984573655.1). Classification (NCBI taxonomy): domain Eukaryota; kingdom Viridiplantae; phylum Streptophyta; class Magnoliopsida; order Nymphaeales; family Nymphaeaceae; genus Nuphar; species Nuphar pumila. The sequence continues at coordinate 14,983,551 of NC_143255.1, forward strand.
TGAGTAAGGACAACAGAGAGACGAAGAGAAGCAGCGACACGGCAGCCAGGAGGAGCATCCTCCGTCCAGCCATCTTCCATATCCAGGAAAGGCGCCTCTCCTTCTCCTTGGCACCCAACGGGGGCATCTTCAGGGGCTTACGCACGACGAAAGGTGACGTCTGATTCGTCCTGACAACGCTGTTCTGCAACTGCTGCTGCAATGATCCATAACTTCCCGTGCGTAGACCCAATGACCCTCCAGTCATTGTCCCTCCACGGCCGCAGCTTCCCCTCTCATCTCCGTCCCCCTCCCCTGCCCCTCTCCCTCCTTCCGATCCTTATCCCCACACTCACAATCCCGTCAAAACCCCACCTTTCTGCACCCAAACCGCGTACATCATCCAAAAGAGCCCAAAATCGATCTAAAATTACCTAAAAACCCACCGATCGACCACAATTATCACAATTCACGCCCAAATTTACTCGATATAGCAAATGAACAAGAATCGCTCGGATCCTCTCTTCAGATTGCCAATTCTGACCAGGATCTAGCTTTAAAATGATAGGAAAACTCAAAATCCCGCCAGATTTCCCTGATCTCAGCCTTTTTTCTATTAGATCCGTCCCAGAGAGAGCATACCTTCTGTTCCGGTGCCGGAACACGCCGGAGCACAGAGTGAGGTGACCGCTGGATCGGGCTAGGAACGGCACGCTAGGGTTTGAAGGAAGAAGAAGAAAGAGAGAGAGAAGCTTCGCCCTTGCCGTAACAAGCTTTCCTTTCGAACGTTCCCCCGCTCGTCGTCGTCCACTCTTCAAATATTTGCGAAACGTCACGTCAATTTCTTTGCAACAAACCGCTCATGGGCACGCTGGCTCTCTCTCGATCTCTGACGTCTCGTCCTAGCTGTGCCTGGGCTGTAATAGATTAGCGACAACGACTCTCCACGGTGGACCAGGCCGTGATCCCGGGGCCCACAGGATCCCATTCATTTGGATCCGAGCCCAGTTCGGATCCTTTGATGAAAGACCCGTAACCCAACCTCATCGGATCTGGGTTTGTTGGATCTCTTTGCCCCGGAATTCCAACGCAAGTAGTCTATGACTCCATCTCAATGTTGTCAGTGTCGTTGCGAATCAAAACGATAGGGAAGAGGGCTGATTGGCTTACTTTTGAATTTTTAAAATATTTAAATTGAATTTTTATATTTTTGTGACACGTTTCATCTGCTGATTAAAAATGACCGATTCAGTTTAGAATCAGAATCGGACGATTATTCGATCCTTTTGAAAATCGATTCAAGGCTGATACCGATTCTAACAATCGATTGGTCCATCTACTATCGACGAGAAGAATCAAGCTAGGTCAGGTAGGCTTGGCATAGGTTTTGATACTGTCCAAGTTTTAATATATCCCGATTTTCGAAGTTTTAAAAATTTATAAGATTTGCATTTTATTTTTTTGTACTTTTAAATTATAAATGTATCAAGATTTTTCCTTCATTCTCACGAGAAAATCTATATAAAAAAAATATCGTGAGCTCTTAAAAAAACTGATCTGTGGCTATTAACTTTACCATAAAAACACAATTTCCTGTTTTCTAACATTGATTTCCTGCAATGTGGATTGAACAATGAAAACAGATCCAAGGGCATGTTTGGAATCTCGTCCATAGGATGAGCGTTTATGCATTTGGTGGTCCTGAGGTAAAATGATGGTCCTGTTTGGAATCTCGGTGCTGGGATAGGCGTTCATGCATTTGGGATGGATTTTAACCTCCACCCTGGCTCCATCCCTGGTTCAAACGGGGGCGAGGAGGGGCCCTGTTTACCCTTTATTTATAGTCATCCCTTAAAGGATTAGGGACAGGGCGGGGCTAGGTGGGGATTGTGTAACGACCCTAATCCAGACCCTTTAAAAATGCGGAATACTTTTTTTTCTAAGAGTTGCGGAAACCCTCCCAGAGATCTGGGGTCCTCACAGTTCCACTTTTCATTGGATAGCCCATCCACCACAAACGAAGTTACAATTATCATCCATCTCAACCAACTAAAACTCTTGTATTAATGAGTAAGAAAATTTCAAAGACAAGGTTTTCTTCAACTGAAAGTAAAGCCACAATTGCAGAAATTAAAAGACAAAATAAAGATCCACTGTGCCCTCTACTGAAGCTGACAAGCCCAAGTATAACTCATCCATCCCCAGATGCATGTCCAACTTCACTGTTCACCATTACCTGTGAAAAACCAACAAAGTAGGGTGTCAGAACCGAAATTCTGAGCACAGCTACTTCTAAAGAAACCAAGTGAGAGAAAGAACATGGATAAGATTTCATGCAGTGATTTGAGTGAGTACAAATATAAAATTTGCAACATTTAAATATCCATAACTACCAATAATTGCATATACTCACCAGTCAATAACAATAAACAGTGTCATATATCAATAACTAAACAATCAAACCTTTCAGCATGATTTCACAAAGTAAATCATATGCTACCACCAAATGATATAAAAAATGATTCAAACATGCATGATCTAATGCATAACAGAAAAAATGCATGATTATGTGCAATGTATGATTTCTTCGGTTATCTTTCATTTAAGTTCCATCTTTCTATATGCATGCCCTATTAGATGCACACATCTTTAAGTTCCTCTTTTTAATTACCGTGGCCCGCGGATACACCAAACGGGTACAAACCTCGAGGTCAAGTAGGTTCCCAGGGTAGCTTAACACACAATTTGTATTTTATTACTGGGTTCCAACTTAGCCCTCGACCGATATCAGGAAACAACACCATCCATCGGAACATTAGACCTCCACATCTAATGTCGGGGACACAAGGGACACCCCACGCCCACAAGTGCCACTTCCTTGGTATCATAAACTCACAGTTGTGACTAACACACCACTCCCGGGTAAAGTGGTGGGCTCTCCCTAAAACCGTGGCCAGGAGAAAAACCTCAATATCGGGTTCATGGGCAACAACGCACACAGAGTTTTTGTATCCTCACAGTCTCCCCAAGACCGGATATCCAGGATTCTCATACTCCAGATGAGATATCCCAGAATGTAAATTACATTGTTCTTATTCATTATATTTTTAATTAAGTCCATTTCTTTAAGTTTGCAACACAATATGCAAAAGTAAAGTGAAAAACCCGCATCCTCCCTTGCGGAAACCATTCGAGACTCCAGCCCGTATAAACCACTAGAACAGTGTAGTAATGTGTCAAACCATCTTATGTGGTTTAAGTGATGCTTTTAAAAACATAAATAAAAGAATACCAAACCCACGGCTCTTCAGGCCGATGATGGTCCAATTTGGCCATCGGTGCATCACATAATAAAACTAAATTAGTGTTTCATTTATAACACTAGGCCAAAATGCCAAAAGCATATATATTCATGCAAATATAAACCCAAACATATGCATGTCATAATTCATTCATATGCATTTTCAATATGTGTGTGTTACCTACATCGCATATGGGTATTAACCAATCCATGGTTTCTTTAAGTGTATGAGTGTACATGTGCAATTTCACATATAAATCAAGTGTACATGTTCAGGAAGAATTAGTAATAATTGAATCATGCTCACACCCATGAGTACCATAATCATAACAGTCAAATGAAAGCATAAACCTCCACGACAAGTGTTTCCATATAATCCAGTACACCGGCTTTTAAGTAACATATGGATTCTAGACAAAAATATAATGTTCAGCTAGAGACATCCAAGCAAGATACATTATATATAAAATTTCAGTTTTAGGTGTCCATCCTCCCTAACCCGTGTGACATGAGCACTATTACGCATAACTGAAATTTTCAGGCTATGTTGCAATGATCCCACGCTACATCTTACAAACTTTGAGCTTAACCGCACTCAAGCACCATCTTATGTCAATAGACAACCTACAACATCACATTAGGTAATGCATGCAAGATTCTATCGGACTTTAACCGTTCATGAACCTAGCAGCAGTGTATTACACTATTCATGTTTTAATGGTTTAGGATTTTGTATATTCATTTATGAGAATAGGAAGTCTGAATAACATCATTTAGCTAACTTATGGAAACATATGGGAATCAGCCCTTCTAACAGAAATCAGGACATTCTTTAAAAATATACATGCTTTCAATGATATAAGACTATGTAAGACCATACATGACCACATGAACTTGGATTAACTTGATTCCAATAGTTAAGAAAATGAATAGAACTCAAGTCTGATAACAGGTAACTAAGACATATGTATTCATGTTGAATATCAATTAATAATCACACAGGAGTATATTTGGTATAACTGATACATTAGCATAGTCTTTCTATTATAATACAAACTCTGGTTTAATGACAGAACCCAGAGTTTCTTAGAATGATTTATACCCAAATTCTGAATTTAAAACAGAATGGAACCTGTGATACATTTAACTCAACATCGATCTAGCATCTTATTATCTTAAACAGGTTGTTTAATTTAGGGGGTACACAATGCAGTTCCCAACAACCTGATTTGTAGTTCAAGTTCATCTTAAGAATCTGACTCTTATCATCATGAATATACCATTTCAAGACACAAATGAAATTATTATATAAGACCATAAAATTGTATGTAAACATAAGGCCAAAGCATGATAGCAGTTGAAGTATGTACTACTGATCCTCACAATCCTGCAGGAGGCTAAGGAACAAAATGGGCTTTGCAGCCCTATCAACATCTTTCTGGCTACTTACATTAATAATGCTATTTAATATCATCAAGGAAAGAGGAAAGGAACCGAAGGATTTTCTGCCCTGTACTCAACAGAACAAGACTCCCTGCATTTCTTGGGTTCAAAACAGAACTTGATTACGATCAGTGCATGAAAAATTTCACTGTCATTGAACTCAATCCATACTAGCTGCTGTCAAAACTCATACCACCAACAGTAAATGTTAAGATCGTGCTAGAGCTGAAAAATTTAAAAATGTATTTCCAATGCCAAATCTACAATTTAAAAGTATGTATATAATACAGGTCAAGTATTATATACATGAGCAACCATATCAGCCTGTCTTAGGGCGCACCTCTAGATTATTTCTAAAAACTCAGTACACCCGAATGAGAATTGTTGTACAGTTCCTGCTCACAGGTAGCAATACTAAACCAAAAGTGTCAAATGAAGTATGCATACATTAGCTTTTAGTTATAGAACCACGGATTTCTTTTGTCCCACAAAAATGCACATTCAACAGAAACTTATTACTAGAAATTTATGTATCTCATTAGCACCCTACCCATCGACAACATCAACTAAAAAAAAAAAGATTTGTTCACGCCTATTCTAACAGAGCCAAAGCATCTAATACATAGAAAGACAGAAATCTGAAACCTGAGTATGGTTATTACCCAAACCCCTTTTTCAATAACAAATCCAAACACCCCATAGCGTATTTGGATTTTCACGAAATCAAAGGTATTCTCCCCAGTAATCGAAAAAAACTGAAAACCCATGATTCTAGAGAAAAAGAATAGCCCCAGAAAAGGGTTTCTCAAGAACCCATCTCAAATCATCGCACGGAATCGAACCCTTGTTCGATTCCTTCCCCGAAATCCAAGAAGCACCGTACCTTTTTGGAGCTTTTTCGGCGATCCTTCCGGCGATCAGAGGCTGCCGTGGCGGAAGCAACGAGCAGGCTGGAGTCGCCCTTCCCTGCTACCGTGACAGGGAGCTCGAGAAGCCCTTGAAGGTTGCGGATGGCCGAAGCTTTGTTGCTGATGGCTCCTTCCTCCAGCGTGCACACCAAGAGAGAGAGACCGAGTGAAGAGGGCAATAACCCCCTCTCCACTCCCCCTTTATCGGCTAACCTCCTCCCCTCATGCCGAGAGGCACGGGGTCGGTTACGCCCTGCGTAACCCCCCCTGCCCCTTTTCTTGACTTGTGATCGGGGTTAGGGTTCTCTCAGAACCCTAACACCTGCTACAGAAATCGGGCAACCCTTATAGGGTTGCCTTAATAAAACCCAACTTCCTCTTTTTAAAATCGAGAGGGTCGGGTCCGGGTCCGAGCCCGTGACCCGCGACGCTGGGTCCATTATTAAAATGGACCCAGTTTGCCTACGAGTGATGGATCCTCATTTGGATCCAACTGTGGGTCCGACCCTATGCATAAAAATCTATTTTAAATTATTTTTTCTTATAAATACTATTAATTGTTTATTTAATTAATAATTAATATTCTAAGCAAAATTTAACACCCCCATTGGTGGGTTAGTTACGGATTCTCTTATGGATCCGATTATGGTAACGGATCCGAGGCCCAAAATTAGTAAAAATGCCCATATTCTTAAACGAATAAAATATCAAAAATTGAGGTTATTACAGATTGAGACGGGGACAGTGCGGGGCGGGGAAAAGCGTAAGTCCATCCCCGCATGGGGATAGACTTTAACCTTCATCCCCGTTCCATGCCCTTCATCCCCAGTCCAAACGGGGCGAGGTGGGGCGGAGCCCCGTTGTCCCCCGGTCCACTGCCATTCCTAGTGGGTACCACATGTAGGACTGGAGGGCCCACCCTGGCAATGCAAATGTGGGGATCCCTTTCAACGTCAGATACCCGCCTTTCAGTGAAAACATTTTCCGTTGGGGGTCCGATCTGTGTCTAGAAAACACGCCCTAAGGGGTGCAATTGGATCAGATCCAGGATGGAGGTTTTACAATTTTGGTTGTTACACATCTGAATCTAATCCGAATTCTCATGTATTTAGCTGTTCTCGATCCAAACCATTTGCATCCCTAACGGAACATTACCAAATCAGGGACGGTCCCTCTCATATTACCAAAATTGACCTCCATTTGAGTTTTTGGAAAGTTGGTATCTCCTAGCGATCTGGTCTTGGAATTCCCCCTAATATCTCATCAGTGGAGGAACACTATAATGCAAGGAGTTGCAACTCCATTGTATCCAAACACGGGAATCAGGGTATGTGTGAATCAGCTAATGAATCCATAATCCACGGTTTATTTTGCCAAAACCTGGGTCCCATTCATGCTCTTTCAGCCTCACCGACTCACCTTGAGCAAACATCTGCCCTTCAAGATGCGGACTAGAAATCCAAAGAACCATACCCAGTCGTATACGGGTCGGATCATTTTTGGATCCGAAACTAATTGCTTGTTCTAGCCAGATTCTTATTGCCTAGTTTCTATATACGAATCTAGGGCCTGTGTGGACCCGACTATATTAGACAAGTCCACCTAATCATATTAATGCACAGCAAAAAATAAAAATAAGGTGGTTTGATGCCAAATTTTAGCAAGCTAAATTAATTTCCACAATAAGGCAGTGACGAAAATGATTACTAATTACTTCTTCCAATTGCGTACAGCAGTTCAGAATGTGAATACAAAAACTTCATCTAGGGCTGTCAACGGGTTCAGTTTGTATCGGGTACCCGACTCAACCCGAACCCGAATTTTCAGGTATGGGCATGGAAAGTGTTGACCCTAATAATATTCGGGTTGATCCGAACCCGAGCAATATGTGGGTCAGGTTTGGGTCATGATTTTTGTTGGGTACCCGACCCAAGTATTTTATATATATTTTGAATAAAATTAAATATCTAAAATTATTTGGGTCCGGGTTTGGGATTCTATTTTCGTGACCCTACAAAACTTGAACTCAAACCCAAACCCGGTTATTAGTTATATGGGCAGGTCTGGGTCAACCCTGACCCGACAAGTTTTCAGCCCTAACCTGATCCACTACTTGACAACTTTGTTTTATACCACTAAATGGGTTGTATTCATAAAGTTGAATCCAGATAAAAAATAAATAAAACATAATGATGGATCCAATAAAAGGTTGAAAACACTGAACTTTACATGTAACAAGTGCAAACATATCCGACCAAATACAGATCTGAATGTAGAATTTACAGAGTATATTAGTCCAAATTTGGATACAGAAAAGTCCAAGCATATCAAGTCTGAATCTGATTCAAATATAGACTCGGATCTTGTTTTTAAGGTCCATCTCTTAGGATAATGTGTTGGATTCAGGCCACCTGTCGGACAAAATTGGATCCATTGGCCATATGTGAGACCCAAACACAAGACCCCACCGGGTGTGCAGGTGTCGTCATTAACTGATGGGTTCCATAAGGGCTTGGATATCAATGACCCTTCTTGGGGTTTAATTCTCAGGAAGATCAACTCATTAAGTGGCCCAGTTCTTCGTCGTAAAAAAAAATAAAAAATTTGGAGATGGCCATCGGATCCTACCGTGAGGTCTGTTACAAAAACTATAATGCAATATGCGTTTTAAACAGTTTTTTTGGAATTGTATCAATATGCGTTTTAAATAAAAACATACCCAAAACTTTTTTTAGCCCTCATGTACCTGTACCAGTACCCATACCCATACCCATACCCATACCCGTTTCTTGCAACAATGGTCCTACGTGCCAAAAGTGACAATAGAAGGTAAACCATCAAATGATTTGTTTTTTGAACCTCAAAAAAAGAAATCTCACCTCCAAAACAAAAAATTTCAATAGAACAGGAATAACAGTTGGTAATGACACCATTATATACAAACACCTCTTTTTTTTTTTATGAAACAAACCTTACCAATGTAATCTACATGTTTTTTTAGTGAGAAATGTCTCGTGAATATCCTATTATAGATAGGTTTTTATAAGACTTGAAAGATCAACCGCTGTAATGTGTGATACTTTCCTAGGTCATACAGTTTTCTTTTCTTTTTTTAAACATGATCCAAAAGTAAGTTCCCACTATTTTGAACATGTTGATTTCATCCATGAGATTATATTGGATCAAAACAACTGCACCATAGAGATCCTGCAGAGGCATTTTTTAGTTCATGCTTACCATAAGCTTGAGCTCAGCTTGTTGATCATAAAAATGTGCCGAGCTTGAACACACTCTGGTTGGTTTGTTTAATTTGTTTCCCAACCCTGATGGTATTTTTGTAGTTTATAGTTATGGACATACACACATTATGTAGGGTCATTTACAAAAAAAAACTTTTTTTTTTTTTTTACAGTTTAAATTCACAAAGTTGTTGGTAATTTTATTTTCAGTTGGTAACTATTATCCCTTTAACCATAGTTAATGGCTAATAAAGTTAAACTAACCAGTTTTATCCTTGTGTCTAGGGATGGCAGTGGACAGGGGGAAAGCGGGGCCCCGCCTCGCCTCGTTTGGACCGGGGATGAAGGGTATGAAACGGGGATGGAGGCGGGGACGAAGGTTAAAATCCATCCCCGTCCGGGGGTGGAGGCGGGGATGGACCTGCACTTTTCCCCACCCCGCCCCGACCACTTTTCCCCGCAATATCCCCGCCCCGCCTCATCCCCGTTTGAACCGGGGATGGAGGATGAAATCCATTCCTCGCCGGGGATGGAGGCGGGGGTGGAGGATAAAATCTTGAGGCGGGGCAAGGGTGGAGACCTTGTCCCCCGCCCTGCCCCACTGCCATCTTTACTTGTGTCTTTGCTCATTTTACCCTCATTATTTTCTCTCTCTCCACAAAGGATAAACAAACTGTTTCCTTAAAAGGTTAAAATCATGAATTTGAATGAAAATATGAAAGCCAACTTAGAAACTAACCCCTCTTATGCTTTTGTTTAACCATAAATAAATGAGGTATGAATTAAAAATACCAAAACTTTTGGATATAAATTTAAATAATAAAAGTTTATTCGGTATATTTTTGTAAAAGTACGCACAATTGTACCAAGGGGGTCTCCGCTTGTCTGGTAGGAGCAGCTAGTGCACGTCACCTTGTGTTGGGGATTTGCAAGCTCAAATCCCAAATGGTATCATTGTATAACTGATAGGCATCTGCCTAGGGGTGTCAACGGGTCCGTTTTACCCGGACCAAACCCTATAGGGTCCGGGTATGGTGACAAATAAGAAGACCCGATTACGACCTGGGTCCAGACCCGAAGGTTCGATTAATAGATGGACTTGGGTATAGTTTGTGAAATTTTATACCAGACCCAGACCTGACCCAAGTTCCAATTAAGTTGCAATGTAAAAATGATAAAAAAAAAGTATTATTTTATTGGGTTTGGTCTGGGTTTAGTTCTTGTAGTCCTTATCGGATCTGGGTATGATTTCTCTTATAGTATATTTGATTAGACCCAGGTCCAGACCCGATACCATACTCAAAAATCTGATCCAAGTCTGGTTCCACCTAAACCCGACCCGTTGACACCCGCCTAACTCCAACTTGCCTTTAAAAAAAAAAAAGGTGCCCACAGTTGTGCCCCACTTGCTTATTTTGGTAGAAATTTGCAAGTTATTTTTAGCCAAATCTTCATAAAATTGTCCTTTTGTGAAGTAAAAACTTCCTCTTAAGTGCCCTAATTCGGAAGCCGGGAGTTCCTAAACAAGTGATATCATGCAAAACCCATAAAAGAAAAAGAAAAAGAAAAAAGAAAAGCGTTGTAATTATACAAGTTTCACATATGTAAGCAATTAGTCCCTTACAAGTAAACAACACAATGGAATTTTTTTTTATAAAATTCAATAATTGAAACACAAACATGTACTTATGTAATCTTTTACAATTCAATAGTGGCTAAAATAGTGAAAAAATGACAAACGACTTGTGACACCAAGTTGACATAACATCACAAGTTTGAAATCCACAGGTGACCGAAGATGGGTGTACTTTCGGGTTAGCGGAGGACCTCAAGGGTTTTACCAATTAGAGGCCAGCCAATCCGGTTAGCGGGCCTCGTCGACGATGTCTAGGGACGACAGTATGCCATTGTCGATGTAAGCCAGGATCTCGGCGGCCTCCGACCAACTGCCTATGAAGATAGCGTACTCACCCACCCTGAGCAGACACTGGTGGTTTTACCAATCAGAGGTCAGCCAATGTGCAGCAGTTGATGAGGGGTTTTCTTCCTTGGATTATCCAAAAAAAATAGAAAGTAAAAAATCCAAGTGCTTTCCACCAAATCAAATACTACGAAATATCGAATCCAGGTGGCTGGATTGAAAGCTGGCGGGCTTGATTCATTATCCGAATGGGGGGCGTCACTGGCACACATGCCAAAATAATAGAAAAAAATATAAAAGTAAAAAAAAAAAGACAAAGGACTTGGCATGTGCAATCACATGGCACAAAATTTGTGAATTAAGCACCTGATTGCCCTCCATCAGGCCTTGGGCCCCACAAATGACAGGCCTGTCCTCAAGATGGAGGGTGAGCAGGTACTTAATGCACAAATATTTGTGCAATTATATTGCACCTGATCTTTTCACCCCTTTATAGCCGAAACATAATTTCCTTATAGTTTTACATATTTTTTATTTTAATATATGCGGTTCTTTCTTCAGATTTTCCTTGAAACAAAAATTTTAATTGACTGTCGCGATTTTATTGATAAAAGCAACCGAGTTGACATGAAGAGTTTCAAATAATATTAAAAATTATTTTTAAACTATTTTTTATATTTATTAAAAATAGCCAATTCAGGTCAGTATTGTATCGATTTTCTGGCGATACGATACGTATCAGCCGATACTGACAACGCTGGTCCAAACCATAGCGGTGGTTTTATTCATGCCCCTCACATGCTGTGAACAACTAAATAGGGATGTAAACGGTTCCGATTTGGATTGGATATCGCCAATATCATATTCTACTAATCAGATGTTGTCTAAACTGATTCTTATTTGGATTCCAACTAGAGTAGTGGAAAGATCATACCAAATCTGTTTTTTTTCTTACATGTATACAGATTCGGATATCCATGATCTCTGCATATCCATCTGATTCAGTAGCAATAAAACCAAAACTATATCCACATCTGATTATAATCGAATATAGTTTTGGCTTACCAAATCTGATTAAACTAAGTCCGATTTACCAGTTAAAATCCAATCCGTTGACATCCCTACATCTAAGTTGGTAAAATGTAGCTGCCAGGACTTACTCTTCAAGTACATGACCCGGTAAAGATATCATTTTGCAACACCGTTTTTTTGGACTTTGGCAACCTGGATTTAGGATGTCAGTGGATCAGATTTATCTGATATCCAATTGAAACCAATTCCATTTAGTAGGATTTGATAAGCCAAAACCATATCCGTCGCTTGTGGATATGGTTTTGTTTTTTTTGCTACCAAATCCGATGGATATCTGAATCCAGTTACAAGTACAAAACCAGAAATGGTATTAGCTTTTCACCATCTGAATTTGAATCCTAATCCATTTAGCCAACATTCGATTAGTCAGATCTAGTATTGAACACATCTGACCGGAATCTGAACCGTTTACATCTCTAACATGGATCCACTGATCTAAGAACTCATCTCTTTTGTGTTTACAGAGCCAATCAATTGACAGCATCTCATGGGCCCACAGAAACAAAATGTGGGCCCCCAATGGAAATGCTGCTGCATGATTGGCGCACATATAAGATATGAATTAGAAGATCAGGGAATCCCAGATTGGTACCTTGGAATGCTGGGCTCTCTTGTGAGTTGTGACACTTGCTATTTGCATGTCCCATGGGTGACTTTGCCTTTATGATGCAGCGTAATTGATCAACCTAGGTTCTGGTTAATGAAATGGGTCCATTTAACAAAATGCTTGAACTCCCTAGACACTAGACACAGGTGTGTGTATATATATATATATATATATATATATATATATATATATATATATATATATATATATATATATATATATATATATATATATATATAATGAAAACCTTCGCAATGAAAACCCTCCCAAACCTCTTCAATGAACATTTTTTTATGCTTTTTTCAAAATTCTGACGGTAAAGATGTGTTCATCATGATTGACTTACTATAAATCGACACTTGGATCATGAATTTTGGATAGAAAAAATGGTATTTGAAGCCTCAAAAATTTATGAAAATTGTATGCCGTTGATTTTGAAACTTATAAAAAACTATCCATTCATTAGAATCAAATGCTCCAAGAACTTATTCCTATAAAAACAAGCATATAGATCAAATCTGTACGGTAATAATTTTAAGAAAAAATATAAAAAATCTAATAAAACATTCATTGGAGAGGTTTGGGAGGGTTTTCCATTGTGGAGGTTTTCATTTTCACACACACATATATAGTAATGGGTATGTGCTAAATGAGTTTTTCGGGTTTTTCATTTTTTTTAAATTATGACCATACAAATGTGATCTATGTACTTGATGTTTTAGGGATAAGCTTTTTGAAGTGTTTGATTTTGACACATGGGTGGTTTTTATATGTTAGAAAAATCAATGGTTCAAACTTTTTGTAAATTTTTTAGGCTCCAAATATAACTTTTTTCATCGAAAATACATGATCTAGGTCTCTAGATTCCTCATAAATCAGTTCTGCCCCACTTGCTTATTTGGTAGAAATTTGCAAGTTATTTTTTGCCTAATCTTCTTATAATGGTCTTTTTATGGGAAAAAACTTCCTCTTAAGTGCCCTTATTCTGAAGTCAAGGGGAGTTCCTAAATGAGTGATATCATGCAAAACCCGTAAAATCAAGAAAAAGAAAAACTGTATTTTTTTTGTATTTTGATTCGATCTGTCATAATGATAAATTTGGTTCTCCCAAACGTGAACCCATAAATCCTGAAAAATTATGAGAATGTTTCATACACATAAAAGTAATCATAGTTCATATCTCAAACTTAGACTAATCATGGACTGAGAGATATGCTCTCTGGAGAAATCCCGCCATGATAATGAGTTTGTGAAGACAATAGATTTTTGTAAAAATTATCTCCCAAAATACTTAAGACCTTAGGCTGAGATTTTAAAGTTTGTTAGTTTAGATATGAAAGAATGTACACTTAAAATCTTGGAGGTTGGTTCTTTATGATTTAGAAGCAAAAATTCAAGGAAGTTGTTCCAAAATATGTAAATTTCTAGAACACATTATGTCAAATAACAAAAACAACATATGTTAGGGGATTTTTAGCTCTATGCTAGAATCAAATCTAATTCTAGGTTTTGTAGGCTTGAGTCAGACATATCAAACCAGTCACAGTAAGAATCCCAATATCTAGTTCGTTTTGTATGATTTATAATTGATTTTTTATTGGAGAGAGAGATTTTAATAAGATTGTTTTGTGAACAAAAAACAATATATGTTATAGAAATTTAAATTTTTGTTTTATAATAAGCTATGGTCTAGGTTTTTGCCTATATGCATGTAACATATGTAAGAATCTAATGTTAAATTCTGAGAGCTTAAATCATTCTGGATGATTCATGACAGAATTTACAATGATAGGTAAATTTTGTGATGAGTCTTGAATTAGAATATTGTATTTGAATGCATGACATGGTTTTAGAAGTAACACTACAAGAAACCTGTGGATTAGCAACGACCTAAATTCGTCGCTAATCCACCGCTAATCCATCGCTAAACAACTTAGCGACGGATCAGCGGCGGATATCTTTCATCACGATTTTTTTGATGCTAAATTGCGACGGAATATATCCGTCGCCCATTCCGTCGCTAAGTAGCGACAGACTATATCTGTCGCCAGTTCCGTCGCTAAGTTGTGACGGAATAATGAATGCCAATATCCATCACAAGGCCATCGTTACTATACGACGACTTTGGTTTGGCGACGGATTTATAGTCGTCGCTAATCCGTTGCTATATTCAATGCTAATATTAATTAGCGATGGATATATTCGTCGCTAATCTGTCGTAAACAAGGAAAAAATTTAAAAAAAATATTTGAAAATTAAATATCGAGAAAAAATTTCTCGTGATACATTTTATATTTTCTCTGAATAAAAAATAAAGTACGCATCAAAATACATATAAAAGAAAACTAAAACAATTAATCGATCCACTTTAAAATTCGCAAGTTCTAATTATTTACAATTTAACATTTATATTTTTGAAACAAAAAGAAGGTAGAACAAATTCAACACATGAATCTAATCATCACCAAGATTTTGTGCGTCCTCTTGTTCATTGTCTTGATCTGTCCCTTCAGCTCCACTACGCTGATTATCGCCAGCAACCTACACAAGAAAAAAAAGGTCAGTATTGATAAACAAAATATATTGAAATAAATTATACTCTATCTGTGATTCTATCATCCTCTTATGTGTTCTAAGGCAATAAAAAATTGTATATGTGATTCTATTATGCCCATATGTGTTTTAAGGCAGTAAAAAAATGTATATATGATTCTATCATGCTCATATGTGTTCTTAAGGCAGTAAAAAAAACTTATATGTAATTCAATCATGCTCATATGTGCTCTAAGGCAGTCAAAAAAATGTATATGTGATTCTACCATGCTCATATGTGTTCTAAGGCAGTAAAAAAACTTTATATATGACTCAATCATATTCATATATGTTCTAAGGCAGTAAAAAAACTATATACGTGATTCTATCATGCTCATATGTGTTCTTAAGGAAGTAAAAAAAACTTATATGTGATTCAATCATGCTCATATGTGCTCTAAGGCGATCAAAAAAACTGTATATGTGATTCTATCATGCTCATATGTGCTCTAAGGCAGTAAAAAACTTTATATGTGATTTTATCATGCTCATATGTGTTCTAAGGCAGACAAAAAACTATATATGTGATTATATCATGCTCATATGTGTTCTAAGACAGTAAAAAAAACTCTACATGTGATTCTACCATGCTCATATGTGTTCTAAGGCAGTAAAAAAACTTTATATGTGATTCTATCATGCTCATATGTGTTCTTAAGGAAATAAAAAAAACTTATATGTGATTCAATCATGCTCATATGTGCTCTAAGGCGGTCAAAAAAACTGTACATGTGATTCTATCATGCTCATATGTGCTCTAAGGCAGTAAAAAAACTTTATATGTGATTTTATCATGCTCATATGTGTTCTAAGGCAGACAAAAAACTATATATGTGATTATATCATGCTCATATGTGTTCTAAGGCAGTAAAAAAACTCTATATGTAATTCTACCATGCTCATATGTGCTCTAAGGTAGTCAAAAAACTGTATATGTGATTCTATCATGCTCATATGTGTTATAAGGCAGGCAAAAAACTGAATATGTGATTCTATCATGCTCATGTGTTCTAAGGCAGTAAAAAAAACTTTATATATGATTCTATCATGCTCATATGTGTTCTAAGGCAGTCAAAAAACTTTATATGTGATTCTATCATGCTCGTATGTGTTCTAGGGCAGGCAAAAAACTGTATATATGATTATATCATGCTCATATATGTTCTAACGCATTCAAAAAAATTGTATATGTGATTCTATCATGCTTATATGTGCTCTAAGGCAGTAAAAAAACTGTACATGTGATTCTATCATGCTCATATGTGTTCTAAGGCAGGCAAAAAACTATATATGTGATTATATCATGCTCATATGTGCTCTAAGGTAGTCAAAAAAACTGTATATGTGATTCTATCATGCTCATATGTGTTCTAAGGCAGTCAAAAAACTGTATATGTGATTTTATCATGCTCATATGTGCTCTAAGGTAGTCAAAAAATGTATATGTGATTCTATCATGCTCATATGTGTTCTAAGGCAGGCAAAAAAATGTATATGTGATTCTACCATGCTCATATGTGTTCTAAGGCAATTAAAAAACTTTATATGTGATCCAATCATGCTCATATGTATTCTAAAGGCAGTAAAAAAATTGTTTTTGTGATTATATCATGCTCATATGTGTTCTAAGGCAGTAAAAAAACTTTATATGTGATTCTATCATGCTCATATGTGTTCTAAGGCAGGTAAACAACTGTATATTTGATTATATCATGCTCATATGTGTTGTAAGGAAGTCAAAAAAACTGTATATGTGATTCTATCATGCTCATATGTGCTCTAAGGCAGTCAAAAAACTTTATATGTGATTCTATTATGCTCATATGTGTTCTAGGGCAGACAAAAAACTATATATGTGATTATATCATGCTCATATGTGTTCTAAGGCAGTTAAAAAAACTTTATATGTGATTCTACCATGCTCATATGTGCTCTAAGGCAGTCAAAAAACTGTATATGTGATTCTATCATGCTCATATGTGTTCTAAGGCAGTCAAAAAACTGAATATGTGATTATATCATGCTCATGTGTTCTAAGGTAGAAAAAAAAACTTTATATATGATTCTATCATGCTCATATGTGCTCTAAGGCAGTCAAAAAACTTTATATGTGATTCTATCATGCTCGTATGTGTTCTAAGGCAGGCAAAAAACTGTATATATGATTATATCATGCTCATATATGTTCTAACGCATTCAAAAAAATTGTATATGTGATTCTAGCATGCTTATATGTGCTCTAAGGCAGTAAAAAAACTGTATATGTGATTCTATCATGCACATATGTGTTCTAAGGCAGGCAAAAAACTATATATGTGATTATATCATGCTCATATGTGATCTAAGGTAGTAAAAAAAACTGTATATGTGATTCTATCATGCTCATATGTGTTTTAAGGTAGTCAAAAAACTGTATATGTGATTTTATCATGCTCATATGTGATCTAAGGCAGTCAAAAAAATGTATATGTGATTCTATCATGCTCATATGTGTTCTAAGGCACGCAAAAAAATGTATATGTGATTCTACCATGCTCATATGTGTTCTAAGGCAGTTAAAAAACTTTATATGTGATTCAATCATGCTCATATGTATTCTAAAGGCAGTAAAAAAATTGTTTTTGTGATTATATCATGCTCATATGTGTTCAAAGGCAGTAAAAAAACTGTATATGTGATTCTATCATGCTCATATGTATTCAAAGGCAGTAAAAATATTATACTGAAATATTATATAAAAGGTCAGTATTGATAAACCAAATATACTGAAATAAATTATATCTAATGCACCTAAGTTAAGGCAATCAAAGTTATATGAAATCTAATGACATGCAATATATTCATGAAACTTTCATACTTAAGAGGCACCTGCAATCGAAGTTCCCCTGTTCTGCAAAAAACTATTGAACTCATCTTGGAAAACGTCGACAATTGTTTCATAGAAGTAGTCACACATTGTGTCCTTAACGATCTGTCGTACATCATCATAAAAAAAAATAGGATGCTTGGAGCGGATGCCTATGAGAGAAGTCTGTGAGCCGTGACTGGAAGAAGCAACGATTGGTGAGGTGTTCATATTACTCCCAAACCCGAACACATGACCCTTTTTGGGTTCACCTGCTACAGTCACCTATGCTGCATGATCAAATGATGGATGCTGAGTAGAGTCATCACCATATCGCTCTATCATCTATTGCTCATATGCCTCCTACAAAATAATGTTTACAGTATGCATTAATAATTAAGAATTACAATGTTTATGATAACTTGTATATTACAATGATTATTAATACAATAATTATATATCGTTGTCATTCTCGCCTTCTCTGATACGAACTCTCCTGTGGTCTTACATTTATGTTTTTCAACAAACACATCATTGTATGGCACAATGCCTCCTTTTTCTGCTTCCTGCGAAGTGAAATGATAAAAGATTTAGTTAACAAGTTTGCAACAATACTTATAAAATTGATAATATATATATATATATATATATATATATATATATATATTGATGAGTTACCATTTTCTTCAGGTGGCTCCCAAAAGTCCTAGATTCACCTGGTGTAGAT
This sequence comes from Nuphar pumila, assembly GCF_984573655.1. Lineage (NCBI taxonomy): Eukaryota > Viridiplantae > Streptophyta > Magnoliopsida > Nymphaeales > Nymphaeaceae > Nuphar > Nuphar pumila. Next base: position 15,002,205 of record NC_143255.1, read on the forward strand.
GGGCTTCGGACATTTTCGCTCGATTTTGTGCAACCTTCACTGAGCGATTTTGAAATGCATCCTCTGCCCACTTGTCCCACATTCTCTTCCAATAATCTCTCCTGATAGTAATAGGGCTATGACTCTTCCAATGTAGTAGATCATCTATTCCGCCAGATATTTTTTTTGCTGCAGTCTTCATATTGTGCAGCATGTCTGTAAATCGATTGGCAGCCACTTTCTGCCACACCTTCCTTGCATCATGTTCCTTCATCGTAGTCGCGAAGCGATTCAAATCCTATATATATTTTCAGAAAGTTAGTAGACATGTCTATAACAAAAAATTAAATATGAAACACATTAACTATGACAAACAATTGTATATCATAAATGAGGACCACAATATGTCTATCACCTCTTTTGGATACTCTTTCCATTGAGCGACCGATCGTGGTAGATGTTGAAGAAGTGAATTCCTAATATCGCGTACTACTTCTTGTGGCTCAAACCTCGTGCTGCACATGAACTGGTACATAGTAAATATCAATATACAATATTTATAAGATATGCAATAAGTGAAAACGAAATACTTATGATCGATTATCGATACACACTATTCAAATGAGTCTTTTTGTGTCAGATTGAGATGACTCTGCATCTTGTGTTGGCTCTTGACTTGTATGATCAACTGGTGTAGGTGGGTCATATACAAGCGAAACATCATCTATAAAAAAATACGTTAGAAATTCTCAGAATGCGCATTTCAACTAATCAAGCATCCAATTAGTTAAATGATATACCTATCAAAGGAGCCCGTGAAGATGAAGGTTGAGTCTGGCTACTACTGGATGAACAACCACTGTAAGCTCCATGAACCATATTCTAACAAATAAAAAATGTCATGCAATTCATTCAAATTGTTTCAAATCATTCACATCAATGCAATACATTTCAATACATTCAAATATTGCAATACAGTCAAATCATTGGAATACCTGTAAATCATTCACATCATTGCAATATATTCAAATCATTCACATCAAGTATTGCAATACATTCAAATCATCCATATCAAGTATTGCAATATATTCAAATAATTCAAATCATTCACATCAAGTATTGCAATATATTCAAATCATTCAAATCATTCGAATACCTGCAAATCATTCACATCATTGCAATACATTTAAATCATTCACATCAAGTATTGCAATACATTTAAATCATTCACATCAAGTATTGCAATACATTCAAATAGAGGTTTGTATTACAAGATTTTGCTTACTAGCTTGAGAATTCTTCCTCATCACTTGTTTGGCTTTCATATTCTTCTTCTTCTTCTTCATCTTCTTCTTCATTGTTTGCCCATCCACTTGGTATATCATTTGGATTACATTCTTCTATGAATGTTTTATCGACCAATGAAGATATGACATGCATATCATACACAACATCATGACCATAAGAGAAGTCATAGATATCATCTGATTGATAGTAATCACTCTCTTCAGTTAACTTGTCTTCCTGTAACTTATCATACTCAGGATATAGTTTGGACTTCACCTTGCAAACAACCCACTATTCATTTCTATCTGACTTTTTTGTACTCGGATATGAAGTATAATAAACTTGTTGAGCTTGTGAGGCTAATATGAATGGTTCATATGTTCCAAACCTTGATTTATGATTCACCTCCACAATGCCTGAGACTTTGTCGACTCTTGTTGCAGTTGAATAAAGTTACCCTATTATTTATGCCTAAGTAAGTCAACTTCATTATTAGTTGAAGAACTGCAGACAAGATAGTGTGACTCTCGCAACCGTTCCAAAGTGGCTCATCAGCATCTCTAAGTAAATCATAAAATCTACTAGCTGTATCGTTTGGTGATTCTTCATCTACTGTAGTTGTTACATCACTAAGACCCATAGCAGAACTCAGTTTTGTTCCTGCGGAATCAAATATCAAATCCATATATGGATTATCGTGCACCACATTTACCCATGCATCAAAATTGTTTTTAAATTCTTCACCATGAAACGTCCAATTCTGATAATCGCTCACAAAACCCTTCTTGTATAGGTGATGTCTAACGCCATGATGTTCTACAAATCGATTATTCTTACAAATCTTGCAGGTATAATTAATCTGACCTATAGGATCCACTATACTGACATTTGCCAATATAAATTCAATAAAACTTTCAACAACATCCATATATTCATGCAATAACTCATTGACAACTATCCTACGATACATACATTCACAGTTTGCAGTCATTTTTTTGTATGATGTTACGAATAGTATCCTAACCAGTTAAAAGAGAATCATCAAAATGCTATAATGAAGAAAATATCAAATTTATCATGCAATATATGATGACATACAATCATAAGAATTATGATGCATGCATTGATAATTTAATATTTTCATGTGCAAACTATTCATAACACGATACATTCATTTGAAGCATGTTTTCATTATACAATTTTACATATAAGTCATAATCAAATTGAAAGTAACTACATGCAAGCATGAATATAATCACATCAAACATTGTAATACATCGAAAATATTCATATCAAAAAAGTGTCAAATATGTACCTGCAACAAACACACTCCAATATCCCGCTAACTACTACCATGCCTAGCATTAGGGGTCGCAATCGTGTCGGGTTGGTGGGTCGACCCGACGGGTTGGAGGCTCAGCATACCTCAACTCGAACCCGACCCGTTTATTAAACGGGTCGGCTGTGGCAAACACGAACCCGGACCGTTTAATAAACAGGTAACCCGACACGACCCGCCAACCCATTTAATAAATGGGTTGGGTCGGGTAAACGGGTTCTGAGGTTCGCGGGTCAGGTTGGCGGGTCGGGTTGACGAGTCAACGGGTTAGTAGACGGGTTGGCGGGTTGTCGGGTCGGGTTGGCGGATTGACCCGCCCACCTAACCCGTTTATTAAACGGGTCAGCCGGGTTGGCGAGTTGGCATACCCCCAACCCGAACCCGACCCGTTTAATAAACGGGTTAGGCGGGTTGACCCGTTTATTAAATGGGTTGGCTTAAGCCCAACCCGAACCCGCCTAAGAGGCAGGTTGGCGGGTCGTGTAAGGTTTTGCCACCCCTACCTAGCATAGAATCCGTACTCCAAAAATAAGAATACTTTTATTCTCATTCATTAAAAATCATGCTCAGCATGATCTCTCAACTCCAACAAAGCAGTCCTAGATATCAACAACTAAGTGAGTGTGTGAACAATAAAGTGTTGCATCCAATAAATTAAATAACATGTGATGCACTTGCATCACTTACTCACCACAGGTATTTACCCGATTTGCATTATTTTTGTCACTTACTTACCACGGGTGACAGGGCACAAGCAGGATCTATTGAGAAATCTGCAAGAGATACTGTGTTAAAATAAAGTCACCCTCTGCCGAAAGAAATTTTTTTTGAATAAATATCGAAGTCGGACGAGATTTCGGCGAGGTAGAACGCCTCTCGGGCATCGACGACCTCTCAGTTTGGCCCGACTGCCCTCGAGTTTGGCCGACCAGTTAGTAGGCCAGCAATGTACGACAACAACATGAGGTCTCCAGAGGCAGTGATCGTCCTCCGAAGTGGCAAACATGGGGTGATGCCGTGGTTCATGAACCCGACGATTGTCAGGCACCACTCGGTTCGTCGCCCCCCTTGCCGGAAAAAAAATGAGGCAGGAGGGGCGACCCCCTGCCGAAAAAAAAAACGAGGTAGGGTCGCCCCTTCCCCCCTGTTGGAAAACTAGGGGGGGGGGGGGCAAACCCCTGCCGGAAAAAAAAAATGAGGCAGGGGGGGGACCCCCTGCCGAAAAAAACAAACGAGGCAGGGGTCGCCCCCGTGCCTCTTTTTATTTTCGGCAAGGGGGCGACCCCTTGCCAGAAAAGCAGGGGGGCGACCCCCTGCCCGAATAAGAAAATGAGGCAGGGGGCGCCCCCCTGCCGGAAAAAAAATGAGGCAGGAGGTCGCCCCCCCCCCCTGTCAAAAAAAAAAAAAGTTGGCAGGGGGCTGACCCCCTGCCCGATTAAAACAACGAGGCAGGGGGGGTCAACCCCCCCCCCCCCCCCCCACCCTCACCGAAAAAAAAAGTGGCAGAGGGGCAACCCCCTGCTCGAATAAAACAACGAGGCAAGGGGTCGCCCCCTTACCATAACAAACAAAACGCGACAGGGGGTCGCCCCCTTGCCAGAAATAACAAACGAGGCAGGGGGGGGGGGGGGGGGCGACCCCCTGCCGGAAAAAATAAAAGGGGTAGGCGCCCTCTTGCCAAAAAAAAAAAGAGGGATTTACCTGGGAGACGTCGGGCGGCAGGCGGCGGGCGAGGGGTGGCATACCGGGGGGCGACGGGCCGGACGGAGGACCGGAGAGCGACAGGCAGCGAGCCGGAGAGTGCATCAGGTGTGTTGCGACTTAGTGACAGATTAGTTTCTCTCGCTAATCCGCCGTAACGTTGCAACAGAAAAAATCCATCGCCAATATCCATCGCTAATTGACAATTTTCTTGTAGTGTGTGCAAACAAGATGGACATGTGACATACTAATGTAGAACATGTAGGCTTACTGAGGTATGAAGTTATCTTTTATAAATTCTTCTTAAATGTAAATGTATAAATTTTGTCATGATATTATAATATGATTATGATGTGCTATAAGGCATGAAAAATATGCATGCACATGTGGATGCTCATGAAAGAGCTTGTGGTTTAAAGGAATTAATGTAGTGTCATAAGTACATGAATATGTTGTGTGGCATGTGATTGTTGTGTGCAATAAGTCATGAAAAGCATGCATGTACACATGAATGCTCATAAGTGAGCAAATGGTTGAAAAAAACTAATGTGCTGCCTTAAGGCGTGATAATATAAAAACTATACATGCATACATAACAAAAAGTTACCTCGGAGCAATACGAAGGTTAGAATGCTCGACTGGGTTAATGGTACTAAAGCATACTAAATAGATTATTAACATAATTGTGCTAACGAACTATAAAATAATCAAGAATGACTGATATGATGCTAAGAAATGAAATGTTTAAAAATGATCTCAGAATAGATGTAGGGGTATAAATGCTCGACTGATTTAAAGGTACCCAGGCATATTACTTGGTCAAGAAGGGTCACATATGATAAAATGCAGTGACACCCTTAATAAAAACACCTAATAACCCACTTAGACTCGAGCTTACCTTGGAGAGGGCAGGTGATATAAAATTTTATTCGATTGTTATATGTTTCTAGCGAGAAATGTTCATTTGGTCTCTATTCTTTGAAGTTAGGAGCTCATACTACTATTATTGTCCTAGTGAGGTTATATCCATGTCTTCTGCAGAAGTTTAGGATGCATCATGTTTTGTTTAGTGGGCATTGGTAGGATTTCTCTCGGTCATGAACTGCTCTTAGTGGATTTGTCTCAGTAAGTCACTCAAAGAATTAAAATACATAACATAATAAACACTCGAGTGATCTCATCTGATTTGTGACAATGGCCTGCGACTACCCGCATGAAGGGTAAAAAGAGAAACAAAACCATATATTTGAGTAGATTAATTTTGTATTAAACTTATATTGAAAACATGCATAATAATTCAAATGCTTAATCATGGATATATTCATGTTTTGAAATATGCTGTATGAATTTGATTATTATAAGTGTCCAATACAATACATTATGATTGTTATGTTGTATTGTACATATTCTGAAAGAATACATGTTTTCATGTATGTTTAGTTTTGTACATATATGCATTGTTATTGTGTTCCTATTGAGATTTGATGATTCTGATCTCTATATTATAAATATTTGGGTAATGAGTAAATGAGATGGTGCGATGACGAGATAATGCAAGTAGTGCCAAGAACCAATTATATTAGATCCAAGATGTATTTTGAATATAAAGACTTGTTAATTTGTTTTAACAATTGTTTATAAACTATTAATTTAATTGATGAATGGTTCAAATTTGGTTCATAAATTGAAATGTCTCATTTATATCTCAGATTCAAATTCTTGATCGGAACCTATCCATGATTTGTACCATAACTTAAGTCTGATACGAAAAATGGATCTAGTCCAATGATGAGCTAGAATACTTGTAAACTGCTCGAAATTCTAACCAAAGTCAAAATGAATATTTTCATTATATTAAAAAAAAATGTTCTTGTGCTTGGTTGTCGCATTTGCAAACTTAATTATAGTAGACTAATATGCGCTCACACTTATGCTCAGGCATGCCCCTAGTTCAGTTGGGGCATTGCCATTGATAAGGCCTTTCTTGCATCATTCATTTAAAAAAAATCCAAGTATATTTTTAGGTTAAAATTTTGAGGCATTACAAAAGTTGACCAAAAGAATCTTGTAACCTCATCGAAATGCTACAAGATGATTTCACAGGAATCACTTTATAGGAAAAATAAAAAAGTGTTAGGGTTCTAATGAAAAACAAATAAAAAATGAAAAATTGACCGCAATGACTTTATATATGAATCAACAAACATGTGAAGGTAAGAACATTCACAACAAGTATTTGAGAATGTTAGCACACATTTGCAGATGTATGTGAGAATTATTTAGTTAAAGGAGGTTCGCAGGTTTTCTTTGCGAAGGTCATACTACATTTACAAAGGTCGTACAATATTTGTGAATGTTGAATCAGAGTGTGAAAGTCAAGAACATTCGTAACAGGTAACTGCAAATGTCAACACATTTGCGAAACTTCTTGAGGAGTATTTACTTAAGAGAGGTTTGCATGATATCTTTGTGATTGTCATATTATATACGCAAGGATTATACTATATTTTTGGAGGTTCGCAAGTTTTCAATTAAAGAAGGTTTACATGACATACACGTGAATTTTGAGAATGCCGCAAATGCATGGAGCAAACCTGTCGAGCTAAAACCTTTCAATTAAAAAGGTTCGTATAAGGGTTGCGAACCTCAGGAGATGCAGACATTTGATATGTGAATCTCCTTTGTTGGGATGAAAATTATGAAGGTTCACAAATTTGTTTATACGAAATTCATGAGGTCCGCAAAATCATTGTGCAAATCTCCTTTTTATTGAAAGGTTGTGAACTTCCTACAATGTACCTATATATCACGTGAACCTTAGCATGTTCCTTTTTGCAAATGGCAAAAATGTCTTAAAAAATTAAAAATCGGAGATTTTGAATAAGTGGTGGATTTTGGCAAATTGGTAGGCATTTCGGGAAGCACACCATTTTACAAGGAGAGTATGGTTATTTGGACTTCCCAAACAGTTAGTTACATTGATCCCAAACCGTTAGTAATCTAATCTGATTAAGGGGGTGTTTGATTGCGCGGACAATAGCATATGTGAGTTGCTATTGTTCATGCCCTACGCAAACGGTCTATGCATGGGATGCCTGGAACACGGCATTCCATGCATCCAGCAGGATACCTTTGCAGAACACTTGGGACAAGATCTCAGCTTGTCTAGGACACCAATGCGCCTTGATAGTAGTGTCCAGACAGGATTTTTCTACACGATCCTGCGGGCAATCAAACTCCCCCTTAAGGGATAGGAAGCACTGCAAGACTGTGATAGTATATAATCATTATGGCTAAACTTTCAATGCGATAATCAAATCAGATGACATGGTGTAACTGAGCTATCTCATATGAAAGGAAATAAAAAAAATAAAGGAGTAAGGTCTTCAAATGAAATCTCACGAAAGCCAAATACATGAAAATTTTCACAAGCATCGTGGATTGCCTAACATTAGGGCTGGTGAACGAACCGAACACCTTGAAATACATGAAGGAAATAAGGAATACTTGTTTATGTTTGGCTTGCCGAGCCTATTTCATGAGTTTGAAGAAACTCTTTCCAAAACGAATGTGAGCCGAGCCATGAACAGCTTATATATCTTGCAAACTATAACCACTTTGACAAATATCACTGATGTTTTGACTACGAATAAGCACGATATATGGCAGAAGTTTTAAACATTTAATGTATTGAAACACATTGAAAACTTTTATGATTTTATTGGTTAAGTGAATATATCATGAGTGTAGCTGAGATGCGGATGCTTAGATGGATGTGTGGAAATACAATAAAAGATAAGATTCGGAACGAAGAGATACGTAAGAAGGTAGGTGTTGCGCCCATTGAAAATAAGATGCGAGAGAATCGTTTACGGTGGTTTGGACATATTCGGCGAAGGCCTAATGATGCTCCAGTTAGAAGGTTGGAGAAATGGGAAAATATATTAGTTAAAAGAGGTCGGGGTAGGCCTAGGAAGACTTGGATGGAGATGATAGGAAAGGATATGAATGCTTTGAACCTCACTGAGGACATGGCGTTGGATAGAAATGATTGGAGGAAAAGGATTCATGTGGAAGACCCAAAATGAATTTCTTTTTTGGTTCATATCGCTGACCCCAATTGTTTTGGGATGAAGGCGTAGTTGTTGTTGTTGTTGTTATTTTTTCCCTCAAAATCTCACGACGTGTTTGGATGTGCTTTTGTTTATTTTTAATAAACATAAACAAAAGCACATTTTATAAAGAAGAGGAGTCTTGCTTCTATTGATAATGAAGTGAATGTTTATTTCTCAAAAAAAAAGTGTGTTTAGATTACAAACTATTTAAACTATAATGAAAAAACACACAGAGATAAGTAGTAAATAGTGGAGGATAAGTAGTGGTGGTAGTGATGATGGTAACGGTGTGATGGTGATGAATAAGTAGCGGTGGTGGTGGTGGTGGTGGTGATGATGATAGTGATCAGGAAATTAAGAAATTTGAAAATCTCACAAAAAATTCACAAGCAAGTAATTGCTGTTCCATAGGCTTCCATTGTCTATGCCCATACCTATACAATGTTGAAGAAGAGACGCCATTTGTACAGAATAAGATTAGTATGATTATGATTTAAATGACTATTTAAAATCTGAACAGTTCTGCATTAGTATGGTCCAGCCGATTCTTTCAGTATGGTCCATTTACTAGAGAATACACTTTTGATCAAGTAGTTTCGACATGAAACCATGATTTTCTCAATTGTGAAAATTTTGCACATTATTGCTGAATTTTGAAGTCCTCAAAAAATCTACTTATACAGTATGATCGGACGCTGTAAAACATGTTTTTGACCAAACAAACAGCATAGATCATATTCATAAAGCTTCATCCACCAAAAAGGTGTGATAGAACAGGGCTTACAAGTTGTGTTTAGCAGACTCGAGGGTAGCCAATCATTTTCCCCAGCTCAGGTGTTGTTTACAAGTTGTCATAGCAGACTTTGGAGAAAAGATACACGCTTAGTATGACTATGTACTGGTCTGAGCAGTCCATCAAGTATACACTACCTGGTCTTGTTTGGGCCCATTTTTGGTGCCTGCCCTGCTAGGTTGGGTGTGGAGCTGACAAAAACCATCTTCCTCTGAATAAAGATGTACATTTGCTACAGTTGAATGCACCTACGACCTAGTTAACATTGCAAAATGTCTTCGTTTGATTTAGTGCGAATCGACCTTTGGATCATGTTTTTTTTAAGTAGAAAAGCCAGTGCCTATTCTTGCTAAAAAGAACATTTAAATGGCAGCTACAAGGTTTGTTCTAACAAAAAAGAACCTGAACAAACAGGTTAAGACAGATCGAATATAAATATAATCCTTGTAGCAAACCTTTACCCTTTGTAAAAATAGAGAAATTCTAAAGATTAATGGAAAGATAAAAACATGTACAAATAGAGAATGTTGCATCCAATGCCACGAGCTCTCCAGTTTGCTAATTCATTAGATTGTTTCCCACAGCTACCACCAATGGGTTGTGCCTAAACGCTCAAGGGAGTGACCAAACATGTTAAAAAACATAGACATTTCCCTTGAAACTGATAGTACAGGTTTCTACATAACCTTGTCAAAAGCATCAAAATGGCTCCTGTGAACAGAAATATTTTCCAGAGGTCAGAATTTTCATAGTACTGGCGATAGATAGCAAAACATCATTTCAAGTTTTTTTCCCCTTTCCCCAATTTTTCATAAATTCAATCATGAACTTGAAATTCAAACTAAAAGCTATTGTTGTTTATGGGTTTGAACTGAATTTGTGTCCCACCATCAGCCAAGGACTCCTGGTCCGAACACACACTTGTGAGCACCTCTCTCTCTCTCTCTCACACACACACACACACACACACACACACACAGTCGTATTAATTGCTGCCAACTACATTGTAAAGGAGTAACCGATTTAATACAAGGGAAATTGGACGAACATTTATCAAACAAGAGAAAAAATAGCAGGCAAGACACAGTAACAAGTAAAAAATAATTAAAGGGAGAGAAAAAGATAAATTCATCACAGGGATGATTGACAATAAAGCTATTATATATTACAAAAGGATAGTTAAAATTGGATAAATTCAAGACCACCTACACATGACATGATGCTATTGATCCAGGGGAATCCACTCTAGTTCTAATTCTATCTCCCCAGACTCCACATTTTGAAGCTTCAGATGGACATCCTGCTTCACTCTCCCATCTACAATGTTTATGATGCTGTCATCGAGAAGCGCATTGTCTCTTGAAGCCAACCACTTCCCGATCTGCATGTTGTCAAGAGCACTTGGGTCATCAAAAGCTGTAGCAGCTGTGATCAGTGGCTGCACATCGATCTCAGCCTCTCCCATCTCGTCATCGGCAGAGAACGTGTCATAATCAAATACTTTCTGCACGAATTCTCAGTAATTAAACCCCAAGAATGATTGATGAATTAAAAAAGGAAGATGCATAGGATCTATCATTTTACGAAATCTCCATGTAAAAGGATAGCTACAAATTTGTGGACTTGAAGCCTCAATTCCCACTTTTATTTTCTGTCCGAAGGAGATAATTTATCAAAGCCTAAGAGAAAAAAGTCTAGAAAAGGAAAAATCGTTCAACACTCTAAATGGAATCAAGCTAATGAAAGAGACAATATCAGAATCCATCCCACACTTCAAATTATCGAAAAACCTATTTATAATAGAAGAAAGTAAAACCTCCATCCTTAATAAGGCTGAAATGAAAGAGATATGATTAAGACTGATAAATTCTAAATAATCCACTCCTGCAATACCTGCACTCAAGTCACAAGGCATAAATTCATGTGAACAGGATCTTCAAACTGTGTATATTTTTAACATGCAAATTTAAAAATAGAAAAAGTGTGTTAATACTATTGGTTTCTTTTTAGCATTAATACTCTAAATGCCCATAGTCTGGCATACCAGAAGCATATCTAAAGAATTAATAGGGAAGTCATAGCAGAAATTGTCATGCTGTAGGGTCAAATAAGATGCTTTGACTGGATAGCGTCCCACAATTCTAACTAAAGGCTCTTAGGTTCAAATACCACCATTCTCCAACACAACACCCACACCACCCCCAAAAAGAAAGGACCACCTTTCCAGAGATTATATTAGAGTTTCTTACCAGAAGCTGCCACTGTTAGAAAAAAATAATTAAATCTATGTCAGATAGGTCTGGGTGCAGGTGTGTAGGGTAAGACATAAATTTTAAACATATATATAGGGCTACTAAAATATGTTAATTGAAAATATGTGAGTGTGAACTAGGCATTTCTGACACTTTTTTTTTGTAAATCTGTCCCTACAGATGTGTTCGGCATGGTCCATTTGCCAAGAATTGACTGTGAGATTGTATTTTTCGATTAAAAAGCATGATTTTGCATGTTTGAATATTTATGGAAATCCTTAGCCGTTGATTCTCAAGCCTTAAAAGATCATGCTTATGCATCATAATTGAATGACCCAAGAGCCGTTCCCTATAAAACCAAAAATGCATCACATCTATAAGATGGAACTTTAAGGAAAAACAAAAACCCCATCAAAATCTTGGTTTAATAACTCTACTTCAAATATTTCTAGTTAATATATTCGATTGGCCCTATATATATCAAGACAGTATTTGTTACCCTCGTGGGTAAGGAAGAACCTCCTAGTTGGAACTCACAGGGAGAGGTTGTTTTGACCAAATCTAACCTCATGAATGTCTTCAGCAGAGTAAAAATAGCAGGAATCGACCCTTGGATTGTAGTTTTTCAACATAAAAATATGTTTTTTTGAGGTTTAAAAATTTGGTATACTGTAGGCCATTGATTTTTCAACCCTTATAAAATCCATTGGAAAAACATGATCCAAAGGCTACTAAACTTAGTATGTTCATCACATCTGGAGGGTCAGATGTCCAAAAAAACTGAAAAAATAAAAATATTACATTTTTCCACTAAGGGGTTCCTTACCTACAGGGTAGCAAACATTAGCCCTACACACACACACATATATATATATATATATATATATATGCACAGTGTTTATAAGCTTTACACCACAAAGGAAGTGCAATAAATGCACAGTGTTTACAAGCTTTACACCACAAAAGAAGTGCAATAAATGCACAGTGTTTATAAGCTTAAGGAGACAAAACTCCTTACTGTAATACATGTATTCAATGGGCTCACATAGCCCTTGTTCATAAGGCACACTTAAAGAGTCGTTGGGCTATTTCCAACGGCTCTAATTAGAGACGTTGGGAATCAGCCCGTCTATCTTTTTAAACTATGTACAACAGTCAGTGGCTGACTGTTGTACACTGTACACAGTCAGCGTAAGTGTACAGAAATATTACATAAAAAGAACAAAAATAAGAAATGGAAAAATTGCAAAAAATAAGAAAAATTAAAAATGAGGAATTACAATCATATTCAAAAACATGAATATGCGTAAAATTTAGAAATGACTAAAATACCCCTACAACTAATACAAGAAAGAAATATATATTTTATATATATAAGTAGATGGATATATATATATATATAATACATTGTCTTATGAATTACAATTTAACACAACCATGTATCTCAAAGATGTCACATTTACCAAGTGATATATAACTAATTGGGGCAAGTAAAATATCCATATTTTTTCAATGGTTACCATGAGATAATGATGCAGAGCAGGCCCAAGCATCACAGACCCAACAACACCCAGGCATTGTTTCGGGTCCGGGTCCGGACCCGAGACCCGGATCCAAACTGAAGCCCTTTAAATAAGTTGCCTAGGGTTTCGTGAAAGGCAGAGAACGTTGAAACTTCCAGCAGCTTTTCCCTTCTTGCAGTTTTTCCTTTTCAGCATATCTTTTATTGCCCTCTTTGTCTTCTTCTTTCAGTATTAAGTCTTTTGTCTCATTCCTTTGCATTGTTGCTATTTTCATTTATAGTTTACATTGTTATTCGTTCATTGAAGTTCTCTTTTTCAATAAAAGGAGGTTTAACACAGTCACCATCATTTTGGGTGACTGTTTCTCTTATTTCTGCCCATTGCTGAACGTGAGAGTCACGTTTCCTCTTCCTGCCAGCCGGTAAGTTGCAGCCGACCCTCACCACTGCATCAAATGGTATCAGAGCACCGGGTATCCTCCGTCGCTGGCAGCATGTTGCCAAATGTGAGGAACGATCCGGTAACCGGAAAGGAGCAGGAGGACGCCGGTAGGAAAGATCAAATGTCACGTATGATGAAGATGATGACCCAAATGAACGAAGATCTATTGTGTGTCAGCCGGGATGTAGCTAGCATGTCCAAACGACTCGATGGGGTCGAAACTCGGATCGCGGTCATCGAGTCGCGGATGGAGCCGTACACGGTGACTACACGTCAAAGGGGTTCGAGAGTGGCCGACGATGCTGTCGTCCTCATTGAAGTTGCGACAGTCGACCCAGATCAGCCGATGCATGTTCAGCCTGTACAAGACAAAGGTCCGAATTCGGCTCTCCCTCCCCACTCCGATTTGCCTCCTCCGCTCCAGACGAATCAGAGGATCCACACAGCAATGATTGGATTCTCAGCAATAGAACCTGAAATACCGACTGCCTTGTTTCTCAAGGAAGCTGCCTATGGCTCTGCTGGACATACATATCACGAACTGTCAAAATATCACAGCTTCAAGACTTGGTATGAAGGGGCTTTGTCTCTTGAACTCTCAAATAACCATCCTAATCAGCGAATTATACATCGAAAAGTTGCATGGATTTTTGGAAAATGGGTTTAAGAGATCAAAGGCGGTTTAAGGAAACCAGTGTGGTATGCTTTGATTATCTTGCTCCAGGATAACGATCTAGCAGTTGAACTTGCAACAATTTGGTCGTTGTATTCTCTTATTGATGATGATAATTATTATGAACTAGGTCCTTCTGGTTGTTTCCAAATGTGTTGGAGTCTGTGTTTCAAGTTGTTTGGAGCGGTGCAAATGTTTGAATTGAAGGTGGTAGTTTCAAACTTGGTATCTCTGATCGTTGAACATCTTGGTGATAGAATCAATCCATTTGCAAATGAGCTGAATAAGTTTTTTCATAATTTATGGGGTGAATCAGCTGGTGAGTTTTTTTTTCTGGAGGACAGTATGCAACTATGGGGAGCCACAGTGATTCAAGCGACTTCAATGGCACTGCAGCTACTAGATCTCTTTACATACCTTGTGGCGATTATGGGAAGGAGTTTTGATCACTTACAAGTTGCAAAGAATATCGTTGAGCACTACATTATCTTAGGCGGAATGTACTTTTTTAAATGTTCATGCCCAAAACTTGGCCAAACTTTTAGATGGAATTGTAAACAGTGTGGTGACAACAAGTCGTCGGAGCCGACTTCTTCCCAACCCGGGGAGAATGATGCAGAGCAGGCCCAAGCATCACAGACCCAACAACACCCAGGCATTGTTTCGGGTCCAGGTCCGGACCCGAGACCCGGATCCAAACTGAAGCCCTTTAAATAAGTTGCCTAGGGTTTCGTGAAAGGCAGAGAACGTTGAAACTTCCAGCAGCTTTTCCCTTCTTGCAGTTTTTCCTTTTCAGCATATCTTTTATTCCCCTCTTTGTCTTCTTCTTTCAGTATTAAGTCTTTTGTCTCATTCCTTTGCATTGTTGCTATTTTCATTTATAGTTTATATTGTTATTCGTTCATTGAAGTTCTCTTTTTCAATAAAAGGAGGTTTAACACAGTCACCATCATTTTGGGTGACTGTTTCTCTTATTTCTGCCCATTGTTGAACGTGAGAGTCACGTTTCCTCTTCCTGCCAGCCGGTAAGTTGCAGCCGACCCTCACCACTGCATCAGATAAGAAAAGCAGCGACTGAAATGAATAAACTGTATCCCATTATCTTATAGAAAAACCACCAACAAAGTTTGCACGTGTGTAAAAAGTAATATGAAATTCATGAATTTTTGCTAGCAGATGAAATTTACTTTTCTGCATATTGGTCACAATGTAAAGCACTGGGCAAGGAAGAAACACTGATGTTTCATTGATGGTCCATCATCACTGCATCCAATTATGATGCAACATGGATAAATACTTTTTCCAAATGGTTTATAGTGGTTAGCACTGCAGTCATGAATCTCACACATCAAGGGTTCAGTTTTAGGTTGGATAAGGCCAACAAGAGACGCAGTCAATGTAGGTAGGCAATGAGTAGATGGAGTATAGTAAGCTATAGGAACAGATCCTAATTGGATGCTGTCCACTTACCATCCAACTTGGTTTTAGCTAGGGATGGCAGTGGGGCGGGGCGGGGGACAAGGTTTCCACCCCCGCCCCGCCTCAAAATTTTATCCTCCACCCCCGCCTCCGTCCCCGTTTCATACCCTTCATCCCCGGTCCAAACGGGGATGAGGCGGGGCGGGGCGGGGATATTGCGGGGAAAAGTGGTCGCGGCGGGGTTGGGGCGGGGATTAGGCGGGGACGGGGCGGGGCGGGGAAAAGTGCACGTCCACCCCCGCCCCGCCTCCGCGGCGGGGATGGATTTTATCCTCCACCCCCGCCTCCATCCCCGTTTCATACCCTTCATCCCCGGTCCAAACGAGGCGAGGCGGGGCGGGGCCCCGCTTTCCCCCGGTCCACTGCCATCCCTAGTTTTAGCCAAACCAACATTTGATGGTGTATCAGAAACCGCTAGACAGTATCCTAATTGACATACACTCAGCATTCTATCAGGTTGATTCACCTAGGTCAGCGTGATATTGTTAAATTGTAATGTTAAATTGTAATTCATAAGACAATGTATTTTTTATATATATTTTATATATATAAAAGAAGATACATATACATATATATTTCATATATATGTACATGTATTCATCTACTTATATATATAAAATATACATTTCTTTCTTGTATTAGCTGTAGGGGTATTATAGTCATTTTTACATTTTACACATTCATGTTTTTTAATATGATTGTAATTCTTCATTTTTAATTTTTTCTTACAACAACAACAACAACAACTACGCCTTCATCCCAAAACAATTGGGGTCAACGATATGAACCAAAAAAGAAATTCATTTTGGGTCTTCCACATGAATCCTTTTCCTCCAATCATTTCTATCCAACGCCATGTCCTCGGTGAGGTTCAAAGCATTCATATCCTTTCCTATCATCTCCATCCAAGTCTTCCTAGGCCTACCCCGACCTCTTTTAACTAATATATTTTCCCATTTCTCCAACCTTCTAACTGGAGCATCATTAGGCCTTCGCCGAATATGTCCAAACCACCGTAAACGATTCTCTCGCATCTTATTTTCAATGGGTGCAACACCTACCTTCTTACGTATCTCTTCGTTCCGAATCTTATCTTTTATCGTTCCGAATCTTATCTTTTATTTTAATTTTTTCTTATTTTTGTAATTTTTTATTTTTATTTTTGTTCTTTTTTATGTAATATTTTTGTACTGTGTACAGTGTACAACAGTCAACACAGTTTGAAAATGAGAGACATTGGGCTATTCCCAATGGCTCTTATTAAAGCTGTTGGGAATCAGCCCAACGTCTCTTTAAGAATTGGAAAGCCTTATAAATAAGGGCTATGTGAGCTCATTGTATAGACTTATTACATTAAGGAGTTTTGTCTCCTTAAGCTTATAAACATTGTGCATTTATACAACTTTTTTTCTTTTGTGGTGTAAAGCATTTGAATGCTATTGTGTGTTTTGAGTATTTGAAGTATCAAGTTACTTGAAAACTTGATTGTTTGCAAGGATTCTTCACATGGTATCATAGTAAGGTTGAGAATTATTAAAGAAGATCGTGTGCGGCGAAAAGCATGCACCTACCTTTCTCTTAATCTTCGGCGTGACGACCACTTGCAATATATATCGAAAGAATCATACCACATCAAGTAAGCTCTAAAGACTAACTTGTGGTAAGATCTTCTTCACTCTATATTCTTTTCTTCTCAAAATGGGGAAAAAAGACTCACTTCTCTCTTTGGTTCAAACTCAATGGCTCAAATTATCATATTTGGGCCGGTAATATGGAAGCTCATATCAAGGGTAAAGGGCTTTGGAGATATGTTCAAGGCTCAATACCGAAACCAAAACCAATGATTAATTTGGTAGAAATAAAGATTCTTGAAGGTGAAGAGAGAATCAAAGCGCTTGAAGACTATAGTAAGAAACATGAAGAATGGGAGATGAAAAATTTTAAAATCCTATATTGGATTTTCTCATTCGTTGAAACAAGAATCAATGCCAACATTATCAAATCCAAAAAAGCCTCACAAGCATGACAATATCTTGAAAAAATGTACACTTCAAGAGACTTGTCCCACAAGTACTATTTTCAAAAAAAGTGCTTTGACCCTCTAACAAGGCAAAATGACTATTAAAGAGTATTTCGCGGAGTTGTCCTCTATTTGGGATGAACTTGTCATGCTTGAGCCCAAATAGAGTGGTGAAGCCATTGAGCTTAGGCATAAACAATTAGAAGATGATCATTTTTTTAATTGTCTAAATGGGCTTAGACCCGAATTTGAACAAATATGATTCTCCCTTCTATCCGCATTTACTTCCCCTTCTTTTGAAGATATAATTATTAAATTAAGTGGGAAAAGACTCATATGGGTATAAGCAAAAATAATCCAAATGTTCTTGCTACACCTTCCAACCAAGAAGAAGGTGAAGGTGTTAATGTCGTTTCAAGACCGAGAAACAATTTGAGAACCTACAAACCTCTCCACTTCAAAAATCAAAATCAATGAACAAAGAAAAATAGTGGGCAAGGCGGAAAAAGAGATTATAGCAAAATTGTGTGTCACTTTTGTAAGAAACCGGGGCATATCAAACCGGTTTGTTCAAAATGGAAGAAGTTGCTAGCCATGGCTACCACATCCCAATCCCAAAAGGAAGAAAGTTCATCTTCTTCCAATGGAGCTTTCTAGATGGCTACCACATCGCTCTTTTTTTTTACCTTATATATATATATATATATATATATATATATATATATATATATATATATATATAGAGAGAGAGAGAGAGAGAGAGAGAGAGAGAGAGAGAGAGAAATGTGCAGGTTATATACCATTTATCTTCCAGATTGTCTCAGACCCCTTTAAAAACATATTTACATGTGTTTTTTACTTAATTTAAACATGTAGATGTGATCTCTATACTTTATTTAGTAGAAAACATGTATTGGTTTAAAGGTTTTTTTATGTTTAGATGTGTTTTTAGCTCAACAAAAAAAATCAATGGTTCATATTACACTAAAAACTTGATTAACTAAAAATCAAGATTTCTTGTTATATTGACTTAATCCAAAGCATGGTTATGAGGATATATATAGTAGAGGGTAGCTGCGTACACCGATTTGTGCCTACTGAAACCTACCATGAGCGGATGGGGGATTTCCAGATTCGCAAATCAGACCTTGCAGATGCGTTCGGTATGGTCGATTTGCTAGCAAAAGACACCTGGATTGTATTTTTTTGATAAAAAATATTATTTTTTAAGCCTTGGATATTTATGATATTTATAAAATTTTACACCATCAATTTTCAAACCTCATAAAAATTTTACCCTATATATAAGGGTAATGTTTGTTACCCTCGTGGGTAAGGAACCCCTTAGTGAAAAAATGTAATATTTTCATTATTTTACACATCCAACCTTCCAGATATGATCTATATATTAATTTTAGTAGAAACTGACATTTGGATCATGTTTTTATGATGCATATGTCAGAACTTGTGAGGCTTGAAAAATCAATGGCCAACAATGTACCAAATTTTCAAACCTAAAAAAACATGTTTGTATGTCCATAAACTATGATTCAAGAGTTGATTCCTACTATTTTGACCATGCCAAACACATCCATGAAGTCAGATTTGGTCAACCCGCCCCCCGCCCCCTATATATATACACACAAGAATAGATGAAATGATCTAAAATAATGGCTTAGGTATGAATGAGGTCAAATTTGAAACTGGCCTGACCCGTACCCATGAAGCACCAGTACTAGTGTCAGCCTGGCTCAATATGGATATGACACTCTTGTAGAAGCACCAATGTTATATAGGATTTAAGACATCAACATGGCCATTTATCCTAGAAATCTGCCCCACCTATTTGGTTCATGCTGCTAAACAACATATTAATAGGATTCGGGTTCGGCAAACCAAGTGCCGCACCAGCGTCGACGCGACACGATGCTGGTGTGGCACCCGATGTGGTCAACACACCTAGGGTCATTTATGACCAACTTTTGGATATATATATATATATATTTTGCCGCACCCACGCACCCGCACCCATGTGACATAGTTAATAACCTTTTCAATATAAAACAGGGATCAGCGTTAACAGGGAATCACACATTATATGCTATTGGACTACTCATTCTAGTCACAAATATTGCTCTCATGATATTCTCGGCAATGGAATATCTTGAGATATTTTTGGTAACTTGTTTCTCTTGAAAAAACTCAACCAAATTAATAAAAGGGAAATGCTAAAAACATCCATGCAAAGACTAAGACAAAACACAATATGTTCTTTCACATGTTTTAATATTAAAATTAATTTCTTAAATGATATGGTGGGGTAGCGATGCACAGAATTCACATATTTTTATATTAAAATTAATATATTCAATGATGGTGGGGGAGATAAGATGAGAACCCTCACTTTAGAGAATTCTCCAGGTAACCGCTGGAAAATTGAGGGGTCAAACAGGTGCACATTCTGAAAGAGAGAGAGAGAGATTAAAACATGTTCTGTCCCCTCTTTAGTTTTAGAGTAGACATCAGTCCTCTAGTCCTACATCATGAAAGGCAAGCTGTCTTTTGTCCATCACATCTACATCTTCTTTAAGCCCAGTCTCAAAGTGGCCTTTAAAGTTTGAATTGTTTAAAGAAAAATGTTTATTCTTGATATAAAATTGAAATGAAGTCTTTTCCATTTTTCTATGTTCAGTCAAATGTTGAAAACTCCACAAACATAAAATACTTGTAGAACATTGAAAATCACAAACTTATTTTGAATCTTAATAAAGCCAACAAAATTATAATGAATTAAAAATAACAACAAATTGGATTCATCACATTTTTATACAAATTTCAAATTTAATTTATCAGCAATACGTGTAATTGCTACTCAATCACCACTAGTTTTTGCATAAAGAATAAATGACTTATGAAACCCTAGCCAAATTTCAGATAAATGACAGTTGCCACAACTCATCAAGATGTCTCCATAACTGGTGAAAGATGAGAAGATAGTACATCATGATATGATGCAATGGTTTCATTTGACTCATAAAAGCCATCATTTTAATTAGAACATTATTGATTTCTCAAAGGCTCTTGGTGCTCATTTGCAATAATAGCCACAACCACAACCACCAAATGCAGCAATATTCCTATTATAATGGTCATGTACACCAAGTTGTAGGCTCCTAAATCTAAAGAATTGGTCAAACATTAGAACAAATACATATATGTATCAGTTACAGGATATCTTATCTGGTGGATCAGCAAGAGGCAAATAATAGTTTGATGGGATTACCAGTTTTAAGGGTCGGTAGTCCTCTGGAACTGATAACATAAGCTCTTCATTCCAAACAGGATTTAAATTACTCTTTATTACTTTAGTCTGGGCTTTCTGCAAAAGTGTGCACAGGTATAAAATCAAGCATACTGACATACAACAGGATGAGAACTTATGCAATTAGAGGGCCTTAGCATGCACAATTCACCTGCTGGCCAATAGATACAACCACATAAGGATCGCTGCTCAGCATATCCCTAATAGCCAGATGTATGCCTCTTATTACCTTGACTTTAAGTAATCCAATGAATTCAACCATGCCAGCCTGCCATCATGCCAAAAAATTGACTAGTAAAGCAAGCACAACCTCGCAAATCAGTTACCATATTAATTCAAGATATAAACAGGATTAAACATTGAACATTCAATTCCAAACATGAAATATCTCTAGCAATGCCAATTCGCTGAAGGATGACATGACTCTGAAGAGAAACATGTACCATCTCCATTGATGTGCTTGACTCTAAAACCGGATCCAATGCCTTTACAGAATCACAATGCTGTGCAGACGAGTTCTTGGAAAAGGAAACAATCCGTAAGCTGGGTTTCAAAAACTCTTGCAGGACATATTTAGATCTGCAGAAAAGATGTACACATACACACAAAATTCCTGTTCAAAAAGTGTCCATGCCAGCAGCAGCAAACATTTTGAATCAAAACTAATATTAATCCACCTTATGAATTTCAGCCGCTCTTCATAAGTTGAATCAGGTCTAGGCTTTGAAAAACCTTCAGGTATAAAAGCTTCATAAATAGCATTAGCAGAAACATTCCCACCGACTTCAATCATAGAATCAATCTCCTCGTCCGTCCAATCATCTAAAGTTACAGACAGTACCTGGAAAAAATAATTTAAGGAGTCAATTGCCATATATCTGAGCCATATTGAACTCCCTCAAAATTGATGATGAATGATATTCCTTGAATTTCATCTAGCAATGGATGTAAAATCCAAGCTTTACATCTTGTGACTATTAACAAAATCCATTTAAAAAGGTTGAACGTTTGCTGCTTATTCCAAACAAAGAAAAAAGAAAGTACATTTTTAACAAACAGAAAATCCAGAAATTTTGCAGAGGAGAGTGCAAAAAATAGCACCTGAAATCAAGACCAATAGAGTCCCAGAAAGGCTACCTCTGAAATAAACTAATATCAATAAAAGTTCCAGATGGCTACCTTTGAGATATGTGCACCAAGATTTCTGTGACCACCACCACATTTTAAGCATATAAAGACTCCAATATTTGCAGACCTGAAAAGGCCCAGCACTCACCAAATCACAACTGCATATAATTGCAGAAAGGAAAAACATGCAGAAAATTTGCATAGGTGACAACCAAGAATATAAGTAGCAAACAGCTTAAGCAAAGAAAATGAGGAGAAAAACAAATAGCAAACTGCTAACCAAAGAAAATTGGCAAAAAATGCTCCACCATGGTCCATATGATAAATAGAACTTCAAAACTCCCATAGTCCAACTCTAGCATGCAACACAGAAGTCAAGCAAACAAGTTCCATTTCAGCAATCTTTCCTCATTAGGTTAGGGTGTGTGCTTGTTGGTGGTTGAGGACTTGGGGGTAGTGTTTGTGGCAACTGCAGACTTAAACTCAGGGCCCCTAAGTCCAATTTTTTAAAACCCAGTTATTTGGGACTCGACTCTGCAGAGACTGACTCGCAAAACTCAGTGAGTCAAATCAATGACATATATAAATATATGATGCAGAGATACATAAGTGTACATAGATTTATGCAAAATCTATATACATTGTAAACTCATGTTATATATAAACAACTACATAAATGTACATACATATGACTCGACTGAGTCATATCTGAGTCATATGAAAACTCATTGACTCTGCTGAGTCAACTTGTGACTCCGCCAAGTCTTGTGGAAAACCTGGTCATTCAATTTTCTGACGAGGTGAATGGCCATACCGAACCGATCCAACTGAGTCATCGAGTTGACTCAACAAGTTTTTAAACATTGCCTAAGTCACATTCTTAATTTGTTTGCAATATTACCAGGCAAGAGATTCCTGGTATTCTAGTAGCCAAAAATCAATATAGATCACCTAAAAAACTTTAGATGCCCTGTACACTGTTGGCTTGATGATTTTATGGTCTAAAACCTGCTAATGTTTATGTGCCACAAAAGAAAGGAGCATGAAGGGAGAATCTTGGTATCGCTGAGCTTATGGGGAGATCACCTAAAAATACATAGGAACTAGGAAAGGGAACCAGAATAAGGAGGATCATGCTTGTCGGACTTCAAACTTGGAAAAGCATGGAATTCCACTCAATATCATTAATAAACTATCTATCTTTTGAATGTGATAACAAGTAGATAACTTTGAGTAGGACATAATAGAACATTTTCTAATCATAATAATAAGGTAGATACAGTTTGCCTACAATCCATAGTAAACTCAATTCATCATCTGCCTCAGAATGTGATGATGCTAACATGAAACTATGTTAAATTCAGTTATTGCCTTCTTCTTTTTCCTTTTACCTCCTTTAAAGATTATGGACTACAGGAGTGGACAATAGAAACAACAACGACATCGACGAGACAAACTAAGTAGTTACGATCCTTTAGGTTTGTAGTCAACTACATACTTGATTATGTGATGTACTAGCCAAAAATATGATCCATCCTTTATTTTTGTTCTTGTTTCTTTTCTATTCTTTCTTTATTAGGTGCTTCCACAATTTGGAATTTACTAGTCTTAAATTTCTTCATCAATAAATAGGCCAATAAAAAATACTCTTAACCAAAGACGATTCAAAAGGGACTAATTCAAGGTCGATTCAAATTCTGATGGTAAAAAGGGGTCAATTCAAGGCCTATTCAAATTTTTCATTTTTTTTAAGAAACCGATTCACCTAGTGAACTGATTTTAACAACACTGCTCTACATGACCCACCAAATAACAATTTCAGAAGTTTCAACAACTTTTATAACAAGAGCATAGTGCATGTAAAAGTGTTCTAATACAAAGAGAATTTATGTTGCATAACTGCAAAAGAAAGACCAGAATGTCAAGACACTTAGCTTCAAGTTAAGTGCACTTACGCCCATTTTGGTTCTGGTGCACCACAATCCGCACAAGACTGATTATCCTTTCTAAGCAAAAAATCCTTCAATCTCCTTGAATTTTCTATAAAAAATAAAACAAATCAAATGATCAAGAAATAACTGAAGACCTTTTTTTGAAGTCTTATACAGGAAAATGGCCAAGTAGATCAAATTTGAGTCACTAAAAATGTTAAACGTATGATCAGAATACATATAACTCATCAAACATATAAACTAACCAAGAATCAAAATGTGATGCCTCACATACACATACATGCATGCATGCACCAGCACAGAAAGTAAAAATGCCATGCAAACCTTTGGAGGCCAACCATGAAAATGAAGATTCTCATTTGTAGAAGACACAATGCCTTCCCCTCCCAAAAGGAAGAAATGCAATACTCAGTGGTTTTAAGTATTTCCACATGATTTACAACTATCTTAAGTGAGCAGGAAACTTTATTATTCATTATAAAACATAAGTATCCACGCCATCCATGGTTTATACATCAAACGTCAAATTCCTTTTGATCTCTGACTCCTTGACAGAAATAATCACATTTGGTCCTTCAGAACAAACAAGGACAATTCAGCAAACCTTCAGCTTTGAGATCAAAGCCCACAGGATAACCAATGCCCTAACAGACAGCAGATATACTTGAATGATTATGAACACATTCTTATCAGAATACTGAAATTGAAAGCTGCTATGCAAACACAGTAAATGAAAAATAAATTGGAAAGTTACCAGAAGTGACTGCTGTAGATAGTGGTATATGAAATCTTAACTCGTAGAAATGAGTGAATGAACAAACAAATGAATAGATAAGGTCTTTTTTTTCTAAAGGAAAAGCATAAATCTTTATTACTAACAAAAGAAAAAGGGGAAAAGAAAAAGAACCAGAGAGCCAACATTTAATCAGTTCAGTTAAATGTTCAAAGTTCTAACTTTAGCACTAAAAAAAACTACAGAAATTTCAAAGCACAGTTAACCAACAGCCAGATTCAGGGATAAATGTCTAGCATAGTAAAAATACAAATACTTCATGTATACATTTTTTCTATGACAATCCAATCACAGTCTTTTAACAAGAGTTCCGACACACGATGTAATATTCTACGACCAACTATAACCAAAATCCTCAGAGATAACGGCAATGCACAAGTTCTCAAATCAACAATTCACCATTAACATTCAAGCTTCACACTTAATATACCTGGGGAGGCCGTGCGATGATGGTTCATGTCTTTCTTACAAAACTTCAATCATCCAAAGCTGACCCAATTTCACCTATCTACAAGATAAGTAAAGGCCAAACTCAAAAGAATGTGAGCTACCAAAATGTAAAATAAGATTCATGCAATTCAAACAATTGAAAATCTAATTCCTCCTATATTGAACCAGCAAAAACCCCAAAAGACCAACGAAATGCGACTACGATCAGAAGGACGAAATCAAGTGCCAATTCTATATAAAATCAAAATCTAAAAACTGGTTCAACACTAAATATGAGAATCCTAATCCGAATTCAGATCGATCAAGTTCAGAAACAACCAGCGCCCCACTAAGAAGAAAAACTTAAATTCTCCACTAAAAGTGAATGACTTCTCCGATTCCAAACATAACCTACTTTCAGAAGAGAAAACAGAAACTTCCGGAAAACAACAATAACAAGACCATCGAAAACAAGATAATCTAGAATAGTGCGGGAAAATATAAAATCCGTCACTCCTATATGAGGTTCACGCCTGCATGGGTGGCCTCTCCACACCAGAACCGAGAATTCCGATCAAAATTACGCTTAGAACGAGTTCCTTTGATCCAAACGACACTAAAATCCAAAAAGAATCCAGATTTCCGGAAAATAATTCCGAATCGAAAGAATCTCCCCAATCCCAAAGGATCGATAGCAAAACAGAGTATTATCGTCAACCCCCCCCCCCCCCCCACACACACACAAAAAAAAAACGCTTTTTACTTCACAAAAACGAGAGAGAAAAGGAACAAATCCAAAATCCCCCAAAAAGGTGCTTTTCGAATCCCATTTTTGTTCAAGTTCTTAAAAAATTCCAGGAAATCAGAAGAGTTTCGGATTACCAAAAATAAACCATAATCCCAAATCGTGGCGGCAATAACAATTTAGGATACTACTAGTGAGATCAAGACATCAAGAACTTTAAAAAAAGAGAGATATTTCCTTAAAAACGGGAAGCGATGAAAAACGCAGAAATAATCTGCAGTAAACAAAACGGGCTTTAAGAAAAATGAAATTACGGGCGAAGAGAAATAGATCCGGGAAATTTCTGAAGATGCGAGATTTCGCCTCCCACGAAGAAAAATAAAAGCGAAAAATATGAATCGAGATAACGAAAAAGAAGAAATCGCGACATCTTTGAATCGGAATGATGAACTACTGACCTGAAAATTCAGCAGCGAAACTCAGGAGAAAAAGATCGAAGATCGACGATTTCAAGAAAATGGAGCGTCCGCATGAATTTAGAGAGAGAGAGAGAGAGCAAAACTGGAAGGACGAAATTATCGGCCAGATTACTTAAAATTACACGAGTATCACCAATGTTTCCCGGAACTGATGGATTGTCAGAATGACTAAAGTGCCACTAAACTTCATGATCAAAGACAAACAACTCCCTTGCACGTACGGGTGCAAACGGGTCGGGTTCGAGACGAATCTTGTTAGATCCGAACCTAACCCGAAATGCAAACAGCATACAGTGGATCCGAATACGAATCAGATCCGAAAAGGTTAGACTGAAACCCAATCTGAAATGCATGTGATAATACTGAATCTGAAAAAAAAACAAGCTATTTACATGTAAAAAATGTATTGGGGTCAAATTTTGATTCAGATCCAACTTAAAATGCTGATCTTAATCTGACCCAAATCTGAAAGTGCCAATTGAAAGTTCTGAATCTGATCCCAACCAGCATTCGAATTTTACTTAAAGGATACATATCTGAAAAAAAGCGTTGAACTCGGATTGGATATCTAACCATATTCGATCTGTTTGCAGCCCTATCTACCCAGAACATGGGTCCATGGGTGGGTTAGTAAGGTAGGTGTGCAATCATTGTTTCAAACGGGTCCAAATCTAATATGGGTCAGGTCAGGGTTGGCCCAACACTGGATCTCACTTTCAATGAGCGGGCCGGTATACAAATCTGGATCCAAGTCAAACCACATGATGGCATTTGGATCAGGATGGGATTTGACCTCCTTTCATACTGCATCCACAGGAAATAGGTCAAGCATATTGGTTTTCATTTAAAATACATAAAACAGTTTGGGTCAAATCTCATTCCAGCCGGGCTTTGAACCTATTTGTTTATCCGGTCCCAACCTAAATTCCGGTAAACCTAGCATTACTTGTTTTGAATTTGACCCAGATTCAGAAAATCTGGCTTGGATAATATGGGCCGGATACAGTTCAGAACCGGAGTATGAACTCCAGCATTTCTACATCCCTAACCGATCATGATGATAGTTACTAGGAAGCGTGAAGCGTGAAGCGAGATTCGTTTTGGAAGTGATTGTAGAAGAGCGAAAAAAAAGAAGAAAACATATGAGTGAAAAAACAAAAGAAAAGTGAGTCTTACTTTTAGACCCGAACGCGAATTAGATTGTGTCGGATTTGGGTCTTACTTTTAGACCCGAGTCAGATGAACTCAACCCGGTTACACCTTATTCTTAAGTGAATCTGAGGTGGGAGGCAAGATCAGGTGCAATGTGATTGCACACTTTTATTGTGCTCTGCTCCGAAATCACTCACTATCTGCTGATGGGCCTTGCAGCTGATTGGCTGTATCCCAAAGATGATGGGTGTGCAATCACATTGCACCTTATCCTTCCGGGATGTGTGGCCCTGCATAAGTGGCTGGTATTTCATCACTTTTTTCTGTGCAATCATATTGCATTGCACCTGATAGGCGACCACTAGATGAGTTAGGATTGAAATTGGGTCTGTTTTAGACCTAGCTCGATTCATATCTGATCTGCATCATCAGGCAGTGATAGTATACTTAAAATCTTGGCTGGATCCTGAACAGAGCTTTGTCATGCGGATCAGGTGACACGTGTTTGGTTCAGACCGTGGGCCCAAAGCTAATGGGACAGGTGGTAGGGCAGATCAAGTGTATTGCAATTGCACGTTTTTGGTGTGCTGCTGCCTTTCATCACCCACCATCTGTTGTTGAGCCCCACAGCTAACAAGCTTTACCCCATAGATGTGTGATAAGGGACTAAAGGTGTGCAATCACATTGCACCTGATCCTCCTGAGAATGCCCCTACATAGGGGTGTCAACGGGTTGGGTTTGACCCAGACCTGACTTGCACCAAATCAGGGTTTGGTGATAAATAAGAAGGTTCGATTAGAATTCAGCTCAGACCCGAAGGGTCCAATTATATGATCCCGGGTATAGTTTGTGAAACATTGTACCAGACGCGAGTTTCAGCTAAGAACCACAAATTTTCAATGTAAAAAAAATAAAAATTATTATTTTATCGGGTATGATATGGGTCTGATTCATGTATTCCTTATAGGATCCAGGTATAGTTTCTCTTATGGTGGGCTCGGTTGAAACCGGGTCTGGATTTGGTATCGGCATCTCAAATCAGGTGTATCTAGTTCTACTTGAATCCAAACCAAACCCGACCCATTGACACCCCAACCCCTACATGTGTGGCCGACACTTTTTTGCATTTTTTTAGGGGTGCAATCATATTGCATTGCACCTGATCCACAATCACAAGATGCATTAGGAGTGCAAGTGGGTCAGTTTTAGACCCAGCTTGAATCATCTATCTGATCTGCATCATCAAGTAGCGATGCTTGAAACAAGAAATGTTTCTAAGATTAAAATTATA
Source organism: Nuphar pumila (assembly GCF_984573655.1). Lineage (NCBI taxonomy): Eukaryota > Viridiplantae > Streptophyta > Magnoliopsida > Nymphaeales > Nymphaeaceae > Nuphar > Nuphar pumila. The sequence continues at coordinate 15,031,099 of NC_143255.1, forward strand.
TCTAAAACAAGCAAAAAAATATGTATATTAAAAACCAATACATACAAAAGATGTACATCAGTGTTGTAAGCATCATACTGTATCATACATACCTTAACTTTGAGAGAAATTGATATGATATACATCCGTATTGAGATATGGGTCGGGTGTATCATACGATACATCTATTTAAGTATCGGGCATCGAATCGTCTGGCCAACAATTCAGGTGAAGGCGGGCCGATACCGATTCTCAAGTGAATCGTTCTGAATCGGCCAAGAACTAATTAAAAATATTACATGTCAATCAGAACATGACCCGTGTTAAAACCATTAAAATAATATTTAAATAATTAATTGTAAAAAAAAAAAGGTCGTTGGAACAGTAGCTGTTTTGTCTCATCCAAAAGTTCAATATCTTTGTACGACTATTTTTCTTTAAATAATAATAATTAAAAAAATGGGTCAGGCAAGCTGCTTCCTTTCATAGCCCGGCCCATAATAGTTATTTTCTTTTTTTTTTCCACATTTTATGACATCTATTTCACGGTTGCATGGTCCCTTTTGAGAAATCTCTCTCTCGTATCTGTGAGAAAATTATTCTCACAAAGTTCGCTTTCTCACATCATTGCAAACGTGAGAAAGCAGAGCCGCGAGTAAAACAATCGAATATGATTCGTTATGACAATCAGATCATGGACCGTAGGGTGGGGCCCATGCAGTGCAGTCAGTATCAGGCCGATTCGTATTGGGCCCAAAACCGATTCGCAACAAGCTGATTCGGCCCTCAATCCATTTTTGATATTTCAATATTTTTCTTAAATTTTAATGATTTTTATATTTAAAAATAAAAAATGTCCGATCCAGCTTGATTCGTTTCAGAATCTGAATCGGGCCGATTCTCTTAATGATTTTGAAAATCGATTCAGGTCCAATACCAATACTGACAACATTGGACTCTTAATTGGAGGAGAAATCCTTGGATATTAGATCCAGCTTAAAATGCTCTTTACTAGATCGAAATCCAAATCTATTTTTTTTTTGTGTAATTTGCATCATGTTTGGATCTTTATCGGGTATGGATATTTTGAGTTCGTTATTGGACTCGCCTTGAGCATTTATGTAATAGGTGTGTTTGATGAACAAACTAAAATAAATGTGGATCCAATGCTGTTTATGGGGAATTAGGTGAGAAAAAGGAAGAAGAAAGGAGGGAAGAACTGTCTAGTTTGGTAACCCAGATCATATAATCCTAGGACACGGCATAGTGGTGGCTGGGGTTGTTGGATTTAGTTGGGAGTTCAGGTATGACCAAATCTTACCTAATTGGACATAACATCATCTCATATAGGCCCAGTTGAGAAGGTCCTTTAGTATATCCAAATCCAATTCATTTGCACGCAAATCGCATCATTACATTACATTTTTACTGTGTACAATTTCAAGATCTATATTTGGATTGGGTTTAATCTCGCTACCAAGTTCAACCATTTGGCTAACCAGCAGGGCTTGTCAGACCTAAGTAATCGGATTTGGGTCCGTTAGGTGTCCAACCTAATCTAATTCACGTTCACCAATGGATTGGATTCAGTTGGACCTCCGATCCAATTCTGATGCATTATTCTTGAATATGGATCTTGACTCAAAATAGAATTTGAATGTGCTTTCGAATCTGATTCAGACATGTATTGTCGGACTCTTTCCATTCCGAACTAGATTCAAATCAGTAACTTCTACCGGATCTATATTTGGACCCGAATCAAATCCTACCTGTTTGTACATTTTTTTTATATGAAAAAATACATATTTCTGACTTTTAATTTAGATAAGATATTATCATATAACGTCCAGATTTTGATTCAACTCTACATGGTCAAAACTATTTTGAATCTGGATTTAAACTTAATGCTTAAAGTCTAGATTCAGATCTGGATCATACCAAAAGCCAACCATCCATCAAGGTGAAATAAGAATCACGTTCCAAAAAAAATCAAATAGAAAAGGGCAAATAAACAAAACTGCTTATCATCTATTCACAAAGAAGAACCCAAGTTTTTCATTATCACATTTAACCGCTTCTCTTTTTACACTCGGATTCATATTTGTGGGGACAATTGTGCGTGAATGATAGCTACAGTGCTACACCAAGATTGAGTAGGGGTGGCAAAATCTGACCCAACCCGCCAACCCGCTTCTTAGCCGGGTTAGGGTCTTGCTTAAACGGGTTCGTGTCATAAACGGGTCGACCCGCCTAACCCATTTATTAAACGGGTCATACTCGTGTTAGGGGTATGCCAACCCACCAACCCGTTTGACCCTTTTAATAAACGGGTTAGGCGGGCGGGTCAACCCGTGTACACAAACCCGTCAACCCGCAACCCGTTTATATGCTTGAATTCCATATTGAGATTTGCAGAAAAAAAATATAATATGTATTTTTTTTTTGTGTTTCTAATTGTGTTATTCGGGTTACTCGGGTCGGTTATAGTGTCTATGTTATCGGGTCGACCCGTTTAATAAATGGGTCACCTTGTCGTGTTGACCTGATCCGTTTATTAAACGGGTTAACCGTGTCGTGTCGGGTTACCCATTTAATAAATGGGTCGTGTTCGTGTTTGCTATATCCGACCCGTTTAATAAACGGGTCGTGTTCTTGTTGAGGTATTCTGACCGGCCAACCCGTTAACCCGACCCGATTGCCACCCCAAAGATTGAGCCTTCTCTATCAGTATAACAAAAATGACAAATATTGAAATAGGTCATAATTTTTTATGATGAAATTTTCAAAAGTTGATATAATCACGAAAATATCATGATATTTTCAAAATATCACCATCTCGAGAACATCATAATTACTTCATATCAATTTATGAGAAAATAAAATTTTTAGGTCTCATGATTCTCATACAAAGATTTGTGACACTGCTCTCTATGAAATTTCAGGAGTAAATTGAGCATTGTTGCAGGCCTTTTAACTCCAAGTCCCCAAGGAGTTTGGCACGGCTGTAAGGGACCTAGGCGGCTAGACTGGCAGTCAAGGTTCAGATCCCAGGGGCATCACTCTCTGGCATATGCCGAAGCAAGATAATTCTTTGGAGGACAAGTGGTAAACCCACAGAGTTTTATGCTACTAAGATGATGATGACCGTAAGTATGACAGACTAAGCCAACATGGCTAGTTTTATGATCCTGATGGCTGTTTCTCCCCCATTACAAGTAGCAAAAAAAAGGCCTTTTTAACTCAAAAAAGCTAGTCTTAGCAGGCCCAAGCCTCGCTACAAATAGAATAGAGAAATGGATGCCCATAATGAACAACTGTTTACATCCTACACCTTTTTTTATAATTAAATCAAAACCCCAATATCTTAGCCTGCTCAGTTATCACACCTGATCAAAACCTCTCTCTCTCTCTCTAGACTTATTTTTTCAAACTCATCCGTGTTCCGTTATTCGGGACCACTTGCTTGATCCCAGGATTGTACGATGCAAAAAAAATGGAGATTATTGTGGCGGGTTTGGTTGCTTTCAGCATGGTGGGTCATATGGACTGAAAGAAACGTCTTCTTCTTCAGGAGCATCAAATTCGATTTCGGAAGGCTTCGACAATGGGTCATGTCTGATGTGTATCTGGCTCTTAAATTACATAGTAAGGGAGGGAGGGGTTGATGCACAATCACCATCTAGATTGTGGCTGTTTTGCTCTTATGTCTCTTTTGTTTCTCTCCCATCCAATATTCTGTTGGATGTATTTTGGTAATGTTGAATGGTGAATGCTCTCTCTCTCTCTCTCAACTGGCAAATAAACGTTGATGCTGTTAAACGTAGAATATAGAAATTGACACACAAGATAAAACGAAGATACGACCTCTGTCACATACTATTATCTATTGTATGTACAATCTAGCTGAAAAATCATAAGTGCTAATCTTACCTCATAGATGTGTTTAGCACGGTTTGTTAGTTAGGAATCCCATTTTGGGTCATTTTTTTTACTGCAAAAATATAGTTATTTAAGTCGTGCAATTTTGGTATATTGTGGGCAGTTGATTTTTGAAGCCCTTGGAAAGCCAACTTACATGTTAAAAAACATGACCCAAAACCTGTTTTTTACTATAGAAGCTATAAGGTTAGATCTGAAAAAATGGAAAAAATGTGAAAATGTGGTGTTTTCTCCTAGTTTGCATGTACAAAGAAATTTAACAAATTTATATCCATACAAAAAATTGACAAACAAAATAAAACTAAGTTACAAGCTTTCCAGGAGAAAATGAAAATATCTTCAAGCACGCACCAAGCAGGACTTTAGTATTTCAGTGGTGCAAATGCACTATGAATGGAATCCTGTAACAAACCGTGGGATCCCTGCAAAATCATGGACTACTTTTACATCAAGGAATTCATTCTTACGCAAAAGATTTTCTACAAACTCAGCCTGATCTCCTCCATTTGTCTGTCAAACATGTTGAGAGAGACGAATATTAGAGACAATACGTAAAACAGATGTAGAGAAAAAGATGGTGCTTATCAATTTGCATATTTGGTCTGTCACATGCTTGAAAAAAATATACTGTACTCTCTCCCTTAGATTACTGTGTTGGCGTTTTTTGTATCAACATACACAGAAAGCATACCTGAAGACGCCATAGAGTGCGCGTGCGGGTGTTCGGCATTTTTCTTATCCGATTGACACACACGATGAGCCCAGACCTTAAATCGACGGTGAGCAGGACCCTATACCACGTAATCTGCATGTGTAATTTGGGTAGGCTTACAACGAAAAAACTCATCATCTTCGTAGCAGCCAACCCCCTTATATAATGAGAAAAGTGGCCGTCACTGTCTCCCCATTATGTGGTCCACTAATGTGACCCACTAATGGTGTTAAATCGGGTCACCCAAATGGGTTGAACCCAGTTCCATTATGTCCAACATTCTTTCACTTGATCCATTGACACCAAAAGTGCATTAAATCGAGATTTATACCGTTATCTCGATTCAATTTTTCATGTTGGTTCACATGCTACCCTTTATCACAAGGATGAATCATATGTGTCATGAAGATGAACACTTCTTTATGAAATATCATATTTCCATGTACTACACTATAATTCACCTTCAGTGCTTAAGCATGTTGAAATTACTTTTATGAATAGGTTGGTCTCTTACCTATTTTATTGGTCCTTTAATATTGTTATTCTGCCATTTTTTCTAACCCATATGAGAGTTCGTTATGCAAAATCAATAATTTATAAATTGCCATAGAGAATTAAATGTGATCACATAATGTATTGTCATACATAAGAAAAAATAAAAAAGATATATCCCCTTTACATGTTGGGAATACAATCCCGGTACTAACCCTTTAGTAAGAAGATCCACAGTCATTTCCTTCATCCCAATTGTATCAATACATATCAGAAGATTCTCAGTTCTTTCTTTAACAACAAAGTATTTTAACTCTATATATCGACACAATATTGAGCTCTTATTATTATTTGAAAATGGCACATCTGCTTCATTATCACAAAAGATCTTTAGTAGTTTCTCAATAGAATCTATAATCTCAAGATCCATAATGAAGCTTCTTATCCAAATGGCCTGAGATAAAATCTGGTATAAAATCAATAATTTTTGTCTCAATGAATTTCAGAAATTTCTTCACTGTCTTGCAGTGAGAGATGACAGCTCAATTATTTTGATCCACTCGAGATTGCAAATAATAACAGGCTAAAAATATTCAAATACTCTCACTTCTCATAAACAGCCTTCAGAACGACTGTTCTATTCTCTGTATGAGTGGAAGATAAATCGCTCTATACGAGATTTATATTGAAAAGATAAATATGAGACCTGTTATTATTCGCATTTTCTGAGACAAGCATAGTTGAGTCATTATCGTTCCACTTTGGTGGAAATGACAATACTCATAATTGCTTCGTCTTTTCAATTCTCAAAGAATTGACTTCAGTTGGTGAAATTAGTAGATCATGTAATTAGAGGCAATTCAACATTATACATTTGGGTACGAACATGCTTTATAGACTGTAATACACATCTACTATAACACCCTTAGTGAATTTGGAATACAACGACCTACCTTTGGGTAGAGTAGATGTTTCATAAACTTACACATAATCATAATAACGAATCTTAATATGGTCTAAAGAATTTTTAATCAACACGACTCAGACCAATTTGGTGATAACATGAATCGGTCAATCAAGATCTTTTACCGAAAACATATTCATATTATGAATAAATAGGTCCTTAATCTAGACTTTGTTAAATGGCAACAATAAGATCAACTTCTCCCATGCTGGATTATTTCACCCCTAACTGAATCTATCTATACACAAGTTATCAAACTAAAGACTTCCTTTAAAGTCTGGATTGCGTTGAAAGATTCACATGCAACCCACTCTCGGTCTTGAGTTTTATATTGTTATCTCTTAAGAAAGGCGATAAATCCATTGATGAACTATTTAAAAAGGCTAAAACTATTTCACACCAATTATCTATGGTTGATAAACCTATCTTGGATGAAGACTTGGTGATGTATATTCTTAGAGCATTACTTGTAGAGTATCATGCATTTAGAATAATCATCACTACTCGTAGAGACCCTACTACTATGAATGACCTACATAGTTTGTTGTTGACTCAAGAAGCACACCTAGCTGAGTCAAATGAGAACAACCATGATGTTTCTCCCGAAGCTAACTTCAATCATCGAGCACCTAACAATTTAGGTTATGAACATGGTTTTAATACAAACCTTTCTCAAGGTCGTTCAAGAGGAAAAGACCATGGTCAACAAGGATGTTGATTTTATAATCATCAAGGCTCTAACAATAACCAAAATGTCATTTGTCAATACTGTGACAAACCAAGCCACTATGATCAACAATGTTATCTCCTCCAAAGGAAAAAAACATACTATTGATAATACTCATGCTTCAACATTCAACCAACTACTCCAATGATAGTTGATCCTCAGATTCTGGTGCTTCTCACCATAACACAAGATCTGAATTCTCTTTCTCTCTACTCATGCTTCCAAGGTAGCGACACCTTTAAAATGGGTAATGGTACATGTTTGACTATCTCTTATATTGGTGATTTAGTTTATTCTTATGATGGATCTCAATTTAAATTGAGTAAAATTTTACATGTACCTCAAATTAAAAGGCAACTATTATTGATACAGAAGTTTACTCAGGACAATAATATGTTTTTTGAATTTCATCCATATTTTTGTTGTATCAAAGATCTGACAATAGAGAAAGAACTTCTGTGAGGGCCAAGTAGGAATGCACTTTATCAAGTCAGTTTAAATAAATGTGGCATCAAGGAAGCTCATGTGGCTGAAAGAACCACCGTTCGACAATGCCACTATTGTCTAGGTGATCCAGCCATTCAGATTGTCCAAGAAGTCCTTTATAAGCTTAGTTTACTTTATTTTGATGAAACTGATTGGTATGTGTGATGCTTGCATGAAAGGGAAATATCATAAAGTACCATTTCTTGATAGCATGCATAAATTTATGAACCTCTTGAATTGATATTTGCTGATGTTTGGGGACCTGCCCCAGTCTGATATAAAAGGTTTTAAGTATTATATTAATTTTGTTGATGACTTTTCCAAATTTACTTGGATATTTATGATGAGTAACAAGTCTAATGTGTATGAGATTTTTAAAAAAATTAAGGTGCATGTTGAAAATATTGTGGAAAAGAAAATCAAATTTTTACAAACAGATAGAGGGGGTGAATTCAAAGCTTTGGACTTATTTTTTCAAAAAATGAGCATTGGACATAGAATTTTCTATCATTTCACTCAAGAACAAAATATGACCATTGTGAGGAAGCATTGACATATTATGGAGATCGGGCTCTCACTTATGGCTCACACTCATGTTCCTATCCAATATTGGCTATATGCCTTCTCAATTGCCGTTTGCCTTATTAACCGATTGTCAGCATCTAATCTTAATCTTAAATCCCCTATATAAGTCATTTTTAACAAAAAAAACTTACTACAATTTTTTACATGGTTTTTGGGTGTGTCTGTTATCCTTATCACAACTCATACAGCAAACACAACTGGATTTCAAATCATCCTCACATTTTTCTTGGATATAGTCCCACACACCATGGATATCTCTATCTCAATCTCAATCTCAATTCCAAAACTATCATTGTGTTTCGACACGTGTTTGATGAGGTGATGTTTCTTTTCAAAACTATATGAGACACCGCAGTTAGCCAGCACCCTCCCCCTCTCCTACCTTAGTTACTCAACCCATTTTCTCTCCTTCTTACACCCAATTCCCCACCTTTCCAGATTTAGTTGTTGATTTAAGCTTACCATTTTTCCCTTACCCAACCCCACCACCAATTGCTCCTTTGTTCCCCCTAATACTCAGCACATACCATAGGTTCACTAGAAGGAAGGAATCAATTATTTTCAAAACCTTGTGCCCATTTATCAAACCACTTACCATCTGGGTTGTCTTAACTGTCGCTCTGAGTAACAATTGGTCACTCCATCGATTCGATGTTAACAACACCTTTCTTCATTGAAGAGGTTTACATGGATCAACCTCTTGGGTTTCAAGATTCTTTTGTCGTCTCAACAAGACCCTTTATAGTCTCGAACAAGCCTTTCATGCTTGGTATCAAACCTTGAGTACCCCTATAATCTCTTATGGTTTTAAAGAGTCACTTACAAATGCTTCCTTGTTCATCTTACGTACTCTTACTCTCACTGTATATGTCTTGGTGTATGTTAATGATATACTGATAATAAGGAGCTCTACAACTTTTGTTCGGTCTATCATTAAAAGGTTAAGTCAGAATTTTGCCCTAAAGGATCTCGACCTGCTCCATTATTTCTTTGGTTTCGAAGCAATTCGAACACATGGTGGTCTCCTTATCTCTCGAAAGAAATATGTATCAGAGTTATTACATCGGACAATATGCTTGGTGCCAAGCCCATCAATACTCTCATGTCATCCTCTAATAGACTCACTGCTACAGGAACATCCTTTCATGATCCAACACTCATGAATGCTTGACATGGGCTGTTGTAATCAAGCCCATCAATAACTGGATGGAAGGTGAGGTGAGGTCAATTAATTTCCTAAATCCATGACATGGGCTGTTGTAGATATTTTGAAAACATTTTGTTTGTTTGTTTGAAAAGATGTATTTATGTAGTTAGAAGTACTGTTAGGAACGGATACATGAGAAGATATTTAAGATTAATATGAGCAAAAGAAAAAAAATTTAAAGTGTTATTGGATCCTCTAAGCATATCGCAGCATTGATGAGGTAGATGCATATATATTATGGTAATTAATTGATATGAAAGAAAAGCAAAATTGGCAAACATACTTGTAAAACATGGCATTTCTAATATTTTTTTCCCCTCATAATATGAAACAAATTTTCCATATTAGGCCGAAGAGAGGGAGCCTCTAAGCATCACTAGGGATGGCAGTGGAACCGGAGAAAGCAGGGCCCCGCCTCACCTCACCCCGTTTGGACCGGGGATGAAGGGTACAAAACGGGGATGGAGGTGGGAACGAAGGTTAAAATCTATCCCGGTTCGGGGATGGACTTACACTTTTCCCCGCCCCGCCCCATCCCCAATCCTAAAGGATGGCAATAGACTACAGGGAAATGGGGCCCCGCCCTGCCTCATCCCCGTTTGAACCGGAGATGGAGGACATGAAACAGAGATTAAGGTTAAAATCCATCCCCGTGCGGGGATGGAGGTTCTAATCTTGAGATGGGGCGGGGTGGAGACCCTGTCCCCCGCCCCGGTCCATTGCCATCCCTAAGCATCACCATGATACATTTTCTAATATGAGCAAATTACAATCAAAACAGTTTGTTGCAATGATAAACAAGTATGGATTAATTGAAGAAAAATTGAATAATACCATATATAGAAAATAGATAAAAGGGAAATAAGTTGGAACGTTCTCAAATGCAATTACAAAAGATAACTACTTGATTACTCAATCTGTCAACATTTCATTGGCTAAATCAATAATATCGGGGTGCAATCATTTGTGTCACATAGTGACAAATATCGCGAGATTTATGAAAATCTTGCGATAGTGAGAAATTGCTTGAAAGTTTGAAATGGCAATTTCTTGCGAGATTTTCAAAATATCCCAATATTTTATGAAAAAACATAAATACCATGATTTAAATGTGATATTTACATTTTAAATGGCTATTTATCATAAAAAAAACTCATGTATTTTTATTTTTAAATAATTTTTATTAATATTTTCTTATAAAAAATATTTTTTGTATTTTTAAATTTATTTTTTTATTGCTGAGATTTTGCCAAAAATGAGCGATAAATGAAATTTTTTCAAATTCTCGCGAGTTTTTGAAGAACGAGATTTTGCCATTTTTAACGTTTGTCACTATGTTGTGTCACAGTTGATTCACAAAATCTATAGACCATGATAGTTCAACTAGGGCTGTTTAACGGGTCAGGTTTGTACTGGGTACCCAACCCAACCAGAACCCCAATTTTTGGGTATGGGCATAAAAAAAAGATCCAAATCCGACCTACTCAATATGCGGCCCGTGTTTTAATTGGTTATGATTTTTGTCAGGTACCTGACCCAACCCGAGTGTTTTATATATATTTTAAGTAAAAATAAACTTTTGAAATTATACAGATCCAGGATTGAGATTTCATTTTCGAAAAATCCGAACCCAGCCAATTACATGCACAGTTTCCATATCCTGTACCAAAACATAAGCAAATGGGCTGGACCAATGTTATCAGAATCCAAGCGAATGGATCAGCATCGGTCAATTCGAATTGAATCGGCCAAAAACAATTTGCTTCAGGTTGAATCAAACCCTTTTGACACCCAATTCAACTAAAATTGGGCAAAATCGAGGTTGAATTAGTCTTTTTGTTTCAATTTTTTATTTTTTATTTTTTTGTGATTTTTTAAATTAAAAACTTAACCAATTCAAGGTCTGCCTAATCCCAGCTTTATCATCCAAGAAAAAAAACTTGACCGATTCAAGATTCAATTCAAGCCTGAATTGGCTAATTCTCTAAGGCTAGGTTTGGGAGCCTTGCAATGGGATGGAAACGCGGTTCCTGTGTGTTGCCAAAATATTGTTTTGCCAATGTGTGATGTTGAGAGATGGAGTTGTCAAAAACATCCTCTGGTGAAAGGTGTGGAAATGTGGTGTTGGCCTGACAACACCAGTCGCCACTACTCGCAAACAGTAAGAGAGTATAGGAGCATGGGGGAAACCACAACACAACCTCCGATTCAAGGATCCCAAACATAGTCTAATTCATTTGGAAAATTGATTCCGGTATAAAACCAATTCTGACAACATTGGGTTGGACCTTTGAGGTTGGGCTGTCCTTTATAAACATGTCCGACCTGGGTGCAGGATATGAATAGGAATACAACTTTAAGTCCCATGCACTATTTTGGAACATGTCCAATTGGATCTAGGTTAGGCCAAGTATAGGTCCCAGTCCAAGTTGCCCAGGTCATGGGTATTGGCCCAATAAGACCTGGGCATCACTCCAGCATAATAAGACTGGGCCGGGCTAGCGACGGGCAGGCTTTCTCTCCAAACCATCTGGTTTAATGGGGCCAACGTAGCCTGATCCAGTGTTCGCCCTGCCATTTTGGGTTAAGCTGAACTAGACTTGTCTAAACCCCAGACACCATTTAAGATCCCATTTTTTAGATCACTTGACTAGCCCCAAGGGGGGGGTGGCGTAGTGGGGTGGGGCCTTGCCTACTAGACAGGCAGTCAAGGTTCGATTCTCATGGGCATTGGCCCTCTGCGAAAGCCAATGTGTAGCATAGGCCCCAGGGTCAGGGGTCTTAGCTTCAAAGTGTAGCAGGGGTGAGCCAGTGCGACCAGGTCTTCGTGTCGGGTGTGGTATCTTCGGGTTATAAATTCAAAAAAAAAAAAGATCACTTGACTAGATTTGAGTTTGGTTTGGATATCATATCAAACTGGATTCATTCGATTGGATTTGACAAATACTCAACAGTTCCCATATTTTGGCAGGATGATATGGTGGTCTTTACTTTTGATTATTGTTCCTTGTTGTTTTGTTGGTAATCTCTCTCTTTCCTTGTGTTCTCCCTCCCCACCCTCAGGCCTCCAGCCATCAAAATTTTAATTTTTTGGATTGCTACAAATTGTTAGTATTTGGGTAAACTCTGATTTATTATTTCTTGACATGGAGATTTACAATCTTGGCCAAATTTTGTGAGGTAAAGGGCCAAAATAAATCTTACAAAATTGGTAATATCCTGGCTGAACTTTTTAACAAAATACCAAGGGTAATTTCCTGATACAGCCCTATTCATAGTTTGAAGGAAACGAAATGGAAACGTGAAGCAGAAGTGGGGAAGCGAGTGTTAAAAAGTATTATGAAGAGGGAAGCGGGATATGATTGTGAAGCGATTATGCAAACACGTAAAAAAAACACAAAGAACAATATGAAGTGTGGGCAGAAGCAAATAAGAAACAACGTCAAACACAAAACATAAAAATATATATATATATATATATATATAATCAGTATGCAAGCTTGTCATAAAAAATTCTAGTTTTCTAATATGAAAAATATAATAATTGAGGGAAAAGGAAGTAGAAAGTGACAAAAGCGAGAGGGAAATGTTAAAGAAGAGAATAAGAATTGATTGGAGAAACGAAAAGGATGCGAGCTTCCCACTAAAGAGAATTGAGTTTCTTATATTTCAAAAGTAGGTTTTCCAAAGCTTCCCTGACGGGGAAACCAAGTGTAAGCTGGCTTCTGAAGCCAGCTTACAGGAAGCGAGTTTTCCCATGCAAGATGAAGCTTTCAGTAACTATGGTCCCATATTTTACCAAAAATTTCATGTCAGGTACCACCCTTTCTAATATTTCTGACATGGACCTATCTTTTTCTGACAATGGTAAAATAAAGGCCTGGTCTAACCTACCTTGCTTCACTCAGTTAACCAACTTAACCTAAGTTATATATTTTAAAATGCCGAGACTATTCTTCTATCATTTCCTTTTTTATTTCTTAATATATTTGTTATGGATCTAACTATGGGTGTCAACAGGTCTGACCTTCACCAGATCCACGTGGGTCTAACCCGTATTTGGCTTTATAGTGCGGCTGCAGGGTCTGGACCTGTGTCCATGGGGACCTATTATAGGGAAAACTATAGTCGGGTTCTACATAAACCAGATCTGATCCACAATGAGTAAAATAATATTTTGTATGTTTTTTACATTAGATATTTTGGATCTTCATGGGGACTCATGTCCGGATCTAGTATGAAATTTTATAAACCAGATACGGCTATGAATTGTAATTGGACCCTATGGGTTCAACTTAAATTCTTAATTGGGTCTCCTTTATTTCCAACCTGGATCTTATCAGAGCTGGTATGGGTTGGGATTGAGTCATACCCAAAGCCTCCCCGAGGGTAAGGGGTGCGCTATGGGTTTATACGAAAGTGACTATAAGTACGACAGGAATAGCCAGAGTGACTAGGTTTCTGATCTCGGGGTGGTTTTCCAATTCTTTGTGAAAAAAAAACATGAATGTAGGGATGCACACGAGTCGAGTTCAAGCCAAGTTTGGCATGTACAGGCTCAGCTCGAGCTTGTCCTGAGCCTAAACCCGGGTCAGTGTTTCGCACTGCTACTGCACAACCAACCGAGCTGGCTCGGCTCAATAGGCAGCGAGAGACTTCCCCTCTCACCCCTTGATCAGGAAGAACGAGAGAGAGAAAGAGAGAGTTTTCCCCTCCCTTCCCTCAATCAAGTAGAACGAGAAAGAGGGGAAGATATAAAGAGAGTCTTCCCCTCTCTCCCCTCAAAAGAGAAGAAAAATAGAGAGGGAAAGAAAGAGAGAGTCTTTCCCTTTCTCCCCTCAATCAAGAAGCATTGGTCCTGTGACATAGGGGCGATCGAGCGAGCGCATAGCATTGGGGTCCTTTATGAAAAGGAAGAGAGAGAGAGAGAGAGAGAAAGAGAGAGAGAGAGAGAGAGAGAGAGAGAGAGAGAGAGAGAGAGAGAGAGAGAGAGAGAGAGAGAGAGGCCCATGGCTATCGGATGCTTCCTCAAAAGACAATTCATGCCCCCGAGATTCTCACCTTTAAGAATGTTTTTGTTCTTAAGTCAGATAAGATAGGGAAACTCGACTTCATTAAGAGTTTTCTCTTCTAATTCTGTCTTGGCATTAGAGGACTAGTTATAAGGGCATGAGATTAAGTGTCAAGGCATTATTGTTGGGTCTAATAGTCCTCACTAAGACTTGAACTCTAAAAGACTAGAGTTTAATGAGAACACATTTAGATGCATTTTCTGCCTCTAGGTAAGTTTTTTGAAGTCTTTATTTTTATCTCAAAACAAACTTATTCTTCACTTTTGTCATCCTTTGACTTGAGACCTGACAATAATGGGTTTTATGACTACCCAATCCATGAGGAATGCCACTATTTGTCCAATCTCTGCCTCTTAAAATTCGTATGATCGAAGCTTGTCATATCGTCATAGATCTAGAGGTAAGTATCAACTTTCTCCTAGCTCTCATTTTTTCATTTTAACCTCCATCCTTAAGGCAATCATAGATCCAAAGGTGAATATTTGTCTCCTTTTTTTTCTTTTATTTTTTACTCTCTTTTTTTTTGCTCTTTCAATATTTCTCCTACCAGGATAAAAGAAAGGTCTTTTAGAGAATCAACCAATAAGGCAGATCGGCATTAGAGGTATTAAGCTCTTGACTCTTTTCCTAGAGAGTTGGTTGTCTAGGTGGGTTTTCACTCTATATTTATGCATCGATAATGATATCATGCCCCAATCATTCATCCTTATATGCTCATGGGATAGAATCATTGGATTAAAGTACCTTAGCTTCACTGTCTCGCTTCCTTATATTTTCCTAAAACTTGGATATCTTATATGGTATACTCTTGGGTGTAGGGACATACTTGAGGAAAGGACCCTTTTGAAGATAGTTGAATCTATTTTATGACAAGATCCTTGACTTTTAATGATATTTCAATGATATGTGTTGCATCATAATGAAATTCTTTTCTTTTTCTATAACTGTTGGAGTCAAGGTGAACTGGATTGTCAAGACCGTTTTAGGTCTTACCGAACGAGGTTGGACTAGTTCAAGGACAATGGGGGTGTGGAGACCATTTTGTGGTCTCGCTGAATGAGGTTGAGTCAATGTCTAGGACAATTGTGCTATGGAGACCATTGTGGGTCCTGTCAAACAAGGTCAGGCTAGTGTCCAAAGGTAAATCAGGCTTTCAAGACCAATTGAGTTTCATCGAACGAGGTTGGGTAAGTTCAGGAGCAATTGTTTGTATGCTTGGTTGTTAAAGGTTTCTTCTTATTTAAAAGATTTTGACTTTGGATGACTTTATGATGCCCTATGTCTGGGTTTTAGATAGGTTTAGACTCATTTAACATGCCCTCACATGATTTTGATAACAAAAGACATCATAGGCTAGGTTGGAGAAGATAAAATCAAGGGAGTTAGACAAGAGCTTCCTTAATCTTGTCAACAGAAATAGTATGCTCCTGCGATAAAGAGGATAGCTTGGACTTTAAGAGAGAAAATTGTTTTGGTTTTTTTTGGATTTTCTCACATTTTTTATTTTTGAAATATTTGGATTTTTTTGGATTTTTAAAAAAATCTATATACAAAGTTCAGGTTTTGAAGGATTACCTAGGGTTGTGGGATGATAACCCATGCAAGAGGTCTTTTCTCCTCCATATTGTTATAGTTCTGCCCTCACTTGTGCCTTCCTTGTTCTTACCATGTTGTTCTTTTTTAGAAGGAGAGAAGGAAGGACTTGGATTGTTGTTCAACTTATGAGGTTCAAGGCTTTATAGCCTAGAAAACCTTGGGTCTCCGCTCTTGGCACTGCTAGGAGAGGCTCTTTTATGCCCGGTTAAATTTTTCCCAACTTCTCAGAAGGTTGGTACCCTATAAGCAGGGCAATTTTTTATCCATTGACACGTTTTTGTATATATTGATATGATGGGCAACTCTTGAAACCTTTCTTTAAGCCTGATATGATGGGCAACTCTTGAAAGTCATATATCCTTTCTTTAAGCCTGAAGACCTTGAGCCTTTTAGAGAAGTATATGATTGATACTTGCCCCGAACTAAATGATGCCATACTATGACCGATCTTGATGATGAAATCATTTCTTTCTTTGGCCAAGCAGTTGGCCTGTAAGTCTGCCTCATAGGTTTGGACAATGTAACCAATACAAGAAAATTGTCTTCTTTTGTTATGAAGTTTTTGTGCTTGGATGCTTGGGGAGGAGCCTTTGTGTGATTGTTGTCTGTTGGGTCCAGACAAATCACTCCTATTTGAGGAGACTTTTTTGAGGTTTCTTGTATTTTCTATGTAATATGCCTTTCTTATACCCTCATCCCTCCTTAGTAACAGAATTGTCGAACCATAAGCAGTTGTTGAGGACATATATTACTTGTGAGGGCTCGGGGAATGCAGATTACTGAGTTGGTAGGTGGTTCTTGCCCAATGGCCTTTATGGAAGCCAATTTTCTTTTTGTTCACAAGCTTGGATCACCTCCTCTTTTATATTGTGATTGGAGAATGCCTTTTTAAAGATGCTCATGCCATTGTTCCTCTGATTTTGTTGTTCCTCATCAACAAAGATTTCGTTATTGTTGATATTATCTTGTATGATATGCTTGATAACGATGCATTCTTCAATATCATATCATGTTGCCCTATGATATCAGTAGTAGTTAGATGAGTCTTTACCCTTCATCTGTGGTGGCTCTGACACTTCTGGCAACGTTATCAGTCTATCTTGTAATAGAAGATCTAAGACTTGTGACCGAGCTTGTTTAAACTTTGTGAACCTTCGCTCTCTAGTCTATTTCGGGTTTTCACCATACCCATTTTTATTTAGGTTCTGACACCAAGAGCCACCTTCTAAAAACAATGGCGATTGTAGAACTTGCGACCTCAAGCATAAAGGTCGTTGTGATGAGAAAAATATAAAGTGCTATAATTGTGGACAGACAGGACACATCGCTAGGAAGTATCCCCAACCAATGCAAGGAGATGGAGCAAGACCCAAAGACAAACCAGTCGCTCCAGACCGAGTTTATGTGGCAACTCTGTAGGAAACTCTAGATAGTCCGAACGTTGTGAAGGGTACACTTCTTGTCTCTGGTGTTTGTGTTCATGTTCTTTTCGACTCAAGAACAACACATTGCTTTGCAACCCCTACTTTTGTTGTATTATTACATGGTTCATCTACCCTTCTAGACATAAATTACCAAGTAGAAACACTATTGTGGAAAACTGTTTATATGGATAAGGTTACCAAAGGATGCATGGTGAAAATTGAAGAACGTCTTTTTTTGGTGGACCTCTTGATATTAGAATTTAAGAGAATGAACATTATCTTAGGCATGGATTTGTTATCTAACCATCATGTGACTATCAACTGTCAGAGAAAAAATGTCAGTTTTCAACACCCCAAAACCCCGATATTCACCTTTTAGGGTGTTAGAAAACTAGTAAAACCAACAATTATTTCATGTCTTCAGGTCATCTGTTACCTACAAAAGGGTTGCCTTGAGTATTTGGCTTATATGAAAAAAGAAGTTAGTGATAACCTTACGATCGTAGAGGCTGATATTGTAAGCGAATTTGTAGATATTTTTCTTAAAGAACTACTAAGACTTCCACTAGATAGAAAAGTCGAGTTCTAGATCGACCTAGTTCCTAGCACGACACACATTTCCATTGCACCTTATAAGACGGGACCTGCAGAATTTAAAGAACTGGCACTACAAGAAAATACTTTGTTAGCGACGGAATCTTTTTGTCGCTCATTAGCGACGGATTAGCGAGCAACAAAAACCCATCACTATAATTAATGAAGCTTACGAAAATAGCGACAGAATATAGTCTGTCGCCCAGTATGTCGCTACTTAGCGACGGATTTTGCGACGTACAGTTTTGTCGTTACGGTCGCACCATTTACCGACGACGTTAGCGACAGAATCTAGTTCGTCGCTACTTAGCGATGGATGTGGCGACAAAATATCGTCCATCGCTGTTTCTGTAAATTTGATTTTACGTTGGCTTAGCGACAGAATTAATCCGTCACTAAGCCATCGCTAACTTTCAAATAACCCTAATCCCAGGCAGCTTTTCTTTTTCTTCTATCGCTGCTCCCGTCGTTCGTCGGTCCCACTCCCGCCGTTTGCCGGTCCCACCGTCCGCCGGTCCCAACCCCCGGAGACAGGTAAAGGAAGGCACCCCCCCCCCCCCCCCCCCGCGTTTTCAGGCAGGGGGGCAACCCTCTGCCGGAAAACGCAGGGGGTTAACCCCTGTTGTTTCGGCAGGGGGTTAACCCCCTGCGTTTTCCGGCAGAGGGTTAACCCCCTGCTGTTTCGGCAGGGGGTTAACCCCTTGCTGTTTTGGCAGGGGGTTAACCCATGCCGTTTTCGGCAGGGGGGTTAACCCCTGCTGAAACAGCAGGGGTTAACCCCTTGCCGGAAACGGCTGGGGGTTAACCCACGACAGAGTTTTCTGGCAGGGGGTCAACCCCTGCCGTTCCGGCAGAGGATCGACCCCCTGCTTTTCCGGCATGGGTTTAAAACTGTGTTTTTTGCATAGAAATATATTTTTTTCGTGGTGACTTCATATAAATATATTTTTTTCGTGGTGACTTCATTTTAAAACTGTGTTTTTTGTGCAAATTTTTCAACGGAACTAGCTCGTGTTTAGCCACCTATGGTAAGTAAGTGACAAAAACAATGCAAATTGGGTAAATACCCATGGTAAGTAAGTGATGCAAGTGTATCACATGTTATTTAATTTATTAAGTATAACACTTTATTGTTCACACACTCACTTAGTTGTTGATATTTAGAGTTGCTTTGTTGGAGTTCGGAGATCATGCTGACCATGATTTTAATGTATGAATATTGAAGTGTTCTTATTTTTGGAGTACGGAGTCCATGCTTAGCATGGTAGTAGTTAGTGAGATATTGAAGTGTGTTTGTTGCAGGTACATGTTTGTCATTTGTTTGATGTGAATGATTACGATATATTGCAATGTTTGATGTAATTGTATCCATGCTTGCATGTAGTTACTTTCAATTTGATTATGACTTCCATGTGAAATTATATAATGAATACATGTTTCAAATGATTGTATTGTGTCATTAATAGTTTGCACATGAAAATATTAAGTTATCAATGCATGCATCAAAATTCTTGTTATTGTATAACATCATATATTGTATGATAAATTTGATATTTTCTTCATCGTAGCATTCTGATTGTTCTCTTTTAATTCATTAGGCTATTATTCGTAATATCATAAGAAAATGACTGCAAACCGTGAATGGATGTACCGTAGGATAGTTGACAATGAGTTATCGCATGAATATATGAATGGTGTTGACAGTTTTATAGAATTTGCAATGGCAAGTGTCAGTACAGTGGATCCCACAGGTCAAATTAGGTGTCCCTGTAAGTTTTGTAAGAATAATCGATTTGTAGAACCTCATAGCATTAGACATCACCTATACAGGAAGGGTTTTGTGAGTGATTATCAGAACTGAACGTTTTATAGAGAAGAATTTAGAAGCGATTTTGATGCACGGGTGAATGTGGTGCACAATAATCCATATACGGATTTGATATTTGATGTTGCAGAAACAGAACTGGGTTCTGCTATGAGTTCTAGTGATGTAAGAACTGCCGTAGATGAAGAATCACCAAACGATGCAGCTAGTAGATTTTATGATTTACTTAGAGATGCTGATGAGCCACTTTGGAACGGTTGCGAGAGTCACACTATCTTATCTGCAGTTCTTCAACTAATGAATTTGAAGTCCGAGTATAATTTGAGTCAATCATGTTTTGACCATTTGTGCATGATTGTGAAGAGTATGTTGCCCAAAGATGAGAAATAGTCACAAAATTTCTATCGTGCGAAAGTTATGGTCAACGCTCTGGGTATGGGTTATAAAAAGATTGATGCTTATCCAAATCACTGCATGTTGTATTTCAAGGAGCAGGAAAACAACATATCATGCCCGTCATGTGGGCATCCTCGGTTCAAGCCAAATACAAGAGGCAATGGTAGCACGAGATCAAAGGAAATTTCATACAAGTTGCTCCGCTACTTTCCTATCACTCCTAGATTGCAGCAATTATATATGTCTTCAAGGACAGCTAAACACATGAGATGACATGCAAATAAAGTTCGACATGATGAAAACAAGATCACGCATCCTGTTGACGTTGAAACTTGGAAGCACTTTGATCGTACTCATTACAACTTCGCAATGGAAGTGCGAAATGTTAGACTTGGTCTATGTATAGATGAATTTAATCCATTTAGGGGTAGATCAACTCCATACTCATGTTGGCCAGTATTTGTAACTCCATACAACCTTCCACCAAGCTTGTGTATGGAGCGTCCAAATCTTTTCTTGTCTCTGTTAATCCCCGGTCCGACCTCACCTGGCCAAAATCTTGATGTATATTTAAGGTCATTGATTGATGAACTAAAAGTATTGTGGGATGACGGTGTTACCACGTATGATGCCCACAAAAAACAAAATTTCAACATGAAGACCGTTGTTCTATGGACAATCAGTGACTTCCTTGCATATGGTATGCTATCTGGTTAGAGCACACATGGGAGGTTGGCATGTCCGTACTGCATGGAGGATTCCAAAGCTTTTAGATTGAGGCATGGAAGGAAGCCTTGCTGGTTTGAGTGCCATCGTCGATTTCTACCCAGCGACCATCCGTTCTGACGACAAGAGAATGCGTTTAAAGCACGCAAAACTGAAACAGAAGGTCCATCCTCAAGATTGTCTGGCATAGAGATTCTAAGATTGCGATATTTTCCAGATGTATTAACAGATGCCCGCAGTCCTACACCCTTTCGTGGATTTGGGAAGGATCACAATTGAACGAAGAAATCTATTTTTTGGGAACTACCATATTGGCCGACTCTATTGATACGACATAATTTAGATGTGATGCATGTAGAGAAAAATGTGTTTGATAATGTGTTCAATACAGTAATGAATGTTAAAGGAAAAATGAAGGATAATCCGAAGGCCCGTATGGATTCAAAACTAATATGTAAAAGACCAGAATTGGAACTCAAAGAGTATAATGGCAAAGTACTGAAACCAAAGGCAAAGTACGTGCTCGGACCTGAGCAAATAAAACATGTATGTCAATGGTTGAGACAATTGAGATTTCTAGATGGATATGTTTCTAACATTGCTTGGGCTGTGAAGATTGACGATGGACAATTATATGGGTTGAAGAGCCATGATTATCATATCTTTATGCAACGATTGATACCCCTAGCATTCCATGATATGTTAGACAAACCTATATGGGGGGTATTGTCTGAGTTGAGCGGATTTTTCAGAACATTATGCGCATCGGAGATCGTAGTATCATATGTAAAGAATCTCGAGGACTCTGTCATCACCACAGTTTGTCTGCTAGAAAAGATATTTCCGCCAACATTTTTCGATGTTATGGAACATTTGATCATACATATGCCATATGAACTAAGGGTTGGTGGCCCTATGCAATATCGATGGATGTACCCATTTCAAATGTATATGTTTTTTTATATTTGTCTCTTTAATGACAGATATTTAAAATTTGAAATGTATATTTTTGCCAGATGCATGTTCGACCTAAAAAAAAAGGTTCGTAATAAAGCAAGAGTAGAAGACTCTATTTGTGAGGCGTACACTTTAGAAGAGATTTCAAATTTCTCATCTATGTACTTCGAACCTCATATTCCAACACGTTACACATGCCCGCCCCGTAACGATGATGGAGAACAAGTAACTGTAGCTTACAAGCTGTTGATATTTCAACCACTTGGGCATGCATTTGGTAGTTGCCGATCAAGGCTCTTGACAGATCGAGAGCAAGACACAACACACATCTATATTCTTTTTAATTACTCAATGATCGATCCATACATCGAGTAAGTATATGTAGACGCAACTCAATTATAAATCATTTTATGTTTTATATGTGGATACATGGCTCGGTAATATAAGTATATGTGCTTTGCAGACGATTTGATCTGGGGTTGCAAAGAGAAGTTTCACATCTCACTGATGCAGAAGTACAAAAAGAACGTGAAACTATGTTTGTGGAGTGGTTGAAACAATTGGTAAATAAGTTGTCATAAATTTTGTACTTATAAACAACACTAAGTTACTTAATTGATCGTGATCACAATCATTGTTTATGTCTGTTTGTAGGTCCGTCGTGGTGATGTTAAAGATCAAAGAGTATGTGATTTAGAAAATGGTTCGACCAAAGCTGTACAATGCTACAACGGGTACATCGTAAATGGTTATCGATTTCATACAAAAGATTACGGTATAAACAAATCAACGATGAATAGTGGCGTGTGTGTCAAGGGTAGCAGCTACGGTGAAAATGAACATGATTACTACGGTGTTATAGAGGAAATAATGGAGTTGGCTTACTTAGGCATAAATAATATGATAACTTTATTCAAGTGTCATTAGTTTGATCCAACTGCAACAAGACTCAACAAAGCTTCATGCATTGTGGAGGTGAATCATAAATCCAGGTTTGGAACATATGAACCATTCATATTAGCCTCGCAAGCTCAACAAGTTTATTATACTTCATATCCGAGTATAAAAAAGTCAGATAGAAATGAATAGTGGGCAGTTTGCAAGGTGAAGTCCAAACTATACCCTGAGTATGATCAGTTACAGAAAGATGAGTTAGCTGAAGACAGCGATTACTATCAATCAGATGATGTCTATGACTTCGCTTATGGTCACGATGTTGCGCATGATATGCATGTCATTTCTCCATTGACCGATGAAACATTCATAGAGGAATGTGATCCAAATGATGTACCAAGTAGATGGGCAAACAATGAAGAAGAAGAAGAAGAAGACGAAAGTCAAACAAGTGACGAGGAAGAATTCTCAAGCTAGTGAGCAAAATCTTGTAATACAAACCTCTATTTAAATGCATTGCAATACTTGATGTGAATGATTAGAATTATTTGAATGTATTGTAATACTTGATGCGAATGAATGAGTTGTATTACAATACTTGATATGAATGATTAAAAATTTTATTTGAATGTATTGTAATACTTGATACAAATTATTTAAATGCATTGTAATACTTGATGTGAATGATTTGAATTATTTGAATATATTGCAATACTTGATACGAATGATTCGAATGTATTGCAATACTTGATATGAATGGTTTGAATTATTTGAATGTATTGTAATTTATGCAATGAATGATTTGAACTATTGCAATACTTGATGTGAATTATTTGAATGCATTGTAATACTTGATGCAAATGATTTGAATGCATTGTTATGCTTGATGTGAATGACTTGACTGCATTGCAGTAACTGATATGAATGATTTGAATGTATTGTAATACTTGATGTGAATCATTTGAATGTATTGCAATACTTGATGCGAATGATTTGAATTATTGTAATACTTGATGTGAATGACTTGAATGTATTGTAATATTTGATATAATTATTTTAATGTATTGTATGACATATGTTATTTGTTAGAATATGGTTCATGGAGGTTACAGTGGTCGCTCATCCAGTAGTAGCCAGACCCAACCTTCATCTTCACGGGCTCCTGTGATAGATATATCATTTAACTAATTGGATGCTTGATTAGTTCAAATGCGTATTCTAAGAAAGTCTAATAGCTTTTTTTACAGATGATGTTTCGCTTGTACACGGCCCACCTACACCAGTTGATCACACAAGTCATGAGCCAACACAGGAAGCAGGGTCTTCTCAGTCTGGCACAAGAAGACCCATTCGAATAGTGTATATCGATAATCGACCGTAAGTATTTCGTTTTCAATTATTGCATATCTTATAAATATTTTATATTGATATTTATTGTGTACCAATTCATGTGCAGCACAAGGTTTGAGCCACAAGAAGTAGTACGAGAGATTAGGAATTCACTTCTTCAACATCTACCAGGACCAGTGGCTCAATGGAAAGAGTACCCAAAGGAGGTGTTAGACAGATTGTGGTCCTCATTCATGGTATACAGTTGTTTCTCATAGTTAATGTGTTTCATATTTAATTTATTTAAGTAATGTCTACAAACTTTCTGAAAATATTTATAGGCTTCGAATCGCTTCGCAACTACGGTGGAAGAAAATAATGCAAGGAAGGTGTGGCAGAAGGTGGTTGTCAATCGATTTGCAGACATGTTGCACAATATGAAGACTGCAACAAAAAAAACATCTGGCGTAATAGATGATCCACTACAGTGGAAGGGCCATGGCCATATTACTATCAGGAGAGATTATTGGGATGAAATGTGCGATAAGTGGGCGGGAGATGCATTTCGAAATCGCTCTGCGAAGGCTGCACAAAATGGAGCAAAAATGCCTGAAGCCCATCTACACACAGGTGGATCTAAGACATTTGGGAGCCACCTGAAGAAAATGGTAACTCATCAATATATCATATTAATTTTATAAGTATTGTTGCAAACTTGTGAACTAAATCTTTTGTCCTTTAACTTCGCAGAAAGCAGAAAAAGGAGACATTGTATCATATAAGGATGTGTTTGTTGAAACACATAAACGGAAGACCACGGGAGTCTTCGTATCAGAGAAGGTGAGAACGACAACGGTATGTATTTATTCTATTAATAATCATTGCAATATGCAAGTTATCATAATGTTATCATTAATTATTAATGCATATTTAAACATTATTTTGTAGGAGGCATATGAACAACAGATGGTAGAGCGATATGACAATGACGCTACTCAACATCCATCATTTGATCCTGCAGCATGGGTGACTGCAGCAGGTGAACCCAAAAAAGGTCGCGTGTTCGGGTTTGGGAGTAATCTGAACACTTCACCAGTTATTGCTTCTTCCAGTTACGGCTCACAGACTTCTTTCGCCGACATAAGCTCCAAGCAGCAACATATTCTTTCTGGTGACGATGTACGCCAGATCGTTAAGGACACACTGAGTGACTACTTCCATGACACGATCGCCCCCTTTCTCCGAGATGAGATCAACAATCTTGTGCTGAACAGGGGATCTTCGATTGCAGATCCCTCTTAGGTATAATCACATATTCAGTTTTTTGTCTGCCTTAGAACACATATGAGCATAATCGAATCACATATATAACTTTTTCCTGCCTTAGAGCACGTATGAGCATGATAGAATCACATATAGAGTTTTTTGCCTGCCTTCGAGCACATATGAGCATGCTATAATCACATATAAAGTTTTTTGTCTGCTTTAGAGCACATATGAGCATGATAGAATCACATATAAAGTTTTTTTGACTGCCTTAGAGCACATATGAGCATGATAGAATCACATATAGAGTTTTTTGCCTGCCTTAGAGCACATATGAGCATGCTATAATCACATATAAAGTTTTTTGCCTGCCTTAGAGCACATATGAGCATGATAGAATCACATATATAGCTTTTTTTACTGTCTTAGAACACATATGAGCATGTTATAATCACATATTCAGTTTTTTGACTGCCTGAGAACACATACGAGCATGTTATAATCACATATTCAGTTTTTTGACTGTCTGAGAACACATATGAGCATGCCAAAATCACATATAGAATTTTTTTACTGCCTTAGAACATATATCATTCATGATATATTCATATATAAAGTTTTTTACTTTGCCTGCCTTAGAGCACATATGAGCATGATAGAATCACATATAGAGTTTTTCTGTCTGCCTTAGAACAGATGTGAGCATGCTATAATCACATATTCAATTTTTTGACTGCTTTATCACACATATGAGAATGATCGAATCGCATATATAGCTTTTTGCCTGCCTTAGAGCACATATGATCATGATAGAATCACATATAAAGTTTTTTTATTGCCTTAGAACACATATGAGCACATGATAGAATCACATATAGTGTGTAATTTATTTCATTATATTTTGTTTATCAATACTGACTGTTCTTTTCTTGTGTAGGTTGCTAGCGATAATCAGCGTAGCGGAGCTGAAGTGACAGATAAAGGCAATGAAGAAGAAGACGCACAAAATCTTGGCGATGATTAGAGAACTGTGTTGAAATTCTATTTTTTTTGTTTCTTAAATGTAATTATTGAATTGTAGTTAATTGAACTTGTTAATTTTAAGGTGGAACGATTAATTGTTGTAGATTCCTTTTATATGGAATTTTTTGTGTGGTTTGTTTTTTATTTATAGGAAATATAAATTGTATAGGAAATATAATATAAATTGTACCGTTCTCGGTATTTAATTTTCAAATAATTTTTTTTTATTTTTTTTCGTGTTTGCGATGGAACCATCCATCGCTATGCATATAAATATAGCGATGGCTTAGCGACGGACGTAAATCCATCGCCAAGCCGTGGTCGTCGTTTAGTACCGGCGGATTGACGACGGAATATATCGCTCGTTATTCCGTCGCAATTAGCGACGAACCTGACGACGAATTTATTCCGTCGCCAGTTAGCGTCGAAAAATTCGCGACGTAAGCATACCGTTGCCTAGTCGTTGCTAATCCGTCGCAAAGCCTGTTAGCGACGGAATGTGGTCGTCGCTAATCCACGACTTTGTTGTGGCGTGGCCTGACTTTTGGCGTAGATTGTCATTCTTCTAGGAGGTTTGTCTCGAAGTTCAAACAACATTGACCTGACCCTTGGATGAGTTTGACTTCTTGTAGACGTTGTTGTCCATGTGCTTTAGAAACTCGTTAAACATTTCTCTTTTGATGTCTAGCTCAAAGTCAATAGCCTTCTTGATGAGTTTAGCATAGGTTTCAATCTCAGTCATGCTGATTAGACTCCTTAGAGGTTGAGAGAAGTTAATCATAATTATTAGTGGGGCATGAGAGTCTGATATTGACTCTTTTATTCGGTTGGCCATGGACTGTCATTTGTTGATGAACTCATGGGAACCTTCTTCTTTTTTTTGTTTTAGGTCATACAACTGGATTATGGTGGGAGGGCTTCAACGTTAAAATGAAACCATTCCATGAACAGGTTGATGACCTGCTTAAACTTTCTAACATTTTGGAGGTTCGGTGGCAAACCATTTCAAGGCCTCTTTGTTCAAACTTCTAGGGAACAAATTGATCAACCTCTTATCATTATTACGATATTTCATACTTCCCATGTATAGGGTCAGGCGAATAGGAAATTTTGAAAAAAAAATTGCAACCCATATGCAAAATTTATAGAAAATTTTGCAACCATTGCGTGAAATTCAGAAATTTACACGGGGTTGCGAAATTCCTTACGATTTTTGCATTTATAGCACAAAAATTGCAACACTACTTTGAAGTTTGTAAACAGTTTCACATTGTTGGTTGTGAAATTTCTGAAATGTTTGCGGAATTCACAAAGTTTTGCGTAAGATGATACAAAATTCTTTTTCAGCATGCAAAATTATTGGTGCATTAAATGTGGTGTTTCATTTCCGATGACTATTTTTGGTGAAACACACATCAACAACACTTTATCGGTGATACTTTATTTTATCACTAATTTTTGACCCCAAAAAATGAAGGGATATAAAAAATACAAAAAAGAATAGAGCTTTTAGACGAAAATATTTTTTCAAAGATATTTTATTCACTGAAAAATGATGAATGGTTGTTGAGATACAACCCCAAGAACGTTCTTAAAATAGGAGATGAACAAACATAGTTGTGCTTATCCCGATGATTATATGCTATTTTCTGGCCACCTGTGCCAAGAATTCGAGAAAATAGAAAAACATAATGGAGGAAGATCAAGACGTTAACTTTCTAACGTTACTAAGATTACATTGATTTGATGAACAGTTGAAAAGAAACACCTTCTGAAACACAGACTGTTCAGTTATAACAGTCTGCAAAACAGTTTTTTATTCTGATTTTAGATCTTAGAAACAAGAACCCTAGATGGGTTTTCGGTTTTAACTCAAAACAGAAAAGTTTGCAATATGTGTCTCAGCTTTTCAATGGTTATAAAAATGTGGGTTTTCGATATCAGATGACTGAGATATAAATACGAGAACAGAGATTATTCTGTAGATTTATAAGAAAATTCGCATGGGGTTGCGATATTCATGAGGTTCGCACATGAGAAGGGTAAAAGCATAAAAAAAATTAAAAACCTACGAAATTGTTCATTTGACCAATTTGGTAAATTATAGAGCATTTTGAAAAACATGTCAAATTTATCATTACACTTCGATCATTTTTTATATTATGTTTGTAGAGAGAAATACCACAAGAATCATAGTCCATACTCTCCATATTATGTTTGTACAAAAAATCCCACAAGAATCATCCATACCCTCCACACCGTAGGCATAGTTTGATACCACCCAATGGTGAGATGCATTTGACTTTGTGTGTATGCACGTATGTGCGAGTAGATGATGTGATATTTTAGATCATGAATAAATGGTGCTTTGGCATCACCACTGTCATTTCAAGAGATCAACAGCAGGGCCCAGCATTGTGAGCCCCTTATTTGTACGATGAACGGTGGTGAAGGAAACAAATGATGACAATGTCGAAACACCATTGACCCATTGCATAGTAGACTGTGTGGTTGTTTGGTTAAGTATATTTTGACCTTTCCCACTAGGTCTCCGCTCATCTGGTAGGGGCGAGTTGTGAATGTCATCAAGTTGACCGAACATCACAAGTTTGAAACCATGGGTGGCGTTCCTTGCTGCAAGGTCGAGGCTGAGTGTACTCTCCGGTGAGCAGAGGGGGTCTCAAAGGTTTTATCAACGGGAGGCCAGCCAATGAGCGCAGTCCGTGATGGGGGATTTTTTCGTTGGATTGTACAAAAAAAAAAGTATCCTGATCTTGTGTTCCATCTTTGACCATATGCCCTTGATCTTGATCAATTTGTTTGGCGTTAGAAGGCCTGATAAACTCCATTAAGTCACCGCCCTCAATCTATTCACAGATTTCTCTGATCTTAATCGGTATCATGAAATCATTTCACACTGACCTTGACTGACCTCTAACTTGGCAATAGTTTGTAGTTATGAATTTGAAACTAGTTCTAAGAATTGTACGTCTGCATGGATTAGCTTATCATTCTACATCTCAATTAACCAATTAATTCTAGTACGTGGGGTCCACCGGGGACCAAAGAAAGAAATACCACATAATTCATTTTGCTTATATACGCTACTTAGTAGTTGTCCATATCAAGAATACTACGTCTTCCCCTACATTTGCTTTCAAGATAGAGAGAGAAAAGGGGAGTCAAAGTAACATGCAGCTGTTGTGGTGTGAGATGCAAGTAAAGGTGATGTTCCTAGTAAGATAGGCCTTTCTCTCCATGAGTGCATGGACCCACTCCTAGATATACCCATACCCTCTAAGAAGATTGGCAAGTGAGCCCACTCTCCACCCAGGGGATTGAGCCTGTAGAGTTGAGAGTGACCCCCACCCCTGCTAGTATCACAAAATCATGTGGTGGGCCTAAAGGCATGCATGCCTTGGGTCCCTTTGTCATAACTTTGTCATAGGCTTGGTGGGGCTATAGAAGCACCCTCACTTGCATTGTATAGGGAAAAGGTAATGGTTAAAGGGGAGGAAAAAGGACCCCAAGCTTCATCATGACAGCAAGGAGACAAGGAGACCACTCTTATTACTTGATGCAGAGTGTGTAGCCTATTTGACTCCTTGGGAAAACCCATCATAACCCATTAATTGTATTGAGGAGAAGCCAAGCTAAGCAGACAGCTTGTGCTTGGGATGCCCTCTTTTGATAGTGAAAGTATGTCAACCTCTGAAAAATAGAAAAGTCAATTGCTTTTTTCTCCCCCCAACTTTCCCCACATTCTGCAAAGAATTAAAGATAATGGAGGGGGCTTCTTGAGAGACTTGGGAGGGAAGGGAGAAAAGGATAATGGTTGGTTGGTGCTGATTTGACTCTTGGGACTTCTAGGGTTTTTAGGGTTATAGGGTTTTTGCTTGGATTGGTGCTCATCATACTTTGGTTGGATGTTGCCAGTGATCACACTAAGGTTTGTCCTTTTGAAGTTTCTCTTAAGTCTTTTGAAGTTTCTCATCAGTTGGTCCACTATGTTGTGTTCATGACCAACTACATTTGCTCAGCTAGGATCAATGATGATTCCCTTAATGATTTTCTGGTTGCATACTTCTCTGGCTAAAGAAAAAATAACAATTCAAGTATGCCATGTTTCCCCAAAGTTAAGCTAGAGATATACCAAATGTTTTAGAGAGAAAGAGATAGAAGTTAAATAGTTGGTCGGATTTGTGTGGGTCTAAATCCAAGTCCAATATGGGCCAATGATGAATAAAAACTGGGTCTAGTGGGCCTAAATCCTTTTCATACTCAACCTAACAAAGTTATTCCGACCCACTGGGCAGGTCCTGCATCCTCGGTCTTGGCAGCGAGATGTGGTATGGTATATTTCCAAGCAGAAGTTGGAAGGGCATAGTGGGTTGTAGGGTCTAAGCCCACTCTCAGACCTGGACCCTTTCTCTGTGTAAATGTCCTGGATCAAACTGGGACTTACTGCCACTCAAACATGCAGGCTTTTGATTGAAACAATTATTCAAACTTGGATCTGGTCCTCAAACAGTACTTGATCTATCTGCATTCTTGATTAGCGCTGGAAATCGGTTCAAATGCGGTGTGATGCTCGCTATATTGGCAATATAAAATTTTGGATCATGTAATTAAGAAGGTGCCCAGAATACACTTGGATCCAGTCTGGGTATTTCTAATGCAGAAACCTGGTCCAATCCATTTTAGATGATTTTTTTTGGGACAAAACAATTAGGCCATTATTCTCAAGATCTGGATATGGGTCCATCTAAGTTTCCTGAAGTTCTGATATGGATAGTCATCAGTTCAACCTGTTTACACAGCCCATTGAATAACATAGTAAAAAATATCGGTGATATTTGAAAATCTCCCGGGCCTAATTCCACCAAAGATGGATCGTGGCCTTACCCATTTCCCCACCAAGCAAGTGGGTACATCAGATATTTTCAAAAACTGATAAAAACCCCAAAAAAACATGAAATTTATTGTGATACTAACACTTTTTCAGCTTTTCAAACGATTTCATATTCCTTGGTAATTTTCTATGTTTCTCCTGTATTTTGAACTTTTATATATTCTCATATTTTCCCAAGTTTATATTTCCAAGAGAAACAATTTTTAAAATTTCCCATGAGATTTTTCCTCACTGAGAAAATCCTTTTGTCGATATTTGTGACATTATTGGACAAGTGAATAGTTTAAAATATTATGTCTTTGTTTTTTCTTCTAAATGTTTGGGCCCAATCCACATAGAAACAAGAGAGCAACCAGTTTGAAATGGCTCAATAAAATAAAATAAAATAAAAGGGAATCCTGAAGCCTTTGCACGCCTAGGAAGATTGGTGAAAGCAAGTGGTTGGTGTGCTCCATTTTATCTCCCTTTTACTCTTTTTGTGTGTTTTGCTTCTAGGAGGTAGCAGGGCATGTCCTTTGGACCACACCATTTCACCTCCAAAAGAACACACCAACACCTTTTTAGAGAATTGACAAAATACCTCCCCAGAGTATTCTTTTCCTGAGCTTTCCAACCGAACAATATATATATATATATATATATATATATATATATATATATATATATATATATATATATATATATATATATATATATATATATATATATATATATATATTGTTCGGGCTTCTTCGGTGCTTTTTATGCGGTTCCGGCCACATAAATGTGTTGGGCATGCATGGTCGATTTACTAAGAATCCACACCTGGATCATGTGTTTTCGATGAAAAAAATGATGTTTGGAGCTTCAAAATTTTACAAAGATTTAAGACCGTTGATTTTTTGAACTTTATAAAAACCCACCCATGTGTTGGAATCAAACGCTTCAAGAGCTGATCCCTATAAAATCTAGTACATAGATCACATCTGTACGGTCAGAATTTAAAAATAAAATGACAAAAACTCAAAAAAACTCATTTAGCATGCGGTTTAGCACCAAATGGGTTTAGCACGGACCCATTACTCTCTCTCTCTCTCTATCTATCTATATATATATATAGAGAGAGAGAGAGGGACATCATTACATTTTGAACACTAAATTTTAACATCTCTCTCTTTTCATAGGCCATGGGTTTCATGAAGATTGTTTGTGGCATTAGATCTCCCAGGTGAGTAACAAACCATGTACATGTTTGAGTTGTTACCAACATGACATGGGAAAGTTGTAGACAAAAACTTGAAAAAAAAAAGCAGATCGTATTCTCATATGGATGAAGTTCAGGCTGGTCTGAACTGGTCTTAGAGTATGATACTTAATTTGGCTGAAATCTGTATTAAAGATGAAAAGAATAGAAGTGGATCTTAAGTTAACCAGGATTAGGGCAGGTAAACAAGCCAAATGAACTGAACATAAGGTGTTCAAGCTGGGCTCAATTTTGTGGCAAGTCGAGCAAAGCTCAAGCTTATGGCGAGCTCAAACTAAAGAAGTAATAGGATTTGAACTGCAGACATATGGAGCCAAGCTCAGGGTGAGTTGTTTACAAAGAAAATATATTGTTTCAAAGCTAAAAGCAATAGAGATATTTATACTCCAAAACGATTGCTGGAAGCCAAACACTTGGACTATTTATTTTAGGCTATGTGATCAACATTATCATAAGCTGAGTCAAGCTGAGTACTTGGTGTTCATGCTTGGCCTGCGAAGCGAGCATATTTTACGAGTTCGAACGAGATCTTATGAGACAAATCATGAGTGGCTCATCTCATGTACTTCCAGCCCTAACCATGATATAATTACAATGTTTTTAACGATAAAGATGGTTCTTAAATGTCATTATCCTTTTGATTAGCAATGTAGAGAAACCAATTTCATAATTGTGCCTGTTTTCTTAAGCATATAAGATAAACTTAAAACTGTAAACAGTAATTATGCGAGGAACCAATGTAGTTGAGATTGGTCAATCACGACTCAATGAAGTTTTGCTATCTGGGAAATAAGTCTTAGTACCAAACTTCGTTGCCTTGAGGTCAGCCTGTCAAGTCAGGCTGCACTAGACCTTCCTCAGTTTGGAGTGTTGGCAGAAAGTGTGCTCTTGTTTTTGTAGAAATTTCAATTCTCTTTTAAAGAAAACAAAACCATTGTGTGATCAGAGCTATCCTGGGAATCTTCAAAAGATCACTGATCTCTCTCTCTCTCTCTCTCTCTTTCTCTCTCTCTCTCTCTCTCAAGAACTACAATGAACTTTTAATCCGGGCGAGAAATACATGATTGATGAGTGAAAAAGAAAAGGTGCACCATCCTGTCTGTCCAAATTTTGCTGTAAACAGCAATGATGCGTGGGAATGACCAAGGACATAC
Organism: Nuphar pumila; assembly: GCF_984573655.1. NCBI lineage: Eukaryota > Viridiplantae > Streptophyta > Magnoliopsida > Nymphaeales > Nymphaeaceae > Nuphar > Nuphar pumila. The sequence continues at coordinate 15,064,601 of NC_143255.1, forward strand.
CATTTTGGCCGTGCGTTCCTAGTGACACAGACACTGACACTTACTGCTATTACTTTAATATATATTTTTAATATTTTTTAAATACTTTTAATAATATTTTTATGAAAATATAATTTTGAATATTAAAATACCAAAAATTAAGCTTTATTAATTAAAAAAACATGTTCTCATGTCTTATTTTCCCCCAAAAAACATCAATTTGCGAGTTGAACCCGAATCATTGTGACAGATGACCACATATCGATTCATTTGTACAAATAGTGTTGACAAAAAGGAACCAAAAATTAAACACATCTGCAGAGGAGAAGCTCGCTAGAGCACCAACTTTAAGAGAATGAATATACTCTATCTACTCTTAGTTCTCATATTCAATAGAGGTTTGTTCGTTTGTACACTGCAAAAGCTTTCTTTGAAGATGACAGTTGCTAGCCTCTCATTGACTCTTGAAATGAACAAGTTCTCTGCGGGATGGCTATTCTCATTGTTGGTTTTTTTTATATAGCAAAGATGACTACTCATTTTGAATGTCTATATATGTCTACTTTTGTTGTACTATAATTCGTTAACCTTGAGTCACTGGAATATGAGAACTAGAAATATCTGCATTTGCAATACTGTTTTTGCAAATCCAACCACGTGAATGTGCTTGTCATGGTGAATTTTCTAAGAATCAACTATATATTGGATCATGTATTTTAGATGAAAAAAAGGTGATTTCTGAATGCTTAAATATTTTTGAAGATTATGAGCTATTGATTTTAAAACCTTAAAAAATCTCCTTTATGCATCAATATCGGATGATTCAAGAGTGGGTTTTTATAAAACCAAGCATGTAGATCACATTCTTACGGTTAGATTCAAGAGAAAATAGCAAAAAATCCATGAAAATCATTGTTCACACATTAGTTCTCATATTTTCAGTTCTCATATTCTAGTGACTCCCTTAATCTTTATGTATTCTTGTATGCTCTTCCTTGCGACCACTTGGGGCTTGTAGAACCAGGTGAAACACTAAAATTTCTGATTTTATGGATACTTACATTAGGTTTGGCCTATTCTAAAGAGAATCCAGTGCTTCTTCATAGTGTTGAATAGGGCAAACCAACCTCTATTGATATCTTTGCTTCGGAACAAAATAACTAGAATTAAGCAATTCATTAAAAAAAAACAGAATTAAGCTCAGTCAAATGGAATGCATATCATTCATATATAAGATATTTCAATTGAGAAAATTTATCCTCCTAAGAAAAAGTGAAAGGTCTATCTATTTTATTTAGTTTATCCAGTTAAACTAATGATTCTGGCATTTGCATTTCTAATATTATAATATGAGGATGTTACTGGCGCACTTATATGGCGCCTAGCTTTTTGTTGCTCGAGGCCTAGGTGACCTTTTTTTAATCTTTTTCTTTATCTTCAATTGTATATGTCTCTTTTTGAAGAGAAATTGTAAAGAATGCTAAGAGTTTAGTTATCAACTTTACAAGTCAGCCTTGTTCAATTGAAAAATATCCACATAAATGACATATAGCACAGCCTTACGATCAAAGAATTTTTTAACCCTAAGATACCAAACATATGACACTCTTGTATTATATAAATGACAAAACTAAATAAATTGCATTCAGTCTGCATAATTATTTTATGTTGGTTGTACAGGATACCATCAAATGTGCTTCTTTTTCTGACTGAGGTTCTTTTCTTCTTCTTCTTCTTCTTCTTTTTAAGTAGCATGGCTGTATTTGGCAGCATTGTAATGATCAATCCGTCTTGAACAAACCCTATGGTGCTCGTTCATTCTTTCTTATTGAATAGACACCAAATTCCAAGAAAATAAAGCCATATTTTTTTTCCAACTTAAACTGACTACTACATTCTTCTTTTAGTACATCTCATACTTCACAATTTTTGTTTGGAAACGTGTACAAGTATCTTTTGAAGATGGTATTACCTTTTTGCTTTTTAATAAGATCTTAAAAGAACCACCGCGGGGTCGCCTAAGTCGCCAGCGGGGTGGTTGTGAAGGTGCGCACCTGATCAAACCCCACTGGCGCACGGGTGTGTCCGTAGCTTTCAGAGGTGGGCCACTTAAGGCAGGGTGGTTGTGGTTCCTCACCCAGGGTTTTCCTCGCTTCGTAGAGGGTTCCTTGTCCTAAAAAAATAAAAGAAGAAAGAGGGTTAAGAATGGTGAACAAGCCAAACAAATTGAACAGAGGGTGTTTAAACTTGGTTCATTTTTATGATGAGTCTAAACGAACTCGAACTTAAAATGAGCGTGAGTTAAATGATTTGAGCTCGAGCTAGCTCATTAATTATACATTTTTTTAGTTGAAAATAATGAAAATTGAACTCTAAACCTATTGAATCAAGCTCAAACTGATTCATTTACAAAATAAATACATTGTTTCAAAGTTGTAAGCAATATGATTTGAATTCTAAATTTATGGCTTTCACGCCGAACACTTCAACCATGTATGGTCTATGATATAAAATGCATATAACTATATTCGATGATAGTTAGTGAGCTTATATAAGCTGGGCTGAGTCAAATACTCGATATTCATGAGTCATTGTTGTTCGAACTTATTTCATGAGTTCGAACTTATTTCATGAGTTCGAACAAGTTCATACATGAGCAGCTTGTCTAGTGTCCGATCCCTCGTGCTATGTTAAAGTAAAGATAGTGAAGTTTTTATCCTTGTGGTGAATAGGAAACTGAGATATAAAGGCGACCTGACTCAGAATTCAGACTAGTCTGCTTGTTTCAACAATGACTCATTGAGTCTCTTTAGGGACATGCAACTTGTCTGGAGAGATGACTTTCAAATCAGAGTGATATGTAGGTCATTGAAGTTTTGGGTGTTTGCTTAATCTTAACTTACATGTATATTTACTGTATCTTAGTAGAAAACATGCATTAGATTCAATATTTTTCATGTTTAGATGTGTTTTAGAGCAACAAAAAAATCAATGGCTCATGTGCAATAAAGCTTGATAAAATAAAAATAAAAAGTTTTCATTTTTTTTTTTGTGGATAAGCAAGCTGGGGTTAGGCAGAACCCCACCAGTTATACAATGTACCATTGGGTTTTGAACTTGCAACATCCCAACACAAGATGACGTGCACTAACAGCTCCTACCAAACAAGCGAGCATTTTTTGGTAAATAAGTAATGATAAACACATTTATCACTTTGCATTAAGCAAAAAAAAAATACCTGCAACAATGTTTTCTACAAGTGTTTAGGATTTTCACAACATAAAACTGTGTAGAAGCTACTAATTTGACTTGGCTTTTCATTGCCATGATTCAGTGTCACCAAAACTAGAATAGCAACAGGATACTTGGCTTTTCTTTTCTTTTCTTTCTTGAAAGTCCAGACCCCTACCAGATATCTCTTTAGCCCCATGTGGCAGAGGGATTCGAACCTGGGCCTTCAGCTTCGCACATGACCCCGCTTACCACATGGGATACCACCTCGGTGGTAGGACACTTGGCGTTTCTAGTAATAACAATTATCAAGAAAACTATACCAATGGGGGTTCCACTTGCCTGGTAAGAGCAGCTAGTGCACGTCACCTTGTATTGGGATGTTACAGGTTCAAAACCCAATGGTATAATTGTATTACTGGTAGGGATCTGCCTAACCCCAGCTTGCCTTTCCAAAAAAAAATTACCAAGACAACTATGAAACCAGAAACTTTCAGTGGCACTCACTACAATTATTCTACATTCTAAAACCACCCATCTTCAATTTTTGATCTTCTGAGTAATCTTCACACAACCTTTTCATCTGAACTTTACATTTTCCTTTGTCAATATAATTAATGCAACTTTTTGTTACTAGAATGAGTCCTTGATTGCCCATGAGAGTCAAAGCACCAGCCTAGTTATTGAACGATTTTTACTAAGTTCATCCTTTTGCACATCAACCATATACAGAGAAAAAGGGAGGAAATAAGCACTTTTAAGAGTGCCTTGCTAGCATCATCCATATCAAAAGATGGATGGGGATCAACATGGTGGGCTCCTCAAATCTATCCATGCTCATGCTAAGTGGTGTCATCTTTAATTTTAATTCTTTTATATATCTCATCTTTCTGTCAATCAATACCCACCTCACTCATAGATGGTTAATGATCTCTAAAGTAGCTTTATAAATCAGCTAAGTAAAAAAGATGGCTTTTTATAGTGTAAACATTCACATTCTATTTGGCATTATATCTTGGTCAGTCGTTTACTGATTCATAAATGTTAGATTAGGTCATCCATTATGATCAGGATCTTGGTCAATGACCAATAAGGACCCAGCCGTCCCTAAAAGTCATATCCTTTCGTCATAGGATCTTATTGTTTTAAATTATCTTGATCAAATATGACTATGTACATGAATTCATCGTAGTTGAATTGATACAACACTTGAATCATATTTTTTTCGACATATAAACGTAAGTGCAGTAATTGAAAATCTTACATAAGCCAGATTCCTGAGATTCAAGCATTGATTTTCAATGAACAGACAAGTCACATCTACAGAGTTGGATTTGATTAAAACAACTTACAATAATGAGATTCCAAGGGCAGTATGACTGGGGTTAGGCAGAAACCCTAACAGTTATACAAGGATACCATTGGGATTTGAATTGCAACGTTCCAACACAAGGTGACGTACACTAGCTGCTCCTACCAGACAACTGGAGCCCTGCCCACCAAAATGAGAAAAAGAAACCGTTGCTAAAAACATAAAGTGTCGTATATGAAAGAAAGACAATTATGTGTGTCTAGGACACATCCTGAATGCACTGTCTGACCCTCTGTTCAATCTATACTCAGATGTGAGCTCTATTCAAAAGTTATGGAAAGCTCTTTGGAATAAGTACAATACGAAAGATGCGGGGTAACCGTAAGCTTTTTGTTATAAAATATATGGATTTCAAATATTTAGATGACATACCTAAAAAAAAAAGAAACCTCTAGGGTTGCAAACGGTTTGGATTCAGAATTGAGCTTTTGCTAATTTTGGCTGTTCGGATACAAGTCCCCAATGTATTTTCTGAACCCCTTTTGCATCATAGAAACTGCATTGCACAGTCCCAAACAGCATAGGGTATTGGGAAACTGCACCACAACTCCCATTCAAGGCTCCCAAACACATCCTAAGATTAAAATCTTGATAAGGGTACCTAAACTCACAAGGTCAGTTTCCCTTTCTTTGAATGGAAAATCCATACTTGCAGGATATTCTAAGTTCTCGATATAGCAGGAACACAGGAATCCAGATATCCCAAGCATTTATATTGTTCCTGTGAAATTTAAAGACTACCTCTGGAAGCTGTTAAAACTTGTTGGCTTGAGCATGTCAGTTGCTTATAAATCTCAACTTCTTTGGCTGACTGCCCTTTTTTTTATTCAAGCTTTCACAAAATTGGTTATTAAAGTATACATGATATTATTAGTTCCTCCATTAAAACTATTACTAATGGCAGCTTGGGGTATATCCCCATGTCATGTTTTGAGTCAATGCTTTTACTACTGTTTTCAGTGAAAAGGAACAGTGGTAGCTTCCTTCAAATTTATTACTTTTGCTTTTTCTCCTAACACCATATCCCTCTCTTTATGAGGAGCATGGCTTCCTTTTGTAAGAAATGGGGAGGGTGGGTCTCCCACCGCCCCCAACTACAGATATTCTAGTCTAACAAAGAAAAAGAAAAGAGATATTCTAAGCTAGCAAATAAAAGGAAAAGAGAAACTTTTTTTCTAAAGGCAAATTGGGGTTAGGCAGACCCCTGCCATTCATACAATGATACCATCGAGATTTGAACCTGCAACATCCCAACTAGGGGTGTCAACCGGTCGGAGTTTACACGTACCAACCCCTATAGGGTCCGGGCATGGTGATAAATAAGAAGACCCGATTAAGACTCAGGTCCAAACTCGAAGGTCCGGTTAATACATTGATCCGGGTATAGTTTGTGAAATTTTATACTAGATCCAGGCCTGACTTTAGATCCGATTAAAACCCACAAATTTTCAATGTAAAAATAATAAAAATATTATTTTATCGCGTATGGCTCGGGTCTGGTTCATGTAGTTCTTATCAGATATGGCCCAGCTCTGATCCATGTAGTTCTCGGATCTGGGTATGGTTTCTCCTATGATAGGTCCGATTAAACTCAGGTGATACAATACTTGAAAATCGGGGCTAAGTCTGATTCCACCCGGGTCCTAACCAAATTCGACCCGTTCACACCCCTAGTCCCAAGGTGACGTGTACTACCAGACAAGCGGAGGCCCCTTTGGTTAAATCACGAGTTCTGTTTTTAAGTCATCACACTAGTGCTATCAATTTTGAAAAAAGAAAAAAAAAAAGGAAATTTGTCGGCATTTTTTTTTCATAAAATAAAGGTCGTTTAGTAAGTTTCTCCAATATTAAATTCATATATTGGGATTTTAAATTCACTAATCATCTTCAAGACTTATCGGGGAACTTTCAATCTCAAATTAAGAGTAAGGATGTACAATTGTCTCTTATGGTTATAATTAGTTTGCCTTTCTGTTTTTTACTAACTAATTTATTATATAGTTGAGAAATAAAATGAGCATCTATAACATATAATATGTTAAAGTATTAGCAAGCTTGGAGTTTGAACTTTTAATCTGATGATTTGTTTGGTTAAGAGGTCGCAACTCTGTCAGATTGAACATTAATTCCAAAATCGTTTATTTTACTCAAAGTGCAAAATTGAGCATGACCGAGTTCATGATTTCAAAGGGTGTCCCTCTTATGAAACTCGACCAAGTTTATGATCATAGGAACCTTAAGAGTTCATGAACTTGGTCAACATACTAAATTGGTTTTGTTTGTATCACTCTTAATTCAATGAAAGATTTCCCTTTATCATTTTGTTTAATGGAATTGGTGAAATCTATCGAAATACCATCATAGTAGACTTAGTAGGAGGCATCCTTCTCTATATTATGTATCTCAAAGTTCAACACAAATACCATCATAGATAATTTTCGGCGAATCACGTAAAATTCTTGTTTTTGTCTGTTTCTTCTTCTTTTTATTTTCGTGCTTGTTTCTTCGATCCATTGGTAGGTCGGAATGTCGCCTACTACGCAAATTCAAAATCAAATGTGATTTGGAAATCGTATGAATCAATCATGATTCGGTCGGCAAATGAGAAAACGACTCTCACTCTCATCGTTTTCTCATGCTTCATTTATATCACGTTTGCTTTGACTCCAAAGAATGCCAACGAGAATCACTCTCCTCACTAGAGTTAAACAAACTGTCCCCCTAAGTCCAAAGTTTTTGTTTTCTTGTTTTTAGGTAAGTAATGTATATGACCAAAAAAAAAATTTAAGAGTTAAGAGCGTATTAATATATTTCAGTAAATTAACAAATTACAAAACAATAAAACAAAATAAATTTTCAACAGGGTGCCTTTTGGCATGTTGAGGATTTTTACATTTTAGGGTTTTTATTGCTTCTTCCAAAATTTATTAGGGCCTAGGAGTTTTTGATTGTGAAAAGTGAGGTACATTCTTGTCGCCCTCCTGTTTTTATTGTTAAATAAATCAGAGGAGAGAAACTGGAGGACAGTAAAAAAGTGAAAAAGTAAAAATAATATTATATAATACCCAAAGAAAAAAGAGAAAACAAATAAAGGCAAAAAAGATATGTTGCATTTGATGTTGATGTGGATTTGGGTAAAAGAGAAGGGAGGTGAAAAGATGATGTCTGATTTCCGAACGCATGCGCGCATAGGGATGAAGAACTCTTACATTAATGTTCTGCTGCCATCACTCACCCTCTCTGCCTTTACTTGCTTTTTCTCTCACTAAGTTATTTACTGCAGTACCCATTATTCATGCACCATTCAAAGTAATTTATATGACCAAATTAGCCTTATATCAATTACAAATACCCTGCCAACAACTTTTGCAGGCTAAAATTAATTGTAATGATCCCACTTGTATGAGCCATGTTTGATTGGTTGGGTTTTGAATATATATGTCAGTCACTAAATAGGAGAACTAACGGGCGAATCATGATTTTCATGAATTTTTTGTTCTCTTGTCTTGAATCTAATTTTACAGATGTGATCTACATGTTTGGTTTTATAAAAACTCGCTCTTGAATCATGCAATTTTGATGTATAAATGAGAATTTTTTAAAGCTTTAAAATGAAAGGCTGTAATCTTCATAAATATTCAACCATTCAAAAATTGTAATTTTTTTTATCAAAAATACACGATTCAATATGATGGATTCCTAACAAATTCACCAAGCCAAGCACACCCAAATGATTGGATTTACAAAAAACAATGTTGAAAATGCCCATATTTCTAGTTTTTATATTTAGTGACTTATATATGATAGACAGATTTCTCATTTATAAAAGCATAGTTTTTTTTCTCCTAAACTTGGGGTTAATACCTAATCCTAGCACTAACCGGCTAAAGAGTGAATAAACAATCTAGATTGCTCAATCTTAATACATAGATTACCGTTACCACCGAAAAACGTTTATGTGCATTATGGTTCTACATGAAATATGGATCTTGCGGTGAATCTAAATTTTCAAATTTCAAGTCACATGAATTGGATAACAAGGCTTAATTGGAATTCTCTCATGGTATTACCCACCAAGAAGTGTGCCACTATTGCCAAACTAAATGCTGTTGCTTAACCTTAAAGACATAGATTATCACTATTAAACATGCTTTTGTGTATCATGGTTTGGTATGAAATATGGCTCCAACTACAAATGTGGATTGCCCACAAGTTCTCTGGGACCAAAGGGTATATTCTCATAGCATTGAGGATATTTTGGTCATCAAGGAGTGTGAATTGGAAGGGTTACTTTTTATTGACTTGTGGGTTTGTTTCAGTGAGAAGGTAAATGCATGGGTGAGGGCAGAATGGGAAAGGGGATTTCCTTCGTTTTAGGTGTTTCTGCACCCTCTGGCTCTGCCTTCACTATTCAAAATTTCTCTCTCTAACATATTTCTCTCTCTAACAATTTCTCCCTCTCTCTCTCTCTAACATATTTCTCTCTCTCAATTTTCGTCAAACTTTTGGCAGGAACAGTAAAAGCCACCAGGACCAACATATCTGCCTTGTTTCCAAATGTACCCCCGTCTTCTTACTAAAGCCCCTTAAAAAGACTACCCCTTAGAAGTTTAGAAAATATATCTTTATATAAAATAAAGATATTTTAAGAGCCTAAATAATTTTGAAATTTTGTGGTATTTCTGGAGTAGTGCTTATTTTAAAATATTGTAAACTCATTGAAGTGCTAAACACAGTGAAAACAATTTCTATACATTTCATGAAAAAAATTATGGTTTTTATATATTTTATGTGTTTTTTTTATTTTTGTGTATGCTTATATTTTCTCAAGATTGTTCTAAAAATTCCTTTACGTGGATCTTACATGGACCGATCCACATCCGGATGGTCATGACGTCAGATGGTCGTTAATGGGGATCCAATTTCTCAAGTGAATTTGCAAAATGTTTTCAGTTTAGATTCGTATTTCTATCATCAAACTCTTCTTGGATCTGGACTCAGATTTGGATTTATATTTTCTGTTGAATCTACAGTCAGATGCGGATCAGATCTAACTCCATTGCACTCTTATATATAAATAACATGTTTTCAACCTATTCCTACCTGATCTAACAATACCATATAAAATGCAAATATAAATTCAATTCTAATTCATCAGATCTTTTGGGCATTCGGATTCACATTGTGACCTACTGCTTGTGGTTTAGATTCGGATTCGAATCCGAATCAATCAGGATCCTGCATGAGACCGGTCCATGCAAGCCCTGCATGTTTCAATGGGTCAAGTTTGGCCCAGACCCGACCCCTACCAAACCCTATAGTGCCAGGGTTTCATGATAAATAAGAAGACCGGATTAGAATCCGGGTCGGACCTGAAGTGTCAGATTAATATATGAAACCGGGTACGGTCTGTGAAATTTCATACCAGACCCTGGCCCAACCCGAGTTCCAATTAAGATCCACAAATTTTCTAAAAATGATAACAAAAATATTATTTTACCATGTATGATAAGTGACTGGTTCATATAATTCTTATAGGATCCGAGTATAGTTTCTCTTATGGTAGGTTCAATTAGACTTGAGAGGGGATCCGGATCATCATCTAAAATCAAGTTTGGGTCTGGTTTTACATGAGTCCAAACCAAACCCTACCCATTGACACTCCCATCCATGTTCAATCATATGGACCTCTCAACTGGAGATTTAGCAAGCTCTTGCACGGTTAGAGTCAAAATATGCTTACATTTGGATCTTGGATCCAGTTCGATCCGAGGATCACACTTTAAATCTCGACCAGCAAAATCTAGCGATAAATTAGATTTTTCCAGGAAAATCTCGGCGTATGTAAAAATAAAAGCTATAAAAAAAACAAGGGGTATAACCGTCTTTTCCAGCTCTTATGACATTATTCTCCCCGGGATTCTCTCTCTTTTAAAACATTCCACTGTGTCGCAGACTCGCAGCAGCGTCCTGTCTGCCTTACCCACGGGGGGCATGCCGTTGATTTTTTATAGAGTCCCGGGCTGTTTTTGTCATTTGACATCGCAATCAAGGATGGTACAACAGTAATTTATTGCTAAACGGAGGGCGTATTGCAGCACGCCAAATCTCCCGCAGACTGGCAGAGTCGTAAATTTTCCACTAGATACGAGCATTTGTGCACTACGTTTCCGAAGGAAGAAGACACCCGTTTTGCAGCTTGTCCTTAAAATGCGTGAGGGTGTTCCTGTAAATAATGGCAGAATGGAGGGCGTAAAGTTTCGTTTTTTTCTTCAAGAGGGAGACAGACGTCATTGACAATCTCCTACGTTGCCGTCACCAGATCTCACAGAGTATATGACTGTAATTTTCAGAAAGTACAGGGGCATTATGGTTCTCACGCAAGCATTCCCATCCTCCTGACGTCTACTTCTAAAAGCACTCTCACAAGTCCATATAAAGACCCATTCGTGTAATTTACGGAAAACCAAGGGGTATTTTTAATAATATAAAAAATGAACAAAACAATCAAGTAATTGCAAAAAATAGCTGATATTTTTACGATATTATTCCGGTGTAAATATAAACATAAACATCGCGATAAAACTGTGTTTTTTATATGAACATGACGTTACCTTGAAAATATCTCTATATATAAACCGTTATCTTCATCATGCGTTTCTGGCTGCCGAGAAAGGCAACGTTAAAAACGAGGTAGTATTGTGTACAGGTGGCAATGTCATTTACAACAAATCTAGGGACACTTTAGTCATTAGCCCAACATCCATTTTCTTTTCTTTTTTTCTTTCTTTTTCCTTTTTCCTTTTAAATATATTCCACTACACATTCGACTGTAGCCTCTCTCTCTCTCTCTACTCTACAGACCAAATCCAAGAGACAAGAAAAAGTAGAAAAATTCTCCTTTTTTTTCCTTTCAATCCTTCTACACCTATAAACTTTGGTTCGCAATCTAGGGTTTCCCCTCTCATTCTTCTGCGAGGAAAAAGGCACGAGGAAGAAGATGTGTTTGAGCAGTGAACCAAGTGTAGGTGGGCTCTTCTAGGGCGTGTCTGTGATGTGGGAGAGAGGTGGCTCTCTTGACAGAGAGCGCCTGCGGAATCGTTCGGAGGACACCCACCAAGAGAGAAGGAGGTTTTGCCTCTTCCTTTGAGGGGAAGGAGGAGGAGAAAGGAAGATTTTTGTTTGTTTGTTGGTTGTGGTAGAGTGGGTTGTGTGTGGATGTGATGATGGCACTGTGCGCGCAGAAGGAAGGAAAAAACCAGCAGCAGCAGCAGATGGACGCGGGAAAGTACGTGAGGTACACGCCGGAGCAGGTCGAGGCGCTCGAGAGGGTGTACTCGGAGTGCCCCAAACCGAGCTCCCTCAGGAGGCAGCAGCTCATCAGGGAGTGTCCCATCCTGTGTAATATCGAGCCCAGGCAGATCAAAGTCTGGTTCCAGAACCGGAGGTACTGGAGAGAGAGAGAGAGGTTCACGATTCCTTTTAAAGGAGATGCGGTTTGAGAGTTGTGTTTTTTTGTCATTTTTGTGGTTTTTGTTTAGTGTTTGATTTACCCATTTAGGGTCTTGCGAAGCCATGATGTTGGTGGTTTCTCAACATTTTGATTTTGCGGGGGTTCTATGTCAAGTTCGGGATTCCTTTAAAGGAAATACGGCTTGAAAGATGTGATTTTTTTGTCATTTTTTTCGGTTTTTGTTTAGTGTTTGATTTACCCATTTGGGGTGTTGTGAAGCCTTGATGTTGGTGGTTTCTCAACATTTTGGTTCTATGTTCAAGTTCGGGATTCCTTTAAAGGAAATACGGTTTGAAAGATGTGATTTTTTGTCATTTTTGTGGTTTTTGTTTAGTGTTTGATTTACCCATTTGGTGTGTTGTGAAGCCATGATGTTGGTGGTTTCTCAACATTTTGATTTTGGGCGGTTCTATGTTCAAGTTCGGGATTCCTTTAAAGGAAATACGACTTGAAAGATATGATTTTTTTGTTATTTTTTGCGGTTTTTGTTTAGTGTTTGATTTACCCATTTGGGGGGTTGTGAATCCATGATGTTGGTGGTTTCTCAACATTTTGATTTTGGGGAGTTCTATGTTCAAGTTTTGGTTTTTCTGTTTTTTCCCTTTTAAAGGTTGGTCTTTTGGATTTCTGAGATACCATCATGATAACTTTCTCATTTTTAGACCGTTTTTTTTCTATTTTGATTTTTTGTTCGTTTTGGTTATCGGGTATTTGAGAAATCATGTTTTTTTATTCTGTTATTAAATATTGTGGGTCTTTTTATCTCTGATGGTAAGAAATAAAACGTAGGGCATGCATAAAACTGGAATTTTTTCGTTTTTTCTTCTCTCTGATTCTGTTTCATTCTGTTTTGGAAACATATTCTTGAAATATGATTTGTGTATTTTGCCCTTTTCTTTTCTTTTTTTCTTTCAGTGTTTCAATTGGTGGGTGTTTCTAATTTTAGTTGTGTCTTCCTTCCTACTGTGCTTTTTAGGAGACCTGGAGTCCAGATGATGGACAATACTAAATATGGTGTATATTCTTTTGGGTTCTTTCTTCCATTTTATCGGATCCTTTCTACATGCTGTTTTTTCCTGTATTTATGCTTGTCGTTGGCATTCCGGTACCATCTGTTTGTTTTAATAGATGGTAATCATAACAATGGTTTGATTATGTTTTGCTATTTGGTTATTCTCGTGCGTTTTTTCCTTTTATTTATTGTCTGTCGATCAAGATTTGGTGTTACGAATCTCTGACAGAATGATTGGGGTCTGTGTGTGTTGTTAGAATAATCCATGCAAAACGCTGCCTTCTTGACGTAACCATTTTGGCGTAGGTTTCTTTGCAGATTCGGTATCTTTACTGGCTTCATTTGATAGCGATACCCTTTGTTTGATCTACATATTCTTCTCCTTTGTTTTTTAAGACGTGTTTCACGATTTTATTCAGAAAGGTTTGAGCTAGCTATTGCCATTCTAGTTGTGATTGTCTTGTTTCCCTAATTGTTTTTTTGTATCTTTTGGTTCATTCATTTTTTTTTACGGTTTCTTTGTCTGTTTTAAAATTTGTTTCTTGTCCCCAGCACAGTTTTCTAAGTGCGCCACATTTATTATGATTTTCTTCCACTTCTACACCAGCCGACTTATCTATTTGTTTGTTCAGGAATTTTGTTGCATTCCAATTGTTTATTTGTTCTTTAGGATGACAAATCATTGGTTGGTTTGGAAGCATTTTCCTAGTTGTGCTTTTTCTATGTTATTTTATAAGTTGGTCTCTGTCACTCTCCTGATGTCTTATTTTGTAGTTGACTTGAGAATTATTCTTGATTGGTTTTTTTATTCCTCCTTATTTTCTTAAGTGTTGTTTCTATTAGTCTTCCAGTCTTGTTTATAGTTATTGTTTTCTAGATTCAAGTGTTGGGGTTTGTTTTTTTCAGTTTTATGATACTCTGGTTGTTATGCTTCTTTCAAAGATGCTTCCCTCTTTTGGTTGGTTTTTTGTGCTTTTGTGATCCATTCTGGTTTGTTATGGAGCTTGTTTTTTCTGTTTTCTGGTGCTCTTGTTGCTACCCTTCTTCCAGAATGTCTTCCTCCCACTATTTTGATGATGATTTTGTTTTTTTTTCTACCATCATGTTGTCTGTTTTTGCCGTGTTAGTTTCATGATCTCTGCAGCCCATGTATAAATTATTAGGAAATATCATATTATGATATATTAGAGATGGCTTACACCTGAGGAATTTATCCTGACAATTCTGATCTGTTTTAGATGCCGGGAGAAGCAGCGGAAGGAAGCTTCTCGCTTGCAGACAGTGAACCGAAAGCTTAGCGCCATGAACAAACTGTTGATGGAGGAAAATGATCGGTTGCAGAAGCAAGTGTCACAGTTGGTGTATGAAAATGGTTACATGAGGCAGCAACTTCCAAATGTACGTTGAAACCATGCCTGGTTTGTTAAGTGGGTTATCTGAATGCCTTCATTGGTAGTTTATCTTTGTGCCTTCTCCATGCTTAGACTATATCATGAGTTTTTTATAAGGATGTTTCCCATTTCCGTTTTCTTCTTGTTTGTTAGTATCTTGCTTGTTGGGGTTGAAATTGTTGTTATTCAATTTTTTTCCTTTCTTTTGTTTGTGAAACGTAATCATTGTTTTGATTAAGTGTCAATATGACAGGTGTTCTTGATTTTATGTTATGGATTTGTATTTTGTTAAATATCAACTTTTTCTAGTTTTTCTTTATATTTCCATTCTGTCTCCATGATCTGTTCTACTGAGGTCGAACCTAGCATTATTTTGCGCTAGCATCTTTTGTTGCTGTGACTTATCTTTTTCTGTTTGTTGTTTGTAGGCTTCTGTGACCACTACAGACACAAGCTGCGAGTCTGTAGTTACTAGTGGTCAGCACCAACAAAACCCAACTCCCCAGCATCCTACAAGGGATGCCAACAACCCAGCTGGGTAAGTGTTTCACTTTATTATGTCTGAATTCATATTAAAAAATCTGTGTTATAATATGTTTTTACTTTTTTGTATTTAATATGTTATACTTGATTTTCAGTTTTTGACGTTTTTCTTTTTCCTTCAGACTCCTGTCTATTGCAGAGGAGACCTTGGCAGAGTTCCTTTCTAAGGCTACTGGAACTGCTGTCGACTGGGTCCAGATGCTTGGGATGAAGGTATAAGTGATTGTCTTCTGTTCATACGTTTATATGATTTTATTTTTGAATCTAACCTCCTGTTTGGTGTTGATAGCCTGGTCCGGATTCTATTGGCATTGTTGCCGTTTCCCACAATTGCAGTGGCGTGGCAGCACGTGCCTGCGGTCTTGTGAGTTTAGAACCTTCAAAGGTAATCTATTGTTCCTTCCTAAATATGAATGGCATTGTCTGATGTTCTCATCATTTGTTTCTATTATTGGTCATTCTCTGTCCTTCCTTTATAGGTTGCTGAAATACTCAAGGATCGCTTGTCGTGGTTCCGTGATTGTCGTTCCCTTGATGTTTTGACTGTTCTCCCAACGGGAAATGGAGGGACCATAGAACTGATATATATGCAGGTGATTATATATTTTCTTTTCCCAAAAAAACACCTTCTCTTGTGTTACTTGAATGTAATTTTTGGGCTCAAATGTGTAATTATTGTATTCAAGTGTCAATCAATCATGTTTCATAGCTGTGTGTTTGTAATAGTTGATGTGAACAGTGTGGCCAATCATATGCTGACTATGGAATTTGTTCTTATCAGACGTACGCTCCTACAACATTGGCATCTGCACGTGATTTTTGGACATTGAGATACACAACTGGTTTGGAGGATGGAAGCCTTGTTGTATGTTGATTCATAAATATTCTGTGATTTATTATATTTATTTCAGTGGGTAACCTGTCAAATGAATATTGCTGTGCTGTGTCTATATTATTATGTAGGTATGCGAGAGATCACTGACTTCTTCTACGGGTGGTCCTGCTGGACCTACCACTCCAAATTTTGTTAGAGCTGAAATGCTTCCTAGTGGCTATCTAATCCGGCCATGTGAGGGTGGTGGTTCGATAATCCACATTGTGGATCATGTTGATTTGGATGTATGTCAATCTTGCTGAATCTGAAACTGTTGGTCTAGTTTTCTCCAAATAAACTGGAGATTAATGTTTCCTGCTTTTCATGCAGGCATGGAGTGTTCCTGAGGTGCTCCGACCACTGTATGAATCATCTAAAATCCTTGCTCAGAAAATGACCCTTGCTGTAATCACCTTTTTGGGCAATATCCTTCTCCTTTTGTATCCTTTTGTGTCTTATGCAACTGAGCACTGATGTGCTGGGATTCTTTTTAACAGGCACTGCGTCACATTAGACAAGTAGCACTTGAGACAAGTGGTGAAATTGTTTCTGGTGGGGGCCGTCAACCAGCTGTTCTTAGGACCTTCAGTCAGAGATTGAGCAGGTAAATCATTCTATTTAATTTAACATGATTTCATGTGTCTTCTTAGCTTTATTGTCTCCCTCATTTACAATGAATTTTTTGCAGGGGATTCAATGATGCTATGAATGGGTTTGCTGATGATGGATGGTCTTTAATGAGTAATGATGGAGTGGAGGATGTGACTATCGTTGTGAATGCTTCTCCTAGCAAACTTCTGGGGAGTCACCTTATTTCTTCCACGTCACTCTGTACACCTGGTGGTGGTATCCTCTGTGCCAAGTCATCCATGCTGCTTCAGGTTTGATTTTAGTCTGCCTTATGTCTGCATTTAATATATGAATTAAAGCATTATCTAACTTTATCTTGAGCATTCATTTTTTCCTTTTGGCTTATTTAATCTTCTACTTGCAATATCACTGTTAAGTTATTAGAGTGGCTTCCTTTCTCTTTTTCAGATATACAGGTCTGCTTTTAGTGTACTCTTATAGGTTTAATTTATGTTGTGTAGAATGTGCCCCCAGCATTGCTTGTTCGATTTCTCAGAGAACACCGTTCAGAGTGGGCTGATTGTGGTATTGATGATTTATCTGCTGCCTCTCTCAAGGGTAGTCCTTATGCTATTCCTGGTTCCAGGATTGGAGGTTTTCTTGGTGGGCAGGTTGCTTTACCTCTTGCTCATACACTGGAACGAGAAGAGGTATAGATGGCTTAGTTTGAGTTAATTTTCTTCGTTTGATTTGATAATGATTTTTGACCTACTTTAATCAATTTCATGGTTTGAGAAAGGGCATCTTATTTTATGGCTCATGTTTATTATTGTCTACATGGAGTTTTAAACCAACTGTGTTGTTCGTCTGTCTTGTTGGAATTCCAGCTACTGGAAGTAATCCGGCTTGAGGGTCATGGCTTCCACCAAGAAGATGGTGTGTTACAAAGAGACATGTATTTGTTACAGGTTGGTGTTTTCTTGAGTGTTGCAATTGTTATCAAAAGAACGTTGCATGGTGGTGCATTTTTTTTTTCTTGTAAATAATTGATTTCATGTTCTTTGTTACAGCTTTGCAGTGGAGTTGATGAGAATGCAGTTGGGGCATGCGCACAGCTTGTGTTTGCTCCTATTGATGAGTCATTTGCTGATGATGCTCCATTGCTTCCTTCTGGTTTTCGTGTTATTCCATTGGAGTCCAAAGCAGTTGAGTAGATTTCTTTTGATCGTGCATGTTTTGTCGGCTTCATGTTTGTTTGCTCATGTGTGCATGCATCTGTGAGATAGTTATGGCTCCCTCAAGTGCTTTCTCCGTTTCAGGATATGCCCACTGCTAATCGGACACTTGATTTGGCATCTTCCCTTGAAGTGGGCTCGGGTGTGACCCGACCCTCTAGTGACACGGCTGCAAATGAATATAACCTGAGATCGGTGCTTACAATAGCCTTTCAGTTTACATATGAGAATCATCTGAGAGACAATGTGGCTGCAATGGCTCGGCAATATGTTCGCAGTGTTGTTGCATCTGTGCAGAGGGTTGCGATGGCAATTGCTCCTTCACGTTTGGGTCCACACATTGGCTCGAAATCACCTCCAGGTTCTCCTGAGGCTCTCACACTTGCAAGATGGATCTCCCGAAGCTATAGGTACCTGACCAACCATGTGTGTGCGTTCCATTAGTCATTTTGTTCCTGCTGCTGCAGTCGACATTTTTCTTTTAATACTGTTAGTAATACTATCGTGCCGTACATTTTCTAGGTTGCATACTGGAATGGAGCTGTTCGGGAGTGATGGTCAAGCTGGTGAATCTATGTTAAAACTGCTGTGGTATCACACTGATGCAATTATGTGCTGCTCATTGAAGGCAAATGTAACTAAAAACTTGCTTTGATTGTGGATTTTCAGTGGTCTGCAAAGATTTGTTGTATGGACCATTTAATCTCTCCTCTGGTCTGTCTGGTTTGAAATCCAATGCTTCTTTTGCAGGCTTCCCCAGTCTTTACATTCGCCAACCAGGGTGGTCTCGACATGTTGGAAACGACATTGGTCGCTTTGCAAGACATAATTCTCGATAAAATACTTGACGAAAATGGCAGGAAGGCGTTGTGCACTGAGTTCCCCAAGATCATGCAACAGGTACAATTCACAATATGCTCAACTGTCTTATTTATTTGTTGAATAAGAGCATTAGCAGCAGCATGTTTCATCTTTACCATAACCTCCACAAATTATTTAACCATTTGTCCTTGTATATTTACTTGTGCGGGAGAAGATTTTTCTTTGTTGATTTATTTTAGGTCTTGCTGAAGTCTGCTACGCCTGATTTATTTTATCAACAATACTTGAAACTATTGATTGCTGTTCTCAATTAGCAACTGTATTGTATTTGCAGTTTTACTGATCTGGGTCTAAGAGTGTCATGTTTTAGAAACCTGTTGATGTGCATTACCATCATTTTGTTGGCATTGTCGTAGTCACCACAAGAGTCTTCCTACATGGGGAAGCTCGCTTCTCTGGAGTCTCATTTCAGAAACGTGAAACTATCCTCACATGATCACATCTATTCTCTTTTGCTTTACATTTCCCTCTTGTCACTTCCCACTGGTTCTCCCTTCACTTCCTACATTTTTCATTTTAGAATATTATGATTTTATATAACAAGCTTGTATATTGTTTTTGTCAATTTGTGTGTTTATACCATTTCTTATTTGCATCTGCCTGAGCTTCATATGTGATCGATCTATTTTCATTTTTCATGCTTGCATAATTGCTTCACAACTGTATCCCGCTTCTCGCTTCATACTTCACAGTTTAGCATGTTTAAACAAAAACTACGTTTGTGATGGTTCTTTTTCTGCAAAAAAAAATGCAAGCTTCTGATGTTGAAATCTTGCAGGGTTTTGCATATTTGCCGTCAGGGATCTGCCGATCGAGCATGAGCAGGCCGGTTTCTTACGAGCAGGCCGTGGCTTGGAAGGTTCTCAACGATGAAGACTGCCATCACTGTTTGGCCTTCATGTTTATCAACTGGTCCTTTGTGTGACCATATTTTCCTCCGGGAAAAAAACTTGAAACCGTTGTTGGACACACTTCTATTACTTTTTTGCCTCATCTCTCTTGTTTTCCCTGACTTGAATCTGGGGTTATCCGTGCATTGTTTTTTTTTCATTGACGGAAAACCAGCTTTGGGATCAGAGAACTAGTTGCGCTAGCTAAGTCTGCCATCTGCCTGCCGTATTCGCGGTTGCCTTTTCGATGGTGTAAACTCATGGCGCACCCACTTTCCCGATAGGGAGTAACCTAGCTTCTGCTGAGAAAGAGATGAGCAAGGACTTGTTCTTCTAGTTTTTATCCCTTGCTCCATAATTCTTGGGGTTTGGCATTTTTTTTGAAAGCCCAGCTGGGGTTAGGCAGACCCCTTACCAGTTATACAACTACAACATTGAGTTTTGAACCTGCAACGTCCTTTTTATCCCTTGCTCTCCTTAATGCACAAGGGGTTTGGCATATTTTTTTAAAATCCCGGCTGGGGTTAGTCAGACCCCTTGATTATACAACTACACCATTGGGTTTTGAAACTGCAACGTCCCAACACAAGGTGGTGTACTAGCTACTCCTACCAGACAAGCTGAGCCCCCTAGCTTCGTCTGAGAAAGAGATCAGCAACGTCTTATTCCTTGCTCTCCTTTATGCATGGGGTTTGTCATTTTTTTTTAAAAGGCATTTTTCGGTTAGGCCGACCCCTACAAGTTATACAACTGCACCGTTGAGTTTTGAACCTGCAACGTCCCTGCACAAGGTGACGTGCACTGTCTGCTCCTACCAGACAAGCCGAGCTCCCGTTGGTAGGGGTTTCGGTATTTATGGTAATGGAACCCTGACCTCTGCACGCACCATTAGAAGGTCTTGCATTATTTACAAATTGGGACCCGGCTTTGGCTGAAATTACTAAAGAGCCACTCGGATTAAGTTGGTGAGCAGTGGGGAACAAGCAGACAACGTGCCCGCGGTTTCACGTTACTGTCGCGGGGGTGGTGTGGCCCACTCTGTCTCTGTTGCCCGGCTCGGAACACGTGGCGTGTTGTGCGTACCTTTTGGCAGCTTCGACGGCGCTCGCTGCCAGAAAAGTCGCGCCATGAGCGCCGGATTCGTGCCCAGTTTACGGGTTTTTGTCGTTTAGTTTTTGGGGGCTTGTTTGAGGTTTAATCACAAGATTGCCAACCGCATTTGGCTTTTCGGGACATGGCGAAAAGGATGTTGGGGTTGGACTCATGGATCTGGACTGGATCGGTTCATTTCGATCCAGATTGGTTGAAACTGGGCCAAAGGTAGTGGATGACGGGTCGGTTCGAGGTTCTGGGATTCTGACCCTGATTTTGCTAAAAGAATCTATCTACTCATGGTTTACTTCTGATAACAAGTGTAACTCTCGTGGGAGTGCCAGGCCGGGTTTGGACTCTGGACTATGCTCCTAATTTGGCCGTTTATTGAGTTTGAAGTCGTGGAGTTAAAAATAATCGGATTTGAATCCAGATGAGAAGGCCCTACTACTGAAACTGGACTAAGTTAGCTCTTTGGCCTAAATCTGATGGTCTATCCAAGGGTGTATTTGATTGTATTATAACCAAACATGGGAAACTTGTGTCCCACAAATGCAAGACTTGTTTCTCAGAAAAACACACTTGTTTTCCATTCCATGAGAAAAACACTTATTTCTCATAGGGTGTCGAACATGTTTCCTAAAAATTTTTTGGCGTTTTTCTTTGAAAAAAATGTCATTTCCTATACATTTAGGGTTCTCAAGAAAGGTGTTCCCATCCTCTCATATTAGTTATGGTAACCCTGATCTCAACTATGGATTTGAGATTCTAAGGTCTTGGTGAAGGTGGCGTGGGGTAAGCTCATGGAGTTTTATGCTGCTGGGACAGTGACTGTAAGTATGGCAGGCAGAGCCAGCGTGGTTAGGTCTCTGATCCCGTGCGCATACAAGTAGACTCAGACTGGACTACCGAGAAACTTTTTTTTTTGTTCGACAAAGTTCTCTGCCAAAGTAGGTAATCTCGCGGTGGGGTCACTGACACCCAAGCCCTTACAGTGCCCACCAGTGAAAGACACCTGCACCCCTAGTGGGATTCGAACCTGGAATGAAGGGGTCAGCACCTTCCCCCAAGCTCACTACCGAGCAACATAAAACAGGGTTAAAATGATCCAATGAAATATTACATAAATGAATTAAGTCTAGCAGTTGCACAAATCGGCAAAGAAAATATCAATTTTAAAGTGGGTGTTGCAAGGCACAGGGACACACCCCTGCCGCATCTCAAAATCCTACCCTCCATTCCTGCCTCCATCCTCGCACTGGTTTTGATTTTAACCTACATCCCCGCTTTCATCCTCACTTCATGTCCTTCAACCCCGATCCAAACGGGGCGAAGAAGGACAGGGCCCCGTTTCCTCTCGATCCACTGCCATCCCTAAAGAAGGATTGGAGACAGGAGTGAGGGGGGGAAAGCGTAAGTCCATCTCCACCTCCATCCCCACACGGGTTTTGATTTTAACCTCTATCCCCGTTTCATGTCCTCCATCCCTGGTCTACCAAACAGGGCGAGGCGGGGCAAGACCCCATTTCCCCTCGGTCCACTGCCATCCTTACACAGGTATTGCTTTTGCATTTTCATGAGTTTGACCACAAAGGTGAGAAACTGAACCATTTTCATATGAAAATTACCAATCCACACCAGGTGCAAAACAAGTGCATGTATGAGGGGTCCACCAATTTAGTAGGAACCTTTTTCCTAAGGCCCCATGAGATAATTTCAGTGAACGGTTTCATATGAAAGGCGTTTTACATTCCCATGAACAACAAACGGGCCCAGCGATGTCATTTGGTGGGCTCGGAATGAGATAGATTTCTTCAGACCAGAACATGAACCGGCTCCATATTTTGACCCTAAGCCTGAACCAATTTGAATCAGGTTGGAACCAGCTATACAAGTTATTACAAGACCAATGTGGGTCCAGTGCAAATTTGTACTTAAAAATAGCATACCCAGGGCTCGAATAGACCGGGACCATATCGAACTGGTGGGTGAAATTGGGCTCCTGACCTGATCCAAACCATGTTTACATACATAGACGTAAGAGTATGATTTTGGATCAATCTCGGGTCTAAGTTGTTGGGTCCTCTTGGATCTAGACTTATATAAGAGTAATTTAGCTACTTATTTCCCCCGATGGGTCAAAGATGTGGATCCCCGTATCTTGAGAATTGGACAGACTTGATTTATTATCAGCTGCACCCATCAATATCCATCAATGCATCTTGATGATGAATCTTCAAATCCAACGGTCAATGTAAAGGGCTTAATCAATCTACGTAATCGTCCACATTAATGTAATTCACGCCTCTCAAGTAAAAGATAAAGCCGTGCATGCCGGTCCATATATAGAACTCAAAAGTGGGTCACGGCAAGGGTGACCAAAACTCGTTTCTCTTTTACCGAAATGACGGAATCACCCGACAACCGAATTTTCTTGATTTGGTAAAACGATAATTACTAAATCAAGCTTACACTAAAATGACAAGCGTACCCTCCAAACATCCCATCAACTTCATACTTCTCGGGATGGGAGAATCTGCCGAGATTTAGTTGTAGCAACCCCCATCACCGTTTAGGTAAAAGGGTATTTTAGTCACAGTATTTTTTGTGTACTTTGGTAATTTCGCAAAAAACTGCGACTTAACAGCTATCCTCGTCGTTCACCGTCACAAGTACCACGTCAATCAAAATCCTGATGTGTGGATCTTAAATGATTGTTAATTGTTTTGTCATGCTATAATGCCTTTTATACCCTTAAGTTTAGCCCATATTACCATCACGATCCTTTAAAAAGCTCAAACTATGACACGCCGAGGGTGCACAACGAGCCGAGCTAGCTCAGGCTTGACCCGTTTAAGCGCAGCCCGAACTCGTTTGAAAAAATAAATGAGTTAAGCTTGAACAAGGATTCAGGCTCAGTACAAGTGAACGAGCCAAGCTTGAACAGGCAGTCCAGCTCGATTAAGCTCAGTAAGCCTATAAATTTTATATATATATATATATGTATTTTGTTCATAATGTACGAAAAGAAAGGTCTTACTCTAATCAATAAGTCATTGGTCATCTTTGGAAGTGATTTTAGTTCAAATCTCATTGTCTTCTTCCATTTTAAGAAAGAATTTTACACAATTTTCAAAAAGTTTAAAAACATTTTTAAAATAAAGGTTTTTAGCTTGAGCTGAGCCAAGCCATGCTCGACTTAGCCAAGCTTCAACAACCAAACACCGGCCGGCAGGCCCGCATATTCAATATATATATTTTTTTGATAGGCAAGCTGAGGTTAGGCAGACCCCCTACCAGATATCTCTTAAGCCCCATGTGGCAGAGGGATTTGAACCTGGGTCTTCAGCTTGGCACAGGACCCGGCTTACCACATGGGAGAGGGATTCTAACCTGGGCCATAAATACTGATACTTCAATAAAAATAACATTCAAGTATTCAACTATCTATACAAAACCAGAACAAGGGACGAAAAATAACGTTGACCTAAGCACAAGCAAGAATATTGCAACAAAGGTAAATAGCAAAAGGCCTTGGAAAGTACAACTCAGAGAAAAAAAAAGACAACACCAAAAAGGAGAATGTGACCATAAGTTAGATTTATAAATTGCATTCAATATTTGATACTTAAACATTACCAATTGAACTCATGCCTCCAAACAAGTCACATGCCTTAACAGAATGTCAATGCGAACAAGATCCGGATCACTGATTCTAGTTATTGTACCCATGTACCTAAAAGTGCCATTTTATATCAACTGTTAGCTAGAAAGAGGGATATGTTTGGTTCATGTTTTCTATCATATTTTAGGATACCACTAATAATATGTTTTTCTTTTTACAGAGAACCACTAAGAATATGTTGATTCTTAGAATTTGACATTTCCTTGATGAAAAAGATGAATGAAGTAAACAATTGCCACATATCTTTCTGACTAAGAAATGGAAATTCTTTCCTTAGTGCATGAATAAAATTTTCTATTTTTATCAAGAAAGTCATGAAATCATAATTTTAAGATGCATCTAAATGCACCCCAGAATTTAAAATTTCCTGGTCACTTACTGCTCTTACTAGTAATAAACCACCAGAAAATCCAATGAATCCCATTTTTTCCAAACACAACTCACTGAAGCATCAAAAATAGTTCATGCATGTCATACACAAGCAGCAACAATAATCCTCCTGTTCAAACTCAAGAAGAATCACCTGCTCTAAACTAATCTACTAAACTAAAATTACTGAAAAAGTCTGCTTTTGCAGAGACTTTAGTAAAAATGATCAATCCACATATATTACTATCAGTCTTAGACCAAAAAGGTAGATATGAAAAAAATAAAGAACATGTTTGATCTGAATTAGAACTTCAAGGTTTTGTGATGAATAACTCACCTAAGGTCTTCAAGAAATTTGACAAATTAAAAAAAAAAAAAGATAAAATAAGCACAGCAAATTAAAATCCTTAAAATGCCTCCAAGTTCCAAGCTACCTCTGCTTTTTGGCAAACTCTAGCTCAAAACTGTCTGAAAAACCTATGCAGAAGATCAAACGAACATAATTATCAAGCATTATGATCTAGTAAAAACAAAAAATCTTATGATCACATTTTCACGAGTTGCTGTCAACATACATAGAAAATCGCAAAAGTAGTAAACAGAAAAATTATATATATATATATATATATATATATATATATATATATATATATATATATATATATATAAAAACCAAGAGAGAGAGAGAGAGAGTTTTCTCTTGTCGGAAATGTTCCTCCTTTAATAAGAGAAATAGCATCGATCAAACAGAAAAAGTGTTTATAATCCTTAAATCGCTCAAGAAAGGTAAATGAAGATAGGAAGAAGAAAAACATGAAATCATGAAACTCTAGAGAGAAGCAGGAGATGGAGGTGAAATTAATAGATAAGAGAGAGACAATGAACAGATCAGGATATACTTGAATTATATACAAATTACACAATATTTTAGCACTAATTTAGTGTCCGATCGGATGTAGTCAACAAAATAGCTAGAAGAAGAAAAAAAGAATGAATGAATGAATTTAAATTTTAATCTCACAGGCAAAGAATTCTTGAAATCAGTGATCCCTTTACTTATTTCATATTCACTTGAGTTATTTTTCTTTTAAAATTTGTCATCAATTACATTACATTTCAATTTATAACTTAGTTTCATTATTTGATGTTCCTAAATGTAGTGATTTAAAATTATTGTTTCACACACACACACACACACATACACATATATATATACATATATACATACATCTATGTGTGTGTTCGGTCATGTCCCCGTGTCCTAATTTTTTAAAATTATCAAATTGTACTAAGCACATCGGCGTCGTGTCCTGCTCTTGCATTCATATCCATGTGATATAGGTTTAAAGCCAGTAATTTCTGTTTGTCTGTGACTGAAGAGATAATCAGTTTGGACTTATTACTCATGATTGCCAAAGCATTTAATTTCTTGTATCATTTTTCTTCTGTACATGACATACTCCTTATTTGTAATAGGAAGTAAACTTATTGTTGGCATATTAATGCTAGAGAATGGGTGCTTGTTGATGAGTCTTGCTCTAG
This sequence comes from Nuphar pumila, assembly GCF_984573655.1. Lineage (NCBI taxonomy): Eukaryota > Viridiplantae > Streptophyta > Magnoliopsida > Nymphaeales > Nymphaeaceae > Nuphar > Nuphar pumila. Next base: position 15,090,781 of record NC_143255.1, read on the forward strand.
CTAGAACTCCAGCTCAGCAGGTTATCTTTCTAATAATAGAAAACAAATTTATAGTCCATCTAATGTTGGTTGTTGTTGTTGATATTATATATTCATTTTTTGCACTTGAACCAAATCTGATTGCGATTTCCTGATTCTCTTTGATGCCCTGCGTTTGTCTGTTTGTTCAGGGCCAGATGCATGAATTGTTAGCTCTTGTGTATTACGACAGCCTTCAGAATGTTGTACCGTTTTACGATCAAAAGCTTGTTTTACCAACAAAACATGTAACTTGGACCACTCAATGAAGCACTCTGAGAAAGCATTTGCTATAAAGTAATTTTCATGTACTATCAACAATTAGTGTAGTGCATTCTGAATACATTGTGTATACTAAGTGGCATATACAACATCTGTTCTTTGTTGTAGGCCAGACAGGTTGCATGTTTTCTTATTATAGCGAGGCCTCCAGCATTAACCCATCTGATGTAGATGCTGTATACAGGACGCATGCATCTCGTTTGAAGTTACTAAATGCTCATGGAAAATATGATTTACACTCATTTCAGGTTAGCATTCTATGGATGTTGATGAAAGCCTGTGCAGCTTAGTTGTTGACAGATTATTCATGATTGAGATATGTTCTCTCTAACTGTTATGGTCAGGTTGTTGCTGAACATGCTTTCCATAACTCAGCAAAAGATTCCTTCTTTAATCTGTTAGGTGAAACCGATCCAGGCCTTCCTCAGTCATCAACAGATAAAATGAGAGGTCTGTGCAGGCAAATTGAGCTGCAACAGTTAGAAGAGGCATGGAAAACTCTATATACTGATTGCCTATCAGCTCTTGAAGTCTGTGTTGAAGGGGAACTCAAACATTTCCACAAAGCAAGGTATATGCTTGACCAAGGGCTTTACAGGAGGGGTAATAGTGGACATCTGCAACGAGCAAAAGAGGAACTTTCAGTTTGTTTCAAGTCATATCGTTCTGCTTTCACCATTTATATGTGGGAGATAGAAGGCATGGTGAAAAAAGCAAGGTATATTTGGTTTTCCTGTTAGACAAAGACTATAAATCAAAATAATGATTGCAAAAATTAGCTAGGTTTTGTTGATGCTGGTATTGATGAGATACTTGTTCTTTATTTAAGGATATCATAGAGGCTCAATCTCATTTCTCTTCTTCCAGGCGAAGAACCCCTGGACTTGTTGGCAACAAAAAGGGTTTGGAACTTGGGTTGCCTGAATGCTCTTGCAAATTCATTACTTGCATTCAAAATTATACACTTCTATATCTGAATGTGTTAGAAAAATCTGGGATTTCTGTACTCCGGAGCGAGCTTACACATCTCTTCGTACAGACAGAAGGGTAATCAATGGCTCTATATCTCTGCCCTCCTTTTGTCTAGTTCTGCTTAATATCTGGTATAACTAAAGTAATAAACCTCTCTTATATGCACAAGTACACATGCGCAGCTAATATGGATGTTCATGCACGTATCCATGCATACAAACACTTTATTTATTCACAGCCTAACATGTAGCCTTTTTATAGTTTCTGGTAGAGATAGAAGCCAGCAAGCAAGGCATAAACATGCTCACAAGTTCCATTTCCAGTGAAGCTCAGAAAGTGCTGTCTTCTACTCCTACTCCACTATACCAATACAACAATGCTCATGCTGACCACAACGTTCAGGAAGGGCAACAAGGCTAAAATACTTCAATTGGTTATATGCTTCATCTTTAGGAAGTTAATATTGCTAGCTAATTATGGTGAAGTTTGATGGATTGGGATAGTGGATAATCTGCAAGTATTATGGTGCTGGTGAAAGACATGATACTTGGCTCTATCAATGATGCTGCCTAGCATTCTAGTTTGACATAGATCTAGACAAAAATTTCAATACCTATTAAGCTTTGTCTTTCAAGAGATCATTTTTCTTCAGTTGTGGGTATTAAGTCATGATATAAAGATCCCTTCGATTTTTTTTGTTGTAGATATCCTCAACATCCATCCAGGCCTATCTTGAGCTTGTTCATTGGGGGAGCGAATTTGGTATATACGTCACTGCATTTATGTATCAGGTTCTTGTAATTTTCCCTGTTGGACTGTGTGAGCCTCTTGTTTGTCAGATGTTCGTAAGGGATTTTGTGCTTATCAAATTCAGTTAATTTATTCAAGTTGCTTCAGAAGCAGCAGGACAATTTGTTGTAATGTATTATCGTGTATATAAATTGCATGCTCTCTCTCTCTCTCTGTAACACAATCACAGCTTGCTAAGTTGTTTCACTTAGATCTGCATTTCTATTTCTATTTCTATTTCAATTCTCTGCTCTCCACCTATTCATTTTACCCCTATTCCGATTTTGTCGAGGTTTAATTCACTTCTTTTCTTTTTATTTCTCTAGTTGAGCTATATAACAAATAGAAAAAAATCATTGCTACTGTTAGTCAAAATCTTCTTCATTCCTTACCAAATTAATAGTTAGAGTTTAAAAAAGGGAATGTTAAAGCACCTGGGAATAAATGATTGATATCTATCAATAGGCCAGCTAAAGAAGAGTAGTTAGCACAGGCACCCAGAAAGGTATATTTTGATCTTTCATTGAAAATCTTCTTAGTTAACAGATATATGATTACAATGTGTTTGTTAGGAAATTACTAGCATTTCTTCTTCCAATCTTCATCCCCCCTGATTGACTTCCCCAGCTCAACCTATAACCTGATATTGCATTATTTCCCCTGGCATAATGGGCGTGATTGAAGAAATGGTACCTTTCATGATCTGCCACTATTTGTGGATTGAACGAAGCAAATAAGCCTTCAACAATCATCTACCTTAAAGAAACTTGCTGCTTACAATGAGATCATGCATTGTACTTCAGTTTCCTTAGTCAGGGCTGCAGCTAGCGAGCCTAGTGACTGCCCAAGGGGGGATGGTATCACCTGCACCACACTCATTAGTCTCCTTGCATTATTTTCCTTCAATGGTTTTTTTTCATCTTTTTGGATCTGAATTCATGTACCATTACATGTCTTACTAGATTCCACTTAATAAAATTTCTTGTTTTCTTGGAGGAAAACAAGTTCTTTCAAGTACAGGAATTTAGTGCATAGATACTTCTTCTAAATGGATGAATTCTCCTAAGCTGATACCTGTTATGAATGTGGACTGCCATTCTGCGTGATGAAGAAAGACCTAGAAGGCATTACAAACAGTTTATAATCCATTATAGCCTACAAAGTTACAAACCGTTTGGTGTCAATAATCTAATATCTCCATGCTGATCCGCATGATTTATATTTCAAGGTTATCAATATCATATAACTAGACTTATAAATCTTACAAGGGAGAAAAGACAAATAGAATCTTCACCAAAGATATGTTTCCTTACTATATTCTTCCTTGCTTGACTTTCTTAATTTCTGTTTCCTTTCCTCTTTATTCAATGAGCTCGATACTTTGAACTGTGCAACTTCTTATACATAATGCTGCATTGCACGTGGTCAATGGAGAAAGAAAATCCTTTCCTGTCATCTGCAAAAAAAAAAAAAAAAAGAATTTCCTATAGAATTCAACACACGTTTCTATACATGGATTCTTGAAAAATGAGAAGAGAAAATAGAGAAGTTTTTCAGAAATAGCTTGAAAACTATCTAAGATGAATGTAAATACGTAGAAATCTTACTTCAACTTGGTTCATTACAATCATATTCCTTTTCAATCTCTCCAACATCCATCTCGAAATCATCTGGTCGTCCTCCTAGGGAAGCATCCTCTAGAGAGTCCAAATGATCTTCATTCAAAATTTTCTCAAAACTGTTCCTGTCCTCCTCCAAGTGGTCATCAAACATCTCAATCCTTCCTTTGCTACCTCTGTAACCAATGAACCTTTGAAGCTTTTCCTTCCAAAGAATAAGGGGACATTTATCAATCAATTCAGAGCCATCATAAGCTTCAGTTAGATATACATTGAATCTCTTACCCCTCTCAGAGACATAGAAGATACCAATATGCTTGAGAAGTAGCCTCATCAACTTCTGCGGCATAACAAATTCCTCACGGAAATGAGTCAAATGATCCACAACCAGCCTTTTTTCAAGAGTGAAGCTCAATAATTCATGCATAACTGCGACAGCCCTCTTATCAAATTCCAATGAACCAGGCTTCAGATCTCTTGCATCTGCATAGGGAGAGAGATACGTCCGGTTCTGAAAATGTTCGATACTTCCTCCATATCTGAATATCTTTTTATAATTTTTTGGAAATTTCAGTGGAAAAGGGAGGCTTAACAATCCCGCAACAGGACTGTCCAAGTCTCCTGCTGTCATCTTCTCTAGCTCTGTTACTGCCCATTTCGGATTCCATGATGCAAGTTCCAAGTACTCCACATGATCATCATCCTTAACGACTTTGAAATTTTCTGGAAAACTATGAATCCAGCTCTTTCTGAAATCATCTGGCAGACCTAGATCCCTTCTGAAGTGTGCAATCTTATCCACCCGAAGCCGCTTATCAACTGACATCATCAAAAACCTGCTGACATACTCAACTAATTTGTCATTCTGCTCATTTTGAAGCTTGTCCTGCTCTTGAAACAGTTCCTCAGCTTTCTGTGTGAGCCCACACCAGATCACACCCTTCTGATCCCTGTACAATTCGAACAGCCGTGGTGATTTTCGCAAAAAATCAGATATCTTATGTGGTTTCTTTAAATTTATTTGCTTCCTGTACCGTTCCATTTCTCGCAAGGTCATGATCTGTTCAGGTTCATTCTTTAGAATCTCCATGACAAACATCACCTTTGAAACAATCTTCCACCTCTCTGTTACAATTTCTAACTCGTGAACCCTCTTATTCTTGCTCCTTTCCTGTACCCTTCTACCTCTGGTCATGAAACGTTTGTCTATGCGCAAGACCTGACAAAATATCGATACCAACAAACACCCACCTTCCTGAAAATTAGCTCTGGCCAACCCGTTTGCACAATGAGGTAACTGGGACAGCCGCAGGAGCACCATTGTTGAAATTTTATCCGCAATGCCCCCAAATTGTTACAAAATACGTCTCAAAAAAACTCTAACTTCCACCTCTCAAGTCAAAACCACTATAATTCAGTTTCTATATTTATGGGAATAAGTAAATATTTTGGCTCACAAAATAGGCATGACCACACCTTAAACCAGTTTAAGGAAACTTTCTGTTCCAACAATGATATCAGAGCCACGTCCATTGATCCAACGAGCCCAACCGCTGTTGCTGTGTTACTGCATCAACCCTACTCCATTGGACCTGTAATCACAGGACAAGAACCCACAGATAAGTAAAACCATCATCCTATAGGCATCTTTCTAGAACTCATGTGCATATCAGAACTGCGTCTTTAGCATGTTGACAGGTTGGTATACCTGTGTATGACAAAATGCTAAAATATGTGAAAGCATGTATATGTGGGTGCTCTATATATGTACATTATATAAATTTTATGCAGTCTATACATGTATAGTTGTATGTGCATAATATGCTTAGCATGCCTTACATGAGTGCAAGCATGACACTAAAAGCATGAGCATAAATTTAGATGCACACACACAATTCCATGTATGCATGTAATCTCTTAATAGGATGTGCAGATTCATGTTTAACATCTCAGCCGCAGGAGCTGTTCAAGTTAAAAACCCAAGGGTACATTGTATAACTGGTGGGGTCTGCCAAACCCCAGCTTGCCTATCAAAAAACAATGCACAAATCATGTGTGAGTGAACCATGGGGGATATAAGGCTATATGCATGAATACATAGATCTTTAATATCAGTTTTTGAGAAAAAAAAAGATTAATAAATAAAAACAAATTAAAAATAGCATGGCACCATGAGTGAGACAAATCGGTGAACTCGTACAACACAGATTTATAAGTATGCCTTGTCTGTGTATTGCTCAGAGAGAGAGAGAGAGAGAGAGAGAGAGAGAGAGAGAGAGAGACCAAAAACTCTTAGTTGGTCCTTCTTCTTGTTTTCTCTGCAGCTGAGAGCGTGAGAGAGGGGAGAGGTCGGTCGGCTGAGATGGGTCGGCTTCCACTCGGCTGAGCCCCCTTTTTCCCCGTTTTTCTTCGTTCCTTCGCTCACAGACTGGAAGCCTAACCCGAATCCGATGGATTTTCGTTTTCTTTTTATGGGTTAGTTTTCAAAAACGGGGTTTAAAGCGGAAAATTTGCATATGGCTTGGCTCTTCTATAACTCAAAAGGAGTGGTTTTAAAAGGGCCTTTTGCAAATAGGGGGTTGACTCTTCTTATTTTACTAAAAGGATCCATATTTTCAAGAATTTCAAACCAGTCAGAACTCATAACATTTTTTGAAAGGCGGTCAGAACTTTATAATTTGCAGAAAAGAACTGTTGCCTACAAAATTTCAGAAAGAGTGGTAAATTTTATTTATTTTCAGAAAAACTATCTAAGTTTTGTGTATTTACAGAAAGAATGTTCTACTTTCCGAAAATTCCAAACAAGGTTATGAGTTTTGCAGTTTCGACTGTTCTGGCATATTATATTTGCAAAATGGCTGCTTGTAATTTTTTAGATTTTGCTGAAAGGATGTTAATGCATGAAATTGCATGAAATTGCAATTAAATTGCATGAAATTGCAATTAAATTGCAGAAAACTTGCTGCCCATATTTTTCATATTTATAGAAAGGCCTAACTGAAGCGGTGGGGAAAGTTAGAGAGGGGGTTATAGTGGAACTTATAAATTTTTTGTTAAACTCTGTGAGTTCTCATATTTGCATACAGGTGTTATAGGCCTGATATTTGCAGGCTAGTGACTTGAATATTTTGTTTTTGTTATTTAGTGCTTGTAACTTTCTTTTTTTACAGAAAGGGTGTTGAAACTTGAAAATGATATAAAATCATGATAAGATTGCAGAAAATATAATTATTTAAATGAGAAATTTGATTGAAGCATTTCGTGATCCTGAAAATTTCTATAAGTTGGATATATATAGGCGTTCAAGATATGATGATGGGTTGCAACATATGCACATTTTTTGATTAATTATAGTATAATCTGAATGGAGTATTATAATGCAATTTTATATCTAACATTTGGCTATAGATTAAAAATCTTGTTATGGGTTTTATTTTTGGATTTGTTAGACCTAGTTGCACATGTTTTGCATTTATTTAATATTGAGAACTTGCCTTAAAATGAAATTAAGTTTGTACACCTATGCAAGCAAAATTGTTGTTGTATGCAGGGAGACTGCTTCTCATTCAAGATACGCTCACCTCTATCCTTGTATTTTGGATTTTATCTTTCAAGATTCCAAAGAAAGTGGTGGTTCAATTGGCGACTATGTTCAAAAAAATTTTATGGCAAGTTTCAGACTCGGGAGCGGGCCTCATTTGGTAGCTTGCGAGGTCCTATGTAAACCAAAAAGAGGTGGAGTTGGTATCCATAGGATTGAGGAGTTGAATTTTGTGTATTTGGCTAAGCTTGTTATTGATGTGTTCTTTGAAAATTTTGTATAGGTTGAATTTGTGAGTTACAAATATCTTTACAGTAGAAGTTTCTGATAAGCAAATACGGGTTCCAATTCTGGAGCATAAAAGAAAATATTATGGGGATGAAAAAAAATTGAACCATTGACGTCTTGTTTGGTGGTTGATGGAACTGTTATGCAGTTTTGGACCGATCCTTAGATGGAGCCACCGCTTCTACCTCTCCTCCCTCACAGTGAAAGAGGCAGCAACATGAAAAATATTAGCGTCAAGAAAGGAATGGATCTTTGTGTGGAGAGTCGTGTTCTTTTTCTAGGTCTTGAAAGCATGTGGCCCAATCTGACTGGGTTCAAGCTCTCTTATGATTCAGACAGACTTTGGTGGAATGGCTCTAAATGTGTTGTGAAAGTTAGCCATAAAAAATTTTGGGATGTAGTTTGAGAGGATGCCTTTGTGCATGATTGGTATGGGTTTGTGTGTCCGAAGAAAATCCCTCTCAGGGTTGCTTGGGTTGCATATTTGGCTTATCACAGTAGACTTCATACTCAAGAAAGATTGAAGGGCTTTGGTATTAGCTTGCCTAATAGAAGCCCCCTCTATTTGAAGAATGAAGAGACTCAATCTCATATGTTGTTTTTGTGTCCCATTGTCAAATTGATTTGAAAATTTGTGGGAAAAATCTTTGGGAAGAAGAGAGTCCCTCACACTCATTTTATTTCGGAGTTGAAATGGTGGATGACGTCTTCATATCATCCTCCATGGCTCAAACCTTGCTAAGATATCACATTCCACGTAGTTTGTTGGAATATCTGGAACTTAAGGAATGTGTCTTATCATGAGGGATATGTTCCATGGATAATTTATTTTTATTATCTTATTAATATATAGATCTAGTTTAATTCAAATATTTAATAGATATATAGATTTGCATTTATCCCCGATGTGAATTCAGTGGGGTTACAATATCCAGAAACGATTCATAATGAATGTAACTTTTGGTGTTTATTTGAAATTGCATACATGATGTATTTAAGACATTGACTAAATTCTTTATGTGAAAGTTCTCATGATGATTGTGATAATTATAGACATAGTGTTACTATAAAATATAATTGTCATGTTACGTGAATATTTAACAATGTATGTATTGCATAAGGCTTATTATTTTCATTGCTTATATCTTTTGCCATTAAAAATTTGAGTAGCAAAGCATATTTGTTGCAATTTGCAATAAGAGGATGATAATTGTATTAATCATGGAGCTATAGTCTCACATGTATACTTGTAGATGTTAGGTGTTAACCAAAAATCATGATATAGGTCTTGGACAGAACATATGAGACCCTTAATTAAAGAAACATCTAGGTGATCAGAGGCGACTCATGTAACAGCCTCAAAACTCACCCTAAATATCATGATTTTTTTAATTCTTTTACAAAATTTAGAAAAAAAAACCTTTATATAAAAGCAAAAATACATCCCACGGATCGGAGGCACATCACAAATTCGGAACCCACATTCTACCATTAAACCAATCATTTATTTCAAGTCATTAATGAAACGAAGTAGTTCTAACTAATAAAAAAAATTAATAAACTTCAACTTAAGTTCATAATTTTCATCTAACCCTTTCTGTTTAGAAAAAGAACACCCAATAATTCATAGATATGTCTTCTCCAGCACTACTCTCACCATGACGCTGCTCAGCTATATATGAGTCTCACTACCTAGGAATATGAAACAACAAGTGAAAATCATAGTTTTTGTACAAAACCTTACATAATATAACAATATGACATAAAATATAAATCTAACAAACATCAACCTTAGAAATTATTAAAGTATGTGAAACAATTCAAAGATGTTTGCCATCACACAAGATACATAAACCAATGCATAATGCATAAGGTAACATTTATCTTTCTTATTGATACTTACTTTTGAATGCTTAAGCATGTTACTTTAAAACAATTTAAGTTTTCTCTTAACCCCTATGTGGGTATTATTCACAGGAAAAAACTGAAGTACAAGGCAATCTTCAGAAGTATATTAATCTCACACATACAATTGTATTTTATTAACCTGATATGCACATGTTCTTCGGAGCAACATCAGGATATAATACCCTAGGTGACCATTGTTTGGTATACCAATAACGTTTGACAACTAAAACCCAAAACCAGACCATTCTTGGGTCTCAATGGTGGCAAATGTCTCCTACTACAGTGGCCAAGGACAATGAGCAACCTATCATGCTCTTGGAGAAAAAATCTATGAAGTTCAGTACCACCATATCTCCCACGACGACCATCCCAGGTTTTTACCGTCTTAGAAGGCAACCAAAGAGCCAAGTTAGTATAATGTTTGGGTATATTTTACATCTTTAATTTTCATATGTTCTTTCCACAAAGAATGATTTTGGATCCACACCATTCATAGTATGCACTCATGTCATATGAGCTACATATACCTCAAACATGCATATTATTTCATGCATAATTCGATTGGGTTATCTCATCGCTCAGATATAATAGTGTACATCATGTGTCAATATATGTTATTCATCATATGCATCATGACAAAATTTAAACTTTGTATTCAAATGATTTTTACAAGTGATTACACCAGCACACTGTCTTAATAATCATTCATATTGCTTGACAACATGTCACAAATTCATCTGGTTCACCTCTTGAACCATCTTATGCATATAATCAAAACAATTCATTAACTCAAGATTGATAATACAAAAACTTATCTAGCATTATAAATTCTATCAAAAATCATACAAAATGATTTAGACTCTCAGATTTTAATTGAAGGCACTTATATATGCTAAATTCATACCCTCAAAATCCTACATGTTAACTCATTACAAATCAGAAAATAAAATTTTGAGAACACAAAATAATTTTGATCACATAATAGTCTTGTCAAATTCCATCCTTTCAAAAGAAAATTCATTTATAAATTATTCAGGAAGAATTAGATGCTAAGATTTTTACTATAGGTGATTCAATATGTCATATTCAAGTCCCCAAAATTACATAATTTAATTCAATCAGTTGAGAGATAAAAATCTTGAAACACATTATTTTTATTACTGAACAGAACGTGTCCATGAGAACTACAAATTCTAGACAAACTTTTACAATTTTTCTTTTTTAAATCGTAAGGAGTCGACCTCTAAAATTTTAACCATGTGTTCTTCCATATCTGGACTAACACATCCTAAAATTTTAGTCACATATCTTAAATACTTTAAAATATATGATTTTTACAAAATACTCTATTTTCACAGACTTAGAGTCAAAACATGATATATGTACCGACTTACATATGACATATCTTTCAATCCACAACTCATCTGAGGTTATAATTTGATCTAGAATTACTTTAATACAATTGTAATATTTTTGTCAAATTTCAAGATTTATGGGTTTAGGAGAACCAGATTTATCTTTTTGACTGGTCAGACTAAAATAACACAACACAAATTTTAGTTTTTCAAGAAATTCAAGATAACTTCAAAACATTCATCCAACAAAATAAAAGTACATGTGCACATCAAGAACATCATCAAAACAATTCCTACAAACATCAAACATGATGTATATAACAAAAATTCATCACCTAATATAAATATAAAACCCAAATCCATTTGTTTTTTAAAGTATAACAATTTTGATTTCTTCTACACATCAAAACACTTTTTATTAAGACAAATCTTGGTTTTAAAGTAGATCCTCTTTACACAACCCATAAAAATAAGGTTCAATGCTTGATTGGCCTATACTAAACCCCATACATATTGAAAAACATAAAATCTTGTACCTTAATGCAATTTTGTTTGGCTAAAATGTTGCACATGAAAATGATGCTTAAATCATAACGTAGAGCTCTCAAGACCTCTTCAAAATACGAAAGAGAACATATATCCCTTTCTCAAACATGTGTTTGTTGTCTATGACCAAGGTACAGATCTTGTGTTAAAACCAAGACACAAAAACAGGATAGAGTCGAATGAGATAAAAGAATGTGTTGCACCGCAATCAAATAAAACAAGTATAGCGATAGAAATTGTATCTTACACTAGGTTGCCTTTCTTCCGCTATTCAGTGGTAGTGGCATAAACTCACCCCTGAACCTTCTTCTGGGTGGTCCATTGTTGTTGTTGTTGTTGGTATTGTCGTGGTTGTTGTTGCCTTCTTCGAGTGGTTTGTTATTATGTCTCTGTTATCCTCTTCCAGCAATACTGGGCGTAAGGACCAACTTTCTCATAATAGTGGCAAATACCCATGTTACAGAGACATGGTTGTCCTGGGTGAAAATGATTGTACTTCAAAAACGATTGGTTTTGCTTCGGTGGTGTGTGGTTTCCTTCCTATTGTTTCTGCTTCTTATAAGGAGGTTGCCATTTTTCTTTGATAAATGGTGACGTAAAGACTCCACCCTTACCAGTGAACTTGTTTTTATTCTTATTTGATTTTTCTTACTCCTAAATAATAGTGGCTGCTTCTATAGCTTCACTAAAAGAATTTGGTCTACTAGTCATGACCCGATACCTTAAGTCATCCTTAAGTCTCCTTACGAACTTAGTTGCCTTAGCCTTATCGTTGGCAAATAGGTTTGAGTAATAGCGCTCTAGGCTTTTGAACTTGGTGGTATAGTTTACCAGTCTCATGTTGCCCTGAGTAAGTTTCAAAAATTCTTGTTGCTTTCGCTCCCAAACATCCAAAGGGAAATACATCTCTAGAAAAGCCTCCTTGTACTCAGCCCAAGGGATCAATATTGCTCATGCAAAATGGACAACACGAGCTGTATCTCACCACTTTCATCCATCATCCTTTAATGGATAAGTGTCAAAGTCAGTTTGGCGGACCTCAGGTAAAAGCTGGATACAAAAAACTTGCTCAATCTCTTCGAGCCAACTTTCGACCACATCAGGATCGACCTTTCTTGAGTAAGTAGGCAAGTCCAACTTTAAGAACTTTTCATAAGTTACTTGAGTGTGATTGAGGTTTTCATGGGTCGGTACAGTCTGTCCACCTTAATTTTAGATGTGTGTGTTCCTTGTCTATGCCAAGTTGTTAAGAGCCCCCATGATGAAGCTTCTTTTCATCTGTCAGTTATTGGCAAAGTTTATGTTCGCATTCATGTTATCGTTTGTATTCTTGCAATGTCTCATTTATCATATTAGTCAGGGTTTTGTAATAAGTGTGAATTCTCACATATCTATTTATAATCGTTAGAAATTTTTGAAGCTTTATTAATTATAGTTGTATTGTTTCTATTAAATTTTTGTGACATCAAACTCTATTCGATCTTACAAAAATACTACCACAAAATAATTTATTTATTATGAGTTTGTTCATTGACTCGTATCGACTACTGAAAATTCTCCATCTTTTATGGGCGTCGCGAGTATGTCCTGAAGTACTCTCTTTCATTACTCATACGCCTTTGCTTTGGTGGGTTCTCGTCCACCTCCTTTACCAAAGTATCTAAAAGGGTACATCCCATTGAGTGACTCGAGAGGTCATCGATGAGAGTTATCGCAACAATGTGCTTTCTATCTGCAACCTTTCTTATTTGGCAGTCCCAAATAGTGTAGTTTGCCTCACCACAGTGAAGACAACCCCCCACGTTATGAGGGTAAATCTATCCCTTGAGGTGGTGATGGCACCACTAACAACCAAGTTCTAGTTGGGTCCAAGACTCAGCCACAACTTTGGTGTTGACAGTTTACCAGACTGTAAATTGTAGATCTCATATGGCAATACCCTGATGTTGTACTGCCTATGTGAGATCATGTAGGGCCTTAACTGGCTCATCCATCTGGGTTTCGAATGCCATCTAGCAATCACAAGATAATTTTTACATTAAAAAAAGTCAATACTAAGAGTAACTTTCTACTTACAGAGTGTTGTCGAGTTGCTTGAATGGGCCATGTATTACATTCTCCCTAAATCTAGGCTTTGATACTAAAGTTGCAATGCCTTAAAATTTATCCCATTTTTCAGGCATTTTTTTTCTTTTAAAATAAAATACAGCAAAAATAATCAAAGTAAAGTTGAAAAAACCCTGGGCAATTATAATTAATTTCACATTTGACAAAGGTATTGAAATAAATGTCAATCCATCAAATTTTTAAAGAGTTATTATACCAAGTTAACTAAAACTAAATAATAATGTTTGAACAATTAAAAATCAATCCCAGATTGGCAAGGAAAATATACTCTTCACAATTCTCGCTGAAGCATCTTGCAATAGCTCCTACTCAATCATCTTGACTTGTAAAATGTTAATATCAAGTGTCAGACTTCACAAATCTCAGTAGAAAATCTCTTCCCAAGGCACATAAGTAAAGTGCCAAGCATATAAGCGCATATTGAAATTGGAAACAAACAACATATTTACTTAAGACAATTAATATCCAGCTCAAGCATTTCAGAAACCATATTGAAGCATGTATGTACATCTAAGTATAGAAAAGTAAAATTGTATAGGAATAATTAAATTTTACTTAACCTCCTATAGGTACCCACACTTCAAATATGTCGAGACAGATGAGATCGATCGAGGGTATGTTACTCTTAGTTATTTTAATACCTGGTTGACTATCTGAATCAAATTCCTAAAGAAGCGACATAATGACTGAGAGATAACCCCTAAAGTCTGAGATAATAAGATGCAACTAACTTTTGCAGAATTTATAGGACCTACCCATTCAAGACAAAGTTTGGCAGTCCGGATCCCCTAACTCTATGAATGGAAGGCAATCAAGCCATTGTCGCTCGTAGCATAGTTTCAAATATTGTATGTTTTAACAACAACAACCCATCAAAGTTTATACCACCCAACCTCTCTAAGGTAGGCCGAGACTGAATGAATATTTATTTATTTTTAATTTGATTAATTCAGGTTATTTGCACATGCCTTTCCTGGGCAAACAAAGGTTTTAAGAACCCAAGCACCACTCTAGGATACATAGTATACCAGCCTGTAAGGCAAGAATGCAAACTACACAAAAGAGGTAGTCAAGAATATTTATATTTTTTATTTCGTAAGTTCAGTTCACCCATCCAATAAACTCGTGGTGCATTAAAACCAACGAGTGCCGAAAATGAGCCCCAATACATTTAAACCAGCCAGGCATTTTATTAAGATTGTGTACATGCAACTTATCAATTTAGATGTCTTGGGTGTATACATGGTACCCCATAGGTCAGCCACAACCTAATTTTGAGCCAATCACACAGGTGCATGCAGTACATGAATTACAATACTAAGTTCACAAGTCACAACACTGAATGTTAGAAGTACTTGTGTGGCACCACAAGGGTTCTGCAGAACCACAAGCTCATTGTTTACCCTATGCAATAACATGACCATGCAAGAAATCATTGTAGTGTCATTCATAAAAAATCATACATTTAATGAATTGTGGTATGTGAATGAGACCCAATCATGTCATTCCATTGTCAAGCATATCTCATTTGTCAATTTATGTATTTTGCAAAATTCCTCAAGGTAATAAATCATTTATTTTGGCATAAAGAAGTAATTGTGCAATTCTTTTGCAAAAATGCTCCCGTAAACACTATTTTGTATGAAATGACAGCCAAATTTATCAAATTTCCATTTTTCTTTGTTTTTCCATCAAGAACAAATATCCTATATGTGTATTTAACTGAAGTTTGTCAATTCAAGCATTCACCAACCGCGTTCAACTAAGGAGCATTTGTTTCATGATTTTTTTTTCACTTTACGGGATTACGGTCGGGCTACTGCTAGCTTGAGACAAGCTTGTAGCCCGCTGCCATCTAGGTTATGGCACACATTATTGGTCGTCTGAGTCCAAGCAAGGCGAGCTGGGGTCGGCAGACCCCAGCCTGCTATACTCCTGTGGGTGCAGTAGATGTTGCCTACTGCGCAACACAACAGATTGATTTTGATGTGTTCAACAGGGTAGTAGCAGCCTATGGTACTCACGATGGCAGCCAACTGGGGTCAGCAGACACAACCGACCCGTTATCTTAATTTTGTTTTTATTGAGTTAGGCAGACCCCTAGCAACAAAGCAGGTTATATCCCCCCCTCCCCCCCCCCCCCCCCAAAGACGATTGTTAGCTACATCACGTGTTCGGGGGTCCCAATGAGCGCCACATATGTAAGCACGTGTGGCTCGTATCCCCATGTTTGTCAGCATCAGTTAGCGAGCGGTTGCAAAGACCTAAGTACCCTTTCCTCAATTGGTGTCATAAAACGATGATTCTAGAAAAGGAGCAGTTGCAAAGACTTAAGTACCCCGAAGATGGTTATTTAAGATCCAGTCCCTGCATTGCAGGATTATCCGAGAAAGGAATCCCCCCTGAAGAAGGCCATGAACATCAACCCTCTCTCCCTTCTCTTTCTGCATCTGTGCACATCCAGCAGACGATCCTACACTACTCCATCAAGCACCGACTGACCTGCACACTGCCTCTGTGCACATCCAGCAGATGATCCTATATTGTAGCATAGTTCAACTTGATGAGTTATGGAGCCTGATTCAGAGTTTTTGCCCTTACAGCCCCCCCCCCCCCCCCCGACGTGGGTCCATCTGATCCTTCAGCTACTTTCGGGAAGCACGCAAGCCGAGAGGCATGCAGAGCAAGGGGAAATACTCTCGCAAACTTCTTCGATCATCAACAAGGTAGGGGGCCTTGTATCTCTATGCATGTGTTTGGTGCCCTGTGGGACACGTATGTTGCATATCCTTCGAAAATACGTATGAAAATGCATACATCTAGCTGTGTGAAATAGCCATGGTTTTAGCCATAGTCGATGTAGGTACCCACGATCTGTATGCCTATATAACATGTTGGATGTTCTCAGACACCTTTGATTCAGAAATACATGTGTTTGATACATATATGTGGTCACTTATAATATTCGTGACTGGTGATGGGTCTGTCCAATCCTAGTAAAAATAAAAAAATAATAATAATATAGGCTTGATTTTGTTACCTGACTATTCCTATCAACCCTATTCAAACAAGTTTTTGAACAGTCCTATGTATAAAGAAACATGTTCGCGCATATTGATTTGTTCATAAAGAAAAAACTGACATTAGTTTTGACATATATGTTGTAACGCCCCAAATTTTTACCTCAAAAATTTTGAAATAATTTTTTTTTTCTAAAACAACAACGGAAATGTTTTATTAAATCTTTAGTTAATTTATTCGGGCAGGTTACAGGTGATAGCACTAACTCAATAACATTAGGTGAATTAAACTCTTTCCTTCACAAGTCATAAATTATAACTTAATAAATTTATTAAATTCAGAGTTCCTCAGGACAGCTACAGAAGATATGGTCACATTGTACTATCTGCAACGACGACCGCAATTGCATGTCTTCATCTGTTTCCTGAAAATATTAATTCAGCAGGGGTCAGACTACCCCGTCTGAGTAAGAAGCATAATATCTATATGAATGTGCAAAGTGTCATGTGTACAAGTATATGTGCAACACATTTATATAGAAATAACAAACATTTAAACAAATTCTGATTGTATTATTCACTAAATTCAAGCATTTCATGATTTATTACATAAAAGAAAGATATCAATGAACGACACATCATATGAATGAATCACATTTAGGTTATCACATTTTGCATGTAAAGAAAAACATTTCTAAGCTATCCGTCACATAAGTGAATTACAAACATATTCTAACAAATGCAATATCAAGCATTGTGTGAATACTTGAAGACTTTGAGAAATGTACTAACTTTGTGTTTTCTCTTGTTAATTACCCTGTAGGTATGCACAGGCATTCGATATCGTAGCAGACCGAAACCACACGAGGGTTTGTTATATTTTTTTTTTTATTTATACCCCATATGACTAGCTGTACGAAGGTCCAAAGGGGAACGGTTCAGGATCGAGAGAGTACTCTTTAATGACTAGAAGTAGAATTAGGATGCACCTTGTAAACTTCTGCAGAAGACTTGGATCTACCACCTAGGATGCATTGGTAGTCTTGGCCCCCTAACTCTGAAGACTTGGGACCGGGTGAGATGCCTCGCTCTCACAAAAATATAATTGTCCCACGGAGCTTGTATCATCTACCCTCTCCAAGGTAGACCATGGGTCCGGTAACATACACCGTCTTTCAGGTGTACCCAGAGCCATGAAAAACCAGTAACATATATCGTTTTCAGGTATACCCAGTATCCCGAGAAACCAGTAATGTATACTGTCTTTCAGGTATACCCAGAATCCCACATTTAGATTATGTGAGCATATTTTTTATTTCTATTTATTTTTGTGTGCAAGTCATTGCACCACCGAGGATTTCCAAAATCCCAACCCACACTCGGGGTGATCAAGTGTATGCATATTACCAACCTAGTGCACAAGAGGCACCAACAAAAATTCTCAAAATCATAGGCTCATATATGAGTCGAGCACCTGCGCATGAAATATTTAATTTTATAAGTTTGGGTGTACGTATTGTACCCCCATTGGTCTTTTTGATCGCATGCTCAGTCATGTGTAAAACTCACAGGTATAGGTAACACACCATTGCATCATAACATATGCATAACATTTCATACATATACATCTTATAAGTGCTCGTGTGACTCTACAAAGGTTCTGTGGAACCACATGCTTAGTTTCGAGTTTTAGTGTACTCATGATCCTGAAATTTTCATATTATGCAAATATCAAATACCAGCATTTAACAATAGGCATATACCCCGAACATGGTCATGACATTCATATCGAATTATATACTAAATTTTCATATAAAACAATAGCATTATAATAGCTTCTTTCGCAAAGTTCAGTAATAGCATAACATTTTGTTTATGTGCATGCGATAAAAAATGCATTTGCGAAAACATACACTTGGCATAACCATTCCAAAACCAAATGGACAAAACAATCAAATAATGTTCTTGTATCATTTTGCTGGGTTTCCAAATGAAACAATCACCCCATTGAGTACGCAAGACCCTATTTTAAGGATCAAATCATATAACCCATTTTTATATTTAGTGAATGTTTTATAACTAGAACCATGGTCATGCCCTTCACATGTGGAAGATACATACTTTCATGCGTTCGATGGATCAGAGACCGTGAGACTCGATCTTGCTTGATAAATTCCCAAAGTAAATGCATTTGAACTAACATCATAATCCTTACATTACCATTCAAGGAAATGATTCATTCACTTGAGCATAAATTAGTAAATGAAACCAACTTTGCGAACTTACTCTAGCATTTATTATTTCACATGAAATTATGGTCAAAACTATTATTTTTTCACCTATCTTTATGTCACTGTCAAGAACAAGCATATCTAATATGTATTTAGTTGAATATATGCTTATTTAATCATTAAGCGTTTACATTCGATAAATTAACATCATTGTTTGTGTTAATTTGGAACTTGTCGTTTGAGACCTATATATGTATATATATTTCATTTTAAATATCTATATATACATTCCATATTCTATATTTAATTTTCATATATATATATATATTTTAAACACAAGCTGAGTTTAGGCAGACGCTTACCAGTTATATGTTTATATCGTTGTGATTGGAACTTAGGTGGTGTGTACTAACTACTGCTACAGGTAACTGTGCTCAGCAAGGTGCTGCACCTACTCTGCAACAAGGGAGATGCGACCTGCTGGGGGTTTGTAGATTCCAGTCGGTCCATATCCTGTTTTCACATATGTATTTTTTTTTACACTTTACTCGACTGGTTCGATATGCAGGATACCTACTGCACCTAATCAAGTACAACTCCCATTGTCCATCCTGATCAACACAACAGGCCAAACTGCTGAGTGCACAGGGGGAAAACTTTTGTTGTAGATTGGGGATTATGCAAGCCCCAAGCCTGTCGACATGCTGCAGTGCACAACAATTGCACACAGTTGGTTGCTGTGAACCCCAACAGCCGAACAGTCTATGCCCAACTGAACCAACCGTATGAATTATGTTGTGTTTTCTTTTCTTTTGTTTTTTTTTTATAACACTACGACTAACACTAGTGGTAATTCATGTACAGGACCCAAGCTTGCACAAGGTCTAAATAGATCTGTCGTAAATGTGTATGATCATGGGTTTGGCATTGAACACCCATACCCAGTTTTTTTTTTTAAACCTAGATACAACTGACAACCAAATTTATATAGGCAATTTTTTTTTAAAAGCCGTTTACAATGGAGAAGTCGATCCAGGGCAACTCAATATTAGACAACAAAACCTACATGCTGACTATTAACATCATATTGCAAATTTTTTTTTGTATATAAACAGAAAATAACATGCTTTCCAATAAGATGATGTTGTCTGTTTTATATATATATATATATATATATATATATATATATATATATATATATATATATATATATATATATATATATATATAACAGAAAATAATGTGCTAACATAAGATCATGTTGTGTTTATAGCCAGAACATAGTATTTTGTCTCAAAATCATGTTGTACTTGTTATACACATAAAATAACACGCTTTCTAACATTATCACATTGATTTTTTTCTCTTTTTTTTATAAACAACAAGAACTTGTTGTCTAATAAGGTCACGATTAATCCAATCTTACATGTTTACTTTCTATTTACACAGATCTAAAATAATCCACATGATAATATGATTGTACACATTAAATTATAATAAAAATCTGATCATACATTTTTGTTTTTGATTTACATAGATCTAAAAATTATTCACACTTTAATAATATGCTAATGCACATATTATCACCCGATGAGATATGACCATGCATTTCTATTTTCTGTTTGCCCATATCTAAATAACTTACATACTAGAAACATAATAGTGCACGTACTATAACACTATGAGCATCTAATCATGCAATTTTTTTTTTATAACTGGAAAATATCATGTTTTCTAACATGAACAAATCACTATGCGTGACCTCAAATTTCACCAATCTGTCAAAACCCATTAAATTTTTTTCATGTGAACAAATCAATAAGCATGACTACTAATTTCATCAATCTGTCAAAACTGATTCAATTTTTTCTTTATGAACAAATCAATATGCGCGAACACGTTTCTTTATACATAGGACTGTTCAAAAACTTGTTTGAATAAGGTCGATAGGAATAGTCAGGTAACAAAATCAAGCCTATGTTATTTTTTTTTTTTTTTATACTAGGGTTGGACAGACCCATCACCAGTCACGAATATTATAAGTGACCACGTATATGTATCAAATACATGTATTTCTGAATTGAAGGTGTTCGAGAACATCCAACATGTTATATAGGCATACAGATTGTGGGTACCTACATCGACTATGGCTAAAACCATAGCTATTTCACACGGCTAGATGTATGCATTTTCATACGTATTTTTGAAGGATATGCAACATACATGTCCCAAAGGGCACCAAACACATGCATAGAGATACAAGTCCCCTTACCTTGTTGAAGACCAAAGAAGTTTGTGAGAGTATTTTCCCTTTGCTCCGCACGCCTCTCGGCTTGCGTCCTTCCCAGAAGTAGCTGAGGGATCGGATGGTTCCAGCACCACAAAAAATTTTTTTTTTGGGTTTTGTATAAAATCTTTCTTTTCTTTCCCTCTTGTAACTATCGAATAAGATCAATAAAGTGTTTTGTTTAATCATGACGCTCATATGTTTTCTTTGGTTGTTTCTTGCTCAAGGTTTTCGTAACACCCTTTCCCATGATTTTTTAGTGTTTTTTTTTGCTATGCGATTTTCGTAAATCGCTACTCGATTTAGCGATTTTTCATTTTTTTTTTGCTATGCGATTTATGTAAATTGCTACTTGATTTAGCGATTTTTCATTTTTTTTTCGCTATGCGATTTGTCATTTATTTTCACTACGCGATTTTCGTAAATCGCTAATCAATATAACGATTTACAAAAATTGCATAGCGATTTGCCATTGATTTGGCGGGGAAGTGGGTCTTGTCGAAGAGCACGACATTGGAGGTCGAGATGAGGACCTCGCGGTGCCAGAACCCGACGAATGTTCGCCAAGACTTAAGGGTGTGAACGCCCGTGTTGAGCAACGTCAGGGTGGCCTGAAAGGTATAACCATGATCGAAAGTATTGCCAACGTAGGGGTAGACGGATTGTACTTTGAAAGACTCTGTTGTAGGTTTACTGGCGGAAGATTCTATTGTAGGTGTCCCTCGAAGGCGACGGAGAGGCTGCCATAGTCGGTTGCCCGCTGGACGACGGCAGCATTCTGGTCACTACTAGCAGAAAGAGGATGGCGATCACCATCGGATCGTCGGCTCTTTGCCTCCCTTAATACAGTGTTTCATGGAGAAGAAAGAAGAAGAAGATGAAGATGATGACGGAAACTTCAAACGGAAAAGAAAGAGAAAGTGTTTCAAGTTTGTTTCACAGTTTGGACTTTGAAGAGTTAACATCATCCTCGACTTTCTGGATGGAGGATATTTTTGTCCTTTTTTTGAACCGTCGTTTTCCTTTGTTTTGAATGGAGGACATTTTTGTTATTTTCTTGAACCGTCATTTCATAACGAGAATAGCAAGAAAGGGTACTTAAGTATTTACAACCGCACCGAACTCCAACGCTAACTAATGCTGACAAACATGGGGATACAAGCCCCATGTGCTTACATACGTGGCGCTCATTGAGACCCCTCGAACACGCAATGTAGCTAACGACCGTCTTCGGGGGAGAACACACACCACCCTCTCCACTAGCAGCTATACTGATGTATCTTGTGGGTTGAAACAACGTCACACATTAGGTGACGTTGCACTAACTGCTCCAATATGGCAAGTGCCTGCAACGTGCGGCATGCCCTGTCGTGCCAGTTGCGCCCCATTCAGGGCCAACAGACCTTGGGTCATACCGGATCACACCGACCGAAATAGTCATGTCTGATCGGCAATGCCAAAACACTCTTAAACGAGGGCTGGGTCAGACTGACTCCTGTCCGTTCCTTGTAACACCCATACATCCTCATCATTCCCTCTCTTTCTTTCTTTTTTTTGAAATCAAACCTTATAAAATTTATACGTGCGAGGTGTGTGCAATCAACTTGAAAGATCTACGCATATAGTAATCCTGGATGCATGATTGACCCTTTCAAATTTTACGTAAAGGAAATATGGCATTTAAATGCTAAAAGCTCCAATACGTGAACATGGTGCTAACTTATAACATGCATATGTAAATATATTTCTTTTTGAATAACGTTGAAATCATAACACAATCATGCAACATTTACACGTTATATATATATATATAGAGAGAGAGAGAGAGAAACCTTTTTATTTTTTTCTTTCTTTTGTCCAGTTCGAATCACACACATATATTGCGAGTTTCAATCGCACACAATATGTCATCGATATCACCAAGGAAGGCGGATCAACATGCATATTGAGGTGTGGTCCAGCATGATCCTACATACTGACAAGGACTAGAGAGCCTCGGACGCGTGCACTCTCCTTCGAACTTTGTCAATGGAGTTCCTCCTTCAGTCGTGTGGTGTGGGTGAGAGAGAGATAATGTCAAGAGAGGGATCATTATGCGTGTGAGGCTTCCTATTTAAAGGGACCTCATTTAATGTGAAAAGAGAGAGGGAGAGACACACCACGTTCCCATCATGGTGCCTCTTCCTCTCCATTAGGTAATTACTCCTCTTTGTTTCTTTTATTAATTCCTTAGAGAAAGGGGTGGGGGGTGATCCACCCTTCCTCTTCTCCTCATGATTTACAAAAGCTAAAAATTACTCATTATTTAAGGAGGGGGCACTAAGGAGGGGTGACCCTCACTTGCTTCCTTTTTTTCTAATTATTTAGTTTAGTTTTACTTTAATGCTTTGATTAAATTTTAGAAAATTATTAAGATGGTTTTTAGTTTTAAGTAATATTTTAAGTAGATAGATTATTTAATATTAAATTTTAAAATATTAATTAAAACCTTAATCCAAGTTTCTTATTTGAACCTGAATCCATATTGGACCTAATTCTATTTGGATCAAACCCAATCCATATCTAATTCTAAAGTTGATTTTGGATCTTCTCACGATCCAGAATCCAAATTTCAAATTTGACTACTTTCACTAATGATTTTTGGATCTATCTGAGATCCAGATCTAAATTCCAAATCCAAATAGTTTTTTATTGTGGAATTCAATTTCAAGTTTTAAATTTATTAAAACTTTTAATTTCACTATAAATGATAAATTTAAATTTCTATTTGTTTCTGATAAAATTAAATAGAAATTAAAATTCAAGAATTGAAATAAAATCCTCTTCTATTTATTTAAATATTTTACAAAAATTCATAGATTTTACAAACACTCCTTAAAATTTTGGACTCCTTGAGTTGTCCCATACATAGACCGTGGATCCTCTCCATTGGGTTCATGATTTAACATAGGATTCATTCTTAAGATCTAATGTATAATATTAACCTTTTTTAAATAAATAATAATTAATTATAATGAGCATACACCTATGAATCTTTCATAATAAAAGCATTCAGATTAAAATATTTATTAATTCAAAAGTTTACATTAATTAAATTTTTTGGATTTTAGAAAATACTTAGTATTACAACTCATGCATGTGAAAAGTATATTTAGTTACCCATGATTGCATTTATTTTAAAATACGAATTCTCCTTTGGTTTTCTAAGAACCAAGATTGCATATATAAAATAATTAGGTGGTGATGAGAAGGTTGATCTTTTTTTAATGAATATGATATATATGTCTCTTCACATAATATGACCCTTATGGAAGCCTTTGTTTCAAATGTGTAATACTATTCAAAAGTGCATTCATATTATGCTACTTGATATAGCTAAATAAAATGTTGATTTTTCAAATTTTTTCCTTTGAACAAGTAAACAAAGTTGCCCCTGTGTTGGGCTGCTTTTGTGCTTACAACATTTCTTTTGTAACTAGCTTTTATCATGATTAAAGACATTCTGGGTATTGGAAACCATTTTGTATAGCACATGTAGAAGCATAAAACATGATTAGTCTCAAGTCAAATGGCTCTTAAAGTTGCCTAATCTATGAAGCTGATATGGTTGGATAAGTAGTTGTCGATAATAATGGATACAAAATAAAACCCAAGATCCATGTTTATTTCAGCAATTTGATGGGACATATATATATAATGAAATGTAATATGTTTGGGACAAGGATGATCCCATGCTTGTTGGATGAATATAATTAGATCCATCTTGTGATTCAAATTTAAATATTTATATTGATCCAATGATATATTTTGATTAGATATAGACCACATTAACCAAATTCGGGCCTGATATGGTTTACACTTTATGGTGTTGGATATATTGAAAATATTTTTAACATATTGAATAGGTCTAGACCTTGGTATGACATAGTTTTTGCATGAATCTGATTTGCAGTATGGGCTACAAATTGGGTTAGATTTGACTCATTTGTATGTATTTTTTAAATATAATAGCTAGTTAAGATGCGTATGCTTAGATGGATGTGTGAAAATACAATAAAAGATAAGATTTGAAACGAGGAGATACCTAAGAAGGTAGGCGTTGTATCCATTGAAAATAAGATGAGAGAGAATCGTTTACGGTGGTTTGGACATATTCGGCGAAGGCCTAATGATGCTCCAGTTAGAAGGATGGAGAAATGGGAAAATATATTAGTTAAAAGAGGTCGGGGTAGGCCTACTAAGACTTGGATGGAGATGATAGGAAAGGATATGAATGCTTTGAACCTCACCGAGGACATGGCATTGGATAGAAACAATTGGAGGAGAAGGATTCATGTGGAAGACCCAGAATGATTTTCTTTTTTGGTTCATATCGCCGACCCCAATTGTTTTGGGATAAAGGCGTAGTTGTTGTTGTTGCGGTAATAGCTAGTTATTCTAGGTTCACAAAATCCAAATCATAAATAGGCCTAAAGCAAACTTTATCTAGGATCCAACATGATTATCTTGAATTGTCTTGTGTGAATCTTGTTAGTGTCATCTAATTTGGACCATGAAATGGCCGACAGAGTGTAAGCTCAAATTGGACTAAACATCAAGGCTTTAATCACATTAACATGTATTAAGCTCATAGTGTTAGTTTATTTGACACATTATGAATTCAAAAGGACTTAGTTTTAGACTCCAAGAGAGAAATAGTCTAATTTGTTGGGTAACAAAGAGACAAAAAAAAGAGGCTTTTTTTTATCCATGAAGGACGGGAAAACCACCATCAGAATTAGAGGCCTAGTTCTGTTGGCTTAGTCTGTCGGACTTACGATCACTTTCCCGACAGTGTAAATGCGTGGCACACCCCTTGCCTCCAAGGAGTCGCCTAGATTCAACTGATCAAGGGAGAAGCAAGGGCTTACCCCTCTACTTTTATCCCTTGTTCTTATTAATGCAAGGGGTTTGGTACTTATACCAATGGGGGCTCCTTCTAGTTGTTAAAGAGCTGCCATTGCACCTTTCTTTGTGATAGGATGTTGCAGGTTCAAACCCCAGTGATACATTGAATAATAACTGGCTAACCCCAGCTTGCCTTTCAATAAAAAGGGGTTTGGCACTTATGGGAATGAGACCCCACTTGTCTAGTGGCTAAGGCCCCTTCTATTGTAGCAAATTCGTTGGGGGTCGAGAGAAGAGGAGACCTTATTTTGTGGAGATAACTGCCAAATTTTACTGAAGGAAATAAAAAAGGGGTGAAAAAAAGGAGAGTTGCATGGAGAGAGAGAGAGAGATTTGTTAATTTCATTCGCGAAGAGTGAGCCTTAATTCTTAGGAGAAAAAAGATTGAAAAAGAGAAAAACGGCAAAAAAAAAAAATTAAAAAGCAAAATTGACCTTGGATAGCTAAAGACAGTCTTGATTTTTTATTGTCTAAGAGAAAAAGTTTGTTGGTTTATTAGGAAAACCGTGGGATCATGTGGCAACATAAGGCCAACTAACTACAACAAATGGTAAAGCTCATTAGTCGGTTGATCATATGGCTCGATTCAACACAAAACAAGCTTGTGCAATGTATGGCACTTAACCAACACACAAGGATTGCATGGCTCCTCATGGCAATGATGGCATCGAAGACCCGTCTAATCATCTTCTTCCCTCTATTTAGCTCATGGCTTAAAAACATCATTAATTACTGTTTCCCAAGACCTCACCTCTACACTTGGCTTTCCCTTCCCTTCCAGTTAGGAGGGCTTTTCTCAAGCCAGGTGCCATCACATGGCGCACACTTTGAGTGTGCCTATGTACCTGGCTGCCATCCATTTGCTTTTGGCCACTGGGAACCAGATCAGGTCATGCTGAACATGAGCGTTTTTGCTCATGCCGACATCGTGGCCGTCTGTTTGTATTTTGGATGAATGCCACGTGGTTTTGTTGACTTTTGATCTTTTTAAAATGCAAATCGGATGGCCACGATGTCGGCATGAGCAAAGACGCTCATGTTCAGCATGACCTGATCTGCTTCCGACAGACTGTGTGCCATGTGATGGCACATGATCCTGGCTCGCTTTTCTCCCTCCTGTATGATCTGAAGAGCAAGCAATGAAGAGAGAGAGAGAGAGAAGTGATTAACAAATAAGTTAGGGATGTCAAAGGGCTTGATCCATGTCAAGCTTATTTCGTGGTTGGCATTGTTGTATGTGTCCATGCTAGTGGAGGGAGACGATCCAGCACGAGCTTCTCATTTCCAGATCCATCCATTATCCTCAAATTAAATTTAAGCTTGCTTACTGTAGCCAGATTTTGGCCAAGTGGGTGATCCTTCTAGGATTATTTTTTTTTTAAAGGCAAGTTGGGGTTAGGCGAACCCCTACCAGTTATACAACTATACCATTTGGTTTTGAAACCTGCACTAGTTGCTCCGGCCAGACAAGCGGTTTTGGTCAACCTTCTAAGCATAGTTTGAAAACTCATCGGGTCAACCCGGTGACTCGATTGACTTGGCCCGGATCATCCAAGTACTGTATCGAATTTCAGTACAACTCACTTGTGTACAAAACACAGCCGAGTTTGCCCATGTCTCATCCCAGTTATATATATATATATATATATGGTTATACATGCATTATTAATATTATACAAAATATCATATTGTATATAATATATTGATAACATACTATAAAATATAAATAGTATATATATATATATATAAATAAACTTAACACGACCCCGGCTGAGTGACGAGTCACCTTGCTTCTAAGAATTTTTTTACTTTTTTTTGAAAGGCAAGCTGACCCATCAGTTACACAACATACAGGGTTTGAACTTGCAACGTCCCAACACACGGTGACGTACCCTAACGGCTCGTACCAACATCCTAAGACTAATTTTTTTTTAAGGCAAGCTGGGGTTATACGGACCCTACCAGTTATACAACTATACCATTGGGTTTTGAACCTGCAACGCCCAAACACAAGGTGACGTGCAGTAGCTGCTCCTACCAGACAAGTAATTTTGCTAGATATTTTGAGCCAAAAAAAAATTTAGTATGACAAAAACCTTGAGGGATTTGTACATCTTCAAAACTATACAGAAAAGCTGTCTTCACCTTGTTCTGGACAATGCTCCCACCGGTACGGCCTCCCCCAGCCCCCCTTAAACATATTACGATATGACATGATCTTCATGGATTGGGGTTTGATAGTATGAGGTATAGACCACTATTTGGTTTTTGGCCTTCCTCTCCATCTATCATTTGGAGATGGTCCATCTCAACACGTGTCCTGTCTTCTGACCTGGATTTCGTCCACAACCGACCCATTACCACCAGATAATATAAAACATTACGACCCGGTCCAGATCCGTTCCATTCTGAGTTCTCACCCGGCGGGAAGGGAAGATTATTCCCGCTTTTTTTTTTTTGGATTATAGGGGCAAAATGGTCCTTTCATTTAAGGGTGCAGAAGCGGGGGTATATAGGGCCCACCCTTCGGCCATGCGGGCGTTTCCCTCTCTCAGCTTTTGTTTTCTCTAGCGCGCGGGGAAATGCGAGAAGAAATGCAGACATGAGAAAAGAAGGGGAAAAAATGGAGATTCTGAGGGTTTTCGATCGTCGTGTTTGACAGGTTTCTCTCTGTCCCTGCATGCTCGTTTTCTTCTTCTTTCTAATTGATGGATCCTTTCGTTGTCTGCGAAATAATGACGATCTTTTTACCGTTTCTGGCGCCTGTGCCCCTCTGAATCTCTGATCCCGTTTTCTTCTCGTTATCCTTTTCCCTGGAAATAAATGCTAAGCCGAATAAATGTGCGAGATTCGGCGTGCTTTTCGGCGTTACGCGTGACGGAGATCGCGATCTTTATATCTGCGGGGGGGAGATCATTACATCCTGATCGTTTGCAGGCATCAGAACGTCGGTTTAATTAAGATCCGTGATCGAATCGTCGAGTTCTAGGCGGCTTTAGGGGTAAGTTTGAGATTTTCTTGATCTGCAAAGACTAGGATGGAAAACTATCGTTCAGGATCGTTCAATCTTCGGGCGTCAGGATCGTGATTCCTTGTGATTTGCAGCGGCATTGCATCATGCTGTGCTACTGCATATAATGTGAACCCATATTATGTTCAACTAATTTATTTTGTAGATACTTTTGTGAAAATATATACTTTGTATCAACTTTTTAAAAAGCCTTAGAGATTTTCTTAAAAACCATATCAATGTTTATTAGAAATTAGTATCAGACATGTTTTAGTTTGTTTTTGAAGCCTAAAAAAAAACTAATGAGATTTTTAAATATATGAAAGAAAAAACGTGTCTTTCGAACCTAACTTGGTCTATTTCACTATTCACATCAGAAGCATACGAAGCTAACAAACCCTAACGGTGTGTTTGATTGCTCATCCTTGGACAGAACAAACAAAACACATGTTCTGTATTTTTGTAACAATTGTTCTTGGTCCAGCATTTGAAAATATATAAATTATAAAAAAATAAAACATAAATAAACCCTAAACTACAATAAAATAAATTAAAAAACTCTAAGTTACAAGAAAAATAAATCACAAAATCAAAGAAACTGTAAATAAACCATAAATTTAAATATAAAAAACCTTAATTCAAATCCTAATCAAAGAAAAAAAAGGTCTAATCAAATTAAACTTAAAAATCCCTAATTAATTTTTTTTATTCAAAGCCCTAATTAAAAAATTCTTATTTTTTATATTTGTTTCAAACCATAATTCAAAAATCCCTAATTCAAAAAGCCTTAATTCAAAACCCTAAACTGAAAAGCCCTAATTCAAAACCTTAATAAAAAATCTTTAATTCAAACCCTAATGAGAGAGAGAGGAGTAGGGGTATGCCCCACCTGTTTTTTTCTTTTTTCTTTTAAAGCAGTGGGGTATCGTATGCCCCACTACATTATCTCGTTCTGGGGTTTTGGAACAGTATTTCACCGTTCTTGGAATGGTGTGCCCAACTTAGTCTTTGCAGATCTTGATGCCCCAATTTAGTTGTTGTCAATATAACCATATATTTTATAAGAAAACTGAATTTTATTATTTTTTGTTAATTATCACAATGATAGTAAAGAGTTTGTGTAAACTTATAATATTCTTTATGTGCCACCCATCTCGCTTGCGATGGGAGTGGTTTTCATAGCGAGAATTGTTGATATGGGTGGCTGCCAGTGGCATCAGCGGCCTGCATAAAAAAATGCCCTCATAAGAAAATCAATCATTATTGCATAATAATTTTGTATAAATTATAATACTGATTTTTTTTAATAAATTATAAGATGAAGTTGTTGTTTGTATATGCTTAGAAAGGAACTTGATATTCATTTATAATGTAGTAGAAATGCATTTTTATGTAAGTTGGTGTATTTTTTAAGTAATTGGAACGTGTCTCTTATGAATTTGGCACTTTTTTGTATGGTTTGAATTTGGTACTGGTATACCAACGCTACTATGGGATATAAGATCATTTGTCCATCTTATATTGATGGAAAGGCTGTATTTCAAACCTTCTTTTCTGGAAAAGTATGCTAAAAATTGCAGAAGGGGAAATGAATGCGTTTAACAAAGAGGCAAATTTAAGGATGTGGGTCATGGCGAAAAAGTGATAATTGAGAGCGGAAGGACAGACCTAGTCGGATGACTGGAGAATTTTGGGAGGGAGCGGACAGCGTCATGGTTTTTATATAATCTGATGTATAGCTTTGAAAGGGTACAAATTAGTTTAGCTCCCAAGTTTTTTTGTTTTTTTGGCGAGGCATCTAGCAAAATTGGTTAGATTGGGGATGACTAGATTTTGGAAAGGATCATCCCCTGATTGTCACTCGGTTATGGGTCAAGATTTTTTTAGTGATCGTTTACTCCCAAGCAGTGTTGTGAGAGGCGTACGCCTCAGTACCTGAAGCCTACGCCTCAGAGGCGAGGCGCACGCAAGGTACTGAGGCGTGCTGTGATGCTCAAATTGCCCCTCATCAACCTCCAGAATCCCCTCCATCCCCAAGTCTTCCTCCTCCGCCCGATTCGCCGGCTGTGCTAACCCCAAGTGCCGGTGGATCCACCGCCACGTGCCGGCCAACTGCTCCTCCGCCTCTCCCTGCCTCCCCTCCCACCGCTTCACTTCCATACCAGTTGTGAGAGGCGTACGCCTCAGAGGCGAAGCCCAGGCTCAACGCCTAGCTTCGCCTCATCGCATTTAACAACCTTGCTCCCAAGTCCCACCTTATAACAAGAGTAAAATGTATTGGAAGATGCTGTAAGGCCCTTTTTGGAAACTAGGAGCTGGGATTGGAGTTAATGCATTTGGCATCTCTGTGACAAATATTGCGAGATTTATAATATCGTGAGAAATTGCCTGAAAGTTTAAAACAGCAATTTCTCTCAAGATTTTCAAACCGTGAAGAATATCACGATATTTACCTTTTTAGTAGATATTTATCGTGAGATTTTCATTTTTAAATGTGTCTTATTTATATTTTTTTATAAAAAATATTTTTTATATTTATTATTACTTTTTTATTGCCAAGATTTTGCCAAAAAAAGTGAGATTTATGAAAAATTTCAAAGTCTCTTTTGGACTCCCAAGATTTTGCCGTTTTTAACTTTTGTCACTATGTTTGGCATAAACTTTGTCAAACTAACTTGTGGTTGTCGTTTGAAAACTGGTAGCTGCGTTGGGTGTTTATGCATTTGTAGGGGTGGCAAAATCTGACCCTACCCGCCAACCTGCTTCTCAGCTGGGTTAGGGTTTGGCTTAACCCGCCTAACCCGTTTATTAAACAGGTCGTGTTCATGTTAGGGGTATTCCAACCCGCCAACCCGTTTGACCCGTTTAATAAACGGGTTAGGCGGGTGGGTCAACCCATTTACACGAACCTGTTATGTTTACGTTGTCTTTATGTTTGTGACTTTATGCTGATGTTTTATGTTAATGTTGGTAGTACAATTCTATATTGAATTTGCAGAAAAAAAAGTATAATATGTATTTTTTGTGTGTGTGTTTCTAATTGTGTTATTCGGGTTA
The DNA here is from genome assembly GCF_984573655.1 of Nuphar pumila. Lineage (NCBI taxonomy): Eukaryota > Viridiplantae > Streptophyta > Magnoliopsida > Nymphaeales > Nymphaeaceae > Nuphar > Nuphar pumila. The sequence continues at coordinate 15,122,778 of NC_143255.1, forward strand.
GACAGGTTATTCGGGTTACTCGGGTTGGTTATCGGGTCGACCCATTTAATAAACAGGTCGCCGTGTTGTGTCGACCTAACCCGTTTATTAAACGGGTTAACCATGTCGTGTCAGATTACCCATTTAATAAATGGGTCGTATTCTTGTTTGCCACATCCGACCCGTTTAATAAACGGGTTGTGTTCATGTTGAGGTATTCTGACCCACCAACCCGCCGACCTGACCCGATTGCCACCCCTATGCATTTGGGATGGAAAGTGTGATCCTCTCACTTTTGTATTTGCACTAAAGAATGAAATCCACAGCTACCACCTCCAGGAGGTGGTAGTTGCCAAATCCAAGATTTGGCTGTTCCCACTTCTTAGAATGACACTTTCTATACCAGCTACTAGTTTCCAAAACAGGGCCTAAACTTTTTTTGCTTGTCCTGCCAGCGCATTTTCTTAGCATAGGTGGGAAATTTGTCCAAACTCCTTTCCGTCTTTCCATTGTTATATGCTTATATAAATAGTCCTTAAACTTGAAATTTGTAATAAGCAATATATATATATTGTTGGAGAATGAATTTGGGCGCAACCGACTGATCTATATAAATTAGGCTGCAAATGGATCGGTTATAATTGGATATCCGACCTGAATCCAACACATTATCACTGGTTTTGAATCTATACAGTAAGATCGGAATGTAAATCTGGATCATATTCGAATTTACTAAATTTGAATTCTTTCAAATTCGGGCCAGTATTTAGGTTGGGTCAAGTTCGAATCTGGATCAAGATCTCATCCAATTACATTTTTAAGCTCTTTATTGTCCTTTATTAGATCCAGTATTATCAAATACCATATTAAATCTGATTTGGATCTGGATTCAGGTTCATATCTATATTGCATATTTCGTGATTCAGATTTGGATCTAACAAGACGTGGACCGTATTCGATCTACCTGCAGCTCTAATATAAATAGAGAACTGAGATTTCTTCTAGACTTAGATGGAGTTCCCGTATCATTGTGTAGTTGTCAAACAGTTCTTCAGAAACATAAAAAACAACTCGGTGAAGCTTGAGGGGTTGTTTGTTTCATTCTCATCATTAAGAAAAGACAATGTGAAAGGTATACCCAGTGACTTATATTATCCCACTTCTGTTTTTTCTTTTGCGCCCTTAGAAGCAAGCAATGCTAGGAAAAATGCAAGTCAGAGAAGAAAAGTGACAACTTTTTCATTCCTTCTAAACAATAGATGTAAAGTTCAAAAAATTTCAAGGTTTATCAGAATTAATATGGAATTATCTCTAATATTTTTATAAAAAATTCATCGTCCATGAATAAATCAATGAACTTTTGGATGTTAAAAAGGTATAAATCTTAAACAAACTCACTTTGGATTTAGATCCACAAGGATCGTCATCCATTAAACCCAGTCCCAATGGTACATCGACACTTGTGAGATTCACTCTCTTAAATTAGTGTATTTGGATCTGGTATGGATCCGAATTTGTAAATTTGTATATCAAGACTCAGATCCATTTAGTGAATCCCGTCTGAGTTCAAAGTAATTCAGAGCCTAAACTCTAAATGAAATCCAAAACAACTCTTATATATATATATATATTGAGTTGGGTACAAATGGACCCAACCCGTTACAACCCAAACCGACTTTGCCCCTTGTTTTCTTTCGAATGTTAGGTTTGGGATTGGATCCAATCGGATCTGATCCCAAAACCCAAGCCCTTGTTTTGCGGTTGGATCCAACCAACCCAAACTGACTCCTCCTCCTTACGAGGTTCTCTCTCTCACTCAGTCGGTTGGAACTAACATCTCTCTCTCTCTCTCTCTCTCTCTCTCTCTCTCTCTCTCTCTCTCTCTCTCTCTCTCTCTCTCTCTCCTTTCTCTGATTTCTCTCTCTCTCTGATTTTTCTCCCCCTCTCTCGGATCTCTCACCCTCCCTCGATGCTCACCTCCTCATCTGAGCACTTTCGGCAAGCCTTCATCGGAGCCACCTCCCAGCCACCATCGGCGTTGATGCACTTGCACCCCAATCGCATGTGATCTCTCTCTCTCTCTCTCTCTCTCTCTCTCTCTCTCTCTCTCTCGTCTTCCCTTCTTGCCTGCTAAACTGCCAGTGAACCGGAGCCACTAGTGGCGGTGGCTCTGGCTCACCAGGTGAGAGGGTGCCTTCTTTACTCTTGGTGGGACGGTTAAGGCTAGTAAGTTGACGCCACTCCCTCCCCTGCGTCACCCCTCGTCCCTGAAACCGAGCTTGATTTGGCTCAACTTTATCGAACTTGTCTCAATTTTTCTCTCAAATTAAACCAAGCTGAAATCTTTACTCCAAAGAGATCCCAGCTTGATCCGGTGGGCTCAAACTAGGTTTGGGTTCAACCCCTGCGACACAATCGTCACCTCTTTTGCAAAATAAGAATTTAACCTCATTCTTTATGTAGTGCGATAAAAACCTTTTGACCGTACTTCGAACACTAATATATATATATATATATATATATATATATATATATATATATATATATATATATATATATATATATATTCAAAATACGCAATTTTGTGTATTTTTAACGTATTTAAACTTCTACAAAAGTTCATATGCATTCTATGTTTATTTCTATCTTTGGAGAATTCTCTTTCAATCTATGAAATCGCCTCCTTTAGAGTAGACTCAGTTGATCGTTCGGGTTATAAATTTACATAAAATAATAAACCCTTGAACGATCTTAGTTATTTATACATTTTGTCATTTGAGTACCCACAAGTTGATAATTATCGGAACAAGATTATGATATTCACTCTGCTTCTTTGAACTTGAAACAATACACTGCTTATATCAATTTGCGGTTCTTTTCAATTGGTTATGACCGAATGTTGTGAAATATGATAATGCATATGTTAGTCGCGTTCTCTTGTTTGATGTTGTTGTTCTAACGCCCTCAAAAAATGTAACCTTAATTATAGTTCAAATATTGAAATTTTGAGACCAATTTTTTTTTTATAAGTATAAGTAAATCAGATTTTATAATGCGGAAACGATTTTTAAAAACGGTTAAGACTTTGGGAGCTGTTACACTAAAGATAACAATTGAATCAAAATGTACGGGATATACACATTTTAAACCACGTACAATACAAGAATGAAATATAAAAAAATTTAATTTCATTTCAAATCAGAGTATGAAAACAATACTTCAGTCGCTACATGATCAAGTACTTAAAACGAAAAGATCATGAATACCAAGATCGCAAAGTAAGAGTGAACCCTCGAGAATACAGCTCGACCAGTCATTCGCTCCAACTACTTATCATATTTTACCTGCATTACCTGTCACCCATAAAACGGGGTCAAACTCGTTAAATTCTGGTAAAACAACCCAAACTCAAACTTAAGAAAAATATATCAAGCATTTAAAGGTAAAGATATATTATTCATCTATCGTCAAGTGATAGACAAAAGAACAATGTCCTATGAGTCATTCATTTCAAGCATTCGAACATAAAGCATTTAAAAGCATTTCATCACTTAATATTCTATTCAACCTTAACTCACGTAATAAATCATAATCTATATGCATTCATAATTCTTATAAACAATAAGTCAAATCACATTTGATCATTCCAACGTAAAACACACGCACATACCTTATAAGTAATTTAGTTAGATATTCATGATACACATCAATCATGATACATAGGTGTGATATATTTACTCAGACAATCATAATGCAATCATTTGCAATAAAACTATGTAGGCGTGATGTATCATTCACTTAATAAGTCAAAACTAGTCATTTGTAGGTGTGATGCGTCATTCACCTATACGCTAACATAAGCGTCGCAATCATAACCTCATATCAAAATCTAAAATCAATAAGGATCTTATTATCATATCTGAGTTCAATATATAATCATGCTATAATAGAAAAGCTAAATATATAGATTCATGACTGACTATCTCAATCAACTCAGAAGATCATCATAATTCATCATAACATTTTATTTATTCATAATAAAGATTTACAAAATCCACGACGGATCACCTAATCTGGGAAATGTACAACCTGACAAAGAGTTACCACCCTAGACGGATGGTCTGTCTGGTCTTGGACAATGCACTTTCTCACAGAAATATACTGTCTTTACGGGCTACACGCTCTTGGACAATGCACTTTTTCACAGAGACTTACCGCTCTAGCCAAATTACTTGATCTGGTCATTCACACCCTCATAGAGAATCCTTTGGGAACAGTTCTTCAACGGGTATCATATCCAGTGAAAACTATTGTGATACATGCATCAATACAATTGACCACTCTCAGGGTCGATAGCCATCAACACGGGCATAAGCATGTATACAATCAATGCATCACATCATACATCACTTTATATGGCATTAAAATTATAAAATCACACATTTAACCAATAAGGCTTCATGAACCAAAGTTCACTATTGAACTTAAACATTTATCGCATGTATTCATAATTTTATTTTACGTGGCATTTAAAGCATATCATACATAAGCATATTATCTTACGCATCATATCATCGTCACAAAGAACATTGCACTTTGTAAATTGAACCTCGAAGCATGTGTAAACAAAATATAAATTCTATACATGCATACGTGAACATGCACATTTTATAATACGAAGCAACTAAACCTCAACATATATAACTCATACGTAGTTCAAGATTTGTACACACGATAAAAGTCATATGCATTTTTCACCACATAAATTGATATATCACCTTAGATATAATTGTATAAGGGTTGGTCAAAATCTCATTGACCATCATAATGTACATCATATGCATATATTCCTCAAGCAAACAAGACATACAAATTTAAAATAATGTATAACATTCACATGCATTCTTTTATACAAGAATAAATGAGTCCTAAGTCCATTATATGACAAGACAATATATATAATATTCACAGTATACATTGAACATGACTTATACATATTCATAGTAGTTATATGTGCACCATGTATCAAATTCATATAAACACACAAAGCAACATAGTATACGCAAACCAAAGTATAATGACACACATTGTGTACATATTATACATTCATAAGTGCACAGGCATTCAAACTCATACACAAGTGTACATGTAGCAAACACACTCCATATTCCGCTAACTACAATCATGACAAGCATGATCGTCGAACTACAATTACAAGAGTCCTAGATATCTACAACTAAGTGAAGTATGTGAACATAACTTGTATTTGTAATTCATTTACATATTCAGTGTAACATCATGCTTACACAATTAGTGCATAAACATGCTCTCTATAAGTTCAGTTACGGTATCTTACCTTAATAATGTGAAGAACAATGAATTAAAACTCAAAAGACCGAGGAGTTTCGAAGTCTATAAAGACCACTACCCAAACAATACAATGAACCTTTCGTGTGCAATCGCAAATGCCAAAAACTCAAAAAATGTCAATTATAACAAGATTAGCCAAAAATAGCAAATTATCTTATAAATTATTACCAAGAGTCAAATAACACACAAATACACTCCAATAATTTACAAACTCCATCAAAAATATATTTAAATATAATATATATATATATAAATAGTGATTTATAGCCTAAAATAGTTCTATAAATGCAAATTATATCCTAATTGGCTAGAATGAACAAATGAATATATAATAAATAAATAAAATAAAATTCAAAAGCTAGAGACACATTTCAAATTTGAAGATAAAAAAATGAGTTCTTTATTTATTAATAATTCTTAAAAATTACAGGTTTTACAGTTGAACCTACTAGGCTTTCACGAGTTTGACCTTTTTTATGAAATACATGTGACAGTTAGACGAATATTGTAAGCAATGACGCGAATACTCTCTTTGTTGTTCGCTCACAAGCAAGTTTTATAATTTTATATAAAGACTTTTGTATAATGTTATTTATATCTAAAACATTGTTTTAAATCTTTATAGTTTTGCATGGGTATATGAAAATGTGAAATCAAATCTACGACATTTGAAGACCCAATTTGTTGGTTGAAAATTTCACCTATAATCCACCCATGGTTTGCCAACTTGTTCTTTTCAAATATTGTTTTCACTAAACTATCATTTTTAACTTAGAAAAATGATTGATTATTAAAATTTAAATTTTTTCCTAAAATTTAAGAGTTCAAAATTTTGGAATGTTACAATAGAAAATTGTTTAAAATAAAAAATTTCTTCTCCGCCTTTATTTTGGCCGGACAAATTTTCCATCTTAAAGATGGAGAAAATTTTCCCATCAATTTTGAGGGCACTTGGCCCAATAAAAAACACTCAACATTTTTTCAACCTGGTTGTCTCATGCCACACAAACAAGAGAATAGTTCTCATAAAGTGTTCTCATATGAAAACTTCTCATAGGTAAAGTTTTCTCTTCGGATTCCAAGCATGCTAGATAGCAATCTTTCTCAGTCATGCCAATCATATAAAAGCTGCATCATGGCTTAATTATTTAATGACGTTTTTATCTTTTTGACTTTGCAAAAGACGTGCAGAATATTCTTATCTGAAAGGATACCTGCTCTGGAAACATAAAAGTGGCAAGAAGATCACCCTGATCACCTCTAACAAGTAAACGCTACCTAAGATGCATGCTTTTGTGATAACAAAATAAAAGTTAACGGTACAGTAGAGAATCTAGTTCATCCGTTGATAGATATTCACACACACACATACACACCATCTGTAACACTGCTTGGAGTTCATCTCAGCATCAATAAAGGTCATGGCAAATTCACAGTGCACATTTTCTTCCGAGACATTATAAACTAGACCTGAATTTCTAGCACAAAAAAGGATTTCCTCTGGTAATATTTCACATTTGTCCCCTTCCAGGGACGTAATTAAGGCACATTCCTTTTGACAATCTAGGAAAGCTCAGCCTCTTAATTAACTCGCACTCTCATCGACATTAAAGTTGCCTACACAAAAGAACTGAGAAAAATAGGCGAGATAGGGAACTTGCCTACGATCCAAGTAACTTCAGGTTCGCTTCGAACTCCAAGGAAGGTTATTGCTTAAACCATTAATCGACAGAGATATTGCATGGAATTTCATCTAACATTCTGCAAATATTATGGTTCTGCCAAGCGTATGACACGGAATCATGGATGACTATGCACATCAAGCTTTCTCTTGCCCCAACTTAAGAGCTATCTGAATTGGATGCGTTAACAGGTTGAGATTTGGTTCCCTCAGATGCTTCATTTTTATGAGCTTCATCTGTCTTTGCATTAAGAAATCGGCCCCCGCATCCCCGAGCTCTTCTTAGAGCATGCAAGTGTCTAGATTCATGGATATAAGGCTGCAATAAGGATTTGAAAATTGCAAATTAGCAGAAGCTTGCAGGGAAAGAAATGATAAAACAACTTATACTACTGCAATTTTCAACTGTAATGCTAACAAAATTTGGATCAAGATCACTGCTAATAACATCAAGAAACAAGTATGCAACGGTTTTCCACAGAAAAAAATGGAAAATTCTGCATAACACATCAAAAAATAATATGGTCAGGGTCATATATATATATATATATATATATATATGGGGTTATTGAAGGCACAAAACTATTGGGATGGAAATCATAGGTTTAAGCTTTAAAGACTCAATCTGACCACATAGATGTGTTTAGCATGGTTTGTTTGCTAAGGATCAAGAATTGGATCGTACCATTTCAATCCAAAAATATGATTTTTTAAGTCGTGAAATTTTAGTGCATTGTGGGCCGTTAGTTTTTGAAGCCCTTAAAAAAACAGCTTACATGCCATAATCACATGATTCAAAACTCATTTCCTACTAAAAAAACCTTGTAGATCACATCCATAAGGTCCGATTTACAAAACAAATCCCAAAAACATGAAAAGAAGGCAATTTATGCTAAATAGTTATGTGACTTCAATAGCACCAAATATTAATCCACACACACACACACACACACACACACACACATATATATATATATATATATAGAGAGAGAGAGAGAGAGAGAGAGAGAAGAATGTTTGCTATAAGGAACCCCCTAGTTGAAACTTATAAGAGGAGGTTGTTTTGACCAAATCTCACCTTATGGATTTGTTTAGCATGGTCAAAATAATAGGAATAAACCCTTCGATCGTGTTTTTTTGACGAAAAATATGATTTTTTGGTAGTTGAAAATTCAGTACTCTGTAAGCCATTGATTTTTCATACCACAGAAAATCTGACATACCTGTTAGAAAACATGATTCGAGGGCCAGTTTCTACTAATCCAAACATGCAAATCACACCTGGAGGGTTAGATGTTCAAAAAATAAAAAAATTGGAGCCTTTCACTATAGGGTTCCTTACCCACGAAGTTTGCAAACATTATCCCTATATATATATATATATATATATATATATATATCACCATCCTTGTAATAAAAATTCATCTCCCACCACGATTACCAAAGTTGAAGATTGACCTACCAGCCAGCTGTGCCTATATTTGACACAGCAAAACACACATCACCACCCACTCCTCTTAGGAGAATTTCTGGACACCATTCTCTTAATTCGACACAGAAAAATAGTAGTTATAGGTGTTGTTGGAGTATGGAGCCTTGTATAATTTCTTAATTTTCGCGAATCCAACTTTGTGGTAAGTTGGCGTGAGGTTGCATGGGAGTTGCGCCGCCTTGTCCGTAAGGAGGGGGTTCGGGGGTGTTAGTTCTTGAGGTAAAAATTTTGAAGGGTAGTTTTGTAATTTTACCTTAAAGATTATCCTAAAGAGTTTTACTCTAAATAGGTCTTTCTAGACTCGTGTTTGAAGGAGGCAATCCGCCTTTTGTAATGTGTAGTTTTTTCTCAATCTGAATAAAGAGTCTCAGTACAGCTATGGATGTAGGCAACTTTTGTTGAACCACGTAAAATCCATGTTTCATGTGCAATTGTTTTTTTTCTCTTCTCGTCTGTTTCTTCGATCTATCAATAGTGTGATCTATCATGGCATGTTGTATCATTCCCCAACATCTAGTATGAGAGGCTCAGTTCGGAGGGCAGAATGAGCGACGGAAGAAGGAAAAGTGAAGATTGACAAGTTCGATGGCAAGAATTTCAAATTCTGGAAGATGCAGATCGAAGACTATATGTATCAAAAGAAGATGTGTCAGCCGCTTGCTAGAAGCAAGCAAGAAAAGATGAGTCAGGAAGATTGGGATCTGCTAAAGAGATAGGTGATGAGAGTTATTCGATTGACGTTGGCCCGAAATATCACGTTCAACATCAAGAACGAGAAGACCACTACCGGTCTCATGAAGGCGCTCTCAAATATATATGAGAAACCATCAACATCGAATAAGGTATTTTTAACGCATCGTTTGTTTAATTTAAAGATGGTCGAAGGTGTCTCTGTTGCAGCTCATATCAACTAATTCAACGTTATTACGAGTCCGTTGAGTTCGGTGAACAATGTTAAATTATACGTAATATCCTAGGCTAACTAGGAATTGTTTAGTGTAGTTAGAATAGGATTTTTCTTTTTTATTCTTTGTACTGATTTAGCCTTTTGATTAGTCAATGTTTGACTTAGTCAAAAAGCAAGAGAGTTGTTGGACTCCCAACGACTCCCTCTTCTAGTTCCTTCCAATGTATTATAAATATGGGGCAAAGCCCCCTTACTATGTATGTTTTTCTCAAGGGTGTTTACCCATTCAATAAATATATATTTTTTCTCTTTACTGTATACCCTTTTTTGGGTATTTTGTATGAGCCCTTGTGGTTCTTGTGAATGATCTTTTTCGGTATTTTGGTTAGAGTTGTTTGAAGTTTTGTTTGCTGATGATCCAAGAACTCATCTTCTTACAAACAACTTTAAAGATAAGGTTCGCGCATTGGTTTTGTTGTCCTCTCTGCCGAATAATTTGGGTGTGATTGTGACTGCTGTTAGCAGTTCCTATGGTTTAAACAAGTTAAAGTTAAATGAAGTTCGAAACCTCATTCTAAGTGAAGATATTTGCAGAAGAAAATTAGGTGAATTCTCGGGTTCTGCTTTGAACACTGACAGCAGGGGAAGGACAAATCAACAAGGTCAATAACATGGTAGGTTTAAGTCTGCGCGAATTAGTTAGTCTAGACCCCGAAATAAGCAAGAGGGACTTGGAACTGTGGGAAGAAAGGGCACTTAAAGAGAGAATGTAGGGTGCCTAAGAAACAAAATCAGAAGCATAATGAAGAATTTGTCAATGCAACAACAAAGAAAGCTCGCGATGCCCTAATCCTAAGTGTTGACAACCCCATTAAATCCTGGATCTTAGATTTTAAAGCATCCTTTCACTCTACCCTATGTAGAGAAGGTATGAATAATTATGTTATTAAAATTTTTGAAAAGGTTTATCTTTCTAATGATGAACCTTTAGATATTATGGGAAAGGGAGATGTGTGAATTAGGACTTCTAATGGCACCCTATGGAAGTTGCATAACGCCAGGCATGTTCTAGGCTTAAAGAGAAATAAAATCTATGTGGGATAACTTAATAATGAAGGGTATGTTACGACCTTTGATTGCCAAAGGTGCTATATGTTAAAATGTAATATAGATATATATAATAATATATTATTATTATTATATATATCTATTATTTTTATTTTTTATTTTTTTTAATTTATTGTACAATAAATATTATCTAGTTCGTATCGAACTAGATAATATCTAGTTTGGTTAAGTTCCACTTGGAACTTAACCAAATACTAGCTGTTGGAACTAGTCCAACAACTAGATTTCTAGCCGTTGGACTAGTCCAACAGCTAGAAGGGAGAGCTCTTAGCTCTTGTATAAATAGGGGTGCAGCCCCCTTGTAAACTTCACTTCTTGTAATGCTTTTTAAGCATCTTTTTTACATAAATAAAATTATTTATTTATGTGTGTGTTGTTCCTATTTTACCCTTTTTAAGGGCTTTGCTTAAACTGTCTTTTAGACACTTTGTTCGATCATTCCAAGGGTGCTCGTGGAAGACCACCATTTCATTACACTATAATTGTGGAAAGATGCAACAAGATGGATACCCAATATATGACCACAAATAAGAGAAACATTGTGGCAATCACTGATTCAACACTTGATTCTAAAATCTGACACTGTAAACTCGGGCATATGAGTGAAAAGGATGAAGATACTTACGTCAAATGAGAAATTATTTGGCTTGAAGTCTACGAATGTTGGTCTTTGTGAAGACTGTATTTTCGAAAAACAAAAAAAAGTTAGTTTCTTGAAGACTGAAAGAACATCAAAGACAGGAAAATTGGAGCTTGTGTACACAGACGTATGGAGTCCTCATGTACCATCTCTTGGAGGCTCATGCTACTACGTTACCTTCATTAATGACTCTACTCGAAAGATATGAATTTATTTTTTCAAAAATAAATCTAATGTATTCTCCATTTTTAAGAAGTAGAAAAGTCAAGTTGAAAATGAGTCAGAGTAAAGATAAAGTATCTGAGGTATGATAATGGGAGGAAGTATAACAACAAAGAATTCAAGGAGTTTTGTATAGTAAGTGGGATTCGAATGAAAAATATAGTTCCAAGAACACCACATCATAATGGAATTGTTGAACGCATGAATAGAATCATGAATGAACAAGCCAGAAACATGAGAATACATGTTGGACTTCCCAAAATGTTTTGGGTTGAAGCAGTGAGCACAATAGCTTGATTAATCGAAGGGCTTTTTGTTCCATTGGACTTTAAACCACTGTAAGAGGCATGGACATGCAAAGCGGTAAATTTGCCACACTTGAAAGTTTTCATTTGTGTTTCATAAGTGCATGAAGATTCTGATGGCAGGGATAAACTAGATCCAAAATCCAAGAAGTGTTTTTTCATTGGATATGGTAATGACCAATTTGGATATCGGTTCACGGATGATCAGAACAAGATCATAAGAAGAGATGTTATATTAAATGAAAAAGTCTTGAATAAAGATAAATGTATTGTAGAATCTAGCAATGCAGAAAAGGGTGAGCAGGTTTAATTAGAGGAGATCTCTGAGCATGATATAGCAAGGAGAGTTTAGGAGAATCTTGAAGACATTATGCCACCACCATGACCTAGTACACTTGTGATGGAGCTAAGAAGATTGTCTAGATCATCTAGACTTACTCAACAATATTTTCATTCTTTGCATTACTTATTGTTGACTGATAATTGTGAGTCAAAATGTTTTAGTGAAACAATACATGTTAATGATTCGCTCCAGTGGGAGCAATTTATGGAAGAAGAGATGAACTCACTGCATGCAAATCAAACATGGGTTCTAACCCAACTACCAAGGGAAAAAAGTGCACTTTATAACAAATTGGTCTATCGAATCAAGGAATAACTTGATGGAAGCAATAGATACAAAGCGAGGTTGGTTATGAAAGGATTCCAACAGAATAAAGGAATTGACTACACTGAGATTTTTTCTCCTATCGTTATGACTATAATCAGGCTTGTATTAAGTATTGATGCAGTTGAAAATCTACACTTAGAGCAGTTAGATGTGAAAAATGCTTTTCTTCATGGTGATCTGGAAGAAGACATTTACATGATACAATCAGAAAGGTTGTGTGCAAGCTAAATAAAAGCTTGTATAGTTTGAAGCAAGCCCTCAAACAGCGATATAAGAAGTTTGATAGGTTCATGTGTAACCATGGATTCATGAGATGTCAAATGGACCATTGTTGTTACCTTAAGAGGTTTGATGATTGCCAAATTATTTTGCTCGTGTGTAGATGATATGCTCATTGCAAGATCTAACATTCAAGAGATCAACAAGTTGAAGCAACAATTATCAAAAGAGTTTGCAACGAAGGATCTAGGAGCGGCAAAGAAAATACTTGGGATAAGAATTTCTCAATATCGAGAAGCTCGCTCTTTGAAGTTGTCTCGGACATATATTGAAAATGTGTTAAGCAGGTTTCGTATGCAGGATGAGGACTGAGAGTATATGTCTAAAGTTCTATATGCTTCAGCAGTTGGCAGCTTGATGTATGCTATGGTTTGTACCAGGCCAGACATAGCACAAGTAGCGTGAATCATGAGCAGGCACATGACATATCTAGGGAAGCAACATTGGGGATATGAAATGGATCCTTCGATACTTGAGAGGTACAATGGACATGGCACTTTGTTTTGGCAAAGGTGACATGATTTTACAAGGTTTTGTTGATGTAGATTTCAGTGGTAATGTTGACAATCGTAAAATTACCACAGGTTATGTTTACACTTTGGGTGGTACTACTATAAGTTGGGTGTCTCAATTACACAAGATTGTGGCTCTCTCCACCACTAAAGCTAGATATGTTTCTATTACTGAAGCAAACAGTTGAAGAACTTTTTGAAAGAGTTTGGCAGAAAGCAGAGCAGTAATATCCTTTTTTGCGACAGTCAAAGTGCGATTTATTTGGAAAAGAATTCAGCATTTCATGCAAGAACAAAGCACATTCTGATGAAGCATCACTTTATTTGCGATTTGTTGGCTAATGGGACATTGTCACTTAAGAAGATATGTGGATTAGAAAACCCGACAAATATGTTGACCAAGACAGTTACTACAAAGAAACTGAGGTTATGCACAACCTCAATTGGCCTTCATGAATAGTAGTTAGAGGTGTGGTACTGAGATTCTAGATTGCATGAGGAGAAAAGTTACAAGATGAGGTTGCTAAAATGATAATCAGTCTCCAAGTGAGAGATTGTTAGAGTGTGGAACCTGATATAAATCCTTAATTTTCGCAGACCCAACTTCGTGGTAAGTTGGCGAGGGGTTGCAGGTGGGTCGCACCCCCTTCCTTGTAAGGTGGGGGTTCGGGGCAAAAATTTTGAAGGATAGTTCTATAATTTTACCCTAAAGATTATCCTAAAGAGTTTTACTCTAAATAGGTCTCTCTGGACTCCTATTTAAAAGAGGCAATCAGCCTTTTGTAATGTGTTTTTTTTTCTCAATTTGAATAAAGAATCTCAATACGACTGTGGATGTAAGCAACTCTTGTTGAACCTCGTAAAATCTTTGTTCTGTGTGTGATTGTTTTTTTTTCTCCTCTTCTCGTTTGTTTCTTTGATCTATCAATAGTGTGATATATCGATAGTGTGTTGTATCTTTCCCCAATAGGTGCTTCTTTGCAATATTAGCTTTACCCTGATTTATTTATGGCTTGCATTATAGCCTTTACAGTTGGTTTAGTTAATGTTGTTAAAATTATACCATTTTGATGTTTTTTTTAAAGTATATCTTATTTTTTTAAAGATGAATTGCCCAACAAAGAATTTCAAAATAAAATAAGTTTCTAATCGACTTTTAGTGAAAACATTATGTTACTCGTTTCATGCACTCCTTTTTATTATATTCATGTGTATGTGTGTAATAGTTACCAATATCAGGCATGGCAGTACCTCAATGAGGTTTTTCCAAGAAATTTTAAGTAGTTTTCAAAAATAGATATTTTTTAAAAATAAAATGCAAAATAAAATAAAAAACTGCATTTCTTGGAATAAGTTGCCGAGTACAATAATATTTTCAATTTTGAGTTATTTTAAACCACCATATTTTAAAATATCACAATATTTGTCATTTTTCAGCTTTTTTGAAAAATCTTTAAGATCAAGAAGTCACCATAAAGTGCCCAACTTTCTCAGTATAACTGATATTCAATAAGTGTGTGAATGCATCTTAGTATTTGTTTAAACTCGCTACAAAGTAGACAAATTTCTTTATCCTGCAAAAATGATAATGTTATTGTGGTTATGTCAGGTTACATACATGTCTTAGGTCTCTGATCACCCCAACAGTGAATGGTACACCATAAAGAATGAATGTCCAAACTTCTACTGGAAAAGAATATCAAAAATTTGGACTTTATCAGGAAAGGTTGTTGGTGAAGATGAAATTAGTTATAACTAGCTGAAGATTACCATGCAACAGGAAAAAATACAAAGCAATAGAAAACTAATTATCACTATTACCCTCCGGGACTTGATCAATTTATTCACTGATTCAGCTTTTGCGCGTGATTGACGACGCCTCAAGATTCCATGATACTGCTTGGCATTGACATAGACAGGCTCTTCAACAGCATCAGTTGATAAAGGTAATCCTGCCTGATGATTTCCTATCATATGCGGATGGATCTGAATAGAACCAGCAATAACAAAAGAAGCATCAGTCTAAAATAGCATCTAATTATTTCCAGATAAACTATGAGTATGTAGAGATTTTATAACATACCACAGCTTGAGCACCATATGCTGCAACATAACTTCCATATAATGGATCTGGACATGGGTATGCAGCTTGACCCTGGGCACATTTTTAAAAAAATTTATTAGGATAAAAAGGCTTACTGAATGGACCAACATTAACCAGATCACTTTTACGAAATACTTGGAATATTGCATGCTAAACTAAAGCCTTCTGTAACACACTAATGCATGTTTAACATTTAAGAACTAGATCAGCGTTCTGAAAAAACTTGACCGTGCATTAAATTTAAATCTAACGCATGTTAAATTTAAACATGCCAGAAAGAGTAGAATAAAGAAGTACAAAAATGTAATGTCCAACAAATAAATTTAATACAGGACAGCTTATTAGGATGAAAAAGGGAAATAATGCATTACAGTGTAATTACCAACCAGAGACAGCACCGAGAAAATACCTGTCATGACAGACAGCACCTATAACACACAGACATGGACACCATATGTCCATGTCCAGCCTTGTTGGCTGCCACACCCATGTTGCACCATACCAACACGGGTGCTTCAACCCTCTACAAGCATCATGTTACATAGTATAAAGATTTATAGGTTCTGCAAGAATTTTTTTTCCAGCTAAACTCTTCTAATTTGTGTCCATGGAAACATTTGCCAATTTGTGTCCAAATTTTCAAACTGAAAAAGAGTGAAGCAAACATACATCAACTATGTGATGTTTTAGTTTTGCTTATTTATCAAGCATAAGAGATCAAGTGACAATATTCAACTAAGGTGGGTGATTAGGCTTGTGAGGTTGGTGAAGGACCAAACACATCAAGCAGTAAAAATCAACTGACTCCTAATGAAAGCAACATAGTAATTGCTCATTGAGTTTTGGAGATCTAGTAACTCATCAAATACTATAGTTTCCATTTATCCATTTATGATCATCTCCTAGATGCATATACTCTTATGCTACTTTACAATAAAAGTTGCTTTATATTTTTCATTTGTATTATGGTGACATTCTCAATAATGAGTTAAAAGGAAATTAATAACTGCAGATAGGCCTTTAAAAAATATTGTGTGCACTTTCACATAGTAAAAAAGTTAAAGATGGTATTATAAATGTGCTAAAGCAGATTTCATTTCATTTATTTCTCCAAAACACTTATAACCATTGTTTTCTAGTTTTCTTATTTCCATTCTTTAACAAAAAACTCAAAAAAGTGGGGTAGAATGAGATAGATGGATGGTTAAGTTGTACCATATAACCAAGAGTCTCAGGTCCAAATCCCATGGGGACCCTAGCTTGTACCAAAAAAAAAAAACTTCAAACAGGCATCATTAATCCACTTAACAAGTTCAGGTCGGAAAATGGATTAAGTAAATGTAACTACTTTTAATGTTGGATTACGATATTCAAACATATGGAGAACAAGCTGCAAAATATATGATAAAGCAGAATGGGCAATTTCAGTATTCAGAAACAATTCTTTCAAATGACATTAAATTTAAGAAAAAAAAATACCATGGCATAACCAATATCTAGACGAGTGTGGAGCATCATGTACTCAACAGATGGCATAGCGATACCATGATGGTAAATCCCAGGAGATTGAGGTTGCATCTGCAGGCGAGCTTCCTTTTGTTGTTCATCTGTCTCTGCATTATCTGAGTTTTGACAGTTAGTAATCGCAACAGTACATAGCACATCAGTAATGCTCTATTAATCTATTAGCATTTATGAAAAATAAGTATTAACAAATCGAATATATTTTAAAATAGTAGTGTCATGGTTTTCAAAACCCCAAATACCCAAAAGAACTGGTAGACAATTTACTCTAACTTTGAATATACAAGAAACATATGTAACATGAATCAAACTTAACAGGATGAGGTGTTTCAATGCCTTATCCTCAAACAGCAAAATGTTCAGTGTGCTACATTGCTCAAGGAGTGCCCATTGACATATCTTACAACAACAATGTCATCAATAGGGTTGCAAAGAGAACACACACACACACACACATATTCAAATTGGATTCGGATCATTATTTTAGATCAAACATGATTCAAATTCGGATCAAACTCTAATTCAATTACATGTTTTTTACATGTAAAAAGCCTTTGTTATCTTTTTTTGCTGGCTCCTGTATTACCACATATATTCTGGAACCATATCCAACCCTACCACACATTGGATGCTACTCGGATTCAAATTTACTATTTGTATTTCAGATTTGGATTTGGATCTAGAGAAATCTAGCTTGTATCCGATCCACTTACACTCATAGTCGTTGACTTTAACTACATTGAGCAGTTTCATGCAGAAATTTGTTCTAATAATAGTAGGTCCAAGTGATCAGTAATCCCACAAATTTTGCTGGCTTGTGAGCTCTCTCACATACCTAAACATTGCTGTCTGAATGCCAATCATGTTAGCCTGCTCCAGCATATTTTCCATGACTATGCATATGAACATTATTCTTTACAACTCATCACTACATAAGACCAACCTATTCAATCTTAACTAATCCTCTTAACTTTTGGAGCTGTTGCATTTACTCATGACAGTTAGGGATGATAATACAATAGATTGCAGTCCGTCAATTTCTCTGTTTTGTCTTGGTCATTCACAAATGAGACATTTTTTCTCTCAAAAGAAAATTATTTATTAACTATAACAAAGATGAGAAGCTGTCACCCCTGTATAGATTAAATACAACAAATATCTAGAAGAATTATACCAATCCTTGAGAAGTCATATCAGGCCACTTTTTCCCCCAGCACAGAAAAGAAACAAATCCATATTGAGTAAAAAATAGCAGACAAATTGGATGAGTTGTCCTTAAAAATTTTACTATTTTTCTTAGTCCACAGCCAACTTGCTGTGAGCAACCACCATCTTCACATCAAGGTCCATCGCTTACTTCTCTTAATAGAGGTTGGTCCAAGTAGTGTATTACCATGATTCTGATCACATGTTAGCCTTTCGGCCAGCACATTCTAATCATTTTTTAAACTTACTGCAGGGCCAGAAAAAGATGTTCAACAGATTCTTCTGTCCTGTAACACATAATACACCTTATGGCTAACTAATCTCCTTTTTTTTTAAATTATCTAGCTGGTGTTTTGTCCAAAGACAAGAGCGACGGAAATTTAGGGACCTACAGTGAATGGCCTGGGCCACAAATAACCTTCGGGAGTGGGGCAGTGTTTGGCTCTAACAAAACCCTGTAAAAGGATGAAATGAAAACATACCAGACCTGCAACGTAGCCACCATATTTTGTCCACCTCCTCAGTCGGTTTATAGTCTGAAACTGATTTCATAAGGATCATCTCTCAAATTCGTGTCCTTGAATTCTCTCCTAAACAAGCAGTCCATCTGTCCATCCTTCCCTTTGATTCCAACAACAGTTGACATAGTAGGCTAGCAACCTTGCAATTCTAAATAATGCTGAAAACCTTTCAGTGAATATTTCCTTTCCACACCATCTATTTTTCAAAAAAGAAAAAACAGTTCATTTCTAGCCCCAAATTTCACCATAACATGTTTAAAATCATACGAGAACAATACCCAAACCTTCCAAACTCCCGAGCTTCTTTTCATTCATTGAATAGGTACACTTCCACAGCCAGCTATGTAACCCATATACTTTTAGTTAAACTAATCCCACCCTATCTTCAACACATAAGGGCCACTGCCACTTGGCTAATAACGCTTTAAATCATTGGGATTAGTCTTCTAATTCCCAACCTCCAGCTTGAATAGGCATCATGACCAGGTTCCAATTTACTAGAGCACATCTTCATGAATTATCAACTCCCTCAATAAAAGGTTCCTCATTAATTTTGTTACCCTCTAATCTTTTTTCAAATCTTGAAGATAGACGTTAAGTATGAGCCTATGAGGGCATGCTAGAACATATGTGCTTAACTGGGGACCAGCCAAAGTCAAGTACCTCACAGTCCAAAGATGAAGGCTCTTGAACATGAAATCCTCCACTATGGCCCATTGTGATGCCCTTGAACAACTGCTCATAAGAGAAATCTCCAAATAATTTAGAGGCAAGTCACCCTTATTACAACTAAAAATGTGCTCCTCAACATACGCCACTTCATAAACATTAAACACAGTAAGGCCAACTTCTCCATATTAATTGCAAGACACGACTCCAAGACTTTAAAATCAGCCATGTTCTACCCATATGAGCAATTGAGATCAACTCCAAGATGAGCAAACTGAAGTATTTTGAGGTGCTGGATGCCCAGCAAGTTGATCATAGAAAGGAAACCTGTCTCTGTTGCTTTTCAGAACGTAGTCACCAATTCCCTGCTAGCTATGTGGAAGAGGAGAGATGACAAGGGGCATCCAATCTAAGCCCTCTCACTAAAAGTGCTTTCCAACATATCTGTTCATATTGACTGCCAACCAAAGAAGCCATTATAACAAGTTCCCTAATCCACATATCCACTTTTCACTAAAGCCTATGTCACATGGGTGCGGGTGCGGGGGTGCGGCAAAAAAAACAAAATATATATAGAAGGGGGGGGGGGTAATTCCGCAGCCCATTTCATAGGGCAAAAAAAATTTTAATCCAAAAAATGGACCAAAATGACCCTGGGTGTGTTGACCGCACCGAGTGCCGTACCCGCGTCGCGTCCACGTGGGTGCGGCACCTATCTGGCCGAATCCCTGTGACATAGACTAAAGCCCATATGATCCACACAACAGAAAATCTCATCTTGTGGAATCAAAAACTTTAACTAGATCCACTTTAAGTAAGAAGGTTGGAAGCTTAGATGATCGAATAGAACGGATAGTCTCATTGGCAATGAGGCCACATTCTTGGATCCTTCTACAAGTGATAAAGGGGCATTGTAAATGTAAAATATATATATATAATAATATTCATATTATTATTATATATATTAATGTAATTTTATTTTTAATTTATTTTTATTTTTCTGTATTTTTTTGCTATTTTATTTTTAATTTTTGAAAGTCTAGTTCTAATAGAACTAGACTTACATTATTAGTTAAGTTCCACTTGGAACTTAACTAATAATGTAATTATATTTATAACCGTACTAGTCCAACGGCTACAAAGGAGAGCTCTCCTCTCCCACTTGTATATAAAGGGGTGCATCCCCTCTTGTATTTTCAATTCCAATGCTTCTTAAACATTTGGTGTTTTCATATCAATAAAGAATATTTTATTTCTTCTTTTGTTTCCCATTATACCCTTTTTAAGGGTTATGCTTTAGTGTCTTTTTAGACACCTTCTTGTGCGGATCTAAGTTCGTGTTTGGAAGATCCTCTTTTCATTTCAGTAAACAAGAAATAACATTTCTTAGGATTGGTTATAATCTGAGTGCTAAAACATTTGCAACAATTTTATAAGGATAACACAACAAGGAGATTGGTCTGAATCTATTGATATATCCTCAGTGTCATCCTCTCCAGGTACAAGGAGTTTAAGCATTTGGTAAAAACGTGGTCAAACTACCTTGGTGGTGGATGCTTGGAAACTGGTAGCTGGGATGGGAGTTTATGCTTATGCATTTGGAGAGGAAGTGAGTGTTAAAATGTAGTCCCATATTTGTATGAATATATATATATATAGAGAGAGAGATACATTTACATATATACCACGTATATATATGCAAATATATCTCTCTCTATATGTGTATAAATATATATATAGTAAATCTTGTAAAACCCGACAAGGGTATTTTTGTCTTTTTATTTTGTGCATATTCCAATAGGAATATGTTGTATTTATTTTTATTTATTTCTTTCTTTTTCTTTTTTATTATTTTCCTTTTTTATTGGTCACACCTTGGGGGGCCAAATATAGTCGTTGGGCCCCTCCAACGACTATGTTGGAGGCCCCTCCAAGGCCTCCTTTTGTCTCCTTATAAATAAGGGTATTCCCCTTTGTTGAATTCAAGCTTGAGAGCTCAAGCATTCCCTTTTTCTAATATATTGTGGCATTTCATGCCTTTGTGCATGTTCGTGTTGTTTTATGCCTTTGTGCATATTAGTTCAAGTGTTCTTTAAGTGCCTTTTGTGCACATCTCTTGTGAGGTTTTAGCGTTTGTATGCGTATTGTCTCATTGAAGACAATTTTACACGGTATCAGAGCTTGGTTAAAGGTTGGAGATTGTGTGATTCTTCGTTTTTCGAGTGCCTCGAAAAATGTGCCTTTGGCTTCTTGAAGATTAGAGTGGAGGTGTCTCTTCTTTCATTATTTTAGAAGGGCTTCATGACAAGTAAGATCTAAAAATCTTGTTGCGGTACGTATCTCTCCTCTCATCTTTCCTCTCTAATAGGTGAAAAAGAGTCTCACTTCTCTTTTGGTTTTAAACTCAATGGCTCCAACTATCATGTTTGGGCTGGAAACATGGAGGCTCACATAAAAGGGAAAGGTCTTTGGGATTACGTGAAAGGCACAATCTCGAAACCAGAACCAAAAATCACCTTGATGGAGAAAGGTGAAATTAAGATCCTTGAAGGGGAGGAAAAAACCAAAGCCCTTGAGGAATATTCGAAAAAGCATGATGAATGAGAAATGAAGAATTTCAAAATATTATCTTGGATTTTTTCTTCCGTTGAGACCAAAATCAACGCAAATATTATCAAATTCAAAAAAGTTTCTAAAGCATGGGAGTATCTTGAGAAAATGTATACTTCTAGGGACTTGTCCTATAAATATTATCTTCAAAAGAAGGCTTTAACTCTTCTTCAAGGCGAAATGACCATTAGGGAATATTTTGCCGAATTTTCTTCCATTTGAGATGAGCTTGCTATGTTCGAACTAAAATGGAGTGGAGAGGCGATTGAGCTTCGACACAAACAATTAAAAGAAAATCGATTCTTTAATTTTTTGAATGGGCTAAGGCCCAAATTTAAGCAAATAAGGTCTTCTCTTTTGTCATCTTTTACTCCTTCTCTTGAGGATGTTCTCACCAAATTAAGTGGAGAAAAAACCCGGATGGGCATAAGTAAGCAAGGGTCTAATGTGTTTGTGGTTCCATCCAATTCCGAAGACAATGATGGGGTCAATGCGGTGTCTAGGCCCAGAAACAATTTGAGGGTTTATCGTCCCCCTCATTTTAAGAATCAAAATCAAGGAGAAAATGATGAATAAAGTAGAAAAAATGATTATAGCAAAAATTATTTGTCATTTTTGTAAAGAACCGAGGCATATCAAACCCGTTTGCCCCAAGTGGAAGAAGTTGTTAGTCATGGCCGCCACCTCTCAACCGCAAAAGGAGGAGACCTCTTCAAGTGGAGCCTTTTCTCTAAACCAAATTGTAGAGGCTCTTCAACCTCTTCTCAAGGGAGCCATCTCGGGAGTCGTTGTGTCTTCCTTCTCTCCTCCAGGTAAAACTTCTTGGCTTTTGGATTCGGGTGCGTCTTTTCATATGTCTCCAAGCATGTATTCTCTTTCTGAATATTCAAAAAATAGTTCTTCATCTTTTGTTTCTATCGTCGATGGGACTTCTCTTGAAATTAAAGGAGTTGGGAATTTTGAAACTCAAAACTTTTTCATTCCTAAAATTAGATTTATACCAAAATTAAACTTGAACCTTCTCTTTGTTTCCCAACTCTTGGACCATGGATGTGATATCAAATTTTCTTCTGATAAATGTTTAATACAGGATCGCCGGTCCGAGAAATTGATTGGGGAAGGCTCTAGGAAGGGAGACTTATGTTATATGGATTGTCTCCAAGTTCCTAAAACTCTTTTTTGTAATGTTGCCCAACATAAAAATATAAATGTTTGGCACAAAAGACTTGGTCATCCCAATATCACCAAGTTATCTTGTTTGCATTTTGCTAAAAAAAATTGTAAAGATACATTCTCTTGTAATGATTGCATTCTTGAAAAAATGAGAAGTATCCCTTTTGAACACAGATCCATGTTTACTTCTAAACCTTTCAAAATTGTTCATTCGGATGTTTGGGGACCGGCACCTGTTGTTTCAAAATGAGGGTTTGCCTATTATGTAATTTTTGTAGATGACTTTTCTAGGTACTCTTGGATATATTTTCTTAGACATAAGCATGAAGTTTTTTCATGTTTTAAATCATATCATGTAATTATCAAAAATCAGTTTAATAGCGAATTAAAAATATTTAGAACTAATTCCGAAGGAGAGTACCTCTCAAATGAATTCAAGAAGTATCTTGAAGATAACGGTATTATCCATCAAAGGCTATGTCACATGGGTGCGGGTGTGGGTGCGACACGAGTGCGGCGCAATTTTAAAAATTTTGGATACGGGGACTTGGCTATATATATAATAATATATCTTGTGTGCATATATGTGGATATTGTCCTCTAAAGTTTGGCACCAGCATGAGTGTTTTTATAAACTTTGCAAATTGTACTTTTGCCCTTGCAAAAAGGGGGGTCCGAGGGCTCCCCCCGGTGCGGGCCGTAGGGGGGCAGCGCCCCCCGAATTTTTTTTCTTCTAGGGATTATGTTTGAGACTCATGCTATATATATAGTTTTTAAAAATATATATAAAAAGATCATTTTTGGACTCAGTCAACGTTGACCGAGTCCAAAATGTGGATGGACTCGGCCTCGACTCATTGACCGAGTCTGACTCGACGTTGACCGAGTCTGGGCCGTGTCCAAAGTTGCACCCGTGTCGGGGCATGTCGACTCGGGTGCGGCGCCTCCCTAGCCGAGTCCGTGTGACATAGATCAAAGGTCATGTCATAAAACCCCTCAACAAAATGGGTTGGCCAAAAGAAAACATAGGCATATCATTGAAACCACTCGAACTCTTCTTATAGCTCAAAATATTCTAAAAAACTTTTGGGTTGAAGCGGCTCTTGCATCTGTTTATCTTATCAATCACTTATCATCTAGAAATTTGGGTAAAATATCTCCTTTTGAAACACTATATAAAAGGGAACCAGATTATAAAAGATTGCGAATTTTTTGTTGCAAATGTTTTGTTCTTACAGATAAGAACGATAAACTTTCACCTAAAGTTATTCTCTGTGCCTTTCTTGGATATTCCAAGACTCAAAAAGGTCTTCGTTGTTATGATTTTAAAAATGATAAGTTACATGTTTCGAGAAATGTGACTTTTTTAGAAAATGAGAGTGGTTTTGAAAAGAATGATTCTCATCATGAAAATGTCGACTATTCTTTCTTATTTGACCTATTATCTAGTAATGATGATATGTCTAGTGATGATGAAATATCATCAAATCATGATAATGACAATGAAGCAGATATTAATAACTCCAACTCATCAAGTACTCAAGAAGACAGAACAATAAATGACCCCATACCCTATTCGCATAGAGATAAAAATACATTCAAAAGTGCAATTGAGCAATATAGTGATTCTATTCCCACATATGACACCAGACGATCTTAAAGAAATAGGAAGCCTCCAACAAGATTTGTCTCTTTTGACTCTTTTTCACCTAAATATAGAGCTTGTCTTAGTGTCATTCATTCTTATTTTGAACCAAAAAAATTTGAGGAAGCAAAAAACTGTGTCGAATGGCAAGAAGCTATGGAAAATGAACTCAAAGCCCTTAGGAAAACTAACACATGAAAATTTCAAACTCTATCTTCTGGAAAGAAAACTATAGGTTGTCGTTGGGTATTTAAAGTTAAGACTAAGAGTGATGAATCTCTAGAGAGGTACAAAGTTCGCTTAGTCACGAAAGGGTATGGTCAAGAATATGAAATTGATTATGAAGAGACATTTACACCTGTAGCACGGATGGTTACAGTCAGATGTCTTATCACTATAATGTCTATTAAAAAATGGAATATTTTTTCAAATGGATGTTAAAAATATTTTTTTAAATGGTGATCTTAATAAAGAAGTTTATATGGATGTTCCACCAAGTATGAAAATTCCTAAAGATAAAATTTTTCGTCTTCGAAAAGCTCTTTATGGGTTAAAACAGGCTCTCAAAGCCTGGTATGACAGATTGAACAATGTAATGTTAGAAAATGGCTTTTCTTCATGTTATACAGATACTGCCTTATTTACCAGAAAATCCGATGCAGGTATTGTCATATTATTATTATATGTTGATGATATGTTAATAACAGATGATGATGTCAAAGGAGTCAAGAATATTAAATCCGTCTTGACTTCGAAATTTGAGATGTCAGATTTGGGGTTTCTGCATATTTCTTGGGAATTGAGGTTGCTTACTCCCAACGTGGATATTTTCTATCTCAAACTAAACTTGATTGTGAGATTATTGACAGGTCAGGAATCTCAGATGACAAAATTTGTGAAACTCCTGAAATTGTGGGATCAAAAATGAAGATCGATGACAGGATTCCTCTGATCGATCCTACTCCTTACAGACAATTGGTGGGCTCGTTGATGTATCTTAGTATCACACAACCTTATTTGTCACATGCGATTCATATTGTCAGTCAGTTCCAACATGCTCCCACAACGGTTCACATGAGTGTTGTTTTTCGCATCATCAGATATTTAAAGGAAACTGCAAATAAGAGAGTATTTTTGTCTTCATCTTCTAAATTAAAGTTAATTGCCTATACTGATTCTGATTGGGAAGGTGACCCCAATAACTGTCACTCCACCAGTGGTTTCTGTGTTTTCTTAGGGGAATCATTGGTCTCTTGAAGGTGCAAGAAGCAACAAAAAGTCTCTTTGTCCTCAAAAGCTGAGTATAGAGCTATGGCATCAACAACCATGGAAATAGTATGGATTCGACGTCTGCTAAAAGATATGGGAGTTCATATTCAAGAACCAACAAAGTTATGTTGTGACAATAAGAGTGCGATTTGCATTGCCAAGAATCATATTTTTCATGAGCTCACAAAGCACTTATAGATGGACTGTCATTATGTTTGAGAAGAATATTTGAAGAAGGTTATCGATCTTTCTTATGTGACATCTGAATATCAACTAGCAGACTTCTTCACCAAGGCGCTTTGCTCTCCCAGATTTAATTTTCTTTTGGGCAAACTTGCAGTCATCACACCGTAAGTTTGAGGGGGGGTGTTAAAATGTAGTCCCATATTTGTATGAATATATATATATAGTAAATCTTGTAAAACCTGACAAGGGTATTTTTGTCTTTTTATTTTGTGCATATTCCAATAGGAATATGTTGTATTTATTTTTATTTCTTTCTTTCTTTTTCTTTTTCTTTTTATTATTTTCCTTTTTTATTGGTCACACCTTGGGGAGGGGGCAATATAGTCGTTGGGCCCCTCCAACGGTCACATTTGTGACCGTTGGAGGGGCTCCAACGACTATGTTGGAGGCCCCTCCAAGGCCTCCTTTTGTCTCCTTATAAATAGGAGTATTCCCCTTTGTTGTATTCAAGCTTGAGAGCTCAAGTGTTCATGTTCGTGTTGTTTTATGCCTTTGTGCATATTAGTTCAAGTGTTCTTTGAGTGCCTTTTGTGCACATCGCTTGTGAGGTTTTAGCGCTTGTATGTGTATTGTCTCATTGAAGACAATTTTACAGTGAGACTGTCCCCCCTTTGTATTTATACTAAAGAGTAAATTTGGTAATTACTACTTTTCCAAATGCATAAAAACCCCTTCCAACTACCAATTTGCAAACAGACACTAAGGAGCTTCCAATTGAAATGAAACTCCTACATGGGTTCTAAGAGATCTCCTTTGCAGTCCTTCCAAAACCATTTAAAAACGTGTGGTGGGAAGCCATCCAGTCGAGGTGTCTAAAAGAACAAAATGTGAGACTTTTGACAACTGAAGCCCGATGCATCACCAGGATGTTCATTCTTTTGTGAGATCATATGGTTTCCATCTCTTCTTGCTAACATGGAAGTTTGCCAGTCCATTTATTCTATAGTTACATATAACCAAAAGATGTCATCCGTATTACCATAAAGAAAGTTCTATGATCATTAACCATGTTACAATGGATAAGAGGGAAGTCAAAGTTGCTGACAAAGTTTACTCCACATCATTTAGCTGTTGATCTTTTGGTTTCAGTTTGCACCAGGAGCAGGAAAATATGCTTCCCGCAGTTCAGTAGCATTACCTGCTCTGTTTTAAAATCTATCAGGACTTACTGATTGATTGGTCATGGACAAGTTGAATCAAATCCAGTTTGATACAGTAAAATCTAATTGCTAAGATGCTCTACATCTGATGACCAAGCGCACTCCACATCCATTAAGCAAAAAACTTCTAGTTTTGGGAAAGTAAAAGACTAACTTCTTACATCCAATTCCTCTATTTAAGCTTCCACATCCAATTCCTCTATTTAAGCATCCAATAATGGAAAGGATAGGATAATCTTTACAAGAGGGAAATGAAAGTCATTTGTGAAACATACCATATTGAGAAGATGGATCATGCACCGAGGAGGTCATGATAATTGTTCAATCTTTCCTTGCAAGCCAAAATACAGCTGGATGGAATAGAAATCCAAGATACTGAAACGCAAAATCTGAAATGAAAGTTAAAACAATTTTACCAATGAGATCAAGATGAGAAGAATCATCAATGTTGTAAACTAACTTAAGAAACAAATTTCTTTTCATTATCAATAATTTCAACTTGCATATGACCACATAGGCACATAAAATCAACACCATCACAACAACTAGAGGAGAGAAATAACACAAACCATTTTCATTTTTTGCTCCAACTCATATTCTTTTAGTGACAATAAACTCGTAAAATCCAATGTGTGCATCAAATATAAAACAAACTTAGAGAAGAAACATCCTAAATGAAATTTCCACCTTCACATTCTAATACTCACCTACATCACAAATATCAGCACACAAAACATTGAAATCACAATAAATACAACTCACATTTTTCAATCTATAATGATTTTAACATGATTTATGTGGTTTTTTATTGTTTAGGTTTCCTTTATCTTTGACATTTCAAATTTTTTCTTAAACTGTGATTTTCCTGATTGAGAACAACTTTTTTAAGTATTGAAAGATTTTCCTGATCGAGAAAATTCAGAGAGAAATTTGTGAGACTGATGTAAACATGAGCTCTGCACAGGCTAACAGCATGCACGGGCATGTGAAGCAAGGATATGATTGTGATCCATTATTTCATCTTTGTCACCCTAACATACTATTGAATTTATAGGTCCAACCTAAAATAGAAAGATTCAGCTCATTATGTTCTCCCACAGCCTTCAAAGCTCACTCCAAGTAAGCATTAACAGAGAAGAAAACCAAATGTTTCCAAAGCCTAGCCATCTGCTATACTTAAAAAAAATGAGCAATCTGCTAAGTTCCCTGGTCAAAGGAACAATGCACTTCATGCATGAAGTGATCAAACTTCCATTAACTAAAACTGCAATCCGAAGATTACAGGATTGCCATACATGTGGAGAAATTACCTATGTTTAATGGTAAAATGAATAAATTCAACCGTATTTCTATAAGTTCTTCAAAAGATCAAAAAATGCCATTTTACATTACTGAAGGTCCTTTCAGCTGCCTAATTCCAAAAAACAAGTTAGGTAAACATGGTAAACATTTTCCACTCGCTGTAAGAAGGATATGCATTAGATTGCGAATAATATGCATTTGATTTATGGATTTTATACCAAATTTCATTTGCTTTTTGTCTTATAAATTACTATGATATTATATGCCAATACTTTCTGCAGAGTTAATGGTGTGTATTACTTTTCACAATTCCATAATTTCTACATTTATAAATAGTTTGTTTCCATAATTGTATAGTAAATAAATATGAGATGTCCTCATCCAATATAAAACGAGACACCTATTTTCTCCATTCCAATCCCATTGACTATTGAATGCTACATTATCATATAGTTTCTCAACTTCCCACTTGTTAGTGTAAGGAAATGAGAGCCGTCAAATACGAACACGAAATGTCCACCAATGTATGCAAAATGGACAATAACAAAAGTGGGCTACTAAGAGCACACTCACAAAACCCACAAAGGGCACACACAAATAAAGCTCAAGTAAAAAAAATATTATCTTTATTCAAATGCTCATAAGTATGAAATAAGCATACTTCAAATGGGGGAAACACACCTATTTATATACATAAGAGGGAGGAGAGATGAGAGAGTAAAGAGAGGGAACAAGAGGATC
Organism: Nuphar pumila; assembly: GCF_984573655.1. Classification (NCBI taxonomy): domain Eukaryota; kingdom Viridiplantae; phylum Streptophyta; class Magnoliopsida; order Nymphaeales; family Nymphaeaceae; genus Nuphar; species Nuphar pumila. Next base: position 15,152,133 of record NC_143255.1, read on the forward strand.
CACTAGCCATTAGACCTAGTGTAACAGCTAATTTGACTAACGGCTAGAACATCTATCCGTTAGACCAGCTCTAACGGCTAGTCCAATCAACCTTAGTTAACTTATTATAATATTGCAAAAAATATAAAAGAATATATATTTAATATATATACATATATATATATATATGCATATGCATACATATGTATATATGTATATACAAAGTGTATTTATATATTTTAACACTCTCCCTCAAACTAACGGTACAATGACTAAAACTTTGCCTAAAAGGAAGTGAAACCTACGAGTGGAGAGAGGTTCGGTGAAGAAGTTTGGCAATTGGTACTCTAATGTAATATAGGGCAGATCAATGTTGCTTTGTAGATACTTCTTTCGTACATAGTGACAATATATCTCGATGTGTTTGATGTGCTTGTGAAACGTACGGTTACAGGTAATATAAATCACACTCTTATTGTCACAACACACCATGTCAACCAGCAATCTCCTTAGCCATGCCACTTTCATCATGATAGTAGCCATGGCCAGGTATTCAGCTTTTGTTGACAAAAGGAAAACCTTTTTTTGCTTCTTATATCTCCACAAAATAAGAGATTCACCTAAAAATACACAAAAATTTGTGATTGAGTGTCTGTTATTAGGGTCACCTCCTTAGTCAGTATCAGTATAAGCAATTAAATCTAATGTAGATGAAGAAGATGAGAAGAGGCCTCTAGAAATAGAATTCGTAAAATGGCTTTCATGTGAACAAAAGTGGAAGCGTGTTGAAATTGACTAGTTATGTATATAACATGTGTTATATCTGGTCTAGTAATTGAAAGATAAGAGAGTGCTCAAATAAGTAGTCTATAAGGAGTTGGATCTTTAAGAGGCTCTCTATAATCGATTTTCATCTTCACATTGGCAACTTCGGGAGTATCTACTGTCTTATAATTTGTAATTTCATACCTGAAATAATATCATAAGCAAATTTAGACTGAGACAATAAATAGCCTCTAAGGTAATAAGCAAATTTAATCCCTAGAAAGTATTTTAAGAAACCCAAATCAGTCATTTCAAAATTATTCTTGAGAAGTTGTTTAATATTTTCAACTTTGTTTGTCTCCTCTGGTGATGAGCATGTTTTTCACATACAGAAGGAGAAGGATGATACATATATTAGTTCTTTTAACAAACAAAGTAGTGTCAGTCAAACAAGATCTAAAGTCAATATCAAGCATAACCTTACTAAACCCGGCATACCATGCTTTTGGCATTTGTTTTGAACTATAAAGTGTCTTATTTAAACGAAGAGCTTTTGCTTTAGGAATGTTCACACCAAGGGGTGCCTCCATGTATACTTTTTCAACTAAATCCCCATTAAAAAAGGCATTTTTGACATCCATTTGGTATATAGGCCCATTTCTAATAAAGGTTACGGCTACTAAAGTCCTAACTAATTTAGTTTTATACCTTTCTAAGGTCTCATCACTCTTTGTTTTTACCTTGTATACCCTTCATCTTATAAGCTTCTTGCCCTATGGAATGTCTTGAAGTGTCAAAGTCTTGGCTTTCTCTAAGGCTTTTAACTCTACTCTCATTGCTTCTACCCTCTCAGAATGTTCCTTGGCTTGGGCATAGGTTGAAGGTTCTCCATAGGAATGAATTTAACGCAATACATGCCTTGTACTTGGATGAAAAAGATTCATATGACAAACTTTTCTAGTGGCTTGGATGTTCTAAATGATCTTCTTAATTGAACTTCACGCTGATTTTCAATATTAGAATATTTGTCAAGTGCATATGAAGGTTTAGGAACACTACATATACAGTATTGCAAGTAACTTTTGTCATCCTGGGATTGCTCTTCACTAATCACATCATTGCTTGATTCATTGTCAAGATCAAATTCACACATAAACATTAGTATCATGCTTTGAAACAAATTCTAACATAAAGGAATACTCAGTCATTTCCTTAGACTTTTTAAAATCAAAGAAAAATTTCTTTTCTAAGGATACATTTCTTGAAACATATAATTTTTCATTTTTAAAATCAAAACACCTATAACCTTTTATATTATTTGCATAACCAGAAAAGGCACAAGGAATGGCACAGGGAGAAAGTTTGTTGTTTTTGTTAGTAAAAACAAAACATTTGCAACCAAAGACTCTTAATTTGGAATAATCAGGGATAAGCCTAAAAAAAAATTCAACAGGTGATACATTTTATAAAGACAAAGATGGCATTTTTTTTATGAGATACACAACGGTTAAAGCGGCTTCAACCCAAAAAAAAATTTGGTACCTGACTTGCGATGAGTAAGGTTCTTGTAGTTTCCATTATGTGCTTGTGTTTTCTTTCACCCAAATTATTTTGTTGTGGTGGGTGTGGACAAGATCTTTGGTGTGTAATGCCATGCAAGTTAAGGTAATCTTTAAATTCTTTTGATAAAAACTTTTCCCTTGAATCAGTACGAAAGATAAAAATGTCATTTTTAAACTTATTTTTGACCAAGTTGTGAAAGGTCTAAAAATGTAAAAAAAACTCCATACTTATGTCTAAGGAAATAGATTTAAGTATACCTAGAATAACCACAAATATTACATAGTATGCATATCCACCTTTTGATATAAGTGGTGTTGGACCCCAAACATCTAAATGTATTAAATCAAGCAATCTAATAGAAATAAAAGATCTCTTTTGAAATGGTAATTTCTTCATTTCACCAAGAATACAATTCCTACAGGTGAAATTTTAAGCATTACAAAGTTTTTTCCAAATTTGAAAAATATTGAATTTTGGATACATTTGGATGACCTAGTCTTCTATGTCACAAATCCAAAACTAATTTTTGAACATTACAGCAAAATGTTTTTTGGGGTATCTCCAAAAAATCCATATAGTAGAGGCCTCATTCTCTATAGCTTTGACCAAACAGCTTCTCTAACTAATGATCCTGTACCCAACAACCATTCAATAAGAATGATACATTACACCCATGGTCTGAAATTTGATAGACAAACAAAAGATTCAAATTAAGTTTGGGAATATAACTAATTTTTTGAATAAAAAAATCTGGATTTAAAAAGTTTTCTCAAAATTTTCTATTTTTTTATTTCATGAGAAATACCATCGACAGTAAAAACATTAGGCACACTTGAGGTAGTGAGGTATTCAGATAGAGTATCAAAATTGGGGGTTATATGAAATGATGCGCCGAAATCAAGAAGCCAAAGAGATTTACCGGGATTGGAGTAAGATGAAATTGCACTCTGGTTAAAGGAGGATCCTCTAAGAAGAAGTTGAAGCGCTTCTACCAATTACAACAAGGACATAGTTCTAACAGAAAAATCATGCGGGTTGCTCACGGCCTTAGCCTCTTGAGGTGGACCGACCGAAGCCACCTTTTTCTTCCTTTTCCTTAACTTAGGACACAAGGGTTTAATGTGTCCTGGTTCATGACAATAGTGGCAAATAAATTTTTATTTATTGTCATAATCATTGCCTTGACTCCCAAAGTGAGGAGGTTTGTAAGAGCGAGTATAGGTTCCCGGCTTAGATACAGCCAAAACAAATTCATCATCATTTTTTAGTGAGTGCTTCAACCTATTCTCCTCCATACTTAGTTCTTCTATTGTATCAACAATAGAGGAAACTTTTCCTCTACGTAAAAGAACCGACTTAATGACTTCAAAATCGGGTCTTAATCCATTTACGAATTGGTAAAAATTCTCCATGTCAATTTGCTTTTGTCGGATCTCAACGTCCAAAGGGCAATGCCACTTTGGTTTAAGAAGAATCAACTTCTCCCAAAGTTCGAAAAGAGCATTATAGTATGCCCTAATTCTCATTTCCCCTTGGGTCATGGTACGGATCTTGTCTTGAAGATTGAACACATGTGCAATATTTTTAAGGGAATACATATTCTTGAGGTAGTCTCATACATTATTAGCGTGTTCCAATTTCGCAAAGCTAGAACATTTCTTGATGTCTGCGTTATTGATAAGTCAAGACATAACTTTTGCATGTCTCATTCTCCATTCTTTCCCTTTTTTCTCATAGACGGATATAGCCTTGGTTCTTTTATCTTTCAAAAAAGTCACTTCCTTTCCGTTCTCAACATTGGTAAGGATTAGTTTAGGTTCCGGATCGTATCCAGCCACTAATCCCCACAATCCCTTGCCTCAAATGTGGTGCTTCATGATTGAAGATCACATTACATAATTAGTATCGTTGAGTTTGATCGCCATGATGGTGACACTTTCTTTATCTTCCATAATTACAAATAATAATATAGGAGAGTGAGAGATAGATAGAAAGAGCAAATGTGAGGAAGAGAGATAGATGTAGAGAATGAGCGTGTCCACTTAAGCCACCACAAACACTTTGAGAAGCGATCCATGAGCACTCAAACAATGAGTCTAGCTAAACTTCAAAGAGAGATACACGAACACGAGCATGTGGTTGTCAATCACCAATGATCAAAATCACTATGGCTCTGATACCAATGTAAAGAAATGAGAGCCTTCAAATACGAACATGAAATGTCCACCAATGTATACAAAATGGGCAAGCACAAAAGAGGGCTACTAAGAGCACACTCACAAAACCCACAAAGGGTACACACAAAGAAGGCTCAAGTTAAAAAAAATATTATCTTTATTTGAATGCTCATAAGTATGCAGGAAGCGTACTTCAAATGGGGGAAACACCCCTATTTATATACATAAGAAAGAGGAGAGATGAGAGAGTAAAGAGAGGGAACAAGAGGATCCAGTAGCCGTTAGACCTAGTCTAATGGCTAGTCCCTCCATACATTCACTAGTCTCAACTTCCTAGTCCTCAACCCTTCAAGCTATTATCCACAACATCGACATCTGAAACCCCCAGCATGACATGCAACAGAAAGAGCACATGGAATGTTTTTAAAACATCTTCAAGCTATTATCCACAACATTGACACCTAAAACCTCCAGCATGACATGCAACAGAAAGAGCACATGGAATGTTTTTAAAACATCTTCAGCAGTACCTTCATGCTCAATCATCAACTAGCTAAATAAATTTCATTGGATCTTTAGAGCTTTACTTGTAGAATAGCTTGATGTTCAAGAAGGGATACCATCTGCAATAGCATTTGCAACAGCATTCACACCAACACCCAGAAGGCAAAGGGTGTAAAACCCACGAGTTTCTTCATAATACATTTAGACATTTAGTCAACAAATCAGTTATACAGCTTAGAGGTTGAACAATCTAACAATTAACCAACTTAACTCAAATGTAAATCACCAAATTGTATCAAACCACAGGTAGAGCTTAACCAACTGGAAGATTATCCAGATGGACTCCAGGGACCTACTTTCTGCCCAACTAGGATCTTTTTCCTTTTCCAAACTGCATAATTTTAAGCAACCAATGCAGTATAATAAAAGCACATATATCAAATAAGAAGAAGGCTCTCCCTAGCAAGAATGTTACCAACTGGAGATTCTGCAGTGAAGCTACTAACAATGTGCCCCCTTAAAAAAAACAGCTGTCTCCACTCGAAATCTACCCGTGTGCATTCCAAAATCCCATTGCTATTGATGTTAAACTATCTCTTCCTACGGCATGCAAGGCCAGCTTAATCAAATCTACTGATTCCTCTCTAGTAACACAATCAATCTAAGAATTCTCCTTCCACTTACCATGCAAAGAAGATTGCTCGCAGAGCAAACTACAACTACCCACGCATCGAAAAACTCTGCATTTCTGAATTCAAATAGAGAAAATGAAACACATGCAATAAGCCAATGAACTCCAAAACCCAGAGACCCTCAATTTTCACCTACAAACCAACCCAACAAAACCCTAAATTAGCAATTCCCATCTTACCTAATTTAGCAAACCATTCTCCGAGTCGTCTTCCACCGTTACAACCAACAACAAGAGATAACTTGAAATTTAAACACACACACAGACACACGCTATGCTCAATTTCAATTATCAACAAATCCCAGGTCGATTCTGCAAACTCTATATCCTCAAAAAATTGAAAATTTGAAACGAAAAGGGGATGAGAAAAGATAATTAACTCAAATGAGAAATAAGAGCAACACAATAATTCCACGGAAAAAAGAAAAGAAAACTAAAGATTCATGCACGTTAAAATGGAGAAAATCACTTGCATGAAGGATTCAAAGATTAAATTCAGATATTTAAAACACATATAATCGTTAGAGTGAGCGTTTTTTTTTTCTCACCTCGTGTTTGAAGAGAGAGACTGAGGCGGCTCTGCGATTCAGATAACTTCAAAAAACGGATTCGCTTCCTTTTATATCTTCCTTCATTTTATTTTTTTACCATTTTTTGTTAAATGTTATACTATAAAAAGTAAAGACCATGTTTTTTCTGACATTGTCAATCATGAATATTCCTTATGTGTCATTTACTGTACCATAGTCGATTGGGCGGAATTTTTATCTGTCTTTTTGAAATAGATAAGGGTAGTGAAGGTATTTCCTAAATTGGTTGCAATATATGTATATATAAAAAAAGACAAATTCGAGCATAAGATACTCAGAAAAAAAAATGACCACGCAATCATCTGATCCTGTTTTCCACGTGGCACGTAAATTAATAATGGCCGTCGGATCGCACGATTGGGGAGCCAAGCCGACCGACATTTGGTTCGGGCAGCTAGGGCAGCCTCTATTTTCCACGGTGGGGATGTGGGCCCCGCTAGTGTGCACCCTTCTTGTGGGTGAAGGGGGGTTGTATGGATTGGATGTATCCATACTGAAAAAAAAAATCGTTGATTTTCTAAAAATATAGTAAAAATGTGATATTTTATAGCCGTTTTAAACATTCTCCAAACGTCGTGATATTTTAAGGTATGAATGATATTTTGAAACTATCGGATACCAATGGCTAAATAAAAGTAGCCTACAACGGTCCCGCTCGTTTGATAGACCTCGCCAAGCTCACGGGATGTTACAAGTTCGAAACCCACAGAAACCATCCCGTACTATAAAGTCGAAGTTGAGCCGACATCGAGGGTTTTATCAACTAGAGGCCTACCAATAACATAGTTGGTGATTGGTGTTTTTTTTAGAACCTAGCTAAAAAAACGAGGCTAAATAAGAGAACTACATAATTGCTACAGTAGAAGGCTAAAACAATGAAGCTAGATAACCAAGGGGGGCTCCTTTTGTTTGGTAGGAGAAGCTAGTGCATGTCACCTTGTGTTGTGTTGGGACTTTGCAGGTTCAAAACCATAGTTGTATAACTGGTAGGGGTCTGCCTAACCCCAGTTTGCCTTTAAAAAAAATTTGTTATAGTAGAATATTAAAAAAGTTGTTTAGCGCTAATTTTATATATTTGATAAAATTTTGTTTCTTAAGTTTTATATTTTATTGTTTTATTTTGCTTAGATTTTTAAATGAGTACAAAAAATGAAAACAATATAAAATCTCACAGGAAATTAAGAAAAAAAGATTGGTGTCTTAATTATTTGTTACTGTAGATGCATTCATTTATCTAAGTAGAGCATCATAAGCTGGGATGATGTTCTATTGTTTTATATTATTCAATATCACAAGGATAGTGCCGGTTGGCAGTGGAGCTTATCGAATTATCACTAGGGTCAGCATTTCCTTTTTTCTGTTTTCTTCTTTTTTTAAGTTAGCCTCATGACATCTGAATCCAAAATCCCTTGATTATGATAGGGTTGAAAACGGATTGGATATGGTTAGATATCTCATCCGAGTCCGACATATTGTTTTCACATGTGGTCTTTTAAGTAAAATTTGAATGTGCATTCGGATCAGATTCAAATATGTTTAATCATATTACTTTCAAATTCGGATCAGTATTTTATGCCGGATCTGAAGTTATCTGAATCAAAATCTAACCCGGTTACATTTTTTTACATGTAAATATCTTGTTTTTGTTCTATTTTTTCGGATGCAATATTACCACATGTATTTTGGATTCTAATTCAACCATACCTCTTCGTATCTGTTGGGGATTCGGATCTACTGTTTACATTTCAGATTCAGATGTGCAAGACCAGACGAAATCTAACCGGTTTGACCTAATTAACCATACAGCTATGTTATTGGATACTCGGTTGACGAAAAGCTGCTATGACTTATCCAAATAATCAATGCTAAAATGAAGAATGGCAGCTCGTATCTAAGAACTTACTAGAAGAAAACCCACTTAATAATTAATATAGCCAGGAGGTGCTTTGGGTGGGCCTAGGAGGATCCGAAATACCATATCTGTGTGTATCATTTCATCTCCCCTTGGAGCACTTCTAAGCCACGCCAATCTGTTGGCAACTGCTCTGGTTGTCTGGCAATAGCAGTTAGTGCACGTCACCTTGTGTTGGGACGTTGCAAGTTCGAACCCCAAAATGGTATGGTTGTATAACTGGTAGAGATCTACCTAACCCCAGCTTTCTCTGTTGAAAAAAAGAAAAAAAATCTGTTAACATAAATTAGTTGGTATGCTCAATTCACTAAAATATATCAAAATAAATCATGTTTTTTTAAGGAAGAAGAACCTTCATGAGAACCAGGTCACTTAATGGGACTGCCCACCTGCCAAGTAAACCCCCATTGGGGTCACCCACCCCCAAGCTCTTACATGTCAAAATAAACAGTGTGGCATGAGCGCAGCATATAATTTTCTCTTTTTTTTTTTCTTGAAGTAAATGGCAATGATTGACAAGTATAAATATCAACGGATTTGATGTTTTCTGATATCAGATATGATCCCGAACCTAATTATTTATTGGATTCGGTTTGCTATAATCAGCTTCAGATTCTATTGGAGGCTTGTCATCCGAATCCTATTGCATGTAAAAAGTTGGATTCAGTTCTTGACCAATTTCATCCAAATCTGAATCAAGGCCTGCTGGCCTCTTTGATATTTGAGGCCACCGCCTACAGCCTCAAATGAAAAATACATATATATATATATATATATATATATATATATATATATATATATATATATATATATATATATATATATATATATATATATATATATAACGCTTATATTTGACATGATGAGGGCCTCCGATGAAAAAAAAAATGGAGAAATATTGGTTTCCAATGAAATATGCTCAGGGCTTCAACTTCTCTTAGAGCCACAAATATTAAATGAAAATTAAACTATCTCATAAACTTAAAACATCCCTTAGTTAGCTAAAAAAATGTCTTAATAAGCAATTATAACTGAACTATACTAGAAGACCAGAGACCCATCTTGAATTGGACTCTTCATAAGCATAAATCCTAAAAAAAAAAAAAACTAACATGAGTAGACTCTATGTAGCCTATCCTTACCGGAAGGAGGGAGAAGGCTCTAGAGAGGTGGGGACGTTTCACCCTCTTTCAATGAGTTATCGCATTTCTTGTGAGCCCTACTTGTTGACTCGTCCTGGCTTTGACTCAGACATGTGTGGTTTCTCCTTCTTTAATAGATATGTGTTCATTGACCTTTTCACTTGTGAAGAAGATACATCAATTATTAGATCACTCTTATGGGCCCCACCTAAACCTTGAAAGCATTTTTTCACTATTGAGATGGTGTCAAGATCCTAGAGCTTGGATTTTGGTGAGTTCGCTAGATCAAAGATCGTAACAATACATGATGCACCAGTTATTATATAATATGCTTATTTACCCCATATGAACGAGTGAGAGATGTTGAATCTAGGTATTGGATCTTGTTTTGTCATGGGGTCTCATAAATCTATTGAAGCTTGTGGGTCCCTAAATTGAGTTTTGGTTAGAGACTCAAATCAAATGGGCCATGTGCGCTATAAGGAAGGTTGAACCTCCAATTTGTGAAACACACTCTATCTATTGAGCAATTCCAACCCTCTCTACATCGTGAAACTCAATGTCAATCCTTAAATTAACATATTGCTCATATCTCATTTATGTCCCTTCTTTTTACGGAGGATTCCACCGTTAACATGGAGATAATGTTCACCCTATGCATAACCCATGCAAAGTGGGTTACATGTAACTAATAAATAATATTAAAATTTATAATTAAATAACATGAATTAATCTTAATGATCACATCATTTTTATGGCTTTTGTGTACCATTTATGAGACATTATATCCACACTCGATCTAACATCTCTCACTTAGCAAAAGTAATGAATAAGCATATTATATCATAACATGTGCATTATGTATCATATATAGCACTTCATGACGAAACATATATGTACCTACCTTATATTGTTTATATTTATTGTTTGAGGTGCATAGTTATGTGAATTTGTTGAATAAGGTTTTGAGTTTTTCTTTTTCTTAAAAGGTTGTTATATAATTTGCTTTTTTGCAAAAAAAACATCTAACATGTTTTGTTTTTAGAATAAGCTTTAAATATTTTGATTTATTGTTAGATGATGAAAATGATTATAATTTGTGATGTGTTTATTTCTTATTTGGATATTTGACCTTAGATTCTCATATCACAAAAAAATTGATAATATCCATAATTATGCCGAACAAATCTTGTGCCACTGAGTTAGCTAAAGTTGACTTAATGAAACAAAAATTCATACATGGAATACGAGGTTCTCACTTGTATTAAACTTTTAAGGACTTGAATATATCTTAAAAAATGAAATGAAAATTCTAGGTGATGAGGCATACGACGATGATAAAAATAAATTTTAAAAATTCAAAAAGGATGACAAGCTTGCTAAAATTACCATGCTTACTTATACGGAGGACAATTTTCTTATGTATTTTTTTAAGATTAAGCCACTTCACTAAAAAGTTTGAAACAATCTCATGCATAGCATCCATATATAGACAGAAGTAGATTTGGATCTCAATCCAAATATCCAGACCCATTCCGAACATCGCTACCTAAGGCGATTCACACGCTTGCAGGACATCCCTGGTCCTAGTGCATCTCCCAGTTAGTCGATGCTCGTCGTACTCCTTTTATTGTTTTGATTCCATTATTGAATCATATTTTTTGATATTGTTTCAATAATAGTTATTTCATATAATATATATATTTTTTTTAGGAGCCGGATTTTACGGATCCGGATATTTCTAGTACCCTGTAGGATTTTTTTGTGATACTAAAGGGTGTATGAGGTCCAAGGGTAGTTTTTATTTTTTTCGCAAATTTGCTTATCTTTTGTATTTGTGCATGATCCAGTTCGCAGCCTATTCGGATTTGGATCCTGATCCATCTGCATGAGGGGGGGTCCTAGGTGGCGCTACCTTGGTGTGTTCCATCTTGGACCTCATTCAAATTATGTTTAACCAGTCCAAAGTCAAATTGGGTTGTTGGAGTGAGTTAATAGCTCTTAGCAAAAATGAGGCCTTGCACGATCATTTTTTGCGCAAGGCTTGGGAAGGCCCAAGGTCTCTTTATTGTGGCTCTTCCCAAGCAAATAAGGCTTTTAATTATGGAGGTCGACCAGGGAGAGGAGGCTACTTCTCCTTCTTTGAAGAAAATTTATGAGATTTGCTTTTGGATGGTTGGTTTTATTGTGTAGAAGAAATTCTTGTGTGAGAGTGGTGTTTTTGTGAGAAAGAAAGAGACATGCGTTTCTTTGTGATTGTGGAAGTGGAACTCGTGTGTGGTTCCATTTGTGGTGGTTGTCCTAAGCTCATGTGTGGTGGCTGAGAGTTCACCTTCCATTCGTGTTTTTTTATTGTGGCGTCGGTTGCTCCCCAACGACGGCCATTCCCAACTCCAAGCTGGATAATCAATGGTTATTCATTTGCTTGTATACTTTGATTATATGAAACTTGTGTTGATCGTTTCATTTACTTATAAGTATGACCAGTTCATTATTCCTTTGTGAATGCATGATTATATTGTTTTTATGTTAAAAAATTTAGATTGTTTAACCTAGAATATTCCTGAAATATTTTGTGTGGTTTGGAAGTCGTTGTTATAACTAAAACCTTAAAATGTTGTCTTGATTTGTTAGAGATACCTTAAAAGAAATGATCGTATCAGCCTCGATACTAATTCGATTTGGTCGTTCTTTAATTTTCCGAAAAGCTAAGACGATTGTTTCCAACTTTGTAGTTGAGACTTTTTTGACATTCGTCCAAATAGACCACTGAAATTGACTGTCAAGATGTCAGACTGATAGAAGTCTATTACCTCATTCCTGTTACATAACTTATGAAATAGTGTTCAGTATTTTGCCATTATCTGAAGATTCCTTGCATGAAATTTAGATTTTTTTGATTTTGTGAGAATCTAAGATCTAAATCTACAACTTTTATGTTTGAAGATTTTGTTGAATCAATGTTTTTGTTTTTTAGAAATATCATTTTCTGTTACTGTAGTTTCACTTGGAGTTTTTGGTTTTGTGCTTATTAACTCTTACAATTTTATAATTTCGAAAAATCATAGCGGGTTGTAGGAATATTAGAAAATTACGGTCTTTAGTATTTTGGAAAGGTTTAGATCTGACCTTCGTTCCACCAGTTGTGAGTTTTCGTAAACCCCAATGTTTGTGGGTCCAAAATTTTCTTCAAACAGTCTGACCCTGGAATCCAATAATCCGTATTGGACTTGTTTAGCAGTCCCGGTTCTGAGTCCGTAGAACGGATGTTCCTACTCCGAATATTGTGTTTCCGAATTCGTTGGAAAGTTGTGCAAATCGCATACAACTTTCATTTGGATCGCCTCTGTCGAAACATAGCACACAGGTCCCGAAAATTTGTTTTCCAAAGTTCTGTTCAGACTTTACATCGTATAAGCTTCTACGTGCGTTTGGATCCTGGTTCGGTGTGTACCGAGTCCATCGTAACATTGCATCACAATCTCTCTGAAATATAACATAACCTCTGAGATGCATATTCAATTACTAATTGAAAATATATAATTATTGCAAACTGAATGAAGATAATAATGTGGTAAATCATGTGTACAACATGTTAATTATGGCTAAAGACTTTTGCAACTGTGAAAAATGTGACCCCAAATCGTATTTTAATCTCTACAATCCTTAACAACTTACCCCCTTACTGAAAATGGTCACCATAGCCATGAGATTGAGTTCATCTCATATTGAAATGTCTTAATTGCCCATACAACTAGCCATATAGTAGCGATAAAACCTAAACTTTTTTAAGAGTAAATAAATAAAGAAATTGTTTTTACTCCAAGTTAAAAATATGTCTTTATCTTTTATTATCATTTTTGTGTGTTTGATACTCCTAATTATACGTTTGTGACAAAGAAGGGTAAAATAGCTATTTCAATAAAATTTGTAGATAAAATATTGTTAAAATAATCAACTATCATAAAAAGTAATCATTTTAAAGAGTCACAAACTCATTTAAGTGTTTTCGAGGTGTTTCAAACTTAACAAAACACATTTTAATGGTTTTCACAATAATTTATTAAAAAAGGCATTTTAGTCATTAAGTAATTCATCACAAACACTATAATCAATAAATTGTTATTTTCAAAAATACCATAACCCTTGAACTATTTGAAATTAGATGAGTAATTAATGTGAATAAAACTTAAGAAACTCTTGAAAAAATAAAATCCGAGGATTTAGAATGGATCCGAACTCTATACGTGTTGGATCTAATCGGATCAAACCAAATATAAAGTTTTACGGGTTTTACGCGATAAAACGAAGATTTTAGGCTAACTTAATTGTGAATTTGTATATATTGGTTAAAAGTAAACTGTATTAGCTAATTAGGCTAGGTTAAAACTATTTTATTTCTATTATGATTATTTGTATTTTTTCCTTTATTTTATTGACTTTTGATTTGGGACCGAACCGGACCCGATCCGAGTCCGATCCGGACCCAAAACCCTTCACACAATACACGTAACACAAACCCTAAACCCCTTTCTGGTTCTTCTTTCTTTCTCATTCAGCCGAAATCCTCAGCCCCTTTTATTTTCTTCCCTTCTCCTTCTCTCCTTCCTGCTCGGGCGCCGATCGAAGACCTGCCTCTCCATGCAACAAACCGACACCGTTGACGACCTTCGCCGTCGGTCCTTGTCGCCGGACGCTACTGCCACAACGTCGGGAGCCCCGACTATTGCCAGGTAACCTTCTTTCTCTCTCCCTCCTTCTCTCTGTAACCCCCATTTTTGGGTCGTCGGTGGTGGTAAGAGCCACCATTACCCCCCTCCTTACAGCGCCAGCCATCGGAGGCACCCCCCTACTTCTGATTTCTACCGGAAGCCACGCGGGTGTCCAGGTTATGCCGGGAACAGAGCCACCGCCCAGGGGCGACTCTCTCTCTCTCTCTCACTGGGCATTTCCTCTTCCCTCTGCTGTTCCAGCCGGGCGATTTCCCCTTCGTGCTCAATTTGGAAGTCTGCCGCATGACAACCGAAGGCCCCTTCCGTCGAGCTTCCCCCTGTTCGTGGTGTCCTCTCTATTTTTCTGTTTTCCCTGATTCATCTGACCTCTGATGTTATCACCTGTTTCCTCCGGTGTTCTGCCAAAGACCGAGACGAGCTTGAGCTCGACTTTCCCATCGTCGCTCGAACCTAGCAGCTAGGAGTAGTGTAGGCGCCCCCCCCCGACGCTCTCTGGTTCTGATGACAGAATCGATGCCTGTCTATGCTGCTCACCGGTGGTGTCCGCCTTAGGGTTGCTTCCTACGGTTCCCCACCCGAACCACCCATACGACCATGTCTGGTGTCTCATGCTGCCTGAGATTTCTAGGCCAGCTGAACTCATATTTGAGGAAACTCGCCGTGAATCTGATTCCATTCTCGCGTCTGCCTTTCTTCATGGTGGGTTTTGCCCCTCCTGCATCCAAGGGATCCCAGCTATACCCGGCTCTCACCGTGCCCGAACTAACACAGCAGATGTGGGATGCTAAGAACTTGATGTGCGCGGCCTATCCGAGGCAGAGAGGTCACTTTTGAATTAACAGCAGGGGTGCCCCTCACTCTTCACTCTGATAGCTCTTCCCTGAAATGTTTCCTTGTTTTGGATTTGGTTCCCATAGGTATATAATATTTTTTTGTTGAAATCGAGTGCTTTGGTTTTAGTGCCATCGCGGGGCGATGATTTGGACAGCTTGCAGACTTGTGGAGATACTCCACACAGCTGTCCAATCTTGTTTGGTCTTGTCAGGGTATTGCTTTGAAATTTTCGCCAACAGGATTACCGATTTACGTTTTGATTTTTATCGCTCATGTACGAACATATTTAGATGAAAGTTATTATTGTTCGTGCAACACTATAACCCCCTCATTGTGAGGGGACGAATAACTGTTTCGTGTCGCTGTTCTTCACGAAACTTGTTAGATTTCGAGTTTCGTTACTTCTTACTTCGTATCATAAAGGTAGGATTCATAAACTAAATTTTTACAATGTAAATTCCTGTTGTTTGATAGCATCAATGTTGTGAATAGCGTTGAGGCGTAGCGAGGCGCTCCACCAAAATTTGAGGTGAGGCGTAAGCCTCGAGGCGCAAAGCGTAAGCCTCAATTTTTTTTTAAACTTTAAAAAACTATAAAAATTATCTAAAATTATAAATAAATAAGAAATGCTTTATTGATGAAGCACCAACCAACACCAAATAAAAAATCTCAAATAAATACGGAAAAAATATGAGATTAACATGTAAAAGTAATATTAATGCAACAACTTGATCTATTTGAGTATCTAAGAAATAAAATATGAGCATTCATTCAATAAAAAACCAACATTAACAACAAAATGCATATTAGCACTAACAACCTCGGTTTGGAAGAAAGCCTGATTCTTGTAAAAATTAAAATTCATTATGTAAAAAACCATATTAGTTGTAGCATTGACATGGTAAAGGAATTGGATTCTGGACTGAAAAATGGAGTGATGCCCTGAGAAACTTGTTGCGTAGATTGGGTAAGACTAAACACAACCCTAGTTGGAGTGATGTTCAGTAAAGGTTTGAAATACTTAGATATCACTATTTTCTTAATCAAGTGCTACTTGAAGAACAATGTGCACAGTTGTGCTTAGTGAAGGTGTGTGTGTACTGTTTGCAATATAGGTAACAAACACAGGTACGTATGAAGGTCCTATGAAATGCTAAGAAATGCATACGGCGAATGCATTGTGTAAATAACTATATTAATCGGAGCATTGATAACAGTACTTTGGACTGAACAATGGAGTGGATGCACTTTGTTACTTGTTGCATGAATTCGGTAAGACTAAACCTAGACATAGTTGGACCGATCGTTCGATGAAGGTTTGAATATTTAAGAATCACCATTTCCTTCATTCATTGCTACTTGGAGCTATTTGCAGAGCTTAGCGAAGGTGTGAAAGCATTATTCTCAATATCAATAACAAAAATTCAAGGGTATATGAAACTCATATGTGATATTGTAATGTTGTTTGTGCAAGTGGAAATTCAGAGATGCTTCATTTAGTTAAGAATCATTTGCCACATGCCCCATGAACCATATTTCTTGCTGTTTCTAGCAAGGTTCCTACACAACAGAAGGCCAAACACAATATTTCTTGAACAAAAGGAGGACGCAGAAGGAACTTGATTTAGCTTCCTAAAACACTATCCAATTTCAATAGAACAAAAATTAAAGAGCTGTATCAATCAACAATTGTGGTCGTGAATTTATCAAACTACATCAATTCTCAAAAATTCAAGCGTGTAGAAGCTTGCCAGTTGCCAGCGATCAATAAGCCGGTACAAATCATAAAATCATCGTTATGTCGATCAACCACTAAATTTTTGAAACAAACCAGTCAATTAGATCAATTCAACCACACAAGAACTCATATTTTGATGCGCAATCACGCCAAAATTCAAGATTTATCAAAAAGAAATAATTTGTGAATCTGAAACCACCAAAACCCTTGCAGAAAATGAACCAGAACGCGCTACACACCTTGCCGAGGATGATATCGAAGGTTTTGGGGGAGCGAATGTGACCGTGAGCGGCGTGAAGAATGGCGTTGCCCTTGAGGACGGCCTTGGAGAGATAGTGGATGCGCTTCGCTGACTGAGGTTGAGTTCATATTCTTCCTCAGACACCGCCATATCTCTTCGCTCAATGGAATTCATAAACGCCCCAAAAGAAATGAAGGATATTGATTCTGTTTGTGAGAGCTATGAATCTGACGGGAAGATTGGAGAATAAGACAGTGGATCAGGCTTTCTTCTAAACCAAGGCTGGTTAACCGATTTTTTTTAATGCACGCCTCACGGTGAGGCGCGCCTCGCCTCAAGGCTTACGCCTCAAGGCGCATGAAGCGTATGCCTATATGCTTTTAAGGCGCGCTTTTTGTGCCTTGATGCACGTTTTTAACAACACTGAATAGCATTCTAATGCATTCAAATACCTTATCGAGTATGAATTATTGCGTAGCTAAGTTCATGTTAGAAATTAAATTGTACTTAGATTAAATTAGTAGTTTAGTCGTATTCGAACAAAATGTTTAGAATTATATGTATATTGCAATGCGATTGTTGAATTGCAAGTGCACAACTAAGAAATTAAATGATACTTAATGCTAAGTATCACTTGCGGCTATAAATGTCATGCACAAAAAAATAAATGCAATACAAAAGAACCTAAACTGGGTAAATACCCATAGTAAGTAGGTGGTGCAAATGCATCGACTATATTTATTTTATTGTATGCAACACCTTTCTGCTCATGCACTCACTTAGTTGTGGATATCTAATACTGTTGAAATTGTAGTTCAGAGATCATGCTGAGCATGATTTGAATGTATGCGAATAGAAGTGATCTTATTTTATCATTGGAGATCATGCTTGTCATGATTTTAGTTAGCAAGATATAGAATATGTTTGCTGTGGTTTAAGATGATAATTTTCAATACATGTGTGAATTAGTAACTAAATTAAAAGCATACCACATATATGAAGCATGTAACATGAGTGCATATCATAGAACGAATGTATCATGCGCGTGAATGCGAATGCGTGTTAGTGTATGTTATAGTTGTGTGTGAATTATATTGTTATACGTATTATGCATGAAAAATGAATTCTTTTATGACATATACATGCATAGTAACTCATGTGAGAGAATCATGCATAAAGCATATTGAATTCAAATCATACAGGAAAGCATGCTAAAAATGAATCATGCATGAGAACATGTATAGTTTAAATCATGACATGATAGGATCATGTGTGGAAGTGAATATGATTATGTTATCTACGTGCATGAGCACATGTAAGATTAAATTATGCATATGACATTACTTGTTTTAATCATGCAAGAGAGCATGAAATATTGATATTATGCATGAGATCATGAGGGGGTTATCATGTGAGATGGTAATACTTGGCTTTGACCTACGACCTAATAATAAAGATAACCCTGGACCATAGGTCTATTTGAGGTGCCGGTAAAACCAGACTCTCTGATATGGCTGAGTTCGTCTCGATCTCTTGTCATTTCGGAAGAGAGAAGAGCGATACAAGTCTCGTGGGACATGTGTTTTCAAGGGATGAAGTCACATTTTGTACCCGTCCTACGGAGGTTAGGGGACAAGTCTACCAGTGAGTCCTAGGTAGTAATACCACAACTTTATAAAGTTAGGGATGCATGCTCGATTTTTTTCGCTAGTGATTTTGGTTTGGCGTACGCCAAGACCTGGGACCATGGATTCGTTCTCCCAACCGCTGCATTGTAGGGTTGAATCGATCAGGAAAGAACCAGTTAAGCCATATGAGGGCAAATAAAATACATAGAATAATAAGTAATCCTATGGTTGTTTATGGATGTCTATACCCTTTTTTGTACCAGATGAGTTTGAATAAACAAGATAAACAATTAATTTGATTTTTTTAGGGTGCCAGAGGCAGGGGCCTCAGCCCTGCTTGACAACAACATCAAAGGCGGGGAGCAGGAGCTCCCTGTCTGCCAGAACAGAGAAAGGCAGGGGCGGGAGCAGAGGCTCCTTGCCACACCTGCCACAACAAGACAGGGGGGAACACCCCCTGTCAGAACATGTTCTAGGACAGGGGCGTCGCCCCCCTGCTGGGGAGGAGACAAGCAGGGGCAAAGAGCCCCTGTCGACAGAAAGGTCAAGGCAAGTGGGCGAAGCCCCTTGCCGGAGAACAAATGAGATGCAGGGGGCTTCGCCCCCTGCTCGAAAGCAGGGGGGCTCCCCCCCCTTGCCGGGAAGCGCAAAAGCAGGGGAGCCTTGCCCCCCTGCCAGAAGACACAAGAGGGGCAGGAGGAGTGAAACCCTCTGTCGACAAGGCAAACAGCAGGTCCTCCTGTCGACAAGACAAGAAGGACAGGGGGAACAAAGCCCCCTGTCAACAAAACAAATGGCAAGGCGGGGGGGGGGGGGGGCTAAGCCCTCTGCCGGCAAAACAAAAGGGATAGGGGGAGCGGACCCCCCCTATCGACACCACCAACGGCAGGGGGCTCTGCCCTCCTCCCCGCAAGGAAAAACAGACAGGGGCAACAAAACCCCCTGTTAACACAAAGAACGGCAGGGGACTCTACCCCCTGCTGGCAAGGAAAAGAGGGACAGGGGGAGCGAAGCCTCCTGTCGACGCAACAAGCATATGAGGGGAAGGGATTTACCTCAGAAGATTTGGCAACGGGGGAGGGTGCCTGACGGCGGCGAGTCAGGAAAGGCGTCGAGGGATTTGGCACAGCCGACGGTCGGACGGGAAGAGCTCTCGGGTTAGCCGACGTCAGGAGGCCGGAGAAGAGAGAAGATGGCGACGATCGTCGACAGTCGGAGGTCGCCGAAACTCGAGGGCCACTGGTTGCTTCGATCGCCGACGGGAGCATAAAAAGGAGATTGGGGGCTCACCAGAGCTTGGAGGCTGCCGTCAGCGTCGGTCGTCGGCAGTCGAAGGTCGCCGACGGCTGCCGTCGATGTCTTCATCAACCGGGACAAGGGCGGTAGCTGGCGGCGAGTCGCCGACGTCGTGCTGCAGAGGGGACGAAGAGGGGGTTCTCGGGTCGTCAGAGCTCGAAGGGGGAGATGGCCGACAACCGCGATCGCTGGCGTCTGCCAACAGGCTGTCGGAGACGGTAGGCAAAGAGGCTCGGAGGTCGGCAACGACGAGGGACACAGGCGGTGAAGGTTGAAAACTCTGACGTCGGGGGCTCTAGCGCAGCCGACAGGTCGGTGGCGCCGTCTCGGAGGGTGAGAGGCGGAGAGTGGCGACGATCGCCGAGAGGCGGAGAGTGGCGACGATAGCCGACAAATGGATGTCGCCGAAACTCGGGGGCAGCTAGTGGCTGAGGTTGTCGGCTTCCTACAACACACGGGATGAAGGCGGTGGCCGACGGCGAGTCGCCGGCGCCGATGGCCGCAGGGAGGGACGAGAGGAGAACGAGAGAGGAGAGAGAAGGGGCGAGGGTTTCTACCCCTCGCCCGAGGCGCCTGCGTCTTTTAAAAGACACAGGTTCTCGAGGCTTTGAGAACCCGGGTTTGGGTTAGGCTCGGGTCCGACACAACGGACCAAACCTCGACACGTGTCTGACACGTGCAGGGCACGTGTCTGACATGATTTTTTTTAGGGCTTTACAGTATGCCAAGAATTGTGGGTGATCAGGTGCAGCAGAACACTTAAAAGTGTGCAATCACATTGCACCTGATCCTTTCTCATCTTCTGTGGAGCTGGACAACAGGCTGGCCTGGTCCGACAATTTTCATAAGAGGCTGGATATGCAACCTTCTTGAGCGATCTACATGTTTGGTTTAATAGAAACTGACTTTTTTTTATAAGCAAGCTGAGATTAGGCAGACCCTATCAGTTTTACAACCATGCCATCTGGGTTTTGAACCTGCGTCACTAGCTGCTCCTACCAGTCAAGCGGAGAACTATCGGTAGAAACTGACTTTTGAATCATGTTTTTACATGTGTATATCATATTTTTTGAAGTTAAAAATCCGTCTGCATACAATGTAATAAATTTTCACCTCTCATAGAATCATATCGATTCCTGCTATTTTGACCATATCAACTACATCCATGAAGTCAAATTTGGTCGACAGAACCTATCCTATAAGTTTTAATTGAGGAGCTCTCATAACTAGCCGATGCTTTCTCTTATATATATATATATATATATATATATAAAACGCTTGGACTGCGTTGCATGAGCCAACCCATCAAAAGTAGTCTGGGCCTAGGTCCAATTCAAGCTGGTCCATGCTTAAAAAATGAACTCAAGCCTTGCCCAGTGCCCACCCCTAAAAAATGAACTCAAGCCTTCCCTTCAGCCCATGTCATACCCCAACCTTGGCCTGAAGGGAATGACCTTCAGGTTCAGGGTGAGCGAGGATTAATTTTCATTGGGTTCGGATCGGGTTGGATCATCCTGAAACATTTTCACCTAGACCTGAACCTGGCCTGGCTGATTGTTCATGTCACACCATGACACTTTTTCAAAAGCCTATCAGGTACGCAACTAGATGCCCAGCCCTATTCCTAAGGCTGGATCATAGTTGGTATTTTGAATCCAAATTCTAAGCAATGGTTCTCATGGATGTAGTAGAGTTGAATCCACACCAGAGTCTTTCATACAGCAATACTGGATCCAGTACGAAAGGGCTGAAAACAAGTATTTTGCATTCACAACTCAAAAGCCCTGCCTTGAGGTCCTCTCCCTCTCTCTCTGGTTCTCCAGGTTGTCGCTTCTTGAAATGCATTTTATAAGCTCTATCACCTTCTTCCCTCACGTGCTTGGACGTCTTATGGCTCTTTTTTAGCATTTCTTTATCACCAAGGTGTTCCATCCCCATGGGTACCATCCTGTCTGCCTGAGATCGTCCTTTTGGCCCATAGATCTTGGCACAAGGTGAGAATTCTAGCTAACTCACTGTTAACTCTGGCTTCCCCGGAAGGTGTCCTTCCTTGCCTACCACTGACACTGCACAAGAAAGGCCCAAAGACAATCTTGCAAGGGTTCCTTCTCTGATTTGTTCTGGTTTGGATGGCGGATTTATTTATTTATTTTTGTTTTCTTTCAACTATGTTCTTCTTGTGTTTGTTTTCTTCACGCATAATTCAGTTGGGTAATGCTCTTGCAGTAGATTTGCTGGTTTGCTCAATCATTTAACTTTTCTTTTTTGTTGGTTTGTCGTGTCATGCTGGGGTTTCTAAAATTCTAGATAACTTATTCTCTACTTTGTTCCATAGTCGGTGTTTGTCTAATGGCTATTCACAATTTTGTTTTGGGGTTTTTTATTTTCCTCTCTTTTTCCCCTTGTAGTCTGTCAATTTGAATAACATTTATGATGTTTATGAATTTGTGTGCTCACATTTTTTTGGGTTTTTCTTATTTATTTTGTTTTCTAAGTGGCAGTCGAATTGGATATCATTTCTGATTTATTGATTAATTTGATATCTAGCATATTTACAGTTTTGGTAATTATTGATTTCCTATTGTTTTTTCCTGGTTTCTTGGAAATATGTTGGGTAAGGTCAATGTACAGCATGTATCACAGATGTATGAATGAGTACAAAATATTTAATGATGGTTTATTTACTGATGCATTTGGTATGGTCTGCAGTTTAAATAAGCACTTTGAGACTTCAGTGGTTGCACAAAAATTGGTTGGTCATTGAAGTTTCAAAAATGAGTCAGGTACTGCACATTCAATTGATAAATTAAAAATAAAGGTTTTTTCCCTCCTTCCCTCTCTTTGCTTTCATATTTATTTTAAGGAACCATCTACTTTTTGAAGAGGGCCAATTTCAATAGAAAGCAACATGTTGAGTTGCGATGTTGATCTTTTTATTGGCATTGAGAAACTTGAAGTGCTTCACAAAATCGTGTTGTCCTCCTTGCAATTCTTGCTCATGCTCTGATGATTACTATTTATTATGAAGGTAAAGATGGAACCGTACATGAATGTTGTTTGTGACGGTATCAAAATGGAATTGGGTGATCCTGTGAGTCACTTTCAGAAAATTAGGGTTGAATGTGATGAAATTGAAACTGTAAATAGAATGGAGGATGTTGAACTGAATATTGGTAAGGGAGACACAAATCAGGCAGGGTGGGTGGGTGGGAAGTTATGCCCTAAAAAAGAGGTTAAAGTGAAGGTGGGAAAGAAAGATGGTAATGATACAATGCATCTGAAGAGGGCTCTGTTCACAAAGACATTGCATACCACCGGAATTTCAGGATCAGTATCATTTGAGCACAAGTGCCGGTTACGGCGTTTGCTGAAAAAATTGTTGAGGGAGTGGAGATGGAAGGACATGGCAGGGGTTTTGAGTACACTATTAAAGGGAACATACCATGACAGGTTGTCCCTAAAGAATCGGAGGAAATATTGGGTAAGTTCTTTTTATTTGCTTATCTCTTTTTGTTCAAAGAGCCGATCATGTGGTGTATTTCAAACATCAATTTGATGATGTTATGCTGTTCGTTAATTAATCTTAGGGACTGCAAGTTCGATTTTGCTGCCATGTTTACTCTTTGTTTCGAAAATGCAAATTTATGGTGCTTACATTCTGGAGCACCTTATGTTTGAACTTATGTTTTGGAATAATGCAAAAACATAACCATGTTTTGGTAGTAGTTTTGACTAATATGGTGCTTGGTATATTTGAAGCTTCTGCAAAGAAATTGGGAATTGGTGGATCACGTTTTGGATGATTAGGAAATCTTCCTTTTCCATCCCTTTAAAAGTATTAGTGATCCCGTCAATCCTCCAACATTTAGCATTTAATTGGATCACAATCTCTTAATTTTCGTTTCTATTTATTTATTTTTCTTAGGCTTCAATGGAACTTCTTAGACGGATAGGGGCCTCCTCAGGCAATTCCTGGAAGCTACAACGCATGTATGAAATTTGGATGAGTAAGCAACCATCAGGAAAGAGTATATTGGGCAAGGTAATCTACTCCACTGGTTAGGCATATGGTTGGATGTTTTTATCTACGGTCATCCTTGAGTTGTATGGCCTTTTTTTTTTCTTTAAGTGAGTCATTAAGATATTTTGAAACCTTCCTGATATTGTTGAGTCTTTAAGTCTTAGTTTATCATTCAATTGGATGTAGTAGTTGTGGTAAATAATATATGATAGAAGATGAAGCTTGGTTTAGTTTGTCTGCTTTACAAAATTTTCTCAACAAATCTGTTTATTTAGTATTTTGATATTCTAACCACCTCTGCATCTTGCTGTATCTTGAAGGCCCTAAAAATAGGATGTTTCCAGATAACAATCATTAATATGCAAGCTATTTAATTAATCATATGCAACAACCGTTTATATATATATATAGATGATAAAAGGATCTCCTTGAAATATTAATAATCCAAGAATTTTTAGGCTTTTCAGAAAAGGTAAGGTTACATTTTATACCTTGTTATCCATAGAAAGAAGGGTATTTTCCATGCTTATACTATGTAATGGATCTGTCACTAGTTTGTTTTTTGTATATCTAGGAGCTTGGAGATTGCATAGCATCTCCTTTTCAAGAAATAGATGACTTCCATTGCTACAGAATTTTCTACTTTCCTAATAAGTTCTGCGTAGTTTGAAGTTTGAACAACTTCATAAAGTGTCAAACTTTTGTACTTAGGATACTTCAAGGTACCAAAGGGATTTAGCAATGTGATCCCCTCTGCCCTGTTCCTTTCAACCTTGTTGGTAACTGTTAGCTTCATACTTAATGGTGTTGAAAAGGGTTTCATCAAAAGGTATTGTTTAAACTCTGTATTTTTTCTCTTGCACACCTAAAATATGTAGATGATTTTCTTATTCACTGGAAGCTTCCTTTAATGTCTTAGCAGACTTTTCTTGCTTTGAGATTGTTTTAAGCTACAACCAGCTTAGTAACAAACTACACTTCTGTTGAAGGCTTGAAACCTATGGGCATTGAGGAGGATGCCATCTTGTGAATTTGCAACCAAGATGGCAAATTCTCAATGAAATCTTAATGTGAATCAGCCTTGGAGCCTGTGGCTTCTCTTTTTACCAAGTATATTTGGAAGTATTTGCGGGAGCTTGATGAGAGAGTTAAGCACAAGAGAAAAAGGGCATTTCATACTTTTAGTGGTTGACTATATATTTCGATTTTTTACAGTATGATGCATAAAAAAATATAAACATGTGAAAATGACTTGTATGCACCTATTCTAACCCTAGCATGGAAATAAAAGAACCAAGTATAAAAATGACATCTATGTCCCCAGTGGTAAAATTTCTACTATGCCTCTTGAGCAATATATATATATATATATATATATATATTCACATCTTTTGTACTATGGGAGAAGCGATGCAAGACCATGAATACATTTGTTATTCTCAGCAGCTTTTGAATATTTCATTAGATCTCTATAATTTTACTTGGATCACAATATTTTGTAACTGAACAGAAATTGACAATCTTGAATTGATGTTACATTATTTATTAGTATCTGAAGATAAAGCTTGACTGGTGTATTTTTATCTGGCTATGATCTTCTATCCAAAGCACAAAGATGTCAGTTCATTTGCTTGTGCATGTGAATGCTTGCATTTCAATTTGTATTTCTATTTTTTGCAATTTTCTTCCTGATCTTATAGGTTTCAACAAATAGCAGTCTGTATTCTGTAACTACAACTTTTGAGCTGTTTGGCAGAAAAAATACTTGATCCAATTGGAGGCTGCCCTTCTTTTAATTATGGAAGCCAAGGGTGAAGATGCGTGCCACATAACCAAATTGTATGTTTTCGCATTAATTGAAAACTTGTTTCTACTGGTATGCAGTTAATGGAAAACTACTTTTCTTTTGTTCTAGCTTGCCAATGTTTGCCTATGGATGTTAAACCCCACCTAAATCAGACAAGGCTTGATGATGATGTCTATTCATTATCTTGATTGATGATAAGATGTTATAGCTTGGCTGAGTTATGATGTTGCACACTATTCTCCACCTCCGAAATTACAGAGACTATAATCTGTCTGTGTCTTTCTTCTCATCATTCCTTCTTTTTGGAACTATATGTGCATTCAGGGGAATTAAAAGTGGCAACAGAAACTCGCTCCCGAGCAAAAAAAGGGGTAGAAGAAAATAAATCTTATTCTATCTGTAACTTTTGTCACTTTTTAGGATATCAGATGTGGACTTTCTTCTTATCTTGCCCTGTCGATATTGATTGTTGGTTAACCTTAAAAGTGGAAATTGATAGTGGGTTACAATGTGAATTTGCAGCATGATTAATAATGGAATATTCAAAATATTTCAAAAGTCTGTATCATATCCTGATTCAGTTAAATTCAGAAGATACACTTGTTAATGAAAGGAAACAAATGTCCTCCGAAGATGTTCACCAAATCAACAAAGTGGACACTCAAAGAGTTCCACCAAAGCACCAAAAAAGCATACTTAAGCCACAAAATGGGCTCACCCACAAACACCCACTAAAGGATCAAGCACAAGGAATAACAAATATTATTTTATTCTTCATCCTACATTCAAGAAGCATACATTACAAGTTCTGTCATCCTCTATTTATACTACACAAGAGGGAGTCTCTAAAGAGATGTTGGAGCGGGTCCAACGGATCCAAAATGGAGCCTGTCCCAATATCTATTTTGACTAGTCAACATTGTATTAACTAGTCCAAAAGAAACTAGAAAAAAGAAAAAGAAAAATCCTAGTTACATTGTAATATATATATATACATGTGTATATAAAGGATACATACATATATGTATATATACTTTTGTGAAAGCTGCAACGTCCCTTGGCCGGCGTGCCCTCTTACACAAAGAAAAGAGAGAGAAAGGAAAATATAGGAGAAGAATAGGAGGTGCCCTAGCTGGAATGTCCCTCTTGTTTTTATATTACGTTAAGATTACATGGATAAAATACAAAAATACCCTTTGGGTATTAAACACATTACAATAGAATTACATAAATGAGAAATATCTAAACTACCTTTCTAACAACCCCCTCAAGCTGTGCATGGGTCTTGAATAACCATGAACAATTTGCTCTTAAGAAACCAATGACGGCAAGAGGATAACGACTTGGTAAAAAGATTTGCTACTTGGTCTTCACCTCGGAGAGACATAGGAGAAATATACGATGGATCTCTTTACTTTCAACTTTTTCATGAATGAAGTGTTGATCAATCTCCAAATGTATCATTTTGCCATGATGCACGCCATTGGTGGCAATGGCTATGACACTTCTATTATCACAGAAAAGAAGTGTCTGGGATAGAGGTTGATGTAGATTGACTAGCAAATGTCTAGTCTATAAAACCTTTGCCATGACGACGGCCATGGCACGATACTCTGCTTCGGTACTAGACCATGCAACTGTCTTCTATCTTCGATTGGACCTAGAAACAAGATGATGTCTCAAGAAGACAACATAACCTATTATATATTGTTTGGAGGAGGGATCGCTAGCCCAATCGACATCTGAGTAGGCTAGAATAACAAGTTTCAAACCATCATGAGGCCAGAAAGAGAGTCTTTTATAAACAAGTCCATCATTGATTGTGCATTTCACATAATGCACAATTCTTTTGGCCGCTTCCATGTGGCTGAGATGTGGTGACTGCATAAATCTGGAGACTTGATTGGTAGCATATAACAAATTTGGTCTCGTGAAGGTAAGTTACTGAAGGGCGCCAACAAAGCTTCTGAATTGCTTTGGATGAGACAATGGAGGATCGTGTGGGTCATCATCAACCAATTTCACACTCAATGCAATGGGAGTGGAATTTGTTTGCAGTTGATCATTCCAAAACAAGAGAGAATGTCCAGAGCATATTTTCGCTGAGATAAAATGAGAGAGTTGCTGGTTGGATCAACCTCAATGCCAAGAAAATACCTCAAAGGACCCAAATTCTTCTTATGAAACTGCTTCCTGAGCATGGACCTCTGGTGGGTGATTCTACCTGGATCATTGCTTATAATAACAAGATCATCGACATATACAAGTAGGGATGGCAGTGCACCGGGGGGAAACAGGGCCCCGCCCCGTTTGGATTGGGGATAGAAGACATGAAACAGGGGATTGAGGTTAAAATCAAAACCTGTGCGAGGATGGACTTACACTTTCTCCTGTCCCGCCCCGTCCTTGTCCCGATGCCTCCTTGCCCTGTCCCCAATCCTTCTTTAGGGATGGCAATGGACCGAGGCGAAACAGGGCCCTGCCCAGCCTCGCCTCGTTTGGACCAAGGATGGAGGGCATGAAACGGGGATGGAGGTTAAAATCAAAACCTGTGCAAGGATGGAGGCGGGGATGGAGGGCAGGATTTTGAGACGGGGTGAGGGCGGAGATCTTGTCCCCGCCCTCACCTCGGTCCACTGCCATCCCTATATACAAGAATGATAGTAATAGAAAACTGATTGGAATGAACAAATAATGTGTAATCACCATGGTTGCCAGTCGAGGAAGCGGGAGCGGGAAGCGAGGCACTTTCAAAATTTAGGAAGCGGGAAGCGTGTGACGACTTAGAAGCGAATCACGAACCATCTCGGAAGCGACCTAGGAAGCAAACCGGGAACGACCTAGGAAGCAAGGGGGAAGCGAAAAAAATAAATAAAAAAAAAATGAAAAAAAGGGAAGCATGGGGGAAGGGAGGGGGAAGCATGGGGGAAGCACATAAAAGGAAAACACACTTTCCATTTATAGGAAGCGCGCTTCTCAAAAAAGGGGACGCTTCCCCACACATTTTGGAAGGGTGATATTTCGGGCTTTCGAAACGCGTATCGGGGAAGTGCGCTTCCTCTACTGGATAGGCGCTTCCGGTAACTCTGGAAATCACATTGACTTTGAACGAAGCCTAAAGATCGAACAACACTAAAAGTCTCAAACCAGGCACAAGATGCTTGCTTCAAACCGTATATAGTCTTTCTTAAGTGAAGCACAATAGTCTTGGTATCGACTTTCGAATATCTAGGAAGGTGTTCCATGTACATTTCTTCATGTAATGTGCCATGAAGAAATTTATTTTTTACATTCATCTGACTGAGATTCCATCTACAAAAATAGTACCCATGAGAACAACATGACTAAAGTTATCATCAAAATCTAGGCCATGTTCTTGTGTATTTCCTTTCGCCACCAAGCTTGCTTTATATCGCTTAATGATGCCATCAACCCTATATTTAATTTTGTAGACCCACCGACACCCGACGACATTCTTATTATTGGGCCAGAGTACGACTTCCCACGTATTACATTCATGGAGAGCTGAAATCTCCTCTTTCATAGCCTCAATCCACTTAGGATGATGTCAGGCTTTATGATAAAATTTGGGTTCATGGCCAAAATCAATGGATGCTGCAAACATACGGAACTTCATAGCTTTCTCAGTGCTGCAGTGGGTGCCCAATCTGGGCCGGCCTTCTAGGTTGATTGGAGGGAAAAGGATCAACAGGTTCAGTTGTAGGAGAGGGAGCAAATTCTGACAAGATAGGTGATGGATCAACATGAGGAAGCTGATCATCACCATCCCGTGGAGCACTATGGTGACGTCGATGGGAAGTTTTTGGATAGAAAGAGGAGACACGTGGCTGTGACGGATCTGCACCTTTGATGAGAGCTGTTTCAGCATTATTTGGAACACATATAGGTGCTGACATAACAACACTTGCTGTCCATTGGCTAATGATTTTTATGGACTCGGTGAAGCACTTGATTTCCAGAAAATTGAGAAACACTCATTTGAGTGGAGTGAGCTGGGAGGGCTGTTGCCATTGCTAATAACATCAAATTCATTTTCATGAAAATTAACATGCCTCAAAACATTAAATTTTCCCGTGGTAGGATTGTAGCACCTATACCCTTTATAGTCATCATCATATCCAACAAATTTGCATACCTGCGCCTTGGGTGAAAACTTATCACGTAAGGAATTATGCACATGCACAAAACATCTACTTCCAAAGGTGCATAAATGGGAGTAATCAGGCTGCCAAGTGAGAGAACCCTCCAAAGGGAGTAATAGGCATGCAGTTAATAAAAAAACAGCTGTGTGAAAAGCTTCAGTCCACAGAGTTATCTGAATCTTGGATTCCGCTATATGGGTGAGAACTGTTTTCAAAATGTGTTGGTGTTGTCTTTCAAAAGTGTTTTAAACTTTTGAAAGACAGATAATACTTGGTCTTTGGTTTTCAAAAAATAGATCCAGGTATAACGAGAAACGTCATCCACGAAAATCACATAAAAACAAGATCTAGACAAAGACATCATGGGTGCAGGACCCCAAACATCAAAATGTATTAACTATTAACTCATTAGGAAATGAAGCTCTTTTATTATAAATATCAAATGGGAGCTCATGGCTCTTACAGACGTGACATTGAACTCATGACATGGAACAGACAATGGACTTATTCTTTAAAGGAATAAGCCATTTATTACACAAAATTTCAAGAAATGTAGAGTTACAATGACCCAATCTCGTGTCACATAAGACATCATTATTGAGGATAACTGTTTCCGACACGCGAATTTGAGGACGACTAACAGGAGCTTCATTGAGAACAAACAACCCTCCGTATATCTTTCCTTCAACAAGATTCCGCTTTGTGTGAATGTCCTTCATAGAGACGGAAGAAGAAAAAAGTACAAGAGTTAGATTGATCAGTAAGTTGAGACACAAAAACCGGATTACACTTAATATTAGGAACAAAAAAATTATTTGGAAGATGAAAAGGACCATGGGGATTGGATAGTGGTGGTTCCAATGTCGGTAATGAAATGTTATTTTCCATCACCAGTGACTATTATTCCATTACCGTGATAAAGAATACGATTTGTGAGTTTACCTGCATTATTGGTGACATGACGAGCAACACCTGAATTTATAAACAAAGCACTAGTTGTGGGACCTGAGAAGAAGAAGAGGCTGTCCAGGTGGGCTGATATGAAATGATAGGCCATGATGAGTTAATAGGATTTGTGGTCTGCTGATAAGCTTCTGCTGACTAGGGAGAGCCGTAGTGATTTCCAGTGCCATGTATGCCAATCTGTGAAAAGGATACACTCAAAGAATCCATATCTTGATTATGTCCTGGAGGGAAAGAAGATCTAGACTCCTTGGCTGCTGCATTAATGGATGCTGGTCGTGGGCCTCTTCTCCCTCTCATACCGTAAGCCTGTGGTACAAACTGACAAAAATGAGGTGGATAAGTAAATGTAGGAGGGTGATATGTTGGGACATATCTTCAGTAGCAATTTGAGCACGAATGTCCCCACTTTCGACACATCTGACATGTTATTTCGACACATCTCTGAATTTTTGTTATCATTGATTTTGTCCTGTGTATAACTGTTTAGTTATACACTGCCGGTCCCAAGCCCGAATAAGGGAGGAGGGTTGCGGTAGGCCAGTGACAGCCAACATAAAAACATAGTCATCCCCTATGAATATGAACCAATATGAGAATTTCGTTGGGGTGTTCCCTACTGAGCGACGCGCTTTACTCTATAGGCCCGGAGGCAGTGATAAATGGGCAAGGGTTGCTAGGTCATCACCCAGAAGCGACGCGTCACACCGGCGCCCGGGTGTGGTGTTAAATAGGCAAGGGTTCCCTCACTTTGTTGGACGAGTGGGGGTAAAGACGATAGTTCAAGACCATAAAATTAGGTTAACCACTTGGAACATAGGGTCTTTAACTGGTAAGTTGTTAGTGTTAGTGGATGTTATGTGTAGGAAAAAGATGAATATTTTATGTCTAAAAGAGACCAAATGGGTAGGTGAGAAAGCAAAAGTGATAGAACCTTAGGGATATAAGATTTGGTATACAAGAATAAATAGGAATAAGAATGGAGTAGGGATTGTTATTAGTCGTGAGTTTATAGATAATGTAGTTGAGGTTCGTATGAAGGGTGATAGGATTTTACTTATTAAATTAGTAGTATGTACAAATATTATTAATATTATTAGTGTTTATGCACCTCAAGTAGGTTTAGATGATTCCATTAAGCGTCAATTTTGGGAAGATTTAGATGGAGCAGTACAAGGGATATCTTATGGAGAAAAGCTTTTCATCGGCGGTGGCCTTAATGGACATGTAGGCATTAGTAGGGATGGATTTGAGAGTATCCATGGAGGCTATGGTATAGGAGAAAGAAACAAAAGTGGAGAAAAGATTTTAGATTTTGGTTTGTCCTATGATATGATCTTAGCAAACACTTGGTTTAGGAAGAGGGAGCCTCACCTAGTAACATTTAAAAGTGGGGTTAATACGAATCAAATATATTTTTTCCTACTTAGAAAGAGAGATAGGGGTTGTTGCATCGATTGTAAGGTTATACTGGGAGAAAGTGTAGCTACACAACATAGAGTCTTTATTTTAGATTTTAGAATTAGAAAATACCGCAAAATGGATAGACATAGGATAGATCCTAGAATTTAGTGGTGGGCACTGAAAGGAGCTAAACAAGAAATGTTAGAGCAGGTAGTTAAGGAAGCTGATTGGTGTCTCGAGGAGGATTCAGAATCAATGTGGAATAAGATAGCGGGTGACATGAGAAAGGTGGCTAAGGAGGTATTGGGTGAGTCTAAAGGCAGTGCACCGCTAGGTGAGGATACATCATGGTGGAACGAGGATGTCAAATTAGCTATTAAGGTTAAAAGAGGGTGTTATAGAAATCTAAGTAAGAGTCGTGATAATGAGAATTTGGAAAAGTATATGATAACAAAGAAGGAAGCTAAAAAAGTAGTTCGAAACGTGAGGGATAAGGTATATAAGGAGGTTTATGACAAGTTGGATACCAAAGAGGGCGAAAAGAATATTTATAGGCTTGCAAAGATGAGAGATAGGAAATCGAGGGATCTGGGTATGGTTAGATGTATAAAAGATGAAACACAAAGGGTTTTAGTCAAAGATGAGGAGATTAAGGAGAGATGAAAAGATTATTTTGATAAGCTATTTAATGGAAGTCATGCTCAGGATCTTGGAGACTTTTCCATTCATTTTCATGAGATGAATCGTGACTTCATGCGCAAGATTCAAAAGAAAGAAATTTGCATAGGCTTTGAAGAGAATGAAATCTAGAAGGGCAGTTGGCCCAGATGGTATACCTATCGAGGCTTGGAAATGCTTGGGTGAGAAAGGTTTAGAGTGGTTGACAAATCTTTTTAACAAGATTTGACTAACAAATAAGATGCCTAATGAGTGAAGGAAGAGTACTTTGGTGCCTCTATATAAGAATAAGGGTGATATACAAGATTGCACAAACTATCGTGGTATAAAACTCATGAGTCATAATATGAAACTTTGGGAGAGGGTGATTGAGTATAGGTGGAGGATGGTTGTTATGATATTAGAGAATCAATTTGATTTTATCCCTGGAAGATCAACTATGGAAGCTATACATCTTCTTAGACAACTTATTGAGAGATATAGAGAGAAGAATGAAAATTTGCATATGGTTTTTATTGATTTGCTGAAGGCATACGATAGAGTACCTAGGGATGTTCTCTGGTGGACAATGATGAAGAAATGTGTTTCTCTCAAGTACATTAGTATAATTAAAGATATGTATGTAGGAGTAGTAACCAATGTCCGCACTTGTGGAGGGGTGACAACCAATTTTCCTATAACGGTTGGGTTATATCAAGGATCTGCATTAAGCCCTTTCTTATTTGCTATAGTGATGGATGAGCTTACGAGATTAATTCAAGAAAATGTTCCGTGGTGTATGTTGTTTGCTGATGATATTGTTTTGATTGATGAGTCTAGAGCTGGGGTTAATTCTAAGTTAGAATTATGGAGACAGACATTGGAAGCAAAAGGTTTTAAGTTGAGTAAGAGTAAGACAAAATATATGGAATGTCGGTTTAGTAAGCAACAAAGTAGTGATGGGAGTGTAGTGAAGCTTGGTTAGCAAGAGATACCGGTGGATGACTGTTTCAAATATTTGGGATCTATCATTCAAAAGTATGGAGAAATTGATGGAGATGTAAATCATAGGATAAAGGTTGGGTGGATGAAATAAAAAAGTGCATCTGGAGTGTTGTGCGATCGTAGAATGCCATTGCAGTTGAAGGAAAAGTTTTATAGGACGACAATTAGGCCCGCTTTACTATATGGTACGGAATGTTGGGTTGCCAAGAGACATCATATTCAAAAAATGAGTGTAGCTGAGATGCGTATGCTTAGATGGATGTGTGAAAATACAATAAAAGATAAGATTCGAAACGAGGAGATACGTAAGATGGTAGGCGTTGCATCCATTGAAAATAAGATGAGAGAATCGTTTATGGTGGTTTGGACATATTTGGCGAATGCCGAATGATGCTCCAGTTAGAAGGATGGAGAAATGGGAAAATATATTAGTTAAAAGAGGTCGGGGTAGGCCTAGGAAGACTTGGATGGAGATGATAGGAAATGATATGAATGCTTTGAACCTCACCGAGGACGTGGCATTGGATAGAAATGATTGGAGGAGAAGGATTCATGTGGAAGACCCAGAATGATTTTCTTTTTTTGGTTCATATCGCCGACCCCAATTGTTTTGGGATGAAGGCGTAGTTGTTGTTGTTTGTTGTTGATTTTGTCCTCTTTCTCGTCCATGATTTGAGGTGGTAGCCGTCATCACCTCATGGTTGGGATGAGAGTCTTTTTTCTTTGATGAGATGCCAAAGTTTGATTCAAACTCAAATAACATAGGTCTAAGCTTGTCAAAGTTACCTCTTTTCTCAAGACCTATATACATCGCCTTGATCAGGTTATACTCATTACCCAATCCACAAAGTGTTTGGTTGCATAAATCTTCATCTGTCATTTGACTCCTTATATCTGCCAACTGATCTGTGATATACTTCACTCGACCGAGAAAATCTACCGCATTGTTGCTTCGTCTCTTCAATGATCCAAATTTAGACTTGAGATGGTTGACCTTAGGAGTGGAAATTTGCTCATACCATTTGTGAAGAACTTCCCAAAGTTCCCTTGCTGTTACTCCTGTTGGAGTATGCAAAAGAACCTTTCTGAAAGTGTTGCCGTGATAAACACTACAACCATTTGATCATTTTTTAACCAAGCAATATAGTTAGGATTCTTGATGTGGGCAATATGATCGGAGTCACCATCTTTTGCTATCTCTTTTTCTTTTTCCTTTGATTTTTTCTTGGTTACGAGCATAAATTTCAAGGGACAATCGTGGATCCATCGAAATGTCCCATCAGGTCATGGCTGCAGATGAAAGAAATAATTTGCTTTTTCCAGGTTATGAAATTTGTTTCATCCAACTTTTCAGCGATAAGTTGCTTAAGAAAAGAGGAAGTGAGAGAATGAGAAGTAGACATTGGAGATGAGATCAGATAATGACCTAAACTGAAAAGACAATTGAACTTAAAATCCGAAATTGTTCACACAGTTTTTTTTTAATATGTGGATTTATAAAAGTGCATGTAGTCTAATGACTACTTGATCTTGCCCAAAATCGAGACCAGGGCTTGTTGGGTCAAAATCTCTTGCTGGGTTTTCACGTTGGGTCCGATCTGAAGCAGTCAATATATATATATATATATATATATATATACACACACACACACAGTACCCTTATTTAAGAAACACGAGAGATTAAACAAAAAGTAACAAGATTAAATTAAAAGAAATAAGAAGGAAATAAGATATGGTCTGATGTGATCAGACTTGATGTGATGAGGTTGAAGCAACCCATATCTAGTCCGACGTGACCTGATTGATTTAAGAAAAATAAAATTAAACAAATGAGAAGAAACTGACAGCAAGAAGGGACAAATCTGATCGTATATGATCAGATTTGATTTGACGGAAAGCAGAGAGAATCCAGAAAAAAGAAGTCTGGTCTGACGTGACCAGATTTGGGAATTGAGAAAAGAAAAGGGGTTTGATGAGATCTGGTTCAGTGTTACCAGATTCAAATCAGGATGGGAATGAAGGAGAAATAGGGGTGAATCATGACCTGATGCTGACTGCCTCGACATGCTTTGATACCATGTGAAAGCTGCCGCGCCCCTTGGCCTGCGTGCCCTGTTACACAAAGAAACTAGAGAGAAAGGAAAAATAGAAGAAGAATACGATGTCATGCCCTAGCTGGGACATCTCTCTTGTTTTTATATTACCTTAAGATTACATGGATAAAATGCAAAAATACCCTTTGGGTATTAAACACATTAGAATAGGATTACATAAATGAGAAATATCTAAAGTACCCTTTTGACATGATTTCTATTTCTAACAACTTTTTTATATATATATATACATTTTTAATACTCTCCCTCAAACTTACGATTGGATAACCAAAAGTTTGTCCAATAGGTAGTGAAATCTAGGAGCAACGAGAGGTTTGCTGAAAAAATCCGCCAATTGAAATTCTGAGGTGACATAGGGAAGATTGATAGTGCCTCATCTCGTACATAGTGACAATCCATCTCAATATGCTTGGTGCATTCATGAATGTCAGGTTGCTGGCAATGTAGATTGAACTTTTATTGTAACAACACATCCTTGATGCTCCTTTAATCTGGACTTCCATGTTAGTCAACAATCTTCGTAGCCAGACCACTTACATGGTAGTTGTAGACATGACTTGGTATTCTACTTCAGTTGAAGAAAGATATATTTTCTAGTGCTTCTTACATCTCCATGAAATCAATAAGTCACCTAAAAACAAATGAAAACTAACGGTTGAATGTCGGTTATTGGGAGTACCTCCCCAAGCAGCATCAGTATAAGCAATTAAATATGATGATGAAGAAACAGACAAGAAAAGTCTTGCTGTGTGAATTGCATGCGCAATGTTACGTCTCGTAATTGAAAGATATGTCAGTGCCCCCAACAAGTTGTTTGTATGGTATTGGATTTTCAAGTATTTTCTCATCGTCAATCTTCATTTTGACATTTATAACTTCAGAAGTGTCAACCTTCTTATCATTTGAGATACCAAACCTGACAACAATATCTTACGTAAATTTAGATTGAGTCAACAAGTAACCTCTAGAAGAATAAGCATCTTCTATACCAAGAAAATATTTTAAAAATCCCAAATCACTCTCTGTTTGTCACTTCCCATGATGATCATGTCATTTACTTAAAGGAGAAGAATAATAATACCTATATTCAAAATCTTAACAAATAGAACTGTCAATTAATCAAGATTGAAATCCAACATTAAGTATAACTTGACTAAACCCGTCATACCAAGCCTTTGAAGCTTGTTTAAGGTCATACTGAGCCTTCTCTAAACAAAGAGTCTTTCTTTCAGGAATAGTTATCCTAGGCGGTGCCTTCATATAGACTTCTTCAACCAATTTTTCATTGAAAAACATGTTCTTTACATCCATTTGATATATAAAGCATTTCTTCACATAGGCAAGGGCTACTACGGTTCTAACTGTGGTCATCCAATAAGCGCAAATGTTTCTTCATAATCTGTTTCATACTCATGGGAGTATTCCTTGTCCACTAACTTAGATTTTGTACCTTTCAAGAGTTTCATTACTCTTGGTGTTTATCTTATATACCCATCGACAACCTATGTGTTCCTTTCCTAGAGGAATATCTTGGATAGTCCAAGTATTTGCTTTTTTTAAAGCATTTAATTCTACCATCATGGCTTCTACCCATTCAGAATGTCTCTCTGCTTCTGCATAGTTTGAGGGTTCTATATAGGAATGTATCAATGCAATGTTAGCTTGATACTTGGGTGAAAAGGACTCATAGGACACAAATTTCCTAGGGAGTATTGATACTCTAGATGACTTTCTAGTTTGTATTTCATTATATTTTTTAAAGGCACATGGATGTTGAGAACTACTATGCCTGGAATATTGAATCCAGTTTTGATTTCGTGGTTGTTCTTTCCTTATCTCATTATCATAAGATTCATCTTTATTCACCATATCATTTCTGATATCCTGATCCTCGTCAAGATCATCATCACAATCACCAAACTTTGGAATGAGATCCAACACGAAAGAATACTCAATTATTTTTTAGGATTTTCAAATTCAAAAAATTTCTCTTTTTCTAAGAAAGACACATTTTCATAAAACATATAATTTCTTACATTTAAAATCAAAGCATCTATAGCCTTTTTGGTTATTTGTATATTAAAAAAAACACAAGGAATAGCACGAGGGGAAAGTTTATTATTTTTATCAGTGAAAACAAAACATTTGCACAAAAAAACTCTTAATCGAAAATAATCAGGAGTAAATTTAAAAAGTTTTTCAACAGGTGATATATTTTTTAAAATGACAGATGGCATTATGTCAATAAGGTAAATTGCATTTAATGTGGCTTCAGCCCAAAATCCTTTAGGTACTTGATTTGAAATAGGCAAAGTTCTTGTGGTTTCTATGATGTGCCTATGTTTTCTTTCTACTAAGCTGTTTTGTTATGGTGTGTAAGGACAAGATTTTTTATGTGTAATACCATTTGCTTCTAGGTAATCTTTAAAATCTTTTGATAAAAATTCTTTCCTTGAATCATTGCGAAAGATAGAGACATTCTTTTGAATATTTTTTTAATCAAATTGTGAAATATTTGAAAACAGGAAAAAACTTCAGATTTGTGTTTAAGAAAATAAATCCAAGTGTCTAGTAAATTCATCAACAACGATTACATAATATGCAAACCAACCCTTAGATATAACAGGTGTTGGACCCCAAACGTCCGTATGTACTAACTCAAGCGATCGTGTAGGTACAAAAGTTTTTTCTTTGAAAGACAACCTATTAATTTTTCCAAGAACACAATCTGCACATGTAAAATTGTCAAGATTACAAAATATTTTCATATTTGGAAAGTGTTGAATTTTGAATATATTAGGATGATCAAGTCTTTTATGTCATAAATTTAAATCTAGTTTTTGAACATTACAACAAAAAGTATTGGCTATTTCTAAAAAAATTCATGTAGTATAAACCTCATTTTCTATGGCCTTATCCAATCCTCTTCCTTGACTGGCGATCCAGCACTCGACAACCAATAAAAAAGAAGGAAACATTGTACCCATGGTCAGATAATTGTGAGACAAATAAAAGATTTAGGATTAATTTGAGAATATATCAAATTTTTGGAATATAATTTTCTTTGGAACATTTTTGAATTTTTTTATTCTTTTTATTTCAGGAGATATGCCATCAACATTAAAAACATTTGACATGTATAAGTTATGACATTCTGACAAAATATCACTATTTGGCTTCATATGAAATGAGGCACATGAATCAAGAAGCCAAAGAGATTTTCTGGGGTCAGAGATGCCAATAGAAGGGATCGCGGTTCCGATTGAAGAAGCACCTTTTGATAGAGGTTGATGAGCTTCTATAAGTTGAGTCAAGGACATGCTCCCAATGTTTGATTCTTGGGTAACCGAGGTTACTTTCTTCTCATAGGATCTCTTTAATTTAGGATAGTACGTCTTGACATGTCTGGGTTCTCGGCAATAATAACAAATAAATTTTTTCTTCTGAAACTCATTGCTTTGTTTTCCATAGTGATCGTGTTTGCTCTTTTATAATGTGGTGGTTTGTAAGAACGAACATGGTTTTTCGGCCTAGACACGGCTAGGACGAAGTCATCATTATCTTTAGATGTCTTATTTTTGAATCTATTTTCTTTTATACTTAGCTCTTCAATGAAATCTTTAATAGTGTGGACTTTTCGTCTACGAAGAAAAGTCGATTTAGTAGACTCAAACTCCGGTCTTAGACCATTAATAAATCGATAGAAATGCTCTGGATCAATTTTTCTTTGGCGGAGTTCTATGTTTTTGGGACAATGCCATCTAGGCTCAAGAAAAGCCAACTTGTTACAAAGATTGGATAACTCACTAAAGTATTCTCTAATACTTTTCTCCTTGAGTCGTTGTACGTTATTTGTCTTGTAGTTTGCATATGTGTGCAATGTCTTTAAGAGAATGTATCTCTTAAGGTAGTACCATGCTTTGTTTACATGTTCAAATTTTGCTGGACTCGAGCATTTTTTGATATCAACACTACTAATGTGCCAAAACAATCTTGGTGTGCCCCATTCTCTTTTCATTTTTTCTCATAACTGGTCATAACGTTGTTCTTCTCTACCTCCGTAGGAGGTACTTCATTTTCTCTTTCTACCTTAGTAAGAATTAGCTTAGGTTTCAAATCGAACCCATCTACTAATCTCGACAATCCTTTCCCCCATATTAGGTGCTTCATGATCAAAACCCACGTTACATAGTTTGTGTCATTGAGCTTAATGGGTTTTATGGTGATATGATCATTGTCATCCATGTTTACAAGGGCTACAGGGAGTAAAAAGAAGATAAAGAGGAAGGAGAAAAAGAGAAGAAAACAAGAAAGATTACAAGCACTCTACCACCAAGAGAGCACCTCCAATGAAGATCACGAACACTCCTCCACAAAGTGAGTACCACAGTTTCACAAGTACTTAAATGGATCTTGCAAAAGAAACTTTATCTCTTCCAAATCTTGAGTGTCACACTTCCCAATGCACTAAAAATAAGCTTGATCTTCCAAGCTCTGATACCATGAAAGGAAACAAAGGTCCTTCGAAGATGATCACCAAATCAACAAAGTTGGACACTCAAAGAGTTCCACCAAAGCACCAAAAGAGCATACACAAGCCACAAAATGGGCTCACACACAAACACCCACTAAAAGGGCAAGCACAAGGAATACAATTATTATTTTATTCATCAACATACATTACAAGGGGAGTCATCTCCTATTTATAATACACAAGAGAGAGTCTCTTAAGAGACGTTGGAGCAGGTCCAACGACTCCATTTGGTGTCGTTGGGCCTGTCCTAACATCTATTTGGACTAGTCAACATTGTGTTGATTAATCCAAAAGAAACTAGAAAAAAAAGAAAAATCCTAGTTCTAACCTAGTTACATTGTAATATATATATATATGTATATATATAAAGAATACATACATATATGTATATATACTTGTATATATACATTTTTAACAGTTAAGTCCGACACAACATGGAAAACAAAATTTGAAAGGCGTAACGGTTTTAAGGGTAGTGTTTGGGAAGGAGAAGAAAATGTAAGGAAAAGAATATATATATATATAGCATTTTTGTCTATATATTATTAGGCTTGGAGTTAGGGTGAAAACAAAGGAGAAACTGCCACTTCATATGTTTTAGGTTTGAATCCAAACCAGAGTTATCGGAAGCGCATAGGTAAGTGGGGAAGCGCGCTTCGGAAGCGCAAAACGTCGCGCTTCCGAAACGCGCGGGGACACACCATTTTTTAATGGGAAGCACACTTCCCTTTAATGGGAAACACACTTCCCTTTTATGGAAAGCACGCTCGCATCCCCTGCTCTTCCCCCTCACTTCATTTTTTCAATTTTTTTTTGTATTTTTATTTTTTTCGCTTCTCCCTCTCTTCCTAGGTCGCTTCTGGTTCGCTTCCTAGGCCGCTCCCGAGATGATTCTTGATTCGCTCCTAAGTGGTCCCACGCTTCCCGCTTCTTAAAATTTTGAAAGTGCCTCGCTTCCCGCTCCCGCTTTCCGTATCGCTTCCTGCTCCCGCTTCCTCAACTGGCAACCATGATCCAAACCACTTCTTTTCTTACTTTCTATATAATAGAGGTTGTGATCTACAGTTGACAAGCTATTTAAATCCACATTGCATCAATAAGTTTTTAGGCATGTATTCACTATCCATAGAAAAGGACAAATCAGATCTGATGATATGATAGTGAAATGGTTGAGGTTTGGTGATCGGACAATAGTTTGCAGTTGCAAC
Source organism: Nuphar pumila (assembly GCF_984573655.1). NCBI lineage: Eukaryota > Viridiplantae > Streptophyta > Magnoliopsida > Nymphaeales > Nymphaeaceae > Nuphar > Nuphar pumila. The sequence goes on from NC_143255.1 coordinate 15,193,802, forward strand.
ATGCACAGGAGATTTTCTCCAATTCATATAGATATGCTAAGATTGGTCTCAATAAAGCAATTATTTTTAATTATTTTAGATGCTGTATAGAAATGAATACCTCGTGTATATATTTATGGGTGTTGTTCTTTCCATATTTCACAGTTTATCTTGGTAGTTGTAAAGTATAAACATAGTGAATGATGCTTAAACCATCATCCTTTTGTTAGTAGAACTAAATCTTCTTAAAACTTTCAAATTTCCACATGATGGATTCGATTTTTTGTTTCCATCACTCTCTTGTTTATGTGTTATTGATTCTTCTTTGTGCAAGTTCACAGAAGGATTTATTTTCCTTGTCATTAATTAAGCTTTTCTTTTGTAATCAGCCTTGTGCAGGAACCTGAATCTAGGAATGATCCAGTTGTACACATGGTTCATGGTTTGATATTGTATCAATTATGGTATGATAGCATTCCTGAGGAATTGCAGCTGAAAAACCATTGTAGACATCAAGCTGAAGTGCCTTCTACTTCTGATCCATTTGATGCCCCTTACAACAACTCAGAGCCTGTTGAAGCACCGGATTCTAATAACGCAATTGATAACTTAAAAGAACGATCTTTTTCTGGTTATAATTCAGAAAGTTCAATTGGTAATTTGAAAGCACACAATGATGTAAATGATAAGCCCTCAAATAGAAAGCGACTTGGAGGTCCTCATCCACTTAAATTTTACATGGATGGAGTTTCTGACATGAATAAAGCTGAAGATTCTGCTTATACTGATGATTGCTATGCAACAGACTTTTCTTTTTATTATGCATGTTGGTAACATCAACCTTTACCGTTCTGTCATAATTAACTTTGGATTCTTATGCTCATCATGTGCATGGTATCTGTTTATTTGTTTTGTTTCTCTGCCTTTGGCAAATTTATGCATTTTTTGTGTGCTTGTTGAAATCCTAAATTATTAATCTCGATACTGGAAGTAGTTCTATCTTGATGTTCAATTTGCTATGTTTAGGATCATTGTTGATTGGCTGACTTTATTCATATTTCACATCAACCATATTGTTCTCTAAAAAGTGATATTTTGCTTGTTATATATGAGTAACCATTCATTTTTTGCTGCTATTTCTATGCTGTGATCAATGAATTTCTTGCTTCATGGTTCTTAAATTTGCATATACCATTCTCTTATCCATCAAATGTAAGAAAAATCAGTGATTGAACCATATTGCTGGCTATGTAGTCAAAATCCCTCCTAGGCTACCTAGGTGCAAGCTTACAACTTAGAAGCACCTAGGCGGGTACCTAGGCAGGGAAAGAGAGGGGGTGGGGTGTGCACCAATGTTGGTATTTTACATTTGTTATGTTTAATGCATTATAATTATGTTTTGATTGTGTAATTTGAAATATTTAAATTTTCAGTTTTTTTCTTATTTTTATGATTTTTTACATTTTCATTTCAAATAATTTTATTCTTTTTTGTGGGTTTCTAACTTTCTATGCAGCATAGCTAAACAAATATTTGTTTAGATAGATTTGAATATTAGAAATGTAATTATGTTTTAATTGTTTATCTTCATTCATGAATTATTCAACTAAACAATTTTTTACATTTTAATTGTTTATAATTATGTTGTAATTAGTTGGTCCTGACTAGGCCAACTAGTCTTGCCTAGATGCTGACTAGGCCTTTTAGGGGATTGACACCTAGGCACCGACCAGCGCCTTTGACTACTTAGATTGCTGGTGCATTTAATATGATGAAACCACAGTTATTAGCATAAGCCTCACACTAGATGAGTTCTCATTTGTAAGCATGTCATATTTAAGAGATGGCATCTGGTGCTGCAGCTGATAATAAAAATCTCACTAAGCTAAATGCCTCTTCTTCAAGCAACAATGCTAAATTTCAGAACAATAACTGATCATGCCCATGAGTATGATGAAACTAGAAAATTGGGGTAGCTATTCTTTCAGCATGATATCATAGCCTTGAAAATGATGAACTATTTAATAGAGGCCTATTACCTCAACGAGTGAAAGAGAAGTGCAAGGTGCATTTTTCAGGAGTTTAGCATCTGCATAGAAGTGGTTAAGTGATAAAATTCAATGCCTTGGTGTCCCAACTAGAGTTGCCAGTCGGGGAAGCGGGAGCAGGAAGTGATTCAGGAAGCAGAAGCGGGAAGTGAGGCACTAGAAGCGAACTAGAAGTGAGGGGGATGCGAGAGAGAAGCGAAAAAGAAAAAGAAGGAAAAAACAGAAAAAAGGGAAGTGTGCTCCCCTAAAAATTTGGCACTTTCGAGCACGTTTCGAAAGTACCATGTTTTGCACTTTGGGGAAGTGCGCTTCCCCAAGTCTTAAAACGCTTCCGGTAACCTTGGTCCCAATTGAAATTCATAGTCTAATATTATGAAAGAAAGTTGCATGTGAATTAAAGCTATTGATTAAGATAGTTTTTTGTCAAGTCAGGAAGTTGGTGGGTCACTCTTTGAGATTGTGTAATATCTGAGTAGGATGTAGCTATGTTCTTAGTTATCAAAAGCACTAGTCGGCCTAGGTGGGACAAAAAAAACTAAACATAATTTTTTTTTTACAATAAGTAGTTTTAAAAGTGGGGTTAATATGAGTCAGATAGATTTTTTCCTACTTAGAAAGAGAGATAGGGGTTGTTGCATCTATTGCAAGGTTATACCGGGAGAAAATGTAGCTACACAACATAGAGTCTTAATTTTAGATCTTAGAATTAGACAATGCCGTAAAAGGGATAGACATAGGATAGATTCTAGAATTAAGTGGTGGGCACTGAAAGGTGCTAAACAAGGAATGTTTGTAGAGCAGATAGTTAAGGAAGCTGATTGGTGTCTCGAGGAGGATTGAGAATCAATGTAGAATAAAATAGCGGGTGGCATGAGAAAGGTGGCTAATGAGGTATTGGGTGAGTTTAAAGGCGGTGCACCGCTAGGTAAGGATACATCATGGTGGAACGATAATGCCAAATTAACTATTAAGGTTAAAAGAGAGTGTTATAGAAATCTAAGAGTCGTGATAATGAGAATTTGAAGAAGTATATAATAGCAAAGAAGGAAGCTAAAAAAATAGTTTGAAATGTGAGGATTAAGGTATATAAGGATGTTTATGACAAGTTGGATACCAAAGAGGGCGAGAAGAATATTTATAGGCTTGCAAAGATGAGAGATAGGAAATTGAGGGATCTGAGTATGGTTAGATGCATCAAAGATGAAACGCAAAGGGTTTTAGTCAAAGATGAGGAGATTAAGGAGAGATGAAAAGATTATTTTGATAAGCTATTTAATGATAGTCATGCTCAAGATCTTGGAGACTTGTCCATTCCTTTTCATGACATAAATCGTGACTTCATGCGCAAGATTCAAAAGAAAGAAATTGCGGAGGCTTTGAAGAAAATGAAATCAAGAAGGGCAGTTGGCCCAGATGGTATACCTATCGAGGCTTGAAAATGCTTGGGAGAGAAAGGTTTAGAGTGGTTGACAAATCTTTTTAACTTGATTTGACGAACAAATAAGATGCCTAATGAGTGGAGGAAGAGTACTTTGGTGCCTTTATATAAGAATAAGAGTGATATACAAGATTGCACAAACTATCGTGGTATAAAACTCATGAGTCATACTATGAAACTTTGGGAGAGGGTGATTGAGTCTAGGTTGAGGAAGGTTGTCATAATATCGGAGAATCAATTTGGTTTTATGCCTGGAAGATCAACTATGGAAGCTATACATCTTCTTAGACAACTTATTGAGAGATATAAAGAGAGGAACAAAGATTTGCATATGGTTTTTATTGATTTAGAGAAGGCATACGATAGAGTACCTAGGGACGTTCTCTGGTGGACAATGATGAAGAAAGGTGTTTCTCTCAAGTACATTAGTATAATTAAAGATATGTATGAAGGAGTAGTAACCAGTGTCCGCACTTGTGGAGGGGTGACAACCAATTTTCCTATAACGGTTGGGTTACATCAAGGATCTGCTTTAAGCCCTTTCCTATTTGCTATAGTGATGGATGAACTTACGAGATGAATTCAAGAAAATGTGCCATGGTGTATGTTGTTTGCTGATGATATTGTTTTGATTGATGAGTCTAGTGCTGGGGTTAATGCTAAGTTAGAATTATGGAGACAGACATTAGAAGCAAGAGGTTTTAAGTTGAGTAAGAGTAAGACAAAATATATGGAATGTCAGTTTAGTAAGCAACGAAGTAGTGATGAGAGTGTAGTGAAGCTTGGTGAGCAAGAAATACCGGTGGATGGTTTTTTCAAATATTTGGGATCTATCATTCAAAAGTGTGGAGATGTAAATCATAGGATAAAGGTTGGGTGGATGAAATGGAAAAGTGCAACTGGAGTGTTGTGCGATCGTAGAATGCCATTGCGGTTGAAGGAAAAGTTTTATAGGACGACTTTTAGGCCCGCTTTACTATATCGTACGGAATGTTGGGCTGCCAAGAGACATCATATTCAAAAAATGAGTGTAGCTGAGATGTGTATGCTTAGATGGATGTGTGGAAATACTATAAAAGATAAGATTCGGAACGAGGAGATACGTAAGAAGGTAGGCGTTGCACCCATTGAAAATAAGATGAGAGAGAATCATTTATGGTGGTTTGGACATATTCGGCGAATGCCTAATGATGCTCCAGTTAGAAGGATGGAGAAATGGGAAAATATATTAGTTAAAAGAGGTCGGGGTAGGCTTAGGAAGACTTGGATGAAGATGATAGGATAGGATATGAATGCTTTGAACCTCACCGTGGACATGGCATTGGATAGAAATGATTGGAGGAGAAGGATTCATGGGGAAGACCCATAATGGTTTTCTTTTTTTGGTTCATATCGCCGACCCCAATTGTTTTGGGATGAAGGCGTAGTTGTTGTTGTTGTAGTAGTTAAATTTAGTAACAAACATATGATTGTAAGTATGGATGAAGTGTGTAATTCAGTGTAACATGTCACAAAATTCATGAAATTGCATAATATTGAACATGCACAAAAACTTGAGGCACACCATCCCAAGGTTGCCAAACTAGGAAGCAGAAGGGGGAAACGATACGGAAAGCGGAAGCGAGAAACGAGGCATTTTAAAATTTATAGGAAGCGGGCAGTGAAGTGTCAATTTGAAAGCAAAATATAAATAAAAAATGAAGCAATATGTTAACTGAATAGGAATCAAACAAGAGACAAATAAAAAACTAAAATAAAGTTGATCATTCTTATATTTCTTGATTTTCAGTAAAAGAGTTAAACTTTTGTTAAAATCTTTCAATGATGGTTACCAATTTAGAGAAAGTACATGGAAAGTGAGTGGAAGTGTGAGGGAAAATACATGTAAGGCATAGACCTTGCATGTGGGAGTCATATAAAAAGCATTGGGGAATCGAGATTCTCATGAAGTTTTAGAAGCGAGGAGTATCACTCTTCCGAAGCGAGTTTTCGGGAAGTGTGCTTTCCACATACCTAAGAAGCTTCTGTTAACTTTGCACTATCCTATTATTCTCTCTCTCTCTCTTATATATATATATATATATATATATATATATATATATATAGAGAGAGAGAGAGAGAGAGAGAGAGAGAGAGAGAGAGAGAGAGAGAGAGAGAGAGAGAGAGAGAGATCCTGCCCCTGTTTCGTTAGGTCGCTGTTAGGACCCTCCAAAAGTCATAGTTTTTAGATGTTTTATGCTTGATCTGAACCATTAGATGTATTTATGAATATAGAACATGTAATTAATTAAGCATCTTTATGCTCAGATGTGTATTTTAAAGAGGTGAAAAAAAATCATCGTTTGATATCATACTAAAATTTTATGATAAACTGTTCACAATTTTATATCAAATCAATTTGAAACAAAGTTTGTTCCTTAATAAATAAGTATTGATAAAATCATCTAATGGTTCAAATTGAGCATAAAACACCTAAAACTTTGATATTTGAAGGGTCTTAATTGTGATGTAAAGAAAAAGGGGACATGATATATATATATATATATATATATATATATATATATATATAAACTGAAAAAACATAATTTATATGTGTGTCAAAAACACTGGCGTACACGTAAACAAAAAAATATAAAAAAGGAGAAAAAGGAAGAAAAAAAGAAGAGGAAGAAAAAAAAAGAAGAGACCCGTAAGCCTTGGTGCCACTTTCGACCAATGTTTTAAAACTCGCCGAGTCAACTCGGTGACTCGGCTCGGCCCGGCCCTCCAGCGAGTCAACCCGACAAGCATAACTCGGGCTGTGAAGACTTGGCTGCTGACTCGGTCGAGTTCTGGGATTTTTGAAATTTGATTTTTTGGGTATTTCAGAATAAAAAAATTTGTAATATTATTGAGAGAATTACTGGCTTTCTAATACTCGCCCGAGAACCTATAATTCCTAGAATAGATCGACCTTTTAAGGTAAATATGTCTCATTTTATTATCCATCAATCAATATTTCTTTGATTCTCCTAATCATGTATTTTGACCTTGCTATGATGACAACACAAATATGTTAACAGTTAATTCTTAACAACTCAAATGTAACGTGTTTAGACTTGCAAAGATTTCTAGAAATAAAAAAGAGTCAATAGAGAACATTTAAAGAAGCACAAAAGAAAGCATGTAGTTTTCTCCTCATTATGACAATGGCAAAAATATGTTCAAGAGTTATTTAACAAATCAAACAAGTAGCCTGCTTACTCTTTAAAAGATTTCATTAAAAATCTATTGACACTACAGAATGACTAGTAATGAACTTTTTCAACTGCAATAGCTTACTTCAAGATTTCAAATGGCTAGCAAACCAAAATATCTCAAGGCCCCTCTTTTAACTGGCCCAATACAAACATCAGGGGTTGCCACAAAATAAAAAAAAGGTGTTGTACTTAGTTGGAGGCCCTAGTGTACGAAGACAAATACTTCATGTCTTCAAAAATATGAATGTCTTCCACTTCGGCATTATTATAGACTAAAATAAATTGTACCAAGTTAACAACGATCGCCATATATTTTGATTCTCAGCTGACAGATCACAAATTTCCTTAATGGTAAATAAAACAACCAACTGCATGCACGTACACACACAAAACTGCTTACTATTACCAATAAAACTTCATGCACACACATGCACACGCACACATGATGGCTCATTATTACCAGTAAAACTTCAAATGAATCCCGTATCAAAGTATTTTCATAAGTTGCAATTTTATCTTCTTTGAACATCTCATTGAAGCCATGATAAGCAACTTCGAATATTTGTAGCGATCCTTCTACAAAGACATCATAACTAATAAATATTTGTTAGAAAAATTATATATATATATATATATATATATATATATATATATATGGTTTGAGACAAATTATATAGTGTTTTTCTTTTAAAATCAAAAGTTAACAAAACCCGGTCCGAGTCACCGAGTTGACCTGCCGAGTCACGAGTCAATAAAGAACGAGTCGAGTCACTGGGTTTTAAAACCTTGCTTTCGACAACTAAGGCCATGTTATACATAAGGCAGATAGTAGTGTGAATTATACAAGTCCATCTAATGGAAATATGATGTGAGCTATCCAAGACCATTTTGTGAGCCTGCAGTCCACTGGTGAGGGTATGCAATGTTAAGATTGTGTCATCTGTTGCAGTCAATCATAATGGATATTACATACTTTGATGTGTCATGTGAAGGAGAGGTAGTCATGACTAGGTTTGAACAAAGTTTGCATGGAAGAGCCATCTGATATGGTGGAGTTCATATAAGTCTATTAGGCAGACATTTGTGTCTGAACAGTCCTTGAGATTGTGATTTGAAAAGTATGGATAATCTCAAATCCTATAACTTTTTTCAAACAGTGAAGCTGTTTAGATTGGCCAATCACATATGATTCTTCCCTTGTATGTTTATATGATCATCTCTACCGTTCTGAAAATAGGACTAATTTAATAAAATTGTTTGATCAGAATGTTTTCCATTCGACAAGGCTTTTCCAGAGGGAAGATAAAGAGGAGGGAAGGAGGGAGGAGGAAGTGGGATCAGCATAAATGGATGGTAAGGAAGGATCGGACCTATCACTATTCCACCCTTCTTGGGTAGGATGGGAAAGAGAGGTAGGTGGGGCTGGTTGAAGAACGGAATATCCGGACTCAACTGCTTAGGTCGTCGCGCTGGCAAAGGGGGGTGTTCGCGGGAAGGAAAAGAAAAAATGGACAATCGGGACAACTGTCAGAAATATCAACCTGCAAGAGTTAAAGATGAGGTAAAGAGCAAGAGTTAAAGATGAGGTAAAGAGAGAGGAGAAAGAGGAGAGGAGTCGGCAGCAATTTGTTATTTATAAGTGTGGTACAGGGTATAACATTACACAAGTAATAAAATTGAATTACAAACATGCCACCGCCCACACATCCCTAGGTGGATCCTTGGAATGTGGTGCGGGTCAAATCCATGATCCAAACTAACAACCTCTCTCAAGTTGAGTATGGTCTTTGATCATGCTCAACTATCTTTGAGTGCCCAAAATTGATGAGTGGATAATCCCTTGGTAAAGATGTTAGCAACTTGCATATCTGACCGAACATATGCAGGTTCAATTTCTTTTTCTTCCACCTTTTGTCTAACAAAGTGTTGATCGATCTCGATATGCTTCGTGCGACAATGAAGGATGGGATTGAAGGCAATATTAATAGCACTCTGATTATCACAAAGAAGCATAGAGGACGAGATCGGTTCTTGTAATTCTTGCAGTAGGTGTCTCACCCACGTAACATCGGTTGTTCCTGCTGCCATTGCACGATACTCGGCTTCAGTACTAGATTACGCCAATGCTTTTTGCTTCTTGCTACTCCATGTTACAATATTATTGCCGATAAGAATGCAATACCCTGAAACTGATCTGCGCTCGTCTGGATCACCAGCCAAGTCCGCGTCTGTGTAGGTGAATAGTCGATGCCCTGACGTATAGGCTGTGTCCTTGGTATACATCAGGCCATCTCCAATCGTACCCTTTAAATACCGAAGGATCCTTTTTACTCCTTCCATATGTACATCTGTAGGAGCATGCATAAACTGTGAAGCCTGATTGACAGAGTATGCTATGTCAGGCCTAGTGAATGTTAAGTATTGTAACATCCCTACAACTCGTCGATACAAAGTAGGATCATGATAAGTAGTGCCTTCTTTAGCACTTAGCTTATGATTTAGAAGGCAAGGTGTGCTAATTGGTTTACAATTCTCCATCCCTGTAGCAAGTAAAATATCAATAGTATACTTATGTTGGCTCAATGTAATAGTCTCATGTCGACTATCAAGTTCCACACCCAAAAAATATCGCAAGGGACCCAAGTCTTTCATCTTGAATTTAGCCATCAACATATACTTAACCCAAGATATGTGATCCTCATCACTCCCGGTAATAATGATATCATCAACATATATAAGTACCCAAACAATAGCTGAATCACTTTTGAATATGAACAATGAATGGTCTAGAACACTTTTAGTGAACCCATGATGCTGGATCTCTGTGGAAAAACTTTCAAACCAAGATCGAGAAGCTTGTTTCAAATCATAAAGAGAGCGTCGAAGTTTACATACCCAATTTGATGAATCATGCATGCTATATCTAGGTGGCTGCTCCATGTAAACTTCTTCCTTTACTTTACCATGCAGAAAAACATTTTTAACATCAAGTTGACTGAGTGACCATCCATGTTCTAACGCCAATGCAATGATAATCCTGACTATGCCCAGTTTTACTACTGGGCTGAACGTTTCATCGTAGTCCTGCCCATATTACTGTGTGAAGTCTTGTGCAACCAGACGAGCCTTATAGCGCTCAACACTGCCATCCGGTTTGTGCTTGATCTTGTACACCCATTTGGATCCTACAACATTCTTGTTATCTGGTCTTGGTACAATTTCCCATGTATTGCATTCATGCAATGCTTCCATTTCCTCATTCATCGCCTCTACCCAGGCACAGGAATGTACAACCTCATGAAAAAAGGAGGGTTCTGTTTCTTTGGACACTCTAGTTAGAAATGTTTGAAAATCCAAAGAGAAATTGTTATAACTTACCCATCGATCTGTAGGATGTTTAATCCGAGTGGAACGTCGTAGATGAGTTTCATCATTGACTGGATGAACTCTACGAGAATAAACAAGACCAGAAAAACGTGAGGATGTTGTTGTAGGAGGAATGTCTTCCATATGTGGTTCCACATCGAAAGTATAAGGTTCATTGTCTGTCGATAAAGATGAATCCTCATAAGGCAACGAGTCATATAAAAGTGAGTCACTGAGCCAAGGATCATAACTATCTTGTGTATCAGTGGAAGATGAACCAGAGTGTCAAAATTTTCATCATAAAAAAAAACATTTCTAGATACCCGAATTTTGCCTGTATGAGGATCGTAACACCTGTATCCCTTATAGTCATCTACATACCCAAGAAACTTGCACTGTATAGCTCTGTCTTGAAACTTATTTCTTAATGAATGATCAATATGAACATAACATACACAACCAAAAGGATGTAGTTCTTCATATGATGGATGGCAATTATAAAGAACAAAATCCGGAGAATTATCTTCGAGGATGGTCATGGGCAACCTGTTAATAACGTAAACAGCTGTATGGAAAACCTCTGTCCAAAGAGAGAAAGGAATACCCACAGTATGCATCATGCTCAAGGCTGTCTCAACAATATGCCTGTGTTTTCTCTCAGCTACTCCATTTTGTTGAGGGGTATGAGGCCAAGAAATGTTACGTGTAATGCCATGCTCCTTCAAATATTCACTAAAATCATGGGATATGTATTCTCCCCCCCCCCCATCACATTGGAAATATACAACATTGGTATTGAATTGGTTTTGGACTAGTGCATGAAACTGTTTGAACAACTTGAAAACCTCATGTTTGTTTTTCATGAAGTAAATCCAACTAAAACGAGTGTAAGAGTCAAGAAAGATTACATAGTATCATGATCCAGAAAGAGAGGCAGTGGGCACAAGACCCCAAACATCTGAGCATATAATCTCAAAAGGCTTTGTTGCTCTTTTATTGATACTATGAAAAGGAAGTACATGACTTTTGCATAAGTGACAACTTGGACATTTTGACTCTAAAGTGACTGCGGGTATTAAACCTTTAGCAGGCAACTTGTCAAGAAAAACTTGACTATAATGACCCAAACGAAGATGCCATAAGTCTGGCTTGTTAAGTTTCAAGACTCTAGATGAAGAACTATGATCTGTAGATCGACTCAAAAATGTTGGAAAGGAAGAAGCTGAAGAAGCCACGGCTACAGAAGACGACGTCTTCAAAGGCACATGAGATTCTTCAAAGATGTACATGTTCCCGCACCGTTCACCTTTAGCGAGCGTCTGCTTGGTGTGAAGATCCTTAAGATAAACAAAAGGAGTAAATTCAACGGAAGAATTTGTTTCATCAACTAATTTTGACACAGATAGAATATTCTTTTGAATAGCAGGTGTGAGTAAGACATTTGACAAGGGTAATTGAGATTCAGGCAAAGAAAGTGAGACATTTCCAGTGTGAGAGATGGGGTGGTGAGATCCATTTCCTATGACTATAGTGTCATTTCCAGTGTAAGGAGTCAAGTGAGAAAATTTACCTGCATCAGAAGTAACATGTGGTGCTGCCCCTGAATCAATATACCATATACCTTCATCATTTTGGCGCAAGTTCATTTGATTGAAAGTAGTCATAAGGATATTTTGTACGTCCTGTGGAAGAACCTGTCCCTGAGGAGTACGTGCAAACTGATGAGTTGCCTTCTGCCCTGGCCTACTATCTGGCCTCCCTGTTTTGTTCCGGTTCTGAGGATTGTACCAGCAATTTGCTTTAACATGTCCCCGCTTGTTGCATAGAAAACAAGTAGGAACACATCCCCCTCGTGGTACACTGCTTCAACCAATACCTCCTCCACCTGGTGTAAGCAGTAATCCTCCTTTGTTCATAGGTGTTCCATTGGGACGAGGAGGAGTAAATAAGACTCCTGTTTGAATAGGCGTATGTGTCATCATCACAGGATGAGCATCATCTGACGCGTGTTCCTGATTTAAGCTGACCTCATATTGCAAAAGCTTAGATTGAAGATCATCAAAACATGGAAGAACTGAGACAACCTGGAGTGCTGTGCAAAACATGCGATATTCAGGTCCAAGACTACCTAATACCCTTTGTACCATATCCTTATCTGACACAGGACTTCCAATGGCAGCTAACTGATCTGTAATCACCCTGACATCCCCCATGAACTCTGTAATAGATTTGTTTCCTTTTCGCATGGATTGGAATTGCCACTTGAGTTGCAAAGCCCGAGATTCGGAAACCTGAGAAAAGGAATGAGCTAGTCCATTCCACAACTCGGAAGCAGATTGATCATCAGAAATAGTTTGTAAAACACGATCAGAAAGTGTGAAAGTTATGTAAGCAACTAATGTCTGATCCCGTTGTACCCATATGTCATAAGCATGATTGGTGGTTCGAAGTTGACTCACCTTCCCATCTTCACCTGTTATTTCTTGCATGATATGTGTAGGTGGGGCGGGTGATCGCCCATTTAGATGCCCATAAAGACCATGACTGCGAATAAAAGGCACAATCTGACGTTTCCAAAGTAAATAGTTATCATGGGATAACTTGTGGGTCATGAGGTGATTAAGAAAACTAGGGTTCAACTTGGAATCCATGGATTATATGAAGAATGAGAAGCCAAACTGTACTAACAGTGTATTAAGGAAAAAAAACAGCAATGCTGTGTGATGAAAAAAATATCAGCACACACGTTACACAGAAGAATAGTGACGTGCGAACCAGAAAAATATTGAATGCCGACTGTACTAACAGTATATTGAGGAAAAACAACAATGTTGTGTGCTGAAAATAATATCAGCACACACGTTACACAGAGAAAAAGAAACAACAATGCTTTGTGCTGAAAATAATATCAGCACACACGTTACACAGAGAAAAAGAAACAACAATGCTTTGTGCTGAAAATAATATCAGCACACACGTTACACAGAGGGATAGTGACGTGCGAACCAGAAAAATATTAGAAATATTTTGGGGAGAAAAAACAAAGATTCGGCCGACTGAAAGAATCGAAAGAGAATATTAAGACGTGCGTACCAGAAAAATATTGAAAATGAAAAGAATCGAAAGAGAAACTAGAATGACGTGAAATCTGATTAAGAAAAAGAGAAAAAAAGAAATCTGATTAAGGAAAAGAGACATAAATAAAGCCTACGTCCTTTAGAAGCACGTGCTGGTCCTTATAGGCCTTCTAGATGATTGATTTCCGCGCCTGTGCTCTGATACCATGTCAGAAATATCAACCTGCAAGAGTTAAAGATGAGGTAAAGAGAGAGGAGAGGAGTCGGCGGCAATTTGTTATTTATAAGTGTGGTACAGGGTATAACATTACACAAGTAATAAAATTAAATTACAAACATGCCACCGCCCACGCATCCCTAGATGGATCCTTGGAATGTGGTGCTGGTTGGATCCATGATCCAAACTAACAACAACTACATGTTTTTTTCGTAATCGAGGTAGTTTAAAGGGAATATCTTATTGTCAACATAGTTTTGCTGTATTAACTCCTCAAAAATGTTGAATATGATGTATTGCAGGTGCATTATCAATATGATGTGTTTGCATGTGTGATGACTTTCCTAGAGTAGGAGCCTGTAAAACCTTATTTATGGGTCTAGAAACTCCTATTATGGAGTACAGCCTTGCCATTGCTGAGGTTGAAGTTCAAGTATTTCCTGCTCCCCAACAACCAAAGGCCATGAGATGTAACTTAATGCTGTGCTAAGGGTTTTAAAGTTCATAAATGTTTCTCTAGCTGAATCATTCGAAAGCGACTAAAAGGATTCTTTGGTGTGTCAAAGTCTGCTCAAGTGATACTACTGACTAGAAAGAATGCAACTATGCAAGATTGTCAATTATTCATTACTAGTTGCTTAAGAGATCTAATCTGTACAATTTTTTATTGTCTAAAGGAAGGCAAGTATGCAGCAACGACAAGATGTCACTGGGGAGTGCAGCACGAAGAGGCAAAATGAAAAACAAGGATGAGATTATTATAGGAAAGACAGCAAAAAAGAACACTTGCAAGATGCAGTTCCGTTCTCCGTTCTAGGTCTAAGTGTTATGGTTTCTCCTTGGTGCTTTGTAAACAACCCTATTTGTATCATTAGATATAGAATGGTTGCTTTAGCCTCCAAATCTTCATTAGTGTGGTGATTTCTTTTCAGCCATATGAAGCGCCAGAGGAGACCACCTCCATTTTTACATTCATTTAGTTCTATTATTCAACCAAAGAGTGATATCACTCTAATATTGCTAATGCCTGAAAGATCAAGTTGCCAATCTTCCCATGTTGTATCAAACAGTGTCCTAAAAGAGCGCATGCCATGAATAAATGATGGGTTGGTTCCTTACCTTATTCGCACGACAGCACCTGGTAGCTTATGATTAGGCTTTATGGTTTAGATTTGGCTAGGTCATGGCAGCATCCAGTGAAATCAGCCATTAGAAAACATATTGATTTGGGCCACCAAGTGAACCCCTTTGTTCTAAGAGAATGCAGTAGCAGGACTGGATCTTAAATACCATGGTCCTCACCTTTTAAGAAAATGTTATCCTCCAAATTCTATTTGTTAGCAGTTTTGTGTAGGCACCAGCTGCTAATGAACAAGTAGCCTTCTTCTATTGATGCATCTGGGTCATGGTGCATCTAATTAAATCAGCCATGAGAAAACAGTGCCACTTTGATTAGGGGTGCTACCCAGGGAACCCTTGGTTTTGGGATGGAATAGTGGGATTTGATCCTGAATGCCTAGAGGCCTCACCTTCTCGAAAAATGTTATCCTCTAAATAAACTTAGTTCGTGGGAATTTGCATCAATTATTTCCATTCTTTAAATTCCTCCATGTCCTGTTCTCTTCTCAAAACAATATCCCATTAACTCATCTTTCAATTGATAATATTCAAGCTCGCAGATCTCTATATGGCCGAATTATATAGGGGAACCTCTGTAATGAAGGTGTTCCATCCAATAAGGTACACTAAAGTCCTTGAGCACCTTCAACCATCCTTTCCTTTCCTGATTCGTTTTTCTATGTACTGTTCACTTTCCAATTCCTATACTCTATATTTTGCATTTTAGCAGCTTTACCAACCACCCTTCCTCCTTAAATTGCAAACACCACCGTTTTGTTAAGATGGCCCTATTCATGTCTGAGTTTCTTTTGACACCCAAACCTACAATCCCCCGCTCTTAAAAACTTTATAAACAAGGGAACCATGATGGGAAATGAAGGTTTTGGATAATGAAAGGGTTAAAAGCGATCTAGAAAGAGCCAAGAAGTCTGACCGAAAGAGGCTAGAATATTTTAAAAAAGAGTTGCAACATAATGCAATTCTGTCATGGTGTTGGAACATAAGATATACCCCATGTCAAGCTGTATCATGTTGGCGCCTACATATCATATGATACAGGTATTATATTCAATATATTGCTTTTTCTTTTTCTCTAGGACGTATGAAAACATATTGTGATACATTTTGACTTCTATGTGTTTCTGCATGTTTTAATCTCTTCTATCTTGAACAAAGAAGCTTGAAGAATTGCAAGCTCTCATCTATGCCATCTGCACTTGGCAAGAGTTAAGGCAAATAAAGAATAATCAATCAAAGAAGCTGAGAAATTTTACACTCTGGCACGTATCTGGCAATTGCATATGCTATCAATCAAGTATGTCAATTTATGTATTACAGCTTCATGTATGAAAGCAACATATGATTGTCTATTTTAATAATGCAACTAAAGATGTATTTTGGCTTCAAGAAATAAATGATGGGTCTGATCTATTGGTACATCTCCATATGATGATTTTCAGCTTTTGCAGGGATCTCATTACTTGGAATTCTCCTGGATCTAATTTGTTAGTCTGTTGTTTGTCATGTTAGTTTCCTTTTCCCTCTAAACTTACCAGAATTTGATCACCATGATAGTTTTAAGTTGGCCCTGATTGATTTATTTCTTTAAGCTTGTGTATGGATCTATAATCTTCACTCACATTGTTCCCTTTTCTCTTGAAGATTTGGGTACAAATTTGTTACCAATACAGATCCAAAGCTTGCTGCATGATGAAGTTGACCCAGTCTATTCATGTAGGACAATGGTAAACGAAATACATAAGGATGCAGTGAAGCATTTACGATTTGCTCTTTCCTCCAATCCACCAATATTTGCAGCCTTGCTCCCACTTGTACAGGTGATGTAGTTTAATTTTTATTGAAATTTAATTTGTAATTTTTACATCTTATTAGCAACTGTCTATGGTTTTCTGTACAAAATAATGCATCGATTTGTACAAGTGATGAAGTATAAATTTGGTTGAAATTTAATTTATATTTTTATATATTATTAGTAATTGTCTGTATTTCTGTAGAAACTAATGCCTCTACTTCTTGATGATGTGTGCATTGTTACTTGTGTTTGTGTGCTTTGTACGTTTGGTTTGTGCATGAATGTTTTTATAAGCTATCGAAATGATTTACCAGGTGGATCTCTTTCCTATAATTGAGTGTTTCGTGTAGGTTGTTGAAGCACTTACATTTTTTTATTGCACCTATTATTTTGATAGTTATTTGGAAGATGGAATGAAAAGATTGAACTTTTCTAGGGGATTATGAAGCATTGATAAATTGGGCACAAATATTTATGAATATCTTGATGAATATAAAGAAAGCAATTGAAGCATATTGGAAGATGAGATTCTACATTTGGTGTTATGTAGTATGTGTATATATATATATATGTGTGTGTGTGTGTATGTATGTAGAGAGAGAGGGGATTGTGCTGCCCCTTTTTTGTTAGGTCGCTGTTAGGACCCTCCAAAAATCATAGTTTTAGGTGTTTTATGCTAGATCTGAACCGTTAGATATGTTTATCATTGTTTATTCAATAGAAACCATGTTTTTGATTAATCATCTTTATGCTCAGATGTGTATTTTAAAGAGGTAAAAAAATCAATGGTTGATATTGTACTAAAAATTGATGACAAAATATTCACATTTTTACATCAAATCAATTTGAAACAACGCTTGTTTCTTAATAAATAGGCAATGATAGACACATCTAACAATCCAGATCTAGCATAAAACACCTAAAACTATAATTTTTGGAGGGTCCTAACTGTACAGGCCTTTTGAATGCTCTCTTACCTTATTTGTTGTTTATACGTAATACATACGAATTTACTATTGATAGGAATTATCTTGTTGAGACCCTATGAATCAATTGAAACCTCAGATTCCTACTAGAACCACGATGATTCAACGAAGAACAAAACAGAACCAAAAAGTTCTCTGAGTAGGAACCCCTTCGTTTGATCATCACTTCACTTATTCAATGAACAGATATAATAACTAAGAATCCATAGAAATATTTGTCCTGTCCCTCGCTCAGCTCAAACTAAGCATGATTCTGAAGGACCTAACAAAAAGCGGGGCAGCACAATCCCCATTCTCGTATATATATATATATATATATATTTGTAGAATGTATTTAGGTTTTATTGTAAATGTATTTTTTGTTTTTTATACATAGTGTTTATAGGACAGTTTGGTCTTTTTTTATCAAATAAGCTCTTGGGGACTCCCAACAACTATATTTGTAGTCGTTGGGTGCTCCCCAACAGCTTAGTAGGGGTCTCTCTCTCTCTTCCCTACTCTTTGTATATATGGGACTTGAGTCCCTTTTTGAGTATGCATTCTTTGTGCATTTTGTGAAGACTAATAAAATAAATATTTTTATTTATTGTGTGCTCTCTTGCCCTTAGTTGATTGTGTTCTCTTGCGTTATCGGCTTGTGGTTATGCCCTTAGTAGCTTTGTGTGTGCATACTTCCTACTTCATTATATGGTATCAGTGCCTTGGGCTCTTGATTCTTGGGATATTAGTGATTAAAGTGTTCATGTGATTGTGTGCCTTGCTCTTCGGTCTACCTTCTTCCTTCCACATCTTTTCTCTTCTCTTCACTTCGTTGCTTTCATAATGGATGACAAAGAATCTATTGAGACTCCAACTATGCGATGTGGGTGTCCATTGTAAAGCATCACATGTGGGGAAAAGGCTTGTGCAGTTTGGTGTATGGGTCCAATAAGGAACCTAAACTAATCCTCACAAAGACCGACAATGGAAAGAAAGTGGCATTATAAGGAGATAGAGAAAAACAAAGCCATTAGCGAGTATGAGAAAAAATGGAAGGAGTGGAAGATGGGTCACTCAAAAATTATGTCTTGGCTCATAAGTAGTGGAGACATAAAGAAGTGTGCAATCTTGGCGAAATTCAAAAATGCTAATGAGGCATGAAAGTATATTCAAGATATGTATTCTCCAAAAAACATTGCACATGTGTGCAATTTACAATTCCAAGACAAAGTGAGGACTATGACCTAAGAAGATGTGAGCATCCGTGAATATTATAATGTCTATATCTCATTTGAGATGAGTTAACATTGCTTAAGCCCAAATGGCATTGTTCACTGGACATTGAGCATTGTGAAAAGAAAAATCAATGTAGAGCATTTCTACTAATTTATCAATAGGCTTAAGTCCGAATTTGAGGCAACCAAGTCCGCTCTTCTTCATAGAGGGAGCATTTCTTCTATTGTTGAAACATTGAAAGAATTGACTATGGAGCATAATAGGCTAAAGAATAGTATCTCCAAGAATGAGGACTATGTCTAGGCTGTGTTCTAACACTCGTCTATACAAACCATCACATTTTGGGAGACCATCTAATGACTATGAGAACATGAAGAAGATCATTTGTCATTTTTTTTAACGAATTGGGACACGTCAAACCTTTTTGCTCGAAGAGAAGAAGAGGCAGACAAAAAGAATAAAGGAAAGTGGTTTCTGTAGGACCCATTCGTGAGAAAAGTGTCGATGAAGGCTCCAAATGTATTGGGTCGATGCCACTTTCTCAATTAGTGCAATGGCCAAACCTCTTCTCTCTCTGGTGTCGTAGTGTCCTCTTACTCTCATCCATGCAAGTCTTCTTGGATTATTGATTCGGTAGCATCCTTCCATACTATTTCAAATGAAACTATCATATCCGAATGCCACTGAAATTTAAATGATTCTTATGTCTCTACCACTGATGGCACATCTCTTAAAATTAAAAGTTTGAAAATTTTAAATGATTTTTCTAAAAATACTCAATATGTACTATATGTTAGAGTAGTACTCTAACTAAATTTGAATTTGTTTTCGGTTTCACAAATATCAGACCATGGATGCAAGATCACCTTCTCACCTAGTGATTGTTGGTTGCAAGATCTCCAATCAGAGAAGCTGATTGAGCGAACTCATAGGAGAAATCTTTATTTCATGGACTCCTTGTGTTTGTCAAATAAATCATTTTTTAACTATGTTGACAAGAAAGATGTAGAAACTTGGCATAGGAGATTAAGATATCCAACTATTTCAAAATTGTATTATTTTCCCTTTCTTGAAAAGCATTGAATCAAAAAGACTTTTTTGCGTAAAGATTCTATCCATGGAAAAATGAAAATTTTACATTTTGGATCAAGTAATTTTATATCCAAAGAACCATTTGAATTGATACATTTGATTGTATAGGGTCCCACTCCCGTCACATCTAAAGGTAGTGTTTCTTATTATGTGATATTTGTTGATGATTATAAAAAGAAATAGGCGGAAGTGTAACCTAAGAATGCACAAGCATTCACAAAGTCCAATAATGGACAAGCACTATGGCATTCAAACAAGAAGTGTACAAAGGGACAATATGAAAGCCTAAAAAGGCTATACAAGCATAAAAATAATGAAATAATTATTGGACGAGGCCTTGAAGGGCATAATAAATACATGGGGGAATCACCCCTATTTATACAACAAAAGGGCTACAAGGTGAGCCATTGGGGGCTCCCCATAGAGACGTTGGGCGACCCCACTATGTGGGACCCCCAATGCTTGTTCAAAAGGGGATTTAAAAAAAAAAGAAAAGAAAAAAAAAGAAAATAAACTAACCTAATTGATAAATAGTCGTTTCTATAAACAACTATGTCAAAAGACAAAAATACCCCTATCGGGTATTACAAAAGAATTTCATATATATATATATACATATGTACATATATTTTTAACATATAGTAGACATTTGGATATATTTTCTTAGATATAAATCCAATGTACTTTTTTGCTTTCAAAACTTCTATAATCTTGTAAAAATTTATTTTAAAACCAATATTAAAACATTTTGGTCCAATTATGGAGAAAAAAATTATCCATTTATTTTAAGAATTATCTAGACCAACATGTAATCCTTCATCAAAGATCTTGTCCCAAGACTCCAAAAAAATGGATTAGCCCAAATGAAACACCACCATATCATTGACACCACAAAAGCTCTTTTCCAATTTTTTTTTGGCTGAGGCTGCTCTTACGATGATCTATTTAATTAATCGAATGCTTTCTTTCTCATTGAAGAGTGTTACACAACTTACACCTATTAAAAATTGTTCAAAATATCTCTTGATTACAAAAGGCTAAAAGTTTTTGGTTGTAAATGTTTTGTTTTATCAACAAAAGTGATAAGCCTTCTTTAAATGCTTTGCAATGTGTCTTCTGGGATTACATCGAAAATAAAAAAGGATATAGATGTTATGATATTAAAAATGATGAATTATGTCTCTAGAAATGTTACCTTTCTTGAAAACGAAAATGAATTTGATAGACTCAAGTCTAAGAAAAATTATGAGTATTCCTTTCTTTTTGACTTAGTTCATGAACATAACACTTGTGATAAAAATGAACATAATGATGATGCTCACACTCATGATGATGAGCATGATAAAAATGTGCATGAGTATACATGAAAACTATGTCACAGGGACTCGGCAAACTGGGTGCCGCACCCGTGTCGATGCGATGTGGGTGCGGCACCTGGTGCGGTCAACCTGAATCTTGGTTCGTTGACCGCACCCAGTGTCAAGACTATATTTATATATTTTTGCCGCACCCCCGCACCTGCACCCACACCTGCGCACCCTTCACCCATGTGACATAGCGTGAAAATGTTGATGAATCTTATCGTGATATTAAAGTTTATACCCACTCTA